>NC_138342.1:161575719-163019886 GCF_046562875.1 Panthera onca | reverse complement strand
TTTTTTAATTCTATTTATATTATGGCCGAGAATAAACAAAACTAATCTACGGTGATTGAAATCAGAAAGTAGTTGCCTGAGAGAGGATGATGGATTAACTGGACAAGGGAATTTTCTGGGTATGGGAAATGATTGACATCTTGTTTTGGCTGGTGATTATTATAAAGATGTAACAATTGTCAAAACTTGTTGAACTGAACACTTAAGATCTGATCATGTGTGTGTGTATAATTAATACACCAATAAAAAGGAGATATGTTTTCCCTACTCTTTTTTTATTCAAATTTTTTATTTTTATTTTTTTAAATTTACATTCAAGTTAGTTATCATATAGTGCAACAATGATTTCACAAGTAGATTCCTTAATGCCTCTTACCAATTTAGCCCATCCCCCCTCCCACAATCTCTCCAGTAACCCTCTGTTTGTTCTCCATATTTAAGAGTCTCTTATGCTTTGTCCCCCTCCCTATTTTTATATTATTTTTGCTTCCCTTCCCTCATGTTCATCTATTTTGTACCTTAATGTCCTCATATGAGTGAAGTCATATGATATATCTTTCTCTGACTAATTTCACTTAGCATAATATCCTCTAGTTCCATCCATATAGTTGCAAATGGCAAGATTTCATTCTTTTCGATTGCTGAGTAATACTCCATTGTGTATGTGTGTATATGTATGTATGTATGTATATGTGTGTGTATATATATATATATATATATATATATATATATATATATATATATATATCACATCTTCTTTTTCCACTCATCCATCAGTGGACATTTGGGCTCTTTCCATACTTTGACTATTGTTGACAGTGCTGCTATAAACATTGGGGTGCATGTGCGCCTTTGAAACAGCACACCTGTATCCCTTGGATAAACATCTAGTAGTGCAATTACTGGGTCCTAGGGTAGTTCTATTTTTAATGGTTTGAAGAACCTCCATACTGTTTTGCAGAATGGCTGCACCAGTTTGCATTCCCACCAGCAGTGCAAAAGGGATCCTCTTTCTCCGCATCCTCGCCAATATCTGTTGTTGCCTGAGTTTTTAATGCTAGCCATTCTGACTGGTGTGAGGTAATATCTCATTGTGGTTTTGATTTGTATTTCTCTGATGATGAGTGATGTTAAGCATTTTTTCATGTGTTGGTTGAGTCTCTACTCTTTCTTTATCCAAACTCTAAGTCACAAGTCCCCAGCCAGTCCCCCAGAGGACATTTGACAGTATTAGCAGGCATTTTTGATTGTCATGCTCCTGGTATCTAGTTGGTAGTAGCCCAAGATGCTTCTAAACACTCTCCAATGCATAGGACAGCCCTCCACAACAGAACGTTGTTCTAAAATGCCAATAGTGCCAAAATTGAGCAACTCTGCTTTAGCTAAGTGCAGATGGCTCTGAGTCCCTAGAGAAGGGTGAACGGATAATATGGAAAGCAGTGGCTACCCACCAGCCTGAAACACTAGCACTGAATGTTAAATGAGCAAGAAATAATTTTTTACTGTGTTAAGGTATTGAAATACTAGAGTTTGTTGGTTTCAGTGGGTAGCATTACTTTAATATATCATACTTTGAAATGTTGATACTAAGAACAATATTTATTGCAATGTCCTCTTTATTAGGAATATGAATGAAATTTGTCTGAAGTCTTAATATCAAGAAAATCTGAGCTGCCTCTAAACTATTATTGTGATTTTATTTTGTGGATGTTGTCAGTTTTATAACTCACTGTGTTTCCCTTCTTGTTTTAAATTATAGAGAACTTAGAACTCAATTTTTAGGTGACTTTTCCAGCAACTCTCCAGGAACATATGGTTTGCATTTCTGCATGCTCTCCTTACCTCTGTCTTTAATGTTTTCCTTTCCTTATTTTCTGCCAGCACCAATTCCCAAGACTAGTTATTTTCCCTTTTGGTATTTAGGTTTTTTAAGGTTAGCTCCTACTCTTTGTGTAAAAATACAGCTTATAAATACAAAAAACATATAAATAAAATATTTATTCAAATACACAGTGTTCCTTTATTCAAGATTTTGAATTAATAATGGTTTTTGTAGCCCAGACCTTGAAGAGACTTTCATCTTGTCTTAACCTCTTAAGATCCAGAGAGATAAAATGATGTACTCAAGTTCATGGTGATAGTTCATGGAACAGTTTTTATCTTTAAGATAGAAAATATTCTCTACTGTATATATATAGTTCTGTACTTTATACTTGGCGCACAACTTGTTTGTCACTAATTGGACATACTGTGTGAGTTATTCTTCTAGTGGCGGAAAGGGACTCATGCCGTTCTATAGCTGACACTGTTGGTTGCCTACCCAACATCCATCTTCCCTTTTCTTTTTCCTTCTGGCAGAGCCCTAATGTTTTTCACATGCCCACCGTTGTCGCTAAGCCATCAGCTTCAGGGGAGAGAGATATCCATCTCACCTCCAAGGGCTCAATCTTGATTGGAGTAAGCAGTGACCTGTGTTCTTGTCAGTCATCAGTTTAATATGGTAGCCTGTGATATTGTGCTGGCTACTGAGATACAAAGCAAGAAAGCTAGAGGGTAGGGATGGCAGTTATGAGAATAGTTTCGCTCACTCTTAAAAATAGCCTCAAGAAGATTGTTTTATAGCTGCTGGACGTTGCTGTGTCAGCATGAGATGACTGGAACTCTGGCAGCCACCTTAGGGCCTTTAAGAAGAGGTACCCTGAAGCACAAATCAGACAGGCTAAGCATGGAAAGTCAGAAAGATCAAAATAAACTGGGTACTTGTTGAGCTGCTAAGCCACTCACAAAACAAACCCAGGTGCTTGACTTATTATATGAGAAAAAAAATCCCTTAGAATAAAAAATTCCTTGATTTAGTGTTTTCTTTTACTTGCAGTTAAAAATATCCTTCCAAAATATCTTTTTCCACATTATTTTTTCTTTTAATGTTTATTTATTTATTTTGAGAGAGAGAGAAAGAGAGAGAGAGAGAGAGAGAGAGAGAGGAAGAAAGAGAGAGAATGCAGGAGAGGGGCAGAGACAGAGAGGGAGAGAGAGAACCCCAAGCAGGCTCCTCACTGTCAGCATAGAGCCTAACGCGGGGCTCGATCTCATGAACTGTGAGATCATGGCCTGAGCTGAAATCAAGAGTTGGATGCTTAACCAACTGAGCCACCCAGGTGTCCCTTTTTTTTTCACATTTCTGTTGGGCCTTAACATTTACAATATTCCTATCAGAGGCCAGTGTGAAATCCAGAAAATGGACTAGAGAATGGAAGGCTTTACTTTAATCACAGCATGCTCTAAGAAACTGAACTCACCAGTCCAAGCAGCTAAGACAAGGTTAGCAAACTGCTTCTCTAAAGGGCCAAGTGTTTGAAGCTTTGAGAGCCATATGACTTCTGTTGCAGTTACTCAGCATTGCTGTTGTAGTCCAAAACGCAGCCGTAGACAACACAAGCAAATGAGTGTGGTCGTGCTCCAATTAAACTTTGTTTACAAAAGCAGGCAGTGGGCCAGATTTGGGCTGAGGGCCATAGTGTGTCAATCTCTGATCTAATGTACATTCTCAACTGGCCACGGAGGATCAGAGCTGATGCGGCCCTGAGCAGCTAACTATGAGACTGCCTGCCTGAGTCCCATCTTCTCTTTGTTCACTTGCATTATCTGTTCTCTGGGAAAGAGCCATCTACAGTAAGATGGTAGAAAGGCTAAAAGTCAAGAGAGAGAAAGTTGAGAAATAAGAGATTCATATAATTGACAGTCTATTTAATCAGTTACTGAATAATTGATGGTTGGCTACATTTTTTGAAACCGTTTGCCTAGAAAAGCCCATGAACTTGATGGCACTGAATGAATGAAAAAAATACATCTGGAACAGCTTTGCTCCAGTCCATCACCTTTAACACGCAACCTCTTTGACCAAATAAAGGGAACATGATTAGCCTTCAGAGTTTGCACAAGGGCAGGTGCATCTGGGTAGTCTGCAAGAATGTTGTTCTAATTAGGGAAATAGGAAATATTTTATTTCTGAAAGTACTTGTCTGTCACATTTAGCCAGCATACTACTTGAGGTAATAATGAACTCTGTCAAAACCAATATGGGGTAGTGGAAATCAGATAAAAGGTTTATCTAAGACAGTTCCAAGATGGGTATCTGTTGAAAAAAAAGACAAAGAAGAATGGATATTCTTACGTGGCATAATGATAAACATTATCAAAATCATATGATTATATGAGTGGCTCAGTTGGTCGAGCATTAGACTCTTGATTTTGCCTCAGGTCATGATCTCATGGTTCATTGATTCGTGCCCCACATCAGGCTCCATGCTGACAATACGGAGACAACTTGAGATTCTCTCTCTTTTGTCTCTCTCTCTCTGCCGCTTGCTCTCTGTCTCTCTATTTTGAGAGAAACCTTTAAAAAATTATGTGATTATATAATTGTATGTTCAGAAGAATGTTCATTGATTTTATAAAGTCCTTCTCTTATCTCTCATTCTCTCTGTTTCTTTAAATGCAGACCTGTCTCTGACAGTAGGTAGAAATGAAATCATGATTTTAAAGGAGTTCCTTAATGTACACAGCCCCAGAGCAAGAGCCTCCCAATGGATGGTTGGATGGGTCCTTCCCTGTGATTGCCACTCAGGATCAGTGAAGTCTGAACATTTCTAAATAAGCATTGTGCTTTCAAGCAATGGCTCCTTGAGCCCCATTTAGAAGAGCAGTGTATGTTGTGTCACACTAATACATGCTAACATGAGTTATTCATATCTAGCCCCTTAGTGGATCCTGATGAATACAAACACACACAAGAAGAAAACAACAAAAGAAACTGCCCCGTGAGAAGCACTTCAGGAAAGGTGTTAAGTTAGCTTTGTTTCTAATTAGGTCCTCTTTGCCTCTTTGGGGATTGAGTGAACACAGCCCCTACAAGACATGAATCCCTCTAACTCTTCCATATCGCTCTCCCCACAGCCTGATTGCCACTTTACAATTAATTGAAAAACCTGTGCTTTTAAGTTGCTGCCAGGTGACTGAGCAGGAATAAACACACGTACAGGTGTCTCAGGAAGTGCAACTCTAATGCCTCGTGATTCTGAAATGACTTCCCTCTTGAGTGTGCTCCCCACAGCCTGGCTCCTAGCTAGGCAGCCAGTCTCTTGCAAAGTGGCTCACTTGCAAGTCAGGTGAAGATGGGAAAACAGTTGTTATGCCAGCTTTATTAGTGGGAATATGGATGGATTAAACAAGAAGTACAGTCTTGACTTGTGATCCTTCAGTGAGAACAGCTATTTTACAGATGAGCATGGAGGGCTGTGAGTACCATCTTCTCATCCTAGGTCTTGAGCCTCTCTTTGTCCTGGCTCCTGTCTACCTGTCCACCTCATTTTCTCCCTTGAGGACCCAGCTCTGCATTTCTTCTCTTTTCCAGATGGTGCCATCTCCTTTCTCATCTCCACATTTCGCATATTTGGCAAAGTCTTATCCATTCTCCAAAATGCATTTTATTTTATTATTTTATTTTATATTAAAATTTATTTTTATTCTTATTTTTATTTCAGACACCCAACCAAAATGCATTTTAAATATTTCTTCCTCTAGGAAAGCCCCAGCTCTCTTAAGCAGAGTTATTCTGTCTGCCATGCCTCCCCTTGCCTATGATAGAACATATCGCATTTTGAAATCAACTGATCCAGTTATGTGTCATTCTCTCTCCTTTCCTGTCAGTTTTCTGAAGGTCAGAGCCTATATCTTATTCATCTTTGATGCCTAGCAATAGTAGAAAATTAATAAATAGCTGCAAACATGTCAGACAACTGAAAAGTTAGATGCCATCTTAAAACTTTGTCCAATGATCTACAAAACAGGTTACGACAAAATCAAACTTTTTTTCTTTTTCTTTTTCCTAGAAGGCTGACAGAGTACATCACCTGTGTGCAAGATAATAAGCTTTAAATCCTACTCAAAGCCAATGAAGTAATTTTACATCCTGACTTCCTGTGAGACTTAGACCCACCATAGATATGGCACCTGGCTTTGTCATCCGTTCTCCTCCTGTCCTAATTGGATTACATCACCAAGGGAAATCCCAGAGTGTGGTCACTCTACTTGTTTTCATGTGGTTCTTTATCCCAGGGTGATTCAACTGGGCAGAGAACTGAGACGGGGAGGAAGTGGCTTTTGTATTCAGAAGTTGAAACGCCGAACAGAGAAAACTGACATATAAACTAAGCAGGGTAGCTAGCCTAGCCTTTGGGAAACAATCTTAGCTGGGTGCAAAGTGAAGGGGCACCTACCACAGGGGCTTTAGGAAGCTGCTCTGCATGCGGGAGGGTGAGAGGCATTTATCACATGGCATTTTAGGATGTTTCACTGCCCACACAGAGCATACCCCCCCCCCTTCTCCACCAGTAGTGCCTTTCTTCAAGACAAAGGGGAGAAATCAAGCCCCTGCCCTGCCCCTCCTCAGTAGTCGCCAAAGCACAAATGTATTGTGCTTCAACAATTCCTTTGTGAATCTGTTGTGTGGGGTTTGGAAACTTTTCTCCATAGAAATAATACTCTAAAAGCTGGTTAGATTTCCACCTGGTTCATTAATCCATGATATACCTGAGGCAGAGAATCAATAGAACCTTTCCAACTATACCTAACCCATCTCTACAGTATGATTTCCATGAGAAAGCACAGCTAGGGACTCACAGAGGGAGGCTCATTCTCCCCTCCTTTTCTGTCCTGACTCAGAGGCTTCTAGGCCCTTGGTATTCACAGGAAATGCTCTGCGGGCCATGGTCTGGAACATCAAATGGTTTCCCATGATTTTGACAAGACACACTTGTGCTATTGCATTCAGAGGAGACCCTTCTCCATCTCTATCTTCTCCCACAGCGAAAATGAACTTGCAGGGTCAGTCAGGTGGGGGAAGAAATGGCCTTGTCCCAGTGGTGGAGTGGGGCCTCCAACTCTGGAAAACCTGTTCTTCTATGTGGGCCATTCTTGTGTTGAGAGTGTGTATGTTGAGGGCTGGGAGGACTAGCTTATGAGTATATGAGTGTGCAAGTGTGTGTGCGTGTGTCTGTGTGTATGCATGGGCTCACAGGTAGAGCTGGGTGGAAACAGTGTTTGCCTCCATTTGCCAGTTTGTTTCTACATGCAGATTCCCATCATTCCATTGGTACTTCCTTCAGTCTATGACATTTCTCCCTAGTTTTCTCAGGCCGCTCTTGGCCAGGGAGGGCTGTTTGTTGGTGTTCCAAGTCTGGCTTTTCCTCTTGGGGTTTCATCACATAGTTTTATTTTGGGGTACTACAGAAAATAAAGGAAATATTATTAAATTTTTTGAGAATAATCTGCATATGACTTTATTATATATGATGACATTTTACTTATGGACTCATTTAGGGCTTTTTATAAAGAAAAGCAGAGAGTGCTACCAAAACATTCCAAGCATATGAAGAGAGATGGGGAAGTGGCATTAAAATATTTGTGATCTGACTGTGTACTTACCGGGTTATAAACACAAATTTCCTACCCCCTAAAATGCTTCTGGATAATAGTTCTAAAATGCAGACACATGGTTTGGCTTTAAGATAAAGCTCTATAGTTCAGGAAACCTCTACCCTCAATGTCACCTTAAGGCTTAAAAATAGCTTTCTCATGACATTTGCTATTCTGCCTCTAAGTCTGTCTCTCCACCCCCTTCCCCTCATTCAGATTGTGCTGTCAGGAGACAGGGACTTCTAAAAGAGTCTACCCAATGATTCTGAAATTTTATCTGGCCCATGACCTAGCTGGCCATTGATGTCACACTCCCTGTCATCCTTTTCCTGTAACTCAAATAGATGATGGCAGCAGGGGTGGGAGATGATGCAAGTGCTTCTGACCTCAGACGAATGTTTGTATTCATACAAAACAATCATAACACTTTCTAGAAAATTAAAAAAAAATATATTAGGGAAAGTTTGGGGACACTTTCCCCAAATGTTGCACTAATCCTAGTGCCATTCATACTCAACAATGCTGATTGACACCATCCATAATAACAACAATCACCCAAATGAGATTGCTTTCATTTGGACCATTAATGGTACTGCTGTTTTCAAACAACTTTTTGAAGCTAAATAATATGGCCAAGAAGCTGATAAGTATGTTCAGATGCAGACATTCCTCCTTACTTTGGAATTATGGAAAGGCGAATCCATTGTTGACCTAAACTCATGAGAGGCAGAGGATTACAGAGATGGTGCTTGGTCTTGCTATTGGAAGACATACCAGAACTGTCTCCAAGGTTTGACACCTGGCCAGAAATAGCCTTGAGGAAGGATACGGCTGCTGAGGAGTGTGGGGGTTTGTGCTCCTTGGGTCATGGAAAAACAGTACGTAAGAAGGCTTTGAGTATCTTGCTATGTGTTCAATTGCATTTTTTTCATTGCTTTCTCTAATGTGTTTTCATTGAATTCTTGTGCCACTTATTCATTTAAAAAAGAAAAAATGAAAAACATCACTTTGGAATAATGCATTTAAGAAGGGCCCTCCAGGCTTATTTCTGTTCCCCACCCCATTTCTCACCTGGGTGGTCAGTACTGAGTGCCTCCAAGAATTAGACCTGAGTATTTGTGGGCTTTTCCCCCTCCATTTCTAAGGGTCCCAGAGATTCTGCTTCAATGCCACAGTTGAACCTTAGGAAGTGTGTGTATGTCAGAGACTTAGAGGAAGAATATCATTAGAAATTAGAACTTGAATTAACAGGAATGTGGAGACTAATGCTTCTGCTCAGGAAGCTGTTATCTTAGACCCCCAGAAACCATATCTTTAGAGCTGCCTTAAGGACCGTGGTGTGGGTCTGCTAACTTCACTTTTGACTAAACTCTTGTTTGTTTGTTTTTCTCTGCATGTGTCTCTTATTCCCTCCTTGTTGTAGAGGTGAATCCACTGAGGAAATGGTGTAGGAGGCCAGTGAGGAGATAACTTCACAGTAACTGTTGTCAAGAGGGTCCTATCTAAGGCATCATGGGTGATTTTTTTCCCCACCTTGACCCAGGTCTTTGTCATACTGTAGACTTTGAATAAACTGGGAATTACTAAAAAAAAATATCTATCGTCTCCTAAACGATTTGTCATTGTACTCATTCTGGGAGTATTGTTACAAAGAATTGCCCTCCCAATAAACTGGCTTACTTTTGTCTTCAAGGATAGGAATCAGTAGGGGTTGGTTACATTGTCCAGTTTATGTGGGCCCAAAATAGATTTCTTGCTCCAATCCCAGGCATAGCTAGGAGGGTGCCAAAGTCTGGGTAAGGCCAGCTGAACCTCTGAGGCAGGCTCGTGATGCTGCGCGATGGGTCGTCTCATGTGTAGGGCAGAATTGCAACCAGTTATGAAACACGGGGTGCTGTGTTAGTAATTAACAGCTATTTATAAGTGGCTATTCTATATGAAGTTCCAATCCAGGAGCTGGCAGGAAGAAGTAAAAGAGAACTAAAAAGCAACATGCTAAGTGCAATGTGGTATCCTGGACTGGATCCTGCAACAGAAAAAGAACATGAGAGGAAAAACTGGTGAATGCCGAATTAAGTCTAGAGTTGAGGTCATAGTAATGTACCAGTGCTAATTTCTTCATTTTGAAAAATGTATCATGGTTATATAAGATATTAACATAAGGGGAAGCTGAGTGAAGGGTATATAGGAACTTGCTGTACTATCTCATCTCAACTTTTCTGTGGATTTAAAACTATTCCAAAATAAAAAGTTTCTTTAAAAATAAAACAAAAAGACACATACCACCCAAGCTCACAGTAACCTTACTTTGCTAAACTCGGTCTCTGGCTGGTGGTGAAAGATTCTCCGAAATGATGACTACATAATTTACATAAGTTTTTTCAAGGAATACACATTTTTACTGAATGTTTTCTTTTGGATATTTCCTGTTAGAAAGGTATTTCCTTTGGATGGCTTGCTTAGTTGAACTGACACGGAAAGGAGTATGTGATTTGTTCTGACCTTTTTGTACAGTCTGCATCAGAGACCAAGTATATATATTAAATGGTAAATGAGAATCTCAGAATACCTTCCACCTGGCCCCTTCACATGGGGCCTTAAGGACCTTCAGCGTGTGCAAGGTTTAATAGCAAAGACATGATGCCACCCTGCTGGGAAAAGAAGGTATTACCGAGCAATCAAAGATAAAATTACAGGATTATAAAAGAGATACAGAATGTTTCAGCGAGTCTCCTTATTAAAAGAAAGTGCCTAGAACGTTTTGTAAGAGGACAGTGTGTATTATCCAGAGAGATTAACTTACCAGTGAAACAAATTCAACGATAGATATGCTAGAAGTTGAGGGAATAAAGGGAAAAAAGTAGAGCTGCATGTGGTCTCTTCATGCTGCATTAGAGAAGGTGTTGATGACTCAACTCCAGCCCAGTCAAACTAGCTAAGAAAGTAAATGGGCCTTGGTAGGTGTTGATATCTTGAGGAGATCCTGCTTTTAGAAACCTTCATAGAGGGGGTGCCTGGGTGGCTCAGTTGGTTAAGTGTCCAACTCTTGACTTGGTCTCAGGTCACAGTCTCATGGTCTCATTGTTCGTGAGTTTGAGCCCTTGCATCAAGCTCTGTGCTGACAGCATGGAGCCTGCTGGGGATTCTCTCTTCTCTCTCTGCTCCTACCACTCTCATTCTCTCTCTCTCTCTCAAAATAAATAAACTTAAAAAATTAAAAAGAAAAAAAAAAAGAAATCCCCACAGAGCAAAAAGCAGTAATGAAGAGCTCCTAATGGAAAACTAGACATTCTGAACCCCCATTCAAACTGTCTTTCCCTTCAGTAAAGGGCAGGAGAGTCTGAGAAAACAATTCCTGCCGAGGACTCAGAGCATTCTGTAGATAGAACAGAATCACCCGAGCTTGGTCCCACTGGCAGAATTATTGATGCAGCAGGTCTGGGGTGGGACCCTGGGAATTTATAATTCCAGCCTGTTCTCCAGCGATGTTGATGCTGTAGATCTGGCTACCACAATTTGAAAATGTAGACTTTCTTTCTGAGTATTCATAGTGAATCCAGTTGATATATTTATTTATTTTTGTTTTAAAACCCTCCATTATATATTTTTTTCTTTTCTTTAGGATCCTTTTACTTCTTTCCCCCGGTGCTGTAGCAATAAAGATAGCAACAGAAATTGGAGTCCATGTGTCTGTTTCTGATTGTCCTCTCTAGAGATACTGAAGATGGGAAGTGGCATTTAGGGACGTAAAGATTACAAACCATGGGTATTTTAGATTTGGGCACCCCACATCTTGCTGCCTTGGCATTTTCCCTCAGGGCTTGTAGGGTGAGGGTGCTGCAGACCCTACAATGTGTTCAGAAGTCTGCGTGGGTAAGTCATTTGACCCACACGGGAACCTGTTGGACAAGGGGCCATGGGTAGGGGACCCAGGTATTAGAGTGTGTCATACTGTGGATGACAGCAGAGACATCCCTGAAGATCTGCTCCATTCAGTGTTCGATTTCCTCCCAAAGAGCTGAAAGAGAATGTCATCTAAACATGCGTGATCGTTCCATTTATGAACTTCCAGGATGGTGGGAATCAAGATTTGCTCACTCTTTTAAAAATTTTTTTAAAAAAATTTTGTTTCTTTTTCAAGATAAAAAAGGAGCACGTGGTTGATAGGGAATGTCTAGATAATTTATAAAGGGCAAAGAAAAAAACACATTTTATGTAATCATATAGGTATAATCTTTTCAATATTTAAAGGCACATCTTTTTAGTTTTTTATTTTTGCTTTTTTTCTCCCCCATCTTATGTACCTAAGATAAATAAAATCTAAGCATGCATATACAAATGCCACTTTTTGTTTTGTGGTAGCATGTGGACCATGCCGATTGTTGTCTCTAGATGACTGCACATCTCATTCAGCTTGGAGGCCAATGAATGTCTTTACTCCGACCTGTGATTTGCACTAGGCCCACTCCCACCTGTCCCCCACTCCCTGAGCTCATTGCCTCTCCTGTAACTCTGCTCAGCTACATGGGGCTGGCAGGAGACACATGGGCTCCCCTCATGCTCAGTCCTTTTCTCCATGCTGTTCCCCTTTGCTCCTAGCACTATTCCTCCAGATACCTGCATGACCAGTTCCTCATGTCTTTCAGGTTGTTAATCAAGAGTCCTCTCAACAGTGAGGTCTTCTTGGCCCACTTCTTCCAGGGCGCCTGGGTGTCTCAGTTGGTTAAGCATACAACTCTTGATTTTGGGCTCAGGTCATGATCTCACGGTACGTGGGTTTGAGCCCTGTGTTGAGTGGCATCCATCAGCACAGAGCCTGCTTGAGATTCTCTCTCTCCTTCTCTCTCTGCCCCTCCCCTGCTGGTGCATTCTCTCTCTCTCAAGATAAATAAATAAACATTTTAAAAAACTATCACATACTTCTTCCACAAAGCTCATTTTCCCCTTATTTTTTTCTCCTCCTGAGCAATTGTGACTAAAATACTATGTATTTTACTTATTTATCTTAATTGTTATCAGCTTCCCCAACTAGAATATAAGCTCCATGACAGGAACTGTCATCTCCATTGTTTCCTGCACTGTCTCCAGTCCAGGATTGACACTCCGTGAATACTTGTTTTAACATGTGGAAGGAAGGAATTTAGCAATGCATCGGGAATCATGTTCCATGTCCATTAATATCTTCTATCATGATTTGAATACCCTTGTTTTCATTTAATAACTTTTCTTTCCATTACACCAATATATAATACACTACAGTTTATTAAACATCAGTTGAATAACTAATATACCATCATTTGAATATTATCCTCAATTCAGTATATAAATTTTTACTTATTTGGCTGCAATAATCAGGGCTTTACCAAACAACTTTGTATATATTTACGCAAATCTTTAATAATTTCCTTAGGATAAATTTCTGGTCAAGAAGAAAGTGTCTTTAAGTTTTTAAATGCACATTCTCAATTCACTCTCCACAAAGGCTGTATCTTTCTCAAAGCAGTGATCTACAAAGCTCATTTCTCCTCACCTTTGATAATACTAGATATTTAAAAAAATATTCCCAACTTTATTGGTAAAATAGTAACATTAAAAAATTTATATTTCTTTCATTACCAGTATAATTGATCTTTTTTTCATATTTTCGTTGGACATGTACATTTCCTTTATACATTTTCAGTTTGTGTTCTCTGCTTAAATTGAGGTAGGTGAGCTTTCTTTTACAGCTTTGCTGGTGCTCTTTATATACATAAGCATTTTTAAAATGCATATGGTTAATATTGTTTACCATTTTCTTTTTATTCATTTATTTAAATTTAAGTTAGTTAACATACAGTGTAGTATTGGTTTTAGGAGTAGAACCCAGTGATTCATCACTTACATATATCACCCAGGACTCATCCCAACAAGTGCCCTCCTTAATGCCCATCACCCATTTAGCCCATACCCCATTCTCCTCCCCTCCAAAAACCCTCAGTTTGTTCACAGTATTTAAGAATCTCTTTTGGTTTGCCTCTTTAAATGTCTTCATGGTACTTTTTGATGTGCAGAACATTTTAATGTTCATGGAATGGGATATGTATATCTTTGTTTCAAACTATTGTTTATGTTTAAAATGCTTAACTCATCCTGAGATTATCTGAATATTTCTATTTCTTCTAGTTGTTTTATGGCTTTAACATTCCCTAAATTGTTGTAAATCTTCCATTTCCATTTATTTGATAATGTCATTTCCCTTGCTGACTGGAAATTTCCCTGTATTACATAGTATTTTGAATGTATTCTTTGGTTGTTCCTGCTTTTATTTTGTTTTATAAACCTGCACCTTTCTGTAGCAGAAACCCACCTTAAAGTTTATTAGTTTTATAATATATTTTTGATATCTGAGGCTAAATTACTTTTAATTTTTAAAATTATATCAACTTTTTACTGTTTTTTTTTCTTCTTTTTTTTTGGCTTGCAGAAGAAATTCAGGATTATTTTGCCATTTTTTTTTCATTTTTTTCATTTTTCAAATTCTTATATTGAATTTGTAGATAAATTTGAGAAGAAATGACTTCTCTTGGTGTCCAGTTAGCTAACTATCTAAACCATTTTTTTTTTAGCCATTATTAAATGTGACTCAATGTGCAATTCGTAGTTTCTGCAGATTCTTCAAGTTCACAGTAACTCTCTGTCTGTCTGAGCAGCACCTTTTCCTACCCTAGCTGCCTGGTTTTCCAACATTAGAAGTCAATGCCTCACATCACAGCTGTGGTTCCCAAGATGCTGAGTCACTGTGGCCTCCCTGGGGCTGCCTCTGTAGCCCATCTTTGTGCTGGTGAGGTGGGAACCTGTGTCCACCAGTGTATATGTGTGAGTTTGCATTTCCTCCCCAGCTGGTAGCTAGGAATGAATGCCACCGAATAGATGCAGAAGGACGACAACCAGTAAATGGTTTATCAGTTCAAGAAACCACATGATAAAGGATAGCTGTTCGATGACTTTTTTGTTGGTACAGATCTGAGTTTTGGAGAAGGACAGTGGGGTGCAGACAGTGTCTTTTTTTAGGGGTTTATTTCTTATGAGATGCAACTCTGGATAGGTTTATAATAAAAAATAGCTTATTTCTAAATACAGCTTTTGCTCTAGGTCAGGCACCATTCTAAGTACTTTCCACATATAAATTCATTTAATCCTCACTAGTACCTTATGAGGGAAATCTTATTATTATTCTAGTTTTATAGCTTATCTCAATTGAACTCCTTATGCCTTACAGAAGGCAGAAATTCACTTTAAATCCTGGCATCAGGTGGTCTATCAAATTAATTTTTAGTGTGTGTTCCATCTTTTTCAGCCTTCATTAATATTTTAGAATTTTACTTAGGGAAGCACTTAGGGCTGCCAGCTAGGTGCATTTTAAACTGGGATTCATATTTTTTTGTATTAAAAATAAAGCAGAGATACCAAATTCTATGAAAGAAGGATGTATTACTTAATAAATTCTAAGGCAAACACCCTTGTACCACCACCAAGTCAAGAAATAGATGTTAGCCTGTCTTCCCATGGCTTCTCTGTTTGTCTCATCCCTATCTTGAATCTCTTTGTCCCACAAAAAGTAACTGCTATCCTGACTTTTCCAGAACCATTTTCACAGGTTTTTGTATAGTTAGATTGCAACTTGTGCCTTCCTAATTACCAAAGTTTTATCTTGCCCAATTTTTAAAAGTTTGATGTATTTTTTCACTTATCTGAGTTTATAGGTTTTTTCTACATTTGTTTTTTTCCTTGTAAATTACCCCTAAGAGAACACAAGGTCATTTGACCCATAGACTTTTCTAAAGTGCAGGTTTTGGGGTGCCTGTGTGGCTTAGTTGGTTAAACATCTGACTTTGGCTCAGGTCATGATATCAGGGTTCGTGGGTTCAAGCCCCATGTCAGGCTCTGTGCTGACAATTAGAGCCAGGGACCTGCTTCAGATTCTATGTCTCCCTCTCTCTTTCTCTCTCTGCCCCTCTCCTGCTCATGCTCTGTCTTTCTCTCTCTCAAAAACAAATAAACATAAAAAAAATCTAAAGTGCAGGTTGTGCTGATTGTGTATTTGTGGTTTCATTTAACACTTTATTCTTTCTATTCCTTACCAGTTGGCAGGTGGATCCAAAGACTTGATAGGGTTTAGGATAGACGCATTTGGCAAGAGTTAAAATGGTGTAGAGTTCTCTCATCAAAAGGTGCATAGTATCTTAATTTCTCTCTCTCTGTGATGATAGCAGCTGTTGATACTCAATGTCTAGATCCATTAATTCACTGAAGGTTGCAAAATTGTTTTCTTTTATCATTTCTTTTTCATTGATTCATTGAAGTAATTTTAAACAAGCAGTTTTTCTCATTTACTGTTTGATACTCTGTGCTATAGTTCTTTTAGAAAAGGCAGAAAAATTGCTTTAGTCTGTCCTTTTATTTACTAATTTTCCAATTAAGGGATTGATTTCCTGTCTTTCTGCAAAGGTGACCAAATAGGCTTTTAAGAAATACTGTTATGAATGTGGAGATTTAACATATTTGATAAGTTTTGATCAATTGCAATTACTACCTAGTTTCAAGTTCAAATTGTCTCATGTTTTGCCAGTGGGAGCCTCTTCAAGTTGCCCCCAGACTTTGTGTCACAACTGTAGTAGTGATCTTTGATAGCTTCCTTGTTAGCTAGTATGACAGGATACCCCAGGCTCATTTAACATACTTCCTAGAATTACCTATTTCTCCCTAAAAGACAGAATCTCTTTTAGTGTGATGGTATTTCAGGATTGCTAGGATTTCTGCATGCTAGGGGTGTTGTATTGAGTTTGTAATCATTTTTAGTCTTTTTGATGGGTAGAACTGAGAACTATATATACATTTACACACTACCTCATGAGTAAATACTGATTTTTCCAATTCAATCATGATTACACTTTTGTGCTTACTCTCCCATATTCTTCTGTTTACTCTTTTTCCACGTTGAGCATCTTGATTGTCAAAGACTCAGGAAATGACAAAATTGGAATATCCCAAAAGTACTCACTTACTCTATCTAATATTACACATCTAACATCCTACAAAATAACCATATTAATACTAACTGATAAATCTATTTTCACAGCACACACTCTCTCTATTTTTAAATTGTAAAACTATATCTACATTATCTGAGCATATAGGGATTACGTACTATATACCAACGTTCATTTATATATATGAACCTCCAGAGATGCCTGGGTGGCTCAGTCTGTTGGGCATCTGACTCTTGATCTTGGCTCAGATCTTGGCTCAGGTTCCTGAGGTCAAGGCCCACATTGGGCTCTGAGCTGATGGTGAGGACTCTGCTTGGAATTCACTCTCTCCATCTCTGTCTGCCTCTATCCTGCTTGCACTCTCCCTCTCTCTCTCAAAATAAATAAATTAATTAAACAAAATTATATATACGAACCTCCATTCATCTTGATTCTTTCAGTCATTATATATCTATCACCCTATCATTAATTCTTATATTGATGTCTCTCTAGTCATTTTGGTTATTTGAATCATATTCCAATGGGCACAACAACAAGAAAGGCTCATTAAAACAATGTTACCTGAGTTCTTGTCTGTTTTCACTTTGGCCTTTTATATTTAAATGTCAGTTTTGCTGGATATAAAAACTTAGGCTCACATTTCTTTTCTTGAGAATGTAAAATATATTACCCCATTTGTTTTTGGAATAAAACATTGCAGTTGAAAAGTCTGAGGGTGACTGAATTTTATTTTTCTATGAATAAGTAATTTTCTCTGAGGCTCAACTAAACTTTAAAAATGTTACTCTAAAATTCAATAGTCATTCTGAATCAACCTTCAGGTATGCTCTTTTAATGTATACTTTTCTTAATTTTAATTTTAGGAAATACCAGTGTACTTGCTTTCTCCCTTTTCTTTGGCTTTCTTTTTCAAGGATTTTTATTATTGATATATTGAATGATGTTTGTCTTTCTTTAATTTGTGATTTACTATAGAATCTCATTATATCTCCTCTTTAAAAATTTTAAATATTTTCCTCAATTTTGCCTTCTATTTCTCTTATAGAATTATTCATTATGTGTATTCATATTATGTTTCTTCTTGTTTAATCTTTATTTCTCAAATGATTTATTCTTTTATTTCCAATTGTTTTTGTGGTTCTTATACTGCCCTTGTGAATTTTCTCATTCATCTCTTTCATCTCTCGTATTGTTTTCTGGAAGTTTCCTAATTTTCTTTGAAATAAGCAATGGAAGGTGACTTTGTCATGAGCACTTATTGGCTATTAGAGGTTTTAGTGCTCTGAGGTCCATCAGGTGCCCCATTGCTTCACTTTATGTTCTTGCACACAGGCCGGTATCCTACAATGTCTTTATAACTTTTGTTGGTTTCTATTTTACCCTTGCATTTTGAGGTTTATAGAAATATCTTGTCACCTAGTTTTGTAATGAATATTTTTGTGGGATTCTTCTTTGTCTATCCAGTTCTGTTTTTATTGGGGGATTTAGAGAAATTAAAAAAAAAAAAACTGCCAACATCTCAAAATCCTCATTTTATTTTGTTTGCATATATATTTTCATCAATCATCAGATATTTATTAAATGACCTATGACAGGTCCCTTTACAGACCCTGAGGATATACCTCTGAAGAAAACAAAATTCCTGCCCTCAAGAAGCATATATTATAATGAATAAAGATAGGCATTACACATGTTCACCAGTAAAAAAGTGAGAAAATTGTCAGGTATAATTAAGCTCCATCAAGAAGATACAAAAAGGTAATATGTACTCAATTTTTAGTACATTTCAATACATATATATGTATATGTTATATCACTAGACTATATATATGTATATATACATATATATATATACATATATATATGTGTATATATATATGTATATCATTAGAATAGTACTTTCTAAACGACAAAGCATGTTTTCATATATTGCATTCTTTTATTCTGACTTTTACCTCACAGATAGGGTAGATTTTGTTTCCCATATAACAGGGAGACATTTCAGACTCAGTAATTGTAAGTGACATGCAGTACATTTAAAGACAGGGCTTCAACTGGTATCTTTTTAAAAATGTTTATTTATTTTTGAGAGAGAGAGAGAGAGATAGAACATGAATGCGGGAGGGACAGAGAGAGGGAGACACAGAACCCAAAGAAGGCTCCAGGCTCCAGGCTGTCAGTACAGAGCTCCACGTGGGGCTTAAACTCAAGAACCATGAGATCATGACCTGAGCTGAAGTTGGCCTCTTAACCGACTGAGCCACCCAGGTGCCCCTAATCTGGTGTCTTTTGAAACCATCTGCTCCTCTCCAATTTAATATTTTATGTATTTCATACCACATGCCACAAAACACTGTGCTGGAGGCTTGGGATGAGACATTTTTAGCCAAAGGAATTAATATTCCATAAGAGATAATAAGATGTATGCTAATGGTATTAGTGTGTGGGGAGAGGGTTAAATGAAGTTCTGCAGGCATGGAGGAAGAATGAGGTCTCCCTTTCTGTGGTGGGGAGTACTGGTGAAGCCTTTATGAAGGAGATGGTGTTTGAATAACATTTACCTGTGGAGAAAGTGGGGGATTTCTGGGTGGGATGAGCCGTATGAACAAGGACACATAGGGATGTACTCAATATAATTGGAGGATAACTAGAGTTCATTCATTGGCTTATTTTTTCCATCATATACTTATTCAACAATTTTGGTAGCTACTAAGTGCCAGGTGCTGTGCTGGGGGAGAGATATAAGGAGAGATAAGAAAAGAGCTTAGTCTAGTAAGCAAGAGTATTGCTCTTTAACCTGATACAAAAATGAGACCTGATGGATCAAATCTTCACTCACTTGCAGTGCGCAACATGGGCAAGCAGCTATGAGCTGAGGAGCAGAGAAATTTAAAGCTGAGATTTTGAGCTACCCTCCTGGCAAGGTCCTTTGTGTTCCTGACCTTGAAGAAATCAGTTTTCTTGGAGCATATTATGTGTGAAAAGCAGTGCTGGGGAGAAAGACTAGAAAAGTGTATTGAGAGTTATTTGGTAGTGTGCTTTAAATGTCATGATAAGGAATTTATTTTTCTTTAGTAAAGAGCTCTTGAAAGTTTTTGATGAGAAGACAGACCCAAGATGCCAGTGCAGTATGATGGAAATAGTACCACTTTGAATTTAGCCAGGCAAGAATTCAAAAGTCAGCTCTCCCACATTCTAAAAGTATCACAGATTGGCAAATTTCATTTTCCTGATCTGTAAAAATGGGAATTCATTTATTTATTCACTAACCCTTTACTTCGTGTATTCATTCATTTTTAAATTCAAATAATATTTAATAATTACTATATTCTAGAGCTACTCTGTCCAATCTAGTAGCTCCTATCCCATGAAGCCAATGGACATTTGAAATGTTGATAATTTGAATTGATATGTGCTGTAAGTATAAAATATATGCCAGATTTTAAAATCTTAGTACGAGAAAAAGAATATGAAATACCTCATTAATAATTTTTATGTTGAATGAAAACCCAAAAGACTCCACCAAAAAGCTGCTAGAACTGATATATAAATTCAGCAAAGTCACAGGATACAAAATCAATGTACAAAAATCGGTTATATTTCTCTACACCAATAATGAAGCAACAGAAAGAGAAATCAAGAAATCTATTCCTTTTATAATTTCACCAGGAACCATAAAATACCTAGGAATAAACCTAACCAAATATGTAAAAGATCTATATGGTGAAAACTATAGAAAGGTTATGAGAAATTGAAGACACAAAGAAATGGAAAAGCATTCCATGCTCATGGATTGGAAGAACAAATATTGTTAAAATGTCAATACCACCCAAAGAAATCTACACATTCAGTGTAATTCCGATCAAAATTGCACCAGCATTCTTCTCAGAGCTAGAACAAACAATCCTAAAATTTTTATGGAACCACAAAAGACCCCAAATAGCCAAAGTAATGCTGAAAAAGAAAACCAAAGCAGGAGGCGTCACAATCCTGGACTTTAGCCTCCACCACAAAGCTGTAATCATAAAGGCAGTTTGGTACTGGCACAGAAACAGACACATAGACCAATGGTATAGAATACAGAACCCAGAATTGGACCCACAAATGTATGGCCAACTAATCTTTGACAAAGCAGGAAAGAGTATCCATAGAAAAAGACAGTCTCTGTAGCAAATGGTGCTGGGAGAACTGGACATCAACATGTAGAAGAATGAAACTGGATCACTTTCTCACATCATACACAAAAATAAACTCAAAATGGATGAAAGACCTAAATGTGAGACAGGAAACCATCAAAACCCTAGAGGAGAAAACAGGCAACAACCTCTTTGACCTCAGCCACAGCAACTTCTTAGTCAACATGTCTCCAAAGACAAGGGAAATAAAAGCAAAAATCAACTATTGGGACCTCATCAAAATAAAAAGCTTCTGCACTGCAAAGGAAACAATCAACAAAACTAAAAGGCAACCAACAGAATGGGAGAAGATATTTGCAAATGACATATTGGATCAAGGGTTAGTATCCAAAATCTATAAAGAACTACCAAACTCAACACCTGAAAAACAAATAATCCAGTGAAGAAATGGGCAGAAGACATGAAGAGAAACTTTTCCCAAGAAGACATCCAGATGGCCAACAGATACATGAAAAACATGCTCAACATCACTCATCATCAGGGAAATACAAATCAAAACTACATTGAGATACCATCTCACACCAGCCAGAATGGCTAAAATTAACAACTCAGGAAACAAAAGATGCTGGCAAGGATGTGGAGAAACAGGAACCCACTTGGACTGTTGGCAGGCATACAAACTGGTGCAGCCATTCTAGAAAACAGTGTGGAGATTCCTCAAAAATTTTAAAATAGAACTACTCTATGACCCAGCAATAGTACTACTAGGAATTTATCCAAAGAGTACAGGAGTGCTGATTCATAGGGGCACATGTACCCCAATGTTTATAGTAGCACTTTCAACAGTAACCAAATTATGGGAAGAACCCACATGTTCATCAACTGATGAACGGATAAAGAAGATGTGGTTTATATAAACAATGGACTACTACTTGACAATGAGAAAGAATGAAATCCTGTCATTTGCAGCACCATGGATAGAACTGGATTACGCTAAGTGAAATAAGTAAGTCAGAGAAAGACAGATGTCATATGTTTTCACTCATACATGAAATTTGAGAAACTTAACAGAAAACCACGGGAGAAGGGAAGGGGAGAAATAGTTTCAAACAAAAAGGGAGACAAACCATAAGTGACTCTTAAAAACAGAGAAGAAACTGAGGGTTGATGAGGGTGAGGAACAGGGGAGGGGAAAATAGGTGATGGGCAGTGAGTAGGACACTTGTTGGGATGAGCACTGGGTGTTGTGTATAAGTGATGAATCACAGGGATCTACCCCTGAAACCAAGAGAACACTGTATACACTATATGTTAGCTAACTTTACAATAAATTATATTTAAAAACAAATAAACAAATAAATAAAATAATAAATTAAAAAAATTAATATTTATTTATTTTTGAGACAGAGAGGGACAGAGCATGAGTGGGGGAGGGGCAGAGAAAGAGGGAGACACAGAATCTGAAGCAGGCTCCAGGCTCTGAGCTGTCAGCACAGAGCCTGACGCGGGGCTCGAACACATCAACTGTGAGATCATGACGTGAGCCATAGTCAGATGGTCAACTGACTGAGCCACCCAGGCACCCCAAATAAAAAAATTTTTATGTTGAATACATGTTGAAAGAAAAAGAATTTGGATATATTGGACTAAATAAAAAATATATTTAAAAATAATTTCAGTAGTTTTTAAATTTTTTTTAATATGGCTATTAGAAAATTTAAATATGACCATATTTATGGCTTAAACTATATACTCTATGACAGTGCTGTTCTAGATACTGGGCATATAGCATTGAATAATTTAGTGGTAGGAGACAGATAATAAATAAGAGATTTTAAATATCAAAACCATATAATCTTAGAATGCAAAATAGGTGTTGTGAAGAGTGTAAAAGAGGGGCATGCAGTGGAGAGGCACTCAGGCTTGAACAGAAAAAAGGGGAAAAGAACATAAAAGTGGGTTGAGAGACAGTTTGGGGATGTAATCTGGAGGACAAGGTTACCAGATTTGGGGATACATTATGTTTAGGAGATGAGGGAAAAGGAAAGAGGAATAAATCTTAAACTTATCTGGGGATGATTATGAAAGCTACATGTGACACAGTTTATAAGGCACCCAATATAATGCTTGCAACATATGACTCTCAGAAAATGGCAGCTGTGCTGATGTTTGGAGTCTGAGGTGTTCATGATGATGGTGAATAGTGCCGCCATGAAGGAGATCTCTCTGGCATGGATTCGATTACAATTTTAAGGTTGCTTCATCACCATCTAAATATTAAAGTGATGTCCCAAACAGGCAATAAAACTTTTCATTTGGTAGATTTTGATATGTCCAGTGTTTTTAGACATTTGTCTTCTCGTCTTCCCAACTGCCTCTCACGCCATCTTTGTTCTCTCTGGCACATCTGTTGATTGGTAACAATTTTGTTAGCTACTTCTCTTTGTTAGTGGGGCTTATCTAACATGTATTTATCCTCTCTCAGGAGCCCTGGCTAATTTCTCCCTTTTGGGGTCTTATAAGTACTGTTACCATCTGTTTAAATATTTCTTCAGTGACTGAAAAACAAACCAATGCCTTCCAAATACCAAATGCACACAGCGAATTCTATATCCTTCCTGAGTAGAAATCTTCCTTCTCTCTTTCTTTTATTGTCAAAATGACCATTTCCCACCAGTACCATGGAAATGGAGGATTTTTATTCACTGAGTGGGTGGTTTCTATCCAAGTGACAGGGTATGTATCTTTCTAGTTAATGGTGGATGGTGGAAAACAACACTCATGCTGGCTTTAAAGTGGACTCTGCAGATGTAGACATTGCACCTTTTCCATGGGCTATCCCGACACCACCCACTTTTAGCCAGCAGAACACATCCTTATGTGGGCAGAGTCACACTATAACATGTCATTTCCACTATATACATATCAGTATTGGGTATGAACTTTATGCCCAGTGACATTTGTCTTTTCCTGAGACAAAGCAATAATGTTGATAAAAGAGCAAAGGGGAGGTTATTTTATGTGGGATACAGATTTGCATGACTGAGGTAGAATTGGTTAATGGATGGTCACTTCAAATCATTCCTTCAGCAACTTGAGAATGTCTTGTTTATCAAGTCTCCTGTATGTATCCAGACCCATGGCAGACAATGGATATGGAGGGAAGTATAATTCCTAAATTAATCTTGTCTGCAAGATGTTTTTGGAGAGATGATTCTAAAAAACACTAATAAGGGGCGCACCTGGGTGGCTTAGTCAGGTAAGCATTGGACCATGGCTCAGGTCATGATCTCATGGTTTGTGAGTTTGAGCCCTGCATTGGACTTTCAGCTCTCAGCACAGAGCCCACTTCAAATCCTCTGTCTCCTTCTCTCTCTGCCCATCCCCCACCCATACTCTCTTTTTCTCTCCCTCTCTCTCAAAAATAAATAAACATTAAAAAAAGAAAAAAATACTCAAAAAACAAAGACCAAGATCTAATCAAAATTTACAGCACAGATAATAAGGATGGGGAGACGTCAACAGTGAAGATGTAGGCGAAGTTCACAGAAATCTTGAAAGGGCTCCTGGATAAAATGGACCTTGACGTCTGGATGTGATTGAAATAGACTGGGAGGAGAGAGAACAGCATGACCTAAATGGAGTGGAACAGGACACATGGGAGAGACAGGGGAAGACAAGATTGCTCAAGACCCTGCAGTCAGGCAAGAAGCATGACTGCTGGGTCTTTAGGTCCCCATAAAGGAGGAGAGAAGGGAAAGAGACATTCTTCCTATTCCTGCCTCTTTTCAAAGTTAAATATCAGAGTATATGCAACAACATGCATCACACTGGAAATATTTTCATGTGTTAGACATTTCATCATACTACAGGGCATGCACTGAGAAGTTCAGTTACTTCTGCCTCTAGCAGGGGCTTTCGGATGGCTCTTGCCTGAAGGTGTAGCTTCGTAGCAGCTGCAGGTAGAGTTCCATGATAGCCTTAAAATGCCTTTAGCCAAAATAAACATCAATGACCAGCATTCCAAGGGTAGCCAGCTAGTACTCAGAGGAATTCCAAGTATTACAAAGGGAGCCCACATGAACAAAATGATTCACATTATTTTTTCCTTTCTCAATGGATCTTCCTCCAAGCAGAAAATGCCCAGAAAAAAAAAAGTTAGGTTTCTAGTGTCATTTCTTTAGGCTTTTGAAATCATTTAAATGACATCTCTTAGGGTTTTTTTTCTATAACAGCTTTATTGAGATATAACTCATATATCATAGAATTCACCTATTTAAAGTGTGCAATTCAAGGGTTTTTGTATATTCAGTAGTATAACTATCACCAAATAAAGTTGAGCATCATCATCACTAGAAAGAAACCCCCTTAGTGTTTACTCCCAATCTTCCCTAACATCTCCCTCCCTGCTCTCCTACTCCTTGACAGTCACTAATCTACTTTCTGAATTCTAGATCTTTCTATTCTGAAAATTTCACATAAAGGGAATCATACAATATATGATCTTTTGTGATTGGCTTTTTTCACTTAGCATACTGTTTTCAAGGTTCATGTGTTGCGGGCATGTGTCAGCACTCAAAAATTTTTTTTCCTGTTAATATGCCATTGTATGGATACAGCACATTTTATTTACCTGTTCTTCAGTTGATGGCCACATGGGCTGTTTCCACTTCTGGGCTATTATAAAGTATACTGCTATGAATATTTATGTACAAATTTTTAGGTAGACATGTATTTTTATTTCTCTTGAATGGAATATACATTCATTTCTCATTTTTCATGGTAGTTATGCTGTATAAAGTCACCAACTCAGAATGAGTAAATACTGAGCCATTGCTTCTAGAGGGAATACAGGGTTAAGTGCCTGCAAGTTGCTGGTCACAAGACTTTTGTCCACGGATCAATACATAAACTTGTTTTATGTGTGTTTCTATTTAAAGATGCCTTATTTAATATATTCCTTACAAATGATTGATTATGCGTACTATTTCTTTGCAATAAAACCCTAGCTGAGAAGACTCTTACACTTTCCTGACTCTGAGTAAGATGGTAAATCCCACTGGCTTTTAGCTTTATAACAATGCTGTCAATTATGCTTTCACTATCCATTATTAGTTCATGAATCCATAAATTTAGCCACTTTTCCATCTTTCCTATAGCTTTGTCATAGAACTTTCTGGAGTGGTTTTACATTCACATCAGCAAATTTCCTCTTCCTTATTCTGGATGTACAGTATTATCAATTAACGTGGAACTCACAGCCAGCATCACCATTACTCATGCCTGAATGAAACTTATTTAACACATGTGTTTACTCTGTAAAGCACACCATGATCTTCCTGTGCTTCTGAACACTAGACAGCACTTCAGCATTACTCTTGGGGATCATTTTAGGCAGTGAAATCACCAACAAAAAGCACAAAAATGCAAAAAATGTGGCACTAAATAGACCATGAAAATAACACTTGTTTATCATATAAAAGATAAGAAGGCAGAGCATTGCCTTGTTCAACCTCAGCTGGGATCATGCATGTCAGGTGACTCAAACTTTTGGTCTCTCCACACATGCCTGTGAATGATGACAAAAAAGCCATTAAGTATTGATTTGTGTAACCACACATAAGTATTTGCAAGTAGGTAAATTAACAAATGCCTATGTGTGAATGACAAAGGTTGACTATACCTAGAAATGGAGTTTTTGGGTCATATGGTAACTCTACGTCTCAACTTTTGAAGATGGTTTTCCAGTGTGGGCTGCTGAATTTTACATTCTTGCCAGCTGTGTGAGGGCTCCTAATTCTCCATGTCCGTGCTAATGCTTTTTACTACCTGCTTTTTTCATTCTCACCATCCTGGTGGTTGTGAAGTGATGTCTCCTTGTGGTTTGATTTGCATTTTCCTGATGGTGAATGATGTCAAGCATATTGTTATGTTGTACTGGTCATTTGTATATCTTCTTTGTAGAAATGTCTATTCAGATCCTTTGCAAACTTTTAAATTTGTATTATTTTCAAATAAAGTAAGGAGACCAGTACCACACTTTCAATAATGGGCAGAATGACTAGGCAGAAAATTAATAAGGGAATAGAAGGACTGAAAAGACATAAAACAACTTGACCTAACAAACATGTATAGAATTGTCTAGCTCTCCCTTTGTTTCTGTCAGTTTTTGCTTCCTGAATTTTCTGTGTTGTTATATGCATGCATATATATATAATTATTGCGTCTTCCTGATGGCTCAGCACTCTAATCGTTACACAATGTCCCTCTTTATCGCTAGTATAAATTTTGTTTTAAAGTTATACTTTGTTTGATAGTATAGCTGCTACAACTTTCTTGTGGATGCTGTTTGCCTGATATAGCTTTTAAATCTTTTAACTTTTATCCATCTGTATCATTGAAGTTAAAGTGTTATCTCCCCTAGAAAACATATAGATTAGTCATATTTTCCTTTTTATCCAATCTTATCATCACTATATTTTGATTAAATTTATATTATTTTCAAATATAGTGTTATTTTTTGCTGCAGTTGGATTTATGTCTACCATTTTACTTTTCATTTTTATGTAGTAATCGTGTCTTTTTTGTTCTCTTATTTCTTCTTTACTACTTTCTTTTGCCTGAAGAAAATATTTTGTACTGCCACATTTTAACTGTTTTAGTGACTATTCCATATATTATTTTGGACTTTTTCTTTAGTGGTTGCTTTAAGGCTTACCCTATACATCTTGACTTATCGGACATTTATCCTAGCTTAATTGTACCCAGATATAGAAATGTTACTCCTGTATTGCTGTTTTTTCTGTTCCCCCTTTTTGTGCTATTATTATTATGCAAATTAGATCTAGTTCTATTATAAACCCAACATTATATTGTAATATTGTTAATCTATGCAATTTTATATGTTTCAAAGAAGCTGAGAAAAACAACATGAGCAAGATATATTTCAGCGTTTGTTATATTAACCTTCTTATTTACCCTTTCTGATTCTCATCATTTGTTCCTGTGGATTTGAGAATTTCAATATGGTGTCATTGCCTTGCTCTGGCACAGCTTTGCTTCCACCTACTCTCTTTAGTGTTGCTATTATCAATACATTATATTTGTATATGCTATTGGCCCAAATATAAAAAATAAATATTTTGCATATATACTCTTCAAATAGTTAATAAAAGAAAGAAGAGATTTGCATTTATACTGTTTTTTTATAACTACATAGTTGCCTTTCTTTTCTTTTCATAAGAATTTAAATTGTTTTCTGATGTCACTTGTTTTTAGCCTGAAGAACTTGATTTAGTATTTCCCATAAAGTGGATCTGTTAATAACAAATTCTCTTAGTTAAAAAAAAAAAAATCTCTAAATGTCTTTATTTCACCTAAGTTTTTGAAAGTTTTTTTTTGTTGTTATTTGTTTGATGGATTTCTTTTTCTTTCAGTGCTATGAATATGCTACCCTTCTGACTTCTGGCCTAGTGTTTCTGATATGAAATTAGCTGCTATTCTTATTGTGGTTCCCTTGTATGTGATGAGTTCTTTTACTCTGATACTTCAGACTTTCCCCTTAGTTTTGGCTTTCAGCATTTTTACTGTGTGTTTTTGGGTATAGATAATTTTGTACTTATTCTGCTTGAATTTTGTTGCATTTCTTCGACGTGTATATGGATGTTTTTCTTCAAATTTTGGAGGGTTTCAGTCATTATTTCTATCAATATTTTTTTTCTGTTATTTTCTCTTCTTCTGGTATTACTATTTTATGCACATGTTGGTATACTTAATAGTGTTGCACATTTCTCTGAAGATGTATTCAATTTTCTTTATTTTTTTCTCTCTCCTCTTGGATTTCATAATCTCTATTGATATATCTTCAAGTTCACCAATTCTTTCTTCTGTAAGTTCACATCTATTACAAAACCCCTGTAGTGAATTTTTCATTTTATTTACTGTACTTTTTAACTCTAGAATTTCTATATGATTCTTTGATGTAATTTCTGTTTCTTCATTGATATTCTTTTACTAAAATTTTTTAAATGTTTATTTATTTTTGACAGAGAGAGAGAGAGATAGAGCGCAAGCTAGGGAGGGGGCAGAGAGAGGGAGACACAGAATCTGAAGCAGGATCCAGGCTCCAAGCTGTCAGCACAGAGCCTGATATGGGGCTCAAACTCACGAACTGTGAAATCATGACCTGAGCCAAAGTTGGACACTTAATCAACAGAGCCACCCAGGTGCCCCATTCGTTGATATTCTTTATTTGATGACACATCGTCATCACACCTTCCATTACTTCCTTAAGCATGATGTCCTGTAATTTTTTGAACACATTTGTAATTGTTTCAAATCTTTGAAGTCTCTGCCAGTTAAATTTAACATCTGAGCCCTTACCGTTGTTTTCATGTGTGTAGGTTTCTTGCATTTTTTATAATCGTTGCTATTGTCAAGAACTGAATATTTTAGTTTATATATTTGTAGTGATGCTGGATACTGATTCATTCCTGTTCCAGGGTTTGTTTTTGTTGTTGTTTGCTTATTTATTTGTCCGATGTCTTGGCTAGACTATTTTAATAGTGTATACTTTCCCATGATATGCAGCCATTACTGTCACTGCTCAGAGGCTCAGCCTTAAGAATGAGACAGTCACTGTGGGATGGCAGTGATTTGTATAGGACTCTCTTGACTGTTTCTTTTTCTGATCTCTATTAAGCTGCCTGCCACTACTGGAATCATACTCCATCTTTTAGGCTGTGCTAATTGCTGGATGATTGCTCTATTGTTTTTGTCAATGCCCTGGAGTGTAAATGCTGCACACTGTGATCTAATTAAATATTGTATTTTTTGTGAGGCTAGTTTTTGAGTCAAGTCTTTGAAGTTTGTTCTGACTCCAGAAAGCCTCCCCTGAGCTATCTCCCTGGTTCTCTCTGGTAAGTTAGTGAGCCTATGGTTTAGCTTGTTGCTCTAATGGAGCTATCAGCTTTCTCTTAATTGCTTACCACCAAAGTCTCCATTATTTTTGAGAGCAACCTTAGGCCTAAACCTTTCAATACTCTATTTCAAACAAAGTCAGTTCCTTTGGAGAGGGTTTAGGAACTTTCTGTTCTTATGGAAAAATTTCTGAGCCTTTGCTGCAGAGTAGGGAACAGGGACAGTGGCTTATTTGTACCAGAATGACAACCTTGCTTTATTAGCTAGGCAGAAATGGCAGGGTCTAGTCTTATCAGTTTGTCTCTCCTGACATTGAACCCCTGTCCTACAAGCAAGTTGAAGCAATTGTAGTCAGGGTCCCAAAATTCTTGGTCTGCTATGCCTAGTAGAGAACTTCTGTCCTAGGAATGAGGGTGGGTAGGGGGAATAAAATATCTGATCTCTTGGCTACATTGCGAAGAATTTATCTTCTGCGTCTTGGAACTAAAGGGTATTAATGTTGGTGTTCTGCCTTCCTGATATGGCCTAACTGGAAGCTGATAGGAGAGGCAGCCCTATTTTCTTGACCACAGTCAGTCAGAATGGAGCTTCTATCATGCTTACCTGAATGGTTGGTAGGGAGGGAGAGGGTTATTTCTAAAGTGCCATAGACTCTTGCTATTCTTACATATTTTTTGAATAAATATTTCTTAATTTTCTGTTTGCTCTTGGTATAATTTCCAGAGACTTCAACAATGTTTTTATTTTTATTTTTTAAAATAATCTTTAGCATTTATGGTTGTTTTGCTGAGAGTAATTGTACAGAATTTCTCACTCTGACATTCTGGAGGTGAAAGTCCTTCTGTTAAGATTTTGCATGCACCCGAAGGAGAATGAAGACAGTTATCTGAATTAAGTCAAAAAAACTTATAAAACATAAAAAGGACTTTCAAGACTTGAGTTTTGGCCACAGGCAGCCAGGGTTTTCCACCTTGATTGAATCCTCCTGAAAACTTCTAACCTTTGCAAAATGCTTTAACTATGCAGGCTTAGGATACTCCACAAACTTTTTTTTTTCTTTCAGCAATATAGACATTACATTGAAAAAAGTCTGAAATTTGCCTCCAGTTTGAAACCCATAATTTAGGACAATATTAGATTCCCCTTCATTTATTTGATAGCTTGGGACCAATTCTTTAATTCTTTAAGCTAGAAACTCTAAATGTATTCATTGAGGTCATTTCATCAAACTTTATGGAATTTCTGCCCTGAGTCATATATCCATATTGCTCAGAGTGCAATGGGAGACTCCAGTAAAGATGATATGATCTGTACCTGTAAGAAGCCATTAATTTGGGATTTAGATAGCCAAGAATACACGATTAAATTCTAGCACTTTGCAGACATTTATTTGGTTAGTACTGAGATTCTTTCTGGGTAGTTGTGTCTCCACCAGAGTCATTAGAATAGTCAGAGTTGGTGGTCTTTATGGTTGCTTTATGTGAGGTATATTGGATCCTTCAGTAAATATCCAATAAACATGTCCTGCTGGCCTCAAAGGCTGCTTAACTTCTCAGGGTACTATTACAGTTTCTCTATTGTCAGACACTTACCCTTTCTTGGTCCTTCTTCTACAACTATGGCATAGCTACATTTCCTGATATTTTCTTGCCTAACCATTGGTTCTTCTCTTCTATTATTCTTCTATTATTCTTATTTGATTCTACTATATGATTATGTGAATGAGATTTCCCAGGAGAGCAGAAAGCTAGGAATATATATTAAAACTATGATGAAACTAACAAATTTTAGGACACAATGTTCCCCTACTTGAACCCACAAGTTACTTTATAAATTGCTAATTCCTCTGGTTCTTTTTATGGCCATCTTCCTGACAGTCTGAAAGTTTCTGGCTCACAACGTGACATCCTTGCATTATCTGTCTCCTCTTCTGATCTTCACATCATGCAAATTATTAATCCTACAAACCAACACTCAGTCCTGCTTATTCAGTAAACATCTGTAGGTGCCCCTGGGTGTCAAGCATTGTGCCAGGTGCTGGGGCTTCAGTACCTTCAGAGATGATTTCCTTGATCTTAAAGAAGTTTTGTAGGCTTATAAGGAGATCAAATATGAAAAAAGACACATGTAATACTTTAGTGTTTTATTATAAAAGAAGTACGTACAGGACAGATAGAGGACTCTAAGGTCGTGCTCAATTTTGCAGGACAACAGAGGGAGGCAGAAAAAGCTTCATCTCAAGGAAGTGATGATTAAACTGAGCCATGAAGCAGATTCTAGAAAGACTGGATTAGACAAGAAGTGATGAGAAAAAGCATTCCAGGCATGAGAAAGGCTTGTTGATGAAAATCTACACAAATAGGCTTAATTTATGTTAGTGCTTTTTTTTTATTTTGTTTTGTTTTTTGTTTTGTTTTGTTTCGTTTTGTTTTACTTTACAATTGGGAGAGTGTGAGTCTAATAGGAGACTATATTTTCTTGAGTATACTATTTTCCTTTTTATCTTCTGAGCACCTTCTTCAATTCTCCTGGTCTCAACCTCCTTAAGAAGAGAGAAGAGAGTCATATTCATATAGCACAGCATCTTACATATATGGCAGGTCCTTAAAAATGTGTTGAATGAAGGAATATCATAAATCGATTGATCATTATCCAATTTAAATTCAGCTCTTTGCCCTAGAAACTATTTCTGAGTACACTTCACATACTGACACCAGCCACTTTTTTGGGTTTCTAGCATTTCTGTGGAAATGTCTACATCTTAGAACTACAGGGAGAAAGGCTAGGCTTGGCTGACACTTTTTATAGAAACGCAGAAGGGATGCACAGATTGTAAATAGGTGTAAAGTGTAGGTTAAGTTTTGGCTTATGATCTTGTTCCTAATTTTAAGAAAAATGATGTGCTTTGACTTATGTGCAAGAAGGTGAAAAATGAGTAATTTAAGTATCCACTTTCACTTTGACAACCTTTCTCCCTTTCTCTCTTTCTTTCTTTCTTTCTTTCTTTCTTTCTTTCTTTCTTTCTTCTTTTTTTTATATGCAAGGCCAATATCCTCTAACATATAAGGTCAAGTACCAGTTGGGTCTTTCAGCCCTCATGAGGTATCCACTCCTTATTTACTGGGCTCAAACCCTTCAGTAATTTCCTGATTTGTAATTTCCTGATATTCCTGGGCTTTACCCCCTGCATGGGTGCTGTGGCATCTCCTAGGCCTGGTTGCAGAAGTAGGTGACGAAAAACCAACTCTTCCTGTACTGCTTAGTCCAATTAGTTCCCACAGTATACACCACAAAGGTGTAAAAGTGTTGGTGATTTTTTTAATTTTAACTGAGTGTAAGGGGAAAACTCAAAGTAACTCAAAACTTTAAATCATCAGCAAGGATCACTCAATGGACACAGCCTCATGCCTTACCCAGGTTTCTTGCCCTAAGTGTTTTCTCTGTCCAGGAAAGGACCTTTAGGGGAGCTCCTCGTCTGTATACAGGATCTATTTCCTCAATGGCCCCCCACCTCCGAACGGAACATTTCTTAAATCTCACCCATTAACTCTGATAAAAGGGTTGGGGAGACACACTAAGATTTAATAATCTGAGGTCAAGAGAATAAATGGCAGTAGGTGCCCCCCACGCCCCTGACTACATTTCTCCCAAAGACGAACATTAATTATGAGAGCTATTACCGATGAATGCCATAAGGAGGAAGGAGTTAGTTTTCTGACTGCCACTTAATTTGCAAGGCAACATCTCTCTAGCAGTCTGGACATCTTACTGTTCTGCAGAAAATATATAATTCCCTTTTCCCATCCTAGCCCCACCTTCATCCTCTCCTCATGCTATTTTACATTGCATTCTTTGAGCCTGCTTGGAATAAGAGAAGGGGCTATTGTGGGGCCAGATCCTCATCCAAGGCTGCTCTTTAACAAAAAGATGCTTTGCTATGACTGTTCCACTGAGGATTAGATTAACTCCTTATCTGAGTCTGCCTTTCTCTCAGTCTCTAGACAGGAGGAGAGCCCAAATTTTAATTTTCCCCTTGTATAATATAGGCAATTGGTGATCTTTGTGCACAATAACCAGGTCACATGATCTGACAAAGGATTTATTTTTTCTGAATCATGATTCATTTCCATTGTCTTACAAAAGAATAAAAATCAAGCTGGATTTAAGTATTCTGTGCCATATTTAACTAATCACCTTTCCCAAAGAAAAGGAAATTACACACAATCTCCCAGAAAATTCAGCCAGCATGGTCATCATAGCTTTATGATATACACTCAAGTTAATTATGAAAAATGTTCAACTTCCTAAAGAAATCTTAAAAAAGAAAATCTTGAACATGTGGCCATGTATCCTGGTGAGGCTAAAATTGGTGAAAGACAGAGCTGAATGCCAAATGATAATTTCTGCTAAATAATTCAGGTCATCTGAACTCTGATATTTTACTTACTTTAATGAGCATAATGGGTGCAATTAGAGACCATTTCCCTCATGGTGCCAGACACAATGTGCTCTCACCTAATTGTGGGCCCTGTTTTTCTTTGGACAACTCATCTCTGCGCATGTGTCTTACATTCCCTGTGTCTGGCAAGAGTAGCCACCAAATAAATGTAGGTTGAAGTCAGTAACTGAAAATGTTTGATAATGATTATCATGAACAAAAAAAGGTTGTAGAGCAAAAACTAGACATTTCAATAAGAAAGTTTTTGGTACATCTCATTTGCAACAGAATGGAATGGGGAAAAAAAGAAATTTTAAGATTTCAGGTTCTCGCTAATGTTTTTTTTCTCTCTCTCTTCTTTGCAGGGAAATGATGCTGATATGGTGGATAAGAATAAGTGCTGTACACTCTGTAACATGTCCTTTACTTCGGCAGTGGTGGCTGACTCACATTATCAAGGCAAAATCCATGCCAAAAGGTTAAAACTGTTGCTAGGAGAGAAAACCCCATTAAAGACCACAGGTATGTGTATGAGAATGATCATGGGAGATACTGAAGTCCAGGAACCATGCCTGTCCCATTAATTGTGCTTCTTCTTCAGAAGAGGCTGCCTGAATAGAACCTAATGGTAGATGTCCTTCAAAACCTAAAGGGGTGGGACAGCAGACTTTGCTGTCATCAGAGGGTTATATATAATTGCACATTCTCATTCTCTCACCCTGGCTCCTTCAGATTAATAATTCAGCAGCTGGCATCTTTTGCAAGGCTGTTTACATCCTGCAAGATGTTGTCTATCATATTTATCATATATTATATAAGATACTATACCTATTATGTAAGGAATGCTATTCTTCTTAGCTTCAGTGTGTAATCCATATGGAATGGGTAGTGTATTGTGTAGAGTGGGTATATTCACTGTCTGTTCCAGTATGATGCAGGATATCATCCTGCTCTTATCTTGGTGAGAGTGTGGAGGAGGAAAACTGTGGTCTTTAAAATGCTTCTTTGCAGACAACTAAGGTATTCCCACCCCACCCACCCCCACCCCCCTGTCGAGGTGACATACATTTTGTTTATGATTCCAGCCTATTAACTTCGACAAGAAGAAGCTTAATTATTGATAAAAGATCATTTGACCCTGTAATTGCTTAACTAAAATAATTCTTCGTAAGTGTATCAAATTATGAAACTAAACTACTGTTGATGTTGAATCAAGTTAGACTATTTGGACAAGGTTTAAATTATGGTGAGGATGTTACTAGCCTGGGTTATAATCCTAAGAAGCTGGGGATATATTTCATGATGTCTGCTCATCCAATGCAATTAAATTTTAGCAGTGCATTTTATCTTTTTGTCTAATGAATCATGCATAAATCGTGGGAGTAATTATTTTTTAAATGGTATTTTGGAGATTGGAGAGAGCCTAAAACAATACTTGGCTTTTATTCTCGCCAGTGTTTTCCTTAAGAAAAATATCTTCTTTCACCTAGAGAATAGCAAGGAATCTTTTCACTATATTTTTCTACTTAGTTTAACTGAAGGATATTGTTTTTGTGAAGGTGGCTATGACATTCAGATACAGGACGGGGTTGCGAAACACCTGAAATCTGGAGCCGAACTCAGCTTGTTCCTGGGCACACTCCGTGTGTTAGCATTGTATAAGCAGCCACTCAGTTGAAACTCCTTATTCTTGCTCTCTAAAAGGTTGGATATTCACCTTGTAACCTACTCCCCAACAAATTTCTTAAAATAGACACCTCAAAGAAACCGTCACTGGAAAATTTCTACCTGTTTTCCACGAATGAGTAACTAGCCCATTTGTTCTTTCTGCCTAAGCAGAGAATTGCTGTTAAATTTAATTTTGGAGGTAGTGATGGGAGAGGAGAAGCTGGATCTTTGTTTATCATGTCAATTAGCAAGGGGGAGAGTTATTCTTTCTGTGAGGAAAAAAAACACCACATGGCACAAATGGTTCTTTGTGAATTTAAATACATCCTCCAGATAAGCAAGTACCAGTTTGTTTTTCTGAATTCAAATACCCTCCGAGCTGGTAAATATAACTTGGGGGTAATTTGTTAGTTCCCAACAGTATATTCCCAAGGAAAAATCAGGAGCACTTAAACTGCACCCTTTACTCAATGACTTTGTCTTGGTGTCCACAGAGCTGGCCCAATCCTCAGTATGAGCAAAATCACATTGCCAGTTAGGGAAGAAGGGGAGGGAGGGAGGGTGGGGGGTAAGTAGCTTGATCCACTTGTGGCTTGGGGCTGAGGAAACAGATTTCAGTTGCCTTATGCCTGCATCTCCCTTTCTCAACTAGCTCATGGTTCTCAGGCTGCACATCCCCTTCTGTAGCTCAGGCTCTCACCCATTCTCTCAGAAGCTGCTTACAGCAGAAAGGGTCTTGGAAGATGGCAACACCAAACATAATTAGAGGGTCTGGGAGGCTAAATTGGTCCCTAGGCTTGGGTTAGTGTCAACCGAGCTGCTGGCAGGGAGCAGAGGAAGCAGTGTATCCTTCTAGAGCCAGATGAGTCATTAGGTACAAGTATAAGCAGAGAGTAGGCATTGGGAGGTGTGGCACAGGATAAGGATTTGAGGGCTTAATAGGAGAGTGGAACCTAGCAACAGAGAATCTGGATACAGAGATCCTGCAGAGACCCGAGCTGGATACCAGCATCGGGAAAGTCTGGCAGGTGGTAGCAGGGCCCTGGCTGCAGGCTGGTGAAAGTAAAGGCTGTTGAGAGAGTGACAGGACACCATTATTTAAGACAAGAGTACTGAGCTGGAAGTCAAGTATAAGGAACAAATCAGGAACCTGGTTTCCAGACCAAGAATATATAGGTTGAGGCTTGGTCTTACACACAAATTCAGTTACTGCAAGCAAGGATAAGGACCTAGAGGCACCAGAAAAGAATATCCAGTCATGGGCTTCCTGAGCTACTAAGCTCAATCCCTCCAGTTTGTGAATAGAGTCAGGATTGCCTGACGTTTTTTCTTGCTGCCGGAGGCCAAGCCCAGTGGCCATTCTTGAAGGACATCACCCTCGAAGCTGTGGCTGCCCGATGCACATCTAAGAACTTCTCTGCCTACTCCATCAGATTGGCTTGAAATTATTTCTGTAATGAAAACGAAAGGAAAAAAAAAGAACACATAAAACCCAACCAACTGAATTAAGGTGCTAGAGAGAAGCAAGTCCCCTGCTCAGGGATGCTGTGTAAGCTACCCCTCCAAGAATAACAGGCTCTTGAACCAGAGCGATTTCTGGGTAGGGATAATTGAAGCACAAGTCACTGCTTCCCCCAGCTACTCCGTCTGATGAGGGTGAGCAATCGGTATCTGTGAATCATTACCTTTCCGCCTACACAAGATGTGCTTTGATCAAGCATCAACTGGATATCCTGCAGAATTATTGCAGTTTGAGTTGTCTTCTCCAGATGGGAGCATGTTTACTAGAATTTCTGAAAAGCTTGACAGACCTGCTGGGACAAATACCAGTTCCCATTCTTGTTGCTTAGTGCGTTTCAGAATCTCTTTTCCTGTTCATGCTTTTCTAGGTCCTGCTGCAAGATGAAAGCTTGAGGAGAATTCTAGGCCCACCCTGTTCTCATAGGGTCAGTGGACCTCAGCATGGAGGTCTTGGCCAAATCAGAGGCTGACTACCTGCTGTAGTCAGGTCATTTGCCACACTGTGAGAAGGATTTAGAGGAGGTGTAGGTCAGAGGCCAGAACAGTGAAGGTCATGAAAATCCTCTCTTTAGGGGGAGAATAAAGGAAACAGGGGTGGTTTACCATGGAAAACAGATTAATCAGGGGCAAATCTTTGGAAAGTCATCATGGGAAAAAAGAGATTTCTGGTGTGTGTGTGTGTGTATGTGTGTGTGTGTGTGTGTGTGTGAGTGAGAGACAGAGAGAGAGAGAGAGAGAGAGAGAGAGAGAGAGAGAGAGAATGTGTGAAAACATGTGACTGTGTATGAGAATATGAGTGTGTGCATGAGTGTGAGTGTGTGAGAATATGTGTGTGTGACTGAGAGTGTGTATATGTGTGTGCATGTGGGAGTATAGAGAGAATGAGAAAGTGTATATGTATGAGCGTGAGAATATGTGAATGTGTATGTGAGGGAATGTGTGAGGATATGTGTGTGTGTGAATGTGTGTGAGACTATGTCAGAGTGTCTGTGCATGTGTGAGTGTGAGACTGTGAGCATATGAGAGTGTGTGTTTTCATGTGTGCATGAGTGTGAGAGAATTTGTGAGAATATGTGAGAGTATGTGTTGTGTATATGTGTGTGTGCATGAATGTGACTGTGTGTGTGAGTGAGGGAGTGTGTGTGTGAGCTTGGATGCAACAAATGTACCTAATGAGTAGGTAGAACATTAAGGAGTCAGATCTGAGCTCAAGATAAGAAAAAGATTATTAAGATTCAGAGATACTAGATTTCTGTAATGAAACCAAAAGGAAACCCAACCAACCGAGCCAGGATGGCGGAGATGGCAATGCCTGCTCAGGTACTCTGTGTAAGCTGCCCCTCCCAGAGTAACAGGTCCTGGAGCTGACATAGGACTGGGGTGTGATGGGTGACAGGGGGTTGGGGAGGGGTGTTGAAGCAGAAGCTGGCTGATATTCCACAGGGCATTTCCTCAGGGGGGTCCAGCCCAGGACATTGGCCTAGATGACATTTAAAATCCTTCCAACCAGATTCTCAGCTTGATGCTACCTGCAGGCTTGACCCACTGAGCTGATAGGCAGAAAGAATTTTGGCCTGGGAGTCGGGAGATAGGATCCCAGGCCCCAGCTTGGCCTAAGGTGCCGTGTGATCTCTGCTAGGTTCATTCTCCTTTCCAACCTCAGTTTTCTCATCTGTCATTTAAATATAACACTGGATGTGTTTACCTCACAGGCCCTTTTGCAGAGCAAACAATAGATTTAAAGAGCTTTGGAAAGTAGAAGGTGAACATGTGGTAAATAAGTTGATGGGGGTGCAGCCCAACTCCTTTCTTCTACCAAAGACTGACTTCCTGGTTAATGTGGGGTTGTTCAAATACTACCTCGGGAACAGCACACAGGGACATTGTGTGTGTCTCCTTGGAGGCAAGTCTTTCTGGGATGAGTTCCATGAACCGAAGCAGGGCCTGGCACAGGAGCTGCCCACTGGAGTGAAGCAGCGCTGGTGGGCATGGGGGGAAGGGCTGGCCATGGAGCTGAGGAGACTGCTGGGCGGGAAGGGGAGCTATCTGAGGAGAGAGACCCCATCACTAAGCTGGGGGCAGGACCCTGGATCTGGAACTGGTAACCGGCAAGTAGATGCAATAGTAAATCATTTTAGGATGAGAACTCAAGATCTCTGGAGGATAAAAGGAGGAACCAGACACCCCATTGAGAGCCCTGAGAGGGCATAGATCTCAGAGATGTGGAAGAAGCTCTGTTAGCAAAGCAAAATGCAAAATGATAAAGGGCCAGAGGCTGATGCCAAACCTTAGAGGTCAGGCTGCATCTGTTTTAGTTCTGCATCTGTAAGGCTGGGATCTGGCCTTGGAAGCCCCTCACAGGGAGCTGAGTCTGTGGGTGAAAGTGAGCACTTCCAACAGAATGAGGAGGACAAGTAACCAGACAGAGCCATGCACTGCCTGATGGCTTCATTCTGGGGTCCTATGCACTTTGCTGTACTTTTTCCCACGTGGCTGCCTGGGTGGCCTACAGGGTATGTTCGATGACTGCAGATCTGCCAGTGATCAAGCCCCCAGGGCAAGATCACTGACTGTGGGAGACCAAACAGTGGTTTCTAAAGATGTCCACGTCCCAGTCCCCAGAACCTATGAATATGCGTTACACAGCAAGGAGAAATTAAAATTCCCTATGGCATTAAGATTTCTGACATCTAGAATGATAATGTAATAAGGTTGTTGTAAGCCACTAAAATTATGGTAGTTTGTTAACTGCAGCCACAGGATAGACACTGACCTAAGTAAGCCCTTGGCCAAAGAAGGCACTTCCGTATGTACCTCTCACATATCCACCTTGGGGAACCTCAAGTGCAATGTAGACAGCGCTCACATAACTCTTGTCAGGGGATTGCCTGAGGGGCAAAAGGTCTGTCTTTGTATCAGGGTCTATTCCCGAAACACAATTTAATACTAAACTGTACAAAACTTCTGGTCTATTTCCTATGATGTCAAGGTGAATTTCTTTTTTTTTAATAATTTTTTTTAGTGTTTATTATTTGTGAGAGAAAGGTAGACAGAGCATGAGCTGGGGAGGGGTGGAGAGAAAGGGAGACAGAATCCAAAGCAGACTCCAGGCTCTAAGTGGTCAGCACAAAGCCTGATGCAGGGCTCGAACTCAGGAACCAAGAGATCATGACCTGAGCCAAAGTCAGACATTTAACTGACTAAGCCACCCAGGGGCCCCAAGGTGAATTTCTTTTCCTAGCGTGCAGGAGCCTGTACAAGTTAGCTTTTCTATACCTCCAACCTCATTTCTTCTATCTTCTCTACACACAGGCCAAACAGGTCTCCTGTATCATCAGCCCTCTGTGTCTTCCCTCCTACCGTCCTGTATCCAAGATGCCCTTTTCCCTCTACCTGTTGTAGATCTCAGTACATTCATCTTCCAAGGCTCAATTAAGGTCTCATGCCGTCTCTGAAATCTATCACGGCTGCTGGCAATACAAGTATGGCATGGGCTTTGAAGTTGGACATATCTGGGTCCCATCCTTTATTAGCAGAGGACTTCACTTGCCTCAGCCTCCTTTTCCTAATCTGTACAGTGGGTATAATGCTATTACTTACGTCAAGGGTTTTCCGTGATAATTACACAAGCTGATTAATAGATATAAAATGCTTATCACAAAGAGCTCAACCAATCTTAGCTCTGTCCACTGAGGAAATGAAGCTATTTTTATTTATTCTCCTCTGAACTCTGTGCCATATAATTTTGCACTTAAAATATCTTACTGTCCATTGTCCAAGGCCGTGTCCCTTGGGTGAGTTTTCTTTACCCATTGGTCTATAAGCACTCTTCACAGAGGAACCACATCTCCACAGTTATTCTGAATTCTGCCACATTCCTGTACACAAGCTTGTCTGCCATGTTCTTCTCCATGACAGAGAGTGACAGAAAAATGTAACCTGGTGTTCAGTCCATGCTTGAGGACAAGTACAAGCGTACAAGTATGGGCTAGGGTATGAGGTCACAGAAACCTGGGGGAAGAGAGGAATCAAAACAGCCACAGAAATCTGCCAAATGAAACATTAATCCAGTGTGATTGGACAGACAGGAGGAAGGGTAGAGCTAATAGAAGTAAGCAGGAGACCAGATTTGAACAGAGGTTAAATTGGAGGATGGGAGAAATAGTCTGAATTCCCAAAAGGCTGGCCACTGGGCTTTGGATTGTGTGCTGGGGGCTTTGGATGTGTGTTAGGAGGGAGCTAATAAAGGTGCTGTCCTGGCTGTCCAGGGTGTGGACTAGCTGATAGCAGTGGTATTAGGAAGAAGCAGAGCCAGTGCAGAGGCTGGGGGTGGGGGCAGATATGAGCTGTGAGCCCTGAAGATCTCAAGGTAAGGATGAGGGAAGATCAGGAGGTGGGGAGGAAAGTTGAGTTGGGAATCCAAGGGGCATCAGACATGTCAGGTCTGACAAGCAGGAAGAGCAAACTCAGGGCTGGGTGACTCTGCCAAATCCATCATTGTCTGTGGCCTCAATTGCCCTAGCCTCATATAAGGCAGTGCATGAGCTCAACAGATGCTTGTAGGTTTGTCACTGATGCTTCAAGAGGTGGCTGTGGGAAGTCTTGGCTGGCTCACAGTGGAGCTTCTCATTGAGTAGAGGTTCAGACAGCTCCAGTCCTTCTAGGCTTTCTGGCCAAAGGTAGTTCATATTATGTGGAGCGTGGGTCCTTCTGCTGGTGATTGACTCACCCAACAAAGCTGGAATTCTCAAACAGAAAATTTCTACCCTAAGGGACAGAAGTAATTTCTCTGTCAAAGTTGAAATTCCCTCTTTGGGTATCTGCTATAAGAGAATTCATAGCATGGAGGGTTTTTTTTAAGTTTATTTATTTTGAGAGAGAGGAAGAGAGAGCATGCAAGGAGTGGCAGAGAGAGAGGTACAGAGAACCCCAAGCAGGCTCCACGCTGTCAGTGCAGAGCTCGACACAGGGTTCAAACCCATGAAATGCAAGATCATCACCTGAGCTGAAATCAAGAGTTGGATGCTTAACCAACTGAGCCATTCAGATGCCCCATAATATGGAGATTTCATTTCATTATTTTCTTAGCTTAGTTCCCCTCAACAAACATCTTGTGTCCTGAGAATAAGAAAGTGAATAAGACACTCCTTGTGCTCCGGAGGCTCCCCATGTAGTAGGAGAGAACACAGGCACTGGAAAACAATATATGACACAGTGTGAATGTCTACAAATACAATAGGATATTGAAGAGAGGTCAAATTAATTGTGGTTGGAGATGTCTGAAAAGAATTTATGAGGAGAGACCTTAAGTAAGGCCTTAATAACCATCTAACCAGTGGGGATTGTTAGGGAAAGGTCTCAATTCCTCAAAGGAATCCTTTTTCTAGACCAGGGTTTCTCACTCAGCAGTATGACATTCTCAGTTGGGGGAGGGGCTGTTCTGTTTAGCAGCATCCCTGACCTCTACCCAATAGATTCCAGAAGAGCCCCACTAGTTGTAACAATAAAAAAAAAATGTCTCTAGACATTGCCAAGTGCTTCCTAGTGGGCAAATCTGACTCTAGTCAGGAACCACTGATCTAAATCAGGGATTAGCAAACTTTGGCCTGAGGACCAAATCTGACCTGCTGCCTACTGTCTGATCTGATCTGACAGCCAAAAATGTTTGTTTCTAAATGGTTTAAAAAAAAATCAAAAACATATTTCGTGACACAGGGAAGGTATATAAAATTCATATTTCAGTGTCCATAGATAAAGTTTTATTGGGACACTACCATACACATTCACTTACCTTCAGTCAAGACCATTTGGGGGCTACACTGGCAGAGCTGAATAGTTGTGACAGGATACATATGGTCCACAAAGCCTAAAATATTTGCTATGTGGTCTTTTCCACAAAAGGTTTGTTGATCCTGACAGTGAATGATCTCAAGGAAGAGGCAGCACAGAGAAAATGGTGCTGGTGTGGGTTTATACACAAAATGCCAGCATTTTCCTGGGCTGTACACCTGTGAGGAGCAGGGGAAGCACCGGAATGAGGATCAATGGATAGATGTGACTGAGGGCAGAGGAATGTTTGAGACCTCTACGTTGGGGAGGTACTCCGAGAACTGAGAATGAAGAAAACCCAGGGTCTTCCCCTTGTTGAGAGCAAGAAAGGTCTCCAGAGAAGCTATAAGACTTGAGTGACAGCTAATGTCTCCAATAGGTCTAAAATTCTAAGATATTTGTGAAAACTAAACAGATGAATATTACCCAGATTTTGCCAACATCCTAATATAGTTGTAATTCCTGAGTTTTAGTACTTATTTGAAATCTATCATCCAACCTATATTAGTTTTCTAGGGCTTATGCAACAAGTTATCATAAGTTGGGGGCTTAAAATAACAGAAATTATTCTGTTATAGTTCTGGAGGTTGAAAGTCCAAGGTCAAGATGTGGGCAGGGCTGTGCTCTGTCTGAAGGCTCTAGGGAAACCTCCTTCCTTGCCTCCTCCTACCTTCTGGTGGCTGCTGGCTTCCCTTGGCATTCTAACTTTGTGGCTCCAATCTCATATGCCCATCCTCTCTGTATATCTCTGTGTCCTTCCTCTTACTTTAAAGACACCAGTAAGGCCCGCCCTCATTCACTATGACCTCCTCTCAGCATAACCAATTACATCTGCAAAGACCTGGTTTCCAAATCAGTTCACATTCTGAAATTCTGTGTGGACATGAATTTGAAATGTGGGGCGGGGGGGGCACTATTTAACACCTTACCCAAGCCAACTTCTTTTAAGTGATGGTACATGACACAGGTCACAGGCCCTAATATTATGCTTGTTAGCTAGTGTTTTTCCCCTTCTTCTCATGATAAACCCATACAAACAAGATAATTGAAACAAGAATGGGACTTTGTTCTTACTCAAAATTCTAAAGAAGACATCATTTAGCTGTTCTTAAAATTTTGTTTTCAAAAGAATATGAATTGTGTAGTAGAAATCCGAAGCATAGGAAAAAAAAAGTTTAAACCACAAGTATTCCCCCACCATCTAGCATTAATCAAAGTGAAATTTTAAGATTATCCGTAATCTCAATAGTTAGGTATTGTATTTAGGATTAACAAGAAAATTAATTTGCATTTGTGGTAGACACGTTAGTCATCCAAAATCCATTTGCTTCCTGCATTCCCCAGACTTTGAGTTAATCGTGTGTAGATGTAATGTGCATTAATTTAAGACCAGGCTACAAGACAGAGGAGGGCCATTCAACCTACATTAGACTTTTCAAGAACAAGAAAGATGCCTTTATTGTGATACTTTGGGGTTGTTTGTTATTGCAGAAGAGCCTAATCTATCCTGGTTGATTCATTGTCCCTTAAAGTTACTGTTTCACATATAAACTTTTATGAATACATCTATCATTCTTAGCAAAAATGGATATTGAGCACTCTCTTTTATGTAATTCTCAGACATCATTGGTTTGACAGGAAATGGCATTAGACTCAGCAGTAAACTTTCTTTCATTTTTGGCCCTTAAGAGTTTGAAGTTCTTGTGATGTGTGTATGTCTTAACAGTAGAAGAATGAGAGAATAGTTTTGAAGTGTGTTCCAGAGGCATTACAGCATAATGGCTCTGATGATGAGTGCATGTAGACCACTTCATGGCACATAATAGGCATTTAATAAATATTTGTTAGATGAGTGGAAATTGGAAGCATACATAAGAATAATGATAGGCATTTAAATTCTATAGCTTTGTTTTCAAAGTAAGTTACCTTGGTTATTTAAATTTCAGTTAAATATAATGATTAAAAGCAGTGGTTTTCTAACTTTATAGGAAGTGTCTTGAGTGTCCACTTGCTTCGTTGAAAGAATTTTTTTTTCTCCTGGTAAAAATAGGTGAAATACAGAGTAATGTATTTTAACAATGAGACTACTGCCTAGGTGATTGTCACAAATCCTTTTAAATAGCATATAAATGAAGGCTCTGAAGTCAGACTCAGTTTTACAATCGGTATACCTGTGTGAACTTTTGCAAGTTATTTTATTTCTCCAGCCCTCCATTTCATATTGGAAAGATGATGGTAATAATTAGATACCAGAATTATTATAATAAAGGAGACGGTATATGTAATACTTAATATAGCGCCTGCCACACCAGTAAGTGTTGAATGAGTACATTATTGTATGTAAATATATGTAGGTAGGGACACACATACACACAATCGATATTCATTATTTGCAACTTCTGTATTTGTGAATTCACCCACTCACTAAGATTTATTTGTAACAACAAAATCAACACTCATGGCACATTAATGTTTGTTTGTAGACATGTGTAAAATGGTGAAAAATTTGAGTTGCCCCATGGGCATTTTCTTAGCTGAAGATGAATAAGGCAATCCTTGGCCTTTTGTTTCAAATTTCATACTGCAAATAAATGTCTTTTTTTGCAATCTATTTAGTGCCAGGTTTTACACATTTTTGTGGGTTTTGTTGGTGACTTTATTATTTAAAATGCCCCCCAAAGGTAGTGCTGGAGTGCTGTCTAGTGTTTCTAAATGCAAGAAGGCTGGGATGTGACTTATGGCAAGAATACATACATTTAACTTAGCTTAGTTTAGGCATGAGTTGTATCTTGTTGACTTTGAGTTACATGTTAATGAATCAAGAATGTATATTAAATAAGGTATCTTTAAACTGAAGCACACATAAAGCAAGGATCTATATTGATCAGTGGGTCAAAATGTAACCATATACTCACAGTAACCTAACCCTGAATTCATCCTAAGGAGCAATGGTTTGGTCTTTGCTAATTCAGTGTTCTTGGAGACTTTATGAAGAACATAACTAACTATGAATAACAAGAATAGACTATGTCAAAAGTTATGTCCATTACATTTATATAAAATTTTTCAAGAAGTCTGTTCATCACGAAAAACTGAATAAAAAGATATAATATTTTAAAGATCCTAGTGTGTAGTAAAACTATAGTTCAGAGGGCAGAATCTAAACTAATAATAGATGATCACAGGGGCGCCTGGGTGGCTCAGTTGGTTAAATGTCTGACTCTTGATTTCAGCTCGCGTCACGGTCTCATGGTCATGGGATCGAGCCCCATGTTGGGCTCTGTGCTGAACATGGGACCTGCTTGGGATTCTCTTTCTCCCTCTCTCTCTGCCCCCCTCCTCTGCTTGCATCCTCACACTCTCTCTGTAAAAAATACATAAAAAGATCATAACTGATAGTGTTAAAGACATTCTATCAGAAACATCACATTCATTGTTTTACTTACTCTTCATAAAAACCATGAGATCTAAAGTATAATTATCTCCATATTACCAAAGAGGGAAGTAAGACTGAAGGCAGAGTGATGTGCCTGATGTTATGTAGTGAAATAATGTAACGGGAGCTTGAACTCAGGGCCTCTGATTCCATGTTTCAGGACCTTCATCTCCAGGTAGTGATAAATAATGCTTCATAAAATGATCTCCAGATTTTTGCTCCCCTAATGAACAGCAGAGTTCACACTCTAAGGCTCTCACTAAGATGATTGGAAGCAGCAAAGCCACAAAGATATGTGTATAAACTTTAAATCAAGCATTTCTCATTTGTAGGAACAGTGAGCAATGTGGGGAAAAGAACAGATAAGCAATGATCTCGTCCACTCTGCTTGTTTGTGTGTGTGTGTTTATCATATATTCCTCTTCTGCAATCTTGTTGTTTCTCTCCTTTCCTTCCTTATTTTCTATGGAAAATGAGTGAGACAGAGCTTCAGAACTTTTCCATAAATTTCTATGCCAGACACGGAGTTGCTTATTTGAGTTCTCTGTTGAATGAATAAAGATCAGGGTGTTCTGGATCTGTTTGTAAGTTACATAAATTCAAATTTTAAATAATATATGCACTCCAGGTTCAATCAGCACCTCAGATTTGCATATAAGATTTTATATACTGCAGCAGTTCTATCATCTGAATCAGGTTATTCAGTTTGCCAACATAGCCTGTCTAGATACTTGTTTTAATAGATGCAAACAATACTTTGTCAAACCAGAGGATCTTCATAGCAGTGCATTTTCTTTTAAATTGGAAAAGGTAGCATGTTCTAAGATGTCATCTCTAGATCGATGCATTTGTTCTGATGATGTCTTTGGCTTTTCTAATTCTTACAAATGCAACAAGTAATAGATTCATATAATTGCAGACCTGGAAGGTGCTTACCCATCATTATTTCCCAACCATGTCATTTTCCCGATGAGGAAACAGGCCTAGAGAGGTAAAGCCATTTGCCCAGGGTGATATACCAGGTTGATGGCAAAGAGCTTTCTTTTGTTTTGCAGTAATCTTCCATGATGTCAGCTGTCAAGAGAAAACATACCAATCTGGACACTGACTGTAGTACAGCGAATAGGGTTTAAATGCATAAGCAGTGTGAGGCTAGCTAAATTCTTTTGGCCATGACTTTTGTACACTGGATCACAAGTGGCTTGGAGCAATGATTCGATCAAGGCTGCTGTCTTTTGATTTTATATTTGATGACCAGAGAAGCAAAAGATCAAAGACTGGATGGATTTAAAGATTTTAACAATGAGACTACTGCCTAGGTGATTTTCACAAATCCTTTTAAATAGCATAAACTCACTTTTCTTTTTTGGATGATCAAATAGTGGTATAAGACAGTTGATGATTTCAGCAGCTTTTATGATGTGGTTATACCTTTGTTCCAGAAAGTGTTCTTTAACACATTTTTATGAAGGAATAGAGTAGAACAATAAAATTGTCAGTTTCCTGTGCTTAAGCTGAAAACTGTCAATAGAAGATGTGGTCAGGGCTTGGAATCCATACACAGAATGCAATACTATTCAGAAAAAAACTCTGAGAGATTTTCTGGCAACTACTCTTAAATCAACTATTAAAGAACACTAAAACTGTCTAGTCTATGAAATTGAGAAGGCACGTGTAAAGTAAGAATCTTACCTAAAATAATTGGTAGTAAGTGTCCCAGACTGTATTCTCATCCTTTGTAATATCTGTATTATTTAAACGTCAGTGTCAAAAGTCTTGTGTAACGTTCAGGTTGGTTGAATAATCAGATTTAATGGATTATTGGATTATGATAAATGAATTAATGGATTTCCCTTGAGTACAACAAATATATTTCTTTACATTTTATTTATTTATTTATTTATTTATTTATTTATTTATCTATTTATTTATTAACATTTATTTATTTTTGAGAGACAGAGAGACACAGACATTGAATATGGGAGGAGCAGAGAGAGAGAGGGAGACACAGACCAAAGTAGGCTCCTGGCTCTGAGCTGTCAGCACAGAGTCTGATGCAGGGCTGGAACCCACAAATCATGAGATCATGACCTGAGCCGAAGTCAGACACTTAACTGACTGAGCCACGCAGGCACCCCATATTTCTTTACCTTTTAAAAATCAGTGTAAATTACTTCTATCCTCTAGCCCTAAAGACAGGTTAGAAGATCCATCTTGGTCATTCTTTGGGGTGCTCTTTAGGGCCACACAAGGGCCTAGAGGCATGTGGACATCCTCAAAGAGATCTCAGCCTGTGGACTCTGGCTACTTTATGGTCATCTAGGATGCTGTTGTGTTCTGGGCCACAGGCTGTAGGTGAAGTCCCAGGGCTTCCTCAGAAGTGGATCTCACTTTCCTGTCTCCCTCTCAGGCCTGTCTCCCTCTCCTGTCTTCCTTCAGGTCGGTGACTTCCACTGATGGTTTCATCTCCTTTGTGCCAAGTGATGCTATGGAAAGGAAGGCCAAAACTCCATTATGAACATTTCTGAGGGATGTCCTGCCACCTGAAACACACTGCTTTTAATATGCCCAGGTCTTTAGCCTTACTGCAACCCTCTTTTCCCTTGCTCCTAACAAGCTAGTTCCTTTCCTGATATTAGTTAGGCACACACTTCTTTGACACATGGACCCCCTTGTTATTCAGATAGCCTGATGTGCCTTTGTTCATTCCATGCTTGGCATGTTAAAAACCAGACTTCAAGGCTTAGGCCTCATTTTGGAATGAAGTGGAAAATACCTTTCATTTTTATGAAGTGAGTCCATAGGAATATAAGGCAATTAATTAATTTCTCAATAGGTTATTCTGTTATCTCACTTGTTATGTGACACTGACACCAAGCCAGTTTACTTACTTGAAAGCTTAGAAATATGACATTTTGTGTTTTCTTACTTTACTCTCAGCCTTCAGAGAGCCGGCTTCTCCTGTGTGGGTTTTCTAGTAATTGTCTGCTGGGCACACACATTGTTGAGTCTATAGCTTTAATTATGAATCCATCTAGGTTTTCAAGAGGACTTTGACCACTTTGAGGTATCATGAATTGCAGCCATTCTTATTGTGGGTGATACTGGCTAAAGACATAGTCTGGGAGTTTTGAGTGTAATCATCTAAACTGAGAGTCTTCAGTCAGTCAACAACCTATGCATGGTTGTTGTCTACACCACCTATTGAGGTTTCACAACCAAGAAGCATGAGACTGGGATTGAAGGTGCACTCATGAATTCCCACTGTAATTATATCTTGATTAGTGTAAACTGCTAATGATTACCATCTTCATTTTGCTTTTCAGTCAACAGAGCTGATGAAATCTTAATACCTGGACCTTTCATTTTCAGTTAGTAAAACTCATAATCAAGAATGCTGCTGGACAGGGGAAGCAAGAACTAACTCTGGCAAAATGGGAACATTTTACTTTTTCTTAACACAAAGGGGAGATCATTTTTAGTGAAAATGATTAAGAAAGATGTCCATAAGTCTGCTTAACCCTGATGATTTAATATTCAAGAGTTTTGCCTTAAAAAATGTTATTTCAGGGGCGCCTGGGTGGCTCAGTTGGTTAAGCGTCCGACTTCGGCTCAGGTCATGATCTCACGGTCCGGGAGTTCGAGCCCCGCATCAGGCTCTGTGTTGACAGCTCAGAGCCTGGAGCCTGTTTCAGATTCTGTGTTTCCCTGTCTCTCTGCCCCTCCCCTGTTCATGCTCTGTCTCTCTCTGTCTCAAAAAAAAATAAACGTTAAAAAAAAAAATTTAAAAAAAATGTTATTTCATCCAGTGCCTAGGATGGAGAGTGAATTATACCTAGAAATTCATAGAATCCCGAGTTACCATCTTATTCATCTCTCTGTTTCCAGCAAGATTCCCTTTAAGTCTTAAGTCCCATCATCTGGCATGGTTTAAATGCTCTCCCTTTCACCACTGGGTATTAATAATGCTCTCGTTCTATAAACATTCCTCAGCTACCCACCCTATGGGCAGTAAATGTGTCTTAACATCATGCATCATGTTCTCTTAAGCTCCTTGTCTTCTAAAGGCCTACTGTTCAGGCTCAGTCTGTTTTTCCTTTTTAGAATCTTTGGAAGAACAGCTGGCCATCAGTCTAAATTCCACAATCCTCTATGTGTCTCATGTGTTATTAAGTAATGCTTCAGCTTCTCGTCTTCTGGCTAAGTAATCTTACATCCTTTAACCATTACTCATACACCTCTATTCTTTAAGCCACCTCTCTGGATCTTTCCTACACTTCCTGGCAATCTACAATCCATCCCATATGGCTTTGAAAGGATATTAGATTGCTGTGGTAACCACAAACTTATGACCAGATACATGAACCTCTCATGACCAGTAAGTGAGATTTCTGACTTCCTCTTTCCAAACACTCCCTTGTCTCATGTTCACCACGTTCCCAGTCTCTGTGAGGGCAGCCTCTGTGTCTGCCTGGTAGAACTGATGTCAGTGTGGGACATGGGAAAACATGGAGTAGGAATTAGGAGATCTGGCTTACAGTCTTTGTTTTCTCTATGGCCAGGATGTCTAGGAACTAACTTTTATCAAGCAGGCACAACAAAGACATGAGTTTGAACCGTTACCCCATCTTATTTTAGGAAATATTCTCACTATAGTTAAAGTAACTCCATCCTGAGTTGCCATGTGAATCTAGTTTAATTTTATTTCAAAACTTTTATTCTCTTTATATCTGTTGCCCCTTATGATTTTTTTTTGAATAAATAGGCTTCTGAATGAGTGCAACTTAATATACTTGTTCTGTGAGTTAATTAAAAGTATTTCTATTCCAGATTTCAAGTTGCATGAGGGCTGGGGTGGTGTTGTATATTAATGTGGAACCTGATGCCAATGCAGAGTAGGATGAATGAAACATGAAAATACAGATGCCTTGTAAGATTGAAGTGAAAGTAAGGCCCATGCCAGATGCTGTCCCTCCAGTCTAATGCTTCCCAACCCTGTCTACACACTTGAAGCACCTGCAAAGCTTTAAAACCAGCTGTTGCCAGCCCCACCCTCAGGGATTCTAATATAATTGGACTGGGGTGGGGCCTAGAGTCCATAAGCGTTCAATGTCTTACAGGTGGTTCTAACCCTTACCAGACTGGGAAACACTGATCTAACCCAGGGCTTTCCAAATTTAGTTTGCTTATCAGTCACCCTAAGCTCTCCTAAATGTGGATTCTCATCTAGTGGTCCAGGTTGGGACTTGAGATTTGCATCTCCAATAAGCTGCCAGGTGATGTTGATGATCTTGGTCTGTGGAGCACTCTTGGGGTTGCAAATTTTAAGCAGCATCATCTTCATTAGCTGTTAATGGCACCCTTGTTCTAAAAATTCTTCAATAGAAATCATTTACATTCTCTCTCATGCACTCCCTTTTAACTGTGTCTGCATGGCAACAATGAAGTATGCAATTTGTGGTCAAGCCATAGTTAAATGAATGATTATGGATGATACATCTAAATAATTCGGGCTCTAGCTTGGCCTCTGTTCCCCCAGGGACTAAATTAAGCTAATGATTTTCTAACATTGATTTGCAAAGTCTTATCTAGCCTAAAACCTCTTCTTTATTTGCAATCATCCCCTGCCCACCAACTTCATTGCTCAATATCTGAAGCAGTGGTATAAGGCAATGGTCTTTAAACTTATAGGGTTTGGAGGACCTTCTTGCTTTAGCATTTGATGCTCTGGATTCTCTTGATCCAAGTGTTGGGAATACCTAACATGAGAGAGCAGAGTGTCTCCATCTGTCTCAGAAGACCTCAAGAAGTTCTAGGGTTGCTTCGAAGTCTGATAGAGCTGACCTAGAATAGCATCAAACCTTCAGATGTAGCAGTTTCCAGTTTTCCAATAAAAGTACTTTATTTCTAGATTAAATCCAAAGAAATACATGCAAAATATATGCATAGCTAATATTCATATTCAGTTAGTTTTAAATATGAAGTAGAGGCAATTTTCTTAACTTGCAAACTGTGGATTTTTAAGGACAATTCGACTTTTAGGGATATATGCTTAAGGTCGCTCAGCACAGAGGTGAAGTGGAGAAACCTGATTGGGGGAAGCATGCTGGTTGGGGGTGAAAAATAGATACACGAATTCTCTTCAGGGAACAATATCAGTACTGACTTCTCTGAAATTATTCCTAAGGGTTCAGCTTCCTTCAGCCCACACCAAAAGGCTATCCTCTCTCTGTGTCTACCTCTGAACTTAGCCTGTACTTTATCTGTGCTGCGTTTCTGGCACCAGTCACTTTTCTCATCTTTGAATCCTCCATAAATATTCATAGGACATAAGAAATGATCCAGGAAGCTGGCTCTCTAGTTGAATAGCTGATGCTGGTGGATAAGTAAATCATTCCCATCCGTGAGCACAGGGTATGGATTAAGGGAAGCCGGGGATGGTGGCAGTGGAATGAAAGAATAGGAGCTAGGACCCGTCCTCAGGGTTCAGCTCACCAGTCTCCAGCCTCTGGCAACACTGCCTGGGATCTGGGTGATGCTCTCCAGCTCCCCGCTCTAAGATGGCATCTGCTGGCACAGGCATAGGGGTGCCAGTGAGTCAATGAGTCCCCATCAAGGAAACCCACTCTGCCCTCTGGGACTCTGCCTCTTGTCTCAGGTTCATGAGGAAAGACATTTCCAGCAGTGCCCACTTAGCAGGTCATTGATTCTTGTAAGCAATAAGCAAAGTATGTAGTAGGGTGATGTCATAACTCCTAGTATCCAAACAATAAGTATTTGTGTCATAATAACTCAGCCAGCATGTATTGAAGGAAAATTTAATATTTGCATTTCATCCTTAAATAATCACATTCAGTAATGGGTGCATTTGCCTGTTGGACACAGCATAGCTTCTCAAACCTTTAGATTAGATTGGACATTGTTAACCTTTGTTTTTTGCTCCTCACAGGTTGGCTAGATAGATTGGAGGTGGACAGCAGTCTCCAAAAATCCAGGTTCACAGGAATATGAACTCATTCAAAGGGTGGTAGCATCCAATGTTCAGACTGTGAACTTCCTCAGGAGGGTGGTTGCCATGGTGTCTAATGGATATCTCTATGCTTTTCTTAGGATTTTAAATAATCCTATGGTTTTCCTATATGTTGACTGCATCATCCCAGGGCACCTCTGCACAGAGTTTGGGAACTGTGGCCATAACCAAAGATTTTGACACTGAACTCAGAAAAAGCAAAGCACCTTTACTGAATGGTGTCTAAGTCTAAATGCTGTGAATGCATTATACCTACAATGCGACAGGTGTTTTTAAGATCAGTCTGGACTGGAAGGATGCCTTCCTACTAGCAGAATTTCCTAAAGTAAAATTCCTTTTCTCACACAGGTAGCTTTATGGGAATAAACTGCTGCCCTTATTCAACAAGGGTTTATTTAACACATACTATGTGCCCTACCTGGTTCTGGGTACCTGGGGTACAGTGGCAGACAAAACAGATAAAGATCCTGCCCTCATGGAGCCTACAGTCTATCCCCCTGTTTTCAACACACAGAAGAATGTGGTGTATCGCAGACTTAGGATTCTTTTGTCAAACAACATGAGAAAATTATAAAAGGACTTTCATCTCCTCTAAAGTTCTGTTTAATGGCTTATTTTCAAAGATTAGGTTTCTGTAGGAAACAGGCATACTTAAGATATTTAGAACCCAATCAGTGACTGCAACTAGAGGGAATTATTCTATATTAATGAAAATCAATGATCTATGAATACTATAATAATGAAGACTCATGATATATGAATGTAGTGTGGATGAGGAAGCAGTTCCTGTTAATAGGCTGATTATAATTAGAGTTTTGATATAAAATTGAATTGGAATAATGATTGTGATAAGCCATCCTCGCCTTTATTTCTTCTCAGGAAATGTTTATTGGTACATATTTTGGAACATGAAATGTTTTATAGTGTTCTTTAATTTCATTCATGGCATACAAGAAATGGCACATGGCTTTTCCTATCTTGCAGCCTTGGATAGAGGAGCTCACTTCCAAACATATATGAAAAGGAAGAGAGTTGCTTCATTTTATCTAAGTAATGAGAGTGATTTTGGGGATCTGCTATTCAGTGGGAAAACGGCTTTTCCCTGTATCTTTTGGAGAAATACGAGAAGCTGGGGCCTTTACATCATATTCTGACTGAGCCAGCTTTCTCCCAACCTGTTTTCCTCCAAATCAACGATAAATTAATAAATAAATCACCACAAATAAAATCTTCTGCAATTTAAGACCTGGTTATGGTGCCACACATCCCCTAAGCAGTGTTTTCTCCACTTTGCACTAAAACAAGTTAGCATGAAATGTGGCCTATATGTAAGTTGTAAAATAAAAATGTTTTCCCTCTGCATCAAGGAGTGTATATCCACTAGTATAAAACAAATCACCATAATCTGCAACTGACAAATAACCATTCCTAAGATCTTGATTTATAGCCTTCTAAGTCTTTATATAGTTTTAAATATGTGGGTGTGTATAATTTAATAAGTAATTTGGTTTACACCCTACATATAAACACATCTTTGATTTACATTATATCCTAAGCATTTCTCCAGGTCACTAAATATTAATTTTTTTTCTAAAATGTGTTTTTGATTGCTGCATTGTATTTCAGAATGTAGATGCCCACAATTTATGTAATCTCTCCCCAAATACGAACATCTCACTTGTTTTTAACCCTGTAAAGTTTAACAAAATCATTCAATATTTAAAATTAGCTATCATGAGTCATCTAGGAAAAAGTGAAAATCTACCCAGGTGATTGTGCCTGAAATTAACTAGTCCTTTTCTTCTTTTATTGATCATGTTGGTTGAGCATGTACCATCTAGACAAGAGGCCCTGTCCTCTGGGAGAGATGCATAGAGAGATACGCTTTGAGCCTTGCCTTTGCCTGGTTTGCAGGAATTGAGGCATTTACCTGCAGAAGAGACTGGAAGACTGAGTTGTCCATCCACACTGACAGCTGTCTCCTCAGCCAGGCTGCTGAAAGGCCTAGGCACATTTAACTGTCAATAGCATTTGCAAAAACAAAACACCCCCCCCCACCCCACCCCCCCGCCCTCAAACAGTGATACTTGCTGGAGGATTCCTACTGTTAGTAATTTGATTTAGGGTGGGACAAAAAGAGAAAAAGGAAAGGCAGATGATCATAGGCACTGGGAATTGGAAAAAATTGTTTTAGGGAAAATGCATATTTCCCAATAATCCCTTCTGAGAACAGATGTTGAAGCCCAGGAAAAGTGTTCTGACTGTTTATTTGGCCTATTGCTCCCTCAGCATCATTGGAAACTAGTTGGCATTAAACTATGGTGCTGGTCTTTGACTCAAAAGATCTGGCCTTTGCCTTTGTCTTTGCCACTTATTAGAGGACCCTGTGATAGCTGACTTATCTCCCTGAACTTAAAGCTACCTTATTGGTCAAACAGGATTTGGGGGCAGCTTAAGGAAGAAAATACATGGAACAGACAGAATGGAATAAACTGCATAATGTCAAACAAACCTGAAGAATTAGTATTATGGATAAGAACACCTTAGGTGAGAAAGCCACATACTTTGGAAGAAGTAAATTCCAGAAAATATTTCAATAGCCTCCAAGTCCTTTGTGAGGATGGACTAAGTTTTGTTAGTCCTAAAGCCTAGAAAGCATCAGGAATGAATGAAAGAGGTAGAAAGGAAACGACAGGGGAGGAAGGAAGAGGAGAGTAACGGAGGAGAGAGAGAAGGGGATGCCAATGAAAGCTGCACATTTGGGGGTTGAAGAGCACCCTGTGCCGTGACCCAGAAGGCAGACAGGCAGGTAAGAATACCATTGCCTGCTGACTGTGTTATCCTCTTTTCTGGCTAAGGATACCCACATGGTGATCTGACAAGTAAAGCTTTGAGATCTATTGATAAATTCTGTTTGGTTGGTTGAGAAAGTACCTGCTCTAATCTCCCAAGCAGTTATTTCCAAAATTTTTACTAATTGCTTTCTCCTGTATGATGTGAAATCGGGTGTGACCCCAGAAGTTAGAATGACGAACTCATTCCTGTTTGGCTGGAATCGTCCCTGTTTTAGCACTGGGAGTGCCACGTCCTGGGAACCTTCTCAGTTCCTGGCAAACTGGGATGGTTGGTACCATGCCAGAAACTTGGAGTGAGGGTTTAGATGCCGTGTTAAATGAATCCAAGTAAATGGCTTCTTGTTTAAAAGTAAAATTTCCAGGATGATGTGCATAATTTGAACTCTCTAAAATGTACAGAAATAGGCCACCTTGGCAAACAGACAGAAGTTGGTTACAATACTAACTTCCGTTATATCCAATTGAAACCAAAAGACAGAGGAAGACTGGGCTGTGTGTCTCCACTTTGACAGGTTGCCTTTCTATAATTTAGGCTTCACCTCCCCACCCCCACTCAGAATCTTGCCAGTGATTCTCTAATACTTATATTTATATTGACTGGTACAGCACTCAAACCCTAAATGATACAATTTAGAAGAGATAAGAAAACTCTTGGTCACCAGTACTTTATTCACTTCTAATACAAAGAGGATCCATCCATCCATTCATTTATTTAGCAAAAGGCATGGGATATACATTGCGCGAGTGCCATCAGGCAAGGTGCCGACTTATGGAGAGTCTGGTCGTATACAATGTTACGTTACAGAGTGAGGAGGTGTGCTGAGAGAGGTGCACACAGGGTGCTCTGAAAATACTTTTGTCCTTAGATCACCTGTGGTTATTCTACCAGGATAAAAGCAAACATAGGAGAGAGATAGTATTCCAAACTATTACTCAGGACAACTTAGCCAACAGTCTGCAAATAGCTACTGAGAACTTGCTCTTTGACAAACATTATGCAAGACATAAAGGGGGTATTGAAAATGGCTTTCATGTCTGGTGGTTCTTAGAAATCAAGTTTTGGAGACTGAGTTGTTTCAATTGTCTCAAGCATTAGAACAAGTTGAGTTTATTTTAGTTACTCTGAACTGGCTACAAATCCTGATCTTCTGTTCAAAATACTGGGGGCTGAATGTGTTATGAGAGTAAGACTTTAACTATGTAATTAGGTCCATATACTATATATTATGTTTTAGCAGATCTAAGCACTCTATACTTAGAGACATTAATCATTCTATTGCAACATGTATGTATGTTTATATAAGTGATTATATATATCATATATCGCGTATATTTATTTTTAAATTTACATTTATATTATATATATAAATATATAAATTTATATGAAAATATATATTTATATAAAGATGACAAATAACCTCTTCTGAATTCTTGTCATGTCTTAATAAAAAATGAATCATGGAGAAAAATTTGAACTTTAGAGGTTTTTTATTTTTTCTGAGTAGAAACAAGGGACTACAGACCTGTATTGGAGAATACGGCACACACCAAAGTGTCCATTATTGATGTATAAGTGTTATGATCTAATTTCCCTTAGCCATGCACACACACGAGCGTGCACGCACAACTAAGATTATAAGGCGCTGTTTAAGAAATGTCCAATGAATTGCGTGGTTAGTAACTGCTTTGAGTTTAGAGAAGGGAGAGCCACTTACTTGGGTTTCCAAGGCCTCACAGAGCAGAGGGAACCGAACAGCACCCTGCAAGGCAGTGGTTAGCCAGGAGGAGAGGAATGGTGGCCCAGGCTGGGGGGACTGCCAAAGTTAGGCGGTGCTGTGTCTCAGCAACTCAATGTATATATGAGTTTCTGCTTGGGACAAGGGATCGGAATTGTTATTTAATTTTTGTAATATAAATGTATAACATTAGCTGCTATTTTGGAGAAACTTTTATATCTTGGCGAAATGGAGAAATTGATTAGGGGTTTAAAAAATGCCAAGTAATTATTATTTCCTTCTTCCTCATAGATAAAGATGTGGCATTTCAGTTACTGCCTACAAAATAATTGGCTTTATTGCTGTGGGATGTAGTATGTGACTTTCTTTTATGTGAAGATCTAGGAAGACTATTGTGTAGTCACTTTCAAACAAAATTTGGCAATATTTGTGTTAGTGATTCTCAACATTGGCTGTACTTTGGAAGCATGGATCAAGGTGGTGTGGGAAGGGGACATTAAAGCCTCCTGCTTCCTGGCTCCTACCCAGAGATTCAGATATAATTGAACAGAATTGGTCTGGGGAACAGTCCGGACACAGAGATTTTTAAAGCTCTTGCTGAGTCTAATACTCGCCCAAGGTTGAAAACTACTGGTTTTGATGAATGAACTGTTGGTTTTAAGTTGTACATAGAGGAGGTGAAGTCAGTATTTAGCTACATATTTTTGCAATTAGAATAAAAACATAAAGCATGAAATTTAAATAAAAATGAACTATACATCAACTAAAGTGTTTTGTTATAAACATGTTTTCAAGCCAAACCATAATCTTTACCCTATTTGTATTCATTTTATTAGAATAACATACTTTTGCCAAAGAACTATGGATGTTATGGTCCATGCTCACACATAGATTTAGCATTATGATCTGGAAACTGCTCTCTTCCCATATAACCTCGCTATTTGGCATTCAGTCAAAGCCATAAAAGAGAAAGAGCAAGCTTGTACAATTTTGTTCCATCTGCACACTATGGGCTTTAAAGAGATGGTGACCCTGAATTTTAACCTTGTGGAAACCAGAGACATCAGAGATTTGCCAAAGGTGACACAGCTCAGGGGGTGATGGAATCCAATCCAACCTTGATTTCTGACTTTGATCCCACACGGTTTCCACTCTCTCACGCTGCTGCCTTTTCTTGCCTTTACAGGAAATATAAACTGGGTTGGGATTGGTGAGGACAGTTGGTAATAGGAGCATAAGAAAAATTAAACTTTGCAGCGGTACACCAGGTAGTGGAATTATTAAGGAGGAGAAGCTATAATACAGATGCAGCGTTAACCTACTTTCTTGTGTGAGAGATAAGATTATCTTATTTGATGGACATTCTGTTGTGCATCACTCCTGCTGGAAAGTGGTATAAGAGGTATCAATAGATAAAATTGGCTCAGATGTTTTTTTAGGGCCCAGTTTAGAGAAAAGTGAGTTATGCTTTAAGAATCAATGTTCGTTCTGATCGCAAGTATTTGATATGTTTTCCTTGCCATAAAAAAAAAAAAAAAAAACAATAGATAGATATAAATCTTCAGAAATTGATAGGGTTGCAGGAAACTTTGGAAGCAAGATCCAATTTCCTTCTGAAAAGTGTGTAGAAGTCCTTTTACATACAGGTCAACTGAGTATTTGTAGCTTTTATTAGCATTTCTAAGTCACAACAGAATGATACTGGGTAACAGCTGGTGTGGTATGGCCCACTTTTCAGCTTTATTTTCACATGGTGATATATGACTGATCTGGTAATGAGGCCTTTAAGAGACATCCTATTTCTCTAAGTCCCTATAGAAATAATACCATTAAGTTTCATCCAAGCTAGCTAAAACTTCCCCATCTGGTGAAATCTCTGGGTTGAGAAGAAAAGACTTTTTCAAGATTTTGCCACAATACAGTCATTCCTTGAATCAAAATGTTATTTAGCAAGTATTTATTTGCATGTTTGTTATTTAATCTGAAAAAAAAAAGCCCACACGAAACTGATTTGAAAGGTTGGGGAGCTGATTAAGTATTACTTACTATTGAGGTTCCAGATTTTAGCTTTTCTTTGGAATGGCCCTAATGTTCTTGGTTTTTCCAAGTCTACTCTATATTACAGGAGCAAAGAATGAACAGAAGGTACTGCTATATTGCATTATGACTAATGGGGCATATGAGAATTTAAATTTCTTTTTCTTCTGTAAAATATTTGGATTAGAACCTTTTTCCAAATTTAAATTAAATCCTATGTAAAACAAAGATGACTGAGGTCTAGAAAAGTATCTAAATTTGCTTATTATAAAATTGCTTATTAAGAAGTATAAAAAGAGTGTTTAGAGGTATTGTGAGGAACATTGACCTTGGAAATTAAGGATTTGATTTGGAGTCTTGCCTTCCCCATAACTAGAAATGTCACTGTCAGTGAATCATGTGGCTTGTGCGAGGTCCATCAGGTGAGAAATGGGATAGTAATTCAAGTCATAGCTATTGGGAGGATGAAAGCACATTGTATGTTGTAGTACAGAAGAAAGTTATTTTTACTTTCTGTTGGTAAACTCCTTCAAGTTAGGTTCTTTTTTTTTTTTTTTATTTCTGGACCAAAAATAACTGAAGGCTCACAATGGAATGTGTTAAGTTAATAGCTAGGGCTGTACAATCTCAAGTGATATTATGCCTTTTCAGTTTAGATAAAGCAACATCTGCTCTATAGTGTTTGTCTTTTGGTCTTTTAAAACAATATTATACTTTCAACATCAATTTTAGCAGGTATGGATTGAAAATAACCCATCACAGTAAACAGAAGAAACTGACAATAAAATGAGCACGATTTTGTCAATTGGTACAGTCCTTGTAACTGAAAAGATCTACTTCTATCACTTGGGCAAGTCCTTTATGTATTGGTTATTTCTAGTTATAGCACACATGTCAAATTCATTCATTCAAAATCTTTGAAGCCATAACTGTTCAACGTTTCCTCCAAGTTTTGGCTTCGATTTAATGGATCCCTCCCTTACCTCCAAGAGTTTGTTTTTGAACATCTTTCTTTCTTCATAAGGGATGGTCTTCTGAACGGTCAGATTTAAGCATAACAACGTGAGAAATCTGATCTCAATAAATTAGGAATTTTCGGTTGTATCCCAGCTTCAAAAATGAAGGCTGGCAAAGATCATTTTCCTGCTTTCAGTCAACTCTGGAATTCGAGCTCTAGAATGAACATGAGACCCTTCCCCCTTCAGATATTGAAGACATGGGTACTCGTACTCAGTAATGGACTAACCGGGCCTGTGTGTCCCTCTGGTTGTTTTCCTTCACAGCAACACCCCTGAACTCACTGAAGCCTCCAAGGGTGGACGCTGCTCCAGTGGTCACATCTCCCTATCAAAGAAGAGATTCAGACAGATACTGTGGGCTCTGTGCAGCCTGGTTTAACAATCCTCTGATGGCCCAGCAACATTATGATGGCAAGAAACACAAAAAGAACGCAGCAAGAGTTGCTCTATTAGAACAGCTTGGGACAACTCTGGATATGGGGGAACTAAGAGGTAAGAGAAACTCCTTCAACTTCTGCCACAGAACTGGGCTTTCAGAGAAAGATTGTGTTTTCACAAATTGCATTGATTTCTAAGGAAAAATCTAGGCTCATCTAAAAGGAATAGAAGGCAAAGGAAATGAGTAGAAAACTAGCTTAACTTTTGTAATCTCTTTCATTTCAAAGTCTTTGTTATTTCCATATTTTTATTGACTGTTTTTCAGATTGAAGCCAACCATATATGAAGCAGATTTTCTTCTTCTGCTTTATCTTTAACTCTCTTTGCTAATGACTGCTTTTGTAGATGAGCCGTATGAGAGAAGATGCTAAAAAGACCAAATAACATTATCTTATTAACTATTGTGTTTTATGAATCCAACCCAAACAAAGCAACCTGTTGACTCTATTTCATAGCTTAAAATAAGCCCAAGTTCCTTTAATAGAAATATCTAGGAGGCTGAGGTAAGACAGTTCTACGTGCCACCATATGGCCAATACCCAGCTTCCCCACTGCACTTTGGCAGATGTTTTCTCAAGTGATGGAAAATATGCAACATTTGAAATTCACATAGGGTTTCACAGAAGCTGCTGAGTGGAGACTTGGGAACCACAGGATGAGGATCATTCCTGCGGGTTCTTTAGGAAGACAGTTAACAATTCATGGCACTTAATAGCATATCATCAACAACTATTTAAGCATTTTTGATCACCTAAACATTTTTGATCAATTGATGTTGGCAGTGTAGAGGTAGGACAGAATCACATACAATACTTTTTTCTGAGACAATACATTTTCTCAGAAAAATAATTTTGCAAAGGGTGCTATTAATACTGTACTCCAAGTGCTATATGGGTTAGGTGAACATTGATGGGCTGGCCAAGAATCATTGTTCCTAATAGCTCTAAAAACAAAATTTGCAGTTCAATTTTGAGAATTTTGAGAATGCAATCTGCATTTAATCTGGGTTCTTTGTGTGGAACCTACAGTTCTCTCCCTAACTGGGCTATGAGCCTCCAAGAGAGATCACTGTAGTCAGGAAATGCCCTGGTACAATTCCAGAGCAGATAAGTAGTGGGACTGAAGATCACGCTGTGTGAGCATAAAGAGGGCTGAGGGCGGGTCACTTCTGATTTTGTTGGTTGAGGAAGACTTCACCCAGGAAAGGGATTTGAGTGGGAAGTGGAAATATGGGTAGAATTGCAGCAGGCTTTCCATGTGAGCAGATACCTATATGTATAGGCAAAGAGACAGGAAAACATAAGCTGTAGCTGGCAAATAAACACGTCATCATGGAAGGATCCTCTAATGCTGTATAGATTTAGGATTGGAGGTCCATTAGTATATCTATAAAGCTTGATTAGAGATGGATTTTTCCAAGATATGTAATTAAGAATGGCAAACAAGAACAAAAATGAAAAACACTTTATGTGGGGTGTGTTTTTAGCTATAGAAAAACAACATGGGGCTTCGTGTTTCAGAATGTTGGATAATTTCATCTCAGAGGCTTTTGAATTGTTGGTGTGCTATTGCCTTTTGGGGGGGGATTTCTTGTATCCTCAGTCTATGTCTTGTTAAAAAAATACAGTCTCTTCATAGCTGAAGGCCTTCCCGAAACTCACTGTTACTGGCAGATAACAAGTTGGCTCAGTGACTCCTTCACAGCAGGGCACTGAAGGAGAAAAATAGGGCTTTATTTATGTTTTGTGCCAGATATTATGACTTGTAGAAGAATTATTTCTAGAGCACATTCTTCTTGTCTATTTTGAATTATCAGTGCTGCATCTTTTATGTACAACCACATCTTAATGACTTGGGCGTCTGAATTCTGTAACATTTGAGCAGCTTGTCTTTTATACAGAAGACAAAAAGGGCTGCTCTTTGACTTGATAACTCACTGTGACTATGACTCAGTAGCACATGAGAGGAGATTAGCTTTGAATACAGTGTCCTTGAAATGAACCTTTCCACCCACCCCAGGTGACATCTTGATATATGTTTATTCAGACGTTAAATATTGCAAAAGCTTGGAGAATAAAGCATTGATGATAAACCATCACTTTCAAACACATGCATGCACACATGCACACACTCCAAACCCCTATTTCTGGAATACTGCCAATGCACTATCAATCAATTACTAAGGACAAAGCTACTAATTAGTAAATGTAGGTATACCCATAGCTTTTTTAAAAGTGGTGTGATACAGCTAGTGCACAATATGGCAGTGTTTCAAGCTTTCTCTCTTTCATAGAACTTCTCAGTTTTTAAAACACTAAAACATTGACTTATTTATTAGGGTTTTCCTGATTTTCTGTCTTCCTCCCTACTCCTATAGATTGTTAGCAACTTGAAAGCAGGGATTTATGTCTGTTTTGCTCAGTGATGTGTTCAAAATGCCTGGAATGATGACAGACACTTAGTAGGTTCTCAATCATTGCTGAATAAATAGAGGTAGCAAAAACTTAAAAAAATCACCTAAAAGCCTACATTCTTAATCATTTTTACTTCTTTTTTAAAATGGGTTTTTAATTTATTTTGTGAAAGAGAATGCAAGAGAGCAGGGGAGGGGTGGAGAGAGAGAAAAAAAGAGAGGGAGAGAGAGAGAGAGAGAGAGAGAGAGAGAGAGAGAGAGAAAGAGAGAGAGAGTGAGAATCACAAGCAGTCTCCACACTGTCAGCACAGAGACCAATGCGGGGCTTGAACTCAAGAACTGCAAGGTTGTGACCTGAACCTAAATCAAGAGTCAGATCTTAACCAACTGAGCTACCCAGACACCCCAATAATCACTTTTACTTCTAAAAGGATCCTGACTGAATAAATTTTACAAGAAATTATTTATGATTTTTGTCTTCTAATTTTTAAAAATTTCACAGTATATTTTATATATACACAGTATTTATATAAAATATACCGTGAAATGCAGGTATATACTATATCTTCTTTTCCTCACAAAATGATCTTGGCACCGTTATTGAAAATCTATTGATTGTGTGTGAGTCTCTTTGTATCTGAGCTATTGTGTTCCATTGATTTGTTTTTCTTTATGCCAGTATCACATTGTATTGATTCTTTTAGCATTATGAAAGTCTTGAAACCAGGTAATTCAAGCTTTCCAACTTTGTCTTTCTCAATATTGCTTGGCTGTTCTAAATCATTTGCTTTGCTACATAAATTTCAAAATCAGCTTTTCAATTTCTATACAGAAAGCTTATTGGAATATTGAATGGGACTGAATTTAATCTATAGATCAATTTGGGGATATTTGTTTAATTTCTTCACAATATTGAGTCTTCCAATCCATGAACATCTATACCTATTTTTTTATGATTGTTTCAAGTTCTGTCAGCAACAGTCTATAGTTTTCAGTGTTAAAGGGTTAGCACATTATTTTAAAATTTTTCCTCAAGTATTTTCTGTTAACACTTAATATAAATTATTTTTTGAAATTTTATTTTTATGTGTTGATTACTGATATAGAAAATGTAGTTGATTTTTCTACATTGATCTTGATTCCTGTAACCTACACATAACTTTCCACCCATTATTTGTATATAATTTAATAGCACAGAAAATTACACCTTTTTTAATTTTTGGTATTCACACTATTTAGCCATTGAAAACTATAGAAGTGTGTTAGAATTCTTGCCTTCCTTTGCTTCAGGTAGGAAATCAAATTTTAAAAAAGAAAATTATTTTCATACATTAAGAAAGAATTTTAAACGGAATTGGCCTAAATGGTTATTAGTATGCATAACCTGGTTACTAACTCAACTTTAAAGTTATTTGTTTCAGAAAACAGATGTCTCTACTTCCGAGTTTTAACTTAAGAACAATAGTAATCTTTTTCTGAATATGGAGTCCAATGTAAAAAACAAAAGAAGTCACTGAATTATGAAATTATAAAATTCAAAGATCACAAAATACTTCAGAGGATTTTATAGTTTAAATTCTTCTTGCTAGCATAAAACACAGATATTAGGTAGTTTCTTATTTGGAAATAGTGGACAGCAAAAACTATGAAGTTATAGTTAGGTGGACATAGAATATACATTTTGCAGATCTCTATCATTTATTCTTTTAAAAGTTGTAGAATGGAAAAACGCAGTTATTTCAGTGTCTCAGAGGAAACTAGAAATCTGGTGTGATTCTCCTCCGAAGACACAGAGCAAAGGAACTCATTTGAAAATTTAATAATGTTTCTGAGCATTATGAGCAGATAGTATTGGGAAGGACATCAAACATCATCAAATTATACTCTTTTGTGTGTGTATTGTTTTAATAGAGCAGCGTTCAGAGAAGTGACTTGACTGTTTCCCTTCTAAGTTATGGCTAGACCCACAACTCCCGATTCTGTGCACACCAATTTCTAGTGACTCATCATTGACTAACTAGAACTCTTAATAATTAACTTAAAAAAACAGTTGAGTTTGGGGGCTTATCTATTTTTAAATGCATAAAACTTGCTTAGAACTCAAGTACAGAATGGGCACTGTCAACTCTCAGGTTTCTGGGAATGAATCACTTACAAAATGCCTTATATAGCTTTAATAAAGGAGTTTTCCCCACATTCAGAACACTATCTCAGCTGGAGTGAATATAGAAAGGCAAAGAAATCATATTTACTATTCACAGGGGCCTGGTATTGGAAAGCAAAGTTCTGTGAAGAGAAAACATACTCCCAGAGAGGTCACTAGAATTTATTACTCTCTCTATAATGCAGCTTCTGCCTTTATTAGTGGGAATGGAGATTAATTTCCAAGGGATACAAGAAGCTTATATAGGACTTCAAAGCATTAAAGTAGTACGTGAATCCGAAAGAGCAGACCTACCTCAAAATAAGCAGACCACTGGAGTGAGAGACTTTTACTCTTTGAGTTACTTCTGCTGTGGTCTTTTGGGTGATAATGGGTTGTCTGTCTCAGATTTTGTCCCACTTAATCTTCCTTTGGCTTTTGCTCATAGCTCAGATAATAGATAGCCTAGCCACCTCATTCAGTGGCACTCCTCTACCTTCAGTTACCTAAGATACCTGTGCAGGGGGACTTGGGTACTGGGTCTGCTCCAAAGTCTGTTCCAGTGGAAAGAAAGGCATGCTAGGTAAATAAATAAATAAATAAATAAATAAATAAATAAATAAATAGTTTTCAAAGGCAACCAGTACAACTATTGCCATTGTAAAAATTATCTCAAAGTATAAAGGCCTAAATCAGCAATAAATTTTTATTCTATCTCTCTGTTTCTGTGGGGGGACTTTAGGAGTGGCTTGGCTGGGTGATTCCAGAAAATGTAAAAAGTTGAATGAAAGAAGAAAGAAAAGGTGATTCACTCATATGTTTGCAGGAGGCCTCAGTTTTTCTCCTTGTGGTCCTTTCCCAGTGTTTAACATACTTCTGTTATGGTGGCTGGCTTCCCACAGAGTGAGCCCTTCCTGAAACAGATCAGGTGGAATGCTTGAGGGTCACATAGCATCACCTGCAACACATTCTGTTATGAAATTCTGTCATTTTTTTAAAAAAACTAAAATCTAACAGAGATTTCTGCCTATCCTCATGGGAACCAAACCAACAGCAAATAGTCTGTCTGTGATCCTCTGCCCAAGGTCTGGGTCTGGCCTGATGGGTGTCATGGCCAGATATCTGAGGTTTGCTTGAGAATATCCATATTAGTTTTAAACAATCCTTTTTTCATCCAACAACCATAATCCCTTTGTGCTTGGCCAATCCAATATGCCTAAGGGATTCCAAAGATTTGGGGACCAAATTAATTGGAGTTAACAACTTGATTGTAGGCTCCCAATCCCCATGTGAGTTCATAGAAACAGAAGTTCCAATCAGATGATGAGGTCAAGTTTTTAGGAACAAAAAGCTTGTTATATGTTATTGCTTGGTTTCCTCTCTGACTCATTCACTCATTTATTTATTCATTTTTTGATTTATCTACTAATATTGAACTCCTACCTAATACCAGGCACAGAGTGTTGGAGATACTACAGTGAATGAAAGAAAAAGGTCCTTTTCTTGGGAAGAAGACAGAAAGTAAAGAAGCAAAACATTTTTAGCCTATGGCAAATGCTAAAGGGAAAAAAAGTGGGGCGATATAATAAATAATGAAATAGGAGATAGGTTCTTTAATGGGATGGTTAGTGACAGCCTTTCAGAGAAGCTGACATATTGAACTGTGACCTGACTGAGGGGGAGGATCCAGACATGAAGCACCTGCTCATTCTTTGCAGAGGTACTAGCAAGTGCAAAGGGCCCTGTGTAGGGGCAGAGGGTGTGGCACATCTGAGGACTGATGGCAGGCAGAGTGCCTGAAGCTACTAAGAAGGGTAAACAGTGAGATTGGATTTAGCTAGAGTCACACTGTGCAGATCTTAATAGGTCATTGAGAGGCTTTGATTTATTCTAAATGCACAGAGGGGTTTGCAGCTCCTCTTGCTTGTGAAGCCACATGCTCTACTTTTTCTCTCCTGAAGGGCTTGGTTCATTTCCACTCTAGGTCACCTCTCTTCCCTCTAAGACCTGCTGGTGTTGCTCCTGTCATTCCTGCAAATACACCCTTTACATATTTCCTTTGTTCAAGGAGGCATTTCTCATGCTACTAGCAGAGTTTTAGGGTGGCAAACTTTCTGGTAAGAGATGCATCATTCATTCATGGTTTTCAGGGTTCAAAAACAAAACACAATCCTGGAGTCCCTTTAATGTTTATAGGTAAGAAGAACTGACATGGGTTGCCTTCATGGTTTCTTTCATGGCTGTGGGTGAGTGAGTGCTTTGGAGAAGAGAAGTGTCTTAACGGTCATTGAGTTGAGGAGGAAACTAAGCTCAGGAGCAGCATTTTGTCCACTGCAGGGTAGCTGGGGTGTTAAATGGGAATGTGTTAGGTGCCTTTGACCATGTGAGGGGCAATTTATTCATGAGAAGATGGACGTAACAAGTATCCACTGATGTCTTCATTTTAGAGCAGAGGTTTCTGGTCACTGATTAAGCCTTGTCTAATTGGGCAAGTAGAAGAGCCAGACTGCTCAAGTAAGGAGAGGTGAAGGTGACAGTGGGAATGGAGCAGTGGAGCCACTAGAATTTGAGATCAGTAGAGTAAGGTGGGTCTTGAAAGACAACTAAAAGATATTCAGTTTGGGCGGCTGAAGGGGACAAAGTCACAGGATGAGGACAGAGCTATGAAAAAGCATGGCAGCAAAGGTTGTGGGGTCCCTTTGAGGAGAGGTATGGTGTGGCTGGAACTTCAGGCCAGGTTTGGGAATAATGAGACAAGTAGCTAGAGAAAGAGAGTCAGATCATGGTAGGAGTTGAATGCTTTCACCTAACCCTGAAGGCTGTGGGAGTGATTTCAAGATTTTTGGCAGGACATTTGTATTTCTGAAAGGAGTCTCTATAGACAGCAGTGTGGAGGGTGGAATAGAAGGGAACTAGACAGAAGACGGGGAGATATATTGGAAGGCTATTAATTACTCCTGTGAGAAATTATGCTAACTTGAATTAAACAAAATACTAACAGTGAGCATAACAGAACAAAATGAGAAAAAAAATGGATGTGAGTTCAGCGGAATTTGGTGGACAGTTGGTCCTTCACAGCCCCTGACAGCTGCCCCTTTGGCATAGACACAGGACCTGTCCGTGATTTACTCTTAAACTTGCCATGCCACATGCTAGATACTGTGAGAGCCTTCTTCTGAAGTGTGAATCCAAGCACTGAGCACTGGGTGTTATCAGTCCTGATAATTTTAACCCAGTTTTGGTCTTGTCAAAATTTCTTGAGGGCAGGGAGGTCCATGTCTTATTCTTTGCCTCACTGACAGAATCTAAAACAATATATTGTTGATAGAAGGTCCTGCATGAATATCCAGGGATTTGAATGGTCTTACCTGGTTAACCAAGTTAAAGACTACGTTCCATATTTTCCAATTTCTAAGTACAATGAGAATTATGGGTCTCAAATTGATGGTTGAACATTTCACAGTGCTGAGTATTTGATAAAAGAAATTACCATGTTAAGTGAGGTGCATTTTTATTGCATTTAATAAGTTCAAACAAAAACATTAGTTCATTCCTTGTACTAATATTTTCAGTCTCTGAAAACTGTATGTATTTTAGCTAGTTAAGAATCAGCAGAAAATAGGACCTTTAAGCAGATATGATAATTATAGAACACAATTCTAAATTGAATGGTAGGGGAAGAGGTGCCAGAAGAAAATACTCAGCTTAGATTACACCTGGTTATTTTTGCATTATTATTTTTAATGTGTTTTGACACTTCAGCTGTTGCATATAGATTCATTTTGATCTTCAGAGCCCACATTTTGGGTTAGATAATTAAACTGCTTAAATGGCTCATGTTCCTGTCATGTTATTGAATTGGGAAAATAGTGTGATGTAGAAGAGATCATTTTCATTTATTCATTCATTCATTCATTCATTCACAGTTACTAAATGTCTATTATGTGCTGGCTTTGTGCCTGAAATTATCCAGAATATTGAAATGTCTGACTCATCTTCTAAATCTCAAGGGTTTAGAGTCTGAAGAAGGGGAGGAGAGCAAACTAATACCTTTATGGAAGTAAATATAACACAAAATGTGAAAAAGAAATGAGAGCTTAGGAGTTACCTCATCCCAATGCTTAGGGATTTGAAAATCAAGCAGAAATGATTTCCAACTTGGAGTTAACATCAGGCATGTGGAAATCGGTGACCAGATTCTTTATAGCCAAGAGATCAACATGACCAAAGGCACGGAGAGGTGGGGAAAATGTGAGCAAAATTAGCAATCAAGTTCAGTGAGTATAAAGTGTAAGTGAGATAAAGCTGGGAAGACAGATCAAAACCAAATTATAAATAGCCTTGCCTTGCATGTCAGGCAAACCTGAACTTTTTTTGATAGCCACAAACTTCTTTTTTTTTTTTTAAGTAGGGAAATGGCTGGTTTCATGTGTGCTTTAGGGGGGTTACTGTGTGATGGACTGGAGTGGGGAGATTCAAGAGGCCAGGAAACCAGATGGACTAATGCAGAGGCCTGTGTGAAGGCCTGGAGAGGACTGGAGGGCGGGGGGGAAGGAGGGCAGTAAAAGATATATTTCTCTCTGTAGCAGTCAGCATGCTCTTCCCCTCAACAAAATTCAAGACAGCAGGAGCATTAGAATTCTGAAAGACACCTTGGCAAGGCCTTGGGAACACTAATAGGAAAAAATATAAATTTAATGAGTAATATGAGTAATAACTTAAATTTGTGCTCAATCTCAAATCCAACAAGGAATGTGGTCGAACATTCACAGTAGTCTATTTACATCCTGTAGGGCAATTCTTTCTTCAGCTGAGACAGACTCTTACCCATTACTGTTATTAATGAAACTAATAAATGGAACACTGTCTAAATAAGCTTGGTTAACTCTTTATCATCACTGACTATCATCACAGGTTTCAAAAAAGATGAGCTTGGCTTTTAAAATGGAATCATTCCGCCTCCATTTATGCATTGTGGGCACACTCATTAAATAGAAAACTATGTACCAACTTGGATTTCTAATTTCAGAGTTGGCTAATACATTAGAAACAGCCTCAGACTTGATGCATGGAACCAGTGTCCTTGGCTGTGAGATGTTGAATGAAAAAAGGACAAAAGCAACATCAAAACACACCCACCAAAATCCAAGTCACTTAACTGATCCATAGGTGCCAATTTGGGCTACATTGAGGAAGCTGACAGTATTATGTGAAGTTATTTTTCTTTCTCAGTAACTTAAGGTCCTTTTTCAGTATTGATTGAAGGTCTCTACTATTTAGTTTAAGCTCAAAAACTAGGGTAGTATTTTGTGAGGGCTCAGCACAATGTTTTCCTAAGGTTCTAGGGATGTGTATCTGTTACGCTGGCTCTTAATAGCTGTGGGCTTTGTTAGTAGCATGCATTCATTTGACAAAAGGAGGGATGTTTGTGAAAAGATGCAAAATCAGGAGAAACCTGTCCTTCAACAAACAGGAAACTATTTTGTTTGTTTCTAAAATCATAGCTTTGACTCCATGCAAAAAAGTGGTCCTAAGTCTTTTATTTTAAAGGTGCTACAGATAGACTGAATTTTTCTGCAGTAGATGGGATTCTATAAAGTTGGTTATAAGTTGATATTAAAACAAATGAAATAAATGTCAGGTTTACTCAAAGTAGAACCTACCTATTGGTGTTTTTGTTCACTATCTTATTTTGACTAATTTTTAAGGAGCACTTATCATGTGATAGACATTTTGATAAACACTGGAATATAAAGGTGACATTGTCCTGGAACGTGAAAGAAGACATTCTTCTGTCTTCAAGAAGTCTACAACATGGCAAATGCTGTGGCCAGTGAAATATTGCAAAAAGCTTTCTATTTGAAGGGTTTTGGTGTATCTTCTGTATGTAAATTAATAGTTCATGAAAAAGAAAGAAACAGATAAAAGTGTAGTCCATTCTATACTTTCAATCTATTTTTCAAAGAGATTCTGCTATTGACAATTATCATATCCTGTGACTATTTCCCCAAGAAAATGGAGATTTTATATTTGAGGTTGAAGTAAGGAAGGCATCAGCAGGCATCTTGATAAATTGTGTTTGGAACCTTTGTATGGCTGTATGCCCAGGACCAGAGCTGCTACATAAAATGGAGAAATTCAATCCTGTAGATGTTTTTTATAATGGAGTCACCTGTAAGAAAGATCTCTTTCTTTATTCACCCATTAGTCATTCAACAAATACTTACTAGGTGATTATTATGTTATAGAAATCATGTTCAATGCTGGAGATACAATATTGAAGAAAGCATAGTCCTTGCCTTCAGGAAACTTTTATGCTAGTAGGAAATGCAAGCATTTTAATATTACTTAAAGATTGTGTTTAAAATCCCCAAATGATTTACATGTCTTTACTGAAAGAAATGGAAAATTTTCCTCTAAAATCTTGGAAAAACGTCTTTAACTAAAAAATATACAGCAATAAAACTAAAGATTTCTTTGGAAATATAGAAGCTGGTGGTGTGCTGCCATAAAAACGTTATTTACCAAAACAGATCTTTTATTTGGAAGGTGTGTATGATGCCTACATTAGTTAAGTGGGTTCTTAGACCTGAATAATGAACAAAAATATGCAATAATTTGAATTTGGAGTCTATTTTTACAAAGTATGACAAATAATGATACATTTACTGAAATAGCTAATGGACCAGTGAAGTGGTAGCATAGCTTTTCACAGATACCAGCTGGAAATCTGTTAAATGATTTGAAATGAGTTATCAAGCACTGCTGTTTTGTAAATAAGTCTTGATTTCCTTTGCCTTTACATGTGAAAGAGAGGCATCTATTGCTCAATATGAACCCTTTTGGGGGTAGCCATGGTTTCACAAAATCCTGGTGAATCATTAAGGTTCAGTACAGTGGACTCAGAGTCAGGCACCCTGGAGGTGAGTCCCAAGTCCTGTTACCAAGTAGCTGTGAGATAGATCTTGATGAGTCACTTTACCTCTCTGGCTGGCCCTCACATTCCTCTCTATAAAATGAAGGTGTTGGGTTGGGTTATCCACAGTGTTTCTTCTCACATTGTCTCCTATTTAGTTTCCATCTGGGTCAGTGTGAACCACAGAGGAGCCCTTCCCTGTGAGTCTGCCTACTAGGGGTATGGATAGTTTCACCTCCAGGATAGGATTTGCTATATCAGATGACCCAAGCCCAGTTTTAATGATGAACTGATCCTACCTTGGGACCATAAGAAAGAGTTTTATTTTGTCCCCTTTCTATTCCTTTGACCACCTATAGATTTCCACAGTCCAGGGACAATGTAAGAATTGATTCAGGTATGTGGTCATACCAAAAAGCTTTTGATTTCTGTTTAGCTTGAGTCTGAACAGACTGAATATTGACTTGTAGTCCTAAGCAAACAAACAGAGGAGACACTTGAAGTTATTCTCCTCATACCTGAGACTTACTGTTAATCCTCAAAGACAATGCCAACTTTATCTTTTTAACCATCCCTTTATCTGGTCTCTCTTCTATAGCCCTCTCTTAATTTCAAGTGCAAATCTGTAAGTTCCCTATTTTAGTTCTCAGACATAAAAGTTCTTCAGTGGAATCAGTGGTCATTGACCTCTGCAACATACATGCACACATACACACATGTACCCACACATATAAACATGATTGCTAATCATATATATTGTTTATAATTGTCTCTCACTGTCACCAAGTGTGGTTGTCATGTGAATGGAATTCACCATTGTTGCTACCCAGTCATGGAATCCACTATGGTAATAATGGAGTAACTCTTATCAGATTAACCCCTACTGAACATTATAAACTCTGGTCAAAACATTAAAATTGTTTGCTTTAAGGCAATGAGTAATATTCAAAAACAAGCAGAAACTTGAGGAAAGTGAATACTTGGAAGAAGGAAACAACATTGAATGGTTTTCCCAATTTTTATAGCTTTTAAACTCAGGGCTGACCCATGACAGCACCAAGCTATTTAGCTAAAACTCAGATAAAAACCCATAGTCTTGCTAGCTTTAAGAACAGAGGAAAGGGTGCCAAGTGGCCATACAACTGGGAAGTTGAGGGAAAATTCAAGAAAAGAGAAAGCTACAGAGGATATGGCTCAAAGTTAAGTATATACGCTTCCTAAACTTGTATCTGATACTTAAGCAACACATCCAGGATGCCGACTACAAACAGCCTAGCTAAGGCTAAAAGTACTGAGAAGGAAATTTAGCTGCTGTACCCTCCCAACACACACATTACTAAGGAGACAGAGTTAGGAGTATGAGTTCAGCTAAGTTCACTGCCTGCTTTAAAAATAAGACTCTTTGAAGAAATGTAACAAAATCTAGAGTTTACACAATGAATCATTTCATAATGTCCAGATATAATATTAATATATGCATATGAAAAAATAGGAAAATGTAAACCATACTCAAAAGAAAATGCAATCAATGGAGATAATACTGTGATGATATGGATATGCTTGAAGATATAAAATAAAATATACTCACAGTGAGTTAGGAAACAGAAAATCTAATCAGTAATAGAAACAAAAAGAACCAAGTGAAAATTTTAGATCTGAAAAATAAAATAGTCAAAATTAAAAAAAAAATCACTGGATGTGTTTATAATTAATTGGATTAATGAGTCAATGAACTTAAAGTTAGATCAATAGAAATTACCTGATCTAAAAAAATAAAAGAAAAGATATTTTAAAAACCATCATAACAGTGTGTGACAATGTCAAAAAGTAGAACATATGTGAAAAACAAAAACTTACATATTTAAGAAGCTCATGAACCCTAGGTGGGATAAATGTAAAGAAAACCACACTAGAATCATCATGCCATCATAGTCAAACTGCTGAAAACAAAATATAAGGAGAAAATCTTGAAAGCAGCCGGAGAAAAATTACACACTACAAAGAAAGCATCAACAATATGAATTACAGCTGATTTCTCATTCAAACAAAAAAATCAAATTCAGAAGTCAGTGAAACTCTTCAAAGTACTGAAACAAAAACAAACAAACCTGTAGACCAGTGAAAATATTCTCCAAGAATAAAGGTGTAATAAAGACATTTTCAAGTGAACAAAAACTGAAGAATTTTTGCCAGCAGATCTGCACAACAAGAAGTGCTAAAGAGTTCTTCAGGCTATCCAGAAATACCAGATGGAAAATCAGATCTTCACGAAGGAAGGAAAATCACCAGGCATGATAAATATGTAGATTAGCATAGCAGGCTTTCTTTTCTCTTAATTTCTTTGAAATACATATGATCCTTTCCTATGCCTCTTTTGTAAAAAAATGAGATGTAATTCAAAACAGACATAATTCACCATTTCAAAGTATACAGTTCAGTGGTTTTTAGTATATTCACAAACTTGTGTAACCATGAACACAATCAATTTTAGAATGTTTCATCACTCCCATAAGGCCCTGTACCATCAGTGGTTATTCCCCATTCTCCACTGCCACAGACCCTGGCAACCATGAATAGACAAGTCTCTAAACTTGTCTGTTCTCAACATTTCATGTAAATGGAATCCTACAATATGTGCCTTCTTATATCACTTAGCATATTGTTTTTAAGGTTAATTCATGTTGTAACATGTACTCTACCAGCGCATCACTCATTTTTATTGCTGAATTATATTCCATTCTATGGATCACCCTTTGTGTATCCATTCATCAGTTAATGGGCATTTGGGTTGTTTCCACATTTTGACTATTATGAATAATACTACTTTGAACATTCATGTAAAAGATGATGTGTAGATGTGTTTTCAGTTCCCTTGGATTAGAATTGCTGGGGTATATGATGACTCTTATGTTTAATATTTTAAGAAACTATAAACCTGCTTTCAAATGTACTATTTTATATTCCCATCAGCAATGTACAGGTATTCCAATCTCTTTACATACTTGCCAACCCTAATCATTATCTATCTTCTTAATTCCCAACTATCCTAGTGGCTAATTACATGAGTGTCTTATCATGTGTTTATTGGACATTTGTGAATGTTCATACATGTTTGTGTATTTTCTATGCATATCCTTTGTCAAGTTTTTATTTTTTTTTAATTTTTTTTAACATTTATTTATTTTTGAGACAGAGAGAGACAGAGCATGAACGGGGGAGGGTCAGAGAGAGAGGGAGACACAGAATCCGAAACAGGCTCCAGGCTCTGAGCTGTCAGCACAGAGCCCAATGCGGGGCTTGAACTCACGGACCGCAAGATCATGACCTAAGCTGAAGTCGGACGCTTAACCAACTGAGACACCCAGGCGCCCCCTTTGTCAAGTTTTTAATTGAGTTATCTTTTTGTCTTCAGATTTTTATGGTCTGGATACTAGACTTTTAGCAGATATATGATATGCATTTTTTTCTTCCATTTTTGGATTATCTTTTCAGTTTCTTAGTAGTATCCTTTGAAGTACAAATATTTTTAATTTTGAATAAGTTTAATTTGTATGTATTTTTTGTTGTTGTTTATATTTTTGTTCCTTTCTAAAGGACTACTGTTTAATTGTCACAAAGATTTACACCAAATTTTCTTCTATCATTTACATTCAGGACTTCGGTCCAGTTTGAGTTAATTTTTATATATGGTTTGAGGTAGGATTCCAACTTCATTCTTTTGCATATGAATATCCAGTTTTATCAGCAGCATTTGTTGAAAAGACTATTTCCTTATTGAATTGTCTTGGCATCCTTGCTGAAAATCAATTGGCCATAAATTTATGAGTTTATTTCTGGGCTACCAATTCTATTCTATTGGTCAATAGGTCTATCTATATTCCAGTACCACACAATCTTGATTATTGTAGCACTGCAGTAAGCTTTGAGATCAAGAAGTGTCAGTGCTTCAAATTTATTTTTCTTTTTCAAAATTTATTTTGGCTATTCTGAGTCCCTTCCATTTCCATATGAATTTTAGGGTCACTTTGTTAATTTCTTTGAAAATAACAGCTAAAACTTGATAGTGCTTGTCTTGAATCTGTAGATTAATTTGGGTAATATTGCCATATTAACAATATTAAGTCTTCGATGAGCACAGGATGACTCTTCATTTATTTAGGTCTTTTAAACATTTTTTTCAATAATAATTTATAGTATTCAATGTACAAGTCTTGCATGTATTTTGTTAAGCTTATTCCTAATATTGTATTATCTTTAATACAAGTATAAGTGGAATTGTTTTCTTAATTTTGTTTTTGGATTATTCATTGCAAGTGCATAGAAATACAATTGTGTGAATTTTTTATATTGATCTTGTATCCTACACCTTTGTAAAACGTATTTATTAACACTAGTAGTTTGTGAGTGTGTGTGTGTATTCCGTAGGACTTTCTATATACAAAATCAAGTCATCTGCAAAAAGAGAGTGTTCTCTCTTCTTTTCCAATATGGATGATTTTTATTTCATTTTCTTTACTAACAGCCCTGGCCAGAACCTCCAAGGCATTGTTGATAGAAGTGGTGAGAGTGGGCATACTTGTCTTGTTCCTGATCATAGGAAGAAAGATTTTAGTTGTTCACTAGTGAGTATGATGGTAGTTGTGGTCTTTTCATGGATGCTCTTTATCAGGTTGAGGAATTTCCTTTCTATTCCTAGTTTGTTGAATGTTTTTGTCATGAAAGACTGTTTGGAATTATCAAATGCTTTTAAAAAATTAATGTTTATTTATTTTTGAGAAAGAGAGCCAGAGAGCCAGAGAGCCAGAGAGACAGAGTGAGTGGGGAGTGGTAGAGAGAGAAGGAGACACAGAATCTGAAGCAGCCTTCAGGCTCTGAGCTGTCAGCACAGAGTCCAATGTGGGGCTTGTACCTGCGAACAGCGAGAACATGACCTGAATTGAAATTGTATGCTTAACTGAGCCACCCAGGTGCCCTATCAAATGATTTTTATTCATGCACTGAGATGATAATGTGATTTGTGCCTTTTATTCCATTTATATGATAAATTATATTCATAAATTTTTATATGTTGAGCCAACCTTGCATTCCTGGTATAATTTTAAGTTGGTCATGGTGAATAATCCTTTTTATTTTTTCTAAATTCAGCTGCAAGTATTTTATTGAGGACTTTTATTATAAGAGATACTGGTTGTAGCTTTCTTGTTATGATTTTGTCTGTGTGTGTGTGTGTGTGTGTGTGTGTGTGTGTGTGTGTGTATGTGTGTGTGAGAGGGTACTGTATGGGCCTGTAGTGACATTGAGGTTGAGGAATCTGGGGACTGATCAGGGAAAAAGATATGACCACTAGGTGACAGTAGCACATGGGAGTTTTATTTGGGTGATGCTTTGTCAGGTTTGCATGCTGGGAAAGTCCCTCATAATATAAGACCATCCAGAGGTTATAGCACAGGGACTACTACCCAGAAAAAGAGAAGGTGAGGGGAGCTAATAGGGGAAAAAATATTTGGAGAAGGGACTTATGGTATAAGTGATATCTCTAGGTGGTTTGGCAGGGTGTCCCTGGATCAAAGAGCTCTGAAGGCAGCATGGCTAATATTAGGTCTTTTATAGCTGCAAGATTTATTTTGTCTGTGTCTAGCAGATTTGGGGTATCGTTTCATGGGATGTGCAAAACAGACAGGTCCTAAGTGCCTAAAATCTGCTTATTTGAGCTCTGTTTAAAATAATTAGATGTGTATAAATTCAATATTAGTTTTGGTGGGCTTTGAGCTAATACATTAATATAGGGCTAATATACAGGAGCTATCTTTGGCTCATTTATATAATATGATCTGATAAAGTGAGTTAGGAAGTGGTTTTTTTCCACTTTTGTTTTTAGGAAGAGTTTGTGAAGGATTGGTGCTAATTCTTAAAATGGTTAGTGGAATTTACCATTGAAGCTATCTAGTCCTGAACGTTTCTTTGTGTGGAAAGTTTGATTATTAATTTGATCTTTACTTGATATAGGTATATTTCATATATTCTGTTTTTTTCTTGAACCAGTTTTTGTAGTTTTCTAAGAGTTTATTTAATTTCACTAGGTTGTCTTATTTGTTGTCACACAATTGTCCATAATATTCACTTACAATCCTTCTTATTTCCATGAAATTATTCGTGGTATCCTCCCTTTCATTCCTGATTTTAGTAATTTGTGAGTTCTGTCTCTCTCTGTCTCTCTCTGTCTCTCTGTCTCTCTCTTTTGGTCAATCTAGCTAAAGGTTTATTAATTTTATTGATCTTTTCAAAGAAACAACTTCTGGTTTTATTGATTTTCTTTAATGTTTTTCCATACTCTGTGTCATGTATTTCCACTCTAATGTTTATTACTTTCTCCCTCTGCTCTTTTTGGTTTGTTTTATTCTTTTTCTAGTTTCTTAGTGTGGGAAGTTAGATTATGGGTTTCAGATCTTTATTATGTTTTTTTAAGGCCTGTATTGATAGCTATAAATTTCTGAATATTGCTTTTGCTTCATCCCATAAGTTTTGGTATCTTGGTTTCATTCCATTTAATCTCAATGTATATTCTGTTGTCGATTTTGATTTCTTCTTTAAACCATTGGTTATTTGAACGTGTGATTTAATTTTCATATATTTATGAATTTTTCAAGTTTCTTTCTGTTACCAATTTCTAATTTTATTCCATGATGGGTAGAGGATATACTTAGCATGATTTCAGTCCTTTTAAATTTATTGGGATATGTTTGTGGGCCAACATATGGTCTGTTCTAGAGAATGGTCTGTGTGCACTTAAAGAATAGGTATTCTGCTGTGGATGAGCTAAGTGTTCTCTAAATGTCTCTTAAGTCTACTTGGTTTATAGTGTTGTTCAAGTGTTCAATTTCCTTCTTGACCTTTTGCCTGGTTGTTCTATACATATTGAAAATGAGATATTGATACCTCCAATTATTAAAGTTGAGTTGTGTATTCTCTCTAAAATTCTGTCAGTTTTTGCTTCGTGTACTTTTGAGGCCCTATTGCTAGGTGCATATATAATTGTTATATCATACTGATAGTTTAACTATGTTATCACTATAAAATGTCCCTTTTTGTTTCTATACTATATTTAGACTAAATACAATTGACAACTACAGCATAAAGAATGGAAATGTAAGTTTCTAATACTTTATGTGAACTGATACAATTCTAATTATAAATACAATAAAAAATTAAAGTATGTGTACAATAATCTTTAGAGAAACCACCAAAAAATACAAAAAGGTAGAACTAAAAGATAATGGATAAATTAAAATGATCTTCTAAAAAAAATCAATTAAATCAAAAGAGACATGAAAGAAATAGGGAAACAAAAAATAGGTGGGAAAAAATAGATGAGATGAACAGAAAACAAATGGTAAAAATGGACCCCAAATCTGACTATCTTATTAGTTACATTAAATGTAAATGGATCAAAAGATGGATATTTTCGGAATGTATCAAAAGATGGATGTTTTCAACCAAACCAGTGAAGACCTAAATATTATTAGCTTAAAATGGAGACACTGTGTAAATTTATTCCAGAGAGGATGTTTATCTACCATAGTGTGAATAACTCACAGTAAGAAGATTATAATTCTACTAGTAAAATACATATATTACTGCAAAATTACCCTATTGCATTTCTGTTACATTACTATATACATATTACTCCATATAGCTCTATATATCATACAACCGTGCAGAGTATACTTTATGAATGATTTAAGGGTGTTCAAAGGCAACTTTTGTTTTAATGTATTTTGTTTCATATGGAAACTGTGTCTTTCCTGAGTTGTCATTGAACTGTACTTAGTTCACCTTTCTTGTATGAACATCTATCCAGTGCTAGAAATCTTACTGCCACACTTGAAACATTTCAATCATACTGTAAGCAGGCATTTTCTCTAGTATCTTTATCTTAAGGCTCTCCATAGCCCATCCACTGGCCTAAAGAGAATTCTTTTCCCCAAGCAAGAACATAGGTAGACATATACCTATTCTTTCCTATTGATATTTTTTTCCTCCATTTGTAAAGACATTTAACCAAATAAAGACCTTTACTACAATGGACCTACATTTCCCATCTGTTCTATTTGACTCTATATTCTCCCTAATCCATCTAATTTACTTTAACTTTTTTTAGAGAGAGAGAGAGAGAACAAGTGAGGGAGGGGCAGAGAGTGAGAGAGAGAGAATTTCAAGCAGGCTCCATGCCCAGCACAGAACCTGATGTGGGGCTTGACCCCACGACTGTGAGATCATGACCTGAGCTGAAATCAAGAGTTGGATGCTTAACCCACTAATCCATCTATGTGCCCCTAGTTTTGTCAAAGCAAAAGATTTATTATGTCGGAGCTCTCCCTAAAACCTTATGTGTAGCTTCAAATGCTAGTTGCTGAGTAAATAAAGTTAGGTTCTTTTTCAACTCAGTAACTCATGATTTTTATTCCTATCTCCATTTTTGTTTATTTATTTTTTTTATTTTAGAATTGTTTTAGATTTACAGAAGAATTGTGAACCTAGTAGAGAGAGTTTTCGTATACACCACACCTATTTTTTCCCATTATCAACATCTTATTTTGTATAATACATTTGTCACAGTTTGTGAATCAATATTGATACATTATTATTAACAAAAGTCCACAATTTATTCAGATTTCTTTCATTTTTACTGAGTATACTTTTTCTGTTCCAGAATCCTGTATTCCATTATAATTATTAATCATGTCTCCTTAGGCTCCTTTCAGCTGGGACAGTTTCTTACTACTTCTCTTATTTTTCATGATCTTGGCAGTTTTGAGGAAATTGGTCAGATTTTTGGAGAATACCTCTTGATTGGTGTTATCATCATAATTCAACTGGGGTTATAGGTTTTTGAGGCAAATACCATGATAATAAAGTGCCATTCTTTATCACATCATATTAAGTGCACATAATATAAATATGATTTACAGTTGTTAATGTTAATCTTGATACCTGCTAATGATGCTGCTGCTAATATTGCACTCTTTGGAAGGAAGTCATTATGCAGAGCCCACACTGGAGGAGTAGAGAATTCTCCTCCAAGGACTCATGAATGGAATATCTATGCAAATAAATTGGAATTCTTCTGCAGGAAAGATTTGTCTCTTCTTCCTTGTTTATCCAAACATTTATTCATATTATTTATCTATAAACTGGTAGATATATTTATTTTTACTTTTGACTATAATCCAATTCTACTCTATTTTGTTGCTCAAATTGTTCTAGATTTCATCATCTTAAGGGCTCTTTTAGTTAGCTCCTATGTCTCTTTCACATACTTATATATTGCTGGGAGTTTTATTGCATCTATTTATTTTGTTGTTGTTTATTTGTTTATTTTGTTTTGTTTACACCTCCTTACTTGCTGGCATAACAAGATGCGTGAGGCTTATCTTTTAAATTTCCTACCTTGGTCCTAGTATCAGTGTTAGTGTTTTCTGGAAGGTGTTCTGATTTGGGGGGTGTTTGTTTATTTCTTTGTTTCTTTGTTTGTTTTAGGAGAATGACATTAGAAAACAAGATCCTAAGATCTGGTGCTAGGTTTCTTGTTTACTTTGATTTTAACCTTTTATTCTATCTAATCAATTTTTTTCTCTCCAAATGTTTTTCTTTCTTTCTTTTTTTCTTTTTTCTAAATTCCACCTATGCCCTTTAGTGCATCATTCCTCTACATGGTCTCTCTCTTCAATCTAGTTCCCATTTGGCAGCCAGAGAGACTTTTATAAAATACAAATCTCATTACGACATTACCCTACTTAAAAACCTTCATAAGCTCAGCAGTGCCCTCAGGAGAAAGTTTAAACTTAACATTGTTGGAAAGAATTTTGGGATCTGGTTGCTGTTTTCCTCTCCAACTTCACCTCTAAAAACTCTCAACCTCAGTTTATACTGAAACAATACTAAAATAATTTTAGTTGCTTATAAGCCTTGCACAGTTTTATTCCTGGAACACTGCCCTTACTCATCTCTTTTTGCCAAAATAGACACACACACACACACACACACACACACACACACACACACAGACACACACTTCCTTGTTTAGATTCTTCCTCAACTTTCAGATCTCTCCTTAGATGATTGTCTTCTAGGAAGCTTTTTCTAAAATGCATCCAGGCTGGGCTCCCTAACTGCTTTCTCCCACAGGGAGAACCAATACCTGGGTTTCTTGCTGCAGCTCATCACAGTTTTTGACAGTCACCTTTTCACGTGTCTCTTCTCTCCAGACAGAAAGTTATGTAATGGTAGGGACTTTGTACATTTGTTTCATCACTGTATTATTAACACAACCAAATGTCTATCACTTCATATACACTAAAGAAGCATTTGTTTAGTGAATCAATAAGTGACTCATGAGGGTTTTCCTCTCGTGCTGCTCTCAAGGATATAGTGGTCGCTGATGTATTTCCAAAGGAATATGGTTGGTCAAGTGTTAGGTGTATATGAATTTTTGTAGGCAGACTATCCCTTAGTATGTGAGACATCTCCTCCATAATGGAAAGATGTGAACAGTTAATGCAACCAGTCTATTGTTACTCATAATAAGGCAGAATTTCTGGCTTCCTTTGTTATTCATTTCCAAATACAAACAGAAGGCAGAGTGCAGCTTCTGGGCTGCTTGAGATCAGTTCTAATCTAGTGTGTGGGCATGTGCTTGGTTAAACAGACTGGGAAACCAGCCATGGAGAAATGAACAGGAATTCTAAAGCTGCCAAGAAATTTATACCTGCACCTCATGGCTTAGAATAGAACATGGTCTCAAAGATATTTTCAGATAAGTTCCGAAACTTCTACACTTTCACCCTGACAGGTACACACTCACAAAGACTCTAACAAAAGAACAAACAGATACAGTTTGCCATTGCTCTGCCCACAGAAAACTTTGGTATCTTTTAAATATGTTTCCTTAGGAAACTAGGACAATCATTTTGCTCTCATAAAATATGGCTTGAATGTGAGCTTTCCAGAGCTACTCGAATGGAAAGGATCTCTACTCCTTCTGAACATATGCACAGCAATGCTCTTCCTCTAAATCTGATAGTATATTACAGGTGTTCCTTTCAACCCTCTTCTCTTAATTTAGATCTCCCTTCAATGGCAAAATGGAGAGAATATTAATAGCCCTCTACTAACAGATAGTTTTTCCAGCAGAAAGCCTATACCTGCCAAACTTTGCCAAGCTTTTCTCATGAAGGAGATCATGCTGTGCATCACATTTGGAAGGAAAGTCTTTCACCTTGGTTTTAAGTGGAGTTAACTAGATGTACTTGTCTTAAAGGGACTACTCTGTATGGTCAATTGAGGAAGACAGAACAGGTGAATACACTAAAGTATTTGGTTTCTTTAGTCTCCTAGAAGCCAGGTTGATTGTGTATCTGTACTGTCCCTCTTGGCCATGCTGATTAAGATGACGGTTTAATTTTTTTTCTCCTACTCTTTATCTTTGAGAACCTAGGAAAATTATTTTGTCAGTACTGTATATTACTTAATGTTCATCCATTAGAAACAGTGGACCATGTGGTGCAGGTATGACCTTTTTTTTAGTCACTAGGGTTGACAGAAAAAATATAGGATGGTCGGTTAAATCTGAATTTCATATAACCAAATATTTTTAATATAAATATACAAGTATGTAGTATCTGGGACATTTTTATACTAAAAAATTATATTTTGTTTATCCAGAATTCAAATTTAACCAAGCATCCTGCTTTTTTACTAGCTTAATGTTATGCCTAATCCTTCAGGCCAAAATATCTTTAAAAGTTTGAATTTCAATCAAAGAATAAAGGACTATTTTAGAAGAGGAAAATGGGTTCACTGCAATTCTACAACAACAGTTTTGGCGTCTTGGGATGTCAAAATTTGCAAAGTCATTTTGAAGAAAAAAGTAAAGTTACCAACACTGTTCTTTTAAATAATTCATTTCTGTGCAAATTATTAGGGGGTTTAAAGTATATAAACATTTCTGAGCTTTTACTACATTCCTATTCCTCTAACAAGATTTGAAAAATGACCTAAGCAAAATAAATGTATATGTTTTTCCACATCAAATTTACTTCTTTTCCATTAAATTGTGACATCAAAGCCTTGCCATCTCCTCTTTTCTTTTGAAGGGTGTCAATGTCAATTTTGACCGTTACTAACCTTTGCTTTTTTTCAGATAGATTATTTTATCTGCCATATAAACACAGAGCTCCAGAGATATTGGAAATATTTAACACATTTACAGAGTGATTCTTACTGGGACTGAGCTAACGTTAGCCATTCTCTTAAATATTTAAAAAGTTTGATTTGAAAAGTTTATGAATTCTTAAGCAAGTCATGTGTATTCTGCTTTGTTTTTGCTGTTACAATATATGCTGTCTTTTTTAAAAAGTGAATTAAGTTAATAAAAGCTTGTTTTTTTTTCCAAATAAGAACTCTGCAGAAGTACCAAGAAAAGCCTCTGATATATCTTTAAAATTACTTGGCAACAAACCAAGCCTAGATATAAAAAGAAAAAATGCTTTTGTGAGTTGTTTATTAGCAGGCATGGACTGTTCCATCTTTGTGATAAGATCCATACAAACAAGAAGCAGCTCTTAGATAAAGATGCTTCCTCCATGCAATCAAGGTAGAGTGATTGTTGGAAAACTTCATAACTGTGCCTCTTCAAGTATCACTTAATATGTGCACATATTGAATTCTGCTGAGCCACCCTCCTAGCCTTCATAGGCTCTATAAAGTTTTCCACCAACATTAAGATGTGTATGAGGGAGGGGCACTTGGGTGGCTCAGTTGGTTAAGCGTCCAGCTCTTGATTTCAGCTCAGGTCATGATCTCATGGTTCATGGGATGGAGCCCTATGTTGGGCTTCACACTGGCAGCACAGAGCCCACTTGGGATTCTCTCTCTTCCTTGCTCTCTGCCCTCCCCCACTCACACGCATGTGTGCACACAATCTCTCTCTCTCTCTCTCTCTCTCTCTCTCTCTCAAAATAAATAAATAAACTTTTAAAAAAGATGAGTATAAGGAAAAAACAGAGATCAGAGTAAGGGAATGACTTGTGTTAACTTGTCATTTTTTCTTCTTTGTTTTTAAAACTTCTTCTCACTTGAGTCCTCTCCTTGATCCTTATGTTGTGTAAAAATATGTGTGAATATAATAAAATCCTTTGTTAGTTTGAGATTAGCACTCACCCTGAAAGCTGTGAGGGTTAGACCCAGGGATGCAGATATAGGTAATTTCATCAATGCATGTGTGTGTGTGTGTGTGTGTCTTCTCTCACTCTTCCCCTCCCCCTCTTTATTTTTGTAGGAAAAGTTTTTTGGGAAAATCCAACTTTACCTTGGTTGAATCATTCTGTCTTTCTATTCCACCTCTGTAGAGTGTCATTAGAAAAATCCCTGTGACCAAGAGAGGTAGAAACTCTGAAGCTCAAGAATACTGTCCGAGCTGTATCCCTGAATTGGTTTGGTAACCTTACGTAGGTTTGAGGGCTCAGAGCCAGCCTGGGTGCATTTGCCCCAACTGTGTTTGGCCATCTCACAAACTATATCCATTCTTGTTCAAAACCCCATAGGAAACTTTACCAGGGTACAAGTTTGATATCCCTAATTTTTCCATGTAGATCTAAGCAGTCAGAGACCAGAAATAAAGAGATTAGGAAAGGTGAATGCAGGAATCCCCTTTAAAGAGTGATGGGTGCCAGTGTTTCTCCATGCTCTTGTCCATGGCATGAATCACTACGACATTCAGGCTTTGCTCAGCTTAAGAAGCAGGAAGCCCAGGCCCCACCGTCATAGTGCTGGATGCTGGATGGCAGTAGGGGTTGCCCTGTTGTCTGCCAACACAGCATGCCAAAGGAGGAGAAGGAACTTACTGCCACTGGCAGTAATTCCATTATTATATAATGACTTAACAGTTACGTATTAGTCTTGTCACAACTATGTAATAGACTGAACCCTTAAAAGGTTTTCTTTTGCATTTAATCTTTATAATGTGCCTTCTATTTATTATCATTTGTATTCCTCCAAATATGAACCTTCTACATTTACTCAGTGCTTCCCTGTTTAATAGAAATCCAAACAGTGTATATATTCATCGCGGACCCTCTTGTTGATGCAAATTTTCTCCAAAGCACCAGAAGCTTTTTCGGAGGCCTTGACATCCAGGCACAGCCTGAGAAATGCAGAAATGAGAAGTGGGTGAAGTTTGACTTTAATGCTCTGATTTGATTCTCTGATGCTTTCTCTGCCCTCGCAGAACCTCTCCTACAGTACCTCTCTTTCTGCTCCCCATACTTCTAACTCTCCCCACATTGTTCCTGATAACACATGTATTCTCTTGTCGGTAGGCAATAAGTTGTACTGCCAAACAGACTCTCAGTGGATTTCCTCCTACGAGAGGTGCTTTTTTGCCCTTACTTCAGCTGTACAATGAAAGGCTATCTCCTATTCTTCTCTCTCTCTCCTTCTTTCTCTGTCCCTCCGTCACTCACACTGTCTCTCTCAAAGAAATAAATAAACTTAAAAATCTATAAAAAGAAGGGACACCTGGGTGGCTCAGTCAGTTAAGTGCCCAACTCAGCTTTGGCTCAGGTCATGATCTCATGGTTTCATGAGTTCAAGCCCCACGTCGGGGTCTGTGGCTAACAGTGAGGAACCTGCTTGGGATTCTCTCTCTTTCTCTCTCTCTCTCTCTCTGTCTGTCTCTCTGCCCCTTCCCTACTCATACTGTCTCTGTCTCCCTCAAATAAATAAATAAACTTTAAAAAAATTTAAGACTATCTCCCATTCAATGAGTATAAAGACAAATCAAAGATTTGTGGTTTTTGTTGTTGTTGCTGTCATTGATGTGAACATCTTCCCAGCACCCCCTAAACTGTGACATCCCTAAACTACTCCACACACAGACCTCCCAGGGACTGGTACACAGTGTCATGGTGGGGCTGGAAAGAAAGGACCCCCCCCCCCCCCCGCCACAATATGATGGCAATGTGAGTAGCTCAGGCATTCTCACAAGGAGCCATTTGCCCACGATGCTGTCATGGCCTGGACTGTCTTGGTGGCTATTTCTGTGTACAGCTTCTACTGCAGCAAGTGACCCACCTAACAATTATTTTAATGTGGCAATTAGGGGATTTATTAAAATTTTATTTTAATAATTCTCTTATTGAGTCTATTAATCTCTCTATTTTTGGGGAGACAGGGGGTGGTGGGTGCATAACCTTCAGGAATTGCATGTTAACACCTTTTTAAAGTTTTTTTTTTATCCAGACCTTGGGTGATATGGAGACTTCTATGTAGAAGTCACACATTTACTGGTACTGTCAGCCTCATTGTCACTAATTCTGATTTGGCGTTCAGCAATTCCCATGATAACTGTTGACTTTTATTGTCTCTCTAAAATTGGTTCCATTCTGAGAATAATCTGAAACTAATTTCATGTTATTTTATTTTGGTGATATTACTGTGGCGCTCTCTCCCAGCCCCTCTCTGATACTTGCAATTTGGCTGAGAAATGTAGTTTCAAGACAGAGAAGGCATTTCACGAGTTCTGTACACCCTCATGGGGATTGCAGAGTTGTTGTCTTTTTTGTTTTTAAATCTATTTCATTATTTTTTATATTTGAGACTCAGACTGTCTTCCTCTTTTTGGAACCTTTGAAGGAGGTTATTTTTTCAGGAACTACACATTGAAGCTGCAGCTACAGAAGCAATTACTTTTTAAGGATACGTAGCTCTGAGTTTGGCAGCTCTCATATCACAAAAAGGTACTGTGACTCCCTCTGGAGGGAGGTGTTTGTTAAAAAGATGAAAGGTTTTCATTAAAAAACTTGGCAATTGTAGCTTATGAATTCGGTGAAATTAAAATTGATCTCGGGGCCCCAGTCCCTCATAAAAAGATTCCTCAGTGCCCCAAATGTACCCGTTAGGCTGCTACTTGATTGTCTGAGACACAGACTCTTCCCTGCCCATTGATCCATTGTCAGTGGTTCCTCATTGGTACCGTAAGCTCCACGATTTAATTATGAGCTCCTCTGGGCTGTGCCACTTGCAATCGCCCTCTGTTCTTCTCTTACAGCCCAAGAAGCTTTAGCAGGCACAGCAAATTATCCTCCTTTTCTAAGGTGCTGTTTATTTTCCTGAAAGAATAATAGAAGGCAGCCAAAGAAATATGAAGGCATTTAAAGCTGACCTTCCGAACACCAAAAAAACCCCTAAATGAACAGCTACTGGAAGGCAATTTTGATGGTGTTTGTCAGAATAAGTTGAGCAGTGGCTTAAAATAAAAAAAAATGAAGGATATGTGCGGGACTCAAGGCAACTGTTTGACTTTGTGTCAGAGACGCTGGTTTTTCCCAAACTGAAAGCTTTTGTGCCCCTGCTACTTGGTGGGGTTGGTTTTTCAAGTGCAATCAGTTCTGTGAGTGCAAACATATTTCTCGAGAAGAAAAGGCGCACAGAAGGTGTGTGCATGTTTGCACACCTGAATTTCTACTAATGAATTTTATGTTCATTAAATCAAAACGCAATGGCATATTGAGAAGTGTGAATAATCATAGGTTCTTGGGACCTGGGTGGCTCAGTCGATTAAGCATCTGACTTCTGCTCGGGTCATGATCTCACAGTTTGTGGGTTTAAGCCCTGCATTGGATTCTGTGCTGACAGCTCGGAGCCTGGAGCCTGGAGCCTGCTTTGGATTCTGTGTGTCCCTTTCTCTCTGCCCTCCTCCACTCATTCTCTCTCTCTCTCAAAAATAAATACACATTAAAAAAAATAATAATCATAGGCTCTTTTGGAAGTTTCCCCAATTTTGATTGCGGAATATGTCAATTCTGCACAACACATCTTACAGCAGTCAGCCAAGAAGCTTACTCAAATGTCTGTAACCTTTAGAAAAGGGCCTGAACCACTGACATTTTTTCTGGAAGGCAATGATGATGGGGTCCCCAAAATGTTTCAGAATATAGTCTTTCCTCCTCAAACTTTTTGTTAATTAAATTACAGTTTATTTGACTTCATAAGAAGCTCTCCTTTGAAAACATTGCTTTTCAGAACATATGCATAAAGGCTAGGTCATGAGTCACTTGGTCTACAATAGTAAATATTTTCAGGCATCTTTTCATGGCCATGACACCAAAGTTAATGAGGAGGTCACTGAAGATTCAGAGTGATTTTTCAAGGCCACAGCATTAGTAAATGATACAAGAATGCAAACCCAGGACTTTCAACTTGAATTCTGGTGCTTTTTCGGGAATATTGCAGCCACTGTTTCAATGGAAATTCCTTTAAATAAATATTTAGTGAACCTCTACTACCAGGGAATGGGATTTTGGTTGCTTGGTCAGAGGACAGGATATGTTGGGACATAAGTCAGCCTGGGTGCTAGGCTGAAGTATGTGTGGTAGGGTAGAGGTGTTCTTTAAAGAGAAAGAGGTCACAGAGAGCAGAGGAGGCAGCAGGGGTTAGGAGAAGAGAGGGCACAGAATAAGATGGAAGGAAGCGGTAACAAATTTTACCTACTCATTCTTACCATTTGTGTTTAGGTCCCCAGAGAAAGTAATGATCAAGCTTTATAGAAAATCACTTCCCAAGCCAAGTTGGTTCCTTGGTGAAGGGGGCCTCTCAGGATTCATACAAATGCAAATGCTTTGTACAGCATTTCCATTTGGGAGAGAAAACCTAGGAACACTATCTGTTGTTCATGTGATGTTGGAGAATTGAGTTGTATGAGTGGCTGAGCAGTTTACACGTGGACCGCTGGGAAGTCGCTGCCCTTGCCTTTGAGAAGATCATCCACCATCTAGATGGGGAGACAGAATCGAAACATATGACTGGACTCTAAAAATATCACTAGAAACCCTCTATAAATGTATGCAGATTAATATACTGCAAATGATGCGCAAGGCGCCGAAGGGATGTGGGGAACGGACTCAGAATCTGTAAGAAGTTAGATTGCAAAATAAATCATGCATTAGTATTTTCCCATAACTGTGTGGATGGCTCCATTCCTTAGGAGCTTTTACGCATAAGTTAATCGTGTGAGATTATTGATGTTTGAGTTGTTTTTTGTAAAGTTATCAGAAGGTATTAGGAATGCAAAGAAGGCAATTGAGCTTAAGATCACTGTGCTGAATGATTCCCCTGGAAAGGAAACCTTTAGCTGCAAACAGTGCACTTTTCCTGCCCTACTCCTTGCATACAGAATGAGAACTTCTAGAGCTTCTTAATACATGTAGACTGACTGCTTGATGCATAACATTATTGCTTTGGCTTACTTTTAAATTTCTGGGTGAAATTAAGGATGTGGAAATAATCTTTCTCTAGGATTGGTGTTATTAAGAGTGTTTCTGGGCTGTGAAAGATAATTTCTTAGAGGTGACAGAAAATAGAAGATATTTCTCCCCAGCTCTTTAAAGGGGTAAACCTGGGGTAAATGCAAGTTTATTTACACAGTTCTTAGCTGCATAGAGGAAGGAAGCTCTTTTGTTTGTCTAAACCTATCGGGTCTTTTCCATGTACTTCTAATTATTGTTGGCCAAAAAGAAATTAACTTTATTCAGTCCAGTGGCATTTAAAGCATAGTTGTATCTGATATTTGAACAGCCTTTAGATAACACTCCACTTATACGGTATTTGTTCCGACCCCTCCTTTTACCCCTGTCTACAGCAGAAAATCATTCTAGTCAAATAATTTTATAGATTTTTTTTTCAAAAGCCATGTTATTTTCTCTCAGGCTTATTACCAATTGATAATGTAAAAAGAGTACTAACATAGAAATAAGAAGATAATAAAAGAGAACAATATATCATTATGGTGGGTTGAATAGTCCCCAAAGACATGTCCACCTATAACCTCAGACCTTTGACCTTATTTGGAATAAGGGTCTTTGCAGATGTAGTTTACAGTATAAGCTCAAAGTGAGATTATCTTCGATTAATGGGCACTAAATCCAGTAATGAAAGTCTTGTAAGAGACAGAAGAAAACAACCCAGAAACACATAGAAGAAAGCCATTTGAAGATAAGAGATAAGACAAAGATTGAAATTATGTATTCCACAAAACAAAGAATGCCAGGAGCCACCAGGAGCCACTAGAAGTTGGAAGAGGCAATGAAAGATTTTCTCTTAGAGCCTCACAGGGAATGGGGCTCTGTCGACACTTTGATTTCTGACTTATAGCCCCCAAACTGCAAGAGAAAAATTTCTGTTGTTTTAAGCCATGCAGTTTGTAGTATTTGTTATAGCAACCTTAGGAAATGAATACAGCCAGAAATGACTTCACCACTATAACCCATAACCCATCAAATGTTTGTCTCCATTCTGTAATTGTCATGTGCACACATATCTGACACAGTAGTGTTATAGTATAGGTTCCAGTAAAAAGGGAAGGACAGCTATTACTTATTGAGCATACTCAGTGTGCCAAACAGAGTGGGCACTTGCTGTCATGGGGCTTCCCTTTTTTTGTTGGGTATGGTTTTCAACCATTTAGTCCTAAGAATCTTCCCCGGGTTGGGAGAGTTGTGTTATAATGGGGAGCAGATTACAATCTGTTGCAGAAGAAATGCAAAGAAAGATAATTAACATTACCCTTTGACATTCAAAATATGTCCAGTAATCCAATGGCCATGAAAGCTAGGCTAATGTCTAAAATCCTTCCATTTTTTTCTCTATCATTGCCCACAAGTCCACGCCCAAATCTACCCTACTGAGTATATAAAAGGCCAAGCCTGGGCAACTCAATTCAGAGTTCTACTAGGGTACAATATCCCTTCTGCCCCAATAGTGAGACCTTTGTCAGTGAAGCATGATGTGTGCTGACAAAGAGAGAATATAGTGTAGGGAAAAGAACTAGTCAACCACTGGGCAGAAGTATATTAAGTGAGAGTGGTACTTAATGCAGAAAAGGGTTTTCTCTACTTCATTACCACCCCATGGGCCATCTCCATATAAGCCTGGTGCAGTAACATCAAAGTGATTTAGGTATAGTGTAAGCAAGCTAAGAGGCCCTGAAGCTTTCACTTCTCCAAGCTTCCCTTCCTTCACTAGTGGTATATGCAGATCCCAGAAATATTGGCAAGCCTGAGCTTCCAGAAGGGATTGCCAAAATAGGGGCAGAATGCTCTATAGGAAGAGCTTCCAAACAGCTCACCCAGGCAGGAGTAAGTGGTTGTCATTGTCAGAGTCTCAAGATGTCTCCAGTATCTGGGGTTGCTAAAGTGAGTCCAAGTAAGCCAGGAGTGCTACTATGATCTGTCCATGCTCAGAAAGCAGCTAGACCATGAGTTACCCCTGCTACCGCTGCAAATGCCATCAGGGAAATAACCAAATGGCTGAAAGACATCACCTTGAAGGTCAGCATTGCTAAAGGACCCTGAGCCCAGGGACCTCCTCTTGACTATGAGTTTACATGAACCAAAACTTTCTACATACACCCAAATGCTACCTTGAAGGGGTAGTTAGGAAGGCAGGATGACTGAGGAGTAAAAAAAACAACAAGAACATTTAAGATCTCATCTTGATATCCCTACCTTAACCACATCTGCAAAGACCCTTATTCCAAACAAGCTCACATTCTGGAATTCTAGGTAGATATATCTTTTGAGGGCTACTTACTATTCAAACCACCATCAATTAGCATGGATAGCATGGATTTCAAAAAATCAACAAAACTCTGTTATTTAGATAATTTCCCTTTTTCTAAACTTTTCCCTGCCTCTCCTCAAGAAATTCTGTGTGCCTGGCCATCTTTTTTTACATCAATTCTTGCATCTAGAAATGAGCTCTGTAGAGCTGGTATTGAAGACATCAAGGATCAAATATTCCACCCCAGGAATTTGCAGCCCTGTCTGTTCAACCACTAAACCCTATCAATAGAATCACAGTAATTCTTGATTCTACTTAACTAGCTGGACAGGCAGAAGAGATTTCCCTGTGGCCATTTAACTTGGAAAGATGTGAATGGAAATCGAGTCCTGTTACTTATAGGCACAAAATGTCTTCAGGGCAGTATTGACTTAAGAGGTTCAGTTTTTGAATTTGAAGAAGGAGCATTCCTGTTGACCTGAGGAATTAATCATCATCATCTCAAGGTTAGGGTGCCAGCTTAGACTTAGGTTCAGGAAACTTCTAAGGGGTATCTCCCCATTCAGAGCCTCAGATTTGTTTCCCCAAATCTTGCAACATGAAACTCTCTTGAAATGTGACTCCAGGGATGCCTGGGTGGCTCAGTCAGTTAAGCATCCATCTCTTGATTTTGGCTCAGGTCATGATCTCACGGTTCATGAGTTTGAACCCTGCATCAGGTTTTGTGCTGACAGTGCAGAGCCTGCTTGGGATTCTTTCTCTCCCTCTCTCTCCACTCACTCTCTCTCTCTCTCTCTGTCTTTCTAAATAAATAAATAAACTTAAAAAAAAGTGACTCCATTCCTCTTTCTCATTTGTGAAATAAGAGATTTGGACTACATGGAACCATTATGCTCCTTTTATATCTGGAAGTTTAAATGACTATGATTTGACTGTCACAACCTATATCCTTATGCCTCCATTCAAATATGAAACACTGACAGAATAGGCCAGAAAGGGAAATTGAAATTATCTTGCATTATAACTAAGCAGAATTAAACAAATCACTCAACCTTTCTGTTCCATAGTGTCTAATCTATAAAATAATGGCATTGGAATTCAAATTCATAATCCCTGTGTGCCTTTCTAGCTCTAACTTTCCACTTTTGATACTGTCTAATGTGATAGCCACTGGCCACATGTAGGGAAAGTAATATACATATGAAAGTAATATAGATTTTTCATTAATGTTTTTATATTAATTATATGTTGAAATGATAGTTTTTGGATATATGAGATAAAATAACATTTATTATTAAAATTAATTTCACCTATTTTGCTGTATATTTTTACTGTGGCTTCTAGAATATTTAAATTACACATGTGGAGCACAATATAATTTCTGTTGTATAGTGCTGTTCTAGATCTATGCAAAACAGTTTTGAGATGAAGGTCTATATGTTCAGAGTTACATACAGTGATCATGTGCTGCCTGTGCTTGTAATTTGCATGTGTATGCATATAACTACCTGCACATATACATATACACAAGGCATCTTTTAAAAAACAATGTTACTGTTGGAGTGCCTTGGTGGCTGAGTGGGTTGAGCATCCAAATCTTGATTTCAGCTCAGGTCTTTATCCCAAGGTCATGGCATCAAGCCCTGCGTCGGGGTTGACACTGAGTGCAGACTCTGCTTGACATTCTCTGTCTCTTTCTCTGCCCCTCTCCCCAAATCAAGCTCTCTTTCTCTCTAAAATAAACAAACGAATAAACAATGTTACTGTAAAAGCATGTTTTATCCCCTTTCTTGGCTATCAGGTGATCTAGTACAACTACCAGTTGGTTATAAACACTCAATTTAGAAAAATAAAGGCTTTGACCTAATACAAGTTATGTATTTATATAGATTACCTTTTTAAACATTACTTAACTTTTGGAAAAAAATAATACATGCCACTGACAGGTTATTGTTAAGGTATTAAGGAAATGAGAAAAGAAAAAAATTAAAATGAAAAAATAATCAAACTCTATTTTATTTTACTTTGAATTTCATTTTATTTTGAATTTCATTTCATTTTATTTTGTTTCATTTTATTTTATAGAGAGCATGAGTGGGGGAGAGGGGCAGAGGGAGAGAGAGAGAATCTTTTTTTTTGACATTTATTACTGACAGAGAGACACAGGCATGAGCAGGGGAGGGGCAGAGAGAGGGGGATACACAGACTCTGAAGGAGGCTCCAGGCTCTAAGCTGTCAGTCCAGAGCCCGACGTGGGGCTTGAACTCACAAACCACAAGATCATGACCTGAGCCAAAGTCGGACACCCAACCAACTAGCCACCTAGGTGCCCTGGGAGAGAGAGAGAATCTTGAGCAGGTTCCACGTTCAGTGTGGAGCTCAACACAGGGCTTGATCTCACAACACTGGGATCATGACCTGAGCTGAAATCCAGAGTCAGATGCTCAACAGACCAAGCTACCCAGGTGCCCCCAAAATGCTTAAGGGTAATAAAATGACCTCATGAACATATCCACAGATACATTCATACAACATGCATGCATTCACAGTGACTGAAGGGCAGTGATGGTATTGTTGCCCTGCTCTGACTCAGTTCCCCGTACCATCTGTGATATATATACCACCGACAGCCCCGTTTCCTCTCTATTCTCCCATCACCAATTATTCCTCACTCCTAAACCTATGTTCTGCTGATAATTTATACTATCCTACAATTACTTACATTCTCAGAAAAAAAAAGTTTTCATTATTAAATATCATAAGATTAATTTATCATCTCATTCAGTAGCTAAGTACAGCCCACTATAGGCAAAGCACTGTCATAGGCACTCATGGAAATGCAAAGATAAATTAGACTCACATCTTAACCTGTACTTATTATTTTTTTAACATTTGTTTATTTTTGAGAGAAAGGGTGTGAGCAGGAGAGGAGCAGAGAAAGAGGTAGACACAGAATCGGAAGCAAGCTCCAGGTTTTGAATTGTCAGCACAGAGCCCAATGTGGGATTTGAATTGATGAGCAGTGAGACTGTGACCTGAGCCAAAGTTGGATGCCCAACTGACTGAGCCACCCAGGCACCCCAACCTGTACTTATTCTTTAGGGAATACGTAAGATTTATGGAATGTCAATCTGTACATATGGTATAGTTTATGACAGGAGTGAGCACAAGATAAATAGTAAGTATCACAATGCCTTTGTTTTAATACTAGGTCTCCTACTGTTTGGTTGTGTGAACTTAGGCAAGTAACTTAAGCTCTTTGAACCTTAGTTTCTTCATCTATAAAATGGAACTGGTACCAGTTATCTCCTACATAGACTATGTATGAGGTTTAGAGAAGATAATTCATTAAAAGGGGTCAGTTCTAAGCCTGGCAGGTAATCTCCATGAATATGAGCTACTGTTTTTTAATTTTGGATATAACTGTGATATATACACATATGTATATATATCACATACATATGTGTATATATCATATATATATCCCATAATCCCGTAGGCAGGATAGGCATTTGAAGTACAAATAAAAATGCTGGGAATTTTAATTTATTTTTATTTTTTAAATGTTTCTTTTTTTTTATTTTTGAGAGTGGAGCAGTGGCAGAAAGAGAGAGAGGGGCAGAGGATTTGAAGCAGTCTCTGTGCTGACAGCAGAGAGCCCCATATGGGGCTCAAACTCATGAACTGTGAATCATGACCTGAGCCAAAATCAAGAGATGGACGCTTAACTGACTGAGCCACCCAGGTGCCCTAGGAATTTTTTAGAATAAGTAGCATATTCTTCCATTTGAAAAATGAAGAAAAGCTTTGTGTACAATGTGGGATTTGGTCCAGGCAAGAGAGAATTTACCTAAATGCAGGTGAGGGTTGGATATTCCAAATGGAGGAACCGACACGAGTGACATGAAACTTTCCCTATGGAACAGTCAGTCATCAAGTGTGTGTTGAAAATAAGATTTCTGAGAGGAAGTACAGAGAATTACATTGGAAAGGAAGACTGAGAGTAAGACTTTCTCAAGTAGACATTATAAACATATTTACACATGATCTTTCATAGAAATGTAATCCTTTTATTTCCATTGTATGGTGTTTCCTTACAACCATATTTAGACTCTAAGTAGTAGTGATTCTGTATAGCATAGATTTGTGTTGGCATTTTCTCTCATGGCTACTTCTTAGTTTTATCCTTTCTAAATCCCAAAGAACCCAGGAACAATATGGACATCCTAGTTTATTAATGTCATTTCCAAATTCCCACCTCTCTGCTCCAAATTAGTAATCAAGTTCCTTTGAGTCTCATGTCATTTAGCTACCAACTTCTAGACTTTCTTGTCACCTCCTCCAGCAATCCCCTTTCCATCCAAAATTTCATGCCCGAACCATAGCTTTCTAAACTTTAATTCTCCTATAACTGTTCTGCATGTGGTCTTGTCACGTCACAGATGAGAGGGCTGGGTCCTAGCTCCACCATTTATTAGTCATATGATCTTGGATGATTTGCTTAACTTCTCTGAGCTCATAACAGCAATAAGCATAGTGCATACTTAATAGTTATTATGAAATAAAATGATGTGTATGAAATCCTTAGCATCATAGTTGGTGCATAATGAACCTTCCAAAAATTGTGCTATTCAGTGTTATGACCTTTGTCCTTTAATCCATATACTATCATCTTAACAAGTCTTTCCTATCTTCATTTCCTTTCTTATTTAGCCTAGATGTGGACATATCTCCTAGTCTTTAGTACATCTCTAATTATACCCTGGGGTCCCTTGCCCTTTTGTATTTACACCTCCTCAGACAGGCTGTAACCTGGAGCCATCCAGTGGCCTTCACCTCCTCTGCTATGATCAGGATGTTGAGGCTCCAATGGGAAAAATCACCTAAAACTTGGGCCATGACAAATTAACACACTCCTTCCTTAGCTCCTAAGTCAGACCTCAGTTATTTTGTGTATACTTACATCATATTTTTTCTCATTCCTTGTGAACAGACAATTCAAGGCTGACAACTTGTTTGAAGTCTTTAGCCTCTACCAAGTTCTCTCTCAGCAGGGGGCTGCCCCAGTCCTACAGAGACAAAATTGAGAACTTCAAGCGGTAAATCCCATGGCCTCCTGCCTCCGCATCTACAGACTTACTTTTACCTCCTTCCCCCATCCTCTCAAAGGATTCGTTCAGAAATAGAGCTATATCAATTACAAAGCCTTATTAACAAACGTATTTGTTGAACACAGAGAGTGCTTATTGCTATGTAAAAATAAAAAAAAAAAAAGATGCTTCTCTCACTGCATTTAAAGTCTGAATAAGTAAGCTGAAATAATTCAAATATGTAAAATTAGCTTAGAAAGTATTTAAATCTCACAAGTATAAGATGTTTTAATTATATTCCTTGCTCATACATAGTTGAAAATTTTTAAATGGTAGAAGAAATATAATACAAATGATAAATTGAATTATAGAATTGTTAATAAATGTTAATGAATATTAATTTTAGGAGTGTATATGTCTTTCTGGTCCATGGAGACAGTAAAACAATGAATATTCTGTCTATATATACACACACGTATGCATACACTTTGTTTATATGTATATGTGAGTGTGTATATGTATGCATATATGTTCTTGTTTGTCCTTTGTTTATCTAAGCATTAGATTCTAATGCTTGACTATGCTGTTAGCATATATCTGATTCTGAAATGTTCTAGTTACATATTGCGGTGATAACATTCTTTGTGTGCTTAATACCCTTGAAAATCTGTCTCTCTGATAGAATATTCCACAGCAATATTCTTAAGAGGAATATGTGTTTCAGATTTTCCAGGACAAACCAAGTTTCAGATATCCTGACCCATTAGTTCTTTGATTGTTGATTGGCTTAACGATCACTTATTGACTGTCTGCTAGACCAGGCACCGTTCAACAGGGAAGGTGGGTGCAAATGTAGATAAGAGCAATACAATTTTATAAACAGAATTACTCAGGAAAACTGCAAAGGGAACAAACAATTCAGACGGGGTTATCAGGAAATTGTCACAAGGTCATATGCCTAAACTCTGGTTTGGAAATCTAGTTCATCAACTGAGTAATTCCATAGTTCCTCATTCTATTCTTCTTTTACCAAAATGCCAAAGCCGGTGCATTGTGGCTTCTCCTGTGGAGGGCTTGAGTAAATGGCCAGCAGTAAATGGCTCGCTCCAGCCTACCACCTCTTCTCTGTGCTCTTTCATCCCCTCCGTTGCGCTGCTCACTGCCTGTCCATCCAACACCTCTCATTAGCACCTGCAACTTTGCACCCTCTTCATTTGAAAGGCACACATTTTTTTTTCTCAGTCTGACGCCTGCCTGCCTTGACACCAGCAGGATGAAGATCTGTCCTCTCAGACAATGTGCTAGGTGCAGAGCTCAGTCACAAATAGATCTTTAAACAACCAGCTTACCATTCCTCACAAGCCCTGTGTATTTCCTGCTGATGACACGGTGGTGGGCAGAGTGACATCTGATGGGACAGGTGGGGCATGTGGAGGAGGCAGGATTGGCAGTTAGCAGGTAAACTTCATCTTGGGAGGCTAGTCTCGGCCCTACCCACAGTTGACTTGTATATCCCTGGAGATTTTTTTTTTTCTGTTTAAGAACTGAAATGTCTTCTAATGCTGCTATTCCTAGAAAGTAGCTACACAAATTCCAACTTTGTCAGAATCTTCATCTTGTTCAACTGGGAACATTTTTATTTCCTATTGGTTTCTGAAATACCACACTTACCTGATTTTCCTCCTCAATAGATGTGCCTTCTAAGGCTCCCTGACTGTCTTCTTCTTGCATATCCAATTCTAGAAATTAAAGTACCCCAGGCCCTTATCCTCACCATTTTCTTTACTCTATCTGTATGTTCTCCCTCAATGCTCTTACCTAGTCCCATGGCTTCAAATATTGTCTTTACAATGATGATTGACAGATTCATTTATCTTACTCTAACCTCTTCCCTGATGTATCCACCTGCCTGTACTGTATCTGCATTTGGTGTCTGATAAGTATTTAAACTTAACATGTCTCAGACAAACCAATCACCTCCCTACTGCGGCACTGCCTGTCCTGATTCCCACTTTGTCGCTGTCAGTGGTACCATATCCATGCAGTTACTCATGCTAAAAACCTTGATAAAAGTAATTGCTGATTCTTTTCTTTTTCCCCAAATCCCACATTTCATCCATCCATAAATTCAGGATTCTCTATTCCAAAATATATACCCATAATCTGGCCATGTTTTTTCTTAAAATTTTTAATGTTTATTTATTTTGATAGAGAGCATGAGTTGCAGGGGTTGCAGAGAGAGAGAAGGGGAGAGAGAAAATCTCAAGCAGGCTCTGTGCTGTCAGTGCAGGGTCAGATGTGGGGCTCGATCTCACGAGCTGTGAGACCATGACCTGAGCTGAAACCAAGAGTCAGATGCTTAACTGACTGAGTCACCCAGGTGCCCCTAATCTGGCTATAAACCACGACCACCCTAGTTTAAGCTATTTTAACTCTCCCTGACCACAGCCACAACCCCCATGTTCTTCCTATCCTGCAGGACAGGGTTGTATTTCTAAAGCATAAATTATTAAGCACCCCTGCTAAAACATCTCCAATGACTTTCCATTGTAACTGGATAAAATCCTATAAGGCCCATATGATTGGGAACCTGCCTTCCCCTGCCTCAACTCTCTCCCTTGTTCACTATTCTCCAGCTGCTGATTTTTTTACACTGGATACATCAAGCTTGTTTCATTCTCAGAGCTTTGTATTTGTTGTTCCTAACTGCTTGGAATTCTGTTCCCCAGATCTCTTCATGGTTGTCCCCTTCTCATTATGCACACTGAACTCAAATGTCATTGTTTTCAGAGATGTTTCTCAATACTGGGAAAGGCAGCTCCTGCTCTATTATGCTCTGCTGTGTTACTGTATTTCAACTTCTTCAGAGTACTTGGCAGTATCTGGAATTATCTTATTTTTTCTCACATGTTCACTATCTGTTTCTGTCTACCAGAGTATGAGCTCTTTGTGCCAACGACTCTGTCCATATCTTCATGGCCACATCCTCAGTGACTGGGTCAGTGCCTGGCCAGAGGATATACACAGTCACTATTTGTTGATTAACTGATTAACCACTAGGTTCGACCAGCTCTTACTGCTTTGCATCTTCAGCAACTAGATGAAAAAATGGAAGTTCCCTTCATAGGTGAGAATCTCATTTCTGTCATCCAGTCCCTTTAGTTCAGTCCCTGAGTCAAGTAGGAAGAGAATGTGTATTGCGATCTGAGAAGAAATTTGAAATAAATTTACAGCTATTCATTTTTAATCAAATATTATTCATCAAACATTTCTTTTTTAATTAAAAAATGTTTAATGTTTACTTTTGAGAGATTGAGCAAAGACAGAGGGACTGAGCATGAGTAGAGAGATGGGGAGACATAGGATCTGAAGCAGTTTCCAGGTACAGAGCTGTCAGCACAGAGGCTGACACAGGGCTCGAACTCATGAACCACGAGATCATGACCTGAGCCGAAGTCAGACATTTAACTGACTGAGCCACCCAAGGCGCCCCTCAACAAACATTTCTTAGGGATCAGAGGCGTGTTGGGCAATAGAAGCTAGGCAACAAAAGCGGGTAAATCATGATCTCTACCCTTAAGGAGTTTATCGTTTGATAAAGAAAATGGACACTGTCTTAGTCAACTCAAACTTCCATAACAAGATACCAAAGATGAGGTGACTTGAACAGCAGAAATTCATTTTCCCATAGTCCTGGGGTCTGGAGGTCCAAGATCAGGGTGCTAGATGGTCAGGTTCTTGTGTGAGCCTTCTTGCTGGCTTGCTGATGGCTACCATCTTGCTGTTTCCTCACATGGCCTTTCCTCAGTGAGTGTGCAAAGGGGAGAGAGAGATTTCTCTTTCTCTTCCTCTTGTAAGACCACCAATTCTATTGGATTAGGACACTATTTTTGTGACCTCATTTAACTTTAATTTCTTCCTCAAGACCCCATCTCCAAATATTGCTACACTGGGTTTAGGGCTCCAACATATGAATGTGGGGGGACATCAACTCATTCCATAGCAAACACATACCCAGGTCCTTGCAGGGCACCAGCAGAGGGAAATATGGGATGCTATGAAGCACAAGCAAGAAAAGGCAGTGTGAACAGGGGTTAGCTGGTCCAGATGCTTCCCAAAAGGAGTCGGCATGGGCCAGTGATGAGAGCCTGGTGAACTAATGCTCCTCATAAGTCTCAAGTGTCTGTAGGACACAGGGGACAAAGGGCCTTCAGTCACCAAAAGTGTCTAGAATCCACACATCAGCACTGTGTTGTTTGGATGGGGCAGGCAGAGACTTTGTTATTTCTGTGTTTATTACTGCAGGGCTAAAACTTGGAGGAAGAAGGGGTCTTGTATTTCATTTTAGGATTGATGTGACCTGTCAGGGGTCCCTGTGGTTTCTAGACCTCTACATGGCTCATGCCCCAGTATGATGGATTTCCAACAACTGAGAGAATTGTTGTTTTCTGGTTGTTGCTAGAATGTTTAATGCAGTCCTTTATGCCCATGATATTTCCCCCAAATCAGAGGTAAGATAGAACTGGGAATCTACAGGCTCAGCGATGATTACTTCATCCAGCCAGATTAAGCAAGGCCAAGCTAAGGCAAAATTGCCAAGTGTGTCTTTTTGATTTCTTGGCACCTCTTTTGAGTAAGTTGCCTTTTGGTAAAAGTGAAAATAGGTAAAATAATCATACGAGGCACCTACTAGTATTTTCTTATGCATTATCTTAGCTGGTGAGAAAAATAGTATTTAATCTGGTTTCTCACATTCATGGAAGAATGTTTAGAGTAGGGACAGCATTTGCCTGGAGCAGACTCCAAGTCAGCACTCTTTCCTCTGTGCCATATTGTCTTAGTGTCACATGCTGTCCCCCTGCAGCTGCCATGAAGCCAAGCACTGGGATGACCAGGCACTAATCAAGTGACCTTTTCTCCGTCTTGGTAGCAACCTGTGCTGCCTTCTCCAGTCTTCATTCTGCTCAGTGGTTAGCAGTGTCCTTGTTAGTTTCCCAGCTAGCTGGAAGGTTCTCAGAGACCTCAGATGATGTTTTATCTGTCTTGGTGTTTCAGCCCTTAACAGAGTCTGACACATAGTTGGGAGGCAATAAGTGTTTGTCAAATAAAGTGTCAATGCCATATCATCTCTTAGAATCATAACATTTGAGGTGGCCTTAAATACCCTCTTTAGCAAATAAGGCACAGAACTCAGAGAATAGAAGGATTTGTGTAAGGTCACCCTGAGTGCCATTTTTTTTTTTTTAATTTTTTTTAATGTTTATTTATTTTTGAGACAGGGGGAGACAGAGTGCAAGTGGGGGAGGGGCAGAGAGAGAGGGAGACACAGAATCTGAAACAGGCTCCAGGCTCTGGGCTGTCAGCACAGAGCCCGATGCGGGGCTTAAACCCACAAACCGTGAGATCATGACCTGGGCCTAAGTCGGACGCTTAACCGACCGAGCCACCCAGGTGCCCCCTGAGTGCCATTGTTTAGAAGAGAACAGATTCTCAGTCCAGGTTCCTTCCTCTCTATAACCCTGTGTCAGCCACACCAGGTCCTCAGAAGGGCCTCCTCTTATGTGTTTAAGGAGATGGGTATTTGGAGAAAAGGTCCTTCCCAGGCTCCTTCAATTGTGGACCATACACATATATTCACTCTCTTCACTGTTTCCTTTAGCAGATACAAGTATAAACTCTGGATATTTGAGATAAATTATTTTGTTTCCTTTATGTTTCATACACTTAAATGATAAGCATAGTAATCGGTTAGTAAAAAGAACTTCCAGGTCATTTATCAACTGAACTTTCCCTTGTAGTTTTACTTATTGCTGATGTACAGTATGCTCGTTATTAATTCCTTTGTACAAACTCTTTTTTTTTAATTTTTAAAAAAATATTTATTCTCGAGAGAGAGAAAGAGAGAGACAGAGACAAAGACAGAGTATGAGCGGGAAAGGGGCAGAGAGAGAGGGAGACACAGAATCTGAAGCAGGCTCCAGGCTCTGAGCTCTCAGCACAGAGCCCAACACGGGGCTCAAACTCACAAGCCGTGAGATCATGAACCAAGCCAAAGCTGGACACTTAACTGACTGAGCCACCCAGCTGCCCCTCCTTTGCACAAACTCTTGCTACTAAGCTTATGATAACTTATTCTAGTAAATGAGAATGGAGTTTCTATTTTTACTAAAATTAAGTGAAAGCTTCAATATGTATAGTGCCCTTTAAATAAATTCCATGACCCTGTAAATGACGTACTAGCTCTAACACAAGTGAATAGGTAAGCAATGGGTAAGCTTTAAAAATATGATTTGACCTGCCTTGAACAATTCATAGATGGTATGAAAGAATCATTAAAATAATTAGGTCTTAGACCCTGCATGATGCTTAGACATCTGGTCCAAGTCATTCATTTTACAGAGGGGAAAATCCAAAGAGGAGACATGCAATGTTTTCCTGATTCCCCATCGCATTTTCCAGTGACCTCGAAAGCTGAGGCCTCTAGATGGCTTCTAGATGTAGTAGGAAGCATGTCCAAGGGCAAGGTTCAAGGACTTAATGCCATTAACTTAATGATGATGTCACATGCATCACTATTGTTGCTTCTTTCACCTCTAATCTTGAGACTTTAAATTCCTGGCCCTGCCTGGTACCACCAGGATGAATCTTTCTTCCTGTCCTTATTATTTGTTCCAACTCATGAACGCCTGAATCTTTGCAGATTACCAGCTGCTCAGACTTAGACTCACTTCAGGGCAAGTGGAATTATTTCCTGCTTCCAGCCATTCCCTCCAGATTTGAGTACTGGTTTGGGACTGTCTTCAGTCGCTTGCATCTGTATTCATTCTTCAGTGAAGCAAGATCTGGCTTGGCCTGAATATTCCAACATCCTCCCATCCCTCTGCCTGGTGGGTTTTCCCAGACAAGTCGTCCTTGTGTGTGCTGGCCTATCTCACGAGAACAAGCTCTGTCTGGCACTGAGTAACTTTCCCAAAGTGCCCCAAATCCCTCCCTAGTAAGGCTGAGACTAGAATCACAGTGTCTCTCCTTCCATCTAGTCCACTGTCCTCTGTAATACATTACCCACTCATATTAAGCTAGAGACACTAGAAAACATGGCTGTCACTTCTCTAGTAAAATGACATAGGTCCCATTTTTTTGAAATAGAACATTGATAATATTAGGATATAAATAATTCTGTCAAGACATTACTAGTGTTCCAAATGGTCTAAGATGCATTGCAAATGAGTAAGCAGCAGGGGATATGTAATCAAATGCCTCTATTGAAAAATAAATGTATAGCGCGGGCTTAAAAAGAGCGAGAGCAACAAAAAGGCTTGTCTGAAAGTCCCACTAAATACAAACAGATCTTCCTCAACACTTTTGTGCCAGTTCACATACAGATTGTATTAGACACCATAATAGCAGAATTATAACCTAGCAGGGACATTTATTATGGGATGACTCAAATAGAAGCAATAGGAAGCCAAGTGGCTAGATCAAGACCTTAATGATAAAATCTGTGAAACGAGCAACTGGGAGTGAAGAATTGTTGGTTTAGAAAATTTATGTTATAATAATGTCTGATAGATTTGACACTGGGAGCATCTCAAAATCAGAAATGAATCTATCTCCCTTTGAACAAAATCCTTGCCTTGCTATTAAATGGGATTTCTGGATCTTATAGAAAGATCTTGAGCCACAAAAACGTTCTTTAACAGAAGAGTGAAGGTGATGTTAATTACATAACGGATCTCCTAGCCCTGGGCAGGGAAGACCTCATTTTGTCCTGGTTCTGTGGCCTGTGGCCACCAGTCCCACGATGCTCTGGGGAATGGTACAGGAGGGAGCTCTTTGACATGTTTCCCACATCAACCTTTGCTCCAACATCGACTCTCTTATTGCTTTAACTTGTCCAGACTTTTATTTTTTGCTTTAAAGTTAGCCTCTGCCATTGTCCTTTCAGGATGGAGAGTGGCAGAGGTGAAATTATCACAAGCTGGGTCAGTACTCACGCCTTCTAGAAATTCTTAGCCTGCTGCGTTCCTAAATAAGCTGAGACACTCTCATATCTTGAGATCTCTGTGAACTCTGTACAGCTAGCGAGAAAATTCGTGTCAAACACCCTCCATACGCTGGGATTTTGTTTGTTTGGTGGCCTAAAAGTTGTGGAACCGAATATTTCTAGTGGGCTTTCTTCTTGCAAGTTAGTGATTCGCTCAGTGCAATGAGAATGAGGTATCTCTGGTCACTGGTCATGAGCTGTGCTTCAAGGAGGGAGAACACATTAATCCACAGTTGGAGAGCGTGCATTGGGCTGTGTGTGGTGGATGTGGTCTACAGGGACCCCTCCCCACTTTCTGCAGGACGTGATTCTTCACTCAGGGGAGTGCAGAAAATGGCCGAATCCCATTTTAATGCCTGTTATTGAAATATAAGCAGTGGATAGCTGGTGCTAAGAAATGGGTGAGATAAAATAGCTACTGGCAAGTACTCTTTTCTAGATGTTGCTGACTGTCTCCAGGCCCCTGCTTATCTCTGGTACCTGCCAACTTGGACCTTGTTTCTGCTGGCCATATTCCCCTTTTGCTACCCCATGACCAAGAAAAAGTCTCCTCTGCAGTCTCTTTCCCTGCTTGTCCCTTCTGACTGTGTCCTTCTGGACTCGTAGCTTTCCTGTCAGTGTCTGCCTTAGGAGCACCTCTGTGAGCTGCTTGACAGCAGCCTGAATCCCACCCAGCACAGCCTAAGCATGGAAGGTGCTAAGTGTGCTCCACCCATGTAGAGAAATCCAAATTATTTGTGCTTTCATTTTATTTTATTTTATTTTATTTTATTATTTTATTTATTTTATTTTATTTTATATTTTATTTGCCTTTTTTCTTTTACTGCCTTCTCCATGCCCCGAGACATCTTCCTGAACTAGGATAACTCCAGAGAGTTTTAATGGGCATTTGTCCATTTGTGAGCCCTTGTGGGGACAATCCCATTGATGCTCTGCCCATATTACCACCCACCCCCATGCCTCTCAGTGAACATCAACTTGACTTAACACTGTTACCCCCAGCATCTCTTTGTCTGAGGGCTTTCTCTGGTCCCCAGAGTTCACTTTCCTGTCCCTGTGGTAGGCTGAAAGCATCAGATAATTAATATCCCCTGCCCCTCCCCACAGCAGCCTATCTCAATGACCGAGTGTTGGTATATAAGACCTTCACCCCTCAGCTGACATTGCCCTGCAACACTCTACTTTGTACTGGCTCCCGAGTCCCCAGTGGGAGTCACTTGTGTTCTTAGAGCTCACCTACTAGAAAACAAACCCCTCATCAGCTGTTTTCCTTACCTGCCTATTTCCCCACTCCCTCATTAGGGTTTCTCGGAATTGCCTCCAGAGTAGACTTCTTGCACTCAATTCCTTGAACCAGTCACTTCTGAAGAAACCTAAACTAAGAAGCTGTTTAAACAATACTAAGTAAGGACATGACTTAGGAAGCTATTTTTCACACTAATGAATGAGCCAGCCCTTTGCTTCTCTTCCCTTTTCCATCTTTTGTGCGGATCTGACTTCTAAAACCTGTATTTTTTTTCTTTTACTAGGAGGATAATGTAATATGCTCAATAATAATGACCACGTAATTTCAATTTTTATATTAAACAAATGAGTGAGTAGCTTGGATTTAAAAGTATTATAGGACAATTAAAAACCTTGTACTGAGCAGTTTCTGATTTTCTGTCAACACAGACTGCATCCTCTTAAAAGATATTTAAACCATGGTTTCATTTTTTAAATCAGGAGCATTGGTTAGACACTATGAAATATACTTGATGTCAGGAAGTATTATTTATGCCTGCTTTTTTCCCCAGAACCCTCTGACAGAATTGTTTGTAAGCGTTTAGCCTCTTAGAGCAGTGATATAGGAGATAACTACCAATGGCTCCTGCGGGACTCTCTGTTACAAAGAAAAACACTGCCTCATATTGCCTTTGTCCTGGATATCCCAGGAAAAGATTTTTTTTTTCCTTTTTGTTCTAATTGGACTATATTTTTAAAAATTTCTAAATACCAAATGTGAAAAGTCAGATTAAGATGGTATTGGTTTCTAAAGGTTGTGAAGCTTGTTAAAACACACACAGACTGGAAACCTAGTGCCTACAGGTTAGTGTGAAAAAACAGTCGTGATTCAACAGCCACCATCCAGGAATCTCAATTGTACCTTCTAAAGGTGGAGAGTGGGGTGGAATTTGAGAGAAAATTCTAGTGGTCCGATCTGTGCCATGTGCCTTATTTGCTTTATTTTTAATCTCATACCAATGGTCCATAGCCAAACTACCTATGAAAGAGAAACTTCCTTTTAGAAAAGGGAAAACATTTGACTGATCTTAGGCTACCTCAGTGGACTGCATATTCAGTAAACAGTTTCTATCTGTAGACATAGCTCACAGTATATCATTGGGTCCTCAGTGATATTTAACAATATATTTAAATATAACAATATTTAGTTGTGTGGCTTTTCTTCGGAATTATGCTATAAGTTTATTGATGGTGGGAACCCTGCTTCTCTTAAGTATCCCATATTCCACATCATGCTATTTTACTTAACTAAGGCATTGTAACCACAGAGGATGTTTTACAGATATTTGCTGAAAGAATATTCATAATGTTCTTGCTCCATAATTTTCCATTTCTTTTTAATTTAATTCACATTCTGAAATTCCAAAAATCCAAAAGATGGTGTCTATTTGTGTGGTGATCTTCCATTTTATGATATCGTTTAGAATATATTCTCAGAAGCTGCCTCTGCTACAAAATGCTAACAATGTTTTAGATAACATTTAGGTTGAACAGTTGGAAATTAGCAATGTTCAACCTTTGGTGAACATTAGATTCATCTTGTCCAAAATACAGATGCCTAGATATTAGCTCTGGAAATTCTGGTTCATGAGTCTGAAATAGGGCCCTGAAATATGTATTTAAAATTTTTTTTATGTTTTTATTTTATTTTTGATAGAGAGACAGAGTGAGAGCAGGGGAGGGGCAGAGAGAGAGGGAGATAGAATCTGAAGCATGCTCCAGGCTCTAAGTTGTCAGCGCAAAGCCAGACGTGGGACTCGAACTCAAGGACTATGAGATCATGAACTGAACTGAAGTCGGACGCCCAACCCGACTGAGCCACCCAGGCACCCCTGATATATGTATTTTTAAGAAGCTTCTTGTGTATATCAATGTTTTACAACCATTCCCCTAAAATCTTACTATTGCTTTTCCCTAAATCCTAGTATTAAAAAACAAAACAAAACAAAACAAAAACCATGAGGAACACTCTATGTGTTTTTAATTTTTTTTGTAAAAAATTATATAATATAAAGGATATGATTCACTACATTACTTTATGATCCTTGTGTACAGATCATTGTGACATCATGAGAAATATCTCCCAAAGCTCAGGGTCTAGTAATAGTTCAGATTTTTTTTCTTGATAAGTTTACTTCCAGTTATTATTCACTTATGAAACCAATTATTTTTCTTTCTTCGTTCTGGCTGCTAGAAAAACTGAACCAAAATTTTATGACATTACTGTCGCTTTTCTCCAATAGGCTTTTAAACTATAAATATTCATTTTTCCTTTCCTTTAAGGCTTGATTTAAAAAAGGAAAATGAGCCAAAGGTTCTTATCTTATTGAAAAAAGGCTTCTATTTAAAGTTGCATAAAATCCTTTTTAGAAGTTTTCTCAGTCCTGAATTCCCTCGAAAACAGAGCTTGAGGCAAGGATTAAATGTTGATGCTTGTTTGCTAGGTGCAAACCCAGGGCAGCAGAAGTGAGGAAAAAATGGAGGGAATGCAAAGAACGAGATGAGGCAATAAAATGTGATACATCACTGTGTGGGCGGCTGCTTCATGATGAGCTGTGAAGGGACACAGAGGTGATCCAGCAGGGCTCTCACTCAATATGTGGATCCTTCTGGACTCTCTGTAGGGGGAGACTTACCTTAGATAAGCCCATTAGAGGGAGGAACAAAGGGGGAAGTCTTTTGTCTAGAATTCATTCCATTTCTGATTTTCCTTGGGGCAAAATTGGTCCCATGGAAAGCTAACTCCTTCATACTTCCAGAGTAGGTTTTCTAAGCCTTTTGGAGGCTGCTTTGGGATGCCAGATCCCATACTCTGCAGTGTGATGTTTCATTCAAGTTTGGAAGTTGTTGAAGGAGCCAGTAACTCAGTTCATGTGCCTGGCCCACAGCTCTAAGGCCCAGTGACTTATTGGCCCCTAGTGGTAGCATCAAGTCCAGCAAACTGGTCAGCTGAAGAAATTCAAGATGACAGATGAGATGTGCATTTGACATGCAAATAGATAAGGAAGTAGGGAACATGTTAAAGGCATAGGGTGGAAAAAAGTCAGGAGGGAATAAAACTCCATAGCTAATAGAGTAGTGAATGTAAGAATGTTGGGAAGAGGGCAAAGCTTATTTAACCATTTTAAATTAGTAAGTGAAGAATTCCTAGCTTAAATAATTGGGTAGAAATACAATTAACAAGAATTTAGAAAATAAGTGAAACCCGTTTATTGGGAGGTAAGAGGATTGATTTTGTTGAAGTAGCAAGGACACTTTTAGACATGTTAGGGTTGAGGTGCCTGCAGGATTGGATATGTGAGTGGAGCTTAGGGGTGAAGCCCGGACTAACCACATGGACTTCAGATCATCAGCATGGAGGGGGTACTGACATCCTTGAATGAATAAAATTAGTGATAAGAGCAAGGAAAAAAGTGAGCCAAGCACAAGAACTTGAGGAATATCAACATGTGAGGAATGGATATAGTGTATGCATGGGAAGAGTTGGCAATAAGGGACACTTAGAAAGAATTGTCAGAGATATGGAATTAGAAATTTCCTGTGGGTGTCACTAGTAACTTATTTGGCATGGAACCTGCACTCCCACTCTTTGTGTGGACACAGAAATGTATCTTTGGGTCTGTAAATATCACCCTAAGCTTTCAGTTAGCATGCACATACTCATGAGAGAGAGAAAAAGCAAGAGAGAATGTAAATGAGAATGCATTGAGTGTCTATAATAGATCATGAACCATGTTGGGAACTTGATATATGGTGCCACTTTCATTCCTTCACAATAATCCTATGAAGTGAGTGGGTCATTATTATCATTCTTACAAGGCAGGAAACTTGGCCTCAGGGCCTGACATTAGTAATAGTGCTGACATTGGAGCCTCAAGTTTGTTTGAACTCAAAGTCCATGTACTTTCCTTACACTGGACTACCTTTGCCTTTCACCCATGACAATGGGCATCTGGCCATAAAAATCTTGCTGAAAAAGCAGTTCTGGATTGCAGAGAGAGTTCCAGACCCTACTTCCAGTTTAGTGCCGCACTTAAGCTGCTTGTCTGTAAAACTAAAATAGATGATAGTAAAATTTTATTTTTAACCTCTCTTGAGAAACCATTTGAACATTTGAAACTTTTACTTTTCATCTTTACTGATCCCCCTCACTAGTGTTCAGAATAATGAACATCATACAAAACGTTTTCTCCAGAAGGAAATCCTACAATGATATGGTATAGGAGAGAATAATGTTTTTTTAAATGTGATTACATGCACCAGACAATACGTTGAAGTGTGAATTTTAGAGATTAGATATATTCCACAGATAATATGTAAACATTCCAGGCAGACACAATTAATGATGAAACACAGAAGTAGTCTAAGTGGACCACTACCGACATAATGCTGTAGTTGACATGCTGGGCCTGTATTTTTTCCTTGAATAGATTTCCAACATTTGAATGGAATATTTATGCTTTTATGCTAAAATAAAAGAGCATAGTGAAATAAGCTATTACATGGTCCATTAAAACTACTTTTAAGTGACTCTCCATAGCACAAGATTCCACAAATTTTGCATTTGCAAAAGGAACTTTTCAATTAAGCATAGACCACTGTTCTCAGAACTCAAAGGAGAGTGCAGGTGCCATTCTAGGTCTTTCTGAAAATGATAATTCTATATTTGCTATGTGATGATGAAGAGAAATCTCCATAACAGACATCATACACACGAGCCAAGACAAGCCAAGTGATGTAAGAGAGTAAATCTGATTACTTAGTTTGAGAATAGGAGAAAGTTAGTCTAGAACTCCTGTGGTTTTACCCACAGCTTGATTTCTCTCTTGCCCACCTTTTTGTTGTTTATGGAGCCTGCAGATTTGAATCAAAGACATATCCAAAGATTCAAAAGTGCATGACGTACCATCTCTTTCTTATTTACAGTCTCAAGGAAAACATGGCAAACATACAAACATCAAATTTTTATTTCTGTGTGAAATCCAGGCACTTTTCCCAAGCAAAAAAAGATAACAGAATTAAATTGTATTCATGCCATTTGTGAAAAAATTGTTCCTGCTTTTCATCTAAATAAAGCAGACGACTCATTTTCCTTTAAGTCATTCAACTGGCAATCAAGCTTTCCAGACAGATGCAATAAAAAAAAATGTGTATAATTTGATGGATCATCCACTTGATTAGGATATTTTTTTGTGTGATTTTCTTTGGATATCCCCTCATGGGATGAATTATGACCCTGCATAGCTCTTCATCCAACCCATTTTTGCTTTGTAATAGTGTGTCTACCTAAGGCATAACATGCTTACAAAGTTTTGCCTGTTTGATCTAGGATAAGTAAAAATACACTGTTTTTTTGTGCAGTGGTATTCTTTAAATTTATTTATGTGTGTTTCTGTGAATGCTTTCTCAGTTTCCTGGACATATTGTATAAAATGGAAGCTTCCCAAGCCCCGGATTCAATAATCAATGGGGATTTATTTGTGGATTCTTTGTACTTTTGCTTTCAATGCTTGGTATTATTGGGAGATACTTTTGTTTTTATTCTTTAAACAAACTCTGTCCAGTTTGCCAATTGGAATCTGTTAAAATTGCAGTGCACTGATTAATCTTGTAACAACTATAATAGTTAAAGATGCTGGCTTACCTTGGAACTGGTTAACTACATCAGGTTAGAATAAAGAAGGGACTAAGGCCTACGTTTGACCATTGACACCGCAAATTATGTGACCTGTATTTTCTCTGAGTTAGCAGTCTGTGGGCTCAGCTGGAACATGGAGAGTCTCAAAAATAAACTGAAAGGGCTTGAAAACTTGAGGGAAGCTAAGGTTCAACGCTATGGGAAAAATTTGGAGGGGTGACAGACCAAAGGATCTTAAATCGATTACCCATCAAAGAATCAAAAAAAGTGAGGGTATGTGAGAAGAATATTGAGAAGTATCCAGAAAAAAGAAAATCTGAGTGCTCTTTTGTCATACTGAATGTTGGTTTGGCCAAGTTCAAAAGGCAGATAGTAAGTCACATTGGCCAGTATCAGAGCCTAAACTGTGGTTTTGGGGATGAAGTTCTTGCTTAAAAGCAAATAACCAAACCTCAGGCAGTGGTCAGGTAACCAACAGGCTGGCAAACAACCCTGGGGCAGTGGTCAGCATGTTGCTGGCAGTAAAACACACAGTCAGCCACAGGGATGGCCAATGTGAAGTGGGGGAGTGTTGCAGTGGGCAGGAGCAGCGTGGCCTCGAGATCTAGAGGAAATGTGCACACTTCATTCAGTTAAAGCGGTGCTACTCAAAACATAGTTCATGGTGCTGATCCAAAAAAACTGATTTTTTCGGGTCTGTAATGAGGCAAGTATAGAAATTGAGAGTAAACATTTAGAAACTTTTACTGTAACTTTTATAGAGTAATTTTAAGTCTGTTAGATCTGATAATAAAACTTGGGACTTGCATCTTCCATGTCTTTGTTTTTTATTTTATTTTGCCACTAATTTAATTTTTATTGGATTTTACGCAAGTGTGGTCTGCAACATATTGAAAATTAAAAGTCAATAAAAATGAAAAAAATCTGGTCCTTTACCACAGATATTTGGAGAAGCACTGACTGTGTAAGAGAAATAAAACAGAACTCAGCAGGTCTCAGTTTGTTCCTTGCCTTCTAGCTTTGCCTGCTTGCTTGCTTTCTTGCTTTCTTTCTCTCTCTCTCTTCTTTCTTTCTTTTCTTTCTTCTTTCTTTCTTTCTTTCTTTCTTTCTTTCTTTCTTTCTTTCTGCTGTCTACCTCCCCTCCTTGGGAACTTTAAAGACCTGATAAATCACAAGGCTTACTGAAGCACTTCTTGGAAAATACTGCGCTTATGGTACCCAGACTGCAGGTTTTGGATAACATTGAGAAGTGGCCACCTAAGTGAAAACTACAAGGATACACACTCAACTTTCCCCTGCCCTATAAATTCTGACCGTGTTTCAGCTGGATGTCACTGGTCTTCAGTGCTCCCTGATAGCACATCAGCTGAACAAAGCCTTTTAGTTCTATTTGCATCCCTTAAATGGTTTCCTTCAACAATTGAATATATTTAAGCACTAAGGGGTGCTAAAAATGACAGCCATTTTTAAGCTGAGGGATGTGGGTGAGTTTTATACTGCTGCCAGTCTATGTTATACACTTGAAATTTAAGTGCTCAGGTATAGACTGAATAGTAGATTTCCAAACTCACCTGACCAGAGGGACACATGTGACTTCTGTTCTGTTGTGTTGGAGTACTGTAATTGAGGAGAAGGGTAGAGCACCTTGTGGGTCTCTTTGTGGACAGTTGGAATGGCACCGGAACAGCAGTGGGGACTGTCATGAGGACGTAAGCACTTTTCAGACATCACGGCCAAGGCAAGAATCTGGTCTCTAGACTTGGCATGATGGGAGATGTATCAGTCTAGACTTTGGGAGCCCCATCAGAAGCCTCACTGTGTGGGGCACCATAGTAAGTTCAGATTACAATGAGTGTGACCAGCTGCTCAGTCCTGAAGTGTGGGACTAGAACTTGCTCACTTCCTCCTGCCTGAGGTTGAGAGGGGCTCTATCTAGTGACTACAAGAGGGGAGGTTGGGTGTTACAGGTATGTGTGTGTATTTGCCTGTGGTTAAGGGCAGTTGGGCCACCTGTGAAGGAAGAAATCATATATGTGGGCTGGGATCCAAGCAGGACTCTGCCAACTTCCTATACTTTCTACACAATTCATATTGAGTTGTGTAGGAATGCTTTAGTCAGTCCAGATTTATCTTGGTAGAACTTGGAGATGAAAATTAACATGGCTTAGGCTTAGGTCAGAATAACAGAGAAAATCTGAATTCAGGGGAAACTTTACCTTCCTTATCTGTTGCTTTTGCCCTAGGAGGAATGACAGATACTCTAATTCATGGAAATAAGGCAAAAAAAAAAAAAAGAGAGAGAGAGAGAGAGCTTTCTCCATCACCTGCATTCCCTCTCCACCCGCCCTCTCCGCAACCATCCAACTAAACAGCTATTTAGTGAGCCGCTCTATGAGCAGAACTCATGGCAGGTGTTGGGGGTGAGCAAAAAGATGACTGTATCGAAATGCCATTGTTGTTTTGAAGCAGCTTTTAGTTTTAATAGGGATATTCAAACATAGGAAAGATTAAATTGTACTACTTCGAATAGTTCAGGACCAAGATAAGTTGCAAACTTTGCATGATTAGTAGAGACAGTCACTGTCCAAGGATCCAGAGGATGACCTGGGCACTGTGCACCATGAAGAAGGACAGGAAGAAAGAACTGGCCCCAGAACTGAAGGCTCAGTTGGACTGAATGATAGGGATCCTCTCTCCCTTCCCACATTTCTCCTTTATATAGCATATGCTTAAGCAATCACCATCCTCATACGTCCCTCCTCCAGATGTCTCCAACCCCATCCCCAACCTGCCTCTAGGCACAGTCCTGAGAGAGGAAGCCTTACTTGGACTACCACACAGCCACACACTTATGAGCCCTCACCATACTCCAATTCTTAGATTCAGAGCAAGTGGCTGGTTCTGTAAGAAGGCATATCATTGTGTGTGAGGTGTTAACCTAGTTTTTACTGAAAGAAAGACAATTTTGGCTTTTAGTGGAGAAGACCCTTATACTAGGGGAGGGTTCCTTTGGTGAAGCCCTTCAACTTTATCTTGGAAATTTAGCTCCTCAACTTCCTTAAAGTTGGTGTAGAAAACATTTAAGTCTATATGTGTATGTCTATGTGTGTATGTATGTGTATGTATTTATGTGTGTGTTTGTATATATTTGTGTGTATATTTGACAATTAAAGCCCTCCTGATTAACCTTAATTATAGACCTAAATTGAACACCTACTGTGTGTAGAGCTTTATGTTAGAAATACATAAATAAATCAGAGAGTCCCTCTTCTCCAGGGACTTATAACCAAGTAGGACAAGAAGTCAGAGCATTAGATAATTAAAATGCAATGGAAAAAAGAGGAGGGAAAAAGATGAGAGAAAATTTCTGTTAAGAAGTTTTGATTGATTTGACTTGTCTACTTATTGAATTAACCATTTTCTAGTCCGATTTCCCCACCACATTGTATCTATTGATTAAAGATCAATTATTTGTATTGTCTGATCAGGAAAAATCCTGTGATATTCCACATACCTGGTAATACTTATACCTAGAAACAATCAGTTGGAGCATCAGAAAAGTATTTTGCAGCTATTGGGATTTTATCTCATGGGATTGCAGGCCTAATATTTTATTTTTCTATACATGTTCACAAAAAATTCCACAATAAATTCATTATACCCTTTAATAACATACATTGTGATTTACTTTGATGTTCAAAATAAGCATATCACATAATGGCATATGAAAAAAAATTGTGTGTTCTTTTTTTTCCCAATCTGTAGCTTAATCTTATATCACAAAATCCAGGGAGTTTTTAAAAATACACATCTCTTTGTCTCTTCAAACACTTCCTTTTGGAAAGGCACATTGGAATCTTGGTGGGAGGAAAACTTATCTTTTTAAGTTTTTATTTATTTTGAGAGATAAAGGGAGAGCGAGTGGGGAAGGGGCAGAGAGAGAGAGGGATAGAGAGAATCCCAAGCAGGTTCCACACTCTCAGAGCAGAGCCTGACGTGGGGCTTGAATCCATGAACTATGAGATCATGACCTGAGCAGAAATCAAGAGTCTTAACCGACTGAGCCACCCAGGTGCCCCACACTGTAGTCATTTTTGACACCCCCTCCCCCATTCACAAACATTGCTTTTAAATAGCCATGAAATTCAAATAATAGTTAAATGAATATTCCCATCCAAGTAACCAAAAAGGAAAGGACCATTCGGATATTTCTCTAAAGATTAATTATTTCTTCAGTGTTCAATTTATCTTTTATCAATATTACCTTTAAATGGTTATTCATTTCATTTGTTCATCCATACATCTATCCATTCAAATATTTATTGAGTGCCTCTTTGTATCAGATGCTCCCCAGAGCTTGGTACACAGATTGTAATGCAGCATTCTAGAAAAAAAAAATTAAGCTTATTTATTTATTTCTTTTGAGAGAGAGGGTATGAGTGGGGGAGGGGCAGAGAGAGAGAGAGAGAGAGAGAGAGAGAGAGAATCCCAAGCAGGCTCCAAGCTGTCAGCATAGAGCCCGACATGCGGTTTGATCTCACAAACTGTGAGATCATGACCTGAGCTGAAATCAAGTCAGACGCCTACCCAACTGAGCCAACCAGGTGCCCCAGAAAGTTGTTTTAAAAAGTAAAATATGTAATATGTTAGATTCTGCTAAGTGCTAGAAGAAAGATGAAGGGAAAAAAGAGGGGAGTGAGGTGAGGGGGTTTGCAGTGTCACCAGAACAGTTAACGAAGACCTCCCAGAGAAAGTGACTTTTGAATGACAATCTGAAGTTGCTGAGGACAAGCTATGCACAGATCTGGCAATGAACAGACAGAGGGGTAAGCATGGGTTGAGGGTGGAGAATGGGGAGGCTGAGAGACAAGGGGGGATGTCAGACCAGTATGATGGTGTGAGGCCATTGTGATGACTCTGACTTGTAATCAGAGTGTGATGGGAAGCCATTGGACTGACCTGTTCACTGGGTCATTCTGACTGCTGTGTTGAGAACTAAGTCGGGAGGGAAAGAACAGCAGCAGGGAGATGGATGTAGACTCCAACTGAGATCATTCACATGGGAAACAAGCAGGGCTTAGGCTAGGGTGGTAGCAGCAGAGGTGTCAAGAATGGATTTTGGATTGATTTTATCCAAATATCCCACTTCTGTGTATATACCCCGAAGAACTGAAAGCAAGTACTCAAGCAAAGAAGTGCACACCCATGCTCATGGCAGCATTATCCACAATGGGCAGAAGGGGGAAGCAACTTGTTTCTGTCAGTGGGTGAATGGGAAAACAAAATGTGGCAATATGCACAAATGGAATAGTATTCAGCCATAAAAAGAGAAGGAGATTCTGACACATGCTCTGACATAGATGAACCTGAGGACATGACTATAGAGGAAATAAACCAGCCACAAGAGGACAAATACTGTGTGAATCCAGTCATATGAACAGTCATTCACAGAGACAGAAAGTAAAATGGCAGTTGCCAAGGGCTGGGGGTAGAAGGGAAGGGGACATTACCATTCAATGGGTGCAGAGTTTAGTTCTGTGATGTGAGAAGGGTCCCATGGGTGGAGGGCGTCAAGGGCAGTGAAGCAGTGTGCATGTGCTTCATGCCACTGAACTGTACACCTCAAAATGGTCAAGTTGGCAAATTTATGTTACTTGTATTCACCATGATCAAAACAATTTGCATTTTTAAATGTAAGAATAGATTCTGGATGTATTTTGAAAATGGAGCCAACTGAGCTGGATAGGGTGGAAAGAGGATTGGAGGTTGGCTCTAACATTGGAGTCTGGGTAGCCTGGAGAGCAGAGCACTATGGAGGAATGATTCCAAATGGAAAGCAAAAAGCTTGGTTTTATGAATGCAGACATTTCAGTTAAATCTCTCTTGCCTTTCTTCTTTTAGGGGGAGAAGGTAATATCCTAACTTTATTTTTGGCATTTTATGACTTATGCCCCTCAGATCCTCACACTGCCTCAACCTCCCACTGCAAATATATGCAGTGGATTCTCTATTTACGCTAGTTATTCTATAAATCCCTCTTTATGACTGAGCTGCTACTGGACCACTGTTCTTAGAGGAAATATGTACAGTTGTCTGTATACACATCTCATGTAGATTATAATCTTCTTGGGGTGCCTGGGTGTCTTAGTTGGGCATGTGTCTCTTAATTTCAGCTCAGGCCATGATCTCATGGTCATGAGATTGAGCCTGTTGTCAGGCTCCACACTAGGCATACAGCCTGCTTAAGATTCTTTCTCTCCCTCTCTCTCTGCACCGCCCCCCATTCCCTCAAAAAAAAAAAAAAAAAAAAAGATTATAATCTTCTCAACAAACCACTCATACATATAGAGTCTGTTTTCTTTATATTACGAAAAAGAGAATGAGGTTCAGAAGCATTAAGTGACTTTCCTGAGGCCACCCCACTAATAGGTGCCAGAGTTGGGATTCAAATATCATCAACTGGCCCCAATGCTGGAATTTGTTGGACTACACTGGCTAGTCCCTCCCATCTCCATCCTCTGGTCATCTCTGTTTGAAAGCTGAAACAAGAAGGCAGAAACATGCATGTGGGCTGCTCTGTACATATCTGGGAATGATCACAAAACATCATGAGTTTTGATTCAGGAATTACAAATACGTTTTAGCAAGTAGATAATTCTGTAAATATGAATCCATGAACAATATCATATATCATGTCGTATTGTATTATATATCATATAAGGATATATGGATAATAGAGGGTAGATGGATGGATGGAGAGATAGATAGATAGATAGATATTTAGATACATCAAAGTCTACTGGGAAGTCAGTTTGAGCAATTGGATAGGAATTGCCACTCTCACCAGAGCCGCTGCCTGCTCAGTGTTTATAAGGACTCTAGAGAATAAATGGCATTGTTAACAGAGACTGCTAATGGAAGAAAAAAACCAAGTCTTCAGATGGATCCTTGAGTGTGCTCCTTAAGAATAAAGAAGATGCAATTAGATGACTTCCAATATACCCTTCTGCATTTTCCTTTTTATCTAATTTATGAACTTAGCTAATTACCTATTCAATAGCCTCAATCACTCAATTTAAGAACAAAGCAGACAAAATATATTGAGATCCACTGTGTCAACAGCTTTCTTAGAAGCAGTTCATGTAATGTCATATCTTCCATGTTTAAAAAAAAAAATTTAATGAAAAATAGAGATAATTTTCAATTCAACTTTATGCCAAGCAAATATATAGGATGATTAGTATATAAGGAAGCATTTGACCTGTCAAAAAAGATGTGTATAAATAGCATCTGTAGAGAAGGCAGCTTGCCAGAATAATTTGAATATGCCTCAGAATGCTAAAAAAGAGAATTTATTCTGGAATATTAAATTATTTTGACTCTCCTATTCATAAGTTCAGTCTGCATTTTTGTCCAAAGCAAAGGATCATCATTATTAAAAATAACAATTGTAGTTTACCTTTATTGAGCTGTTTGGTTGTTATTCAACTATATTAACTCTTTGATTTTTCCTAATAACTCAAAAATAGGTAAAATTATTATTTTCAATCTACGGATTAGGGAGTGGAGGTTTAAAAAACAAGTATAGATTGAAAGAGGGAAAAATACAGGTTCCTCCCCCTGAATATGATCAAGGGGTACTTGATTCTTCCATATCAGTTGTTTCCCATATTCTCAGTCTCCAATATATTTGAGAATTATTGAGTCCATCTTTTCTAGATTTTTTATAATGTTTTCTTTTCCTAGAATCACATTTCTTCTCTATCTGTAAATTGTACATTTTGCTATTCTGTTACCTTGTAAATCAAACAAGATCAGGCATGTTTCTATAAATAGGTATGGTTGCTGGGATAGGTATTAAATAGGGAAATCTCCTGCCACATGTCCTAAAGAAAAGTCACTTCTTCAAATTGCAGGGGGGCCATGTGGGTCAGGGTGTCTGCCAGGGGAAGGCAGAACAGGCCGCTATGTGACTGCAGTGATTTGAACACTACTGACTTCATAAAGCTCTCTCCCACCCATCTGGCCAAACCTGAAACTCCACTTTTATTTTATATATTTTTTAATGTTTATTATTTATTTTTCAGAGAGAGACAGAGTGTGTGGGGGAGGGGCAGAGAAAGAGGGAAACACAGAATCCGAAGCAGGCTCTGAGCTGTCAGCGCAGGGCCCAACACAGGGCTTGAACTCACAAACCGTGAGATCATGACCTGAGCAGAAGTCAGACGCTCAACTGACTGAGCCACCCAGGTGCCCCTGAAACTCCACCTTTAAAGTTCGTTTCTTTGAGTGTTGAAGATTTTTTAATTTCAAACATCCATATTAAAAGGCCAGTCCTGGAGGAAAGCAGTCTATAGCCACGATTTAACACAGAGTTTGCCAGGTTGTCTGCTCAAAGTAAGGTAAGGACCTGGCCATAGTAGATAGATGTCTACAGGCAGTCCAGAAGGACTAACAAAAGAACCAGAAGGACACCCAAGGTTATATTCATGTACCTAACAGTTGGTTTGTGTGTGAATGATAGAGAGAGGGAAAGAGCACAGTCTCATTTATAAAGTGATTACAAGGAGATAGTGACAATTAGGATATTTTTGCTGTTTGTATTTCACTTTTGAATCTTTCTTGGGCTAGACTTAAAAATTACCACTAATGCTTCTCCTGCTTCCTGGGACTTTTTGATTGACCAGGTAGCTGGTACAGCTCCATAGCAAAGGTTGCTAAAGATGCATTTGGACTTTCAGCAGATGTCTAAAAGAGGTGACAATTACTGTGTCCTCAGCTGATGCAACTTAAAGGTCAATGCCACAATTCTTTGACAGCTGTGGCCCTAAAAGCACTACTGACAGTTCTTGAAGGAAATCACAGCAGCTTGTGATCCCTAGCCCTTGGGAAGACACGAGAGATGGTCTGAAGAGGTACCACCGCAAGACAGAGAAATGCATCTATGCTTTCCTACACACCTATTGGGTAACAAACAACTATCTGAGCCTTAATTTAACCCATTGTTTAACTTGATGCCACAGCCCACAACTTCATGTTAGGAGTGTAGTCTAGTTTAGGCATAATGGAATCTGTAATCAGCAATTGTGTTGTAGAAAAAAATATTTTTTTTGAAAACACTTTACATAAAAGAAATCCCCTGCTATGTTATTAGTTGTTTATATCCATAGAGATCGATGGCACTGCTGTGGGACTCAAAGGAAAGAGCACGTTTCATGTTCTGTGAATTTCCATTTGTACCACATCAATATCCAGACCAGGATGAAGGCATTTTGGTTGTAAGTGGTTATTTACTATATTTTTAAAAATCACTTGTGTATAATTCAAATAATGGATTGTTTCAGGGTAATTTCATTTCTGTTTTCTTAACATTTAATTCAACTCATAAAAATAAAAGAAAAATAAGTTCAATCCTTTGGATATTACCATAATAGTACTGATAACCTCTAAGGCTAAAATCAATGTTGTATGGGGCTGATTTGCTCAAAGCATGAAAATGTGTCATCTATTCTCCGCCATGTAGAATATGTCTAAACCTTCTTCCAGTGAAGCAGCTTTTTAAATATTAAGAATAAATTACTCTGTCCCTTCTGAGTCTTCTCAGTAGGGTGACAATTTTCCAGTCCTTTCTTGGGTCAGGCATCCAACATGGCTGAAATGGTCTTTTAATTACTGAGAATAAATTTATTCCATAGCTTTAGGTTTTGTTTGTTTGGAAATAGCTTTTGAAGACGCAAAGCTATTTGCCTCATGATTCCATTTTCAAGGCTGCGCATATATACTATTTAAGTAGAGAAAGAATTGTTTTAGATAATGTGTGTTCTTTGTTAATTGACTGTTTGGTACCCCGCAGTCTATGCCCATAGGCAGTGGGATGAATTCAGAAGGCTAAGCATTTAAGCATCCTGTACATTGTCAGGACTCTAGGATTGAGGAATACAGGCTCTTCTTTAACTGGGACTACAACAAACCCTGATCTTAGTGGGGTCACCTTGACTTAAACTCACAGGGAAGAGATATTCCATAGTGTAAGTCTAATACTAGACATATAAGCATTCCTCATGTTATCTTTGGGAGGGGTAGCATGACAAAATTCAGTGGTTTTGAAACTCTGCTCTGCAGAGCCCACAATCCCTTACTGGGGGTAGCCTAAGTGCTATGCTTAAAGTGTGATGGGAAACTGAGTGATGTTTGAATCCTCTAACCCCCATTTCAATGAGAGCAGTTATGCCTTGTCTATTTCACATATTAGTCTCAAATTAAGTTTTTTTTTTGAAACAGATTTCTTCTACTTTCCTTCCCTCACTCCCATTTTTCTATTAAAAGCCCTAATGTAGTTATTAAGATCATTAGCTTTGAAATCAGAAATAGATTCAGATCTAGCTTTTCCACTTGCTAATTCTGTAGGGTTTTGTTTTGTTTTGTTTTGTTTTGTTTTTGAGAGAGAGAGAGAGAGAGAGAGAGCGAGCGAGCAGGTGGGGGAGAGAGCCAGAGGGAGAGAGAGAGAAAAAGAGAATCTGAAGCAAGCTCCACACTCAGTGCAGAGCCTGACATGGGGCTCCATCCCACAACCCTGGGATAATGACCTGAGCCGAAATCAAGAGTTGGACACTCAACTGACTGAGCTACCCAGGTGCCTTGCTACTACTGTGGTTTCAATGTCTTTAAACCATGGTTTTATCACGTGTAAATGGGTTAATAATGTCCATAAGGATTAAATATGATAGTAGTGATTCCTTCATTCTTCTAAAAAAGCTTTGTTCTCTCTGCTTCCTCAATACCACCTCTACCAGTTAGGGTCTGATCAGAGGAATACAACCACCATGACTAATATAGAATAAGGAACTTATTATAAGGATCCGACCTTAGGCAATTATGGGAACTAGTAAGGCAGTCTAGGTATTGCCATTTCTTCTGTACCTAGTGTTGGGCCTGAAGTTATCAGGGCGGACGGTCAGGAAGGAAAAATGGTTGTGAGGCAAGGAAGAGTGAAGACAAACTACTTGGGAGGCAAAATTGGAACTGAAGACTGTGTCTAAGTGTTGGTGCCCCAGCTTCAGGGATATGGGTGAACTTGAACCAGCTTCCCACACTCACAACTGGCCCAGGATTCAGCAGTACCAAAGGTGGAGATCCAGTGAGAACAGGATATGTCATGGACCTGGCTTCTACCCAGTGCATCAGGGTGAGAGAACAGATCATCAATGCTCTGACATCAGGAAGTACTAACTTCTCTTCTCTCTTCCCTTTACCTACACCATCTCCATAGATGATCTAACCATTTCTACAGCTTTAACTACCACTTACATTCAATGACTTTCTGAATTACCAGAATATTCCTTGCCCTGACTTTTCTGTGATTTATGTTAGTGTGCTGGAGCTGGAATGACACAGACATAGAAAGCATGCCACTGGCACTCTACCCCTAACCAACGATAGACATGACTAACAGATGATGGCAGTCTTTCTCTATCACCTGGATGGAGAGCTCATCATCTGGCACTCTGGCAGCCATAGCACTCTACCAACCAATCGGAATTGATAGATGAACTGCATTATATTTGCTATCCCTAGAAGAGTAGGTAGAATTCATTGAGATGGAGCTTAATGGAGATAAACAGTAATATCTGAGTTATCAAATATAAAATTAGAGGAAATGAAGATGTGGCTTAGCAGAAACCTGTGTGGAAAAGACTTAAAATTGATTGATAGTGGGTTCAATGTAAGTGCAGATTTCAGGGGGTCAGCGTTTCTAGATACACTCTATCTCTTTCTCTCTTTCTCTCTCTCTTTCTCAAAGCTTTAAATGTATTGTTAGAATTAATGGTGCACAAGGGCTGTGACAGTCCTGCTATGCCTTGTAAATTTTTTTTTTAATTTTTATTTAATTTTGAGACAGAGAAAGACAGAGCATGAATGGGGGAGGGTCAGAGAGAGGGAGACACAGAGTCCAAAGCAGGCTCCAGGCTCCGAGCTGTCAGCACAGAGCCTGACGTGGGGCTCGAACTCACAGACCGTGAGATCATGACCTGAGCCGAAGTCAGATGCTTAACTGACTGAGCCACCCAGGCGCCCCTGCTATGCCTTGTTTACTCATGAAACCACACTACAGAATTGGCCTTCAGTTTCAGGGTCATATCTTAAGAATGTTATCAACAAACAGGAAATGCCACTCAGAAGGTAATGATAGAGCTGATACAGGAGACTTGAACCTATGTTATAATGAAGAACATTGTCAAAGTGCCAATGACTTTCAGCCTGGTAAATAGAACCTTAGGGGACGTGATAACTTTCCTCAAGAATGTGATGTATTTGGAGAGATGCTAATAAACTTGTGCACAAAGCAGAACTGAGGCCAGTGGTGGAATTCAGCCATATTTAGAAAAGTGCAAGCCTTTAAAAACAATTCTACTTGTAAAAACTTCATGTGTCCTCCATGAGGTTTTGGACCATACCAGTGGTTTCTCCAAAACTTTCACCTTGGGGAGCTTTAAAAAATGTAGATTTCTAGGTTGCACTCTAGATTTACTGAATCTGGGATTCAGTAACCTGGGATTTTTGTTAACAAATTTCAGTTGATTCTCCAGTGGCCAATGTGAGGACCACTGGACTAGATGAGCCCTTAAGAGCCTTTTGTATTTCTGTGATTCCATTCCTAGTCACCTGTCATGGGAGGCAGTATGCATAGTGGTTACGTGTGAATCTTGAACAGAATGCATGGGTTCTAAATCCAGCTGTGTCTGCAGCCAGCTCTTATTTTGTGTAAGTAAGTCTCTGTACCTCAATTTCCTCATCTGTTAAATCAGGATAACAATAGTGTCTGCGCATAGGGTGTTGCAAAGAGTTAATGAGTAAATGGGTAAAGTGAGCACACACAGTGCTTATGTATAGCATATGTAATGTAAGTATTAGCTACTATTTTTTATACTGGAAAATGACAAATCCATTTATAGGACTGTTTGATTAATGCATGTGTAAGAAGTGGAGGAGAAAGAAATAATTCAAAACCAAGTGTCTTATTGTTTTTACTTTTATATTATTGATAATCTTTCAGAATGGCCCTAGCTTTAGTATAGAACATATGGAAATATTTCTTTGCCTTTTGCAAGGTTATCAAAGCATAAATATGAAAATGAAGTTTACTTTCTAGTAATGTAAAACAGTGGAATGTGGAGGGTATAAATGAGGAGGAACAGAAACTGGCAAAACTCAAGTCTTGCTGAAGTTTTCATGTAGAATCACATCCATTAACTTTTCTTAACAGAGTGAAATATACATATCTTAGGTATACAATCTGATGAATTTTGGTAAATGAATATACCCTTACCTACCATCCCAATCAGGATATAGAACAAGTACTTTGCTCTGGAAAATTTTCTTGTATCCCTTTCCAGTCAACCCCCACTCCCCAAAGACAACACCTTTCTGAATTCTGTTATTAGAGAATAGTAGCTTTGCTCTTGTTGAACTTTATATGAGTGAAATCATGCAGTATATGCTCCTTCGTGTCTGACTTCTTTACCAAAATGTTATCGTTTTCAGATTCATTAATGTTGCATAAATCAGGTTTTCTTTTTATTTTGTTTTTTTGGTTTCTAGGTATTGTTTCATTGTGTAAATATATCATGATTTGCTTATCAATTCTTGTGTTAATGAACATTTAGATTGTTTTGAGGTTTTGGCTATTAGGGATAAAGCTGCTATAAGCATTCTTGTAAGTTTTTTTTCTTTTTTTATACTAAGTTTTTGTGTCTCTGAGATAAGTGTGTAGGAGTAGAATGTCTGAGACTTAGGGTAAATACCTGATTAACTTGGAAGAAACTCACAGTTTTCCCAAGTGGTTTTATCATTTTTGCAATCTCCTCCAGAATGTATGAGAATTCCAGTTATTCTACATGGTCATTTACATTTGGTATTGTTGTTTTTTTCATGTTAGCATTTGTAGTGGGCATGAAATAATTTTTAGTTTTTCTTTGAATTTTTATTTCCCTGGTGACAAATGATGTTGAGCACCTTTTCATGGGCTTATTGATCATTTTTATATCATTTTTTATGACTAATCTGATCAAGTATTTTTCCTTTGAAAAATTGGGTTATCTTTTTATTATTGACATGTACGTAGGAATTAATTACATCTTCTGGACAAAACTGTTGTATCAGATATAAATATTACAAATATTTTTTTCTTAGGATGTGGCTTACCTTTTATTTTCTTAATAGTGTCTTTTTATAGACAGAGGTTTTATTTTTTATAAAATCCAATTTATCATTTTTTTTATGTTGAATGTGTTGTGTTCCCTAAGAAATCTGTACTTATGCCAAGTTCATGAAGATATTCTCCTATAGTTTCCTAGAAACTTTATAGTTTTAGCTTTTACATTTAAATTTATAATTAATCTTAATTTTAATGTGTGCTCTGAGGCATAGGTTGATATTCATTTTTTGTTTCAGACATTTATCCAGTTGTTCTAGCACCATTTGTTGAAAAAGCTTTCTTTCCCCCTTTGAATTGCCTTGACACCTTTATTGAAAATCAATGAAAGTGGTCAAAAGGTACAAACTTCCAGTTATAAAATAAATAAGTACTGGGGATGTAATGTACAACATGATGACTGTAGTTAACACTGCCATATGGTATATTTGAAAGTGGCTAAATGGGTAGATCCTAAAAATTCTCACAATAAGGAAAATATTATTTTCTTAAATTTTTTTTTAATCTATATGAGATGAAGGATGTTAACTAAACTTACTGTGGTAATCATTTCACAATATATGTATGTCAGTTCATAATGGGGTATGTCTTAAACTTATGTAGTGCTGTATGTCAATTTTATTTCAATAAAACTGGAAAAAATCAATTGACCCTATGTGTGTATATCCAGTTCTGGAGTCTCTATTGTGTTCCACTCATACACTTTTTCCATGCATATGCTAATGGAACACTGTTATGATTACATCAACTTTTGTAGTAAATCTTAAAATCCATAAGTGAGAGTCCTGAAAACTTTCTTTTTTCAAGTTATTTTGGCCATTTAGTTACTTAAATTTCCACCAAATTTTATTTTTTTACATGGATTTTTTTTTTACTTAAATTCTAGTTAACATACATATAGTGCAATGTTTGTGTCAGGAGTAGGATTCAGTGCTTCATCACTTATATATAATACCCAGTGCCTATCACAAGTGCCCTCCTTAATACCCATCACCCATCTAAACCCATCCCCCACACCTCACTCCATCAACCCTCAGTTTGTTCTTTATCACTAAGAGTCTCTTATGGTTTGTTTCCCTCTCTTCTCTTCCCCCATCCCTTCCCATGTGTTCATCTGTTTTACTTGTTAAATTACACATATGAGTGAAATCATATATTTGTCTTTTTCTGATTGACTTATTTTGCATAGCATAATTCACTCTAGCTCCATTCATATCATTGCAAATGGGAAGATTTCATTCTTTTTGATGGCTGAGTAATATCCCATTGTATATGTAAATACTGCATCTTCTTTATCCATTAATTAGTTGATGGACACTTGGGCTCTTTCTATAGTTTGGCTATTGTTGATAATGCTGCTATAATCATCAGGGAGCATGTACCCCTTCGAATCTATATTTTTGTATCCTTTGTGTAAATACCTGGTAGTACAATTGCTGGGTCATAGGGTAGTACTATTTTTAACTTTTTAAAGAACCTCCATGGTTTTCTCCAGAATGACTGCACCAGTTTGCATTCCTACCAGTAGTGCAAGAGGGTTCCCTTTTCTCTGCATCCTTGCCAACACCTGTTGTTTCTTGTGTTGTTCATTTTAGCCACTCTGACAGATGTGAGGTGGTATCTCATCATGGTTTTGATTTGTATTTCCCTGATGATGAGTGATGTTGAGCATCTTTTCATGTCTTTTAGCCATCTGGATGTCTTCTTTGGAAAAGTGTCTGTTCATGTCTTTTGCCCATTTCTTTACTGGATTATTTGTGTTCTTTTTTGGGTGTTGAGTTTGATAAGTTATTTATAGATTGTGGATACTAAAATTTTTTTGTTTGTTGTTTTGTTTGTTGTTTTCTTCCCTGTGCAGAAGCTTTTTATCTTGATGAAATCCCACTAGTTCATTTTTGCTTTTGTTTCCCTTGCCTCCAGAGACTGTCTAGTAAGAAGTGGCTATGGCTGAAGTCAAAGGGGTTGCTGCCTGCATTCTCCTCTAGGATTTTGATGGTTTCCTTCTCACACTTAGGTCTTTTGTCCATTTTGAATTTACTTTTGTGTATGGTGTAAGACAGTGGTCCGGTTTCATTCTGCATGTTGCTGCCCAGTTTTCTCAACAACATCTATTGAAGAAGACTGTCTTTTTCCATTGGATAATATAGCTTCAAATCTGGAATCTTGATGCCTCCAATTTTGCTTTTCTTTTTCAAGATTGCTTTGGCTATTTGGAGTCTTTTGTGGTTCCATACAAATTTTAGGATTGTTTGTTCTAACTGTGAAAAATGCTGGTGGTATTATGATAGGGATTGTGCTATATATCCACACAGATTTTAGAAACCACTTGTCTATTTCTGTAAAGAGCCTGTTGAAATTCTGATCAAGTTTGCATTGAATCTATGGGAGAACTGATATCTTAACAGTAATGATTCTTTTAGTTCATGAATATGGTGTATTCTGTCCCTATTTAGGTAGTTCTTAATTTCTCTCAATAATGTTTTGTAGTTCTCAGTCTTGTACAGCCTTTGTTAAATATCTTCCTAAGTGTTTTAAAATATGTTTGATACTGGAACGCTTGGGTGGCTCAGTTGGTTAAGCGTCCGACTTTGACTCAGGTCATGATCTCACAGGTTGTGAGTTTGAGCCCTACGTCAGGCTCTGTGCTGACAGTTCAGAGCCTGGAGCCTGCCTCAGATTCTTTGTCTCCCTCTCTCTCTGCCCCTCCCCCGCTTACACTCTGTCTCTGTCTCCCTCTCAAAAACAAACTTTAAAACAATTTTTTAAAAATATTTTTGATACTATTATAATGGTACTTTTAATTTTTATTTTCAACTGGCTTTGTGTATTGTGACCTTTCTAAAGTCACTTATTCTAGAGTTATTTTGTCAGTTCCTTAAGATCTTCTATATAAACAATCATATCTTCTATGAATAAGGACAATTCTACTTCTTCATTTCCAATCTGTAAGCCTTTCATTTTTCTTTCTTTTTTTTTTTTTTTTTTTTTTTTTTTTTTTTTTTTACCACACTGCCTAGAATCTCTCTGGTGCAAGGTTATATACAATGACAAGAGCAACATTCTTGTTTTTTTTTTCTGATTTTAGGAAACTGTTCAATAGTTCACCATTTAATATAATTAGCTATAAATTTTTGATAGATGCTCTTTATTAAATTAAGAAAGTTATTTTCTACTGTGCCAAGAATTTTGATCACTGATGGATATTAAAATTGTTAAGTGCTTATTTCTGTATCTATTAAGACTATATTATTTTCTCATTTTATTTGTGAATATACTGAATTATATTGTTTGATTTTTAAATGTTAAACTACTCTTATTTCTGGAATAAACAAACTTGGTTATGATGGAACTGATATATGAATATATGCACACATATATACACACACTTCTATATCTGTAATGTGTTTCTGATTTGCTAATTTTTAACAGATTTTTGGGTCATATTCATGACAAATATTGGTTTGCCATTTTATTGTCTTTTAGAGTATGCAAACTTTTTTATTAGTGTTATGTTGGTTCAAACCAAGTATGGAAGTATTTCCTCCTCCCTGTTAACTAAAATAGTTTGTGTAAGTTGATGTTATGCAATCATTTAATGTTTGATAGAATTATCCAAGGAACTTTCTGGGTCTAAAGCTTTCTTTGTAGGAAAATTTTGGACAAGAAATTCAATCTCATTAATAGATAAATGGCTCTCTTGATATTCTATTTCACCGTGTGTTAGTTTTGGTAAGTTGAATTTTTAAAGACATTTGTCTATTTCATATGCTTTGTCAGATTTTTTGGCATAAAATTGTTCATGATATTCTTTTATTATCCTTATAAAATGCCTATAGGATCTGTATTAATAACAATTATTTTATTTTTATAATTTAAGTTTCTTGTTTTAATGACCTCCATCAGATTTGTTACAAGCTAATTTGTGCATTAATCCTTTCTAAAAAGCAGATTTGGGGTTTCTTATTTTTTTTTATAATTTGTTTCTATTTTCTTGATTTCTTCTCTATATTATTTCTTTTTTTTCTACTTGGTTTTGGTTTAATTTTCTTGTATTTTTCTGGTTTCATAGGATTTCAACTTTGACCATTGATTTTGGGCCTCTCTTCCTTTCTGATATAAAGCTATACGTCTTCCTCTAAAAACTGATTGACTGATTCATATGCAGTATTATCGTTATCATTCAATTCAAAATATTTCCTAATTTCCATTTGGATTTATTCTTTGGTCACAGGTTATTTATAAGTATTTTAGTTATTTTTTATAAATATTACTATTATTTATTTGTTTCAATTATAATAAAAAAACACTCTACAAAATATAATTATTTGAAATTTAGTACAATTTTTTAAAGGCTCAGCATATTCCCTATCTTAGTTTACTTTCTATATACACTTGAAAAAATTGTGTATTCTGCGATTGTTGAGTGTAGTGTTCTATACATACCAATTAGTACAAAATCACTGATAGTTTTATTTAGATCTTTTAATTAACTTTACTGATTTCTTTGTTTTATTGCTTTATCAACTACTGAGAAAGGAGTGTTAAAATCTCCTATTATTATAGACTTGTCTATTTCTTCCTGTAGTTCTACCAGTTCTTGTCTCACGTATCCATAAGTTTTATCATTATCTCAACTGCATGTAGAATTGTTGGATTTCTCCCTTTGTCGTTATAAAACATCCTTTTTATATCTAGTAATATTTCTTGTCTTGAAATCTATTTTGCCTAATATTAACATGTGCACCTCCACTTCCTATGCTTATTGCTTGCATGGTATGTCTTTTTCTATCTCTTTACTTTCAACATATAAGTATTTGAAGTATACCTCTAGAAGATAGTATATATTTAGATCTTGGTTTTTATCTACACTGACAATTTCTGCCTTTTAAATGTTTGGTCCATTTACATATAATATAATTATTGATATAATTGAATTTCACTATACCATTTGCTATTTTCAATTTTTTTTCCATCTGTTTTCTATTTTCCTACACCTTTCCTGCCTTCTGAGTTAATCAAATATTTTTTTTATTTTCCTATTTAATTTTTTCTATAGGGTCTTTAGCTTTATATCTTTTTATTTGTTTCCAGGGGATTATAATATGCATCTTTAAATGACCACTGTCTATTTAGAACTAATATTTACCATTTTGTGTAAAATATATCTTTTAACAGTAATATTCTGCCCCTATACATTCTTGTGCTACTGGTTTCATATATTATACACATATATGCATTATAAACACCACAATTCGCAATACAACATTATGTTTTTTTTAATTGTTTTCTGTCTTCAAATAAATTTAGATGAATAAACACCACAATTCACAATACAACATGATGGTTCCATTCCTAGTCCTCTCTTCTTGCTATTCATTCTCCTCCTTGATTAAAGATTTAATCAGTTTTTCACATCACAGCCTAAATCTCATCTCTCTGGTTTCATTTCACACTTCTCAGAGAACTCTGTTGACCATTCTGTCCAAAATCACTCTTCTTCCCTGTTTCCCTCTCATTATCCTGTTTACATCCTGTGTGACACCTTCACAATCTTTAATTGTGTTTTATTCACTTACTTGTTTCTTGTCTTTTAACCTGACTAGCTCCATCAAAAAATTATTTTGTCTCTTTTATTCTCTCCTACAATCTTGGTATTCAGCAAAATTGCTTGGCATTGTAATAAAGGTGCAATGATGTTTCTCTAATATAAAATGGATACAACTGAAGTTGCAGGGCATCTAAAGTCTGGCTTTGCTAGACTTGAAAAGACACATTGAGTATTCCCATACTGCTAAACACTCCAGGACCATCTGTTTTACACACTGTGCTAGGAATATAAATACAAAAGTGATGCATCTTCAAGAAGCTTTTCCAGACCCTCTGAGTTAGAAACCATCTCCTCCTCTATTCCCGTCCATTCCACTCATCCTGACTGTGGTACTTTTTATGATTTACCTTGCACGATTGCTATTTGTATACATATCTTCTCTCTCCAACTGGACTGTCAGGTCCTTGCAGCAGTGACTATAGTTTCCAATACATATTGGCAATCCTATGGAAATAACTTTCAGGTAGGCAAAGGTTTCAGGATACTCTTAATATGGTATTGTAGTGAAAATGAATTGAATAAGAAAGTTAACATTTTTGTTTAATAAAATTCTCTAGTTTTCTGAGGAAAAAGAAGCTGTATAATTCCAAACTAATTAGGATTTCAACTGAGCATTAATAAAGCCCTAAGTTCCCACCAAGGACACTGTGTAATGTGTGGGGGAGGACTCCTCTGCCCCTTCTCTGCCTTTGTTCTTGTTTATACCCAGTGCCTGTCTAGTTTATGCTTCCTGTAGTTTTACATCATAATAAAGTACCAGCTATTTCCTGCCCACGCCTCTGTTGGAAGACAGAGCATGAGAATTGTAATGGAAAGCACAGATCAGAATATTTTTCGGATTTGTTGGTGATCTTTAAAATGCCCATTTTAAACATAAATATTTATGCCTGTTGCCAAGCTGAACCTCAATTTGTTATGAGGAGAACTTTGATTAGTCTGTAGTCTGAAGAGGACCCATGTAAATAGTAGTTACCATTTATTATGACAGCATTGGTGGAAAACTCAGGAGAGAGGAGAGCCTGATGCTGGTTTTCATATTCTGATTCCATACATAAAAGAAAGAATGGATCAGCCCTGGGTAAGCATTCAACCAGCTCACATGCTGGTTGTCATAACTTATAGTCTCTGGGTTGAGGGACTGTGGTCATCTTTCTGAGTCATGCACACCTATGAAATGGAAAGGTGATGTAAGTACAGCTCTTCTTTATGGAAGCTTTATTATTATTATTATTATTATTATTATTATTATTATTATTATTATTTTAAGACCCAGTATTGTTCTAACAAATTTAAGTGACCAAGGGGAGTATGAGTATAATGAGCCAGTACTTTTTAAAGTGTGTGTGTGTGTGTGTGTGTGTGTGTGTGTGTGTGGTGGGGGTTGGGTTACAGCTCTGACTTCTGATAGATTCCCAGGCCCAATCCAAAGATTATAGAGTCAGAATCTCTGGAATCTGTGCCTGGGAATCTGCTTTTGAGCACAATAGCTGGAGGATGCATACAGACTCAGAAGTTTGGGAGTCATTGCTTGAGGTAATAGAGTCCACAGTTGTCTATTGCCTCTGAACTGTCAGCCTGTGCCTGGAAAGCTTTTAGTCCCTTAGAGTGCTTCCCAGGAAGATCCTAGAGATCTGTGGTTATACTGTTTTTTTTTTTCCCATAACTGAATTGACTCTTACCTGAATCACAATTAGATAAATCAGTGTCCAGTTATGTAATTAAACTGAAACAAAAACAATTTAGTCCTTACGTTGGCCAGTCTGGCTTATCATATGACATGACAGATAGGTTTCCCAGAAACATGCATGGGGACCCTAAGAATTTGAAAGTCTCCAGGAATTTCTGCTGTTTTTCACGTTACTAATGATATTGCAATATTCTGTCAGCAGGATTCAAGGGATGTTATCAGAGACCAACCTTATTCTTGCCCTCTGCTGCCTTTTCAAACTGTCTCTGTGGGATTAATGCTTCCCTACTCCTTGGATAAAAGTAGAGTAAGCTTCATGAATTTTTTACACACTTTTAAGCTGGAAAGAGTTATTTACTCTCATTCCTAGATACATAAAAATTCTATGCCATTAATTGATATATCCAGGATAGAAAAATAATTAAAATTTTTTTAATATTGATTTATTTATTTGTGTGATAGAGAAACAGAATGTGAGCGGCAGGGGCAGAGAGACAGGGAGACACAGAATCTGAAGCAGGCTCCAGGCTCTGAGATGTCAGCACAGATCCCAATGCAGGGCTTGAACTCGTGAACCATGAGATCATGACCTGAGCTGAAGTCAGATGCTCAACCAACTGGGCCACCCAGCTACCCCTAGAAAAATAATTTTTAAATATCTCCAAATGTTCAGGTACCTGGGTGGCTCAGTCAGTTAAGTATCTGGCTCTTGGTTTCAGCTCAGGTCATGATCTCATGGTTCATGAGTTTGGGCCCTACATTGGGCTCCATGCTGATAGTGCAGAGCCTGCTTTGGATTCTCTGTGTCTCTCATTCTCTGCCCCTCTGTTACTCGTGTTCACTCTCACTCTCAGAATAAATAAACTTTAAAATAAATAAATAAATAAATATCTCCAAACTTTATTAAAAGTTACTTTTCCCCCCCTCTCTCAGCTCAGATTTTGCTTGGACTGCCTATTTGCTGTGAAAAAAAGACAGTTCAGTAGGGTCCTTTCTTTTTCTCTGCTCAGGGCCTTTGCTTGTCTTCTAGGGCTTTTGCTTTTATCCCTTTAGCTCAGAAGGCTGCCTCAGGTTCCTCCAGAGCTGAGGGATGCAGGGTGTCAGGTTAGAAGGGGAAAGGGATTGAGGTGCCTGGGTGACTCAGTTGATTAAGTATCCAGCTTCTGCTCAGGTCATGATCTCACCGTTTGTGGGTTAGAGCCCTGCGTTGGGCTCTGAGCTGACAGCTCGGAGCCTGGAACCCGCCTCAGATTTGGTGTCTCCCTCTCTGCCCTTCCCCCGTTCATGCTCTGTCTCCCCCTGTCTTTCAAAAACTGAATAAAAGTTAAAAAAAAATTAAAGAAGGGGAAAGGGATAAGAGTTGATTTGATAGATATGCATACAAAGCTGGTATAGATCCTGCCAGATCTGGCGGGGGCTGCAAACAGACTCTTCATTTCATGGAGCAATTTCTTGGCTTTCTCAGGAACTCAGCATTACTCGATATGGGCTAAGTATCTCCTCTGGGGACACTTTAAGCTCCAGGTTAGCCAGCTGAACACTCTTAACCTCTTTCTGATGAGGTCTTATTGTCCCCAACTCCAATATCCAAGACATCACCAAACTAGCCCCACTAATACCCAGTACACACATGGTCTGTGGGAAACTGACACATACCTTTTACTCTGACAAGCTGTGAGAATACAGGCCATGCCCAATCTTGCCACCTTTCTTGCTTTGCTATCAAGGTGGCTGGCTAACCAGCCACAGACTCTAGCATTTTGGATCTTGCAGGTGGTATAGAGTCTAGTACATGGCTTCTTGAGTGCAAGGAGGCACTTCTAAAGTTCTCTAGGGAGTTAGTTCCATTGAATTCTTTTCCCATAGGTTTGAGGTGAGAGAGAAGGACACCCCCAATTCACATGGACGAGGGTAAGTAAAACTTACAGTTCAATATGTCTCCTTTAGGAAATCCTCCACCTATCTCTTTCTTTCTTCTCCACCTCTTTTTTAGACTGGTGGTGGGTGGTCAGCTGGGGATTAGAAACTGGTTCTTGACTCTTTTCTTTGGATGTTTTGAAATGGGGTTCTCATACTTCACTTTAGTAATATGGGTGTAGGGCTTCAACTTAGGGCTTCATCTGGGACATTGGCAAAAAAAGTGTTCCATTTTAACATCTCTTTGAAATCATAATAGTAGTTAATTTATATTGATCACTTCTTATGTACCAGACACTCTTTCATACATGCTTTATCTCACTCTGTCTTTCCCAAAATACTTTAAGGAAACAGAAATCCAGAGAAGTCAAATAATTCATGTAAACTCACCAGATTGCAGGTTACAAAATTCTGCTGACATTGTGCATTATTTTCCTTATAGAAAAATGGGAATGATTCTGTCTCTTAGAAAGAAAATGGTATGCATTCATCAGAAAAAAAAAAACTGCTACAGCTGTTTATAATTCTGGCTCTTTTGATAGTAAGACGTAGAATTTTGGAGAAAATTAGTAACTGTCACTTGGTAAACATTTTAATATATTTTATTCACCTAATTCTTAGAACATCCTTGTGATATGAATGGCTTTATCTCCATGTTGAGGCCAGGAAGAAATTATGTGATTTCCTCTAGATCATACAACCAGGAATAATTGGAGCCAGGATTTAAATCCAAAATTTTAGATCCTGCCTTCAAGTTTGCTTTTCTCTCTACTCTGATGGGACATTATAGCAGAAGGAATATCTTTAATGTGGGTCTCTGAACTGTGGCAAATGTTTAAAGTTTTTTGGTTAAAGCTACTTTCTAACATGTTTGACTCTAGATAAATCAATATTATAAAGAAGTCAAAGTTTTTGCTAACATCCTTGAAAGCAAAGAGCATCTTATTCATCTTAGAATCCCTAGAGCCCAGTTCAAAGTTGATACTTTATTAATGAATGGATTGAATGAATTAAACTAATAAGCAAATTAATGAATAACTTTCTTTTAAACTCTTGAGTGGAATGTAAACTTTTATGTGAATTAGATTATCAGCATTCTCTTGGGTATTTACATTTTATAAGATGACCCTGGAAGAACTCAAATGAATGAGGTCTAAAGCTAAATTTCTGATTCTACCATTGGAATAGGGTTGAAAGAGTAAGTGAGACAGAGTTTTTCTCTGGAGTCTCAAATTTCATTGCAGAGAGAACAGGTTACCCTGTCTCCATGCCTTAAGGAAAAAGTAGAATGCATCCTTTGTGTCAAAATATGTCCAGAAACCTTGTATCTCAAGGAAGCATGTTCTAATACTTTTAGTTATCCAGAAATAGAGCAGCCTGCTTCTAACTTCTGCTAAGGGACGTGTTGGCTGGGCTCTGGAAGGAGAATTGAAATGTTGGTGTGGTAGACCAGATGGCCTCTAATACTCTGTCCTGAACTTTTAAAGATTCTGGGATGCATTCAGGTAGCTGATGGCAAGGACACAGCTAATCAAGTCTGTCTGTTGTCCACAGGTCTGAGGCGCAATTACAGATGTACCATCTGCAGTGTCTCTCTAAACTCCATAGAACAGTATCATGCCCATCTGAAAGGATCTAAACACCAGACCAAGTAGGTACTTTCATGCTCTCACTCTTCGGGCCTTTTGTGTATAATTTATAGCATGGTGAAAAAAGGCTAACATTTTACTTATTTCAAAATAAGTCAATAGAAACAGGATCTCTTTATCTTCAAATTTCCCTTGATATTTATGTTGAAGCCTCCAGGGTCTACCTAGCACAACTTAAAGAATGGCTTCTTCTTTTTTGGCACAAGTAATGACAGGCTTTTTTGTTTGCTTATTTTCATTCTTTAATTTTTTTAAGAGCAGCTCAGCATATTTTCACAAACTTCAGGAAACTTTTAGAGATATACTAAGTGTTTCTAAATAAACAATTTTATCTGTGTTTGGAGGATGTGGCAGACTTCGGTGTTGTGAAGTCAAATTCTATGATTTTCTTCTACCACTTAACATTTCTAGATGAATATTGTTGATTAGTATAGAAACCCAACAAATCCCCTGCTATATTAAGTTATTCCCATGCATAGCTATTTTCCAATTAAATGGAAGCTCATTTCATTTTTCTCCCAAATTTCAGATAGCCAGAAAAGGCTATTGGGCATAATTTCACCTACATATTTCCCAGTATAAATATACTGTGCATCTTTTAAAAAACAGTGACATTAGCTTTGTAGGCATTTTTAAAGTAGCTGCCAGGACTGCTAATAAAATCTAATAAAATAGGGGAAAAAAGCAAAGAATATCTCAAAAATATGCAATTTTCCTGAGTGTAATTGTTTTAATTTCACTCCTATTCATTAGTAGAATTGTTTAACAAATTTAACTATATCAAGGCCTTGTGATTAATGAATGATTCATTCAACAAACATTTATTGAGCACCCACTATGTGTCAGATTTCAAAGTGTGCCCCGGGGAAGAAAAGATGAATCAAATTAGGCCTTCCTCTTGTGGAGCTCCCTGCCAGGCAGAGGAAACAGCCATGTGAACACAGGGATTATTCTCTAATACCAGGATGTGTACACCCAGAGCTTTGGGTACCCAAGAGGGAACAACCAGGCCAAGTTTGACAGGGACATCGGCGAAGAGCCTGGGCACATAAATGAGGTTGTGGTCTGATTTTACTCACCATCATAATAACCTCACTGCCCAGCACAGCACTTGACACATATGAAGGGCTTCATAAACATTTTGATCGAATGGATGTGTGATTTTAAAAGATGAGTGACAACTTTCCAGGCAGGGGCATGAGGAAAGTGCATTACAGTCAAGGACTTTATTATTATTATTATTATTATTGTTTGCAAAGGTATCATAAAGATGTAGGTCACAGGGGTCTGGTGTTGGTAAGGAAATTTAAGCCTGGAGTTAGGACTCTCAGTATTCCCTCAATTGGCGCTGTCTCCTGAGTCAAATCCCCTTTCATGACTTGCTTTACTCTGATCTACCCCAGAGGGTTTTGTTGAGGTAATTCTTCAAAAAGACTGTCTCTGATTCGTGATGGAGTACCTAGGACACTTGTATTGATTACTGGACACCTCCCCCCCTTCCCCTAACAGTTTACTCAGTGTGTCTCTAACTAGTATTTTGTGACAGGCACTGAATGCAGTCTTACCAACATGACATCTGATGGACACAAAGACACATTACAAGCAGCTGCAACAATAAATGATCATCTTTTAGAGGCATGCATTTATTGCTCTTAACAAATAAAAAGAAAATGGTAGACAATAGTGACTTTAAGTGGCACAAATTAGGTAAATAAATAATGCAAATAGTATCTCCAGCTCCAGGAAAATCTCTATGTGTACCTATACAACTTCATGTGCCAGAAAGTGTGCTAGGCATTTCCACACCCATCATCTCATTTAATCCCCTTAACTACCTTCAGATAAATGTCATTAACCCATTATTTTACACAAGAAAGTTAAGACTCAGAGGGACCAAAGCATCACCTTGCCAACAAATGACAGAACCAGGGCTGAACCTAGTAGTGTCTGACTCAGGCTCACTGAACTACCACAGTGAGGACTGCCAATAGAGAGTACCAGGATGAACTTTGAAAAAGAGAGCATTCCTTTCCCAGTGGCTTTAATAAATAAATGTGACTTCAGAAGTGTATATCTCCTACCATGATTTCTTTCCAGTAAAAAAGACATTTGTCTCTACCTCAGAAGTACAAGGTTGTTCTTCTAAAGAGTGCAATGAGGGAAACATGAGGGGAATAATTGCAAAAGCCCTGTCCTATGTGACTGTTTCATCTGCCCTTTTACCTAATTTGGATATTGCGTGTGTGCATGTGTGTGTGTGCGCGCACATGTGTGTTTACAAGACAGATTGTTCCATGAGTCTTTTGTAATCAATCCCCTTGTCAGGTTTGGTATCAAGTTGATGCTGACCTCACTAAACAAGGTGAGAGGTCTGCCCTCTGTTGCTAATCTCTGAATGAGTTTGTAGTGAACTGTTGTCACTTCTTACTTAAATATTAGGAAGAATTCATTAGGGAAGCCATCTGGACCTGGAGATTATACTGTGGGAATGTTTTTATTGAAAATTTAATTTCTTCAATGAAGCCCTGTTCATATTTTCTATTTCTTCTTGTATCAGTTTTAATAAGTTATTTTTCAATTGCTTTGCCCATATTATCTACATTTTTAAATGTATTGGTATAAAGTTGTTCATGGTATCTCCTGATTTTATTTTTAATGTCTGTGGGATATTTTTCATTCCTAATATTGTTTATTTGTCTCTTCTCTTTTACATTTTTTTATAGTTTTGTTAAAAGTTTATCCATCTTTGAATCTTTTTGAGGGATGAATGTTGGGATTTGTTGACTTTTTTTCTGAGTACAGCTCTTTTCTGCCATTAAAAAAAAGTGTTTTTCTTTCTAGTCCCTATGTATTTAATTTTCATTTTCCTCCATCAGATTCTTCATAGGAAAGTGTAGATCATCCATTTTCAAGTATTTCCTTTTCTCCTAAAATATGCATTTAAGGTTCTCAATATTCCTCAATAAACTGTTATAGCTATATTCCACAAGTTATTTTTTTTTGTATCCTAGAGGTTTTATATGTATTTTAATTATTATGTATTTCAACTTATTGTCTGACTTTTACTGTGATTTCTTCTTTTACTTATGGTTATATATAAGTGCTTTGCTTAAAATCTAACATGTGGGGAATTTTTCTATTTATATTTTGGAGGATTAATTTGTACTGGATTTCACTGGGGTCAGAGGACATACTCCAAATGATTTCAGTCTCCTGAAATTTGGATAGACTTGCTCTGTGCCCCAGGCAAATGTTCAATTTTGATAAAACTCCATGTTCCCTTGAAAAGAATGTGTCTTTTCCAGTAATTGAGTAAGTGGTTCTGTATATCAATTAGGTCAAGTTTATTAATCTTGTTTTTTAATCAAATTTTTTAATCTTCTGTGTTACTGATTTTTTGTCTGTTTTTATATCCATGAGAAATAGAGGTACTTAAAAAACTTCTGACTAAAAATATGGATTTGTCTATGTGTCCTTTTAATTCTACTTCTTTGCTTTATATGTTTAAAGGTATATTATTAGATGCTTACAAATTTAAGAATTTCTAAAAATATTTATGGAATTGGCCCTTTTGTCATCATGAAATGTCCTTTGACTAGTAACACTGTTATTAGAGTACATTGACATCAGCTACCCCAATTCTTCAGAGCTTCCAAAGTTTTTCCTTTAAATTTTAGCCAGCTTTTGTTTTGTTCTCAGGTGGAAGGTTAGTATGATACCAATTACTCTCTCAGAGCTGAAATTGGAAGTCAGCCAAATGGTTCTTAACGACTCTAATCTGACCGATTAAATCACCATAAATATTAAGGTGTCAGTAATTTTCAAGGACTTTTATTTATATTTTCAGTAATAACTTCTAGAGAGGTGTTCAGATGGGTTGTGTAGTGGAAAGAACACTGAATTTTGAGTCAGGGGATTTTACTTCATGTGCCACTTCACCACTGAGTGACCAGGGGCAGTAACAAATGTCCTTTAGGCCTCTGTTACCTCATAGATAAGTGATTAGTGATGACAAGAACAGGACAAGTACATGTCCACTTCCCATACCTTGCTCACGATCCTGGTATTCTTTCCTGCTGCTACTGAATTCAGCCTTAACATTCTCTCCCCAGTCAGCCTCTACTATTTTACTGGAGCTAGCAATGTCTTCCAAAATTATGTCCACCCAGAAGTTCAGAATGTGAACTTTTTGGTAAATAGGGTCTTTGCAGATGTAAACAGTTAAGAATCTCAAGATGAAATCATTCTGGTGTCTTTATGAGAGGAAGAAAGGGATATTGGGGCACACAGAGTAAAAGGCCACGTGAAGACAGATGTAGAGATTAGGATTGTTTCTACCAGCCAAGAAAATCCAGGAGCCAGCAGTGTGTGGAAGAGGCAAGGAGGGATTCTCCTCTAGAGCTTTTGGAAGAGGCCACTGACACCTTGATTTCAGGCATATATTCTCTAGAGCTGAGAATATATTTCCATTGTTTGAAGCCACCCAGTTTGTGGTACTTTTTTTAGGGGAGCCCCAGGAAATGAATGCATTGTGAAACGTACTTGCCTTGTTCCACAAGTATCCTTTTAGTTATGTTTTCTAGGCATCTCCTTCTTATGTCTATGCCAGTACTAACAGCAATGATGATGATGTACATGGTGAGGATGCCACCACTGTTAACTGGAGGAAACTTCTGCATAATTGGAGTATAACAACAAATTAAAACACTTTGAAAGTGTTATTATATATAATATGCACAGCATCCCTGTAATTGACCAGATGTTCACATCTCCATTTTATAGGTTAGAAAATTAAGAGTCTGAGAAGTGACTTGTCCAAGGCCCCAAAAATAATTGGTTGTCAGACCCAAGGGCAGAAGTCAGGGTATCGGCCATCATTACTATCACTGCTATAATAATACTTAAATAATACCATTATTAACATATTGCTCTTTCCTAGTAGTAAAGAGCCTTTTTGTTTTTTTGGCAAATGTCATAAACAGCAAAATGGCAGTCAAATTTTGCTCCATTATTAAATAACAAGAGAAATATTAAGTATCTAATGAGATTAAAGGTTTAGAAATGCAAATGATCACATTGACATATAAAGCAATTGCCTGTTAGTAGATTTTTCAGGCTTTCCAGGAGATATAGTCTGTCAATTAGTACCAATGAGTAGAATGAAATTTAAAGGCACATGGGTACATACCATAGACTAATGAACGTTTCCACCATAATGTACTTAAATTTGAGTTTAGGGAACACTTCAAGCCCAAGGACATTACATTACCTAGAAATAATGGATATAAAAGTTGTCATTACTTACTTCGATACTTCAGTTGGTTGAAAATGAGACACAAGTGTCTACGAGAATAAATCAGACTGACCAAAAGTTAGTAGTAATTTCTAAATGTACTTCTTCCTTTGAGAAGAAACTTTAAATGGTGATATCCATTGCTTTTTCTACAGTTTTTCCCGACTAGTGTGAATCCTCCAGACAAAGTCTTCATATCATTCATTTTTCCATTATATTTATTTATTTCTTAAATGATTGAATGGATATTTAGCCTAATTTTCAGAGCTGGAATGTATTCATTTGTTTTAAATACCTTGGAGTTCAGTTCTTACGTTTAGGGTAGCAGTTAGTTATCTGAGGAGTATACAATAATAAATAAGATAGTTTTGCAAAGAAACCAACCATCAATAACTGTCTGTACTTTTAGGGGTGCCTCGGTGGCTCAGCAGTTAAGCCTCTGACTCCTGGTTTTGGCTCAAGTCATAATCTCACAGTTCGTGAGTTCAAACCCCACATCAGGCTGTGTGCTGACAGCGAGGAGCCTGCTTGGAATCTGTCTCCCTCTCTCTCTGCTCCTCCCTGGCTTGCTCTCTCTTTCTCTCTCTCTCTCTTAAAAAATAAATAAACATTAAAAAAATTTTAAAAAAGAACCATCTGTACTTTTAATAAAATAAAAGTAGTTTAAAGCCCCAAGAAATATTTGGAAGCAAACAAACCAACGAGCAACAAATCAATGCATGGGCGTCTTCAAAGGCTAAAGATCTAGATATTTTTGGTGGAATTTTCCATATGGTTTACTGGCACATCCAAGAACTTCAAGAATCAAAAGAGTTGGGACTTTGGTATTGTGCAATATTTTTTCAACAGAAAAGTTTTTTCGGTTTGTTTTGTTTTCTGAAAAACAGAATATATATGTCATCAGTGACATTCTGAGATAAGCAGGGCATAAGACAGGCTTTAAAATAGAGCTGCCTTTCTTGAAGAGCATTAGGTTATTTCTCTTCAGCTGATACTTTGTAAATTGCTCAGAAAGTCTTGAAATAAAGGGTGAAATCTAGAACCCCAGGCAACAGCATTTTGACTCTGGCTGTGCAAAATGGCTTTTCTAGAAGTAGGCTTACAGACTGTCGCCAAGTCTTTCTAGCCAAGGGGAATCCTAGGTGCTGTAAATAGGGTGCCTGCTGTAGGCATGAGACACAAGGATGTGGCAGGGCCTGTAGGTCAGAGGGTGTTCTCTATTTAGCTCTGTTTTTAATAGGCAGAACATTCAAGTCCACTACTGTCAAGAGCCCCTGCTTCTTTGAGAAAGGCCGCTAATGAAGCAGAGTTCAACTTCTCAAAGGAAAAACAGCCTGTAGAGAGAAGAATTCCAGAGAAGCCAGAGCAAAGCTATACATCTCTCTATATATAGCACCAATGCACAGGCAATCCTAACAGCTCTATTTTTCCAAGTCTCACTTGCATGCTTTTGCTAAATATGCCATACCTAGGGATACATTATAATCATAGTATGTGACTAGATTAGGCCTTTGCAGGCTTGAGAAGAACTAAATGGGGAGCACTTTCATTCTTTCATATTACTTCCAGAATTACCAATGGCACCTAATATTCTTTAGCTCACTCATTTACTACCCCCCCCTTTTTTTGGGGGGGGGAGCTGGTAATCATTATTTTGTCTTGCTTGAAATTTGCATGAGTCATGGCTGTCTCCAGAGTAGTTGTGAGCTGATGATTTAATGTCTCAGATTTAACTGTGGACCACATTGAACATCTTTCACGTTCTTTGTTATGCTGCTTCAGCTAGTCACCCAGGACCAGTCACCAAGGCTTGGTTCTGAAGAGTGCATCTGCATCAAGGAAAAGAAATGGCAAGAGGGTTGTGGATGCCCACAGGCTTGGCGGAGGAGGCACATGTCAGCACCACTTCTCACACCCCGTGCAGCTTTTCAGAGCAAAAAATAATTTTTTAAACCAGTCTGTTGAGACTCAACTTACACACAACAAGATAGGTCACTTTTAGCAGCACAGTGGGATGGTGTCCACCATGTCACTAGCAGCCCAATCAACATACAGAACATTTTCATAACCACCAAAAGTTCTCTTGGACCCCCTTTTCAGCTCATACCCCAACCCCCGCACCTCCAGCCAAACACTGATTTCTGTCCCCATAGCTTAGTTTGACTGTCCTGGAACTTAATGGGATAATATTATAGGTATCCTTTTCGGTCTGGTTTCTTTGCCTCAGCTCAATATGATGGTTTGAGATTCATTCACTTTATTCCATGTGTCAGTAGTTCTTTCTTTCTCCACGTGGTTTCCAACTAATTGTGTCCCCTCACTGAGCTTCATTCAGCGTCTTCATCGAAACATGAGGGGGCTGGAAAATGGGGTAGTCAAAGTCTGTGTTATTTCTAACATTCTCTAATTTTATGACTTTGAGGCTTACCTTCTTTAACTCTTTAATATTTTTCAGCTGGATGAAGATTGACTGTAAACATAATTCTTCCTTAGTGTTTACTTCTCTGCTGCTAGGTGGCCCAGAAGCTGACCAGTCCTTTAAGCGTTAGTCCTGTGAGAGGAGAGGTATCCTGGAGACCTGTCCTTAAACAAAAGGCAAAGGGGCTTTTCAAGTGCTTATGATTTGGGGCAAAAGGAGTAGAGTTGGTTGTGTAAAAGGTAAAGAAGTTTATTTTTAACTTTATTCCAAGCTATGAATACAGAACCTAATGTTCGTGCCTTCTTAAGCACACAGGAATAGGTAGGAGGGAATTGGGAGGGTTCTAAGGTAGACTTTGGCCCCTCACCTGAGCAGGTCAGGCCTCTGGACTTGCACTCTTTCTGGGTTTTCTGTAAGTTACCATAAGCACTTCTCTCACATTTCACCAGAGTTCATTAAAAATGAGGGTATGTCCATTTGTAAACTATTTTTAGCTGCCATTGACTTTTAGTCCAATCAGACTTAAGTAGAATATTGAGCTTTGCCAACATTTGTCTAATCTCTTAAAGGTTATCCTGGAACATGAAATGCCAGGGAATTGAATTAAACGAATGAAAGATCTCACTTCATTTAGGTCAGTTTTGTTGGGGAAGTGGGGAGAGGAGATGAGATGGAAATGGAAATCTGCCTGTGGTCTCCTTACTGAGTTCAAGTTCTCTATCACCTCTCTGAAGGGTGGAAGAGAAGATTGAGTAGGGTCCATTTGGCTCTGTTTTCCATAGTGTGGATGGGGTAGTGGTGAATGATTGGACAGATCAGCCCCTCACCACATTTAATTCAATCCCACGACCAAAATCTATCAAACATCTACTACGTGTAGGACATTAAACAGGCCTTAAGGATAACAGAAGGAGATGCAGAGATAATTATACCTCTCTACACGTTTATAATGTAGAGAAGATGCAAAAAGTAGTCAAGTAATTACAATTAAGATCAACATAGGATATGGTAAGTTCAAGAAGTACAAAATATTGGGGCACCTGGGTGGCTCAGTCAGTTGAGCATCTATTTCGGCTCAGGTCATGACCTCACAGCTCGTGAGTTCGAGCTCCGCATCAGGGTCTGTGCTGACAGCTCAGAGCCTGGAGCCTGCTTCAGATTTTGTGTCTCCCTCTCTCTCTGCCCCAACCCACTCACATTCTGTTTCTGTCTCTCTCAAAAATAAATAAACATTAAAAAAAAAAAAAGAAGTACAAAATGTTGCTGAAATTCAGAGGAAGAAATAATTGCATCTGGTTGGGGATCATTGGAAAAGACTATTGTAAAGTGAGTGCAGTAAAATGGTTTGGGAATGAAAATGTCTGGTTTAATCCTTACTCTACCATCTACTAACTGTATGTCCTTGAGCATGTTACTTAAAGGCCTCTCTGTGACTTCGTTTCCACATTAGGAAAATATAGCAGGTTATTTACAAAACTTAAAACTGATTAGAGTGGGAATTAAGTTTTAAGAACAATAAAAACAATAATAGCAAAAAATACTCAAGTGTGTAGACAGTACTTGGCATGAAGTTTTTTCTCAATAGGTGTTAATTATTATTTTATAGTAATGAAATTGCATTTGAAATGTACCTCGAAGAAGAGGTAGCTGGATGTTGAGGTAACATTTAATACTTCTGTTCCAGGTACTTCTTCTGCAAGACTGTCCCAGAATTCTTAACAGCAAACTCTAGTTTCTTGCCCAAAGTTGGGGCTTCTGGAATCACACACAAGCTCAGGTCTACTCAGTGTTTAGAACCCAACTGACCTTAATCAGACAATTAGATAAAAAGAATGATCTGAGAGAGGCCTTCAGAGAATGTCCTCATTTTGAGTTTTTTGCAGTCATTTGCTTTCTACCTGCTCCAAGTCCTCATTTTATACAACATTTCAAGCTTGATATTCAATCTTCCAACACCAGAAAGAACATTTTCTGCACATTTCCAATTACATGTGGTCTCTAAACCCCAGCTCCTACTCAGGCTTTCTGCTTTACCCAGCTCTCTGATAACCAGTTGCATTTTGTCAAACATCTGTTATTAACACATTTTTCTCCAAAGACCATGGATTATAAACATTGAAAATAAATAAAATAAATTGAACAATCCTCCTGGCTGAATTTCCTAAAATCGTTGTCCTAATATTCTTTGAGACTCTCTGGATAGAGTATCTTTACCATTTTGATTAGAGGGGTTTATTTTTCTTTCCCATTTGCACTTTTTATTTTGCCATTTAAAAAGAGTATTTGTATTCTTTTTTCTCAAACACGTACAGCTCATACTAGAATCTGGCTAATCTCAACATTAACTGATTAAATCCAACTTTGAGTCACGGTGTTTGATAAATGCCTAAATCTTCCAAAATTGGAAGGGTTTTCTCAAAAAAACAAATGAACTCTGTGTATAAGGGTGACATCTTTTTAAGTGTTGGCCACTATTATTTAAGTTATAACTTAATGATAAACATTTTGAAGATATTTTGTTTCTTTTCTTTGAGTTAATATTATCTGGACCATTCTGTATTGTGCTAAGAATAGCCAGATATAGCCAGAATCTGGACCTCAGTCAGAATATAAATTTACATAACCATCATTATAGTCATATATATCTGCCACTCTTAATAGTCTTTAACAACAAATAGAAAATGCATGGTTTTCTATAGCTTTTAGGGTCACAGAAAAATCTCAGTCCATTTCATGCTGAGTAGTCAAATACAAATCAAAATCTATAAAGCTAGCTTTCAGAAATGTTGGTGATATTTCAAGCTCAGGACACAAGTAGTTCAAAGCTCTACCCACAGCCTCTGGTGCTATTATCGTCTCCAGAGATACATGTCTTTTCTCTTCCTTATTTAAGTGCCCTTTCTTCTAAAGACACCTAATAGGCTAGCATGTGCACTTTACTCTTTTTCAATTCTAAAACCATAACCACCGAACTTATTTCTGTTCTAACAAAAAGATCATATAATAACCTTTAAGTAGATGAGTTTCAGACCTCTAATTTTGTTTCCTTGACAATGAATAAAGTTGAAATAATGGATTTCTTTTTCTAACATCTTTTCAGTGCTAAGTAAGATAAACTTACTAATAAGTAAGATTTTCATGGTCAGACAACTTACTAAATTAGAATCTATGTCCCTGAGTATCTATATCAGAAAAGGACACCTTAAGTGTCTGCCATAGATGGGGTTAGCTCTAACATGGCTCATTTTAAATCCAGCTTTGGATCAACATAATTCTTACTCGGGGCAGCTGTGAGTTGGGGGTTCTTCAGATTTCTCAGCAGCCTCCATACTTGGAAGGTTTGGAAGTCAACTATACAGGTTTCAATTTCTTCATCTTGGAACAGATGTCATAATTGTGTTATTCCATATTAACTAAGGGCCTGAAGATAAAAGTGTGCCTCCCATGGAAAGGATAGACCAGGTAAAATGTAATCAGAGATGCTCACTATAGCCAGGAAATTTAGTAGCCAACATCTATTGTTCCCGTTTAAAAAAGTGACAGGAAAGAGGCCAGGCTCTCTCACACCAGTATGTCAGGAAAACATCAGTGCAAGGAAAAGATGTCAGTGCTTTGCAGTGTATGTATACATTGAAGAGGCATCTTTCATTTAAAATTTAACTCTCAAGAAACCCAGTATCAGGTACCTAATTAGTCAACCTTCTAGAACATGCAAGTGGTATTTCTATAGTGAATCTAGAGAGTTCATTTCTGTGGATTGAATTGGTTCACTCATGATCTGGAGATTTTCAGTATTATGACACATTGGTGAAAGAACACCAGAACATTCACTGACTGGGTCAAGGGTTTAACAAATAAGTGACCTACTATGTGATGGATTCTAAGTCACATAGTACAAAATAACAAATTAATAACTTACATTTCCTGTCTTTAAAGTGATAATGTAATTTTTTAAATGTTCAAATGACTCAGTCGGTAAATGACCGACTCTTGGTTTTGGCTCAGGTTTGTGACTTCAAACTGTGCTGGCAACACAGAGCCTACTTGAGATATTCTCTCTCTCTCTCTCTCTCTCTCTCTCTCTGGCTCTCTCTCTTTGCCCCTCCCCACCTTGCACTGTCTCTGTCTTTCTCAAAATAAATAAATGCCTAAACCCCAAAGCTCTGTGATTCTAGATAGATCCCTTGACTCTTGAGTCCATTGAAATTGCAGGAGAGGACACTGGTGCCTCCACTCCATGGTGAACGTTGGGGAGCTCTCCAAACAGCTGGCAGTGAAGGGAGCTGAGTGACTGGGCACAACATGGACCATGCCTCCCAGAACAATGTAGGTTTTAAGTGCAGGTTTTAGTGCCCAAGGTAGCCTGGAAGCCTGAGTTATGAAGTGAAGAAAGAAGGCAGGTGCAGGAGCCATGAGGGATGTCAGGTATAAACAGGATGAGTTACCAAGAAGTGCTTGTTGTTTTGTTGTATGGACTTGTAAGGCCTTACCCCCCAAACTACTTTCTTCGCTCAAAACGTCACATTTTCTGGGTTCTTTTTTTTTTTTTTTTGAAGAGCCCTCATTACTTATTTATGGTGAATTAAATCTTGTAACACCTAATAGGATATTCTCAATGCTATTAAGTAAGGGAAGAAACCAGGAATGAAAATTAAGTTAAGAATAAATGACATCTGTGATCAAAGAATGATGATTAGAGACATTTATCTGTCCAACTTCTGTTAGAAGCCACTCTAATTATTCTTTCTCCCTTCATGCTCATAACACTTTCTCTAGTGTATGGTTCTAGGAAATGATAGCAAATGATTAGCTCCTATAAGATAGTGCACAGATAAAAGAGTAAGACTGAGTCAGATTTTCATAACAAGAACTGCTTCATTGTTTGAAGGCAGATTTTTTTTTTTTTTTTACTCTTCATGTGGGTAATTTTTCTTTTAACCTAGAAGTAGGATTATTCCTGGATCTTTTGATTAAATTATCTCATCCTGGGCCCACAATGGATGTACAATAATTAATAGTCTTTCTCTTCTCAACTGTTTAATTAGAGTTGAGGCCAGCATAGGATTTGAATGACTAAAGTCAATGAATATCATGAATATCATTCCACAATATTCTCTGCTAATTATGAATAATTTCTTCATTCGCAGGGGAGAATGTGACAGGCTGTAACACTGGGCCTGCCTTCTGATGTGATTTCAGGGAGTTGTTTTCTTCTCTCACAGTGATACCCTTTCCCCCATACACACATGCTAGCTAATGGCCAAATTATATTTTTCCACAGGAAAAAAGTTATTTTGTCTACTTTCCTATAAAAGTCCCAGGGATAATGGCACAAAGGGATGTATAAATAACAAATGTCAGAATCTTACCTGTGAGAAGTTTAGATGGGAGGGGACTGAGATAGAAATATAAAGGGCATCATTGAGTTGGGTAGAGAAGGCAGAGGGAGGAGATGAGACTGGCAAGAACAAACTTGGCCAGTTTGGTCCAGGGTCAGGGAAGCTTGAAGAGATAATATTTGCTCCTTCTACTCTTGACTTATAGAAAGACAAGTGGGAAATATAACACTGAATGAGTTAAATATTTTTTCTATGCAAACATGTTTCTAGATTCCCTTACCATCATAATTTTGTCTGTTATGATTTCTTTGGTTTCTCTAGCTTAGTGCTCATAAAGCAAAGATTTCAACTATTCTGGAAAAAAACACAGATGTACTGACCTCACAACTCACCCATTTTTATCCCTTTGAAAAAGAGGGAATAAGTAGCTCCTTTATCATTTTTAGTCAGAGAGAGGTGGCTAGATAGAAGATATGTGAGAGAGTCGGAGTAGCCTGGTATGAGAGAGTGGGGAACTCCTCTGTCAGCCATTGAATGTAAGGCGAATGGCTGCCCTGTGGATAGTCTGACCATGGAAGGAGCTGGAAAGGGCTATGAAACCCCACTTCTGCTTCTGAGCATCCTCCCCATAACCCCAGTCTCTTTCTGGTTTTCAGAGTCAAAGGAACAGAGCCACTATAGACTAAAAAAATCATGTTCATATCATCTCATAGGTATGGATCCAATCAGAGACTTGGAGGTGGAGAGAAATATATTATGATGTCATGCAGAATTATGCAGACCAAAAAATTTTTAAAGCATAGTTCTAAGTCAAATTTTATAATCTAGTTTAGAATATTTCCTTTCCTTTTTTTTTTTTTTTTTACTTTAAAATTATTTCTCCTCTAGTAGTGTTCAAAGACAGTAAATTGCATCCATTACCTTTGGATTTAGACAGCAGATGTTGTCATGATTTTCTGGCATGTCCTCCTTTTCTAGAGCCATGGTACTTGAAAATGATTCAGTTCTGTTCTGTATATTTGCTTGATGTCGAGTTCAGTGTCTGATATCATGTGGATATAAGACCAGCCAGTAGTGTGATCTCTGCCTTCAAGAAGCATAGAATTTAATTAAGAAAACTAATTAACAAACATAATAAAAGAGCATCAAAATGCTCATATGTGATTGTGATTTTACGTAACATCATGCAAAGAATCAAGAGAAGGGAGAGGTGAGTGCAGACATGAATAACAAGAGAAATGTGCTTGGATGAGATGAGCCTGGGCTGAGGAACAAGGATGATCAGTCTGGGATGGGCTGAGTTTAGGAGCATCTAAATGGAGATGCCAGTGGGTACTTAGGCTTATGGGTCTGGAGTTCTGAAAATGAATGATGGCTGGAGAAACAGTTTGGGAGTCATTAGCTCATAGCAGGATAATGAAGTAGATGAGATGGTAATAGATGAGATCATTCAAGGAGTGTGTGTAGAGAAGAAGGATAAACACACATTCATGCATGCGTGTGCACATGCACACGCACATACAGGGTGACAAAGGAAGAGAAGTCAGTACTTTTTTTCATGACACATTTAATATTTCTAATGTTATTTAATAATATTTAATATAATTTAATTTATATAATGTTTAGTATATCCATATTATTTTATATTAAACATTAATATATTTTATATTGAATATTAGTAATATTTAACATAATTTAATATAAATATATTAATAATATACCTAATATTAGAAATAATAATATTTCTAAGTAGGAGAACAGGACAGATTAGTGCTTTAGAAGCCAAGGAGGAAACACATTTCAAGAATGAGGGTAGTGTTGTTCAGATTAACTAAATACGGATGAGTCAAGTAGGAAGAGGACTGAAAGAATCCAGAGACTTTGCCAATCAGGAGGTAGTGGTTGATTTTTGCCAGGGAGTCTTGCTGAAGTTTTGACACTGTGATGACCACAATGGCTGGGGTAAGAACAAAGTAAGGGATTTCCTTACCAATGTTCTCACTGGGTGAGGGAAAGGGCCCTGCAGCCTCAGAGATGACCCAATGAGAAGGGCAGAGGGGGAAGGATTTGCATGAGAACTAAAAATTAAATAGAAGAACCCTCTTTTAAAATAAATAGTATGTGGAGTTTCATAAAAACAGAGCTCTATTAGAAGTGGACATGTAGGGTCAAAACTACCACCCACTAAACTTTTCCCCTGGGCCCTACTGTTCTCTGGAGGTCTGAAGAACAATTTAATAACATTGTTGACAGGACAACAGAGGAAAGGGTCTCCAGCCTGGGATATGGACACGATTCTGATAGACTGGAAGAGCCTTAGTGAGTTAAGCTTTAGACACATTGCTTTTGAAGTAATGGTACTTTATCCAAGTAGGGTGGTCCTGAAGCAAGCTTGGTATGCAGATACAAGTCAGGGCTTAAAAATGGAGATTTTGGAGTCCGCTAGACAGGTGAAATTTAAGCCTGGACAATAGGTGTATCCTCCAAAGTAGAGAAAGGGCAGAAAGAAAAAGCAGCACCATGGACATTGTATTAGCCAGGATTCAATCGGAGAAGCAAAACCACTAGGAGGTGCCTCCCTCTGCCCTTGCCCTCCTCTGTCATACACACACATACACTCGCACACAGATACACACTCTCACACACACACAGACACACTCACACATAGACACATACTCACACACACAGTCTCACAAGCACATAGAGAGACATACACACAGACTCATACTCTGGCACATACACGCTCACACTCACACACACACACACACACACACACACACACACAGGGATTTGACCTTAGACAATTGTGGGAGCCGGTTAAGCACTGTCTAAAACTGTTGCCTTTACCTCTGCTGCTAGAGCCTGAAGTATGCAGGACATACTGAGTATGCAGTATGCAGGCTGTTAGGGCAATGGATATAAAGTGGGGAAGAGCGAGGCCAAACTTGAATTCCCAAGCAGGAGCTGGAACTGTATGGGGGGACAGAAACCATGTTAATGCTCACCACCTTCAACCTCAGTGGAGCGAATGTTCTGCAGGAGGATGTGACACTTACATGTGTGAGCTACAGAAGCACTGACCTTCCGAGTGTAAAGAGACAAAACTAGAAATGGACAGGGAAGGGAATCCCAGGAAACGCCGTTCAGCTTAGCCATGCTCTGCAGCACACGTGTTTTGTAGCCATGCTATGAAACCACCACGGCACACTAAGAAAACTGCTACATAACAATATAAGACACAATAGTCAAATGCCAAATGAGAGGCCAAAACATTAAGTGCCAAGTCATTTTGTCTCTCTTTGAAAAAAATTAAACAAACCAAAACTAGAGTGACTTCAAAGGCTTCCAGTTTTCTCAGGAAGATAAACTTGTTTTATTAATGAGTGCCATTCTGAATCTCTTTGCTTTAGCTATGTATAAAAATTATAAATGAGAAGACCATTTCTTTTTATTTTTTAACTGAACCATATGCCTTTAATGAAAATATTTTAGACTCACATGTGTCAGAAAATTGATATCCACGTAGGAATGAATTATACCCAGCATACTAAAAAATTAAAATATCACCTGGAGAATACATGATTTTATCAGCATACTGAGATTAATTTGAAGGGAGAGATACCATGATTTGTTTTCTCATTGATGAGCCGAAAGAAAATTCTGCTAGGGCTATGGCTTAGGGATTTATTGCAGAGCTTTCATGGGAAACGGACCATCTGTGGTTGGACACATTATTATTTATATAATGTGTTCAAGACAACAAGTTATGATAAAATATCCAATTTCCTTGGTGAAATTGTCTATTTTACTTTCTATATATGTGTGTGAAGTTTGACAGGGTTGTGAAAAATCATTCTGAAGAAAATAGCTTCACCACTTTGTAATAGGTGGAGCTGGAGATGCATCAGGTGGCACAAACGTTGTCAGTGGCAGGAGGCCACTTACTGAGGCCAACACCAGGACAAGAGTTAATTGGAGAATTGGACAAACATCAGGGAATTAAAATGTATAAACCTTACAACAGATATGGAGTCGTCACCCAGCCCAGCACCTCTATGAGTCGTGACTAGGAAAGATGGCCAAAGGGTTTGGTCACAGAGGAGCTTATAGGGACCGTTTCTTGGTGCTCTATTCTTTTCTGTCATCACACTTTCCAGAAAAGATCTAACCCGTTTGATACATACCGTCAAATCCAGCCCTGACTCCAGACTCTCTAGTCGGGCATCTCAAACGTAACATGATTAAAAAGAGAACACTCGATTTCCCTCCATGACCTTATACCTCTGTCTTCTCTAGGCTCCCCACATCTCTAAACAGCACTACGATTTATCCAGTTGCTCAAGGCAGAAGTCTGCAAACTAACCTTGATCCTTTTCCTTCCCTCCATTTACATGTTAGATCTATCAGCCAGTCCTGTGACACTGCCTCTGTATCTCATCCCTCCACCTCCACATCTGAGCCTCTGGTCTCTTATCTTTTCTGGCGTCCCTGCATCAGCCTCCTAACTTGCTGCCTGTGGGCCCATTTTCCTTTCTCTGTGCCATTCCTCCGCAGGAGCCAAAGTCAGCTCTCACAAATGCAATCTAGATTTTATTCCTCTCCACTGAAAATCCACTGAAGGTTGCCCATTGAACTCAGAAGTGCATCCAAACTCCTCTTGTTGGCTCACACAGCTGAGTGCAATCTCATGTTTACCCACCTCTCTGTGCTAGCTCACACCAACCTCCCCCTGCCCACTGTACTCTAGGAATGCAGACCAGCCTTTGTTCTGATTTTCAAACAGCCAAATGTTTTTCTGCCTTAACTTTGTGTTTACTAGCTGGAATCTCTTCCTGGTGTGTTTTCCAGCAACCACCATGTGACTAACTCCTTCTTGTCAACCAACTCTAAGCTTAAATGTCTCCTAGGTGTTCTTTGTCACATAATTCTATTTTAACTCTCTACCTAGCACTTATTCCCCTCTGCTATTCCTTCCTCCCTTCTTTCCTTCCTTTCTTCCTTCCTTTCCTCTCTTTTTCTTTCTTTCTTTCTTTCTTTCTTTCTTTCTTTCTTCTTTCTTTCTTTCTTTCTCTCTTTCTTTTCTTTCTATTATCTATCAATCTATCTATATCTATCATCTCTCTATATATATTCATCCATCCACCTATCCACATATGCTTTCATAAATAGGATAAAAGTTACAGAAGAACAGGGATTTTTCTGGATCTTGTTCCTTGCTGTATCTCCAGTGTCCAGAAGGAGCCAGCACACAGAAAACCTGAACTACATTATAGTATTAAAGACAGAGACAGATAAATTTATTATAATATGGGAAATGCCATGTTAGGGGAAGGCAGAGAGTGCTATAGAAGCACAAGAGGGGCAGCCAACCCAGCCTGTGAGAAGACTTCCTGGAAGAGGTGGTATTTGACTTGAGTTTTTAATAAGTAGATGTACAAGAAAGGTAAGGATGTTGGTCTAAGAAGTGACACCACCACTTTACTAATGTAAAGGCTGATTTGGATCTTTAGAAAAGAGCCTGGTGAAGAGAGAGAGAAATAGGCCTGAGCCATTAGCAGGAGACAAGAGCTCGAGTAAGTAGTCCTAAATGTCAGTAATGAGAATGAGGGGGAGAGAGGCAGAGAGAGAGAGAGAGAGAGAGAGAGAGAGAGAGACAATACTTATAGGTAGTGGAATCACATTGAAGGATTTATTTATTTTTTTAATTTTTTAAATGTTTATTTGTCTTTGACAGAGACAGAGAGACAGAGTGTGAATGGGGGAGTGGCAGAGAGAGAGGGAGACAGAATCTGAAGCAGGCTCCAGGCTATGAGTTGTCAGCCTAGAGCCCGAAGCGGGCTCAAGCACACAAACTGTGAGATCATGACCTGCACCAAAAGTCAGTCTCTTAACCAACTGAGCCACCCAGGTGCCCCCACATTGAAAGATTTTAAAAATATTACTCTGACAGCAGATTGTAAAAGCCTAGAAACAGAACAATTAAGAGATTAGTAAGGTAGTCCAGGCAAGAGGTGCCAAGCTCCTGAGGTAGAAGGGTGTTTGGAGCACTGGGTGGAAGAAGGGCTAGGGGGTGTCATCTAAGACATTAATGGTGCCATGCAGTGAAGGAAGGACACCTGCAGGTGGACTCTGCAATGGCCTGGACTTCAGACTTGAGCGGTATGGACTGGTGGCATCACTTGAATAAAAGAGGAAAAGTCGATTTGAGAGAAAGAGGAAAATCATGAATTCAGTTTTATCCATGTTAAGTTTGAGATGTCTGTGTAGCATTGAGACAGATTTTCCAATAAAAATTGAATGTATAAGTTGGGACAGGAGGGTTATAAAATTAGGAGTGGAAATACAGATTTAGGAATCCTCTTGGAGGTATTCATTCAAACGATGAGCGAAAGCACTATTGAATAAAAGGACATATAGAATAAAAGGCAAGCAAGGATGAAACCTTGGAAAATAGCAAAATTTTAAGTGTGGGTGGGAGAAATTATGTGAAGGAGATCAGAAAGAGATAGTTATAGAGGTAGGGGAGTCATGTGGCTAGTATCTCAGAACACTGGCCAGATTTTAAGAAGGAGGGAGTGATAGGCAGAGTCAAATGCAGGGAGAGAAATCTGGTAAGATACAGTCTAAGTGTTGTCTGAATAGTCTGGAGTGTGCTGTTTTGATAACCTTAGGGAACGCAACGTGTGGAGTGGTCAGGAAAGAAGATTGACTGGCGTGTTGAAGGGTGAGTGAGAGGTGAGAAAGGGAAGATGAGGGAATAGAGTATTCACTGGGTGACTTAACTTTTCAAAGAGTGTGAGAAAATCTAGAGAAGTTAGGACCAGAGAGCTCCAGACTTGAAAGAGAAGATCCTGTCCTCCAGTAGAAGGAGGGCCCCACACTCTGAGACTGGAGGAAGAACAGAGGGATCATAGGTACATTATTTATTGGAGGGAAGGAGGCAGGGGGAGTTTCAGCTGCATGAGTTCCATCTAATCAGTGAGGAAGGACTGATTAGGAGGAGAGGCTGTATATTTCATTCTAAAGAACACATGCTCTGACACTTAGTAGTTGTCACATAACTCACTAGTTGTGTGATGTCTGGAAAGTAGCTTAACCTCCCTAAGATTCAGTTTCTTTATCTGTAGAATGGGGATACCAGTGCTGATCTCATCGAGTTATGAGAATCAAATAAGATCATTACCCTAAAGCTAAGCACAGTGCTCCATCTAGGCAAGCTCTCAGTATATGTTAGCTGCTGCTATTGTTGTCACTGTTGATCGTGAAGGCTGCAGGGGATATCTGAGGTGGTGACTAAGAAGGATTTGAGAGGTAGTTGATGAAGAACAAATAAAAAGATAGGCAAATGTTATTGGTAACCCAGCTGGGATGGATGAGGAAGTGGCATGAGGCAGAGTAACATTTCCCCCAAAGATTTGAGTGTATTTATGATTGTTTAACATTTTCAAGTGAGCTCTGTGGAGTCAGAAGTTTGTCTAATGTTCTCACTGATGTATTTCCAAAATCTCAATTCATTTGTTTAGTTAATTTCTGTTTGTTTTAAAAGACAGTGATGGGTTTATAATTGTTGAATGCAGAAGCAGAAGTTGGTAGTTTGATTGCAGTTCTAATGGAAGCCTGCTCTATCCTTGCCTTTTACCCAATTATGAAAGCCTTTAAGTGACAAAATTACTTAGGGATGATCCTACCTTTTCTCATGTCAGGTTATATAACTATAAGGAAATTTAGGGAATGAAATACTAAGATGGAATAGTAGTGACTTTGATATATGTAACACCTGTAATTCCCCTGAGTGGCAGAAGTGGCCATTGGCAATGCTTTCGTTAATTTCCCTCACTTTCAAGTGTCCTCCTATGAAAACTGATGTTAACAAGTGCTGTGCAATTGGATATGATGATTATATGAAATGAAGTGTGTGAAATACCTGGTGTACACCTTGGCACAGAATGAATAATCAGGAAGTATTTCTTTTCTCTCCCATATTAGCTAACACAGTCACTGGTGTGGGAATGGATTCATGCAGAGAGTATAATATAGAAGAACTGATGTTAGATTGAAATTGAGGGGTCCTGAATTCTCATGCCATCCATATTACTCATTTTCTATGAAACTTTAAGCAGTTCACTTTAAGTCATCTACCAAATGTATAATAGTAATTTTCCTACTTTCCCAATGGGATTATTGTGAGGATCAAATGAGATCAGACATGAAATGCTACCTGAATGTAAGGTGCCATTAGTTTGGTCCTTAAAACCACCTGAAAGGCATTCTTATCTTAGGATGAGAGTACATCATGGCTTTGGAATTTGTTTTAGCATTTTCAGGCCCCATTTTTCTGTGATGGCACAAGAAACTCAGCAGCCTACTTGAAACACAATGTATCACCTATTATAACTGCAAAACATCAGAACATCCAGATTTCCTCTGTATTAACTATATGCTATTGTATAAGAAATTTTCCCAAAACCAAGTAGCTTATGCAACAAATATTTGCTATCTCATAGTTTCTGTGAATCAGGAATACCAAGACATAGCCTGGGGTTGAAGACATCTTCAGGCTTGAATGGGGCTGAAGAGTATGCTTTCAAGAGGGTGTACCCACATGGCTATTGGCGAGAGGCCTCTGTTCCTCCCACAGGGCTTTCTTCTCATCCAGAGTGAGAAATCCAAGAAGAACAAGGAGGGGGACACAGTACCTTGTGCAACCAAGTGTCTAAAATCACACACCATTAACTGTATTTTTTTTCAAGAAGCGAGTTAAGTCCAGGCACAGTAAAGGGGGAGTTGGGGTAGAGACTAGTCTCCTTCCCTTGAAAGGAGGAATATGAAAGAATCTGTGGACATATTTTAAAGCCACCACACTTTTTCATAGAGTCAAGGAGTGATCATGTGGAGTCCCCTTGGGCATCAGCGGAGTGTGTGGCTGCCTTACTGGTCAGTGATACATTTAGCATGAGGAGACTTATTCTAATACAAATATTAGTTCAATTTATTGAAAGATCTCTAGTGTAAATGGTTTATTTGATCCTTTCCAGGAGATGGGTTTTAGTAAGTAGACTAGGGAGGATTTGGAGAGTAAGTACAGGGATGGGGGAGTAGCCAAGTGGGAGAAGGACAGAGAATTAGCCCCTAAAAGCACAGCTTTACAACTACATGTGTTTATGGAGAGCTGGGCTATGAGGCCTGAGGAGGACTAAACTCTTTGAAAAGTGGCAGTAGCAGCAGCAGCTCGATTGGTGGACAGATGACCTAAAAAAGTAGTAACGATACTGGAAATGTTCCTCAGACCCTGCAAAAGAAGAGCTCTCTCCTCAGAACCGGAGCTGGGAATACAGCCCGAAAGAGTGAGTGGGTTCACAAGAGTAAGAGAGGGTTATTATGAGAAACCTTTCCAAGTAGATTTCAACTTTGGAGAAATACCAAGCTGTAAATTCATCTCAGACATTTAAAATGCATTAGATGCCACCACAGCCCTGGCTGGCAATTCAGCCAGCATTTACTGAGCAGCAATTGTGTGTCAGATGCTGTTCTTGTGGCATACACATTTATCAGTTCATTCAATCCTCCAAAACACTGTATGGGAAGTTTAATTATTATTCTCCTTTTATAGGAGATTAGTGCTCTGGAAGGTTATGTTCCTTGTTCAAAGTCACACAGGTAGCAAAGGGAAAAACTGGGATTTGAATCCAAGTTGTTTAAACTTTATTAGCTTTAATTTCTTAAATGAGAAATTGCAAATGCAGACATATCAGGGATTAAAAAATATTTCTTAAAACGTGGTATCTCCCTAACTAAAAGACTGGTATCTGCCTTGTTCCATGAAGAGTACCTTGCTCTTGACAACACAGTTCAAAATGAGGGTGATGACTTTCAGATCTCTTCCGCGCATTGATATCTTTCTCATTCAGAGATGAGGCTGTGTGTTTCCCACAGCAAACTGCCCACCCTTATTGAACATTCAGGCTATACCCAATCCCAATGCATCTTCCACTATGTAACAACTAATGACAGCCTAAATACTCAAACAGGGCAACCTAAAATTACAAAATTTCAAATACTTGATTTATAATTAGACTTTTAATTAAAATGTCAGTAATTTGATATCTTTTTCATAAACCTTATCTGTAAGAATTTGCTCATTCACCATTATTCCTTCAGGGAAAAAAAAAAATTTGCTCTTTCTCCCTCCTGTCTCTCTAAGACTTTTGGTTTCTACCCTTGCCCTGCAGGCCTGTGTGCCATTCATCCAGGCCTTCCTTCATTTAGCCAGTAAAATGCATTCACTTTTTCAACATGCATTTATTGAACATCTGCTATGTGCTAAGCACTTTTCTAGTCACTGATGAACCATTGTGGGTTGTGAGCCAGCCACTGTGCTTGGCTCTGTGGGTGCAGAGATGTTGTGTAAGACACCACCACTCTAATGGAAAAATGCAGCATAACAGGAGATGTGATGGCATTTCAGGTAGGATACAGTGGAGATGTATGAATATTTACATCTCTAATATTTACAGTATATAATATACTATTATTACATATGATATATCATTTTGCCTAGGGGTCATAAGATAGAGGAGAGCCATGTCAGATAAAAAGTAGGCTTGGGGAACCTGGGTGGCTCAGTTGGTTAAGCGGCCAACTTCGGCTCAGGTCATGATCTCGGGGTTCATGAGTTGGAGCCCCATGTTGGGCTCTGTGCTGACAGCTCAGAGCCCGGAGCCTGCTTCAGATTCTGTGTTTCCATCTCTCTCTGCCCCTCCCCTGCTCATGCTCTGTCTCTGTCTCTCTATCTTTCTCAAAAATAAATTTAAAAAAAAAAGTAGGCTTTCACCAGACAGTCATTGCATTAGTCTGGGACTGGATCCCCTGAGATGTAGCTGCCAAGAGAGGATTAAATGTGTAAGTACATTATTAGGGGAAAGAAGTGAAAGAGAAAGTGCAATGTGATGCAGAAGAAACTGGGAAAGCTGTTAGACCACATGTCTGGCCCTGAGTAAGGGAAAGAGGGAGGGAAAAGTCAGGTGGAAATATCCTAGACCATTGTATGGTCCTTGGAAAAAGGAGCCAAAGTTGGCCTCAGAAGAACTCCCGACCTTCCAGAAAAGATCTGCCTTAACATCTCTGCTGCCCTCAGGCATGGTCTGGGAGGAGCCCAGGAGAAGTAATCAGAGCTCAGTGTCAGAACTTGCATCTCTGTCTCTCTTGGTCGATACTGTTCCCTGTAGCTGCAGGTCTGGGAGGCACCTTGTCACTGTGAGGCCAGAACTCCAGGCAAGAGGACAGATTAAACAAAGGATTTGCTTAAAGCAGCTTAGTACACTTTAGGAGAACAACAAACTCAAAATGGCTGGAGAGTAAGGTGCATTTTGGTTGGGGAAATGAGGAAGCAAGAAGGGCAGGTATTGAGAAAAAATACTGGAGAGGGTCAGTAGCCAAATTACAGAGTCTAGTGTGTAAACCTAAGGGATTTGGGCAATGAGGAGACATTGGGGAATTTTAAGTAGGGAAGGGACCTAATCAGGTTTTAATAAATCAGTGGATGGGTTAGAAGATATGATAAGAAACAGGGAGAGGAGGTCAAACAACTTATATTCCGAACTATCATAGCCACATTAGAAATACTAGCTCAGGGAGTTGCTTGACAAGTAGAATGAAGATCACTCAATTACCAAGTATGTGTGAGGAGTCTTTGATTCCCAGATTTCTAGACAGAGGAGCCATTCCCTCAGCTAAGGACTGTGTAAAGAGACACTGGTTGGGAAGCTAAAATGTCTTGGACAGTGTGGCATTTGAGGTGTCTCAGCACTGTCTTACCCAGCGCTGAGACGAGAACTCAAGGCTTGAGATGCATGCTGGGGAGTTGTGAGCCTTTCTTTCTCAGGAGACATTTTAATGACACAGCACAGTTGGCCGACTGCCTCAAATCTTGTAAGGAGAGGGTGTTAGTGAGCTTGCTTCTCTTCATCTGTGTCTCCCTTTTGACCTTTGTCTTCTGAGCAGAAGTTAGTAAAGAGAAAAACAGCTACAGATTAATGTAACAACTATGAGATCATGAAATTGCAGAATTAACTTCTCCCAAATGGACAGGTACTCCATCAGCCCCATCCTTGTCTTTGTCTTTCTTTGTTTTGGGAGAACACAGCCTTGCACTCTCCAAACAGATATGTGGAGTGAATCTGCAGACACTGGTCAAGAGCACCCCTATCTCTGGACAGCTGCTGATGGATGGGTGGCCAAATGTATCTGACTTCCTTGTCCCAGCAGGGCAGAAATCACCAACAGAAATCGCCAGAATCTCTGATAAAACATGTGCTTTGCTTCCAGACCTCCTTCTTATTACTTAAGTTTCATGCCATTAATTCAGGCAACATAAAAATTGCCAACCAAAATTGTATGCATAAATCACACAGTCTTGGGGCAAGGGAGAAGAGAAAGAAAGATCAGTGTGATTCTCTGGGGGATGTGAAAAGGGCTTAAGATCTCATTTTTAAAACTACCTGCCCTGGGAGATGTGCAAAGTACTTCATAGCATTTTTTCCTTCCCCTTTTCTCCTCCTCTTTTTCTTCCTCCTCCCCCTCCCCTTCTCCTCTTCTTCATCTTTATCTCATCTTCTTTTTTTTAAAGTAAATTTAAACTTTATTTACTTATTTTGAGGGAGAGGAAGAGAGAGAGAATCCCAAGCAGGTTCTGCACTGTGAGCATGGAGCCCAGTGCAGGGCTTGAGCCTACAAACTGTGAGATCATGACCTGAGCCAAAGTCAAGGGTCAGACACTCAACCGACTGAGCCACCCAGGTGCCACTCATCTTCTCTTTTTTTAAAGTTTATTTATTTATTTTGAGAGAGACAGAGAAAGCATGATCAGGGGAGGGGCAGAGAGAGAGGGAGAGAAAGAATCTCAAATAGGCTGAGTGGTCAGTGCACAGAGCCCAATATGGGGGCTCAAACTCATCAAACCGTGAGATCACAACCTGAGCCAAAATCAAGAGTTGGATGGCTAACTGACTGAGCCACCCACATGCCCCTATCTTCATCTTCTTTTAATTCACAGAATCCTTAATGATCAGCCCACTTCTTAGTTCAAAACACACTAATGGCTGTCCCTCTTGTTCATCATAAAAACCCAAGCCTGCACATTGGCCTACAAGGCCCCCACACACCAAACCCTCCTACCTCCAGTTATTTCTTTGCTTCTTCCAGCTTCTCCTCCTCCTTCCCTCAGCTGCAGCCACACTGGCCTCCTTGATGCTCTTGGAGCCCTCAGCAGTGCTCTGGCCTCAGAGTGTTTGTGCTTGCTGATCCCTCTTCCTCCCAACCACCTGTCACCTGGCAAGTTCCTAGCACACACAAATGGCAATTTCCCTGACCACTCCATTCAAAATTGCAGCTCTTGTTCCCACATCATCCACATCCTCTGCCCTGTTTTATTTTTCTTTATAGTCCTTATCACCTTCCCATGCACCGTGCAATTTCGTTATTTTCATGTGTTGCCAATGTCTTCATACTAAACTGTAAGGCATGGAGTTTTGCCGCTTTGATTTCCCACGGTGTCATCATCACATTGCAACAGTGCCTGGCTCTAAAGGGCCAATTCTTCATGATCCCCATTCATAGATGGGGTGACTTAGCTGAGAACACTGAGATCACTTTCCCAGGTCACATGATCACTACACAGTGAAGCCTTAAATTCAAACACAGATTTGTCTGGCCCCAGGATCCACATTCTTTTCTCCACATTGTGGCTTCTTTCCTTTCCAAATTGCTAATTAAATACTTTCCTAGTATCAGGGGATGGCTTCCATTCAGAGAATGGCCACTCTCTAGACTCTGAATTCTTGGTCAGGGAGTCAGACTGTGAGAAAGGCCAAGAAAGGAAAGAAATGACATCAACGCTAGCGTAGGGGTTCTCCATGCTCACAGGAGTGAAATGCCCAGCACTTCATGAGATCGCTGGAAACACCCTTCCCCACCCCCAGTCTGGATCACAGGCACACAGGCTGTGGGAAAACTGGTGACACACACGTGCCAGCCAAGAGTTCCACGTAGATTGCATTCACAGATGTCTAATTGAAGCTTGCTGTTTATTAACAGAAGCTGCTTTGCCATTCAGAAATGGGAGTTAATCAAAATATGGCAAATGGCGCACCTTGAGAAATGTCACTCCTTATCATGATTGCATTTCCATATTTTTTCCATGTTTGGTGCGTGTATGAAATGCTTTTAGAAATTATACACTACTCACACCAGCCCCTGGTGGCAGGATGCATCTGAGTCTGTTTGGAGGATCTGGCAGAAACGGTATTGAACCATATTTCAGTGCAGCTTTATGTGCTGCGCATAACCTACATTTCTATAGCAATCGGTTAGAAGCAGAGCAATTCCTGGCACTTCTAGCTCACACAGAGCCCCGGAGAGCCCTGCTCCCTTCTCCCTTCCCTCTCTGTCAGTCATCAGGGAGTAAAGGTCAGGGGCTGGAAGCAGATAATTATGCTGCCTCAGGAATCAGTGTTTCCCTCTTAGAACCCTTGGAATGCAATTCATTTCTCATGTCTTTCTTCTCAGGTATTAACAAAGTCAACAACAAAAAAAAAAAAAAAAAAGATTTTTTTCCCCATCAGGACTTGCCAGCCCTGATTGAGAGCAGTCACCATGAATTTTAATCACAATGTCTATTTTTCAGCCCTGAATTTTCCATAATCAATTGCTTTTTGTTTATTAATTGAAAGCCAATATGTATAGGGTTTTAGAATTGCTGGATATTGACCCCTAGGAGACTACTCATTCACATTCAGAACCTGGCTGGTGTGTGCTTCTCCATAGAGCCCAAACTTATGTAAGAGGTACATTAGAAGATGATTTTTTCTTGTTGAAGTGATTCACTGTGTGGTTCTTTAAATGGGTTAACTTGTGCTGTAAATTAATTTACACAAAAGAGAGTCGAATCCTCTCTCATTATTTATTTATTTTTTAAAGGAACAAATCTATATCAGAGGTGAGATACAGGTGGATTCTCCTTATATTGACCTTTCTTTCTTACCGTGTGCCTCAGGGCTTTGCTCTGGTTTGTTTTCCTCTAGTTACTCTACCCTGTTTACATTTCTGAGGTGGGTGAAGGAGGTTGTGATGTCAGGGGCATGTTCACATGAGTGTGACTCATTGCATCCCCATAACTTCTCCGAGGGGAAAAGACTATGGTGATGGCATTTGAATAGGCACACATTGATTGTTGTTTGTTTTCCAGGATGTAGTGAGGGGATGTCAGTGTTTCACAGGACTACTGGAATCAGAATAAAGCATTCTTTGATTTCTTTTCTACTTGGCACTCCCTAACACTTCTTCTCCCATTTACTGATTGTATTAGTTTGCTAAGGTTGCTGTAACCACCACAGACTGAGTGGCTTATAAAACAGAAGTTTATTCTGTCACCGTTCTGTAGGCTAGAAATCCAACTCAATGTGTCAGTAGGACCGTGCTCCATCTGAAGGTACTGGGAAAAGATGTTTGAGGCCTCTCCCCCAGCTTCTGATAGTTCCTTGGCTTGTGGTAGCCTAAAGCCAATCTTCACATGGTGTTTTCTTGATAGACATAACTGTGTCCAAATTTCCCTTTTCTGGAAGAACACTGGTGAGGTTGGATTAGATTAACTCTACTGCAGTATTAGCTCATCTTAACTAGTTACATCTGCAATGACTCTCTTTCTAAATAACGTCACATTCTGAATACTGGGAATTAGATCTTTAACATATGAATGGGAATCACATAATTCAGTCCATAACACTGACCATTTTTATCTGTTGTTGCTTAACAAATTATCCCTAAACGTGGTGCCCTAAATATTTACTATCTCACAATGATTGTGGGACAAGAATCTAGGCATGGTTTATCTAGGTTCTCTAGCTCTGGGTTTCTTCTAAAGCTTTAGTCAAGCCTGCCCTAGGGGTGAATCTGTCTACAGTCTCACTCAGGTGATTGTTGGCAGGATCTGGTTCCTGGTGAGTGGTTGGAATGAGGGTCTCCATTCCTTATGACATACTGGCCAGAGGCATTTCTGGGCATGGACAGCTCATAACAATCTGAACAAGCAACATGGCAACAGACAGTGTGGGAGGTAACAAGATGGAAATCACAGTGTTTTATAACCTGATCTAGCAATAATACTGTCCATATTCCATTTGTTAGAAGCAAGTCACTGGATCCAGTCCACACTCAAAGGGAGGGGATCTCAACAGGACAAGGATACCAGGATGCAAGGATCTTTGGAAAGCACTTCTCAGATGCTGCTTACCTTGGTCTGCCCTCTGGGCCATCTTTTTTCATGAAAGCCTGTGCACGTTTGTATCCAGCTAGTTTGGTGGGCTTGCTTCTTGCCAGTAGACTTTCTAGGGTCGGCCAACCTCATTTTTTATTGTCTCTACTCCTTTCAATCCAAAATACCACTGTTTCTACTGATCTAATTTTCTCAAAAACTCTGAGAGATTTCTGTGAATCTTATTGGGGTTTGCTGTACTAGAAAAAAAAAGTCACATCCTGAAATCTCTTAGAGAAAAGCTTTTCTCTAGTTTGGATTTTGTTGAGAAGGCTGAAACAAAAGTCCTCATACTTCCCAGGGGTCCTATTGTTCCCGAGACAACTTGTATGTAGTGCCCTCACTCTCTTCAGCAGCCCCTTGTGTGGGACCCACTAATGGTCTGATCCTTCGATCTTTTTGAAGTCCTAACCAAGGGCAATGCTGTCTCATTCAGCTTTATTTCTAGACCACATTTTCCTGGCAACCTGGAAGCCATTTCTTAATTTTAGCATCTTTTGCTATCTAGAGAAGCTGAGAATTTTCAAAATCATCAAATCTTGGTTCCTTTTTGTGTAACAGTTCTTCCATCAATCTGTCACTTTTGCAGTTTACTGTAAGCAGTAAGAAGAGGCTGCAACACAGCTTGAAAATCTCCTGGGCAAGATCACCAAGTTCATTAGTGCTGGTCAAGACAAAATTGTCAGGTGGAATATGTACTTTAACAGCCGTCCCTCTCCCCAAACCCTGGGAATAAATACATATGCTCCCTGTGGCATCTCCCTGCTCTTCTCCCCGCCCCCCACTCTCCACCCCCTCTGACTTCATTGCCCTTTGTAGTTCCTATGTTTTTAGAACCCCCAGTCTGGCAAACATCTTGTTTCCAATAGTTCAAGTATTAGATTCAAGTCCTTGGACACTTAGAGGTCTGTAGTGATAGATTCATCTTACAAGCAAACCATTGACAATGCTATAGTTAGCTAATATGCTATTCCCACTACATTATCTCAATTAAAAAATACACCATAGACTTTAAAGAGTATTAAAGTCATATGGTTATATAAAGTTATAACTCTAATGATTTACATTTGAATAGTTTTTCCACTAATTTTACCATTTACAAAGGGCTTTAATTAATCCATTTATTTGTCACCAAAGTCCTATGCAGGAGTTGTCTTAACCTCAGTTTAGAGAATAGAGACCTGGGGCTCAAGGAAGATGAGTCATTTTATATCTGTTGCATGATTTAGATGGTGTCTCATGGCACCAGGACTCCAGACTACCCCAGTGTACCCTACTCTGCATCATAGAAGTCCTGCAGGGACAATATAGAGGATATAGTTATTTGGAGTGGGGATCATGATGGGAGGATCCTTTCACTAGGAGGATTTCTACATGTGCCTCAATTCTCTCTACATCATTGACTTTGCCTATTATAGACACTGCAAGGACTTTTGTAGTCTGTGATTTGTTGTTTTGGTCCAGAACCAACCCAGGTGCTCTGGAGGATGCTGCATCAGGCCACGGCCTCCCAGAGACTTTCTGTGAGCACGTGCTGACTTTCTTGATCCCCTTCTTTGGCCTATGTATAAGACAGAGTTTTGCTCTGTTTACAAAATGTACTGACAGCTTTCAGTAGTGGATTTGAGCATCTTCTGAAAGGGTTGACTGTTTATAGTTGGTGCTGGTTAACAAATAAACTCTGAGCCTGAAGGGGGCGGGGGGGAGAAAGGAAAAGAAAATTAGTACAGAATCCTCTTTATCTGTGGATTTGTCATTTTGGAGTTTGCTATAATTTAGATGAGCTGACAGAATACTGCTGAACTTGGAGTTGAATGTCTTAAAGGATTGAGTCTGTCTCCATGGCAGCGACGTTGGCCTGGCCCCAGGATTTCAGCATGTTGGAGGTGAAAGATCCTGGAGAATGGCTTTGCCCATTTCTCCATTGAATAGCTGAAGAAGTTGAGGTTTCCCAGATGAAGCTACACTTTCAACATAGCCATTTAGTTGTAATTCCAGGCCTAGATTTTAAATTGAAGGCTCTTTCTGAGTTCACTTGTTTTGGGGTTTTGATAATAATATAATAATTGTCAAATAACTAGTATGAAAATTTCATTATCATTGTAGTATTATTTTTACCACCAGCAGGCCAGTCAGGGTACCTGAGTCCTCCCTGACCCCTCAGTGACTCTTGCATTGGTACAGACCCCATGCCTCCTCTGTCAGCTTCTAGACCTCTTCCTCTCCATCCCAGCCTGGCGTCTCTCCCTGAAAACTGGCTACATCTCATCCCACCATACTTTCCAGTCTCCTTCCTAGCAATCAGCCTCACACAGTATTTCTTTTCTGTTTTTATCATTTCAGTCCCCTGTCCTTCCCTTTCCCATAAGCTCCCTACATACCCCACCAAGACATGCTTCTGCCAGCTCATTCCTTTGTTTCTACTACTCTGCTTCACGGACTTCAATTCCTATCTGCCCAAGGGCCAGCTTGAGGAGTGGCTTTCCACCTCTACAGTTGCTGACCTGGGCATACTAAGAGTCATTTGGAATTGTTGGCCTCCAGGTTCTCAAAAGGCACATACCCCAGGACATTTGCATATGAGTGGAAGGAAAGGAGGACAGCATCTCAAGGGTTTGTACATTTCCTCTCTCCTAATTCCTAAACTTACAGTCACTAAAATGTTTGAGAGAGGCTACACATTATTTGAGCATAATAGCAAGCATTCTCTCCATTATTTTTTCATTTTATCTTGCATTTTGAGAAAAATTAATGGAATTTACATGATTGTAGGACTTTTAAAAAAATGAATTTGGCAGGGAGCCTGGGAAGATAGCAGAGTAGGAGGATCCTAAGCTTACCTTATCCCATGGGTACACCTAGATCACAGCCACAGCAGTGTAACTAACCCAGAAAATAACCGAAAGACTATCAGAACAGACTCTCTGCAGTTAATCATAGAGAGTAGACCACATCGAAAATGGTAGGAGGAACAGAGACACATTCAGGAGCCAAACTCCCTGTGAGACCAACCACAGACAGGAGGGACACCAAGAGCACAGAGAAGGGTGAGGAGCAGACCACACACCTGTACCCCAGACAAGAGAGACCTCTACTGGGAAGATGAGTCCCTATAATATTTGGCATCAAAAACCAGAGGGGCTTAACTATGTGAGTTTTTACAATGAGTGAGGCTTAACTCTGAGTACTTTAAATTTCAGCAGGCTTAGCTCTGTGAGAGCCACAGAGCAGTAGGAAACTGAGTCCCTGCACTTAAACAGCCAGTATAACAAACAATCCTGTGAAGATACAGCATAGAAGCAGCAGTTGAAAACACTTGGGGTATACTGGAAAGATATTTATTTACTGATCTCAGAACATGCACTGGATGGGGAGGATCTTTATGAAACTTCTCCAAGAACAAAAGAGCTAGCGGGTGCCATTTCTCCTCACCCCCCAACCTTCAGCCTAGATACCTGGAAACCTGCCAGAACCAATGTGCAAACACTCACACCTAGCTTGCTAACAGCTTACCCTGCCTGTGTGTTCTCCTGTAGATCTGTCCCATCCAACCTGCCCCACTTGGTGGGAGTCCCTCCAAGATGGCACCTGAAATTCTACAAGCAGCCCCAATAGTGGCCAGCACTACTCCAACATGATTCTTGCCCTAGGAAGAGGGGAAGGTAACCACACACATCAGTTTGACTGTACCCCTAGCAATGAGTTAGTGGCAGACATCTGACCTCACTTTTGGCATTTCCCACCAACAAAAACCTCACAGGGGACAGGGAAATAAGAGAACCCTGTAGTTTGGAGTCACTGCAACCCCAACAGACAGACTGAGGGAAGACATCTGATCTGACCCAACTACAAGACCAAGGCAGACCCAGACTGGTCTCTTAAGGCACAAGGACCAAACCCGTTCTGCAACAGGCAAAGGGGGCCATTGCAGATGACTGGATTGAAGGCAAAAGCATTTCAATCACAACATAATGGTGCACAAAATATATGAGACACCCCTGAGTCACCTGGTTCTGGTGTACAGGGGACACTTCACTGCAGGGCACTACAGGACCTCTTCTTCATAAGACCACTACTTCTAAGATCGGGGGATGTAGATGACTTTCCTAATACATAGAAACAAACACAGAGAATTAGAAAAAATGAAGATACAGAGGAATATGTCCCCAATGAAAGAGTGTGACAAAATCACAGCAAAGGACTAAATGAAATGGAAATAAGCAATCTACCTGAAAGAGAGTTCAAGGTAATGGTCATAAGATACTTACTGGACTTGAGGAAAGAGTGGAGGACCTCAGTGAGACCTTCAACAAAGAGATAGAAAATATAAAAAAGAAGCAATCAGAGATGAAGAACTCAATAGCTGAAATTAAGAATACACAAGAGGGAATAACTAGTAGACTAGAGAAAGCAGGACAGATCAGCAACCTGGAAGACAGAGTAATGGAAAGCAACCAAGCTGAATAACAAAAAGAATAAAGATTAATAAAACAAGAATAGATTAAGGGAACTCAGCTACATCATCAAGTATAATAACATTTGCATTATAGGGATCCCAGAAGAAGAATAGAGGGGAAAGGGCACAGAAAACTTATTTGAAGAAATAATAGCTGAAAACTTTCCTAATCTGGGGAGAGAAACAGAAATCCAGATCCAGGAAGCACAGAGAGCCCCAACAAAACCTACCCAAGAAGGTTCACCCAAGACACATAGAAATTAAAATGACAAAAGTAATGAAAAAGAATTTTAAAGGCAATGGGTGAAAAGAAAATAATTTTATACAAGAGAAACCCTATAAGACTATCAGCTGGTTTTTCAGCAGAAACTTTGCAGGCCTGAAATGAAAGACATAATATATTAAAAGTGATGAAAGGAGGAAACTTGCAGCAAAAAAATTTCACCCAATAAGGCTCTTGTTCAGAATAGAAAAATAGATCTAGCCTTTCAGGAAATGTTAAAGGGAAGTCTTTGAGTGTAAAGAAAAATAGTGAGAAAATTATGAAAGGGGGACACCTGGGTGGCTCAGTCAGTTAAGTGTCTGACTCTTGGTTTCAGCTCAGGTCATGATCTCACAGTTTGTGAGTTCAAGGCCACATTGGACTCTGTGCTGGCGGTGTGGAGCCTGCTTGGGATTCTCTCTCTCTATCCCTCTCTCTGCCCCTTGGCTGCTCACACACACACACTCTCTCTCTCTCTCTCTCAAAATAAATAAATACACTTAAAAAAAGAGCAAGTTATTAAAGGAAAAAAATTTTCACAGGTAAATACAAACTTAATAAAAGTCATAGATTAATGATTTATAAAAACACTATGGAGGAGTGCCTGGGTGGCTCAGTTGGTTAAGTGCCCGACTTCGGCTTAGGTCATGATCTTGTGGTTCATGAGTTTGAGCCCTGCATCAGGCTCTGTGCTGACAGCTCAGAGCCTGGAGGATGCTTCGGATTCTGTGTCTCCCTCTCTCTCTGCCCCACCCCTGCTTGCATTCTTGTCTCTCAAAAGTGAATAAACGTTAAAAAAATTTTAAAAACAGTATGGAGATTAAAGCACAAAAGGAATAAAATCAATTATATGTATAAAAGTCAATCAAGGGACTCACAAAATAAAAGGATAGAAATTATGACATCATATATGTAAAACATGAGGAGAGAGTAAAAATGTAGGGCTTTAGAATGGGTTTAAACCTAAGCAACCATCAACTTAATATAGACTGCTATATGCATGGGATGTTATATGTCAACCTAATGGTAACCACAGATGAAAAGCTGGAAACCTATAACAGATATGTGAAAAATAAAGAGAAAGTAATCCAAGCATATTACTAAAGAAAGCCATCAAACCACAAGGGAAGAGAGTAAGAGAAGAAGGGAACAGAGGAACTACAAAAACAACCATAAAACAAGTAACAAAATGACAGTAAGTACATACCTATCAATAATTACATTGAATGTAAATGAACTAAATGCTTTACTCAAAAGACAGAGGTGACTGAATAGATAAAAAAGCAGGACTCATCTCTGCTGCATACAAGAGACTCACTTCAGACCTGAAGTCACTTGCATACTGAAAGTAAAGAGATAGAAAAACATTTACCATACAAATGGAAGCAAAAAGAAACCCAGGTATAAGTATAGCAATACTTATATCAGGCAAATGAATTTTAAAACAGACTGTAACATGAAATAAAGGACACCGCACAATAATAAAGGGAACGATTTAACAAGAAGATATAACAATCACACCCAACATGAGAACACCCAGATACAACCATTTACAGATATAAAAGAACAAATTGATAGTAATATACTTTTAGTAGGGGGCTTTAACACTCCACTTAACATCAGTAGATGGATCATTAGACAGAAAATCAACAAAGAAACAATAGCTTTGAATGACACTTTGGTTTAGATGGATCTAACAGATATATTCAGAACATTCCATCCAAAACAGCAGAATACATCATCTTTTCAAATGTACATGGAATCTTCTCCAGAATAAATCACATGTTAGATTACAAAACAAGTCTCAACAAAATCAGAAAAGATTAAAATCATATTAGAACAGAAATAAGTGAAAAAGAGTCTAAACAACAGTAGAATAGATCAATGAAACCAGGACATAGTTCTTTGAAAGGATAAATAACATTGATTAACCATTAGTCAGACTCATCAAAAAGAGAGAGAGAAAAGACTCAAGTAAAATCAGAAATGAGGAGAAATAACAACCAACACAACAGCAATACCAAGGATTATATATAATACAAAGGATTATGCATTATACATGAAAAATTATATGTCAATGTTTGGACAACCTAGAAGAAATGAATAAATTCCTGGAGACTTTAACCTTCTAAAACTGAATCAGGAAGAAATAGAAAATTTGAACAGACTGATTACTGACAATAAAATGGAATCAGTAATCAAAAACTCTCAACAAATGAAAGTCCAGGAACAGATGACTTTGCAGGTGAATTCAACCAAATATTTAAAGAGTTAATACCTCTTCTGCTCAAACTATTCCAAAATTTAGAAGAGGAAGGAAAATTTCCAAAATAATTCCATGAGGCCAGCATTACCCTGATACCAAAACCAGATAAAGACACTACAAAAAAGAAAACTACAAGGCCAATATCTCTGGTGAACATAGATGCAAAAATCTTCAACAAAATATTAGCAAACCGAATCCAATAATACATTTAAAAAATCATTCACCACAATTAAGTGGGATTTATTCCAGGGATGCAAGGTGGTTCAATATTTGCAAATCAACCAATGTGATGCATCACATTAACAACATAAAGGATATAAAACCATATGAATATCTCACTAGATGCAGAAAGAGCATTTGACAAAGTACAAGATACATTCATGATAAACTCTCTCAACAAAGTAGGATTAGAGGGAACATACCTCAATTTAATGAAAGCCGTATATGAGAAACCCATAGCTAACATCATACTCAATGGTGAAAAACTGAAAACTTTTCCTCTAAGATGAGGAATAAGACAAGGATGTCCATTCTCACCACTTTTATTCAACATAGTACTGGAAGTCCTAGCCACAACAATCAGACAGGAAAAAAATAAAAGGCATCTAAATTGATAAGGAAGAAGTAAAACTTTCAGTATTTGTGGATAGCATGATACTGTATATAGAAAACCGTAAAGACTCCACCAAAATATTGCTAGAACTGATTAATGAATTCAGTGAAGTCACAGGATACAAAATCAACATACAAAAATCTGTTACATTACTATACACTAATAAAGTAACAGAAATTTTGAAATAATCTCATTTACAATTGAACTACCAAGGAATAACATATGTAGGAGTAAACTGAACGAAGGAGGTGAAAGACCTGTTTTCCAAAAACTATAAAACTCTGATGAAAGAAATTGAGGATGATATAAGCAAATGGAAAAATATTCCATGCTCATGGATTGGGAGAACCAATATTGTTAAAATGTCCATACTACCTAAAGCAATCTATAGATTTAATGCAATCAATCTCTATAAAAATACAAACAATAGTTTTCACAGACCTAGAACTAATAATCATGAAATTTGAATTTTTTTTTTTTGTATTTCAAGAGGCTTTATTTTAAAAAAAAAATTTTATGAGCCATTATAAACACACACATGTATGTAATGAGAATTATATAATAAACACTTTTAGATCCATTACCCAAATTCAAGACTACCAAGATTTTTCCATTTAGTTCTGTTTCTTTTGTTTTTTGGTTTTTTTGCTGAAGTATTTGAAAACAAATTCCACATCCAGTGTTGTTTCATCCTGCCTTATGTTGAGCATATCTTTTTTTTTTTTTTTTTTTTAATATATGAAATTTACTGTCAAATTGGTTTCCATACAACACCCAGTGCTCATCCCAAAAGGTGCCCTCCTCAATACCCATCACCCACCCTGCCCTCCCTCCCACCCCCCATCAACCCTCAGTTTGTTCTCAGTTTTTAACAATCTCTTATGCTTTGGCTCTCTCCCACTCTAACCTCTTTTTTTTTTTTTTTCCCTTCCCCTCCCCCATGGGTTTCTGTTACGTTTCTCAGGATCCACATAAGAGTGAAACCATATGGTATCTGTCTTTCTCTGTATGGCTTATTTCACTTAGCATCACACTCTCCAGTTCCATCCATGTTGCTACAAAAGGCCATATTTCATTTTTTCTCATTGCCACGTAGTATTCCATTGTGTATATAAACCACAATTTCTTTATCCATTCATCAGTTGATGGACATTTAGGCTCTTTCCATAATTTGGCTATTGTTGAGAGTGCTGCTATAAACATTGGGGTACAAGTGCCCCTATGCATCAGTACTCCTGTATCCCTTGGATAAATTCCTAGCAGTGCTATTGCTGGGTCATAGGGTAGGTCTATTTTTAAATTTCTGAGGAACCTCCACACTGCTTTCCAGAGCGGCTGCACCAATTTGCATTCCCACCAACAGTGCAAGAGGGTTCCTGTTTCTCCACATCCTCTCCAGCATCTATAGTCCCCTGATTTGTTCATTTTGGCCACTCTGACTGGCGTGAGGTGGTATCTGAGTGTGGTTTTGATTTGTATTTCCCTGATAAGGAGCGACGTTGAACATCTTTTCATGTGCCTGTTGGCCATCCGGATGTCTTCTTTAGAGAAGTGTCTATTCATGTTTTCTGCCCATTTCTTCACTGGGTTATTTGTTTTTCGGGTGTGGAGTTTGATGAGCTCTTTATAGATTTTGGATACTAGCCCTTTGTCCGATGTGTCATTTGCAAATATCTTTTCCCATTCCGTTGGTTGCCTTTTAGTTTTGTTGGTTGTTTCCTTTGCTGTGCAGAAGCTTTTTATCTTCATAAGGTCCCAGTAATTCACTTTTGCTTTTAATTCCCTTGCCTTTGGGGATGTGCCGAGTAAGAGATTGCTACGGCTGAGGTCAGAGAGGTCTTTTCCTGCTTTCTCCTCTAAGGTTTTGATGGTTTCCTGTCTCACATTCAGGTCCTTTATCCATTTTGAGTTTATTTTTGTGAATGGTGTGAGAAAGTGGTCTAGTTTCAACCTTCTGCATGTTGCTGTCCAGTTCTCCCAGCACCATTTGTTAAAGAGACTGTCTTTTTTCCAATGGATGTTCTTTCCTGCTTTGTCAAAGATGAGTTGGCCATACGTTTGTGGGTCTAGTTCTGGGGTTTCTATTCTATTCCATTGGTCTATGTGTCTGTTTTTATGCCAATACCATGCTGTCTTGATGATGACAGCTTTGTAGTAGAGGCTAAAGTCTGGGATTGTGATGCCTCCTGCTTTGGTCTTCTTCTTCAAAATTACTTTGGCTATTCGGGGCCTTTTGTGGTTCCATATGAATTTTAGGATTGCTTGTTCTAGTTTCGAGAAGAATGCTGGTGCAATTTTGATTGGGATTGCATTGAATGTGTAGATAGCTTTGGGTAGTATTGACATTTTGACAATATTTATTCTTCCAATCCATGAGCAGGGAATGTCTTTCCATTTCTTTATATCTTCTTCAATTACCTGCATAAGCTTTCGATAGTTTTCAGCATACAGATCTTTTACATCTTTGGTTAGATTTATTCCTAGGTATTTCATGCTTCTTGCTGCAATTGTGAATGGGATCAGTTTCTTCATTTGTCTTTCTGTTGCTTCATTGTTAGTGTATAGGAATGCAACTGATTTCTGCACATTGATTTTGTATCCTGCAACTTTGCTGAATTCATGTATCAGTTCTAGCAGACTTTTGGTGGAGTCTATCAGATTTTCCATGTATAATATCATGTCATCTGCAAAAAGCGAAAGCTTGACTTCATCTTTGCCAATTTTGATGCCTTTGACTTCCTTTTGTTGTCTGATTGCTGATGCTAGAACTTCCAGCACTATATTAAACAACTGCGGTGAGAGTGGGCATCCCTGTCGTGTTCCTGATCTCAGGGAAAAAGCTCTCAGTTTTTCCCCGTTGAGGATGATGTTAGCTGTGGGCTTTTCATAAATGGCCTTTATGATCTTTAAGTATGTTCCTTCTATCCCGACTTTCTCAAGGGTTTTTATTAAGAAAGGGTGCTGGATTTTGTCAAAGGCCTTTTCTGCATCGATTGACAGGATCATATGGTTCTTCTCTTTTTTTTTGTTAATGTGATGTATCACGTTGATCGATTTGCGAATGTTGAACCAGCCCTGCATCCCAGGAATGAATCCCACTTGATCATGGTGAATAATTCTTTTTATATGCTGTTGAATTCGATTTGCTAGTATCTTATTGAGAATTTTTGCATCCATATTCATCAGAGATATTGGCCTGTAGTTCTCTTTTTTTACTGGGTCTCTGTCTGGTTTAGGAATCAAAGTAATACTGGCTTCATAGAATGAGTCTGGAAGTTTTCCTTCCCTTTCTATTTCTTGGAATAGCTTGAGAAGGATAGGTATTATCTCTGCTTTAAACGTCTGGTAGAACTCCCCTGGGAAGCCATCTGGTCCTGGACTCTTATTTGTTGGGAGATTTTTGATAACCGATTCAATTTCTTCGCTGGTTATGGGTCTGTTCAAGCTTTCTATTTCCTCCTGACTGAGTTTTGGAAGAGTGTGGGTGTTTAGGAATTTGTCCATTTCTTCCAGGTTGTCCAGTTTGATGACATATAATTTTTCATAGTATTCCCTGATAATTGTTTGTATCTCTGAGGGATTGGTTGTAATAATTCCATTTTCATTCATGATTTTATCTATTTGGGTCATCTCCCTTTTCTTTTTGAGAAGCCTGGCTAGAGGTTTGTCAATTTTGTTTATTTTTTCAAAAAACCAACTCTTGGTTTCGTTGATCTGCTCTACCGTTTTTTTAGATTCTATATTGTTTATTTCTGCTCTGATCTTTATGATTTCTCTTCTTCTGCTGGGTTTAGGCTGCCTTTGCTGTTCTGCTTCTATTTCCTTTAGGTGTGCTGTTAGATTTTGTATTTGGGATTTTTCTTGTTTCTTGAGATAGGCCTGGATTGCAATGTATTTTCCTCTCAGGACTGCCTTCGTTGCGTCCCAAAGCGTTTGGATTGTTGTATTTTCATTTTCGTTTGTTTCCATATATGTTTTAATTTCTTCTCTAATTGCCTGGTTGACCCACTCATTCGTTAGTAGGGTGTTCTTTAACCTCCATGCTTTTGGAGGTTTTCCAGACTTTTTCCTGTGGTTGATTTCAAGCTTCATAGCATTGTGGTCTGAAAGTATGCATGGTATAATTTCAACTCTTGTAAACTTATGAAGGGCTGTTTTGTGACCCAGTATATGATCTATCTTGGAGAATGTTCCATGTGCACTCGAGAAGAAAGTATATTCTGTTGCTTTGGGATGCAGAGTTCTAAATATATCTGTCAAGTCCATCTGATCCAATGTATCATTCAGGGCCCTTGTTTCTTTATTGACTGTGTGTCTAGATGATCTATCCATTTCTGTAAGTGGGGTGTTAAAGTCCCCTGCAATGACCACATTCTTATCAATAAGGTTGCTTATGTTTATGAGTAATTGTTTTATATATCTGGGGGCTCCGGTATTCGGCGCATAGACATTTATAATAGTTAGCTCTTCCTGATGGATAGACCCTGTGATTATTATATAATGCCCTTCTTCATCTCTTGTTACAGCTTTTAATTTAAAGTATAGTTTGTCTGATATAAGTATGGCTACTCCAGCTTTCTTTTGGCTTCCAGGAGCATGATAAATAGTTCTCCATCCCCTCACTCTCAATCTAAAGGTGTCCTCAGATCTAAAATGAGTCTCTTGTAGACAGCAAATTGATGGGTCTTGTTTTTTTATCCATTCTGATACCCTATGTCTTTTAGTTGGCGCATTTAATCCATTTACATTCAGTGTTATTATAGAAAGATACGGGTTTAGAGTCATTGTGATGTCTGTATGTTTTATGCTTGTAGTGATGTCTCTGGTACTTTGTCTCACAGGATCCCCCTTAGGATCTCTTGTAGGGCTGGTTTCGTGGTGACAAATTCCTTCAGTTTTTGTTTGTTTGGGAAGACCTTTATCTCTCCTTCTATTCTAAATGACAGACTTGCTGGATAAAGGATTCTCGGCTGCATATTTTTTCTGTTTAACACACTGTAGATATCGTGCCAAGCCTTTCTGGCCTGCCAAGTTTCAAAGGAGAGATCAGTCACGAGTCTTATGGGTCTCCCTTTATATGTGAGGGCACGTTTATCCCTTGCTGCTTTCAGAATTTTCTCTTTATCCTTGTATTTTGCCAGTTTCACTATGATATGTCGTGCAGAAGATCGATTCAAGTTACGTCTGAAGGGAGTTCTCTGTGCCTCTTGGATTTCAATGCCTTTTTCCTTCCCCAGTTCAGGGAAGTTCTCAGCTATAATTTCTTCAAGTACCCCTTCAGCACCTTTCCCTCTCTCTTCCTCCTCTGGGATACCAATTATGCGTATATTATTTCTTTTTAGTGTATCACTTAGTTCTCTAATTTTCCCCTCATACTCCTGGATTTTTTTATCTCTCTTTCTTTCAGCTTCCTCTTTCTCCATAACTTTATCTTCTAGTTCACCTATTCTCTCCTCTGCCTCTTCAAGCCGAGCCGTTGTGGTTTCCATTTTGTTTTGCATTTCGTTTAAAGCGTTTTTCAGCTCCTCGTGACTGGTCCTTAGTCCCTTGATCTCTGTGGCAAAAGATTCTCTGCTGTCCTGTATACTGTTTTCAAGCCCAGCAATTAATTTTATGACTATTATTCTAAATTCACTTTCTGTTATATTATTTAAATCCTTTTTGATCAGTTCATTAGCTGTTGTTATTTCCTGGAGATTCTTCTGAGGGGAATTCTTCCGTTTGGTCATTTTGGATAGTCCCTGGAGTGGTGAGGACCTGCAGGGCACTTCCCCTGTGCTGTGGTGTATAACTGGAGTTGGTGGGCGGGGCCACAGTCCGACCTGATGTCTGCCCCCAGCCCACCGCTGGGGCCACAGTCAGACTGGTGTGTGCCTTCTCTTCCCCTCTCCTAGGGGCGGGATTCACTGTGGGGTGGCGTGGCCTGTCTGGGCTACTTGCACACTGCCAGGCTTGTGTTGCTGGGGATCTGGCGTATTAGCTGGGGTGGGTAGGCAAGGTGCACGGGGGCTGGAGGGGCAGGCTTAGCTCGCTTCTCCTTAGGTGATCCACTTCAGGAGGGGCCCTGTGGCAGTGGGAGGGAGTCAGATCCGCTGCCAGAGGTTTGGCTCCGCAGATGCACAGAGTTGGGTGTTTGCGCGGAGCGAGCAAGTTCCCTGGCAGGAACTGGTTCCCTTTGGGATTTTGGCTGGGGGATGGGCAGGGGAGATGGCGCTGGCGAGCGCCTTTGTTCCCCACCAAGCTGAGCTCTGCCGTCCGGGGGCTCAGCAGCTCTCCCTCCCTTTGTCCTCCAGCCTTCCCGCTTTCTGAGCAGAGCTTTTAACTTATGACCTCCCAGACGCTAAGTCGCGCTTGCTGTCGGAACACAGTCTGTCCAGCCCCTCCGCTTTTGCCAGCCAGACTCGGGGGCTCCGCTTGGCCGGCGAGCCGCCCCTCCGCCCCGGCTCCCTCCCGCCAGTCTGTGGAGCGCGCACCGCCTCGCCGCCCTTCCTACCCTCTTCCGTGGGCCTCTCGTCTGCGCTTGGCTCCGGAGACTCCGTTCTGCTAATCATCTGGCGGTTTTCTGGGTTCTTTAGGCAGGTGTAGGTGGAATCTAAGTGATCAGCAGGACGCGCGGTGAGCCCAGCATCCTCCTACGCCGCCATCTTCCGGACTCCCGAAATTTGAATTTTAAATTAAAAAAACTTTTTTTAATGTTTGTTTATTTTTGAGAGAGACAGAGCATGAGTGGATGAGGGGCAGAAGGAGAGAGAGACAGAGAATCTGAAGCAGGCTCCAGGCTCTGAGCTATCAGCACAGAACCTGACATGGGGGTCAAACCCATGAACTGTGAGATCATGACCTGAGCCAAAGTTGGAGCTTAACTGACTGAGCCACCCAGGCACACCTAAATAATCCTGAAATTTGTATGGAACCACAAAAGACCTCAAAAAGCCAAAGCAATACTGAAAAAGAAGAACAAAACTGGAGGTATCACAATTCCAGATTTAAAGATATGCTACAGAGCTGTAGTAATCAAAACAGTATGATACTATCACAAAAATAGACACATAGATCAACAGAATGGATTAGAAAGCCAAGAAATAAGCCCACACCTTTATGATCCATTAATCTACAACAAAGGAGCCAAGAATATACAATGGGAAAAGTTCTCTTCAACAAATGGTGTTGGGAAAACCGGACAGCTACCTGCAAAAGAATGAGACAACTTTCTTATACCACACACACACACACACACACACTCAAAATAGATTAAAGACCTAAATGTGAGACCCAAAACCATAAAATTCCCAGAAGAAAACATAGGCAGTAACCACTTTTACACTAGTCATAGAAACATTTTTTTTAGATATGTCTCCTTTGGCAAGGGAAACAAAAACAAAGTTAAACTATTTGGACTATACCAAAATAAAAAGCTTTTGCCTAGTGAAGGAAACCATCAACAAAACAAAAGGGCAATCTACTGAATAGGAGAAGATATTTACAAATGACATATCTGATAAGGGGTTAATATCTAAAACATACAAAGAACTTCTACAGTAACACCAAAAATCCCACAAACGATCCAATTAAAAATAGGCAAGGACACGAATAGACATTTTTCCCAAAAAGACATGCAGATGACCAAAGATATGTGAAAAGATGCTCAACATCACTAAATCATCAGGGATGCAAATCAAAACACAATGAATGGGGTGCCTGGGTGGCTCAGTTGGTTGAGCATATGACTTCAGCTCAGGTTATAATCTCATGGTTTGTGAGTTTGAGCCCCACATCAGGCTGTCGGCTGTCAGCGACAGAGAGCCCACTGTGGATCCTCTGTCCCCTCTCTCTTTGCCCCTCCCCCACTCGCTCAAAAATAAATAAGCATTAAATAAAAACAACAATGAAATATCACCTCACACCTGTCAGAGTGACTAAAATGAAAAACACAGGAACAATAACAACAGCAACAAATGTCAGTGAGGCTATGGAGGAAAAGGAACCCTCAGGCACTGTTAGTGGGAATGTAAACCGGTGTAGCCACTGTGGAAAACAGTGTGGAGGTTCCTAAAAAGATAAAAAATAAAAAATGCCATAGATGAATGGATAAGGAAGATGCAAAACCATGGAAAAGAATGAAATCTTGTCATTTGCAACAATACAGGTGCATCTGGAGGGTATAATGCTACATAAGTGAAATAGTCAGAGAAAGACAAATACCATGTGCTTTCATGTGTATGTGGAGCTTAAGAAACAAAATAAATGAACAATGGAAAACAGAGACAAAAAAATAAGACTTTTAAATATAGATTATAAACTGGTGGTTGCCAGAGGGATGTGGGTGAGAAGATGGATGGATAGGTGAGGGGGATTAAGAGTACACTTATCATGAGCACCGAGTATGTATAGAATTGTATTGTATACCTGAAACTAATATACTACTGTATATTAATTATAATTCAATTATATAAAATATATATAACATAATTGTGTATATATGTATCTATATATAAATATACATAAAAGAACATATAAAAGAAATATGGTTTGTATTTCAAAACATATCTGATTTCAAATACTTTTGGTGGTTCTAGACCAGCACTGTCTGGTAGAATCCCCTGTGATGATGGAAATGATTTGTATCTATTCTATACAGTGCAGTAGCTACTAGCTACGTGTGCCTATGGAGTACTTAAAATGTGGCCAGTGTGACTGAGGAACTGAATTTTTAATTGTATGCAGTTTTAATTATTTTATATTTAAATAGTCACCTGTAGACTGGGTATGATAGTGGACAGTATAGTCTGCACAATCTTAGCCTTTTTTTTTTTTTTTTTGGCAGGAGGGAACATTGTGCACCCATCAAATATTAGCATTCATCCCACCCCCACTATCTTTGTGCTATATGCCATTGTTTTCCATGATTCTTCACCTGGAAACATGTAGAACTAAAGCTGCCCTTGGGTAGGTAGTGAGAAAGCATATCTCACTTCAACATCCTTTCTTTCTGCCAATTACAGAAGATTCAGAAATCTACTTAGCCTAATGCAGAGGCCCATGTAGCCAAGTGATACTAGTACTAATAATTATAGTAAGAGATAACACTGATTTGTTGTTCCATATGGACGAGTATATAATATGTACTAACTCATTTCATCTCCATAGCAGCCTGTGAAATCTCTACTATTATTATATCATCCCCATCTAATGGATCAGGAGACTGAAGTAAAGACCACAGAGCTACTAAGTGCTAGATCTTGGATTTGAGGTCTGTCATTTGATGGTAGAGCTCACTCTCTGACAACTTCAGTGTCCAGAATTTCTATTGTGGATTCATTACTTAGACACGATTGATTAAATCATTGGCCACATCACTGAACTCTACAGTCCTCCTCCCCTCTGCAGAGGTCATGACAATATCATTTGGCTCAAAGCCTCAACCCCTCTAATCACATGGTGGATCTTTCCATGGCCAGCCTTCATCTTGAAATTATGTAGGGACTTACCATGAGTCACCTCATTAGCATGAGCTGTCAGAGCCCACCAAGAATAACAAAGGCACTCCTATCATTTCATTGATGGCTTTCTTCCTTTGCAAAAGCTTTTTAGTTTGATGTAGTCCCAATTGTTTTATTTTTGCTTTTGTTTCCCTTGCCTGAGGAAACAGATCCAGAAAAATGTTTCTATGGCTGATGTCAACATGGTTACTGCCTTTTTTTTTTTTTTTCTGGGAGTTTTATGGTTTCTGGTGTCACATTTAGGTCTTTAATCTATTTTGAGTTTATTTTTGTGTATGGTGTAAGAAAGTGGTCCAGTTTCATTCTTTTGCATATAGCTGTCCAGTTTTCCCAACACCATTTGTTGAAAAGACTTTTTCCCACTATATGTCCTGTCGCCTTTGCCATGGATTAAGTGACCATAAGTGTGGGTTTATTTCTGGACTCTCTATTCTGTTCCATTGCTCTGTGTGTCTATATTTTGTGCCAGTAACATACTATTTTGTTTACTACAGCTTTGTAATATATCTTGAAATCTGAAATTGTGATACCTCCAGCTTTGTTCTTCCCCACGGTAATGCTATTGCCTCCTTTGTCATACATTAGTTGAGTATACTTTATGTGGTGACAAAAGGTAACTGTTTTTATCATGGTGAGTATTTCGTGATGTATATACTGCTGAAATCACTATGCTTTACACCTGAAACTAATATAACATTGTACATCAATTATACTTCAATTAAAAATAAATAAACACAGGGAAAAAAGCCAAATGTCACTTTGTAAATGTTAAAAACCAAAACCAAAACCAAAAACCAAAAACCAAAGGTACTCCTAATAAGTGGAAAATTCCAAGGGCTTTGAATCTCCACCCCAAGAAGCTGGGACAAAAAAACAAACAAACAAACAAACAAACAATTTCTTATTATATAGTAGATATAGCAGCTACATCAGAAATTTATTTTCAAGTGATTAGGAGCAAGGGTAAAGAGAAAAATCTCTAAATTTTTTGTAGTTACTGGACATATTCATATGTATTATCTCATTTAGTTCTCATGACACTCCTATAGGAAAGATATTATGGATGTCTTTGTTTTATTGATGGATAAACTGAAACCAATAACGTAAAAACACAGTACATAAATATCCAACTAGCAATAGTGTTGGAGTTTAAAATCAAGTTTTCTGACTTTAAATCACAAGCCCTTCGAACCTGTAAGACTAGAAGACAGAGATAAGAATAGAGATGCTTTGAATTCTTAATTGTTTTTCTTATCTGTGAATGAAGGCTGGAAATGGATTTGCCCAAGATAGAGCAGGAACTGAGGAATGTAGTAGCTGGGAGTTAGGCTTTTTCCCAATGTACCAATTGATTCCTTCTTTGGTCTCATGTGTTTCTTTGGAGAAGGATAAGCTTTGACTTTGTCAGCACTTATTGCGAGCATTGAAAATACAGAAGTCCCAGGCTTCTCTGGAGGGAGGACAGATAGTAAACACAAGATGGCAATATGATGTGGTTACAGAAACAATAGAAGAAAGCACTTGGGATGGGTCCTAACTAGGACGGGTAGGGAAGCGGGAGTCAGGAGAGATTTCTTGCAGGAGACAGAGTAGGAGCTTAGTGAGGCTTAGAAGCAAACTGAGACTAACCAGGCCTCCCAATCTATAAGTGAATGGAAAAGGGGTACTGCACTCTTACCTAGATCTAGGAGGCTGATGGGTCCTGGTGATGCCCCAAAGCCTAACTAACACTTTGTAACTTCCTTGTTCTTGCATCTGCCTCAGTTGTGGCTAGCACCCCATCGTAGAAAGAATGGAGTCCCCCAAATTAGGGGGATTGGGATGTGAGCATGCAGGCCTCAGAAATGCTAGGGGTAAATGAGTGTGTCAGGGGTTCTGTTGAATTTTTCATCTATAAAATGAGTACTTTGGACTTTCCTATATGATCCCTGGGGTCCTTCGAACTCTCACATTTCATTATTTTGTGATTTCATAAAAAATGTTTTGCAAAGCAAATGAATAGTGTAAACAAGATTATAGAGAGAATATTTGCCTTCTTAAGGGAATAAATTGTTCTCAGGTACTTCGGGAGCGTTCATTTGCATATAAACAATGCAAATTCTATATAAACAGAGGAGGCTTGTTTTCTTAGGTGTTTTGGTAAGTTAATTACAAATCATTCTTGTCAATTTTGCTAGTCTATGTGTATTAGGAAGTAATAGACCTGCATTCATTTTAAATATCCTGTACTTCTGAATATTCACAGTTTCTTGAATGTTCGTAATAGCTGACTTTTCTCTGAATTAGCCTGATTCTTGAATCTTAAATGATTTATTTATTCAGTGGGTTATAGATACACAGGATTTGTTTTTCCAAGAAGGATTTGGAGAAATTCATCCTGCCAGTGTTTTTAACTCCTGGTGTCTTATGGTCTTTCTACATCTTTCTCCCCCTGTAACTTTGAGTGCTTCTCCCCTCCACCCCCACCCCTATCACTCAGACTACATAAACTTCCACTAACAACTAACATTTTGCAAGTATTTTATTTGTTTAGACAAATTTCAAAGATTTGGGCATCACACAGAGGTAGCACCATGCCCAAAAGTCCATTTTCCTTGTTCCGTTCTCTCCATGCTTCATCTTTTCTCCCACATTTTTTCTCTTCTCCTCTTTCTTCTGCAACCCACCTCATTCCCTGCCATTCACGACTCTCAGAAGCAGGACACGCTGCATCCTTTGGCACAGCAGTTTACTGACCACTTGCTGTGGCTTGGGCATTTTCTTGAGGTTTTGTTCTCTACTCCCTATTGGCGGCTCAAAATATTCCAAATGCATTTGGTTGGGGCAGGGTAAGTTAGAGGAAGGATATTTAAAGGAAGCATGCTTCCACTAAAAGGAATGGGGAAATCTGGGCAAGGCTAGGAGTGAAGGATGAGCTCCCAGGCAGAAGGAAGCACTTATACAAACTGTAAAAGCACATGGGAGTGTGGCAGGTTCAGAAACGTCCGTGATGGGATTTTAGAATGATTACGGGGTCATTGATGAAAAGATTGAGCTGGAGGAGAAGCCCTGGCCATATCACAAATGACCTTTGTTTATTACATTTTTCTCCAGTAGGAACCTAGTGAAACACTGTAACACCTGTGTGATGACACAGCAGAGCTGGTTGCAAAGGTGCCAGATAGAAGCCGAGTGTAATGTCAAGGGCCCGGAAGAGGCCATGGGTGGGAGGTGCAGAGGACATGCCATATTTCAGAGTAAAATAGGAGGCCAGTAAGACTTGTGGTTGATTTGTTATGGGGTGGGGGAGAAAAAGAAATGGGCCAGGGAGACACTGAATTTCCTCCTTGAGTTCTTGTTTGCCAAGTTAGGGAATGCAAGAAAGGAAAGAATCAAAATTGAGGGAGGCTTGATTTGGGAAATCTAGTTTAATTTGGTTTATCTTTGCCCTATGGTGATAAACTGAGCAAAGTTGACAGTGCTCAGATGTCATTCATGGCACATCTCAGGCCGCAGATTGAACATCTCAGGCAGCATATCAAAGTCATGATTATTCAACAACATGTGTGTGGAAAATGTCTGGAACATAGCTCCTCCTCATCCAACAAACCTAACTCATTCTGGCCCCATCATTTTGTAGAAGCCGTGGTCCATGATTTCATGATTTCATTTCTTATTTCCCTGTAAACTTGCTGTCTAGGTGTCAGAAACCAGGCTTCATTATGACTAAGGATACTCTGCTTAGTTTTTTAATTGGTTTGTTGAATAGTTTACATTTCATGTGAGGTAGTCACATCAATTTTTCTCCAGTAACCATCTCCAAACACTGCTCAGAACACATTCCACACCCCTTTCCCTGACCTTGATAACATCTCAGAAAGACTGCACACGTTTCTGGTCATCTTCCATAGTGAGAACAGTTCAATTTTGGTATTGAAAATTCTTTTCTAGGTAAAAAGAAGGAGATCTTGCCATTTGTGACAATATAGTTGAACCTAGAGGTATTGCTTATTGAAATAATTCTGACAGAAAAGACAAATACCCCCATGTGATTTCACTTATATGTGGAATCTAAAACACAAATGAACAAAGAAATATTTTTTAATGTTTATTTATTTTGAGAGAGAGAGAGAGAGTGTGTGTGTGTGTGTGTGTGTGTGTGTGTGTGTGTGTGCATGGGTGGGGGAGAGGCAAAGGGAGAGGGAGACAGAAGGCTCTGTGCTGACAAAAGAGAGCCTGATGTGGGGCTCGAACTCATGAACTGTGAGATCATGACCTGAGTTGAAGTTGGACGCTTAACCGACTGAGCCACCCAGGTGCCCCAAAGAAATGTTTTAAAAAGCAGAAGCAGAACCGTAAACTCAGAGAACAAACTGGTGGTTGTCAGAGGGGAAGGTAGAGGGAAAAGGGGCAAGATGGGTGGAGGCAAGTGGGAGATACAGGCGTCCAGGTATGGACTAAATAAATCATGGGGCTGAAAGGTAGAGCATGGTGAATACAGTAAATGGTATTGTAATAGCGTTGTACAGTGACAGATGGTAGCTGCACTGTGGGGAGCTGGGGAGCGTAGCATAATGTGGAGAGGGGTTGAATGGCTAAGTTGTACACCTGAAACTAATGTAGCATTGTGTGTCAACTATACTTCACATGAAAACAAAAGAATGAAAGAAATCCTTACCAGTGTACATAAGGCTACACTCAGACCCAGTCTGGAACACCACCCCCTCTGAACCTTCCAGGTCTGAATGGGCAAAAAGACAACTAGTACAAACAGAAGCTTTTTTTACTTAACTGGTCCTGCAAGAGTGCTTCTCATTTGGCATGGGGTCTTGGGAATGCGGGCCTACCCTGCAAGGCCATCTCCATGTGTCAGGAACTCCTTCCTACAGGGGCTGGAACTCACGGAAGTCAGATGGAGCCCCATGCTTCACTGACATGGACAGTTCTCCTTTTGGAAAGCGAGGCACCCATTCCAAATTGCTGTGAAGTTTTTCTAACTGCATTCCAAGACCTGAAGAAAAGTACCTAGTAATCTTCTGTTACATTTTTTTAAGTCAAGTGGCAGCTATGTTATATCATTTTTATGATGATAGATGTCAAAACTAAAGTCGGCTCTATGAGTATGTTGGTACATATACAGGGCAATTGAAATTCTCTTCAAATTGAATTAACTCTCAGACTCTGTGAGAACAGACACTGTCCCTCACCACAAATGGCAACTATATAATGAATTCTTTTTCCCTATGCCTTTCTTCAATTTCTATTTAAAGAAATTTCTGAAAATACATGAATTATGCAGCTTATCTCTCAGATGAAAAAGAATTTTCATCTTGGATTGGGGCTGCATATTTATTAATAGCAGTAAAATTGTCCGTGTTCTTTTGTATCAAATGGGATGCTGTCTAAAATATGAAGGAGGCTTTTCAGCAATAATAAGAGTAACGGATGAATAATTATAAAAGCTATATGGAATTGAAAGACATTTTAATTTGTCATTACTTCTGTGTTCAGAGAGGGTCTGAATAATTATTCTGACTATAAAAAGGAAGAGGGGATATTTTTGCTCCTTATGGGATTAAGTTCTTAATATACCACTTTTACTATAAGTTTAAAAAAAAAAACACCCACGTCTCTTCTAGTCTCCTTTAATGATGTAATCATAACTACGGCCGCTCAGCTGCGTATGTGTTTGGTCTTTGCACTATTACACGGCGGTGCTGCACTTCAAACTCATTTTATTCTGAAAAGTGTTCATCTTTGCAGTTTATAAAAATGAGATTATGCTTGTTTGCTTAGTGAAAACTTTCAACCTTATGTCACATTAATACATGAAAATGACAAGGATTGTAGAATTTCCTCAGGTCATGACCAGATGGCGCAGATATCAAATATGAGATTCCAAAACAAGATTTTTCTTTTTATAACAACCATTTAAAAGTGGCTGTGCTTACCAGGGTCATTCCAAGGCAAAATTCCAAAGCTATCTTTTTTTACCCAGAAATACATGTAGTTTCCATTTTCTTTTGGTCTGTCTTCTACAACAACATTCAAACACTTATTCGGATCCTAAGAATATTCTATGACAGCATTTTTTTTTTTTTTGAAAATAGAATTTCACGATATGCCATGTGCTTCTAGGTGAGTGATAGAATTTTCCTTTGTAGCTTGTGAATCTTCATTTACCTGATTTCCACTATCATATTTAGCTCTTAATAAAGAGGGATAGGAAAATCTATGCAAGGATTCTAACCTGCTCCAGCGTTTCTGACACCATCTCCTCTAAGAAACAGCTTTAGGGATAATTGTAAACTACAGGCCGAGACTGTTCTGGCAGCCTCGTTGCAGCCAGAGGACATGTTCAATGCTGTGAGAGAAATTCCCTGCACAGGATGGCAACAAGCCTTTTGCCTTTTGATTCTGATCTTTCCTGGGGTTCAGCACCACCCCCCCCCCCCCCCCCCGCAAGCAGCTGTATGAACATGTGTGATTCACTTAGCCAATTGAAGCCTCAGTGTTATCATCGTTAAAATGGGAAGAAATGACATCCAAATTAAAGGTGGGGATTAAGTTAGAAGTAAAATAAGTGTGAAATTCTTGACACACGGTAGGCATGCAATAAATGGTAGTATCTTCTTATCATAAAGAAAAACAAAACCCAAAACCTTTAAGAATTAGTAGGCTGTTTAATTTAAATCAGTACTTTTTGAGACTAAAACCAGAAAACATTTCTCCTGTTTATCAATATCTATCAGGGAAAATTCTGAATGAATTGAGAATGAGGTTTATAATAGTAATTTGAAATCCAAATGCTGTAGTGTTGTTCTCCCTCCCAAGAAGAGAGTTCTACAGGTCGTTCTATCTGAAACTTAAAGATGGGTATATGCAATCCATCACAAATATAAACCAATTGGTTAATTTCATCTTTAGAACTTACAGAATGAATGTAGTATCTGGATTGACAAGACTGAGGCATATATTTTCTTGTACCTACATGGAGATGACATTGGTAATTGAGTTATTATACTTACAGGTTATTTAGAATATAAAAGATTCATCATACAAATCCAGCTTTACTTTAATTTGATGGCTAAAGTGATGTGGGGGAGAGATTGAGACAGAGAAAAGGGGGGAGGAAGGAGAGAGGGAGGTTGGAATATGTAATTATGAAAGAAGGTAAGACTGTGTTCCCTTCTGTCTTATAGCCTGAAGAATAAGTAGTGAAAACATCAATCAAGAGATGAGAAAAAAATGTCAGGATTTCTCTGCCGTGGAGAATTGCTTATCAACTACCAGAGGAGGATTCTCTCTTGAACAATGAACATTTCTTATGAGGATTCACAAATTAACATATGACTAATCTTGGTTTTGGAAGTGAATGAGCTTTCTTTCTTTCTTTCTTTCTTTCTTTCTCTTTCTTTCTTTTAATTTTGTGGTAAGTTATGATATCTGGATGGATTTTTAAATTCTTTCCTGATAATCTATTTAGTACATGTTCTAAATTATAATCCTATAGGAAACAGTGGGAATATCATTCAAACTTGAAGACAGTGGGAAAATCTAAATGTCCAATTTATTCTAGATTTCTTCAACACATAAATATTCCATGAAATCTTTGATGACTGAGATGTAGAGCACCTCCATCAAGAAAGAAACATTATTTGTTCATCATGCTGAACATGATTGGCAGCAACATGAACAGAAACAGAATGAGTCACTGTTAGTAGAAGATACATAACGGACATAAATACTCCTCCTTCATTTCACCTTCAAAACTGCGAGCCGGGTTTGCCATCTGAACGAGAATAAAGAGGGTGGATAAAGGAAGAATCCCCATCCTTTTTTTCTGATCATTCAAAGAACAGTTTCTCAAGGTTAAGCCAAGTTCTCTTTGCAAGCTGCCAAAATAATAGCTTAGGAAGAGAATTCGTTTGCCTGCATGATGATCCTCTTAGGCAAAAATGTCTGAATAGCAGCTGACCTTGATGAAATGTTTTCCCAAAGGCATCCAAGAGAAGAATTACAAACCCTAGAATGAGAGGGAAATAAATGAACATTTCTTATGAAGTTGGCCTGAATTGTGGGTTTTGACGTGGGGTGTTGGCGATTTGGGACGAACTGAGTAAATTGGGTGTGGCGAGTCTCCCTATTCCTGTTTCTCACTGGAGTCCTCTTGCCGAGCCAAGGTTCAATCACTTCAGAAAGAACACCACTGGCAGACTGGAAAACTGTTATTCTCTGATGGGGAATGCCTCTGAGTGTAAATTAGAAAGCCTTCTCTGGGTTTCATTCTTCTCTGTCGTGACCAGATCTGGTGTCCTGTAGGATGGCCGCAAAGCCAGACATTTACCTTCTTATTCATGATGCTTCTCAGTTATCTGGCTGGGGTTGCCCTTTGTACATTGTGACCATGCAGGCAATGGGTCTCCTGGTGTCAGGATTTTCTGGACATCCATTGTTTTTCCACAGAGAGCTGAGGTGGTTACGACTCAGTGAGCAATAAATGAAATGACTTAGAAACGCACAGTGTTGTTATTGAGGTGTTTGAAATTTGGTCCCATTCCCTTGAGAGGGCCCACTCAGGAGGGACCCGGGTTGCCGGCTTCCGTGCCTACAGAGACCAGCTGCTCCACCAGCCACGTGCTGTCCCACAGGAAGGAAGGAGGGTCCAATGGGAAGCAATCTATTTTGGAAAGCACACAACAGAGCTACAAACCTCCAATGGTGACTTGTCTGCGAATGTGTGAAATAGTGCTTTTTTTTTTTTTTTTTTTTTTTTTTTTTCTATTCTGCTGTAAAATAAGCACTGGCCAAGTTAAAAAAAAAAAAAAAAACAACTTTGTTTCTGTCTGTGTGTAATGAGTGAGCTCATACTCTCAAGCGTTGTTTTTTGTTTTTTTTTTTTTTTAATAACCTAATATAGATGAGCCCATGAACATAGATCTCTTGATATACAAAGGAGCTATGCCAAACCCTTTACAGATCAGCTTCTGGATATAATAATCGGATTACTTCAGAATTCCTCATCCAAATTCTATTTCTCCTTGGCAACCTGTCAAGTGAAAGTGAATATCCTGCCAGAGAGTTTGCTTGTTTGTTTTCAAATTTCTTTATTTATTTTTGCATAAATAAGGGAAATTATTGTTCCAATGTACCGTGGAGTTGACATACTAAGTTTTAAACAGGAAGAGCCCATGAATGTTATCCATATTTTGGGAAGTCTTAGATGGAAAAAACCTTCCTTGGAAAGCTAGCTGTTTATTGTTCTTTCTGTTCTGATTTATCATTCGTAGCAATAGTGGTAGTAGTAGAACGACTATATTTGTTTTATTAGGTCATGTCTTACGTTCCAATTCATCATGAACAGATGGGAGTGAGATGCAAGGTAAATGTTTTCAAATAGCCAAATTAATTCTGGCAGAGAGGAAGACACCCAGGGGGACCTGGCCATTGTGGAGCTGCACTGACAGAGTCACCCTATGACAGCAGAGATTCCTGGAGAGAAAAGAACGAGTCCAGGGGTTTTCTGTAAAACTTCAATTCAGGGGACCTAGGGGAGAACCCTATATGTTTGAAAGAGACTATCCAAATTATCGGTACCTAAAGTACTTTCACTGTTCCTGAGTACTTGGAGTAACGTCAACTGAAGTACTGACATTAAAATTTTGCTCCAATGAGGCAAAAATAATGCAAAACTAAAATAACACACAAGCCTAATGGCATCCTTATATTAGAGGGTTTTTTTTTTTTCCTTTGTATTTAAAAGGATACTTGGCTAGGTGGTTGAAATTGTCTATGTCTTCTTATAGAGACAAAATACTCCTACAGACCCGGTCATGCAATTCACTTAACTTGGCGAAGGGTTTTTCTTCTTTAAGTACAGAGGTCAGCTTCTGGCTAGCACCTGTACCAGTTGCCACAAATGCCATGGTAGTGAAACCCAAATTAACGAGTTTTCATTATATATAACCTCCACAGCCCGGTGCACTAATATGTATTATCATAAAACCATCTGCTAAGTACAGAGGACCGCAGTGATCCCTTTTGCTGATAAAAATCGTAATAAATCTCTCATCTGCAATTGCTTGACCACAAAGACCAGTGTAGGTTTGTTTTTCATTTGTCTCTTAGATAACATATAAACATAAATTGGAACTGCAAGAGTCTTTATACCTTCCTACTGAAGTGAGTTTATTAGACCACTCAGACCAAGAGAGGAAGAATAGGGATAGATGATAAATGCTAATACTTCCAGAGGCAAATTTGAGCCCTGGGGAGGGGCCGTGGCCACACCTCTTCCAAAGCTGATCTTTGAGGGAGGTGTTATGGATGAGTCACTGTGAGCACAGAATATTAGAACTCCAATAACAAACTAAACTTTCTAAACTGTCAGGAAATGAAATAACCGCCCTCTCTACATTCCATCCAAGCTGAATATTCATTGTTTGTTTGACCAGCTTGTACAAAGAATTGATTGTTGCCCTTTTATGACCAGAATGAGGAGGGTTTGATCAACATATTACTGTGGGAACAGATTTTGTTTTCTTTTTTTGTCTTCTTACCTACTTTATTCATACTAAAGTCATGCTAAACTACCTCATAGGTTTGTGGTGTGGATTAGCTAATAAATAAATGTCAAGTGCTTAAAAATATAAATCTCTATATAAATGCTGCCTTAGTTTGCTTTCTAGTTTAAGATTTGCATGTCAAACTAACTATCTAGGTATTTCATTGTAATATTCATGTTGGTAAATTTGGCTTTAAACTTAATATACGAACATCTTGATGTAAAATGAAACTGAGAGTCCCAGCATGGACTCAAACTCAAGTCTGGCAAATGTAGCACCTAAGGAAACAAAAAGCACCTACAAGCAAAACCAAAATGTTTTTCTTAAGCAGATTTTAAAGCAGGCGTTCTCAAAGGTTGGGGGTGGGGGTGGTCAACACTGGTTTTTAAGAGTGTATTAAGTAATTTTGTATCATAATCATTAAAATGCCAAAAATTGTCAGTGATTTATATTTAAAAATTAGAGTGGGTTTAAGGTAATGCTTACGATCACATAACCCTTCATTACTTCACATGTTGAGTAAAACATAGAGGGAAGAGTCAAAACTAGTTCAGATATTTCTGAATACCTACAAGAGAGGTTGTGTGGCTAGACATCTGTTTTGATTTGTATCTTTCTAGAAAAATGTTGAACACAGTCTTTTTGAAAGGGTGTAGCCTAAACAGAAAAGAAAGAAATGAATATCTCACAGTTTCTTAGTAACATTGTCTGAAGGGTCTATGGCAACTATTTAAGAGCTAATTTTATTGCTGGCTCTACTTTGGTGCCAGTTTTTTCCTGTATGATTAATTACTCCTTAGTCACTATTCTGAGTAGCAGTTTTATTTGCTAATTTCAAATGCCTCAACTTAATTAGCAATTCATTTTGACCTTTAAAAACCACATTCTATAATCTTCAAATTATATGAGTAAGGGAAAAAAAATCCTATTTTACCCGTCCCCACCCCCACCCCACCTCCAGCTATCACTAACACTTTACATTGTTTCTGAAGAACAGTCTAACTATTGTTACGCGCCAAACTTTGACATCATCTGTGGTTATTTGAAGTCCCGCTCAAATTTCCTCATTGCACAGGTGGGCACTAGGATCCGCAGAGACTGTTTCTCCTTCAGAATGTTTAAATAATGTACAAATGTAGGACATTTGGCTGCTAAACTTATTCATTTTTTTAATTAAAGAAATAAAAGTGAAACTGATACACACGATAATGAATTCCTGTTTTGCATCCTTGCTATTTTCTTAGCACATTTTCTACTTGAATTGTCACTCTTCAAATGATTAAAAGTCTGACTGTAAGACGACCAATGATTGTAAGGTAAGATTTCCTTGTGTTGGTCAACTCAGTGACCACATGTTCTTTGAAGTCAAAGTTTTTCATGTATATTTTCATATCTCTTGAAGTCGTCTTCACAGCTAAGTGGAGAGTTAATCAGCGTACATGAATAACAACATTAGTGTTCATAATTTTATTCCTGAGAGTCCAAAGAGTTGCCATGTTGGGGCAACCCCATGTCCCATCAGTCCACTACTCTGGCTCCAAGAAGCTCAGGATGGGAGGAAGTGACTAGCCTCCCTGGTGTTAGTTCCAAGGAAATTATTAATGTTGCATATGCATAAACAAAGTAGTAGGGATGTTCCCCTGTTTTGTCAAAAACATAATCTCTTTGAGCTTGAAAACAATGGAACGAAAGTCATCAAGGAAGGAAGGCAATCTACAGAACTCTGATTCTAGACAGAACTATCAGAACATTAGAGAGACCGCCCCTGTCCTGTAGGTGTCCACAGTTGGCTTTAGGAGCATTAATGAACGGTTCAAGTTTTCCCTTTCTTCTTCTGAATTAATTCTTCTTGTCACTTGTCAATTTGCTGTGTGGCTTTCATGTTGATTAGCTCTAAGGAGCACATATTCAGAACTTGGGAATGGTTTGTGCTTTTCTCCACCACCCTTTTGCTTACCTAGAACGTGCTGCTATTTTTAAAAAGTGATTAGTAACGGGAAAATACAGTCAGTATATGGAGACTATTTGCCATTTCAGCAAGTTTCTACTTTTGACAAGGTATCTTTTTTGAAGACTCTGTCTTCATTATCCTCTTCTTTACCACTTAAGGTCAGTTAGAAGCCCATCTCCCACCTCTTTATATAAGGTAGCATCTCTCAGTGTCCTTTAGGTGTAGAGAGTTTAATTGTGATGAAAGCTAATAACTACCCTTTACAAGCTACCCGTGGGGGTATGTAATAAGCAGAGCTTTCCACCTGGGCGACTGCATCAGCCATTTTCTTCTTTGATAGTTTTGAGGTGTAAATGAACCAAGGCACTCCCCCCCCCCCCCCCCCCCAAGGCACTCACTGGTTCAGAAACTGTCCAACTTCCCAGATGAATGGTAAGCCATTCTGGGAGGACTTAAACTCAATCCTTATCCCTTTTTGCATAGTAATCGTGTCTCTCAGCCACCATAGAGCCTTATCTCTATAGATATTGAGTACAAGGTAGTCTGGTTCCTACTTTTCCTCAATTTTGGATATTCTCTGAAGTACTGCTGGGATTTGAAGAAAACAAATCATTTCTCCTTTACAGTGATCTTCTTTTTTTAATTTTTTTTAACGTTTATTTTTGAGACACAGAGAATGAGCAGGGGAGGAACAGAAAGAGAGAAAGAGACACAGAATCTGAAGCATGCTCCAGGCTCTGAGCTGTCAGCACAGAGACTGATGCAGGGATCAAACCCAAGAACCATGAGATCATGACCTGAGCTGAAGTCAGTTGCTTAACCGACTGAACCACCCAGGTGCCCCTGCAGTGACCTTCTTTAGCCAAAGTTCTTTTGAGAGAAGTGATAGGCACCCCTGAGAGGGAAAAACTGAAACCAAAACCGATTTATCTTTTTCTGCAAACTCTAGTAATCCAGTTTATAACAAGTGCTGAGGAATTGTATGTGTTAAGTTTATCATATATGAATACATTAAATTAGTAGTTATTTATTGAATGCAAAATTTCAGACAAAGAGTATGCTATTGGGGAAATGATATCTGATTTAAAACAAACCTGTATTTAGAATATGGTTCTGCATTTATTTACTCTATGATCTGGGGCAAGTTATGTAAGTTTTCTGAGCTTTAGTTTCTCAATGTTTAAAATGGGACTAATGATACTTTTCTTATAGTTTTGTAAAACTTAAACAAATGACAGCTTCATTTCATCCTCTTTTTTCCACCATCCAATTAGCTAATTGTTCAATGTAAAATAGAGCCATTCAGTGTGAGAGCTGGAAGATACCTGTAAAATTGTCTTGCCTGTATCTCTCATTTCACTCATTCTCATTTCAAAAATAGAGTGAGAAGGTGTGTGAGAGAGAGAGAGGGAGGGAGAGAGAGACAGAGGGAAGGTGATCATAAAACAGACTTTTAACTCTAGAGAACACACTGGAGGTGAGGTGGGCAGGGGGATCCGCTAAATGGATGATGGGCATTAAAGAGGGCACGTGGTGTGATGTGCACTGGGTGTTATGTGAAAGTGATGAATCACTAAATTCTACCCCTGAAACTAATATTACACTATATCTTAACTAGAATTTAAATAAGAACTTGAAACATTAAAAAAAAGAATATGTGGGGCTCCTGGGTGGCTCAGTTGGTTAAGCATCCGACTTCAGGTCAGGTCATGATCTCACAGCTCGTGAGTTCGAGCCCATGTCAGGCTCTGTGCTGACAGCTAGGAGCCTAGAGCGTGCTTCGGATTCTGTGTCTCCCTCTCTCTCTGCCCCTAATCCACTCACATTCTGTCTCTGTCTCTCTCAAAAATAAACATTAAAAAATTTTTGAAAAAAGAATATGAGAATATGTATGATACAGTACGTATTTATATATACACTTATACGTATTATTTGTATAGCATTAAAAATTATGTGCTGTAGAAAAAAGAGAACAACAAAAAAAGAAAACCAAAATACGTGAACTAGAACCTTATGTGGGAGAGGGTCGCTGCTGGTATAACTCCAAGAACAGCTTCCCAGCAGAGCAGAGCTCAGAGTGTCCCAGAAGCTATGTGAATTCCCATGGGGCACCTTTTTCTGTTTCACTTCCTGTGCATGCCCTCACCTCCACCCCAGGCTTGAGCTCTGTCCCTCTGTTGGGCTTTGACTCAGCACATGGACCCTGACACTTTCAGTTAGCAAGGAGAGCCCATGACTGGCTTTGCACTAACACAGAGAAATGAGACATGCGTCTCCTCACCATGTTTCCATAGGCAGGGCGTCGGCATCAGGCGTAATTTAGCACATATATTTAGATAGTATTTGTACACAGTGTACTTGCATGTGTGCATATAAATATGACTACTACAACATGACCTATACATTTCTATACTTTTTCCTATTTTTTTATAAGATGCAGGATGAATAGCACAGCTGTGGATTATTTCCCTTTGTTCCTTTGTCTCATGATAGGAGCTATTTAGCTGTAAAAATGAAGCTGGATTTATGACTGCCAGTCTGTCGAGTGGTAATAAATGTCAGACAGACATTGCTGAGTCATAAACTTTGTGAGTTTGAGCCTAACCCACTACATAAATCAGCTTAGTAGACATGAGCCCCCCCACTCCAAAAGTTAGCTTACTACAATGGACATGAAGTTCAAAGATCTCCCAGCTCTCTAACCACGTCTGCCCTTTGGTGCCCTAAATTCTTCTTCATTGTTAATGGATTAGAATTTCCTATACCGAAATCTGCCCTATGATTCAAGTCCTCCATATCATGGATGTTAGAGACACAGGCAGGTGTTAATGCAGAGCCAAAACACCCATCCCTGGGAGTGGAGGAGTGGAATCCTGTATGGTTGGGAGCCACTTTGTTTTTTCCCAGTCCGGTTGGGGATGTGATGGGGTTAAGAGTCCCACATGACCCAGTCTCCAAGCCAATGAGAGCCCTGCATAGCAGCGAGTGAGGCTTGGGAATATACCACTATCTTCTACCTGGGGCCTGGTGGACCTGAGCTGTCCAGACTAGACATTCCAACAATATCAGGCTGTGTCTCTCTGCGCGGTCCTCGTGTGTCTAGCTACTGACTGCTCTGTCCAGAATCCGCTCCTTTGTCCTCATTCCTGAAGCCCAGTCCCCACATAGAAGTGGTTTTTATTTAACCAGCCCTTTCAGTCCTGATGACTCATATTACTGACTCCTCCCTTGAAGAGTTGGGTCCTGCTGTTCTGGTTGGCTGAGTGAGCCATTCCTAGCTTACAACCCTCTTCCTGTTAGCCTCATCATCACTGGATGGGACCTTGATAGTCCTGACAAGTGAACGGGAGAAAGAAGTCATGCATTTACGTGGTGTTATATATAGTGTTTCATTGGTTTGATTATCTAAAGAAGGTAACTTTTATAAATAATCGTGAATTTAATTTGAAACTTTATGAATTAGGAGGTACCAATGTGCAGTAGCAACATGGGAGTTGAAATTCAGGAGGCAGGAGGTTTGGCCATATTCTGCCAGGAGAAAAATATAGGCTTTCATAAAGAAGCTACTTTCCTCTCCCTAGGCCCAGCTTTCTTGGGAGGGATGGGCATGGGCTAGATGGCACCCATTACCATATAACTTGGGGAAGTCAATGGAATACTAAAGAACATGACTCTGCATTTTTACTGTTTGTACACATAATGAAGTAATGTCTCCTGCTTCAAGATTGTTTCAGTCTTCAGGTGTGTGAATAAAGCAACTCGGAAAAATTCAGATGACCAGATCCCATGAAGCTAAAACAGATGTCACCTGTATCATTAAATGGGGTTTGCAATTGCTTTGCCCAGCATATTATACTATCATAAACTCCCAGGGATGTCCAGAGCATTTCTGGCATTTTACTTTGTGCCCTTAGCAGTGACAGGTTGGTGGCCTGGGAGGCGGTGGGGGGTGTCTCTGATTACTTCTCACATGATACGGCTCTAACTCATTTATTCTTCATTTTCCTGACTGTGTAATGGTCCAATATGTCCCTGGCTTCAGCTTACAGAGAAAGACCTACCTTAGTTTTATAACCAAATATGTCAAAAATTCTAGCAACGAAAACAACTAAAGAGCCTTGAATCCAAGATCCAATCAATGGGCAGCTCAAGGGCAGCAGGAGGAAAAGTCTCATCCCAGCTGCAGTGACGGTTAGACTGTTCTGCAGCCTAGGTGTCAAAACCACAGATGTGTAGCTGCTATCAATCATTTCCAAGAGCCATCCCATTACCGGCTGCCTGTCGCAGGCCAAACAGAATACTCTGTTACTGCTCCCAGGCCCCCAAGTCAGAAAGAAACAGCACACACCAAAGTGCTTTGTGAAGAAATGAGGCAGAATTCTTTGGCCTGGTGACAGGCACGTGAGGAAATGCCTGAGAAAGGGAAGAGGCAGGCCACTTGCCACATCGGAAGCCGCAGTGAGAGCAGGGCCGGAGAGCAGGGACCTTTCACACCCTTGGGCACAGCACAGCTGCAGTGGTTCTCCGGCTGTGGCTTCCTCCGATCGATCCCATTTGAATCAGGCTATTGAGAGACGGAAAATCGCTGTCTGCTGTGTGGAGAACGCCCACTCAGCGCTGGAGGGACAAAGGGAACAATAGAGATAAGGCTTTGGAACACAGCATACAGGAGACAGGAATCACTTGGGTAATAACACCAGCACTACGTTGCATGAATGCTCTCTGCAGGGAAAAAAACTCTCCTGTGAAATACCAGTTGTTCAGACGGAGAATGTAAATAAGAGAGAGTTTAAATTGAATATTTGACAACACTGAAATCCTGTGAGCGTGCATTGAATTTTTATTTTTTAAAAAAGAGCTTTATTTAAATGGAAGGCCTGCAAAAGCTTCAGACAAATCCCTTGTATTACTTAAGAGGGGAAATATTTTCTCTGTGCCTCACAGTTGGAAGTGACAGGTGCTATTTGCTATGTGGGGGGGAGGGGGGAAGTCCCTTGGAAGAGGATGTTTTAGGTGATTACTTAAGCCAATTTGCTTCTAAAATGACAAGACTGGCAAAGTGCCCATTATCACATTGGCATATCAAATGATAATAATGTTCCCTAGGAATATTAAGGCACTATATTGGTTTCTACTTCCCAGGCAGGAGGGAGGGCTGGCTTCTGCAGAATCACTGTAGCTACATAAAGGTTCTAGATTTTGGGGGGACAGAGAAGGAAAAGAAGGGCAGGAAAATAGAATTCATGTAAAATCAGGGCTCCAGGAAAGGAGAAAAATGTGAGTTTTCAGAAATTTCTTTAGCAATTTGTTGCTAAAGAGGACAAGCTGAAAACTGACCTTCCCCAGTGTCACCTAAAATGGGGACAAGCCAAGAGTTCGCGCAGGGCCTATGGGTCATCTTCTGAGCTGCCCCCCCCCCCCCCAAGGTCTATAAATGACTCAGACACCAGCATTCTAGTTCCGGTCTAGCTGCCAACTCTGAGACTCGCAAAGACCTTCTTGAAGCCTCACTGTTCTTGCCCGTACAATGTAGGCTTGCTAGGAGATGATCCTGGTAGGTGTTGGTTCTGGTCAGTTCACACCAGCCCATGCTTCTTACTGTTCTCTGGATGCACCAAGAAACCATCACATGGATCCCCACCTTCTCTGCAAAACAAAGCAAGGGACAGCTCACTCTGCTTGAGCCTAACTTTCTATCCCATGTGGCCAAAGTTTGTCAGATCTAGGCCTTTTAGAAAAGGAGAGGCTGAAGGAGCGTCTGGTTGCCCACTGTTGCTGGTCTGCAGTGGAAATCTGTCTCAGTGCAGCCTTGCCCTGACCATGTGGGGTCATCACATCTTGGGTGCCCTCCCACATGAGGCATCAGGGACCTCGGCATCACATCTCAGTGGAGTCTGTGCAGAGACTGAGGAGAATGACTAGATGACAAAGGCTTGCTGCAGTCACAATTGCTTGAAAGGCCATTATGAAATTTCCAGACGACCTTGCAAAACTCAGGCGTCATTGGGAAAAGTGTTCCTATCCAGAGGGCACAGACTGAACATGTATGTGTGGCAAAGACCAAGGAGCAGATCCAAAGTGGCCAGAGAGGGGCTAGAAAGAGAGGGATTGGGATTCAGCGTTCTAAGTGAAAAACAAAAACAAAACAAAACAAAAGAAAAACAAACAACAACAAACTGGGTAACAGGTGTTGAGGTCAGTCGTCGCTCCTCAGCTGGTGCTTGAGGAGGGCTCCAAAGAGGGAAACCCAAGTTGGGTGAACCTGGTGCTGGCAGCAGGGACTAGGTGGCTACAGTCTGCAGCCCCAGACAGAGCAGCCAAGCCAGGGTGAGAGCTGAGAGAGCACACAGATGTGGAGACAATGCAGAGTCAGAAGACAGGAAACAGAATAGGCACAGAACTTAATGGGTAGGGGGAGGGCACCAAGAGGCAGCACCAAAGAGACCAAGTGAGCTGCGTCCAGAGCAGGAGCCCCAAGAGTGGAACCAGTTCCCCAAAACATCTAAAAAATTCTACCAAGTAGTTAGATATGCCTCCAACTTTATTTCAGATTTCTCTTTATATTTCTGAGGGAATTTGCCCCAGGACTTAGTGGGTCTCTGCCTCTGTGTGTGGTGAGTAGATGATAGATTTCTTTTCCAGTCCATTGCCGGTGGGGTGATCAAGTTGGCCAAGGTGCTCAGAGGGCAAGACACACAGACAAGGCAAGGTCTGCCTCCACGGAGGCAAAGCTGCTGATAATCAGTGCCCTGCCAGGGACGACCTTGATGAATTAGGGCATCTGAGAGGGACAGGTGGATAACAGCTGCCTATAGGTGCTGAGGCTCTTTTGTTGACTCTCAAATGACTACCTAAAGATTGGCCTTTTTGTGGGTAACATTCTGTGCTATTGTAATTCTTCTATCAATGTACTTCAGAGGCTAAAAATACAATATAGAAACATTCTCACAGGTTAAATAGAAAGCTGGGTTTTATGGTCACAAACTTAAAGTTCTAATTAGAAATACAATTGCTAATCACATAATTGGTATTTGAATTTATATACACAGAGATTATAACTGCTTATTGTACCGAGAGACCAACAGATCTGTGCTAATGTGAAGCTCTCGAACACATTAGTGAAATGCTTTCTATTTGATTAAAGACCAATGTGTTCTGGTGTTCACAAAAAATGACTTGTCATGTTAATTTTCTCTGGTAGTGACAGATTTATGAAAGATCCAAGGCCAATTTAAGACATCAAAAGGAATCAGGCAATACCCTAAGTATCTTAAAACTTTAACCATTGTTTTGGGTTATTTACCATTTCTCATTCTGAAAAACTTTCCCCCAAATTTGGGGAAATAGATGAAATCAAATCGGTGGAGTAGAGCAATGAGTTAGTTCTTCACACATTTACAGAAAGCTATAGATCATCCATGTGCTCTTTCAATGAGGAAAGTCTGTTAAATATAGTAACTTTGGCAAAAGAAAATTAGATAGACCTCATTAATCCTGTTCGAAAAGTAAGCGAAATGACTTCTATGAGAGGCTGAAGGCAGGAAACCAGTTATTTTCATCCATTACTTGGTGGAGTAATTGTCATCTTGGAAACATGATGGCCATCAGACACGGAGAACAGATGATAGATGGGGAGAAGTAATTAACAAGACCATAACTAACATGTGTCCACTGAACTTGCTCAGAGTCTCTTAAAAATGAATCAGAGAGAAACGGAGATGTGTTCGCAGACTTGTCCTCACCTGCTGTCTGTAGCATCCTTCTCTAGGACCAGTTCCTTGTGGCATTCCTGTCCCCTTTCAACTGTAGACTTCTTGGAGTGTATACAGCTGGAACTCTCCACCTGAGTAAAATAAGGCAAAGAGAGGAGAGAGGACTCGTCCAAAACCCCAGCGACTAGTGGCAGAATTAGAGCCAGAACCTCAGTGTTGTGGTCACTCTGCTTGGTGCTTCCCAAACCAGAGCTCGGGCAAGGGCAGCAAACGGTTCAGGCTGTCGCCTCAGCCTCTGTGACAACTCGGGCACTGAGAATGCTTCATGCTCCCCCTGAGGATTGAGAATGTGGTAAACAAGCCCCAAAGAGAAACCTGGAAGAATATGCCAAGCTCCAAAATGTTTGTAATCCCTAAGCAATGATGAGAGGATTTAACTGGTAGCCCAGGGCATCTTTCCAACAAAAAGGAAAGAGAAACCACCCTTTAAAGATTTGACATCAGTGGGGAATTCCCTCCCTTCCTCATGTACACATCATATCCAGCACCTTTTCCTAGAAAATGGCAGTTTTATGCACACTGGCAATGTGTTGATGATCCCCAACGTTTAAGGTTCACCTTAAACCTCCAGGCTGCCGGGGCTCACACAAGTGATGCTTCTGTAGCACTTCCCACATTTATACTGAGCACCTCCCCCCCAACAGCTCCTACTCATCCAAACTGACCAAAGGAATGCACCATGTGGCCAGTCACTTTTTTCCACTTTTCCTGATTATTGCTGTGTAAGATATGCTTGCTGTTTGCACGATTTGTTCTGTCGTGCAGAATCGTTGCAACAGCCCAGTCAATGGCTCATTTCCACAAGCGAAATCATATGTGGTATTTGCTGTTTTTAGAAATTCACTTTTCATTTTTTCCTGCATTATCTTTACTTTCTTCCCCATCTGAATCAAATGGGGAATGTCTCTTCCTATTGGTGCTTTCAACACGTCTGGTTACTTTTTGCACCTGTTGAGCTTAATGATGTTTGTCAAACACTTCAATAAAAAGTCCAGACACAACTGAACCAACCAACTGAAGACAATGATTGGGCTGTATGAGCACAAGACTGCACCTTTTGGTGGTAACCATAATTGATGGTTTTTTGCTCTAGTGTGTAACCCCACTTGCTCCTCTGAGTGTGTTTTGATGGTTTGTAAGCAGAAAAGCTTTAGTAGCTGAGATGTAAGAAGCAAGAAAAAAAAAAAAGAAAAAAAAAGGCTCTAAGCTATTTTTTACCTGTTTAAAGAATAAGCAAAGCTGTTTCAAACTGCACTATCTGGGGCCAGGATACCAGCACAGCAGCTGGTACTAGAATGTAATCTTAATGCTTTTGGTCCTCAGCCTAAGCACCTGGGAGATTTTCCTCATGAGCAGAGAGGGACCCTGTCCTGCAACAAGCAATAGAGTAGTAGGTCAGAACAGCAGTCTACCCACCCCTTCTCCAGGTAAGCACTCCTCTTGAGGGCATGTGGGACTGCCCACTTCCCACCCAGCCACCTATGCCCTAGCTCTTGGGCCTCTGGAGCAGCCTGGGAATCTTTTGTTATCCTCCCCACCATGGAGTGTGCAGGAAGAAAGGGAATGCTTCTGTCAACCTTAAAAATAAACTCTCCAGTTCTTTTACAAACAAAATGAATTGATTTCGGAAGAGCAGGGGAATTGCAAAATTTGAGACAGGCAAACTATGGCAAACCGTACGCAAGACCAAAAAGACAAAGGGAAGGTCAGCTTTTATTAGGTTTTAGCAGGAAACAGGAGGATTGATTTGAACGAAAGTTCACTGGGGAAGAACACAAGTTCAAGGTTGGCTGCAAGTGATGGTTACTGTGCTGTTGTTGGGGTAGAGAGGAATCTTCCTTCTTTTTCTTAAAAGCAGGACATAAAATTCCTATGTGAAAAAATGTCTTCCCTTGTCCAAATCACTCTACCTTCCTTCCTCTCGCTGGGTACATTGCTGCACCGAGGAGTACCTGCATGAGAGCGCCCCCTTCAGGGCTTCCGTATTCCATTTCAAACAAGGTTTCACCCTCCCTAACAGCCATGGAAATGAAAGCTGGCACCTGGCTTTATTCCTGCAGGTTCCTTTGTTTGGGACAGCATTCAAAATATGACCCCAGCTCTGCCCAGGTTTGTGTGTGCTTTTTCATCTAGCATTTGCATTTCCAAAGTTTGACCTCCATATTGTCATCTAAGACCAGGATCGCTGATTTCTACATCTGGAACTTAGGTATAATGATACCTATTTTAAAGAACAGTTGTGAAGATTCAATAAGACAGTACTTGTAAATGTGCTTAGTATTCTATTCTTACCAAAAGCATTTCAAAATGATTTGGCATATAAGTGTCATGGATATTATGTTATGTTATATTTTACCATATCATATTTCTAACATTGCTAACATTATGAACTAACCTTCTTTATCTTGGTTAATATGTCAGGCTTTGTTTTCTATTATGAAAATTGTCCCACTTTTCTTTCTTTTAATTTTAATTTATCTGATTATTTTTGCTCACCCCACCCCACCCCACTACTTATTTAGTTGTGTCTCTTATAAAAAGTGTATTACTATGGGATTCAGTTCTCTCTCTCTCTCTTTTTTTAATTTACTTTGTCTTTTACCAGAAGAATTAAACCATTATATATTTTGGCGGTCCCAGGGCATTTAACTTGAGGTCATTTTGTTTTGTGTTTTGTGTGTTTCCTTTGTATTCCCTGAGTTGCATGTGCTGCATTGCTTTTCTTTTCCTCTAGTTATTTTTAATTTAAATAAAATTTAAATTTTGCAATGATACATTTTAATTTTTTCTAATCCTATACTCAAAAGTATATTTCCTTAATCTTTGATGTTAAAAAATCAATTTTACCTAACATGAAATTAAGAAATCAACATGGTTTAGGTAAGTTCGATCCTTTTTGCCCCCTCCAAGAAAACCCTACTGCGAACATTGTTAAGCAGTATACTTGTATTCTGAGATCTAATATAGATGAGGAAGATTAAGTCCAGTCTGATCTTTTATTAACAATAGTTTAAACACATGGTTTTCTTGCTTGTTTGTTTGTTCATGGATCAGGAAGTTGGGGGGGGGGGCAGTCCAGGGCTAGTGCAGCTACTTATGTTTTCAAGGGTCTAGATTCTGACTGTATTCTCTAGCTTTCCTACTTGTGTCTCTGGACTAATTTTTTATCTAGGGATACAAAGATCCATAAAGCACATACCTTGTTCTCAGGGCGCTCAGAGAGTACTGGGTACAGAGGATAAAAGAGGCCACAAATTCTTTGACACTGTCCCCCTTTTTGGATCTGGGCTGGCTTTGACCACTGTAATATGGCAGGTGCCATGAGGTGTCAGTTTGCAGTCCAGGCCCTGCAGAATGCCACTTTCCAGGTCCTTTTCCTTGCAGCCTGGCCCATTATGGAGGAAGTCTGATCTGAGTAGTCGATGGGAGACCATGAATCTGTACTGGGAGGAACAGGAACCTGGCTGAGTCTCGTCATCGCCACCAAGAGTGGACCTGTGTGTGAAAGTGTTTGCACCTGCCGGACTGGACCAGCTGCAGGCTGAATACTACCAAGTGACCCTGTGGATGCCACATGGAGCCATGGATTCACTCAGCAAGCCTTGCCTGAATTCCTGGCTCATTATATTGTGAGTTAAAATGATTATTTGAAGCCACTGGATATGAGAATAATTTGCTACACAGAAATGGATTACCAAGAGAGGTACACATATAAACAGATAATTATAAAATAGTATGGAAGTGCAGTGTTAGCTGCCTAGCAGCATAGATAGTAAATTAAACTGTAACAATAGGTACCTCTTTCTAACCAATAAAAGCTTAAAAATCTAAATTTATGTACACGTTTTTTTTTTTTTCAGTTGTATTTATTTATGTAGTGATTTCTCAGGTCTCTTTTAGTGGCAAGTGGTGGAATTCTAATTTAAATCAGCTGAACTTCCTGGGCTCCAGGACTGAGAAAAAGTCCCAAGGTAGAGGTAACATTATGTGTGTGTTTGGAGGGGGGGGCGGGTGAAATGGGAGGAGCTGCACATAGGTCATAGGTCTGTTTTTGGGGAGGAAGCGGGAAGTTGGCTGTTAGCCCCCACAGAATTTCTCCTTCCCCACTTTATGTAATGTTTTTATAAACAGTCTCTGGGGGACTGGTGAGGCCTGGCTCTGCTCACTCCTATGATCTGATGTTCAGAAGGGAAAGTCTGTGGGATGAAGGAGAATGGGCAAATCGTGGAGACAGCTTAAAGCAGTGCTGAGAGATGGTTACCACTGTCAGGGAGGCACAGCATTTGAACTTAAATTCAGAAGAATTTCAGGGAAAGAGATATTTGAAAATAAACACAATTCAGTGTATTGCTGTGCATTGTTACTTTGAAAATGCAGATGATAAGGCCATGTTAAAATTATTATGAAGTTCCTACTATGCGCAAAGCACATGTAAAGCACGTGTGTACTCTGAGCAAGATTACCATGGAAGGTTTCACCTTAAGCATCTTCTGATCTAGTTTTATCATGATACATAAAAGTGTAACAGTTTTAACAGTTGTAAAAGGCATTAACTATGAAAAATTATAGCCTCTTTTGGACCAATTTCTGAATATTGGTAAAAATGTAGTTTTATGAGGGTTCAAAATGTAATTGCCTTGAATAGTCTGCGAGATAAATACTGAAGACACGATACCGTCCATATCTGAACAAGGAAAAAAACCCCAACAATATTGATGAAATACTGACTATTGAGAAAAAAATTAATATCCTTTCAAGTATATTAGCATTTTAATTACCTTATTAAATTATCACTTTAAAAGTATTTTTATTGGGGCACCTGGGTGGCTCAGTCAGTTAAGCATCCAACTAGATTTCAGCTCAGGTGTGATCTCAGGGTTAGTAAGATCGAGCCCTGCATCAGGCTCTGTAGAGTCTGCTTGGGATTCTCTCTCTTCTCGCTCTCTCTCTGCCCCTCCCCTGCTGCTTGTGCTCACTCTCTCTCTCTCTGTCTCTCTCAAAATCAATCAATAAACATTTAAAAATATTTTTATTATTTTAAGAATGATTCTGTTCTATATATTGAGGAAACGACTGAGGATAAGTGAAAGCTCTGTAGCTAGGATATGCATATATGCAATTGACTACCAAGGGTGATATTAAGGAATGTTACAAAAATTAACTGGGTCATTCTTTCATTTGTCATCCACTTTTCTTTTGGGTTTGGGGAAAGAGAGATATGTTTGAACACGATTTTTAACAATTTTTTTAATGTTTATTTATTTTTGAAGGAGCGAGAGACAGAGCATGAGCAGGGGAGGGGCAGAGAGGCAGGGGACACAGAATCTGAAGCAGGCTCCAGGCTCTGAGCTGTCAGCACAGAGCCTGACGCGGGGCTCGAACCTATGAGCTATGAGATCATGACCGGAGCCAAAGTTGGAGGCTTAACCAACTGAGCCACACAGACGTACCTGTCTGAACACTCTCGTAGTTTCTAACTCTTGAAATACAAACCTTTTATGAAATGTATGTGTGCCTCTTCATTTCTTTTCACTTGTTTAGCTAGCTTTCAATGGCCTCTTTCAATCTGTGCCTTGGGTCTCTATATTTATGAATGTTTTCCTCTGATTATTTGATTATTGCTTCTGTTCCATTTATTCATCTTAACTTTAGTTGCTTGCATCCCTTTGCATTTTTTTTTTTTTTGGATCTACACTCATGTGGAGCTTTGAAAGCACATCCTCCAGATTGCTCTTTTGATTTTTTACAATATTGATTATGTCTTTTGGGACTTCTCATGCAGATTGTAGTTCTATGACTGTATTTTGATGGTTTATAATCCTTCCTTATTTCACCTGACTTTTTTTTAATCTCCCAATCCTGATTTTTCAGCTGCCTATTTTTTTGTTATCTCATTTTGTTGTCTCAACAGCTCATCTTTCAACTTTCCTTTTAGTGAGTGCTCCTATTCTTGAACATTATTGAGAATTTAAGCAACACTAAACAATAGTTTCCAAAATATATTTTTGTTTCCTGCACTACAAGATGAAAACTATGTGTTTGTGCTTTTATGACTCAAAATATATTCTTTGACCTAATGTTTATTTTCTTTTTAGCGCTATTCATCCTTAAACAGAGCAAGAGGCTTTAGGGTCTGTTGTTTGCCTTCAAAAATAATGGAATTTCTTAGTTCCCCTGTGTTTACCAGTTTGAATTTGCATGTTAGATCTCAAACAGAAGGAAATATTGAGGTTTAGAAGCCTTAGCTGAATTTCTGGTGCCTGGCATTTATTTGTCCAATGTGTGTCCTTTAGACCTTCCCTGTTTAATACGGGAGTCACTGGGCACATGCAGCTATAAATTAAATAAAATTAAATAAACTTTAAAATGCAGTTGTTCATTTGTACTAGAAACATTTCAAGTGTTTAATAGGCACTAAATGCAGACACAGAACATTTCCATCACTGCAGAAATTTCTATTTGACAGTGGTGCTAGAGAGTGAGGCTCATCTGTGCATACTCCACAGCCACTCCCACTGTTCTTTCTGTCCCCACAGCTTTTATTACATCCTTACTATTCCAGGATGTGAAATGTTCCCATTTATCTACTTGCCATGTTGCCCATTACTGGGAATTTCATTCCCAGAAAAAAATATGCTAAGAGAGACTGATTCCAAGAGAGAGAGACTAGTTGGGGAATGCATTTATGGGTGGGTGGGTATGAAAGAGTGACATAGCCCCTGGCCACTAAAGAATAGTTGCTTCATATTAGAGGCACAGCTGTTGGCCTTATGGTTGACAAAGGCCCCTTGCATCTTAAGAAGGGACAGACAGTGGGAATAATGAAAGCTGCCTCAGTGTCTACATGGTCAATTGCTGTACCTCAAAGCTTTACCTATGTTTTACTCAGTACAAGACCATCACCAATTTTCCTACCTCCAGAGAGACTGTAAATTAACTTGACTTTTTTTTTTTAAAGTTTATTTATTCTTGAGAGAGAGTGTGGGGGAGGGTCAGTGAGAGACGGAGAGAGAGAGAGAATCCCAAGCATGTCCTGTGCTCTCAGCAGAGAGACCAAAGCGGGTCTTGAACTCGGGAACCATGAGATCATGACCTGAGCTGAAATCAAGAGTAGGACACTTAACAGACCAAACCACCCAGGCGCCCTTGACTTCTTTGTTTTAAAGGTTGTTCCAGTGGAAAGGTAGAGAAGGGTAAAAAAAATATTGGAATGGAGGTTGTCTTCACCCGAGGGTGCTTATGCAGGCTGGGCTTTCCACAACCCTCTCCCGCCCCTGGGTGCCAATTCCTGTGCTGCTCTTTTCATTTCTTCTCTCTCTGTCCCTTCCTTGTCTCCAGCTTTCTAGGGTCCCTGCAGGATATGCGTCTCCTCTGGCATAATACCTAATTGGAAGCTCAGAAAATATACAACAGCGAACACATTCATTTAATAAGTGAAAGTACAATTTTGGAGTCATCTCTTCTTTTATGAGTGTTTTTACTTGCTTTCAAATAAAACTTCTTTCTACTCCATTGGGCAGAAGAATTATCTGAAGCCCCAGTACAGCATATAGGGAGGGACCCAGCGTGGACTAAACAAAGTTTCATGAAGGCAGTGGTGTCCAGTTTACTCACTGCTCCTTCCCCAGGATCTCGGTGGATTCTTTCAACCTGTAGAAAATTCTTCATGCTTTACTAAGTGGCCAAATAGAACTTTTAGGGGTTTTGGGATCAACAGAATTTATTTTGCTGACAGAATCTTGAAAGGAATTTGCTATAATCTTATTTCACAGATAAGGAGACTGAGGAGCAGAAAGGAAACAAGGTATTTTTTTTTTTTTTTATCATAAAAAGAGCACAGTTCTTGGAACTGAATAAACCTGGATTCCATCACTTGTTAGGAAGGCAGTGAAAGGTCATCTTAAATAGTAAATTAAATGATTCTCAGCCTCAGTTTTTTTATCTTTAAAATGAGATTAATGATACTTGCCTTATCGGATTCTTATGAAATAACGAGTTTAGTGGTCATTCGACAAAGAATATCAATTATAATGGCAGTTATTCATTTTCAAGGACACATAGTATCAAAGTGCATCTTCTTTTTCCCAGTCCTGTGCTCACTCTGGTCCACCTGATGCAGTCGAAATCACCTATTACAGCACTAAACCAGAGATATGTGGGTGATCAGGGACTTGAAGATTGGTAGGAGGTCAGAGCTTGGAGATAAGGTGGGATTAATTAAGTAGTCAATTGGCCATCCTCATGCTTATCCTCCTGTTTTCTACAGAAAATCAGAATAATTCAAAATAGCCCGGTTCACTGGCCCACTGAGGAATTCTCATGCAAAGGTAGGACTGTTTCCCGACAATAAGATTGAGTGCCTAATGTTTGTGTAGTTGTGAGCATTAAGACAGCCTTCCTTTCTCTTTTGTTTCAGTGGTAAAAACTGATGTCACCACCTCTTGTCAGATGGAAAGAGCATGCAGTGCAAAGGTTGATACTGGAGACACACAGACTAGACCTGAGGGTCCTACTAGAGAGACCCTTCTTTACACCCCAACCTCAGGGGAATAAAGACAAACCCTCCTCCCATTATGACTTTTATCTATATCTCAGTCTTTTCTGTATATCAGGGACCAGCAAACTTAACTTTTTTTTGTAAAAGGGCACATAATAAATATTAGGGGTTGTGGTCACTCCACTCCAGCTACAAAGACCCATGGCTTCAGCAGTATTAAGACAGGCCAGGATATGAGGGTCATACCCTTCCTGTTCCTGGGCCCAGACCACTGAGGAGACCATGAATATCCCCCATGTTCACCGTTGTAACTAGAAATACCAGTTGGCAGTCAAGCCTGGCAGGGGCAGGAGATGGCAGGCCTCAGAGCTGCTCCTGCTTTTAGAACCCCAAGCATGGAAACACAATAAAAATATTATGAGCTGTGTTCCAGTTCCAGATTTACTATTAAATAAAGTTCAACACAGACACTTAACCTCTCTGGTCCTTGACAGTCTGTAATATATGGAGCTGGATTAGATCAGTGGTTCTCCATGCAGGAGGGGGCAAAGGGAAGGGACCATCAGAAACTTGCTGGTATCTACTGAGGATCATGTTCTAAATATAATGCCAGCCTCCTTCCCTCATTCCAACCCAAATGTATCAAAATTGGAGTGGGGAATAGGCAGGATGTGAAAAGCTTTGCCAGCCATTCAGATAAGAATACCCCTCCCCAGGCGAGAACCACTGGACTAAATCCCTCCTTAAGACCCCTTTGGCTTTGGCATTCTGTGATTCTGTGAAAGGGGAGAGTCAGCAGCAGTACTATGGTTCCATCCTTCATTATTCATGTGCTGCAATTAATCATTAATGGGACACTTACTTTGAAACAATGTCATGCCGCAAACAAGGCTTATATTGACTTTTTTAAAATGAGTTTGTAGGCAGTCGGTTGCCTGCAACCTCTACCCTTGAGATAATATTGTAAGAGGTGGCACTGGTCTGGGTTTAATTAGATGCAGGAGAATGGGAACACGTGGATGTCAGGAAAAGGCATGTAGGTAGAAGTTACCGAACTTATGTACCATGGAAGTAGTACCAGCCTCTGGATAGGACTGACCCAACCAAGGGCTAGTTGTTAGGGCAAGCCTGGCCTCTAGTAGCCATGGAGTGTGTGGCTTTGGTGAGCTTTAAATCGTTTGTTACTCTACCCCACGCTTTCACTTGAAGGACTTTCTAGGGCTTTTTCCTAATCTCCTAACAAGGTCAAATGTTCTTCCAAATGTATATGCTCCAACAGACTCTTGTACCTTCTGTTTTGTAATACGTATCACACTTGCAGTCAATGGCTTGTTGAACTGTCTGTCCTCTGCACTATAGTGTGAGCTCCATGAGAGTAGGAGCCGTGATCATCATGTTCAACTTTCTGCCTGTGTGGTGCCTGACATATCATGGAAGCTCAATAAAAATATGAACTGAATATGAATGCTACCTTGTGTAAAGATTCTTTGCCTGTAAAGACTTTTCCCAAAGAACTGTTTGTTCTCCAAACCACATGAGCCTGTGGAAATTCCTGGGAGTTCCAGCCACCATCTTACATCAAGCTTCGTTCCTAGGGTATGAGGGGAGTTACCCTCTGAGGTGTTTCCTCCATCTTTCCTCCTTCTTTTTCCTTTATTCCTCTCTAATCCTACATCCTCCAGGTTTCCCTTGGGCTCCTGGCATCACAGGCCCAGCGGTGATGTCCCACTGTAACATGTAAGTATTTGCCATGGGCTCTAAGGTGTCTCAGAACTTTGAGACTGAGATAGTAAGGAACTGAGAAAGGTACCATGAGCGTTGAGCAAAAAAAAAAAAAAAAAAAAAAAAAAAGTAAGGACTTAGAGATAGACAAAAGATAGGTGGGTTAAGAATGACCTGGAAGGCAAATGAGACCAGCCCCCCAAGCCAAAAAATGTCAATATGCCCAAAAGATGAAAAAGGAAACAGGAAAGAACAGCTAGATGGGAGGTTAAGTATTGGGGAGTGGGTTTTGAGTTTTCCTCCCCATTTATTCTTCCTGTTCCCTTCTCTAAGCAATGAACCTTCAGCAAACCATTGCCAGGATCTGGGGTGAGCCAGAGAAGAGGTGAATGTGGGCGCTGATTGACACGAGATCATTCACTTCTGAGGTTTCTGTTCTTGGGCCACTTCACTCCCCATTCTCTGGTGCCTCAGCAGCTAAAGCTTCAGTGTCACCACCCTGACACTCTCAGGGGCTTTTGAGCTGGTAAAAGTCATGCATAAGGAATGCAAGAAGCAACTTTATAGCTCTTTGGAAATACTATGCCCACTGGAGAAAAAAATCAACACAACAAGGAAAAAGCTTTTTAAAACATGTTGACTTGTATTTATCTGTATTTATCCAAGTTCACTGTTCTCTTAGCAGGTTGCAAATTAATACTTCAGGCCAGATTCTGAATAAGCCACAGGGGACCAACAAGAAACTTCATGCCTGGAAACTAAGAAGGCCTAATGGATCAGCTGTCACTTCCTCTGTTTGGCTGGCAGTTAGAGTTCATGTCAAGCCATTTCTCCACATTATCAAAGTCATGGAGTATTTTACATCTTTCAATAACACTCACCATTTGGCAGGCTAAAGCATACCTCCTTCCCTGCCAATTTGCAAGATCATGTCTGCTGGTAACCCACACAGTCCTGGTTTGTTATCTCTCCCAGTCCAGCAAGAAAATACTGGAGGGGGGGTGGAGGGCAGAGGAGAAACAGAAGATACCTTTACGTGTTGATGAGGAAAGGAAAGCAGCATAGACTTTAGGAATTGAAAAAGTCTCTGGAGCAGGGGTGGACCAAGAGGGGACAGAAGGAGTCGTATGAGCCTCTTGGGCAATAAGGGTGTACATTATCTGGAAAGAACTTCCAAACAATAAAAAGGGAGTAACAGTCTGCTTTTTATTATCCAGGCACCAGTAATTCTAAACAATGCCAGTGATGAAATATTCCTCCCACTGGGGTGGCCTGTGCCTTGAGGTGCAGTTGTATGAACGTGAATGAACTCAAGTCTGTCATTTACTGATGAGGGAAATGAAGCACCCCCACCACCGTCACCACCCCCACCCCCCCCACCCCTGTGTCTTGTTGATGGCCATTCTTTTAGAACATCTTATGGCACCCAGGTCTCTTTGTTGCCCCCTAGGGGCTTTTTGGCTCCATTACTCAGCCAGACACCAGAGCCAGAAACACCAGGTGAAGCCCAGTAACTGGGCAAAATCGGATCATACTAAACAAACGAAGAAATCTAAAAATCCCAGACAAAAAAAACAGCATCTCCCCTCAATACCTACCTTGTTTACAAACAGCACTTGAGAATTTTCGGTCTTTAAAGGAACTTTTCTCTATCCCACCTTTGATTTATGTAATATATAACTTTTCATACAGGTTCATTTCCATTTTAAAATAATTGTGGGACTCTTCTGATTTTCTGTTTGAGTGTGGAATGGATATGGATCTCAGTTCTCAAACCCAGGCATGCAGAGAATATTGTATTTTTTAAAGTGTATTTATTTATTTTAAGAGAGAGTGAGCACAAGTGGGGAAAGGGCAGAGAGAGAGGGAGAGAGAATCCCAAGCCAGCTCTGCTCTGTCTACAGAGAGCCCAACTCTGGGCTTGAACTCATGAACCATAAAATTATGACCTGAACTGAAATCAAGACTCCAACACTTAACCACCTGAGCCACATATGCGACCCTGTATTTTTTTTAATTATAAAATTTGTTTAATTTAGACTCCCAGCTTCCTCCTACCAAGCAGACAGGAAACTCAACCTGAGATATTTAGAAGTTCTCCTACTTCAAGGCTTGCACCCATCCTGTGGGGAAGTCCCACACCATCTGCCTCACAGTCCCTCTCATGTCACCTTCAGTATCTTAGCCTCCCCTCAGGAGACCCTTCAGTTTATCTGAATAACATGTCTTCCCCAGGGCTACTCAGTAGCCATTGTGCTGTTGAATTTCCTGGCACTGTATATTTTTTATCACATGTGATTTTTTTTTCCCTTTCTAAATGAATTATTTCTCTCCTGGGATTTAAGGATCAGAAACATGTTATTTAAGACCCAACTAGAAAGGAAATTAATCCGAGGAAATATATCCAGAAACCAAGACAAAGGCAAACGTGGGAGTAACTTGACCAACACCCAAGTCAGGAGGGATTTTATATTTGATTTATTTGTATGAGGACAATGAATTCATTACCTTGGGTGTCGTATCTCCCTGAGTTATTTCCCATTCTGACCTCCCTCTGCCCGTATCACTCGTTTTCCATGGAAAAGTTAAGATCATTTATTTATACCTAATCTTCGGTTTCACTCTCTTCCCCTACAAGTCAAACACTTGTCAAATGCCAAGCCTTCCCCCACCTGCTTTGCCAACACAGAGAGAAGGAATAGCAAGAAAGAGAAAGGCAGGGCACACAGAGCTAGAAGGAACCAGAACCGGGGCCAACAGGAGTTGGGTGACAGAGTCACACAGGAACTGATGAGTTGCCATCCAGAACCAGCACCCTGAGGTGTGTGGATCAGGTAGTGAAGAAAATTCTGGTTTAATCTCTTCAATCCTCTGCTTCCTTACAGTTCCTATAACACTTTCACATAAATGATCTCCTTTATTCCCCTCAACAGCCTGGTGACGCAGGGACTTTACAGATAAAGAAATAGGACTTCAGTGGAGAAGTGATCTGCCCTGAGCCTTTCATTACATTAATGGCAGGATGGGACTCCTATGGCCAATCTTTTTCTCTTATGTTCTTGGGGTTGGGACCATACAAGGTGAGAAAACAGGTTTGGAATCAGTAAGACATTAACTTAAATCCTTCCTTTAACACATATCAGCTCTGTGACTTTGAGGAAATTCTTTTTTTTTATTACTTTTTTAATCTTTATTTTTGAAAGAGAGAGACAGAGAGACAGAGTGTGAGTGGGGAAGGGGCACAGAGAGAGGGAGAAACAGAATCCGAAGTAGGCTCCAGGCTCTGAGCTGTCAGCACAGAGCCCGACACGGGGCTCAAACTCACCATCCATGAGATCATGACCTGAGCTGAAGTCGGATGCCCAACCGACTGAGCCACCGAGGAGCCCCCAATTTGGGGAAATTCTTTAATGATGCTCGGCTGGGAATTGTCCTCATTTTTCAAGAGTTTTCTAGTGAACAATGCTTGGCACTTAACAAGGGCTCGATCTCTGAGAATAAGAAGGACCACACTCATGTCCGGATCTATAGACACACAGACACCTGAGAATAAACACACACACACACACACACACACACACACACAGATTGGATAAGAAGTAGTGATACATATCCTATTTCCTACTTCTTCAAACTAATTTAGAAAGCTTTAGCCTTTAGATAAACTGAAAACCCTAGCCTAGCACTAAGTCACAGCCTGGAGCTGACACAGTCAGTTGCTCTAGTTCCAGTGCTTCAAAATTAGCACTTTCAAAGCCTGACTGTTTTGTATACATGCATGTAGTTATAGTGTAGGATTCAAATTCCAAGAGATCTTATTGAGTTATTGCCATATGTTTGTATAAGCTGCTTTCCAGAATTTGGAATGGAATTGTTGGATCATTCATGTTTCTGTCTAGTCCCCATTTTGGAATCTAGCACGTATTTTCTCTCCAAGCCTCCAGTCCTAAACTGAATATGGCTTTGACCTTGACTCAGTGAATAACAAATTGTTGGGGAGATGAAGAAAAAAGTGTCTTAAGAGTGTCCTGAACCTCAGCAGGGACAATATAGATTCAGACTTTCGGTTCAGGCAGGCATGAGGACATGCCCTGTTATGGATGTGGTGTTTCATTTCTACACCTGACATTTCCCTCCATGTGGGGAACCTTATGGAGTAGAACGTTCCTGGATCCTTTCTGCTCCTTCACTTACTCTGCCGCAGGGAAGGTGGAGTGACTAACCTGATAAGAACCTTTGGGAAAAATAAACTGCCTTGCTTACTTCATCGCCTCCCATATTCATGATTTATTTCCAGGGCTGGTCTCTGCCCTAGCAGGGCAGCCGGTACAGCTTAGTGTATCAAGGGTCACTCCCGTCTGGCATGGCCATCACTACGTGTGGGAGTCTGTCTGATTCAAGCTCAAATCTTAGGAAGCCTACAGGCCCACAAATGAAACTCATAGCTCTCCATCTAGACTTTATCCTTAAAAAGTTGATATTTGGCAGCAATTTCCCTTTACCTAACTGTTTAATTGGGTCAGAACTAAGACAGGGGAAAACAAGTGTTATTTATCGACTTTCCTCGGACTTTTACCATTCATGGGTATTCACGGCTTACCTGTAACCCTGCACCCCACAAAGGAACACCTCAAGGGGCTAGAGAAGTTTAGGGGCTGAACTGCTATATGCAATATAATAATACAGAATAGAGTAACAGAAATGAGCTGTCTGCCTGTATTGAGTGTATTTGTGGGCATGATTGCCCACACTCATGGTGGATTCATTTATATAAATTTGGCTAATTTACACAGAAAATAACTGAACCAAACTGAAATAAACCAGGGCCCATAGGCCTCTGGTGGTTAAAGCATGCTGTTACAGAAGTCAAAGTTGTGGGTTCAAAGCCCATTATGTTTAGTTAGTTCTAAAGAAGCAAAAACCTCTTTTGAGAAGTTAAGAGGCCATCTCACAAATCCACTTTATCGGTCACAGGGGAACCTCATGAAAGTGTGTAAATGCATCCACACAAATCCATTCCCACCAGAAGGAATGTAACTCAAAATACTACTCGTGTATAGGGAAAATGGAACTGATCACGGCATTGTGGGTATTCAATGTAATAGCAGACATCACAGTGTGTAAACATCTGTATTTAAAAAGAGAACACTTATTTATTGAGAAAATATTTATTACTCACCTTCTCTGGATGTAGGTGCTCTGGTAGAAATTGATGATCACAAGGTAGGATTTCCAATGATACTTAGCTACCAGGATGTAGTATGAGAAACATACTAGAGAAGTGGAACTAAGTGTACCAAAATAAAGGAATAGGCAGGAAATTCTAGGAATTTTCCTTGTGGGTGAAGATGGTTAATGGAAATTCAGAGAAGATGTGAGCAGGATGTTATTGGGAGCAACGAGGAAGAGTGCAGGCTGGTAATGCTGCCCAAAAGATGTGCAACACATGGCAGAAGTGGTAAGATGATAATTAGTAGAAATTATTTATAGTAGGCAAACTAACCTCAATACAGAGAGTTCTGTTAAGACTGAGTGAGAGATTGTGGCACCTGGGTAGCTCAGTCGGTTGAGCATCTCACTCTTGATTTGTGTCAGGTCAGGATCTCACGGTTCTTGAGATCAAGCCCCAAGATGGGCTCTGTGCTGACAGTGTGAAGCCTCATTGAGATTCTGTCTCTCTGCCTCTCCCCTGTGCTTGTGTGTTCTCTCTCTCTCTCTCTCTCTCTCAAAATAAATAAACTTTAAAAAGACTGAGACATGAAAAGAGAAAAATGTGGGGGGAAGAGATCATGGAATGGCTCAAAAGCTGAATGAAAGGACTTAATTCTATAGATAGTGCCAAGTCCTTGGGGACTGTTGGAAAGGAGAATAACATGATTGAACAATAAAGATTTTCAGATTTTAAGAAAACAAAACTGGTACCATACAGGATAGGTTGATGGGACAGAAGCTGGAGCGAGAAAAACTTTTAAGTGGATGATACATTATTTTGAAACAACAGGAGCTTAACTAGCATGTTTGCAAAAGCTTTTGGGGAGAAAGAAAAGGTACTAATAATGAAATGGAGGTACAATTATTAGCACTTAATGGCAGCTTAGATATGAAGAAGCGAGGAGTGAAGAGTCAAATCCAACCAAGGTTTCAGATGTCTGAGAAAATGGTGGTATAGGTTTATCACCATAGGAAGCCCATTTGGGTGTTTGGATTCAAGCAGATGTTCCCATTCATCAGTGTTCCTCCATGCCCTGCTCTTACTTGGCCACAAGCACAAAGTCCTGCCAACTCAGTCCTGCCTCATTCCTGAACCACAGAGAATCCAGACTTAAAGCTCCCCTGGAGCCCCTTCTTTCCAGGGAGCAGGCTTTGCCATTGTCTGCTAGTTTCATGGCCTCTACCAACAGCCTCGACATCTTGCAACCATTCTGCATGGCCCGATCACCTACAATCAGAATTTGATGTTCCTATGTCAGGTCTGCATTGGGTCTAGAACTCATATCTAAGGCCAAGTTCACCTCAGTGACCCTTTGCCAAGGTTCTGCTGCCTTTTCCCCAGGGTTACATCTGATTTCTGCCTCATTCTGCTTCACCTAGGCTTACTTACTTCAACATTCTGCTGTCTCCCTGGTTCTGAGAACTGCTGCCATTCAATCCTCTGTTCTCACCTGAACCAGATCTCTAACCGTAGACACCAGCTTGGGATGAGTTTGAGGCTGCAGCCTTGGTCCTTCTTCTTCAGAGATAATTAGCCCTTTTTGTCTTTGGTATCTGAACAAACTCACTGCTTGGTTTCTTGGAACTCTAGTAAGATGATTGACTGAGGCTGTTCCCCTAGTTACAGTTGGTGATAAAGGGGTGATTCACAATTTAAAATGTTGGGGAGGTAGTTCAACATAAGATATTGAAGCTGACACAAGGGGGCCAGAGTTAGAAATCCAGATTTTGGAATCATATGTGAAGATAAACACATAATTATGGCTCCTTACTGAAGAAAGGGTCAGATACACATGGAAAAATGAGTCAGCAAGTTGCACTAACAGCAAAACTTTGTGTCCAGAAACACTCCAATTCTTATTGTCTTTTTAAAAATAAGACACTATTTTTAAAAGGAAAAAGCAGCTATATTTGGGAGAAGACAGAGCACTATTTCTTCTTCAATTTTTTTTTGAGAAAAAGAGATTTAAAAATAACTAGAGATTAAAAGCCTGAACATTGAGAAAGTCTACCAATGGGGAAGTAGGAGAAAGAATAGAAAGGTCATAGAGGGAGGATGGCAGAGCCACACGAGGGAGACAAGAGAGGGTGAAGCTGTGGTGGTCAGAGGTGACAAATCCCAAAGGGGTATTGAGGAGACAGAAATCCCCAGAGAGGCTGTGCTTTTTCTCATTCTTTTAAAAAATTTATTTATTATTATTTTTTTTGAGAGATAGTATAAGCAGGGCAAAAGGAGAAGGAGAGAGAGAGAGACTCTCAAGCAGACTCCATGCCCTGTGCAGAGCCCAATGTGGGGCTCGATCCCATGACTGTGAGATCGTGACCTGAGCTGAAATTAAAAATTGGACATTTCACTGACTGAACCACCCATGTGCCCCTACTCTTTCCTATTCTTGCAGGGGAAGAATCTGTGATAGCCAAATAATGTAGGGAAACAGCCTTTGGTTTTACATGTTTCTTCTCAGACAAGGGGTCCATCAGGAGGCCCTCTCAGCCTAGTAGCTGCCCTGAGAGAACACGAGTCTGGTGGAAGTGTGATGGCAGGGGTGCCTCAGCCAGGCATCTGCTTTCGTGCGCATGTGCTGCGTCCACAGGACCAGATCACATGGTGGAGAAAGAGAGAACAAGTGCAATGTTTCCAATTTAGTATCAAACAAAAATACATCACAGCCTCGAGCCAGTAGATATTCTGGGAATGGCCTTTTTTCCAGCCCTTTAAATGTAACCAGCTGGAAGTCTTTTTTAAGTGCTGTGCTATTCAACCTCTGACATGAAGGGTTTGCCATTTAATGGGGAAGCTACTTTTCAGTGTTAGAGGTGGAATACCAAATCCTTAGCATATTCTCCAGGGATTCTAATTCCTTCTGATAAGATAGGTTTAATAGATAAAGACTTAAAAGAGCAGATCTGTTGTAAGTCTGGAAGTATGGATATATAGATATGCAGATTTGAGGAGTATGAGGAAGAGTTCTAACTCCCCAGGGAACCAGGCACCTTCAGATGAAAAGTCAAAAGAAAGCATCTGAACTTCTCTATTTCAGAGCCAATCTGGGATTCTGTTGAAAAACTATAGAAAATAATTGGGATGGGATAGAGTTATTTAATTTGGCTAGGAGTAAAGGAAGTCTCAAGGAGGTTGAGGGAATGAATAAATGGCAAGGTCTAGCACTAAACTTGACCCCATAGGATGTGTGCCCCACTAATATTCTTCTTAGAAAGCCCATGTGGGACTTCAGAGAATGCTGTGCCTGCATTCCAGTATCCATAATATTCAGGAGCCCAAGGAATTTGATAGACAATTACAGTGAAGGGGACCATAATGAAGGTCAAAAAACGTGAGTTCAGGTCCTGTCTTGAGTCTTTATTACTTGTATGATTCTGTGAAAATTACTAACATTTTGTGGATCTTGGTTTACTGACCTTGAAAGTGAATAGATTCATATATGCTTTAGGATTGTCAAAGGTTTGAATGAGTTGATACATGAGAAAATTTGATAAACTGAGCAAGTACCAGGCCAGGGCCTTTCTAAAGCACAAATGGCAGTAGGGAGGTCTGAGAATTCAGATTCAAACTTCCCAGGAATTCAAATGGTGAAAGTGGCCTGGAGGAAGAAGTAACCCAATAGGTTTCATTTCTAAAACAACAGGGCTCTCCGTCATTGATTTTATTGGCAGGTTAATGAAGAACCCTGATGCAAACAGGGTTAATAAAGCTGGCACAGTCTTATGTCTCATAGATACCACTCAAGATTTAGATGCTGCTGATGTTTGCTCGATAATAATGACTGGTCACACGATCTGTGAACAAATGTTTCCTACACAGAAACCTTAATTGGGACTCCTGACAAGAAACTCATATATAACAAGTAGTAAGTAATGCAACCAGGTAGATCATGGTGAGGATTCAATGAAATGACTACACGAGTCAAAGTCCTACTAAGCACTAAGATTCTAGAACATAGAAGAATGTTAGCTTCTATGCCCATTCTCCCTTCATTCAGAGGTTAAAAATAAGCAAAATAATTTAGAACCAGTTTGATCATGTATACTCTTCTAAAAGTTGCAAAATGATTTGCAATTGATTTCTCTTTTTTATCCTTTTCTTTCCAAGTGCATTTTTCTCCTCTAGACTGACCAGCAAAATTGTACAAATTCATAGTGAAAAGTTTTCCAACTGGGCCAACCACAGTACCTAAGTATTCTACTTCATTGACCGTGAAAATCAGTATTGTCTTTAAGAAGCATAGTTAGGGGTGCCTGGGTGGTTCAGTTGGTTAAGCATCCAAATTTGGCTCAGGTCATGATCTCACAGTTTGTGGGTTCAAGCCCGGCATTGGGCTCTGTGCTGACAGCTCAATGCCTGGAGTCTGCTTCAGATTCTGTTTCTCCCTCTCTCTCTGCCCCTCTCCTGCTTGTGCTCTGTCTCTCTGTCTCTCAAAATGAATAAACATTTAAAAAACAGAAACAAAACAAGTATGGTTAGTATTTAGGATTTCTTGTGGAATATCAAAAATGTTCTTAATTAGGACATTTCAATTTTTAGTATGAATATTTAACTCACCCAGGACAAGAGCAACACCAAAATGGTAGATTGACTCCGAGTATCTCAAGCTATTTGCTTACTTTGTTCTACTTGAAAAATAAAGCCTCAAATGGGCTTGAAGAAATAAATTTGAGACAAGTTTGAGGTGAACAAACACTTCCACAAAAAACAACAACAAAAAACCTTTTTATCATCATTCTTCAGTAGCTGTTAGTTTCAAATGAATTAATACAAAGTAAAGGGCTTTGTAGATGTAGAGTGGAATCCCTAGTTCTCCTCCTTCCCTGGTCCACACAAGCCTGAGGGAGAATCTTCAAGAAGCGCATGCAATAACATGAGTGTTCAGTCACAGAATCACTGGGATGGAGCCATCATTGTCTCCCTCCATGGACAGGGGTGTGGTGCTGCTATAGCTAATGTTCTTTGCCCTTCAGTTTTCCATCCTTACTCCACCAACATTGCCACTGAAACATCTGATGTTGGTTTTGACACTCTCTGACCTGCCATTGTTGGCCTGATGATTCTCTTTGAGTAGCTGACAGGCACTGGTACCCATGACATTGCAGATGCTGCCTTTATCAGGAGATAGAAAGGACTTCCCACTGGTATTATGATGAGTATTGGGCTCTCTTAAAGAGTGGCTTCGTCTCAATTTCTTAAAAAGGAAGCCAGATGAAAATTACTTTCAAGGTTAGGATTGAAGATATTGGTAGAACATAGAGGGCATGGCACCCTAAAGTGTTCCTTGGTCTGTGTTAAGTTTTCTAGGAATGCCATAACAAACTTTCACAGACTTTGGGACCACAATAGAAAGATGTTTTCTCATATTTTTTGAGGCTAGAAGTCTGAAATCAAGGTTTTGACAGGGATGTACTTGTTCCAAAAAACTACAGAGGATATTTCTTCCTTTCTTCTGGATCCCAGTGACTGTTGGCATTCCTTGTGGCTGTATCTTTCTAGTCTCTGCTCTGGTCTCCACATCACCATCTCTCCTCCCAAGGTTTCTTCTCTGAATATCTCTTATAAAAACATTTCTCATTGGGTTTAGGGCTTCACTGATAATCCAGGATGATTGAATCTCTAGATCCCTTAGATTAATTATATATGCAAAGACCTTTCTCCAAATAAGATCACATTCACAGATTCTAGAGATTAAGACATATGGACATATCCTGTTGGGGGACATCATCCAATCTTCTACAGCGTGCTGCATGGATGATAGACCTCAGAGGGCAAGTAAGCAAGAGCCCTTCTCAAGAAGCTGTTTATTAGTTCAGGAGAGAGATGGTGGTGATTTGGACTAGGCAGTTGTGGTAGAGGCCATGAGAAGTTGTCAGTATTCTGTGTGCATTTTAAACGTTGAACTGGAGGGAACTGCTGCTGAACCTATGCTGCTAACATAGGTTATGAAGATTAAGAGCAGTGAGGGGTGGCTCCAGAGGTTTGGGCCTGAGTAGCTGGATAATAGGGTTTTCACTTACTGAGTTACCAAAATTTGGGAAGGAACAGGTCTAAGGGGAAAATCAGAAGTTGAATTTTGCACAAGTTGCGTTAAGAGGTCTATTAGATATCTGAATGAAAATGTGAGAGAGTCAGTTGGATACATAAATCTGTACACAGGAATGAATAAGACTTGGCTTCCTAAAGCTCACGCTCATGGTTTGGAGAGACGTATATATATAGGCACACTATGCCTTGATAAGATCTATGGAAGAGGGAGAGATGAAGTCCCATGTGGCCCAACAGAGGAGGAATGTGGCTGTTCTGAAAGGGTTTTTGTTGGCAGCCTCCTAAGAGGAGCTCCTCAGTCGTCTGAGAGAAGCTTCAAGGCAAGGAATCACCCTGAAGGACAAGAGAGTGAGAGGAAGAACAGTAGCAGAGAGAGGGCACCTTGACAACACCAAGGCACCACTAAAATCTGATTTACAGGCAGAGAGCCCAAGGCACTTCTGCTCTGAAGACTTGTCAGTGCCCAGGGAGGAGTATGTCTCCATCAGGACAGAAGAGAGTGTTACTGCAGAATTCACCCCAGCCTCACCTGGAAGAGCAGAGAATGGCAGCAGGGGCACACAGGAAGAGACTGCCATAGCATCTAGGACAGGAAAATTGCAAACACATGGGAGAAGGCCCATGACTCCCAGAGAACCAGAAGGAAATGACCTATATACAACTCTGCTCCTGGTCAAATGTGAATTCCTGCCCAGTTACTAATATATGTTTCCCTTTGTGGTCTTGGCTTTTGTGAGCTGGGAGACATGATTATCCTTTCATTGGATGGTTAAAGGTGGGAGATCGTTACAGATAGAACAGCACGTACAAACACCCAGAAGTATGGAGTGCCGTGGTATACACAGAGTCATGCAGTGTGCTGTATCAGCCAAATTCAAGCTCAAATTCTTTCACTTTATAAAAAGGGATTTAACTTTTGATTGACTTCTCCTAGTTTTAATGAGTGGGTGTTAAGTGGGTACACACATAAATACACATTCCTTTTGATGGTAGCTTTGTATCTCTGTATTTGTGTGCACCTACCTGTGCTTGTGTGCTTGTGTGTAATCTCAATGTATAAGCCTGGGAGTTGAAATTAATTAAGAAAAAGGAAAAGAGAGGAAAAATATATTTGTACCTGTCACATACATGTCAATTTTCTTGGTGAAGTCTTAAGTTTCCTTGAAGTGAGGGAGGACAGAGCTGGGAGCTCTGCTTCTATAACAACCCATGAGGCAGGATTATTGCTTGCAGCCAATGTTAAAATGACTACCTGTGCAATATGAAATCCTGTTAGGATGCAAACAGGACATGTTGCCCAGAGCTTCCTATTTCGTTAGAATTTTGGGCTTCTGAAGGTCACATGCAGGTGTAATATGTTTTTGGAGCATTAAGAAAAAATGGACAGAGAAAGCAAAACACTTGCTAGGTGCTCCTTGAGCTATGCCTGTGGGCTGTCCCTGTCTATGATCGTGTCCTATCCTCAGTGACATCACCTTCTGTACTTTGCACCATGTGTTCCTAGTGGTCCACTGCTCAGCCCTAAAACCAGGGAAAGTGCAAGCTTCAAGAACAAAGACTGAGAGCCTCACTCCTGGGTGAGGTTTGCATCATGAAACCAGAGCTGAAAGGTATAAATGTGAGTCCAGCTAATAAGGTGGCTTATTCTGATTTTTATCCAAAGTTTTTTTTTTAAACATCAAGTTAAAGAAATAAACAAGATAGGTGAGTCTCAGCCAAAATAAGATCTTAAAGTGGACAGGAACCTCTTAGAATCCCACACTGGGGACATTTGTCTTGTTTGTTAGGATATGATAATGACAATGGCAACCTTTCTTGTTAAATTCCCTTGGTATCTCTACCTTTTTCCAATTGCTTTACTCTTCTCTGCTTACTGCCATCAGGCTCAACTGAGTTACACTGACTCCAAAGTATTGGCTAATTCTTTTTTTAAAAAGTAAGAAAAAAGGAAATAGAAGTCCATTCTGCTCCTCCCTTCTGGCTGGGGGGCAAGCACGAAGATACTTGCATGTTTTCGCGATGCAACCAAACCCACACATAGTTGTATTGATCCCATGCAGAGTCTGCTGAGTCAAAACGCTGATTGATGAGTAGGGAAGTGACAGTATTACTCAGTAATAAAAATTGCAGATAGATCTTGTGGTTCATAGTCATTTATTGACACATAAATGCTTTGTCTCTTATAATTAGGAGGACAATCCCACAACTGTTATCTTTAAAAAAAAATTGTAGCTTGTCAGAGTCTAAAGAGTGGCCCAGGTCTAGGAAATGCCCTCAGAGGCTCCTGGTGAGGGAATGGGACCAGCGTGCTGGTAGGGTTACATGTAGTGAATGGTGTTGGGCCTTTGCTATATCACAGTATTCTGACATTCTCAGGTTCATGTAAGTGGATACAGGCCAAGAAACAGGGCCTTAGTGACCAGCATGGGCACTAAGATCCCAGAAACCATTATAGATCCCCACATTGGTGACTGTGGCAGGTCTGCGGCTATTCTCAACATGCAGAGTCAACAGATTCTTGAGAGTGAGCCCCAAACAGGAATCGGGCTGAGATTTCCTTCTAAGAAGATTCTGCTCCCTTCTCTAAGTCAGTCTTTTGGACTCTAATAATTTGGAGATGACAAAGCTAACACAAGAAACTATTAATGAGCATTTGACGACAAGATATGAATATGATGAATAAGACAGCTAAAGTTACAACATTAAGCAAACTATTAAAGAATTCTGTTGTAAGAGGGCTTAAACTATAAAACCGTATTTTATGGATCAGATTACCTATACTGAGATCCATCATATTTGTTGGGTAAAACATCAAGTGAACCTTCTTTTGTCACTTCTCTGCATCTACCACCATCCTCCCTGTCCTGGTAACCTCTCCAATCCTCCTGTCCAATGCCTATCTCCTCTCATTGGATGGTTAGGCAGGGATAAATTGCTTCCAGATTCTGGTCTATTTTTTTTTTCCCTCTAGGCTCAGGTCAAACCAAGAGTAGCCTTAATGAAGACCATGGATATTGAACTACACTTTACCAGAGAAGGGCAAGATTTCCTCCTATAAACAGGGAAGGCCACTCCCCATAGCAATTTTATCACTACAGCTGTCCTGCATTTGTTTAAGGAAGTGGGACCCAGACATTTTGAGGTGTAAGGAAGCATACCGCAGTCGATGAAGAAAGGTTTCCCAACCTCTTTTTAAAGGTTATTCTACCCATTGTTTGGAAATATAAACATTGACACACAAGAATTTAATTTTCCCCACTTTGCTTACCAAATCAGTGGTAATGTTCCAGTCCCCAATGCTCAATTTGGAAAGATTCAGTGAACCTGTACACTGAAAATGAATTACACCACAATCAGATCCTGAGCCCTTCTGAAGCTGTTAAGCCTCAATATATATGTTTTTAATATTAGTTTATGTGGATTTAATATAAACCAAGTATCCTAGTTAATTAAACATGTTGCTAGGAATATTTTCAAAACTTAATTCAAAGTCATATTCAATAGCCTTGGGCACCATTTTCATATCACTGGAGTATTATCAGTTCATCCTGGATGAGTAATAAACACTAGGAAATAGACAGTGAATAGTGTGTGTTTTCCTCATTTTCCTAATACTAGCTATTTACAAAACAAAACAAAAACACTGAATCTTTAGGAGTTGTCTTCCTGGTAACCCACATGATTTCTCTCTCTCTCTCTCTTTCTCTGAAAGAACTCTAACAAAAATGTAAGAAAGCACATTTACTGTAGCTACCCTGAGATATTTTGTCTCCCAGAGCAGAATTGGTAATGTTTGGAGACACTTTTGATTGTCATAATCGAGGTGACAGGGTAGGTTGCTGTGACATTTAGTGGGTAAAAACCAGAGATGCTGCTCAACATTGTAAAGACACACGACAGCTTCCACAACAAAGAGCTAACCTGTCCAAAAATGTCAATAGTGCTGAGGTGGGCGACCCCTGCCATAGAAAATGAACTTACTGAACAGAAAGTGTCACACATGTGTAAAAGGCAGCCCATCACAGAGAAAATAAAGGCTTCCTCTCCTTCTGAAATGTAGGCACACACACGATTCTGCACACATGCACATGTGCAAGACTCAATCCTTTGAGAAACAGCTACAGCCCACCATTCTTCATCGGCTTTCTCCTGGTGTTCCTGTGCAGTGTTACCTTTTAACCCTGAACTGATGCACTTATTGAAAGGCACTACTGCCATATAATGTAAATCAGACTCACATTATCAATTTCAATTAACCAAAATAAATACATGTCTAAGTGTACTCAGCTTTGTCTCCCCACTTAGCACATATGCTCCTTCTCTTTCTTACCTACTAAGATATGTCTTCTCAGCACATAATAGAAAGCTAGCCTCAAATAAGGTTTCAATGCTTGTTGATGGATGGTGTTTATTTATTTGCTTAAATTTATAATCATTCACTCCTTTAAATAAAGCACAAAACCAAAATAATCAAGTCACAGTGGAAGACATTTAAAACAAAGAAATAAAAACGAAAAACAATTCCATATTGTTTGGATGCATGATCACATGGCATTTGAAAGCCTGGTAGAAGAAACCATTCATTTATCTATCAAGCATTCAGAGAACCGCTATTATGTGATTGGTTATTGGGAGCATAGTGATGAATGAATAGTTCTCTTCTGTGAAGTCTAGACATATAGAAGGCACACAAACCACCAGTTAGATGGAAGTGTGATAATCCATATACAGGTACAAGGTGGTGGGAAGGGGTTTTCTCTTTGGGTCTGAGAGACATCTGAGAATATTTGGTACAGATGGCTGAGTAAAAATTTTCCAAATGAATGACAACACAAAGGTATTATATTATCGGCAGAGCGAAAACATGTAAACAGAGATGAAAGTGTGAAAGCACATGGTAAAGTCAGGCAGATGTTAGCCTGGTAAAATTGAACTGTCATGAGTTAGGTAGAGGTAGAGCTGAAATCATAAATTGAGGATACATAGTGAAGGGGCATATAAATCAGACTGAAGTCTTTGGTTTTGTCTATAGTTAGTGTTTACAAAGGGGATCTCTTGTTTATTCAGGTACAAGGTTCTGTGCATGATGGTAGGATGGTTTGGACCTGGAGAGAGTTTTAGAGGCTGAAAAGTTTGATGGGTGAGGAGGTTAAAACTGAAGCAAGAAACATCAGCTTGCTTTAATAGACACCAAATCTACTGGTCTAGATGTAATCATTTTCTATGCAGTTGGGAGACATTCATGCAGTGCCACTGGCCAAGAGCTTTCTTTTAGGAACTGGCACACCCATCAATGAACACCTGTCTTTTCTGAGGCAGGAATTCATGAGGATGCATGGCTGCTGTGAAGTGGCCCTGGGGATGAACGGAAGCCTCCAGAATCTCCTCTTCTGCCAATCACCCCTTGCCTTCTGTCTTCTCCTGATAACGCAAATAAAGGAAAGCAGAAGCTATTGCACCTCAAAGACCTGCAAGAAAATGTAGGACCAAATCACAAGACCATAGACATGGGTGAGAAGTTGGCTTTAAACCTGGTCTGCCGGGTGCCTGGGTATCTCAGGCTGTTAAGCATACAACTCTTGATATCCACTCAGGTCATGATTTCGTGGTTTGCAGGATCGAGCTCTGAATCAGACTTTGCTCTGACAGCGTGGAATCTGTTTGGGATTCACCCTTTCCCTCTCTCTCTGCCCCTCCCCTGCTAGCTCATGTTCTCTCTCTCTCTCTCTTTCAAAGTAAATAAACTTAAAAAAAAAAAAACAGGGGCGCCTGGGTGGCGCAGTCGGTTAAGCGTCCGACTTCAGCCAGGTCACGGTCTCGCGGTCCGTGAGTTCGAGCCCCGCGTCAGGCTCTGGGCTGATGGCTCGGAGCCTGGAGCCTGTTTCCGATTCTGTGTCTCCCTCTCTCTCTGCCCCTCCCCCGTTCATGCTCTGTCTCTCTCTGTCCCAAAAATAAATAAAAAACGTTGGGAAAAAATTTAAAAAAAAAAAACAAAAAAACCAAAAACATGGTCTGTCATTTTTGCGCTGTTAGGCCTTCATCCAACAATTGTGGCAATGTCTTGTCAATTTCTTCTTTATTGAGAAGAAATTTCTCATTTCCTCTTTTACTTCCTCACTATTTTTATTAAAAAATAAACAGTTTCTTAAATTATAAAATAATGTATATTTATTAGTTGGAAATTTGGGCTATCCAGAAAATATATAAAGAAATACAAATCAGCCAAATTTCCAAGTTCCAGAGACAATCACTGCTAATATTGGTGGGAGAGGTGCATGATATAGTCAGATAAAAACTCCATGTTCTATTTCATATAGTGTCCAAGACTAATTTGATAACTTTTATTTGGCTTGAAACTCAGTCACTAAATAGGATCTGTGAATTAAAAAGAGAGAGTATCACTGCTCTCTCAAATCTTACTTACCTTCTTTCAGCTAACCCAACACCAGGTAATAATGATGTAGACCCAACAAAACATGCACCAACTCTTTGCATCTGGCATTTAGTGTATCTTCTAATGAGGTACTAAGTAAGTGGGTTGTTACATGAGTGGGCCTTTGTGAAAGAGTATGAGTTGCTGCGTTTTTATTTTAGGCGCTTGGGTGGAATGCAATAGCTGTTGAAGACGACTCTCTAGTCACAATTCCATGTGTTCACTGGCCAATAATGTTAAAAGTCATAGGCCCATTTTATATTGACAGCCATTCTTTCTTCATTTTACTGCAGCCTGAATAGTAGAGATGCAAGGGATTGATCTTCATTTGTGAAATGGGATTCTTTTCATTCAGTAACTAATGGATTTGGGAGAGTATGTTTCCTCTACAGCTCCTGGTGACATCTGGAGACAAATCTTCATTCATTCTGGTCAAATTATTTCCCCATTAGACACAAAATCACTGAAAAAGATCCACTGGAATCAAATTGAATTATTGCTCTCTTGGCTTCCTGATGGAGAGTTCTGCAGTTCAGTCAATGCCCGGTGGCTCTGGAGAACTATGAACAGCTGCTGGGTAGTGCCAGCAGGGAGGGCAACTACCTTCCCAGTGTCTCTGAGGGCCTTCTGCTGCTGCACATCACCTTAAGTTTATTTACTTAAAATTATTGCTTTGGTGGCACTGGATGTCCCACATTCAATGCCAAGAGGAAGAAAAAAAGTAGAAATAGTGTGGAGAGGGCAGGAGGTAGTACTTTTGTGCCCACCCTGTGTGTCAAGGGGCTCTCCTTACCTAGGTTTTTAAAATCAGTAGACTGAGCTACAAACAATGCCCAGGCATTGTCAACAGCAACACTCAGTACCGGGTCATTGTCCTAGATCCCTCTGAGGGTAGCCATGATTTGTTTGCTCTTTAGCTCCATGGCACAGCAGCTCTTGGCCACATTCTCCTGCTTTGCTAACTGATTCTGGCTGCCTCCACTGAAGAACTTTTGAAATTCTCTTTTGGTGGACTGAATTTTGGCTTCTTGCCCTTCTCTATTCTCTTCATTGGTAGACATTGCTTGGTGATATTAGATAGAGAACTATCCACTCCAACCCTAAAACCATACAAGCTGGACTCCAGGGACCTATTGCTGTCAGCCAGATGTTTCCCCACCCCATCCCACAAAGTACCCTCAGGAAAACAACACGAAGAATTCTTTCCACTCACTGACTGAAGGTATCTCAAGTTCCCTTAGCAAGTGAAGTCACTGACTGTGACCCTAGCTCCAACCATTGCTCTCTCTCTCTCTCTCTCTCTCTCTCTCTCTCTCTCCCCCTTAAAATATTTACAGGATATCTAAAATGCTACTCTCACTATCAATTTTTCCCTATCAGGGTGCTGGAAAGGAGGGGTAAGTGCAAACTCCATGATCGTTGCCTCTTATTCTTACAAGACCGTGGCATGTCCAACTCTGCACGTGAGACTCAGAGAAAGACCTCAGAATTTTGCTTTTAATTAGTGACAGAAAATGGGCAGCCAGCTTCTTAGAGCAGGCTCTATCTTTCCAAAGCTGCAAATCTCTTTTCCTGGATGGTTTCTGTAGCCCAAATGTCCAGGTTTCAAAATACTATACTTACTTTCCACTAAGAAAAGGGTGTGTGATTCCAAGAAGGCAGGATGTCCAGCTGGCTAGTAGCCCCGACATTATCTCAGTCCCCACCCAGCCAGCCAGGAGGAAGCTGGTCAGGTCAGGTGCTTGACCACCCCTCCTGTTGCCTCTACCGCTGGACTGCCTCCTAAGGTTTAGCCATGAGTTGACCATTCTGTTAGGCTGAACTAAGACTGAGGTTATGGGCAGGAGGTATGTATTCCAATAATATTAAAAGGTAGAATTGATCTGGACTTGGTGACTGCCTGGGAGCTTTGAGTGAGGGAGATGGGGAACAACATGGGACTCCTAGATTCTGGGATGACTGGGAGCTCTGCATGGACTACAGAGGAGCATGTTGGACGAATACTGGTTTGTTTTGCCACCTATTCATTCTTTCAACAAATATTATGTATTTTTGTGTTATTATTTTAACATAGTAAATAATATTAATTTACCTTTTAATTTGTTTATTATTTTAAATTTTTTACTCCCATTTACTAATTGTTCACTCTTTGACAGGCACTAATTCAGATGTTGAAGATCTAGCAGTGAACGAGACAGATGAAAACTCTGCCATCATGTAGTTTATACCATAATGGAGGGAGACAGACACTACACAAGAAACCTAAGTAAAATGCAGATTATGTGTTATTGTAAGGGCTCTGAAGAAACATAAATTGGGAATATTGGGTGGGGTGGAGGTGGTGGGGAAGAGAGGCCTCATGGAGAAATGACCTTTGACCCTATACCTCTCAGAAGATGAAAGAATGGCCCAGAGAGGAAGAAGTTCTAGGAGAAGGAAGAGGAAGTGCAAAGACCTTCGTGTGTAGGTGCACTTGGCCTGTAGAGGAAGAAGGAGGAAGACATAGTGGACAGAGTGAAGTAAATGGGAGAGTCGTAGGAGATAAGCTGAAGCAAAATCATCAACAAAATGAAGAGACAGCCTATGGAATGGGAGAAAATCTTTGCAAACCATATTATCTGATAAGGGGTTCACCTCTAAAATATATGAAGAACTCCTATAACCCAGCAGCCAAAAAAAAAAAAATCTAAAAAACAAGCAGATAATCTAAATAGACATATTTTCCCCCAAAGAAAACATACAGATGACTAACAGGTACAAGAAAAGGGGCTCAACATCCCTTATCATCAGGGAAATGCAAATCAAAATTGCAGTGAGATTATCACCTCACACTTAGTAGGAAGGCTACTATCCAAAAGGCAAAGAATAACAAGTACTGGTAAGGACATAGAGAAGAGAAGGCCCTTTGCATTGTTGGTGGGAATGTAAATTGGAGCAGCTACTGTGGAAACAATGCAGAGGTCTCCCTCCACCCCCAAATTAAAAATAGAACTACCATATTATCCAGCAATTCCACTTCTGGGTATTTATCCAAAGAAAATGAAAACACTAACTTGAAAATATATATGCAACCCCATATTCAGTGCAGCATTACTTATAAGAGTCACAATATGGAAACAACCGAAGTGTCTGTTGATGGGTGAATGGATAAAGAAAATGTGGTATATATATATATATATACACACAACAGAATATTATTCAGCCATAAAAAAAATCTTGCCATTTTCAACAACATGGATAGACCTTGAGGGTGTAATGCTAAGTGAAATAAATCAGGCAGAGAAAGATAAATACCATATGATCTCATTTATATGTAGTATAAAAAATGAACTCACAAATAATATAGAGAACAGATTGTTGGTGGCTAGAGGTGGGGGTGGGTGGGGGTGGGGTAGGTGAAATGAGTAAATGGAACCTAAATGTACAAACGTCCAGCTATAAAATAAATAAATCCTGGGATGTAACATGCAGCATGGTGACTATGGCTATTGTAAGCGATAGCTACAATGTGCTATTGCATTGCATCTTTGAAAGTTGCTAAGACAGTAAATCTTAAAAGCTCTCACTATAAGAAAAAAAACTATGTGTGGTGATGGATGTTAACTAGACTTATTGTAGTGATCATTTTGCAATATATACAAATATAGAGTCACTGTATTATATACCTGAAACAAATGTAAATGTAATACGTCAATTATACCTCAGAACAAACCAACAAAAGACAACCAACCAATCTTAGAGCCCTCCAGTGTGAAAAGGTCAGAAGACGAGGAGGAACTAGTGAAGGAATGTGAGAAGTGGGAGGTAAAAGAAACACTAGAAGAATTTGGTGCCTCAGAAGTGATGCTTCAGGGGCAGGTAGTGAGGACAGACTGGTTACCTCCTGGATCAGCTGTCTTAAGCAGTCACAGTGGTCCTGATGAGAACACTTTAAGGTTTTAGTGGAGTAGAAAATGGGGATGAACACTTGATTGGCATGAGATCAAAAGATAAGAGGAAGGGGTTATTGAGCCATGGTGAGTATATGTAACTCTCTGGGAATTTTCTTGAAGAAAATAAGAAAAATGGGGACTATAACTGTAGCAGGAAGTGGAGAAAATTTTTTTTCTTTCTTACGATGGGGAAATAATTTCATGTGTATAGGAAAATGGAAATGACCCCAGAAGAGTAGGAACATTGGATAATGCAGTAGAAAGTGGTGATTTCTAGATACACGTCTTTGAGTGGATAAGAAGAAATGGGATCATGGACACTAGTGGACAGTTAAGCTTAGTTAGGAGCAGGCACTTTTTGTCCTCATTAATAGGAAGAAGGGCATGGCATATGGGCACCCACAGAGAGAGGTGGAAAATTATGGAAGTTCTCTCTGCTCTTTCTTCAGTGAAATGGCAAATAGTAACCAATTGATCAGCAGGAAGAGGGAGGAGGTTTTAGAAGTTTGAGGAGAGAGAAGGAATTAGTCATCTCAGCAAGTAGAAGAATAAAATGCAGTATGATTAGACAACACTAAGGGTCACATTGACGTCTGTGCTCATAAATTTAAAGTGAGACCAGGTGCAGGTGCCGAATGGAAGTGAGTTGAATTTTTTAACAAAAGTTGAGGTTTTAAGCAACATGATTACGACAATGGAACAAAGGGTCAAGGCAGTGGAAGGTCAATGGAGGGAGGGATTATTTCAAACTGGGTTAGTAGGGAAGGGAGGACAGGAGAGTAAAGAGAGACTAAAAATATGACAGGCTTGCAGGGAGTAAGTAAATAGGAAATGCTGAATGGACAGTGTGCCACTTGGCATTGAAATTATGGAAGTGTTGCAGTTGCTGACTGTGTGCAAGTCTAAGACATAATGAATTTAAGTTCCTTACAAGATATTCAGACTGAGATCATCAGAACTGGTTCACGAAATAGATCAAGAAGTTCAGGGCTAAAGATACAAGGTTGAACCAAACTACGGGAGTGAAGTGGTCAGAATTGTCCAAGAGACCAGAGAGGGAGGAGATACTGACTTCTGCCTATTGGTCTGGAAAAGAGATCAGACCTTTCTATTGTCATCGAGAAGTAGAAGCAAAATTATTCAACTCCTTTGGACATGCAGCTCATTTGTGTACGCACACAGTGATGTCACATAGTATGACACAAGGTCCCATTTTGGGTTGGGTCCTGGGTCCCTTAAGAGAATCCATGTCTGAGGGTGGGGTAACTGTGTAATGCTGGGGACTCCAAACTTTCATTTTCAAACTTTGCCACTTGCAAAGTTTTGCCAAAAAGCTGCACTGGAGTTTTCACCTTTCCAGGAATTATAAAATTTATCAGCATAATCACTCATTAAAATTGCCCATCCAGAAAGAGGGAAATGTCTAAGAAGGCTCAAACACGAATGCATGTTCCCTGGCAGAGGAAACTGGAGCTCTCTTTTGGCAATGAGACCCAGTGAGAGTCCTGCAATTAGACAAGGCTTGAAGCACCAGAGATTTTTAGAATATTCTGTTGCAATGGAACTCAATTTTTTATCGATCTCCTTTAGGAAAAGGCTAATTATTTTTTATTCTCTTCACTGAATTGCCAGCAGTGTGGTTTCTCAGGCCCATTGCTTCCATATATATAAAAGTCATTGTGCTTCCTGGTGGGTTCATTGTCTTTCCTCAACACCAGACAGCCTTGGATTTCTAATTTTTAAATGAAGGCACCAATCACAACTCTCTTCTTATGTTTACCCCTTGCAATGCATGAAGAGAATTATAGCAATGTGAGGGGAAACGGCTGAGCCCAGGTCATGGTGATGAAACCCATACCCTACCACTTCTTCCCTAGTGATCCTCAAACATCCATGGGCCTGAGAGTCACATGGAGAGCTCTTTAAAACAGTTTCCTGGGCTTCCAGACATTCTGACTTAGTGGATCTGGAATAGGACCTGTGAGTTAGTATTGTAACAAGCACACAGGTGATACCAATTCTGCCAGTCTGAGGACCATACTTTGAGAACCACTGTCTACACAACAATGGGGAGGAATTGAACCCTAAATACTAATATATGTGATTTGTTTACTCAAGCTTCCATGACAGAGTACCACAGACCAGGTGGCTTACACAACAGAAATTCATTGTCTCACAGTTCTGGAAACTGGCTGGTTTCTTTGGTGGCCTCCCTCCATGCCTAGTAGAGGCCACTTTGCCCTATGTCTTCACATGGTTTTCCCTCTGTTTTTGTTAGCAGTGATACTGGGGACTAAGGCCCACCCATATGGCCACATTTGAATATAACTCTCTCTTTAAGATTTCCAAATACAATCACATTCTAGGGTTCTAGGCATTAATACATCAACAGATGAATTTGGTGGAAGGCATCTAACAACACCCCTCTGTGGTTTTAGCCCCATGAAGACTAAGCCTCCCTCACAAACACTGCTGAGAAAGGGCAGCATTCCAAGGAGGCCTCAGGTGGTCTCTGAAAATTCTAGAGGCCTCGTGGAAAGCTGAGAAGGGTGAAAGCAACAGCAATGTGACTGGGGCAGTGTCTGAGTAGTGAGGTTTGGCAGGCTCAGCTTCCTGCAGAAACCCTACATGGTCATGGACAGCTTGGTGCTCCCATTCTGACTTTTCTGAAGGCCTTGCTTCCTTCCAGCCTGCACTCTGTCAACTTCATTCACTCAATTCATGTTTCCTAAGTGCCCATCACATGCCAGGGCGTATTCTAGGAGCTGAGGAGGCCGTGGTGAATGAAGGTACTTCTCCTAATGTGCAGTCTGGGGGGACAGACTGTACACAAATGCACTAGTAGATACGGAGAGCAGAGGTAGACACCATGAAGGACGTGTGTCATAGAGAGTCCTAGAGGCTGTGAGGGGACGTGTGCGCCCATCCCTGCACTTTCAGGAACCTGGGGCCCTCTCTCACTTCCTCAGGCAAAACCTGTTGTGAGGAAAAAGCAAAACAAAACAAAACAAAACAAAACCTACATGTGGAGGGGTACCTGGGTGGCTCGGTCGGTTAAGCATCCGACTTTGGCTCAGGTGGTGATCACAGTCCATGAGTTTGAGCCCTGCATCTGTCTCTGTGCTGACAGCTCAGAGTCTGGAGCCTCCTTTGGATTCTGTGTCTCCTTTTCTCTCTGACCCTCTCCTGCGCATTCTCTCTCTCTCTCTCTCTCTCTCTCTCTCATATAAATAAACGTTAAAAAAAATCTACATGTGGAAAAAACCTGAGCAGCCCGGTCTCTGAGAAAACACACCCACGTGTAAAGCACACACAACAAAAACACTGAGTGTATTTTGATGCTAAGTCCCCTCCTCCCTGCCTCAGAATCTTCAAACCTTTTATTTTAGAGCAAGAGTTAAAACCATTTGGCAATGGTTCTCTTTGAGAATCCAATGAAATACATGGATGTTTCATCCAGAAAAAATGCATAGGAGTCTATGCGGGAAATTTTATGTGCAGCTTTAGGGGTTTTACAGATTTTCTGAAGTCTTCCATGGACTCAGGCAGGGATCTCTCCTTATGGTCATAACAAGGACAGTTGGAGCTACAAGTTTTGAACTTACCAGACAGTCTTCTAAAGCCCATACTTGCACTATTTCATTTAATCCTCACAAAATAACCGTATATAACTATTGTTATCCTGTGAGCCTATTGAAGATGAGGAAAACGTAAGCAATGACTCAAGAATCATAGTCACAGTCACATTCACATTTGGTCTCTGCCTTTTCCTCTTATTTTGAAATGCTTCAAGGCTTACAGAAGAGTAATAAAGTACAGAGACTTCTCATATACCCTTCGCCCAGCTTCCCCTGATGCTCACATGTCACGTAACCATGTTACATGGATCAAAACAACAAAAATGATACTGATCAGCTTAATGAAAAAGAAGGCGAGAAAAAACTGCCAGATGAGCAGACACTGAACAACAAGCACAGCTGTCTTGGTTTGCTGGCAAAATACCCCATTCAACTGAATTGTCTGTGAAGTTTCAGTGAATGATATCAGGGTATTTGGGATTCACCATGATGCCTATGTAATATAAAGAAAAGTTTAAGGGGATTCAGCATTCTTTTTTTTTAAGTTTATTTATTTATTTAGACAGAGACAGAGAGAGAGAATGAGAGAGAGAGAGAGGAGGGGAAGAAAGAGAGGGAGAGAGAGAGTCCCAAGCAGGCTCCATACTGCCAGCACAAAGCCTGATGTGGGGCTCAAACTCACAAACTGCGAGACCATGACATGAGCAGAAACCAAGAGTAGGACGCCTAACCGACTGAACCACCCAGACACCCCAAGGGGATTCGGTATTGTCTTTAAGAATTAGTAAGTTATCAGAACCTTCTCTTCTGGTGGTACTACTTTGGGATCCACGATAACAAGAGGCCTAGGAGTATTTGGGAGAGAGAAATAGAATATTAGAGAAACTGCATAGTGTAGCTGTCAAATGTGCAAACTCTGAAATAAGACTGCCTGGATTTGAGTTAATTAACTATATGACTTTTGGCATGTCACTTATCTATTACCTTTGTGACTCTATTTTCTTATCTATAAAATGAGAAGAACAATGGTCCGAATTCAAGCTCTTATTGAGATTAACTGAGTTAATATATATTGGATTTCTAGTAAATGCAGTGGGATAAAACTTGGATGGGTGCCCAAGGTGTCCACCCCACTGGTCCCCACCCCCCCTTTTTAAAGATTTCTTTTTTTCGTTTTTTGAAAAAATGTTTATTTAATTTTGAGAGAGAGCAAGAGCTTGAGTTGGGGAGGGGCAGAGAGTGAGGGGGACAGAGGATCCGAAGCAGGCTCTGTGCTGATAGCAGAGAGCCTGATGTGATGCTCAAACTCTTGAACTGCGAGATCATGACCTGAGACGAAATCATATACTTAACCAACTGAGACACCCAGATGCCCCCACTGGTCCCTTTCTCTTTGGTTTACTCCTTCCCTCCTTCCATCAACTCAGGTTTATTCTGCCACAATCCCCAGCTCTAGGGGATTCTTTAGCATGGAACATCAGCAAGATAGACAGAATTTTCCTTTGTTTATGGATTTTTCTCTTAGAATAACTTCAATATGTTATTAAACTAAAAAAACAGTTTTCCTCAAATAAGGATGTAACGCAATGAAGGGTATAAAGGGTGACCTTTCCACTGTAACCTTCTACTATAATTTTGTGAGCTTTATAACCATGAACTTTGACTCTGCCTCACAGCAGTTACTAGACAGAGCTGAGTGGGAAGGATTGTTATATCAGAGCATCCTCAATGTCAGGCAAGATCAGCCACATGGGAAACATAGCAGAGACAAGGCTCTATCTTCTCCACGTTCTCATCCTAAACACAGCATCTGGGGTTTGCAAGACATTCTAAGCCTCCTAGGTTCAGGTGTGTGGGTAGTGGCTTCCTCTTTTCTGGTGTTATAGAAGGAAGAGTACCAGTGTCTCTTAAAAAGGGGGTTGTCAATTCTCTACATATTCTTGCACAGTTACTGCTTTCACACTGAGGAAAGGATGAAATTCCACCCTGGCTATGCTTCTGGTAAGGACCATGTAGGATCTGAGCTTTTGCTCTTCTTGAAAGCCAACATGTTACAGATATTGGAAAAAGACACAAGACTCCTGGGTCAGAGACTAAGGATTTTATTACTCATGACCCAGCAAACAGCATGAGCTTCATGTTCACATTGCTTCCTCTTAACTCCAGGTCAGATGTGAGTAACGTGCTGATGGGCCCAGGTGGATGCAGCACATGTAACAGGTTTGTCTCAGCTGAGGAACCTCAAGCTTAGTAAACCTCCAATCTTATAAGGAGGCTTCTAGCAAAGGTGCCCAACCTGGAGGAGATATTTTCTTTATTATGCTGGTCAGGAAATAGGTATTCTTTCTTCCTTGGGAAAAAAAAAGACACTATTACTAAGCTAAAAGGAGGTTCGCTGTATATAGTTTGGAAAATAGTTTAGAAATAAGCTGTCAATGCTTCATCAAAAGATGTGACAGAGATACAAGACACCTAGAGAGAATCATCTTCCAACAGTTATTCAAGGTACTGCTGGCCAGCCAGATGATGATGGTTATAGACTTGGGGTTGTGCTGATCTCCACCAAGGAAGAGACCTCCAGAGGTTAGTAGTGGGATGTGTTTGAGCACAATGAGAGAAACAAACATGTTAAGAAATTCTTACTTCTTAGGCCTAATGTTGAGAACCATTGGATTCATACTGAGTATCTAAAGCCTCCTGAACTTGGGGCAGGGTGTATGAATCAGTCGGAATTCATCTGTTTGGTGTCCTTCAATCCATACATCACAAATGGGAGAGGCATACTGATTCTAAGGTTTGGCTCTAATGCAATACAAGAGGTCTTTGATATGACCTTTGAAATCATTGCTTTCTGACAGAATGATTCATCTAGACAAATTTCTTAACCTTTTTAAAATTATTGCTCTTCCACAAGGAGTTTTTGGGGTACCTGGGTGGCTCAGTTGGTAGAGTGCCCAACTCTTGATTTTGGCTCAGGTCAGGATCTCAGGGGCATGGGATTGAGCCCTATATTGGGCTCTGTGCTTAGTGTGGAGCCTGCTTAAGATTCTCTCTCTCTCTCTCTCTCTCTCTCTCTCTCTCTGCCCCTCCACCCCTCTCCCCTGCTTTCACTCTCTGTCTTTCTAAAATAAATAATAAGGGAGTTTTTTGTAGATTTTCTTTTTCCCTAATTGTCTCTCCTCCATGAAATTTTAATACCACAGATACAATATATCTCTTTATGTACTGTCCATAAACAATTGCAATATCAAAGCTTTCTCGTACATCAATGAACCAATTTTCATTTTCTTGGGATTGTTGTTATCCACATTGAGAATGCATAGTCTAGAAAATTCTTGTATCAGTTAGGGAAGATAGTAGTCTGGACCCTCTGAGAAGCAGATGTCAAGATGGATTAAACATGCGAGTATTTTGTTAGGTGAAATATTGTATGAAAGTGTATGTAGGGAGGGAGCCAGATAACATAGTTTTCTAGGCTCAGATCATAGAGGCCCCATTGAATGTGATCATTCACTGTGGCACAGATATCATCAGAGATGATTGGTATTTGTAAATACCTGATACTTGGTGTCACTTGGCATACCTCTCCCTCTGTTTGCATGAGGTACCACTAACCTCATGGAGAAGGGGCTTACATCCTTTCTGATGGAAGGGATTAGGGGCAGACACATAGAATAAAATGAAGAGTTCCTTGAGGTTTGTTCTCACATGTGGCCCCAGGGCCTTTGACTGCACTTGAACTTCTGACTTTTCTACAATGCCATCTGCCAGCAGTGCTTTCTCCCTCACTAGAAGTAGAAGATGGGGCCTCCCTTGACAAAGGAGAGCCCATGAATATGCCTAGACATTTATTCTTCAATCATGAAAGTAGAAGCTTGTAAATTTGCTCCATCACAACTTCTTCACAATCCAGGCACCCATGCTGTTGGTTTCTCTGACCGTGGGCAGCATCACGTTCTTCTCTTCCACCTGAATCAACTGATATGACAGGGTGAATCCTTCAGACCTCTCAGAGTCGTTAAGATTGGTCAGCAGAGCTGATACTTATGGATTTTCCACCAGAACTTTTGAAATTCTCATGGAACCTCACCTTGTGACATCCCCCTCTTCTCTTGAATGTCATATGTAAAAATAATTCTAGCCTCATCAAAAACTGGGAGTCCTTTCTTCCTTTTTCTGCCAGGTGGTCAATAATTTAGCACATGCTGCCTCAGCAGTTTCTAATCTGCCAAAGAGTTGCTCCAGAGCATGCAGCTATTTGAGTTTCACGACTTTTACTCCATGTGCCACCTCTAAACTCCCAATAATTCCCTGCATTTCCTAACCTCAGAGACATTTTATTCCTTTCCCAATCCATGTTTGATTTATCTATCTATCTATCTATCTATCTATCATCTATCTACCTATCTACCATCTATTTCTTTATCTATATTTCTTTTTGAAAAAGAGAGAGTGTGAATGAGTGGGGAAGGGGCAGAGAGAGAGAGGGAGAGAGAATCCTAAGCGGACTCCATGCTGTCAGCACAGAGCCTGATTGGGCTTAATTTCATGACCATAAGATCATGACCTGAATCGAGATAAAGAGTTGGATGCTTAACCGACTGAACGTGACAGGAGCCTGTCCCTGTTATATTTAAACCATAGTTCAAATTCCTTATCCACTAGGACCTACAGTATCTCCCCTCACCCTACCCCTTCCCATTCCAAACTCATAAGCTTTATGGGTTTCAGGTATTTCAAGCACAGTATGGATGGCCTGTCCTACATTTTTCAGACAAATACCCTGAATAAGATAGGTCTCAATCTGATGTGGGTTGGGGTCCTCTCCCCAGACTTATAATATTACTTATGGATCTTCTACTTTCTGAAGTAACACAAACTAAAAACAAATTCTTTGTGGGATATTTACCATCTGCCAGCATAATTTTGAAAATCTACTAATCTCTTCTACATGAGATCAGTATGGGAAAGAAATGTAGAGAAAGAAGGGGACAGAGAACTGTGTTCTATTGTATTACTGTGTCTCTTCCTGAGCCTGGAAATCCCACCTATGAACAAAGAGGGAGATGTTTTGACACTGTATTTTCATAGGACATAAAGGGATCATGTTTCTAGAGGAGTTCTGAGTTAGAAACTGGGGCAGAATGGTTTTCTTCCTAGAAGGGAAAGGGTGTTCTCTTGTATTGGTTTATTTAAAGAAGTTAAAAATTCCAAGTATTCCAGCCCAGGGGAACCTCTGGGCTTCGTATGGCTGAAAGACAGTTATAATCCCCACTTTGTGTAAGATTATCTTGATAATAAATAGGAAGTTCAGCAGCAGAAAGTATTGCATCATTGTATGAATTAGGAATGCATTAAATAGCATAAAACCAAAAATTTGACTAACAGTGGCTCAAATCATATGACATATATATATTTTTTATACTTAATAATAAACCTATAGGCAGTTGGTTTCTAGGTTGATATAGCAGCTCCAACCTAGACCTGGTGGATATGTATAAGATTTCCTTAGCATTCCTGTAATGTTGCCAAATGGCTAGTTCAGCCTCAGATAGTAGCTCTTTGTATGACTATGCCCCAGGGTAGGAATTAGGAGGGTGGCCAGGTCAGTGAGCAACAGAGAAAGAGGTAGAGAGAGTTAGGAGTAAGAGAACAATTGAGACAGAGTCCTGCTTGTGACCATCTCATACATAATCATCCAGAAACTTCCCAGCAGACATCACCTTACATTTCTCTGGCCTGAACCAGGCCAATACTATCCCTAGATCAACTACTGATGAAGGGGATGGGGTCCTGAGTGTTCGACTAAGAACAACCACAGTTCACCTCCTGAGACCTGGTACATTGCCACCTGAACAAAACTGAACATGTTTGGCAAAGAAGAAATGTAGGCAAATAACAGTGCATGAAGGCAGAGCTGATGATAGTCAGCTGGTGGGTAATGCCGATGTGTTTTTTTGGCAGTGAAATCTCTCACACTTTGTTCAATATTTTGAAAATTACACCTAAATAAAAGGACTTTGGGGATTATCTATTCCAAATGTTTGTATGCCCTTCCAAAAGAAAATCATTGCACTGTCTTCGATTATAATATATATCCTACTGTAGGAAAAATTGCACAATGAGCTGCTGCCTGGAAATCGGGATTGAACTTTCACCTTCATTTTCCTGTGTTCCATTTTACCGTGTTTGGCACATAAAAGACACTCAGAAAACGTTTTCTGCTTGAATTAATGGAATAAACCTTCATTGAATAGGTGAGCAAACATAGGCCTATAGCAGAGAAATGACAAGTCCGAGGTCATTCAATTAGCTATTCCTAGACCTAGAACCACAACTTCGTTCTTCTGACTTGTGCTTTGACTTTAATTTTCCTATTTTCATGTGCTGCTTGTCCAAAGGAGGCACATGAGGATTTTTTTTGTGTACCCTAAAAATCAATTGCTCAGAAAACACTATGAAGACAGAGAAGTCTGTCCCTAAGATCATAGGTGGAGCCCAAAGGGAGAATAAAAAACATGACCTTAGAAGATAGAAATGCTCCAAGAAGCTGAAGTTGTAGATGGGATTTATCTTGGTAATTAAGAGAAATTCTTAAGAAATTAAGAAATTAAGGGGCACCTGGGTGGTTCAGTCGGTTGAGCATCTGACTCATGATTTTGGCACAGGTCATGATTCCAGGGTAATGGGATCAAGATCCCTGTCGGGCTCTGCACTGAGCATGGAGTCTTCTTAGGATTCTCTCTCTCTCTCTCTCTCTCTCTCTCTCTCCCCCCACCCCCCGCCTCTGCCCCCTCCCCCACTCATGCTCTCTCTCTAAAATTAAAAAAAAAAATTAAGAAACTAAGAATTAAGAGAAAGGGAATTTTCTTCTCACATGAAGAGCTCTGTCCCAAGCTCCAACTGTGCTTTGCTGGCACTTTGTGGCCAGCCTCCTGACTCTGAGTTCACCCTCCTGTTTGATATTTTTAAATGACTTCCCTGGAATGTGTGAACTATATTTGGGTTTTCCTAAGCCAGACAGTAGTGGAGGAGGATGAGAAGGGATGTGGGATGATTCTTCAACAGTCCTGTGTCTTGTCCAAACAGTCCCTTACTGGCAGAAGTGTGTTTGTTTTATGAGATCACAGATGATTAGCACGTTTAACATGCCATTGTAACAGTCACAACCTGTAATGGGAGAATGTTTATTGGGGTCTATTTTAGATTGCAATTTGCTTTCCTTATTACATAGAAAACAACTACATTTTACCACCTTGTAAGACACTAATAAACTTTTATCTCTGGATGGAAGGCTTTATTAAGAAGCCCTTTCCCCTGTCCCTGTCCATATTCTACTTCTTTACCCCCTTGGAACAGGCTGTCTTCTGTGTGAGCCCCAAACTAGGTTGAACCAGGGAAATGGCCCTTCCAGAGTCATTACTTTCCCATTGTTTTCACTCAGTCACTTACCCAATGCTTCTAGAAAATCATGGTGACTGGGAAAGTCAGCGCTGGGGAACATGATGCTGTTGTTGGATTCAGAGTGTGGGATAGAATTTGGGTTCCCAGTGGGTAGAGGTCCGTTTACAGAGAAGATTCATTACCCAAGTCTTAGGTCTAGCTTCACATCTGAATAATGAACTATATGATGCATTCTACCCTCATTTCAAATAATGGCTTGGCTAATTAAAATCAAATTCCAATGAGCCAGTCTCATCAGCTAATATTCGGCTCAGAGCTGAATTTTTCTGCACTCAGAGAACTGAGGTATCCCTTACCTTTTCCAAAGCATTTGATGTGCAGTAAGTGCCTTCCCTTATTCTCCTCTAGGCTATCTTCCTTCTCCTTCTTTTGGCACCCCAAATCCAGTGTTTGCAAGGTACATCTGGTGCCAAGTGTTTACTTACTGTGCTCCCAGGCGCTAAGCATTCCTTAGAGGGAGTGCCTCCAGGGCCCCTGCTCTCCAGGACTTTCCTTTTAAGGGGGTGATGACAGCCATCAACACAGAAGTCTCAGACTCTGGAAAGAATATTATCTCACTTCAGACATCCTTCATGCCCTGCCTGTGGCACTGAGCTACGAGAGTACTGGCAACAGAAGATGCCACTTGGGCCTCACCATTACAGACTCAGGAAAAATAAGAAAAAAATAATCCATTTGGGTTTCAGGTGAGCACCATGAAACCAACCATCAGTGAACAGATGCTTTTGATGCTTTTGAGTCACATCAGAGAATATCAGCCCAGTGTCCCAGCAAGTTTGGCTGGGATAGCATGGACTCCTCAGTCCCAGGAAGGGTCTCACATGCGGAGGGCAGTTTGGGGCTGGCAGGAAGCATGGGGGAACTGGGTAAAAGCATGGTGCCTGTGTCAGAGCCACTCTACCTTCCTATACACACTTGGCACCTGTTAGAAATGATAAAAATAATATATCCAAGAAAACATAGGAAATCGGGACAGAACAATTACCACAGAAGAAAGAAAACTGCCAGAGCTACACGCCAGCTGCTAGCCTCAGTCCCTTCAGACCCAAATGTTTCACAGGCCAATTATTTCACACCTTTAAGGAGCAGGTGATTCCTGTACTATTCATACTGTTGCAACACATGGAGAAAAACGAAGTCTTCCAAACTGATTTTATAGACCCTGCATAGTTTTGATAATAATACCTGATAAAACATGGTTAAAACACACACACACACACACACACACACACACCAATCAACCTTATGATTATGCATTTATCATAAAACCCCAAAATTCCAAAATAAAATGCTAGTACATAGAATCAAGTAGCATATTAGAAGATTAATATATTACATCAAGGAATGTCAAGGTTTGACTATTATAAAATCTATCAATTTTGTTCCCCATGTCACTACATTGTTTTTACCATATTACCTTAGGTGAGGTATGGTGAGGCCAAATGAAGATCAGGAGAGAAACGAGAAAGAGTTTTACAGCTTTATTTTTTGTGTGTGTATGTGTGTTTTTTCTTTTAATGTTTATTTATTTTTGCACGTGCGAGAGAGACAGAGAAACAGAGAGACAGAGAACAAGCAGACAGAGAGGAAGACACAGAATCTGAAGCAGGCTCCAGGCTCTGAGCTGTCAGCACAGACCCCATGGGGCTCGAATTCATGAACTGTGAGATCATGACCTGAATGTAGTCGGATGCTCAACCTATTGAGCCACCCAGGTGCCCCAAGAGTTTCACAGCTTTGTAACTCACAGTTCCCTGGGGAACATAGCGTACTCATCAGGCCACTTGGGGGAAGGCCTGGGTAGGTCACAAGGCACAGAAGTGACCGGTGGGCAAGCAGCTTTATTGTGGGATCTGCAGGAAGGAGTGGGCAGGGCAGGCAGAGTTGGGGCGGGCTGCTTGAATAACCTCAGCTGGCTCTGCAGCGTCTGGACTGTGTGCGGGTTTCTGGTGCCTGGTCCCAGGGCGAATCACTGTATGTGATGGCCCAGAGTGTAAAAGCCCCCATACAGGAGGTGGTGGGGATGCAGACTTAATTAGCCACTCAAGAAGGGGAGCCAAAGGTCCTCTGGGAAGGGCCTTAAAACTGGGTCAAGATGGCATTTATTTATTTATTTATTTTTAATATGAAATTTATTGTCAAATTGGTTTCCATACAGCACCCAGTGCTCATCCCAAAAGGTACCCTCCTCAATACCCATCACCCACCCTCCCCTCCCTCCCACCCCCCATCAACCCTCAGTTTGTTCTCAGTTTTTAAGAGTCTCTTATGCTTTGGCTCTCTCCCTCTCTAACCTCTTTTTTTTTCTTCCCCTCCCCCATGGACTTCTGTTAAGTTTCTCAGGATCCACATAAGAGTGAAAACATATGGCATCTGTCTTTCTCTGTATGACTTATTTCACTTAGCATAACACTCTCCAGTTCCATCCACGTTGCTACTAAAGGCCATATTTCATTCTTTCTCATTGCAACGTAGTATTCCATTGTGTATATAAACCACAATTTCTTTATCCATTAGTCATCTAAACAACTATATTATGTAAGCAAAAGGAAGTAATAACTTATCATTTTAACAGATCTTAAAACGGTATTTAGGGGCACCTGGGTGGCTCAGCCGGTTAAGCGACTGACTCTTGGTTTCTGCTCAGGTCATGATCTCTCAGTTCATGAGTTTGAGCTCTGCATCAGGCTCTGTGCTGACAGTGCTGAGCTTGCTTGGGACTCTCTCCGTTTCTCTCTGCCTCTCCCCTGCTCTTTCTCTCTGTCTCAAAATAAATAAATAAACATTAAAAAAGAAAATTAATAAAATATAATACCATTACTAGTGAGAAAATAATAAAAGTGGAATAAAAATTAATAAAAATGATTAAAACCATTTAAATATTCTCTTGTCATGATGTTATGTGCAAAAGCCAGCATTAGACTTGATGAACAGACTGAGTTCTCATTAATGTCAGAAACAAGATAAAGATGTCTATTATCAACACATTTTTAATAATATTCTGAAGTATTATCCAACATATGGAGAAAAGAGAAATAGTGCCAATGTTAAAGTTGCTTTTGGTTGGTACACCTGGAAAATCCAAGATAATCATTAAAATATTAGAAGCAATAACAAAGTTTAATAGGAAGTCTGCTTACAAAATTAATATATAAAAACATATATTGGGGCACCTGGGTGGCTCAGTTGGTTAAGCATCTGACTTCAGCTCAGGTCATGATCTCATGGTTCGTGGGTTCAAGCCCCGCATTGGGGTCTGTGTTGACAGTTCAGAGCCTGGAGCCTGCTTCAGATTCTGTGTCTCTGCCTCTCTCTGCCCCTTCCCTGCTCCCATTCTCTCTCTCTCTCTCTCTTTCAAAAATAAATAAAACATTAAAAATTTATATATCTATATCTATATCATCTATATCTATATCTATATCTATCTCCACTGGCAATCAGGTATAAGGTATAATAGAAAAACAAGACATCATTTCAAGTAACAACATCAAATATAGGAGAAATATCTGGGAATTAAATTTATAAATAAGTAAAATTGATATACAGAAAACTTTAAATTTTACTGAAGTTCATAAAATAATATTAATTAGATTGACATGCAGATGTCAAAATGAGAAAGTTCACTCATGTAAAAATTCTGCATACATGCCCTCTAAATCAATATGAATTTGAAATTGCAGTCAAAAACAAGATGGGAATTTGGGAAATTGATAATGATATTTTAAATTGAATGCGCAGGAATAACCTCTTTAAAAAAAAAAGATGAATAGCAAAGTAAAATAAACTTTACTGAATACTGAAATTTCAAAATGTTTTTATTGGCACAGTAATAGATGGGTAGAGGCCAAACACTGTAATACAATGGTAAGAAATAGACGTTAATGTAACTGCGGATTTTGCGAATGATAAAGATAGCAGCGGGGGAAAGATATATCATTGAAATTATATTAAGACAACCTGTTATTCTTTAGAAAAAAGAGATTAGTGGCACATTTATTAATGATTTGAATGTGAAAAGATGCAAACAGATGTGGATTTCTTTACACAATTGCGAAATGAAAGATATGACAAAAAAAAAAAAAACAACAGGCAAGCATTAAAAATTTAATCTCTTTGGGCACTTGGGTGGTTCAGTCAATTAAGCGACTGACTCTGGGTTTTGGCTCAGGTCATGATCTCATGGTTCATGAGATTGAGCCCCATATCAGGATCTGTGCTGACATCTCTCTCTCTCTCTCTTTCTCTCTCTGAAAATAAATTTAACCAAAAATTAATCTCTTTGATGCCTTTAAGGTAAAGATAAAAAATTATCATATAAGTCAAATCATAAAAGAAGTGACAACCCGAAAAATATTTACAATGCATTAATAAAGGATTAATTTTCTATATATATAATATTAATTTTCTCTATATATACAGATATATGATTATTTTAAGTTGATAAGAGAAAGAACAATCTTTTACAAAATGGGAGTTCAATTAATTCTATTTGTAATAATTTCTTCTGAAGGGATATTCACATGAGTATGCAAAGCAGTGTTTAATAGTAAAATAGTTGTAGTGTTATTTTTAACCAAAGGGAGGAAGGAGGGCAGGAAGGAGGGAAGCAGGGAATTGAGGGAATGGGGAGAGACAGGGACACGGAGATGGGAGAAGAAACTTTAAGAGATTTTCTTTCATTTAGGAATTGGCTCTAGATAAAGTCTTTCTTAGAAAAATAAAATATTTCTTTCTCTTTAAATCCAAATATGGTATCTGACAGGCTTTGGGATTTTTCAAATTTCTAATAAAAAAAAGTTTCTATTTTTATACTCCATACTCCCCTTGTATTACAAAGGTTTCAAAGTAGCATAAAATGATAGGTAAATTCAGTGAAATACATAAGATAAAAAGTCACATCAGTAAAAATAGAGAAAAAAATGAGAAAGCAAGCCCAATGAGCAAATACTATTGGCAAAAGGACCCATGTTTTTGAATTATTGTTTTACAGTGTAAGAGTTTCTTCATGTTCCAGGAAAAAAAAAAAAGAGCATAGGAAACAATCACAATATACAATTTTTTTTTATGTTGAACAAAGATTATCTTTAGTCTTGAGTTTCTAAGAACTTCTTGCATGGATTTTTAGATCACTTACTTTTGAAGCAAAATGCATTTTCAACAATTTAACCCCTATAATATATACCGTAGCAGGTTAAAATTGAATAAACAATTCCAGATATTTCCATGACTGTTTTCAAATGCACATATGGCACATATGGTCCTGCAGGAATGATGGATACAGAGGAAGTGTTTTAAGCCCTGAGAACCCACAAAGCATAATGATTTAAACATTGAACAGTGTCTGATCCGACTGCCAGGGTTGAGATCTCCACTCTACCACTTAATACAAGATCTTTGGAAAGTTGCTTAACCCCTTTATGTCTCAGTTTCCTTTTTTTTTTTTTTTTTTTTTTTTTTTTTGTAAAGCAAGAAGAGGGATACCTGGGTGTCTCAGTCAGTTGAGCATCTGACTTTGGTTCAGGTTATGATGTCATGGTTGGTGAATTCAAGCCCCTCATCTGGCTCTCTGCTGTCAGCGTGGAGCCTGCTTCAGATCTTCTGTCTCCCTCTCTCTCCCTTCCCGTGCTTCAGCTCTCTGTCTCAAAAATAAATAAACATTAAAAAAAATAATTGCTAACTCATGAGATCGTGATGATTAAACTCGTTAATATATGTAAAGTGTAGAACACTATATGGTATACAGGAAGCATCAAAGTAGTGGTAGCAAAGAAATGAGGTATTCTAGCATAATAATTTAAAATCATATTCAGAATGCAAAAAATTGGAAAAGATTTTAAAAAACCTCTATCTTATTTGCCAAGATGAATAATAGTTCCCTTTAATTTTTGCACATTAAAAAAACAGTCAAATTCTAGATAACAAATATGCAGATAGTTATTGTACATTAATTCAGATTTGTTCTTTCGTTTTCCTTCTATAAATCCATCACTTCTGTGTATTTGTATGATTCATTTTGTGGACAGAAAGGAGCTGGGTGTTTACAGGTGTGGAAAGGCATTTCTACCAGGACAGCAGGAATCCAGCTGGCACATTTAGAAGCATGACCTTTCTGTCCTTGGCTTAGATTTCAGAAGAAAGAAAGTTTCAAAGTGAATCACCAAGAAGCACTTTATAGAAACAGAGTAGCTTTGTTACTTAGGAAATAGCTTTCCAGTGGATCCTGGAAGAAATCTTTTCTCTGCCCACTGGATTTCTGGGTAAAGACTAGTTTTCATTAGGAAGTGACCCAGTCTGTGTGCCTGGAAGATTCAGGCCAGCCCACCACAGAGACCTGTGGTCCCAGTAAGGTCAGGAAACTGTGTTTAAAGCGGTTAAGTCACATCTGGATAAACATGTGAACCATCCAGCCATTTCTGTGTGGTCCAGAGGCCAGGGCTGAGTTCCTTAGAGCAATTACACATGCCTAGGTCATACTTTAGAGATAATGACTTAGTTGAACTGTTTTTAGAATTTTTAAAAAGTCTCCATGAGGTTCTTACATGTTTCTCCCAACTGAGGATCACTGCCTTAAAAAAATAGAGGCTCCACATTCACATCCCATTGTTGCAGGTGGCCAGAGGGGAAGTTTAGCATTCAGCACTTTTATAGATATCACTCAGATTTTTAGCCAGATACATGCCATCCTTTAAAATCTGGATAGTTATGGCCACCTGGGTGGCTCGGTCAGTTGAGCATCCGACTTGGGCTCAGGTCATGATCTCACGGTTCATGGGTTCGAGCCCTGTGTCGGGCTATGTGCTCACAGCTAAGAGCCTGGGCTCAGCTTCAGATTCTGTGTCTCCCTCTCTCTCCGCCCCTCCCCCGCTCATGCTCTGTCTCTGTCTCTCAAAGATGAATAAACATTTTTAAAAATTCTTTTAAATAAAAAAAAATCTGGATAGTTGTCTCAAATCCTCAGTACAAATCCCACAGAAAGACCATTGTCTCACTGAGAGTTCTTCCAATTTGAGGGATATGATTTTTGCCTGGTGACCTTTGGCCTTCAGCTTCAACTTCTGCTGAAACCACTCAGTCCACAGCTCATGCCCTCCCACTTGCATCCCAAATCAAACCATGTGTACAGCTAAGTTCCTGTCCTTATTTTTCATGGAAAACCCCTCACAGACTGTTGTGTGTTTCTCAGAATTATAGATGTTTTGTAGAAGGTGAGACGGAGTCAAGCTGCAATAAACCAATTACTCTCTGACTGAATAAACATCCCTGATTGTAAGAAATGATGGCCTTCGATGCTTCCCGGACTCTACCAGACTTCCATGTCACTTGTCTTCTTCTCTCCTCTGCCTTGCTCTGACTCCGGATTTACCATTCATTTTTAAAATTAACTTTATTAGTTTATTTCTCATAAACCAAACTGTACTCACCTAAAGTACACAGTCGGATGAGTTTTGACAATTGTATATATAGTAAAACCACTGATGCAATCGAGATGAAGAATGTTTACATCACCCACAAAAGTTTCCTCACCCCCTTTTACAGTCCAACCTCTCTCTCCCTGAAGCTTCCTGTAATCGCTACATGCAGGTGACTTCCTGATACTATAGATTAGTTTGGATTTTCTAGAATATTCTAGAATTTTCTAAAAAACATTTTAATATTTTGAATTTCTCTTCTGTGCCTGGCTCCCTTCAGTCAGTATAATGATTCTGAGATTCACCCATGATTTTTGTTTGTTTGTTAATGTTTAATTATTTATTTTGAAGGTGGGGGGGGGATGGAGAGAGAGGGAGAGAGAGAATCCCAAACAGGCTCTGTGCTGTCAGTGCAGAGCCCAACGTGGGGCTCGACCTTACAAATTGTGAGGTCATGATGTGAGCCAAAATCAACAGTCAGATGCTTAACTGAATGAGCACCCAGGCACTCCAAGATTCACCCATATTTACTCCTGAGAATATGAGTAGTAACCCATTGTATGGATAGACCACATTCTGTCTATCCATTCAGCAGCTGATGAACATTTGGGTTGTTTTTAGTTTGGGACTAATGTAGTGCAAGTCCCACAAATGCTGAAACATTTGTGTGCAAGCCGTTGTGTGGACATATGTTTTGTTTATCTTGGGCAAATGCCTAGATGTGGAATGGCTGGGTCATATGATTAACACATGCTTTACTTAAGAAATTGCCAAAGTGGTGTATGTTCTATGACATCATCAGCAGTGTATTAAAGATGTAGTTTTACTACATCTTTGCCAATAATTGGCGGTGTCAGGTTTTGGGGCAGGGGGCTTGTTGTTGTTTTGTTTTAGGACTAAAATGGGTATGTAGTAGAATGATGCAGTTTTTTCAGTTCTAGAGTTTACATTCTATTCTCTTTTATATTTTCTATCTCTTCACTAAGAGTCCTGTTTTGTATTCATTACACGTGCATTTCCCTTTGCCTTGTTATATTCATGTATAATGTGGCTTAACATCCTTATCTGATATTTCTAACATGTGGCACTTCTCAGGATTAGCCCCTGTTCCATGTTTTTTCCCTAGAGAGTGAGTCTCATTTTTTTTTAAATCAAGTAATGTTAGAGTATACCAGACTTTTTAAATTTTTTTTTTTCAACGTTTATTTATTTTTGCGACAGAGAGAGACAGAGCATGAACGGGGGAGGGACAGAGAGAGAGGGAGACACAGAATCGGAAACAGGCTCCAGGCTCTGAGCCATCAGCCCAGAGCCTGACGCGGGGCTCGAACTCACGGACCGTGAGATCGTGACCTGGCTGAAGTCGGACGCTTAACCGACTGCGCCACCCAGGCGCCCCAAGTATACCAGACTTTATAAACGTTATTTTATAGTAATTCTGTAGTCCATTAGTTTTTCTTGAAGATTGTTAATATTTTTTCTAGAAAATAACTAATTTGATTAGATTCAGACTTAATTAATATGCTCTCTCTCACCTACAGTGGGCGCAGCTCAAAGCTCACATGACATCTTTTAGCCTTAGCAGAAAGCTGTTTTGAATCTGCTGAAACCTGCACTTGTCAGGGACCAGCCAGAAACTCAGGCAAAGCTTAGGTAAGAAATTCGGGACTCTTTTTTGTGTTTTTCTCATTCCCAGGTCCCTCTTTGCTTTTGGTGGCTGGGGTAGCTCCTGTGCTTCCCTTTTGCTGTTCAGGACAGACAGCTGCTTTTTGGTCTCCCTTTCAAAATCTGCCTGCTTTTGTTCATTTTCAGTGCCTTCAGGTGGTCATTTTTTGTAAAATGTTCAATATTTCTTGTTTGTTATCTGTGGGTGGGTCAGTTTGTTAGGGGCGTGTGCCTTTATACCATAAGGAAAATTCTTTTTCATTTGTTATGATAAAAAGATAACTATTCCTCGCAGCATTTTTTTGCATCATTCCTACCCATCCTTTTAAGGTCTTACCTTCCACCCTCAAGTGACTGATGGTGTTTTCCAAAATAAAAATAGTCCTATCCTTAAGACAAATTTGGGTGTCAGCTGTTAAGATAGATGATCTTTCTTTCCTTCTTCTCCTTTTTTTTTGGGGGGGGGGGTAACCCAGCCACAGAGGCAATAATTCAAGATGAGAGCATAGATAGGTAAGCTTGGGGCAATAAACACAAGGAAGACTGAGCATGGAACACTATAAAGCATTCTATATTTCTGCATACTGTAGTCAGCTGAAAAAAAGACAAAGAGAGAAGAGTAAATGAAGCTCAAAGAAGAAAGTTAGCAATAACCTTAACTAAGTAAGAGATGCAGCCCAAAGTACAAAGTGGCTGTTCGAGAACTGAAGCCAAGAAAGCCCCTGTAATTGGATAACTGGATACCACGTAAGTGCAGTGGGGTCTGCCATCTATAACCAGGTGAGGGGCGAATGACATAGGCATAGATCAGACACCCTGAGTCCTTTGCAATGAGATGACTATTCCCAACTCTTTAGCAAAAGGAGAGATTGAAATGAAACCAAAATGACATCATTCCAGTATGATTGGGATGAGTCAAAGTGCTGAAAAACTTTGTACATTTTGTAATATGGTCACCTACTGATAGTCTGTATTTTCTTCTTCCTGGCGTTTGAGAGAAATAATCCTATTCCTGTCACTGTCATGCTGTGCATGCAGGCATGTCTTATCCTGGGGGCTCAGACGGTACCATACACAAATGACTCCTGAGAGGTGGTAGAGGGAGACTCCAGGGACACTCCCAGAAAATAAGGTTTCTGCCTGAAAATTAAACTGTTTAACAACAGAAGGTTTCCTGGGCCAATCCAATGATTACTTATATTAGTGATGTTAAAATGTATATATAGTCCTCTTGGACTCCCCGGGGTCTCTTCACTGCATGTGAGCTGCTCTCTTTCCTTTGTGTTTGGTCCCTTGGATCTAAACATCTCTTCCCATCGATATTATTCTAAAGACAATATCCTCAATCTTATATCTTCTTCTAACCTAAACTCCTTCTACTCTCATTCTTCTTTGTCAAGCTACTTGAAAGAGTAATTTTAAAGTTTTACTTCTTTGTCTTCTAGTCACCTCTTGGTTCATTAAAAAGTATTGTGAAGTATTTCAAATATTCAAAAATAATATATGTAATTTGCAAAGGAGCTATGAATATTAATACCTGTGAAGCCTCTGCATATCATAAGAAATAGCAACACCCTGGCAGCCCTTTGTGCATTTATTTACCATGGACTCCCTCTTCTGCCCATTTTGGGGTTCCATTATTCTGATTTTTGTGTTTTTCATTCACTTCCCTATATATCCTTTAATGATTTGTTGATTTTTTTGTAGATTTTCAACTTTATATAATTTATGTCATGTATTTTTCCATCCTGATATTTCCTGTCAGTCTTTTAGTAAGAGTTATTTGTTTTAAGTGGCTGTAGCATTTGTTTTCATTGGTGTATAATACTCCATCCCATGACTATAGTTTAACTCATTTTTCCATTCTTTGAATGACATTCCAAGTTCTTATTTTATCATTTATAAAAATTTTGTCTTTACATGTTTTCCTTGGGAGATCTTACCAACTTTTATAACTTTTAAATACACCCCCAAATTTTAATTTTCCTATTTTTGGACTCAAATAATTCAAATTCAGCTGGAAATTTCTGTTTGGGTATCTCCCAAGCACCCCATAGTCTTAATCTTTGATTCCTCCTTAATCTACAGCCTGCATTTATTTGTTTTTAAAGTTTATTTATTTGTTTTTGAGAGAGAACAAGCAGGGGAGGAGCAGAGAGAGAGAGAGAGAGGAAGACAGAGAATTCCAAGCAGTTTCCATACTGTCAGCACAGAGCCTACTGTGGGTCTCAAACTCACGAACCATGAGATCATGACCTGAGCTGAAATCAGAGTCAGATGCTTAGTTGACTAGACACCCAGGCGTCCCAATCCTCAGCTTGCATTTAACTGATTATTAAATCCTTAAAATTTTTACCTGCAAAATATTCGGGAGTCCATTCCCTCCTTGGCAACCCTACTATGACTCTTCAAGTTTAGTCTTTCATAGTTTCTTACTTGGGCTGTTGAAATAACCACCCTGCGAGTTTCTGTGCTCTGCTGCCTGCTCTCTTAGTTACATGATTGATACACCTACCAGAGTGAGTTATCTAAAGCACAATTTGACCATTTCACTTCCTAATTCTAAATATCTCTTGGCTTTGAGTCACCTCCACTGTGAACAGGCACTTCACAGGTTGCTCATTCTGATCTTATCCTCTATTCCTCCGTGTGTACGCTTTACACTCCAAAGAACCAAAGATCTTAAGGTTCTTTTAACCCACTATGTGATTGTCTTCCTCCAGGTCTTGCATATCTGTTCCCCCTGTGTATCATGGCTGGCCTGGTGCTTTTCTTCATTAAGAAAGCTTTTGTTAATCAAGATTCAGCTCAGGTGATACCTTCTTACTGTATCCTGTTCCTATGCCTTTCACAGACTTCAATTTGTTGTTAGTGTATAAGTCTATATTTTCTTCCAGAATATTTAGCAAACAGAATACCTTATATTTGTTTTTTATATACTGAGCCCTTGGTACAGTGTCCAGCTCCTAGTATTTTCTCAAAATCAAAATGGGACTGTTGACCTGAAATCAAGGTCAAAGTATTTCATCAGACCCTATCACTGTGGCCTGAATAAAATACCCCTTGAAACAACCAATCTTCTTTACCTTGATTTTTAAGCAAGTTTCTGATGTCTAATTAGTTTTCTTAGTACCTTAGACTAGATAACAACTGGTCTCTATAAAGAGCTACATACTGTTGTAAACTGAGTGCGCTGGTACCAGTTTGTTCACCCATTTAGTCAGTGTTTCCAGTTACTAATGGTAAATAACACTCCTGCCCCCAAATTAATGGTGTAAACCAGCAACCACTTTACTGTGCTCATGGATTCTGAGGACGAGAAACTCAGACACAACAATGGGGATGTCATGTGTCTGCGCAATAATGCCATAGTCTTTAGCTGGAATGCTTTAAACAGCTGGGGGCTAGAATCAACAGGGGTCTTCTGGGGCGCCTGGGTGGCTCAGTCGGTTAAGCGTCCGACTTCGGCTCAGGTCATGATCTCACGGTCCGTGAGTTCGAGCCCCGCGTCGGGCTCTGTGCTGACAGCTCAGAGCCTGGAGCCTGTTTCAGATTCTGTGTCTCTCTCTCTCTGACCCTCCCCCGTTCATGCTCTGTCTCTCTCTGTCTCAAAAATAAATAAACGTTAAAAAAAAAAATTTAAACAGGGGTCTTCTTCACTCACATGTCTGGTACCTGGCATAGGAGTGCTGACAATACTGACTCCATCTTTGGACCTCTATGTTGTTCATATTCAACTGATGACATCTTTTGAGGCTAGGTGTTATGGACCCCTTGAAGATTAATATAGACTCAATTAGAAATGCCTGCCAAGGCCAGAATGGGGGGAGGCTTGCTTTGGCCTCCCATGAATCTATCAGAGATAACACCGTATTACCCTTTTCTGATGCACAGGTGGATGCCACCAGATCTAATCAAAGGTCATCTGTCAATTAGATGTGTGTGAACCCTTTGATCTCACTACATTGCCCTTCTGCACATCCTCTCGCTCTCTAAAGTCTGTGGACAAAGGTCTGGACTTGGTGGAGAATAACCGTACAGTGCCTGGATCATCATCCCTGATCCCCTTGTGGCTAAGTTATCCTGAATAAAACTCCATGTGAACTGTATGGAGTAGCCTGCTTCATTTTCTCATCTCAACATGACTTGTCAATGTAGAGGACAGCTCCTCCTCCTCCAGCTTCTAACCCCTAGGCTGGAGTCCTTGAAGTCTCGAAAGACCTGCACATGGCATCCCTAAGTGGCTCAAATTTCTTGCAGAATAGTCACTGAGACCTGAGAGGGAGCCTCTCCAGGAGAATTATGTGGACGCTGCCTGGTCTTCTGTAACTTGTCACATGGAATCAATTCTGCCAAACATGACTGGTTGAAGCAACAGTAACTGCATCGGTCTGATCTTCTGAGTACTAATAAAGTATGGCATCTATACATCTGAGATAGATGACCAGACTCATACATGGAGCTGCTTTCAAGAAGCTCTGAGTGCCCAGCTGGCATCCTTAGCCAGTGTTCCTCTTAAGGAGGAAGAAGTTCCCCAGCCAGGAAGAATGAGTGGTTTCTTATTTATCTGGTCTATTTGGGACAGGTGCTGTTACTACACATTAGTAAAAAGAACACATTTCTCAGTTTCAAGGTACCAGGCCTATTTGTTTCAGGGGCATCCCTAACCTTTAAGATTGTTGATCTGGGAATAAACATGACCTTTTGTGATGCATCTCAGGGGCTCCCTGTGGAGAAGAGACTGTGAGGATATTACTCCTATGATCCAAGCAGTCATTTCTCATGATTTCATTCTTTTTTCTCTCCTTTTTTATCAGTCAAGTTTCTCTGGGTCTTAGAGAAACAACACATCGCTCCAGAGAGCAAGATATTTTCCATAAATGAAGGCTTCACCCTGTGCCAAAAGACACCATGTTTTGGAATGGGTCCTTCACTCAGTTAACACTGGCATTTAGCAGGTGAGATTGCCTGAAGTTTCTGGGCCCAGCCCCTGCTCCTCAGTCCCCACTTAGGTCTTGCTTTGTCACTCTCCACACCTGTTCCCTGTCAACACCACCACTGCTCATTCCTTTCCAAGAGATAAACACTTAGTGCCCTCTCCACGTGGCTTCCTTCTGGTCAGAGATAAGTGTATTGTCCCGATCCGTAAGAGGATGGATTAAGGGTAGCTCATCTGAAAATCCAGACCATTTTGACATCTTGGAAAAAATTTCATTGTGTACTTCCCAACTCCCCAGATACACAGGCTTCTTTTGGACCTGCACTGAGATCTCTGAGCTTTTCTTCTTGGTGGCTCCTTTGCTATTAAAGGTACATCTGTTGCTTGCCATCCTGCCTCAGTGCCAGGCCTCTGAAGAGGCCACCATGTCAAAGCCTACTCTTAGCCCGGTGCCCTTGTTCTCAATATTCTTCCCTCCCTAGTGACGTACTTAATGGTTTTCCCACCTGGTTCTTTGGGAACTAGTTCAACAATTATGGGAGCATGGCAGAAGAGGCAAAGAAGAAATATCCCTTCCTTCCATAGAAATTTTAGTGCGCCAGAAAGGACAGGCATTCTAGAACTCAGGATGTAAGCCATTTTGTTATGGAAAAGTCCTAATTTGTTTTGATTTTGGTGTGTGTATGTGTGTGTTTCTTTCTTTTCTTTTCTTTTCTTTTTTTTTTTTTCCTGTTGGCTTCTATCTCCATAGTTAATGTTCTACTTCAGAGCAGGGGTGCTGGTAGTGCTGTGTCGCTTGAAAGGAGGGGGAGAATGACTGAAAATCTGGTTAGCAATTCTTAGGCACCTAAGTGAGCAGATCTCCCCCCTGGCAATTGGCTTCTGCTGTCAGGGGTTGGCTGGGCCTGTGGTGCTGTGACTGCAGGACCCCAGGCCCCCTGCTTTGGTTTCCAAATGGGATCATCTGCGGGCAGCTAAGCTGCTGCCTTTTGTCAGACTCTCTCAGTGCATCCTTTACAGATAAGTGGGCTGCAGCTCAGCCATATGGGCCGCTAATGGTGCAGCTGCCCCCACAGAGCATTGCGCTCAGGGCTGAGGGAAATGGGCGTGTGAACAAATGGTGCCTGACATGAGAAGACAGTGCATTGTTTGTCTGCAGAGCTCCCTAGAGCTTAAGTACATATTGATGGAAGCCAAACAGAATGTCTCAGAAATCCTACCTGCCACGGACCCAAACCTGCCTGCTCTGAACTTAAGCTGTTGAGTGTTTCATGCCACCCTCCCTGGGGATTAAATGCTTTGGCTGTTAAGGAGGGTACTTACAAGCGATGACTCTGGCACAGTTGTGAGTTGGCATACTCCCTGCCATTTCCCCACAGCATGGAATTTTCTGAGCCTCAGTTTCCTTATTTGTGAATCAAGGATGCTAATACCCATCTTAGAGGGTCGTTATTGTGATTACTTGAGAAAATATATGTAAAGCACTTTTCATGATGCCTGGTAAATAATCCTGGGCTTTGTAGTCAGACAGACCTAAGTAGTGATACTAGCTCTGCCATCTACCAGCAGTAGGACTTTGGGAAAGACATAATGTCTTAGAGGCTCAGTTTATTTGTCTGTTTAATGGCTTAACAATCATTTCTTAGTCAGTTGCACTGGAATTAAATGATAATTTATGAGCATAGGAAAATATCTAGCACCTACTAGAGGCATAAAATGCCATTTCCCTTCCTTTATCTGCCACAGCCTGATCGCACTCATCTGGTACCTGTGTAGGAGATGATTTCCCCTGTTCCCATCACCAACTTATCAAGGCCAGTGAGGATTTGCCTGTCAGGCCCTTGCTGAAGATTCCATGCATTCAGTTCACAGTTGCAGTCAGGAATGGATTTTTCACCTGAGGTGGCAAGAAGAAAAGGTGCATCAATGTGGAACCTTCAAACTATACGTTTAGAAAGACCAATAACCATCCCGGAAAGGCACGAGCTGTGGATTTACATGTGTGATAAGTTACAGATTCACCTCCTTCCTTCCAGACCGCCACAGTGAGCTTGAAAGAGAATGTATGAAAGTCGTTTCCCTCTGTTTAAAAATAGGGGGCCTAGGCTGTAGAATATAAACTAGCATGTAAGCTATTCCTAAAGGGAAGAAGCATTTGATGAGAGAAGAAAAAGATGGAGTCAAAACGAAACGGAAACAAAGGAAACCCAAGGGCAGTGACTGAAACAGAATGTTACAGAAAGAGTTCAAGTCTGTGGAGGCAGATAAATGAGCTCTGTGGCAAAGACAGGGCAACAGGGAAGAAAGAGGGAAAAAGCTGGACCAAGTAACACCTCTTTGTACCTGCTAGTCTCCTGCTTAGGTGATCAGCTCTGACATGGAGCAGGATTCCTCCCTCCCCCCCCCCGCCCCCCGCCCAGCCCCAGAGAAGGGGCCCTGCAACCCAGGGTCCTTCATTCAGTGAGCTTCTACCAAGTCAGCCAGGCTTCCCGGGGTCTGGAAAGACCCTGGCAGAGAAGGCCTGAGGTGTCCCATATGTCTCTGTGCCACTGATGAGGTTGAGTGCTGGAAGGCTACGTCAAAAAATTCTGTGGCTGTACCTCAAAGCAGGATACCAGAGCTGGAGGTGCTTGAGGAAGGAGTCTGGTAATGATGAAAGTCAGGACACCGAGCCACCATCTTGGGCATTCCAGGATTGTCACGGTCAAGGTCAGAGCTCTGACCAGGTGCTCCGGGCACCATGGAGCCTTTCACAGCTGTTATTTACATCTGATGCTTCAGTGTACCCGAGACTTAGCAGCTGGGGAGAGAGAGCTGCAGAATTATTGCTTATATTTTTCAGATGGGAAAAGCAAGTATTGGCTTATTAGAATCATAGAGTATTAGAAATGGAAGAGATCTTGGTTATAAATGCTTACCAAAGGGATTTGCAATGGCTCACCATAAACAGAGATATCCATATATACTGAAGCTGTTAACAAAGAGTGAAAAGGTGAAAGGGACAGAACAAAAGAGAGACATAAACAAACTCAAAACCCAAACTCCTCTTTAAAATCTGCAGCAACTGAAGCTTAAGCTTCCTAGCAACCAAGACAAAGAAAAACAAATGACCTCCAAGAGCACCTGATCCAACCCCTCATTTTATGGATTAGGAAATGAAAGTCTATATTATTTTTAAAAGCTTTTCATCAATGAAATGTGTTTCTGTAGTTTCTCTAGCTAAGCATGGAATTATTTCCACTTTAATGTTTCAGATTGATTTTTTTTTTCAAATGGGCTTTTTCAGGAGGTACTGCTGACCTCCCAAAAACCAATTATGCATCAGAGCAGTGCAGAGTGCTACATGGAGAGTTAACCTTCAAGGAGCTGTAACAGTTCATGCAGCAAGAAAACAGTGTCCTTACCACAAATGCCATTCTCCTTACTGTCTGTGAAGCACATATTCTGGAAGCCCTCTCTGCTTCTTTCAGTCAAATCACCCCAGAGCCCTAGATCCTTTTACTCTCACCATATGGCCCTGATTTCCCCCAGCTCTCCACTTTTGCTCATGGTTGTTGGACATAGGGCAAAGTGACAGGGGTCTCACAAGAACCATGGCTTGCTATTGATTATCTGTTGAAACTTAGCCCAGGAGTTGGGCAGTCAATTTAGCAGGTCTTCCAGCAAGTCAGAGAACAGAGTCCTTCCACCTGATCCTTGCTGGTACACTGGATAAAGAATGTTGCCTCTGGATGTTTTTGAGGGGCATCAACCAGATTGATGGAGACCTGAAGACTCTGAGGCAGGAGGGAAGAAAATCTCACTGGGAGAGAGCCCTGTTGTATCACTGAGGTGATGGGAACTGTGACCCTCAGCTGCCAGCACTATGAAGAAGACTCTGGAGTAAAGCAAGGACTTGCCATGCATTCTGCACCCATGAGTCTCCCTACCCAAGGCACGGCATTGGATCTGCTCTGTCTCACCCACTTCTTACCCCAGCTGGTATTGTAGCAACCAGCTCTGCATGGGTCTCAAACACCTTTACATGAGTACAACCTAGCAGAATCTCACTTCACCCCTGTTCCAGGTGCGCCTTGCTCCCTATTTCAGGGCTTCTTGGCCTTGTAATTGGTATGTATGACCTGTGGGGTAGAAGTTTCACCAGAGAGGGATGGGGGCAATTTATAGCACTTCTTCGTGGATGGTTCTCAATGACACAACAACCAGTCATGTTAATGATGACTCTTTCATCAACGTGGTTTGGATTGTCTCTCTTCCCTTCCCATCCTCCTTGTCCTTACTCATCTGTCTTGTTGTGTAAAGTTCCCTGGTGAGTTAAAAGCATGAACACCTCTGCTTCATGCTCCACTCCTTGGGGAATCTGAGCACTGACAGGTACTCCCCTGCAGCCATTTCTTCTTGCTTTCAAGTACACTAGACTGGACTTCCTGCTAAGGATCACTGAAACAAGGAGGTAGATTCTATGGTAGGCTTGACATTTAGTTTTGGCCACCTGGAATTGATTTGCTTTCTTTTTTTAAAAAGAAATTCTCTTTTCTTCTAGCAGTCATCTCTTCTCCACTCCTTGTTATGCAGATTTACTGAAGTTCTTTCCAAGTATGGCTCAAGGACACGTGGTTGGGATCCAACCAGTCAGAACACTGTATACCCCTGACTGGTGGCTGATCAAGGATGGTCACATGATCCAAACTGAGCCAATGCCATACCATAAGAACATTTGCCAGGACTATTGGATAAGAGGCATTCTTTCTTTCCACTGAACTGCAAGGCCTGAACCCAGAAAATGTAGAAATAGTGATGCTTCAACCATCTTGCTAACCCAAGGGGAAAGCCATCTCCTGATGATGGATCCAACATAGAGAAAGCAGAGCTCAGAGAAATCAGAATCTGGTGACATAGTTTGACCACAGTCCTCGTTCCTGCCCTCCCCATCAAGCTGTAGTGGAGGCCCTTGACTTTTAATTTATTTGAGTCAATAAATTCCTTATTTGCTTAAGCCTCTTTTTTGTTTGTTATTATTGTTCATTTGCAGCCTAAGGAATCTCGACTGATTGAAGGTACAAATTTGCAACTAATGGATAAATAAATCCTAAAGATCTAATGCATGGTATTGTGACCATAGACAATAATACTGTATTGTAAACATCAAACTTGCTAAAAACTAGATCTTAAATATTTCCACCACAAAAAAGAAATGATAATTATGTGACTTGATAGAGGTGTTAGCTAACATTAAAATGGCAATCATATTGTAATATATAAATGTATCAAATCAACCCATTATTCACCTTAAACTTACACAGTGTTATATATTGCAGTTAAAAAAAATCTTGACTGATATATGAAGCTCTTCCTGCCTCGTATTCCTTATTTTTATGGCCCATTTTGGTTGTCACTGCAATAATGTTTTCCAAGATTTATTTGTATTAAATGTTGAATATATAAAAAAAGAATATTTGTAAGATTTAAAGAATAGCCACAAATACAAACTCTCAATTATTTGCCACCCAGTTTAAGAAAGAAAACATGACTGTTTAAAGTTCTCCATAGAGGGGGGGAGGCAAACTATAAGAGACTCTTAAGGACTAAGAACAAACTAAGGGTAGATAGGGGGTGAGGGAGATGGGAAAGTGAGTGATGGGCAGGGAGGAAAGCACTTGTTGGGATGAGCAGTGGGTGTTGTATGGAAACCAAATTGACAATAAATTATATTTTTAAAATTTTTAAAAAATAAATAAATAAATAAATAAATAAAGTTCTCTGTAGCCTCTCCTGGATTCCAAACCTTTCTGTACACCTTAAGAAGTATCCATCATCTTGAATTTTGTGTTAGATTCCTTTGCTTTTCTTTATAATTTTATCACATGTTTATATCTCTAAATAATTTATTCTGGTTTTGTATAATTTTTAACTTTATGTAAATCCGAACATGGTATATATATTCTTTTTTGACTTGCTTTTTAAACTTGACATTATATTCTGGATTCCTTGGTATTGTTGAATGTAGTTACAATACATTTATTTTAATGTTGTATGCATACACTACAGTTTTTTTCCTACTGTTAGCAGACATTTTTATTTCTAGATTTTTCTGTTTGATATAACAAAAAACTCTGATAAGAACACTCTTACACATGGGTCTTCATGCACATATACATAGGTTTTTTTAGGGTTTTTATATAGGAGAAGAAGCTTTCTATCAAATTTATCTGAAATCTTTTATTTACTAGATAAGTACAAATTGTTCTTTAGATTCATTTTACTAGTGTACAAATTCATAAACCATAAATAAGTATAGTTTTTTCCATAATTTCTCCCAAATGCAATATTATCAGAATTTATTGTTTGCCAATAATGATGGCTGTGAAATTGTATCTCTTGTGTGGTTCCAACTTACATATATTTTTTTCCGATCAGTAATAATGCTGAAATAATAGCTACATAATAAGGATTTGATCAATGTTTCTGCTAAAGGTAAAAAATATACATTATCACCTTTTATTTTAAAGTCAACACTTGACAGATACATTTGATTGATTAATGAGAAAACCAACAAAATAATGAAGCTGTTCAAGATAATTGGCGAGAAGGAAGAATTTGTAGTGGTTTATGCTTGGATGAGGTGGTCAGATTTCATGCAAAACTATTTAATATCCTTTGGTGTAATAAAACTCCAATTTGGGAATTATCCCTCCTTTTATACAGAAATAATTTGCAAAAAAGGTTTTTTGTTGCATTTCCATCTGACAAATATCATTTTCATTGCTATAATTTTTCATAAGTTATCATCTATCCTACAGAGTTGAAAACTACCTTAATCAATAGTAAATAACAAGTCAAACAAAGAACAACATTCCAAGAGGAGACATTGGACCAATTTTTCTGTGAAAAACAAGATAACAAATATTTAGGGCTTTTTGGACCATATGGTCTCTGGTGAGACTATTCATCTCAACCCATGGCAGCAACCATAGAAAATGTGTAAGTAAATGTACATGGCTGTCCCCATCAAATTTTATTTATCTACAAAGAAGGTGATGGCAGTGTCTGACCTGTAGGCAAAGTTTTCAGACTCCTGATCTGGAGAATCAGAATCCACAGGTGGGCCTGACAGAAAACATTCAAAAAGAACATTCAATAATCCTTTGGTCTATTTTTATAGTTTACATAATTGTCTTAAAAGTTTCCCTTTTGATCATAAATAATCTCGAAAGATTATTCTCGACCATGGAAAAGCTGATCTCATTGTGTTGGTGCCTAATTCATTTACATAATTGCAGTAAAAAGTGTTAATTTACATATATAAGACACTTTTTAACGCTGTCAGCAAATCTAGGGTCCCCTGGTGTTAAGCATCTTGTAAGGCCAGAAAATTAACTTTTGCCTGGAGAAATGGGATTGTTGCAGTATTTCACAGATGCTTTTCATTGTTATTTTCTCTTCTAATTTGAAACCATGGAATCAAACTCAAGACCTTCATCTCTACCAGTTTCATCTGCAATATGTATAAATATGGGCGAAATCCCCTCTCCTTTACTACAGTTTCTGGCCAGAGAGCAGCCTTTCCTTACCACCTATATAGATAGGAAGGTTTGAGCCAGAGTCAGAAAACTTTCTATAATGGTCCACATTGTAAATGTTTTATCCTTTGAGGGTCATAAGGTCTCTGTTACAACTACTCAACTCAGCTGTTGTAGCACAAAAGCACCATAGACAATAGGTACACAAATGGATATGCTTTCATTCCAAAAAAGCTTTATCTACTAAAACAGTTGGTGGGTTGGATTTGGACCACAGGCCATAGTTTGCCAACCTCGACTGTAAGCCATAGAATAGGTACTAGCCCAGTTTTCTTATCATCTATCAAGGAAGGTAAGGAAGAACTGACCAATATTCCAAGACAATTATGTCATTGTAACAGAGACAAAAACCTAATTCCAGTTTTACATCAGTATAATATTTGATACTAAAGGAATGGCAGCTCTTTAAAAAGATCTTTTGAATAAACTCATTAAAACTGAGACACCTTTGGCAATATGTTAATACATGTTATGACTTCTTTTCAGACTTATTTGCATATACTATAATTCAAGACAAATAAAATTCCCTTCTGCAAAAGAATTCAGATTTTGTTCTTCACTATCCTTTCACATTTTGGAACAACCATTCATTTTATCGTAAACCAAACTCTCCTCTTTTTTCACTTAAGTAAACAAAGACAACATCTATTTAACAGAAATAGCTAGGAGGTAGGTGACTACTGTTATATCAATCATTTTAACAGATCTGCAAAGCTCATTTACATGTGTAACATAACTCTTACAGCCACCAATATGTATTTTTTGATGTTTATTTATTTTTGAGAGAGAGAGACAGAGCGCAAGTGGAGAAGAGGCAGAGAGAGAGAGGGAGACACAGAATCTGAAGCAGGCTCCAGAGCCTGATGAGGGGCTTGAACTCACCAACGGTGAGATCATGACCTGAGCCAAAGTGGGACGCTTAACTGACTGAGCCACCCAGGTGCCCCAACAAACATGTATTTTTTACAATTTTTTATCTTTTCGAAGAGGCAAAAATGAACAATTTTGTTGACATTGCCCAGGGAAGTATCTCCTCTGTAATGCATCCAAATAAAAAGCTAAGAATCTTCTCTTGGTAGTTTAGCCAAGTATTCAAAGATCATATATATATACATACATATATATATATATATATGTATGTATGTATATATGTGCCAAGTATTCAAAGATCATATCAACTCAATATTGGTTTAAAAAATTAACTATGGAATTTAGCAATTTTCCTTAAATTGACATACTGCCAAATATAATAACTACTGATATAAAAACACTTGTCAGAGTTATAATTTCAAGCTAAACACATCATTTGATGCTTTTCATAATGTGAAACATTTATGGGAGTAATATAAGTTTCTTTGGTAAATAAACCAGCATAATAAGTTTAGGAGATTAAATTCACCAACGTCTTCACTAAAAAAATAAAAACAAAAACACAAAATACAAACCTACATCTTCCTTTAAAAAATAAAATAAAATGTGTATTGGTATTATACTCCACACTGGTAAAGCCAGGGAAATACATATCACTATTTTGAAAGCAAATTTATCACACCAGTCTGATCTGCTCAAGGATTCATTTCCATAATAAAAGCATAGCTTCTGATTTAGCAGTTTTATGAGAAGTCTTTTTTTTTTTTTTTTTTTCCTGTAAAAGTTAGCACATCTGAAGCATTAGAAGTTCAGTTTCTTTGTTTTGGGGAAGTTATGAGAAAATTATGTTTAAGTAAATGTTTATTAACGTTTGTAAACCGATGAAAACAGAGCTCATTTATTTTAAGGGAATTTATAACTTAACTTATTAATATATTTTGTAGATTAATACACACAAACACAACACAATGAGAGGAAAAGGCTTTTCTCAATTACAGACACAGAAACCTTGCAGTTTATGCTTCACAACTGCAGCCACAGGACAGAATAACAGAGAAAACAAAATTGCACTAATCCCAATGTCAAAGATCTGTTCTCATTTCCAGCAGAAGCAAGACATTTTCTTGCACAAACACACAAACAAATAAAATCTAAGAAATCAAATTCTCTGTTATCTAGACTAGATCCCTATCGCTGTCTGATAGAGAGTACCTAATGGTCAAGTCATAAAACCAGCCCCCCAGTCATCCTTGCCACCAGTGAGCAATAGCTTAGGCAACATAGGAAAATAAGAACTACAACCTAATTGAGCCAAGAACCAGAAGCAGAGACAAAACAAAACCCAAACCCCATAGAGTTAAGAAGAAAACACAGAAAAGGAAGGAAGGAAAGAAGGGAGACAGAGAGAAACAGAGGTAGCAAAAGCAAATTTTCATTGCCTGTGAGGATTCATCCTAGAAGTCAAGAAAAGACTTGTTTAGGCTTTACACTGACTTTCAGGGGCACCTCTTGGGTACCACATTAATTACCTATAGAAAGTAAGCCAACTGGGCATCTCAGGAGGACTTCCAAAAGCATCAAAATTAATTTTCAAAAAGCTAAAATCTATGTCTCACATGCAAACATAAAGTAAGCATGTGTTAAAGATTTATGCAACTCATTAATGATAGAACCAGTTAGAAGATAAGCTTGGTTCTCCAATCTCCATTTAAATATTTATTGGCTCATTTTCCTGCTCAAAACCTTAACTAAGCCCTTATTTTCTGTGTTTTTCTTTTTTTCAACATCTGATTGGCATGGAAAAAAGATGAAGAAAATCTTGAATATCATAGAAAGCAACATTCACAACAAATTTTCTACTCCTTTATCAAGACTTTTGACTTAAAATCCAGAGTTCTTTCTACTGTACTGTTACTATCTTTACTGATACATAATCTTTGTCTGCTAGGAGTGTGGAAAAACTTTGCAAACATGAACAGTGAACAAATAAGTAATCCAGGGTGGAAACTCAGTGGCTGCTATGGGATGACTTGGTGATTACAATTCTCAGAGCAGGCAGGTATTGAATAGGTTCTGAAAGTCAAAAGTCCTTCAGTAAGACGTATTCAATGGATATGGAGACTGGGATTTCATCTGTAGTATCTTTGGAGAGGATTGAAGTCAAGGAGAAAGTGAATTGACAAATGAAAACCAAAAAGTTGTCTTTTTGTGTTTTTCACTAGTAGTAGGTTTTATCTTTTTCCAGAAGAACAATTGAATATAAAATATTTCCTGGAGATCTATATTATCTACATCTTGTTTTTATTATAAAAGCTCCAGATATGAGTGGTAAATTAACCCATATGCCCTTTATCCCCAAAGTGGAATAATTTTGTATATTAGCTGTAAGGCAATACAAGAAAAACATTCTTTGAATCTTGAGCAAAAATAAGAAAGAAAAAGAGAGATGAGGGAGGGGGTGGGGAGAGATACAGAGATGAAACTGGCTTGTCTGCAAAACTTTAAAAAACAAAAGAAACCATCTTCTAAATAAATAGCTTAATACCAAGCAAAGTATGAATCAGATTTCTTAGCAGATTTCTAAGTCCAACGTGTAGAAGGTAATGTTGGAACCTTGGAAGAACTTGTGTGTGAATATCGATCCTTTGATGGGTTGGATCAAGGTAAACAAGAGATGTTTAAGTTGAGTAAGTGAGAGTGAGTGCTTGTACAAAATAGTTGCTGATGTGGGAGCCTTCCTTTTGTTGCTCCTACCTTTACCAGAGAAAGAAAATATGGTTGTGGATAAGTCCCTAATGGGACGACCCGCTGTAAAGCTACTCTGGAAAAATACAGAACTGCTCTTTACATGAAAAGTTAATAGCAAGTAGGGTAGAAATTTCTCACTCGAGCAAAATGCCTGAGAATATAAAACAGATAGGACCTGGAAGTTCCTCCCATTAAAAGATTGTAAGTTTAAGTTTAGATTTCATATTTCTGTCATTCTTCCAAGTCCAAATTTGTCCTTCTAGCTATTTTATTTTTATTTCACATTCGTTGTATCGATAATTCCCAGTGGCTGTTGACTGTGGCCCGTAATCAACAGATATACTCACTAAGACTTACGGAGAATTTTTAAACACAGCTGTCCTGTGGCCTCAGGAGATTCTAATTCAATAGACCTAGAACAGGAAATTGGCATCTATTTTAAACCATTCTTTGGAATTTCTGATGATCAACAGGTTTAGGGACCATTACCTAAGAACGTTGGGAACAGAATTAAGGATATAGGTTAGTCTGTTTTCTTGGAACGTGCATTCCAGAAGATTGCAGAGATGAGTTTTAGAGGCAGGGAAGCAATGGGAAGTTGGATCAAGAGAAAGGAGGTGTGCTAAATTTGGGGTATGAGTGTAAAGAAAAATTGTAAATCCCCTGAGAAGCTTATATTTTGGACAATAATGAAGGTAGCAGAGAGATCTTTCAGTTAACCTCAAGATAGCCAAGATCAAAAGTCTGAATATCTCCCTCAGCCTCTTAGGACACAGCTGCAGTCCTGTAGGACAAGCTGGATGTGGTGATGGCTGCAGAATTTCCTTCTCTTCCTCCAGGGGGAGGGACAGCAGACACACTGTATGTATGCTCAATGCAGTGCACATATTCCCTGGCCATCAGGTCATGGTCACTTATCAAATGATATCTGATAAAACATTCTGTCCTACCTGCAAACAGTACCTTTCTGAAAAACAAGGTCAAGTTTGGAAAAAAAATATTTTTAAATAGGGCATAATTTGTTTTAACTTTTACCATCTTGTAATTCAGGACTTGATCAACCTTAATTGAATTTTCTCCATAAGAGAATGTGAGAAACTAAAAAGTGAGATAAGTAAGAGTTACTGCAGTGGGAATATAGACATTAACTAAGAAAACAAGACCTTCTCACTTATTGCAGTGGGTTGAATTGTGCCCCCTCCCACTGCCCTCACAAAGATATGTCTATGCTCTATTTCCTGAAACCTATGAATATGACTTTATTTGGTAAATTTGGTAAAAGGGTCTTTGCAAATATAATTGAGCTGAAGATCTTGACATGAGATCATCTTGGACTATCTGGGTGGACTGTAATCCAATGGCAAGTTTCTTTGGGGGGGGGGGGTTATTTATTTATTTTGAGAGAGAGAGAACCTGGGTGACCAAGAGTGCATGTGTGTGGGAGGAGCGGAGAGAGTGGGAAAGAAAAATCCCAAGCAGTATCTGCCCTGTCAGCGCAGAGCCCGAATTGAGGCTTGATCCCAGGAACCATGAGATAATGACCCGAGCCAAGATCAAAAATCGTATGCTTAACCGACTAAGCCACCCAGGCACCTCCAATGGCAAGTGTCTTTAGAAGAGAAACACAGAAAAGACAACACAGGCAGAAACTGGAGTGATGTGGCCACAAGCCAAGGAATACCTGGAACCACAAGAAGCTAAAAGAGATAAGAAAGGATTCTCCTCCGGAGCCTCCGCAAGGAGCACAGTCCTATCCACACCTTGATTTTGGACTTCTTGCCTTCCAAACAGGGAGAATAAATTGCAGTTGTTTTAAGCCACTCACTTTGTGGTCCTTTGTTACAACAGCCCCAGGAAACTATATACCCAGGAAACTCTTCCATAACAAGGGGAAGAGATAGTCTTGTGTCACCAATGTTTTGTGCAACACGTATGTGATAAAGAGGGAAGAAGAGATGAGGCCTATGAAGAGGTACACAAAGGTCTCTAATTCTTAATAGTATCAGGTGGTCAGAACGATGGTGGAGGGGTGCGCTTCAAGGACCATGTTTGGATGTGGGACACCAGCAGTGCGGTGGGTGTGCTTGTCCTGCAGCCAAGAAAATGGCCAACAGTGGACAAAGACAATGGCAGAGGAAGTAGAAATTGGCAGCTTCAGAGAATTTCAGTAGCCAATTGAATGAGTAAACCTATTCTGGGTTGTTCCTTGAGAATGGAGAATTCACTGGGTTATGAACCTCCCATGATTCTTCTGGTGGGAATTCCATGACAGAGATTGTTGTTATTGAACCCCTGGTCTCAAATACCAGGTGGGTACAAGTGGTGACACCATATTTGTGCACTCAGTGCTTACTCATTAAATGGTAGGTTCCATTTTTTTCCTGAATTATCCTTGGCCAAAATCACTGTTTCACACAAAACCAAAATGCTTCCTGAAGGGATAATTGCTAGAAAAAGACAAGTGGCTTGGGAGAAGTCTACATTTTTGAATGTACATTCAAATGTACATTTTGAATCTACATTCAACCTTTCTCCTGTGTAGATTGAACAGAAAGAACATTCCTCCAAACATCATATTAGAAAAATTAAGGCTCAGTTCACACCAGATAAACACAAGAGGGTATCCTAGACACGATACCCTCTTCAAGCTAATATTTCCTAAATATATGTTCACTGTTTATTTAGTAGAGGGAGGAACAAAGGGATTTCTGTTACTAGCTATTTTGACAGAATTTGATATCCAATTTTTAAGGAAACTCTTCCACTTATTAAATTTACTTGTATTTGCTAAAGCAGAGTCAATATGCATGGAAAAACCAAGAAGCGAACTTTGTAATGTGCTTTCTATTTTCCATTAATTCTTTATTCTCCAGTTTACTTTCATTATTTTCAGGAGCAGACAACTCCCTGGGACACATTAATAGTTTACAATGTGCATAATTAAAAGAATCATTAAATTTTGGCAAGCCATGTTACATCCTGCATTGTTTTATTCAGAACTTCAGTCAACTAGGATTGCCAACATGAAAGATACAAAAATCTCAACAGACATAAGCAGCACTACAGAGGAATATTTTAAATGTCTGCTCCAGATAAGAGAAAAACAAATACCATATGACTTCATTTATATGTGGAATTTAAAAACAAAACAAATGAATAAAAGAACAAAAAAACCCCCAGAATCAGAAACCTACAAATATAGAGAATAAACTGATGGGTGCCAGAAGGAAGGAGAGTAGGGGGATAGGCAGAATAGGTGAAGAAGGGGTGTGGGAGATACAGGCTTCCAGGTATGGAATAAGTCACTGAGATGAAAGGTAGAATATAGGGAATACAGTCAATGATACTGTAATAGCCTTGCATGGTGACAGATGGCAGCTACACTTGTGGTAAGCACAACATAAGGTACAGAGAAGTTGAATCACTATGTTGTACACCTGAAAATAATGTAACATTTTGTGTCAACTATACTTTAAAAAAAATGGTAGTCTGCTCCAGACTTGTCTATTTCTACTGGTTTAGAAGCAATTTGTGGTTGACCAGTTACATGAGAAGTTCTGCCTGGAAATTAGTAAAATGATGCCACATTTATTTGAGTTTTGTTTTTTATAGACAGACATCTGGGGCAATTGCCTTTCTTTCTGCCCTTGATTCTGCGTCTGGGCCTAATGCCAGTGTCTCTCTATCTGCTTTCAACAAAGACTTACACTTCCCAACAATTCAGAGCCCATGGAACATGGTCTGCTAGTCCAAATTGTCTCCATCCTCCTGGGACAGTGACTGTTCTGTGCTTTCCAGTAAGCGTAGTTCTTGACACTGTAGGTCACACAAAACACTTTCCTTCCAAACCATTGCAAATATTGCATATGGGTTAATTTGGGAATTTAGCTAATTAATATTTTCTATTAAAACTCTGAGTTTACAAAGTGCTTGTCATAAGTTATACATTCTAGTCATTATGAAAAACCTTTGAGGTAAGATTTATTATTATTATTATTTTTTCTAATGTCAAGATAATGAAACTTATTTGCTCAGAATCCCACACACAGTGGGTAGCTGCCCCAGGATTCTGACTTGAGTCAGTCATTCATTATTCATGCATAAATACTGTCTTTCATTAATTTTAAGATACATTTTTTTTGTTTAAATTTTAACATTTCTAAAACTGGTATGATGTATTTAATTGGCACTGCTTATGTTTCTTAAGAGTATAAAACATTATCAAAATAGAATGGTGTTCCTTACAACAGTGCTACCTTAGACAAGATGGCATAGTGTGTTTAACAAGGGCTTACCAGATGCCAGGAGTTGGTGGGGTAGAAGGGGCACTAGAAATAAAATTGTGAGCAACAATCATATTTCCCACTTTTGCAGAGTTTCTAGTGTTTTACCTGCATCATCATACCACCCAACCCTAGCCTGTTGTAAATTGTTTTCTATTTTGTCCCATGTGTTAGAAGCAATAGTCTTAACAAGATTACAAGCCACTTGAGGTGTTGTGTCTGGCAGAATTGCCTTCCTTGTATGCAACCTATGATACTTTTCCAGTGTATTTTTTCCTGATGCTTATCTTGACCTTCCACACCAAATAGAAGGAGTCCCAAGGTGGTAGAATCATTATATTGATCCATATTTTTAAAATATTGTTTCTAGAACTTGGGAGATCACAGACATCTGTATAGTTTTGCTATGCTGTAATTTGCCAATATTTAGGATCTGATTCCTCAGGAGCAGAGGAGTAGTTGATAGGTAGTCCCCCCCCCCCCCCAGGTGCATTGCCCTCAAACTCTCACCATCACACCGCCAAAAACAAAACAAAACTGAAACAGACTCTGTTTCTTTATAGCAGGCTTGGTATTAGCAGCTGCCACGTGATCAAATGCAGTGAGGTTCTGAAAAACAGTGCAGCTGAGAAACCTGAGCTCCAGCCTGGCCTTCTTGCCAGCCAGCCATCAGCCTCTGAACCTCCATTTACTTGTCTCTAAGATGAATGTATTAGCATGAATGATCTCCAAGTCCCTCCTGGCTTTAGCAGTAGGAGGAGTGGAGGCCAGAGAGGGCTTGATTTTATTTTTCCACTATGTGCTTTCAATTAAGGGTTACCATTCAGCGATGCTGGTGGCTAATTACAGGCACGTGACAACAGTTGGATAGGAACTGGCTCTGGAAGATCCCACATCGGCGGAAGTAGTCATGGCTCTCACAATAATTTATTAATCATTGTGGTAGCATGGCACAGAGAAGGCTGGTGACTAAACACTTCGGTGATCCCCTGTATCCTGATGAAAGAAAGTACTGGAAAACCAGGAAGGATTATGGTGGACAGACAGATCTACTACAGAGATCTGGGCACTGTTTTGTGCCTGTATTCCTACCCAGGCCATGTCTCATGGCCACGTAAGTGACTAATAGGAACAAGCATCCAGTATCATCCCAGGGATCTCAGGGGAAATCACTTCCAGTAATCAGAATTGAAATTCAGGCTTGCAATTTTACTGCTTTCTTTTTATTTTAATTCTTTTTTTTTTCTTTTTTAATTTATTTTATTTTATTTCTTTCTTTTTATTTATTTTCAAGTTACTTAATATACAGTGTAGTCTTGGCTTCAGGAGTGGAACCCAGTGGTTCATCTCTTACATATGACACCCAGTGCTCATCTCTGCAAGTGCCCGTCACCCAGTTAGCCCTCCCTCCATCCACCTCCCCTCCAGCAACCCTCAGTTTGTTCTCTGTATTTAAGTCTTTTATGGTTTGCCTCCATCTCTCTTTTTTCTTATTTTTCCTTCCCTTCCCCTGTGTTCATCTATTGAGTTTCTCAAATTCCACATACGAGTGAAATCATATGATATCTGTCCTTCTGATTGACTTATTTTGCTTAGCATAATGCCCTCGAGTTCCATCCATGTTGTTACAATGTCAAGATTTAACTCTTTTTCATCACCAACTAGTATTCCACTGTGTATATACACCACATCTTCTTTATCCATTCATCAGCTGATGGACATTTGGGCTCTAAAAAAAATAATCCAGTGAAGAAATGAGCAGAAGGCATGAATAGAGACTTTTACAAAGAAGACATCCAGATGGCTAACATGTGAAAAGATGATCAACATCACTCATCATCAGGGAAATACAAATCAAAACCACGATGAGAAACCACCTCACACCTGTCATAAGGGCGAAAGCTAATAACTCAGTAAATAACAGATGCTGGCAAGGATGTGGAGAGAGGGAAACACTTTTGCACTGTTGGTAGAAATGCAAACTGGTGCAGGCAGCCACTCTGGAAAACAGTATGGAGATTCCACAAAAAATTAAAAATAGAACTACCCTACAACCCAGTAATTGCACTACTAGGAATTTATCCAAAGGATACAAAAATGCTGATTTGAAGGGGGCACATTCACCCCAACGTTTATAGCAGTGCTATCAACAATAGCCAAATTATGGAATTCTTTTTTTTAACTTTATTTTTTATTTAGAGAGAGAGAGTATAAGTGGGGTGGGGGAGAGGGGGAGAGAGAATCCCAAGCAGGTTCCTCATTGCCAGTGCAAGCCCCAGTGTGGAACTCGAACTCATGAACCATGAGATTATGACCTGAGCCCAGGTCAGACGCTTAACAGACTAAGCCACCCAGGTGCCCAGCCCAATGCTACATTTTAAGAATGTGGTGATCTGACTTGCCCAAGGTTGGTTAATTCTTGAACCTGTGATCCTCTGCAATCTGTTCTGTTCTGTCTCCTCCCACCAGCCCACCTCCCAGAACTCACAACTGTGTGAAGTGACGACGTGCAGATTTCTGGAATCACACAAGCCTCCCCAGGATGTACACTCAGCCGTGTGTGAGGTGCTGAGCTAGGAGACAGCGAGTTTGCCCACGATATTATCTCAGGGGCAGACTCAGGAAAGGGAGGTGGAAAATGTGGCACATTATGGAGAAAACATTTTACTCAGTAGAAATACAAAGTTAGAACATCCCCTAAGACTTCCATTCCATATGTTTTTTGTTTGTTTGTTTTGTTTTGTTTTGTTTTGTTTTTTTATCTTCTCAAATTAGAAGGAAGGGCTCCTGAATGGCGCAGTGGGTTAAGCGCCTGACTCTTGATCCTGGCCCAGGTCATGATCTCCCAGTTCCTGAGTTCAAGCCCGGCATCGGGCTCTGCACTGATGGCTGAGCCTGCTTGGGATTCTGTTTCTCCTTCTCTCTGTCCCTCCTCCACTTGTACTCTCTCTTTCTCTCTCAAAATAAATAAATCAACCTAAAAACATTTTTAAGAAAGAAGGAAAGGTGACTATGTTGCAAAGGAAAGCAGGGCAAACACACATCAGAAACCCGGGGTGCGGTACCAGTTCCTTCAGCGACTGCTGAGCGCTACAGAGGAGTGGGGACCGCCATGCAGTTTGGAGGGAGATTGGAGAGCCACTGTGCGCGGCCTGCCACAGACATGCAGACACACGTCTCTAGTGGGTCTCCCTGTAGCGTGTGGTAATGTGTGGATTTCTTTTCTTTACCCTCTGTCTCTATGTCTATATATATTTGGGCTTTTTTGACAAAGAAAACATATAACAATTTGAGCTCAATCACGTATTGGTAGCTCCAAGCACCTGTTTCCTTACCCCTTTCAAACAGGAATAATAGCGTATACTTTCAGAAATATTGGCATAATTGAAGGAGATGATACCATGTGCTTTGTGCACTGTAGTTGCTCAATAAACAGAGTTTCTTTCCTCTGACCTTGCAGAATTTATTTATTTTTGTGGCTTTCATCTCATCACATAAAAGGGAATGATGATAATAAGAAGCCATAAAGCAGTCAACATTGAATATGATAAAATATGTGAAAATGCTATGGAAATGAAAGGCAATACCGTGGGATAGCAATTCTGAATACAATGGTATAAAAATTATATACAACCACTGAAATTACAATATGGTGCTATATAAATTGACATAAAATCATGCCTACTCCACAAAAAGGTATAACTATCTATGCACCAGAAGGGCTAAATTTTTTTTAAATGATAATACCAAATGCTGACAAATGTATAGAGAAATTGGATCACTCACACTGCTGGCAGGAAAGTAAACTGCTACAGCTACTCTGGAAAACAGTTTGGCAGTTCCATACAAAACTAAATATGCAATTACCATATGAACCAGTAATTAGACTCTAAGGCATTTATCCCAGGAAAATTAAAACTTCTATTTACACAAAAATCTGCACATGAATATTCCAGAAGCTTTATTCATAATAGCCAAACACAGGAAAAACCCATGTCTTCAGTGGGTGAATGGTCAAACTGTGGACATTGGTACCATGAACTACCACTTAGCACTAAAAAGGAAGGAGGTACTTGATATAGGCAACAACTTGGTAGCATTTTAGGTTGAGCGAATATATACTGTGTGGTTCTATTCATTAAGCATTGTTGAAATGACAAAGCCACTGAAGTGGAGAACATGTTACAGATTGACAGAGTCAGAGATTGGAGAAGAGGTGAGGGACGTGGGTGTGGTTATAAAAAGGCAACATGAGGGATTCTTGTGTTGCAACTGTTTTGTACTTTGTAGTGATGGGTACATGAACCTGTGCATGTAGCTACACGCTGCGTTTACCTAGACATACACGCACGCACACACACACACACACACACACACACACACACACAGGACCACAAGTAAAACAGTGAACATCTGGATAAAATCAGTAGATTGCATCAATGTCAATACTCTGATTGTGATGTTGTACTACAGTTTTCCAAGATGTTACCATGGGGAAGCCTGCGAAAGGTACATGGAGTCACTCTGTATTAGTTATTACAAGTGAATGTGAAACAAACATGATCACAAAGGAAGTTTAATTTAAAAAGAATGCCTACATTATTTACTATATGAAAGGGAGCCTGCTTTTTGAAAACACGTATAAGGAAAGCTGGAAGAATACACTGTTAGTCAGGGTTCGGTTGCACATAATAGAATCCACTCTAGCCATTTAGGCTCAGAGGAATTTAACACAGGGAAATAAGCACTTACAAAGTCATTGCAAAGGGTTGTGAGCTCTAGTAATGACTCTCCAAACTCCACTGTAGAACCGGCTCTCCAGGAAGTGTCACAATCAGAGGTCTTGCTGGCTCAAAACCCACTACTACGGCTGCTATCATGCCTACAACACGGGTGCTCTGTGCCCCGCATGGACTGAACGCAACACGGGCCCTGTGCCATTGCCTTTACTGAATGCCTTTACTTATGCTGTTGTTGGGAGAAACTGCAGATGCATCAGAAACTCCAGCTTGATCTCATTTCCACCTTCCAGACCTCGCACTCTGCTTTGGCTTGGGGGCAGGTGGATTGCATGGGAAACCTGAGGTTTAAGGGAGTCTGAGAAATATGCAACTTACATTTCCATCTTCTAAAATGAAGTAAAACTACCTACAGGAATTTGAATAGAGCTTAGGGAGCCATCTGCAGTACGGGCCACAGATATGTATCGAAATTTCTAATGCATCTCTATGTCAGGTGATAGATAACATGTTTGTGTTTTGTTTTTTAATTCCTTTCTCTATGTGTGTTTTTTTTAACCAAGAAAATATATGACAATATTAATAACATCAGAAAGCTATTCCACTTTTGAAAAGCCAAACCAAACAAGTATTGAATGAACAAGTTTGGGGGATAGAGGTGGGGCCACAGGGACTGGATCAGATCATTTTTTAGAAATTTTTTACTGTTTATTTATTTCTGAGAGACAGAGAGAGACAGAGCATGAGCAGGGGAGGGGCAGAGAGAGAGAGAAGGAGACCCAGAATCCAAAGCATGCTCCAGGCTCTGAGCTGTCAGCACAGAACCCGAGGTGGGGCTCAAACTCACAAGTGGTGAGCTCATGACATGAGCAAAAGTTGGATGCTTAACGGACTGAGCCACCCAGGCACCCCTAGATCGTTTTTAAAGTAACTTTGGGAAAAAAAAAAGTACCTTTGGAGTGCAAGAGCCTAATTTTTCATGATAAATGGCCATCCCTGTCCAGAAAACTTTAGGTTCAGGGTTGAAAACTGGAACGTCTACAATTAAAAGTAATGTAAATGAGTGAAACTAGCCAAATAAGACAATATAAAATGGTGATGACTATGACAAATATTCCATGTCTGAAGTGGAAAGTCACTATTTTTGCTCCAGCTAATTATTGTTATGTGGAAATTCAGGCCCAGGTCTATCCAACTTCTGGTTTGTTTTTAATTAAAAAAAAAAATATTATTTATTTTTGAGAGAGAGACAGAACATGAGCGAAGGAGGGGCAGAGAGAGGGAGACCCAGAATCCAAAGCAGGCTCCAGGCTCTGAGCCGTCAGCACAGGACCCAAAGTGGGGCTTGAACCATGAACAGTGAGATCATGCCCTGAGCTGAAGTCAGATGCTTAACTGACTGAGCCACCCAGGTACCCCAAAGTTCATGTCATTTTTAAAAATATCTTCTCCTGGGGCACCCGGGTAGCTCAGTCGTTTAAGTGTCTGGCTTGATTTTGGCTCAGGCCATGATCTCATGGTTCATGGATTCGAGCCCCACGTCCAGCTCTATGCTGACAGTGTGGGGCCCACTAGGGATTCTCTCTCTCTCTCTCTCTCTCTCTCACCCTCTCTCTCTCCCTCTCTCTCTCTCTCTCTGTGTTTCCCTATCTCTGTGCTCCTACCCTGCTCACTCTCTGTCTCTCTCTCAAAATAAATAAACAAAAATTAGAAAAGAATAAAAATAACTTCTCCTTATCCACGGAATATATTGCGGCAATTTCCTACCTTTCTACAAACTTAAATCAAACCTTAACTTTACTAAAGGCTGGGCGCTGGAAGTTTCCTACATAAACTGCTAACCTTGCTTATTCTATATCGCCCAACTAAAGCATGCCAGCTCTTAGAGGGCACTGTGTACTTGACTGCAGTGGGAGAAATCTCATAAACTTGTAACATAAAGTCATTTAATGATGGTCACACAGCTGTGTTTTGGAGAATAGCTTTGCTTAGGTTGGGAAATTATCCCAACATTTCTAAGAAAAAAAAAAAAAGTACTGTGTTCTTGTTGTGAACCAGGTACAAGGCCAAGTGCAAAGACATGCAACTGGGTCAAACACCCTTGTGCTCATAGAAAGCTCCTTCTAGTGGGAGGACAGCTATATTAAGAAACAGGTTCAGGAGTGTGATCAAGTGCTATACCTGCATTGTCCCTAATGAAGTTTTTTTTTTTTTTTTTAAGAGAACTTTGTCTTTGTTTATTTGCTCAATTGAAAAACTTCACATAAATAAGTAATGAGGGTGCTGATATTTTTTGAAACATGGGACCTCCTGGATCTGTGTAGGGCACAGAAAAGTATGGGCTATTCAGAGAGAATAAGCAGAATCACAATGTATTGGATCTCATCCACAGGTAAGTCACACTCAACTACCAATCCAGTAATAAAGACTGACATCTATCCAGTTCTTGCTCAGTGTCAGCCTTTGCAAAGCCTTGACCTATTTTAACTCCCTTGAATCTCACAAGGGTAGGCAGTATTAATTCTTCCTCATTCTACAGGTGAGAAACTGGAGCACAGAGAGGGTAGGTACTTAGTCTAAGGACACACAGAAAACAGGCATAGAACCAGCACCTGGGTACTGTGAGCTTGGCTGTAATCACCCTGAACTCTCATGCTACCTACCTCTTCCTGAGATCTTCAGTGGTTGGAGGTCTTCTAACTCCTCTTAAGAATGATTTCTGGCTTTCTTTTCAAAACTAATCCATTAACCTTTCAGAAATAATTTTGGATTTCTTCACACATAACCTCTTGAGGTGATGAGAATAATATTGAGTGTCTAACCTGGGACACTTTTGAGAATAAAAGGGCAACACTATTAATAATTAAGCCAGGACAACAGGTGAGACCAAGATTGTTTCAAACAAGCCAAGATGAAGAGTTACCTCAACATAAACATTTGCCCCCAGAGAGAAACAGCAGAATTCATGCCATGCCACATTAATAGTGTGAAATCCTGAAAACATGTCAGACTATTACAGAGCTAGTAGAAGAAATCAAGGAATCCATTCCATAGAATGGAATGCTTCAAAGTCTTTCCATTTCTTTAAAGATATTTGAAACTTCTTAGTATGTCACAAAAGGTCCCTCATTATCTGCCTCCTTTCCCACCCCATCTCCAAATTCTTTCTTCCTCCTCGATCCCTTATTCCAGTTATGTTGTATTATGTTTAAATGTTCCATTCTTTCTACTTCTATGTCTTGTACATGCCATTGCCTTTTCTTAGAATGCCATTTACCTTGCTGTCCAAGTGGCAAACTCTTACACACCTTTGAGAAACCAACTCAGAGCTGACCTATTTTCTTTTCTTTCACTAGATAGAATCTTGCATAAAAGCCTGGATCCAAGTTATACAAATAATATGCAGTAGAGTCAAGAGGTTTACTTGGATTTAACTGACTTCAAAGTCAGGTGACCTGGCTCTCAAAGGATTAGGAAGAAGGAAGTTTTTCAGGCAGGAAAGTTGGGGAAGGAAGGAACAAAATCCAGGCCAAGGGAACAGGATATAAAAAGGTAGGGAATTCAGGGGTGTTTGGGTGGCTCAGTTGGTTGGGCATCCAACTTCAGCTCAGGTCATGATCTCGCAGTTTGTGGGTTCGAGCCCCGCATTGGACTCTATGCTGACAGCTCAGAGCCTGGAGCCCGTTTTAGATTCTGTGTCTCCTCTCTCTCTGCCTCTCCCCTGCTCATACTCTGTCTTTCTCTCTTTCTCAAAAATAAATAAACATTAAATTAAAAAAAAAAAGAGGTAGGAAATTCAGGAACACTGTGATAGAAAAAGGACAGGAAACCCAGAGAAGCAGAAGATGGGGCTGGCAAGGAGGAGGGGGCCAGGTTATGTAGGGCCTTGCAAGCTGTGCTAACCCACCTCACCAGAGTAGTAGACTGACCCACACACTCTGCCAAAGGCGATCCTACTCTAGACTGTTACAAAGATGTTGTTTCTCAACTGAATTCCTAAGAATTTCAGGTCACTCCAGAGATGGAACTATCCATCTCTCTTGTACACCATAAAAAAGAAAATAGTCTCTCCATCTCCATTATTGCTTTGATTAGAAAAATGTTATTAACCTTTCAAAAACTTACCATTTTGTTTTCTTGGAGTTTGGTTAAGGTCCTGCACTTATCTTGAAAATGCTAGTTTCTGCACTTTTTTTAATTGAAGGGCTTTAGGGCAAATTCAATTAAGTTGTGGTATATGAACTGAAACTTGCAATATATTAAAAATATTCCACTGCACAGTTCACCAATTACCCAATTTCTAATTTGAGTCCCATCGTCATTCCAAATTTGCTCTAAAACTCAGAAGTTATACTCAGAAGCAATGACTGAGGGCTTCAGCAATTACAAATATATCCCAAATGCACTTGGGCTTACTTAAAGACAATCTGTCTAAAATAATTCCAATCCCCACTTTAACTTAGAGAATCACAAGGCTCCGAGGGGCCTCAGATGTTCTTTCAAACTCTTCCTCTTATAGATGGGGAAACTGAGGCTTAAAGAGGATGAATCATTCAACAAAGATAACAGAGCTAAGGATGGAAATGGATCCTGAGCATTTAACTCACTCTCTAGGTTTGGTTGGCTTTCTACATCTGTTCCGGGGTGACATTCACTTTCTAGAGAACCTATAATAAGGGTCCTAGTGTTTTAGGGTGGTGGCGCAGTGAAGGAGAGACAATCAGGGAGCGAGTTGTCACAGCCCTAATCTGAGCGTGGTTCTCTATCCCCAGCTCCTTACAAACTACACTATCTCTGTCATAGGGTTCATATCGTATTATTGCCAGCCAGAGCAGGATCCAGGCCCCTCCCATGCAACATGCTCCCAGAGTGCCTCTGGAACTATCTCCCCACAATGGCCAGCCCAGGAGGATGGAATCTGAAGAGAGGAAGGGGGTGAAGCAGGTATGAGCTCTAGATCTGTATTTAAGTCACCATGTACTGGCAACACCAAAATGCAATTCAAGGCTAAATTGGAATTATCTGTTAGCAATTGTTTTTCATTAACCACTGTTGTCTGCCTCTTGTTAGCAGAGCCAAAGCTGAGCTGGTGAACAGCTGCTCCATATCTCCACACAATTGTTAGGGCAAATGTCCATAAATTATTATGCAAATTTGCTGACTGTGACTATGTTGATATAATGGTTCTCAGTTGAATGTATTAAATGCCATGTGTCAGGAAATTTTAGGCAGGTGTATCCATACCTCATCCAGAAGAATGTCTTGCAGGAATTACTAGGAAGAACTCATAATATGGAGGGCAGTAGTAAATTTTCCTCTGTTTAATAAATATTATTGCAGTTATATATTTTTAATTTAGATAAAATGTTGAGAAAGAGAATACAACACTAGTAATCCCATCATTTGACACAACTATTCCATTTCTGTCATCTGCTTTCCAGGCTTGAATATTATGCTTGAAAAATTAAAAACCATCATGAATTTGCTCTTCAAGTTTGTTTTGTAAAACTTAATACATAAAGAGCATTTGTGCTAATTTCTAGATTTTACTTATTAGTTTTAAATAACTCTAATATTCTATCGATATAATGTAATATAATTTAATGTAATAATTTTTCTCTTTTAACTTTGTCACTATTATAAATTGCTGCCATAAGCATATATATGAATTTTCTTGTTTGTGTACAATTGTTTCCTTAGGAAACATTTTCATGTTTGGACTAGAGATATGAACATGTTTTTAGCACTTCCTGTACATTATCATATTGATTTCCAAAAGGGATATACTATTTTGCAAGACCACCCACACTCTCTGTGTTTACCAGTTTTTCAAGAACCTCACCGTCTTGTCTGTTATTTATTTATTTAAAAAATGTTGCTAATTTGCCAAACCCTAAAATGCACTTAGGATGCTATATGGCATTTATTTCATCAACTGATTGATTGATTGAGCTAGTCAGATAAGAGTAATTTATCAAATGACTGGCTTGCTAGAAGCTGGAGAAAGAAAGACAGGTGAAGTCCTGTGTCCTAAAGAGACCTCAGCATGTAAGTTAGTGGCACAGCACAGCATTTATAACAGCGTTTTAAGAATAATGGTACAGGTACACACAGGACACTGTGAGAATGTGGGGAGAGACATAACTTGAGTCAGAGGTATAAAAAAGGATTTCAGAATTGAAGAGATGAATAGGGGACATGGAATTCAGGAAAAGAACCCCAGAGAATCATGGGCAAAGTCCTGGATGGGGGCTTGAGAGGGAACATCAGCTTGGAAGAGCTATAGATCCAGCTGGAGAGATCTACAGAACCATGGCATCATATGCCCACAGCATGGGTTGCTTGGAATTAAGTGGTGAGAGAAACAATAGGCATATTAGTTAGCGCTATTTTGGTTTCAACTGCCATAAATGTCAGGTAGAAATACCTTAAGCAAGAAGGAGGAGGTGGAGAAGAAGGAAGAGAATTATTTGTCATAAAGAACTGTGGTATCTCAGCAAGCCTAAGGACAGCAATATATCCAGTCTTAGAAACAACTATTATCAGAAAATTTAGACCCTGAAAAAGATTTCTCCCCTCTCTCCTCTCTGTTTCTCTCTGGACCTCTCTCTCTCCCATTCTCTCTCTCTCTCTCTCTCTCTCTCCCATTCTCTCTCTCTCTCTCTCTCTCTCTCTCATCTCTCTCCTTACCAACATTCTTGCTTTTTCAGTTCATATGGCAGGAAATTCAACCTCCAGCAGTTTTACAGCATACAGTTTAGACATTTAAACAGAGACTGACATCCTCTCTTGATTCTAGTTTGAAAGTTCACAGGGAAGTCCTCTGACTGCTCTGCTTGAATCAGAGACCATGTCTGAAACAGTTTACTGAGGCTATGAATGCAGGGCATCAGGGCTCTATATGAACATGAAGGGGTAAGTGAGTAGTGAGATGCTAGGAAAAAACAAAACAAAACAAAACAAAGAGTTGTCCATCATTACTAAAGAGAAAGTCTAAGGTACCATCATTAATAACATTGAATGATATGCCAAGGACTTTCAATTTTCTATAGGCAATACAACCTTATTAATTGGTCAAAGTTTGTATCTCCTACTCATATATTTCTCTACTCTTTTGTTTGTTCTGGAGGATTTGATTTGCATGGTCCACTCTTGGGGAGCTGGTGGAGAAGAATGAGGGAGTGGAGTACTTCCTAAGTCTTCAGTGTTGGCACAGCAAGATGTAGATAAACTATTGCATTGTAATTGGACCATGCCTTGACCTTGATGTTGAAAAAGACACTGTGGGGTCCACATGCCTTAGCCTCTGACCACACAGTCTGATTGAAAGACCTACCCAAGTTGGACCAGAGTCATTCCAAGGGGGTTGTTATAACTTCTGTTCTTTTGGGCTTGTCTCAGCCTCTCTCTTGATCTGAAACAAAGTTGACCCCTTCCTCTTTCTCTAATCCCAGCCTTTTTTAGTGCTTTCCAAATAAGTGTAAACCATAAAGCCAATTTGCATTAATTGGTGGTTAAAAAATGAGAAAAGAAAAAAAATCTAAGGAAATTTTGGGCTGGAATTTGAAATAAACATTTCTTCTCCTTCCTATTTCTTCTCCTTCCTTTTCTCCGCCTCCTCCTCCCCCTCTACCTTCTTCTTCTTCTCCTTCTCCTCCTCCTCCTGCCCCTCCACCTTCTTCTTCTCCTTCTTCTCCTTCTCCTCCTCCTCCTCCTCCTCCTCCTTCTCCTCCTCCTCCTCCTCCTCCTTCTTCTTCTTCTTCTTCCTCTCCTTCTCCTTCTCCTTCTTCTTCTCCTTCCTTCCTTCCTTCCTTCCTTCCTTCCTTCCTTCCTTTTCTTGTTCTTCTATGTTAGGATGATCACTCTGGCAGCTGCAGAGAATGGATTACTGCAGATTGAGGTTACAGGCAGCAATACCAGTTAGGAAGATTGTTCTATTAATCCAAGTGAGAAATGATGAAAGTCTGAACTAAGACAGTAATCTTGAAGATGGTGATGAGGAGATAGACATTAGATATTAATAAGACTTGATAAATCATTTAGGAAGCTTTTTGCAGCAAATGATAGGAAAATAAACAGTACAAACTAGCCTCAACTATAAATAAATTCCCTTGCTGATAACATATTAAGTTCAGAAAGAGTTTAGACTTCAGAGATGCTTATCATCATTCTTACTCTGTATGTCTACTTGATTTTCTGTGCCCACTTGATTTTCTGTTGATTTTATTCTCAAGATAGTAGCAAGATGGTTATAACAATTGTAGGTTATCCATGTATGAAATCATTCATATAGAGACTTATTTCCAGAAACTTGCCCAGCAAATAAGGACAAACTTTCCTGGAAGCTCCTAATAAACTTTTCCTTCATTCTCATTATCCTGGATTGGGTCACGTGCCCATCCCTGAATCAATCAGTGGCAAGGAAAATAGGATTACCGTTAGGCCAATCAGGAACATTCCTGAAGTTGATGGGATTCATTTCCCCAAAAACACGTGGGCTGAATGTGTGTTTGTAGGGGGAAGGGGGCTGGGGTGAGAAGCTAGTAGTTAGAAATCTGAAAACAATCAGAGTTTTCTAGAAAAAAGGAGGGAAATATATATGTGTAGTAAACAACAAACATTTTTCAATGCAACTGGGTCATTGTTTTGATGTCAGGAAGTGGAGGGATCTGCCACCATGATTTGCAGATTTACTAAACTGATTAGGTAGATTTACCAGGAAAAGAAATGAAATAGGATAAACAGGTTTTGGCAGAAGATCAGTTTTGAAGGGTATGAGACACATCCATGTAAAAATATGAAGTAGGCAGCTGAACATATGAGTTTGAAGCTAAGGAGAGAGTTTGGGTGACAGATATATATTTGGAAGTTATTGGCACATGAAAGTTATACAGCACACAGGTGCATTGTGAGGTCATTGTTGGACAAGATTACCCAAGGAAGTATGCAGAGAGAGGACAGACAAAGATAAGAATTCATCCCTGGAAAAGGCCAAAGTATAAGGCTGGAATTAACTAAATTCATTTGCATATCAAAGAGGTGTTTCTTGAATTTGGATAGCTGGTGCAGTGAACAGTTCTACAAAACTAAATGATTTCTAAGCTCCATTTGACAGCTCATTATTTTTAAGGCAACATTCTCCCTCGCAACAAAATTCACTTACACTAAAGAGTATGGAAAGGATTTTGGAGTTAGCAGCAATGAGATTTGACCTAAAGTAATAAATACTTCATAGATTGTAAAAGTGTTTAGAATCCTTTTATGACACAAATAGTCAACTATGGTTAATGGGCCAGTGGCTTCTCTTGGGATGAAGAAATCTTTGGTGAACTCGTACTTGAGTCTTTGCTTTTAGCTGTAACAAATTAAGTTTGCCAATCTTATAAGAGGGGCTTAGCAAAAGCTCAAAGAATATTAAGTCAAATCCAACTGAAAGTATGGGGATCTCATTCTACCAAACCCAAAATGAAAGAATAAACATGTGTATAGAGAAAAATCATCTGAGTTTGCTAGATTTCCAGGGGTATGAGGACTCTAACCCTACCCTCACCCCCTGCCCCCTCCAATAGTGCTGGGGTGAAGAAAACCTCTCTCCTCAGTGTGCATGCCCAGATGCAGGAAACAAAGCCCTGCCTACTAGCTAACCAGCCTGTGAAGAGGGCAGGAACAGCAAAACCCTTACTGAGAGAAAGTTAAGTAGTTGTCCCAACTTTAGACCTTTCTAGCTCCTTATTTAGAGGACATTTCCCAACCAGAAAAGGATCTCGTGAGCAGTGCTACTAAGCTAAAAGGAAAACATTGTTTCAATGCTAGATAGAAGCAACCAAAAGGTCAGTTCTGACAAATGCCTTAAGAAATTTAGAAAAAGTTTAAAGATGAGGACTTTCTACCTCCTTGGGTTGGAGGTAGAGGCAAGATTCAAGGAGCTCCAGGCTTTTCTTTCCACCCCTGGAGTTCTGTGTTTTGGTTGTTGATAGGCACTGAGCTGGAGGGTAGGAGAAAAGGACTGGGAAGCCCAATGTCACTACAGCTCATCTGCTCTCTGGCCATGTGACCTTGTACACCACATTTGTGTGGGTTGGGTTTCTCCATTTGGAAACTAAGTGGTGGGATGACTCGCTGAAGGAGAGTTAGTGCAAGGATGGAGCAAATCACCCATGTCCACAACCTGGCTTAACTGCCTCTATGACCATGAGGGATGTTAGTTAACCTCCTTGTACTTGAAGTTCTATTCCTACCCAAGTATTTAGAGCCTCCATGCCCCCAGAATAGTGCCTGGTCCAGAGTGCACATCATGTAATGTTGGCTATTTCTAGTCCAGCTCTAATTTTGTGTAAACCTGTGACTCTAGACCCAGAATTTACCATGGCTCTTTTAGTTCGTGTCAAGATTCCTAGGAATTAAAAATTCTTCTATAGACATGGACACATCTTGGGAATGTTCCACAACCAGAAGCTCATGTTACTAAGCTCCCTGTTTATTACTCTTAAATATTTCTAAACCCTTTTAGGCAAGATTGTTTTCAAAATAAGGCAAAGAATTTCAATTAGGCTTTGCAATATCTTGTAAAACTGTGCCTGAAGGATTTATCTCCTTTGTATTAAATGTTGCTATATTAGAATTAATTACCAGAAGAGACAGATGAGAGTCCACTAGCTGCTTGATGGGAATTGTCACTGCTCCTAGCTCAGTAAACCCCATATCCCAAAGTGAGGCCTACTCTAATAGCAGGGGGATGTGAGGAAGGTGGTAAGTTACCTCCAAGGGACAGAATGCTTCTTAAACCTTTCCACCAGCAAGAAAAATGGCATATTAGGTGCTATCATTCATTCATTTTCATTCATTCATTCTTCCCCCTCCTTCTTTAATAACCCCTTAATTATTGATATAACAACCCTTGAGATCAGGAGTATGCATGAGAATTACTTGTGGGGGCTTAGTAAAATGTAGATACCCGTCTTTTCCTTCTGATTTAATAGAGCTAGATTGGGGTGGCCATCTGCTGTTTAACGAGTACAGCAGAAGAGCCAGGCTTCCACTTGGAAAACACTTCTTAACTGTGAGGCATGGTGAAACCAACACAGGACAGACCATTGGCAACACACACAGAAAAAGTGTTTCATGAGTCTCTAAATCAATTTTCTTTAAACATTTATTCAACATTGAATCTATGGCATTTATTTGGTGATATATTTATTTGGAAGCATGTGCAATTAATATTTTTATTAACACTCAGGGAAGATTTACCTAATAATTCATTTCTACTGTCTAAAGCCAATTTTGTGCTGTGGAGAAAGCTCAGTGGACAGGATTATAACATGCATTATTCTGATTTGGAATTTAGATTTTGAATGCTAATTTCAGAGGACTATCATCTGATTTATCTTAGATTTGCATGTGCAACATGCAAGTATTTAATTTATAATTTTTAATTTACCTTTGAAGGCACTCTGGCATGCAAAACCAATTAACACTTCACTAGTTACCCAATAAGTCCCTGTGGAAACCTGAGTTAATTGGCATCGTAATTCCTATTTATTTCAGTGATATTTTAATATTCTTTTCAGATTGGAATGAGTGGTTGTCCATCTCTTCTTCCCATAATCCAATCAGGTGGGACTACTGGATATGAGTAGGAAAGAGGGTAAAAGAGGAAAGTCTGGGACTCAAACCAGACTGTAAATATTGTCAAGGGTCACAGTCAACGACTCAGAATGGCACGGTTATCCAAGTATATCCAAGGTGTTGGATGTCAAAACATGCCACAAGGCTCTCAGGAAAATATGGTGGCAGTGGGTTCATTATGGGCTCTTCACTTGGGAAAAAAAAAATCTAGTCAGCAATTAGTATTCTAAAGGAGCAAGATTTTCAGAAGGGATACTTGCAAGAGTCAGGCAGGTGTCAGGTCTCCCTCCATTACTGGCCTTAGCTCAAGGCAGAGCCCAGTCCTGACATGACCAGTGGGAGCTCACATGTGGATGGTATGTATCAGGGTTATAGAACAGTGGGTATCTAGGAGTTCAGTGTTCAATCTAAGACCACATTTGGGCGGCTGGCCAAAGACCACTCACAATCCCCTTAAAACTCTTCTATCTGGATCAGGATTGCCTCAGGATATAAGAAGAATTGTCTTAGACTTTAAACAACTGCTCCTAATTCCAATGGCTAAGAAAAGAATAAATGGGTAATCCCCAAGAATAAGATTATGTGAAATCGTTAACCTGTTTGGAGGATAAATGCTGATCACAGAAATAACTTCCAAAGCTCAAGTGTTAACGGAGTGGTGTGATCTTCAGGTTTACATACAGTTACATTCTCTTTAGAAACCTGGAAATGTGTATGGAATTGAATTCTGGCTCCCACACTTGCAGTGTGTCTCTGCACTTCAGAGCAATAACTCTTATTGAGGATCTGTGCTAAGTGTACTGTGTTTGTGCATGCATGCGTATTTCTGACTTACTCCACATGATAACCCTAAGACTTAGCACTGGTACTTCATTATATGGATGAGAAAGATGAGTCTGTCAGAGGTTAAGTAACTTACCAAATCACAAATAAGTGGGGTAGCTGGGATCTGGACTCTCAGTCTGACATAGCTACTGCCACTGGCCACATTGCTCTGCTGTTGAAGGTTACACTATGTATAGAGCATATAGTGAAGGCTCTATCATATATAGAGTATATAGTGAAGGTAATATCCTGTGTAGAATATATACTATAGTTAAAGGAACACAGGAGTGGGAGAAGATAGAATTCTAAGTGGCACATCTGCCTTAGTAAACTTTCCTAATTCACTTATCTTCCATTCACAAAAAAAAAAAAAAAAGTGGCATGTCCTCTATGCCCCAAGCATTGCTTTTGTGGATGAAACAAGCAAATATTTCTGTCCTCATAATGTTTAAATGACAGCACACTGTACAGACGATAAACAGTGAACCTAATAAATATATTGTGAAATATAATACAAACTATTATTACAAATTACAAATTAAATACAAAAGTAAATTTAATAAAAGCAACATTATATTGTTTGTTAACAAGTGATAAATTCTATGAGAAAAACAAGTGCAATGATAGAGCATCAGGAATATGAGAGTTTTACATGGCAATTTTAAATACTGTGATTAGGATAGACTCAGATTCATTGAGAGGGTGATAATTGATTTAAAAAAAGAGACAAAACACTTGGAGGAAGTGAAGGAAGTTGTGAAGCAGATATCAGAGAAGAAAATTCCAGGCAGAGGACCTGGACAGTGCCAGAGCCTTGAAACTAGACTCATCTGGGACATCTGAAGAGCAGCATGTGGCCAGTGGCCAGAGTAGCTGGAGAAGAGTGAACTCAGAGATGGTGGGCATGGAAGTCCCGAAGAGCCTCTCTTAGACTGTTGTAAGGGATTTGGCTCTCACTTGGTAGGAAATGGGTAGCCATGGCAGAGTCTCAAGAAGAAGAGTGACATGATCTGATCTCACTTTTTAAAAGGATTGTTCTGGCTGCCATATTGAGAATAGACAATAGAGAGGAAGGAGCAGAAGCAAGCAGATCCATTCTGATGAGGCTTTCATCATATCCAGGTCAAAGTGCACAGTGGCTTGACCTGAGATAAGATAATGGTGGGGTGGGAGCGGGGTGGGGGGGGGTTGCAGAAAATTGGTCAGATTCTGGATTATTTGAAGGGTTGAACCAGCAAGTTTTCTTGATGTAGTCAATGTGGGATGTGAGAGGAGAGGAGCCAAAGATAACTCCCAGGATGTGGGGATGAGACTCTGGAAGAATGCTGTTAGTCATCTGTAATAGGAAAGACAATGACCTTAGCAGATTTGGGGTCAATATTACATACTCACATTGGGTCACATTAAGTTTGAAACAAACAAAATGTTTTTTTTTCAATTAAATGTTTTTATTTATTTATTTATTTTGAGAGGGGTGGGGGAAAGAGAGAGAGAATCCCAAGCAGCCTCCACACGTCAGTGCAGAGCCCAATGCAGGGCTTGATCTCACGAACCACAAGATCATAACCTGAGCCGAAATCAAGAGCTGGATGCTTAAGTGACTGAGCCACCCAGGCTGTCTGAGACATTCAAACAAAGTTTTGAACTATCCCATTTGATATATGGGCCTGGAGTTCAGAAGACACCTGAGATGTACATATGAAGTCCAGGACTCATCAGCTTATGGATGATGTTATCAGGAAAGCACCCGCAGGAAAGAGTGAAACATCCAAAGGCTTTAAATGAAAATAATTTAACAATAAGCTATTTACAGAGATGTTGGAAGGATTAAAGGGATTTACAAGGTATGGTGTGCATCAAGGGAGCAGCAAAGATGGAAAGCCACTACCACTTTTAGGTCTGAGGGAGAAACCAAGAGGGCACAGTGTGCCTAACCCAGAGAGAGGGAGACCCATGAAAAACTCCATCTCCTACAGTTATCTTATACCAGCCAGAGTCAGAAAGCCAGTCTGCAAGGGGGAAATGTCTACCATGGCCTGCCTCTTTGGGCAAAGGAGGGTGGAGAAAGGAGGTGGGATTGAGACAAAGTAAAGAACCAAAAGCACAGATTATGTATACAGCCTTAGGCTAAATGAAATCTTTAAGGGAGTAAGGGAAAATAGAAGAGGAAAAAGGACAGAGCCTCAGGCTCTCCATCATTAACTGGTTTGGAAGAAGAGGAAGAACTAGCAAAGGACGTTACACAGAAATAGCCTTGGGATGGGATGAACAGCAGACAGTATGCAATCCTGGAAGCCACACAGTGTACAATCAGCTGGGCCAAATGCAGTTGATGTGTCACCTGAGATGCAGGCTGATAATGGACCATTGGATTTAGCAAATGGAAGTTATTGGTGTCCTTGACAAGAGCCACTTCAATGAAGTGGCAGAGGTGAACACTTAATGGCATGGCTTTCAGGGAGAACAGGATGAGAGGAATTTTGGACAGGAAGGCAAACTTTTTTTTTTTAATCTAGGATTTTTGATGCAAAGAGGAGCAAATCCATGGGACAAAAGATAGGGGAAATATTTCAAGAGAAATATTTTGGAGATGCATAAGTAACATCATACTTCCATGATAATGGGAAATATCCAGTGGAGAGGAAGAAATAGATGATTGGGAAAAAGAGTCGGGTTGATACCTAGAGTGATATCTTATCTTTGCTCATGTTCCTTCTGTGGAAATGGGGCCAGAATATTCCTGAAAAATCTTCCAGATTCAACCTTGAGGGGTTGTTTGGAGAGTGAATGAGAAAGGGGACTATGAGGCAGCCTCCACCAGTGCTGGGGACTGTCACTGTTAGCATTTCCAATCTCCCCCCCTGGATCTCAGAGGACCTTTCCTCTCCCCTCCAGGGCAGCAACAGCCAGTTGCTAGGCACCAGGCACCGAACTTCAGAAACATTAACTTAAATCTTCACAACAACCAAGAGATCTATCTTTAATTTCTGGGTTGGAAAAGCTGTGTGGCGGCATCTCACAGAGATTAAGAAATTTACCAGCCATAGCTCACAGGAGACAGAACAAAATTGAGAATCCTAGTCTTTATTACAAAGCCCTTATTCTATTCTGTCTCCTTGGCCAGACTTATATTCTATTTTTCTTTCCTTGTATTACTTTTTCTCTTTCTTCCATCTCTCTGGGCTCCTCACTATCTATTCCTTCTTCAAAATTTCAACCTCCTCACTCCCAGTTGCTTTCTCCTTGATTGAAAATCAGTTCTGGTAACATTAATACTTCAGAGCAAGTAAGCTCCCCATCCAAGAAGTACTGTTTTTCTTCTAAAATGGAACAGTCTTGCAAAGACAGAGCTCCCTCCCCTTCTCAAGATGAATTTCTAATGGTGGACTTTCATGTATGGCAACCATTGGAGAAAGAACAGAGGCTTCCAAAAGCTTCTGAAATCTAGCTGCATCTGCCAGTATCTGTACCTCTGAGAGATTGCCTTGTCTCTTCATGCTGTTCGTTTAGACTACTACTTAGTCTTCAAGTTCTCAAAATTTTGGCAGGTCCACACTGAACTGCTTGTTTCCCTGGTGAAAAATTGATCAGTTCCAAATACTTCCACTCCATTCCAAATACTCCTCCCTCTCTAGCTCTTCTCTACTGTTCTGTCTCTTAGAGGGAGACCTCTCCCTGTCTCTGTTACCTGTCCACACACACACAGCGCTCTTGCTTGGAGCTTGGGGAGGATTTGGGGAGAATGGAGTAACCTGTCACTGTTGCTAATAGGTCAGATCAATATCGTGAAATTTGCCACATCCTTCTTCATTTTCTCATCATGTAGCAATCGATAGCCTTGCTTTCCCTGTAAACCTTCCTCAAAGGTCCCACACTTTTCATTTCCCCTTCTTGTTTCCTGGGCTGGGTCTGCTCTCTCTGAGATACTCAGGACAGAGAAGGAAGAGCTGGTCCTAAATGTGCCTAGTTCACGTGGCTTGTATTCGCTGCTGTGCTGCCCATGGTATGCGCACGTTCACAGATGTACAATGTGTACAAATGAGCATGTGCATGTGTGTGCATGTGCATACATGCACTGCATGCAAGTAAAAGGATCAATAACATCCACTTTCCTTTACCCTCAAGGAACTTAACCTATCAGAGGGGGAACAAAGTGCAGAAGGATTTATTCTTTCCTAGAAGTTAATGTCATATGGAAAAACTCCTTCACTCTAATGACTTGCTGCAGCAGGCCGTTGGAGCAAACAAATAACATGACCTGGTTTCCAATAATGCTGCTCAGCCCCAGTTTATGATGCCTACTCTGGATCCCAAAGCCACATGCTCTGGTAAAGGTCTTGTGGGACGTGTATCTAAGGCAGAACAAGCAAATGTCAATATGTTGTGGTTTGAAAAGCCAGAACATTTTGTTTACCCCATGGAAATGGCACCTCCCTGTGCCCACCAAAGTATGTCAAACTCCCATATTATAAACTACCTAGGGCTAGGTATTGAAGACTACAGCTTAAAAGTAAACACAATGTATTCATGTGTGGGGGTTATAAACCCATTCACTCCTGATTGTGAATTAGCATATCAAATTCGTGTTAGGCACTTGGAATATTCCCAGGGAATGGGGTCAGGAAGGGTGTCGTATGCAAAATAATGGCATCACAAAGATGTTCACATCTTAATCCCTGGTACCTATGCATGTATTACCTTACATGGCAAAAGGCTCTTTACAGCTGTCAAGACGTTGAGATGGAGAAATTGTTCTGGATTATTTGGGTGGGCCCAGTGAAGTCACACAAGTCTTAAAAGTAGAGAGGAGGCAAAGAATGAAAGGTGATTACTGCAAGTAAGAATGATGTGACAAGGTGAGAAGGACACAAGCTGCCATTGTTGGCTTTGAAGATGGCAGGAGGGAGCCATGAGCCAAGGCATGGTGGTGGTCTCCAGAAACTAGAAAAGGCAAGCGAGGAAGATTCTTCCCTGAAACCTCCAGAAAGGCACTCAGCGCTGCTAATATCTTGATTTTAGCCCAGGACACTTGTGTTGGATTTCTAACCTGCAAAGCTGTAAGACAATACATTTGGGTTACTTCAGGCAGCTACATTTGCATTGTTTCATTATGGCAGCAATAGGAAACTGACAAAAAAGGACAGTTTTTAAAGAGAGAGTCCAGAAACCTAGGAAAGAGGCTGGAAGGGCAGCCTGGGTTGATGAAGTAAGTCCTGGGAAGACAGGAGGTAGAGCCAAGGAACTCACAGAGAAGAGATGGCACAAATATGAGCCAAGACAAGGACAGTTCTTGCTTGAGGCCTTCAGTGTCATTTATGAAAGAGGTGCTTCTGTGAGAAGTGTGGCTCTAGGCAGTACTGGTGGAGGCAGGGGATCCGGGAGAGACTGGTGAAAAGGGCATGCTCATAGCTCCTGGCTAAGCACAGAGAAGTGGGCTGGTGGCCATGGCTTCTCTTCTAGATTATCCCAAGGTGTTTTACATTCCTGTTCCAGTTGCCTCCATGTTCATTCTGGACTCACTGTCAGATGTAGGCCAGAAAGGACTCTCCATCACCTCAAGACTCTTAGCTATTCAGGTGTTGAGATTCTGTGACATGTGATGTGAGACTTGTCAAATACAGCTTCACAGATGAAACCAAAGTAGGGGAAATAACTATTTTCAGAGAGCAACCTGGCTGGGATAGGGAAGAAAATGATGTTTCAGAAGCATACTGCATCTTTTTTGGGTTGCTGAAGCCAAAATGTGCTGGCATGTAATGTTCAGTGACAAAGGACTCACAACTTGTAGTGTCAAGGAGAAATTTCACTTCCACTTGTTCCTGGGTCTTAAGTACCATCTACAGACTGAACACTTGGTGTGAGGTGGTAGATAATGATGAATAAAACTAGCAATGTTGGTCTTTCTAGAAATTCTCTTCCCATACATCCAAACCTGTTGAACTGGTATGAAAGTTAGATAAAAAGAGGGGCACTTGGTGTGTTTTAGACAGTGATAAGCTTTATGATCCAAGCAAGAGACATCTTTCTCTTCTCATCCTCCTTAAAAATGCCAGAAGTGTCTACCATCTGAATCAGTAATGGTGTGACATGAATTTCTACAGGTGATTGGTTTCATGGGCTATTGCCAGGGAGCATCCCTCACCCCACCCCTACACTCCTGAGAATATCTGAATGATGGACAATTGCTCTTATCACAGTGTAATATTAAGAAGTGTAATGAACAGAAAATACTACACTAAATGCCAAGAGAATAGACTACAAGAAGAATGTGATAATTTCTAGTTATGTTTGGCTATGAAACCCATTCACTCCAGCCAACTCCATGGATAATGTAGTTCTTTCCAGGTGGCCATTCGAAACCCAGAGATGCACTTCACTCAGTTTGTAGGTTCCCACCTCTCAAGACCCACATGGACTTTATGCTCTCTCATTTCTGCCCTGCCATGTGGACAATAATCCCCTCCTTCCCTGGGCCTGCTGGGTTTCTAACATGCCCTAAATGCTACTGCTGGACAAAGAACCTCTCAAGCATGACTTGGGGAGGTCCTATGGCTACTATCCTCAAGAATCTGTGAACCACAGAAAGATCTCCCAATGCCTAGCCAATGCATTTCCATGGCACTAAATCTTTTTCTACCCCCCAACAAGATGAAAAAGCCCATTTCCTAGTACTCTGCCACCAAATTGCTTTTTCTATTTCCACTCAATCCCTGCCATTCGTTCTTTGCCTTCCAGAGGGATGCTTTTCATTGAAAACCTCACTGGAGCGCTTCCTGGGCTGACCTCTACCTCTACACTTTGGGCTGACACGTTACTGAGTTCAGCTACTGTCATTTTCAGTCTGTCCATCCTAGAACTGCTGGTGTGGAGACAGTAATCTGCATTCCCCATCCTCATGTACCCAAAGATTTGAGAAATTCAATAGATTTTGACAAACAAGCTTAAATATCATAGATCATAAACTTTTACACTGGCCCACTTAGTTGGATATAATGAGGTGGAAAAAAGGGAGCAGGAAATGGAGGAAGAGAGAGAATGGAGGGGTCAGAAGAAGAGCAGAAGGAATAAGTAGAGAAGGAAGAGTAAAAGGACGAAGAGGACAGGAAGGTTTTTGTTTTTGTTTTTGTTTTTAAGTGTTAACTTCCAAATTTGAAGAGGAAAACCTTGTAGGCAGAATCATAACCAGCAAGCAAATATAATTGGAATTGGTCTTTCAGTCCCTCCACAGGCTGATTAAGAGCACACAGTAGGGGGCATCTTGGTGAGTCAGTCCATTAAGTGTCTGACTCTTGATTTCAGTTAAGGTCATGATCTCATAGTTCTTGGGATCAAGCCCCGCATGGGGCTCTGTGCTGACAGCATGGAGCCTGCTTGGGATTCTCTCTCTCTTCCTCTCTCCCTCTGTCCCTCCCATGTTTGTACACATCCTCTCTCTCTCTCTCTTCCTCTCTCTCAAAATAAATAAATACACTTCTACAAAACTAAAAAAAAAAAGAGGACATGTGAATATTCCAGGTATCTGTTTACCAACAAGGGTTTCTGCCTTATGAATGATCAGCTCCCAGAGACACGCAGGTCACCTTGCCACTCACCATGGCCACTGGAATCAAAGGGAGACACTCACAAGTGCCAAGAATGCAAAGCCATCTGCAGCAATCCTAACTGGCTAGGTTCTCCCTGCGCGGTGCTCTCACACGGCTCATGTTCCCTTCACGTTCACCCCACCTCTACCTGTGCCCTTCCTCTGTTCTCACTGGAGCCTGAGGCTGCAGAAAACCCCAAATATCATCATGAAACGGGGCTTTCAAGTCTGTGGGGAACTGATGGGTAAATGAACCACTGCAAAAAAAAAAAAAAAAAAAAAAAAAAAAAAGCCATAGAAAATAGACATTGATCCGAACTTGGAGGTGAAGTGTGTGAAATTGTTTATAAATTGTCTGGATAATTGTAGGCACTGAAGTGGGACGTTAGAACTTCCATCCTCTCTTGTTTTTTGCACAGGCTTAATTAACTTTCAGACAGGAAAGTGCATACTGTTTAAAGTAAAACAGGGCTGGATTCAGATCTTGCCTTGTAATACTTACCAGTCTGGAGTTAAGAGTAGTCGCATTTTCATCAGGTCACATGATCTGTAGTCCCATTTTCATCAGGTCACATGATCAGATACTGATCTGTAAAATGGAGAGAATGTTTCTTTGAACTATTGTAGTAAGACTTAAGTGAGGTAAATTGAGCAAAGCATGTAGAATGGGGTCTGGCACATACTAGGTGCTCATCCAATTTTGACTTCCTGGCATTCCTTGGATCCTGTTGGAAATAGGACCTCACATCTCCCAATCTTCATCCTACGTGAACTAAATGTGTTATTTTCTCCTGTCAGCCTGCTCTTCCTCCCTAACTACTGACCTGTTTGAAGGCTCTTGGGCTGGAGATCTTAGACTTACCATTTTTCCTAGCATGAAATCTTCTCTCCACTCTTTTCCACTCTGTTTTCTGTCCCCTGGAGACTTGCATATAAGGACGACATCAACAGGTTCCTAGGCACTTTGTTTCCAGTTGGGCATGTCAGCAGGGGACCTGAGCAGGAGGCTGAGGGAGTGTGTGTGTGTGTGTGTGTGTGTGTGTGTGTGGTGGGGGGTGGGTAATGACCTTATTATAAGTATCTTATAAGGACCTTATGGCTCCTTCCCTGGGGGGTCAACTTGGGCTGGCAGTATCCCTTAGCAGAAGATTAATGCTGCTTTTAAGGTTGTCTGCTCTATAAGACTTGCCCCCTTGATTGGATAACTGTTTCATTCCCTGTCCCTTTGAATCTCACCCTAGTTTCCTGTACAGCCCCTCATTATCACCCTGCACCCTGTCAATACTTTTATAAGTAGACTTTTTGTAAAACAAAACAAAACAAATAAAACAAAAGGAAAGCCTCCTCAAAATATCCTGATTGGAAAAGTCATGCGTTTTCCTATAAGAATTCTAACAGACTCAGGGCCAATATCTCTCCTGCTGCTCAATCAAGAATCTACAAGTCATGGGGACACAGGGGTGGCTCAGTTGGTTAGGCATCCACTTCTGGATTTCGGCTCAGGTCATGATCTCTCACACTTTGAGGGTTTGAGCCTGTGTCAGTGGGGAGCCTGCTTAGAATTCTCTCTCTCCCTCTGTCTCTGACCCTCCCCTCCTCTGCTCTCTCTCTCTTTCTCTCTCTCGAAATAAATATTTTTTAAAAATATAGAAGCCATTTTAATCCACGTCTAGTACCCATAATCCCCACCATCCCCAGTCATCCAGTCCTGTCAGATACACCGCACAAATATTTCTGGAAGTAGACATTTCGTTTCTATTCCAGTGATTGTCTTATTGGCTGAAATCTTGGTTATTGCTAGTTTGGGTTTCCCAGCTATTTGCCAAATGATTTCCCTGCCTCCATTTCTACCTTTCTTCGATCCATCCTTTCTGCCCCGAACTGGATGGTATGCAGACCCTTTCCTGGGTCCCTAGTTTTTAAAAGACAACAGCCAAAGTACTCAGCATGATACACAAGACACATGACATATGGCACTTGATCAGCTCCCCGACCTCCTCTTTGATGCCTCCTATCCTACTCCCAGCTCCCACCCCTCAGGCCAGGTATAAACCCTGCAGTCCAGCCATTTGTGGCCACACACAAATAGGCAGATTCAGTGGTACAGACTTGCCATGAGAGAAATGGGAAGAGTGAGAGGAAGCAATAATTTAATGGGTGGTGCTCCTCATTCCTGTTGCGGTAGATAAGTATTTGTCCTGAGATATGTTGGGAGATGGGAGCTGTAAACCTGCCAGCCCCTTCCTTCTTCTCTTCATTCCTTTGCCTCTCCTAGTGTGAGTGCCACCACTCAGCCTAAGGTTTGAAGATAAATACATTTTGTTGAACACGACTTGGAAACTCAAGCCAACTTCTTCATCTGCTGCTTGAAGGAAGAAACACAATCTTGTTTCAATATTGGGAAACAATCTCTGTTGGATTTAGTAAGAAATGCTACATCAGTCTCCTAAGGAGCTTCCAAGAGTACTTAGACTGTTGCAGTCTTCTCTTTGCATGGAGACTAGCTGCTTGTGGCTTTGGAATGTCCTACACTGCTTCACAGCAAGGTGCTTTGTCATGCCACTCATTTTCTGGGAGCATCCTTCCCACCCTTTTCTTATTAGATAAAACCTACACTTTCTCCAAGAGTCAGCATGAAGCAGGAAGGTGCTCCTTCCTTTCATCTCTATAAGCCTTTAGTAGAGACTTCTATTTTGATACTCATTGCACTGTATAACTGGTTACCTGCCTATCTTCCACTGAACTGTAAGCACCTTGAGGATAGAGGTGAGTTCATTTCTGTAGCTCTTATTGCAATTTGTTCTTCCTTGTCACCTGCCATTTGGTCTGCTAGGGTTCCAACTGTGGATCACACCACCTCCCCAGAGCAATGTTAATAGCAAGGCTACAGAGTTATGGTCATTTATCGACCAGGGATGCTACCACTGTTCCATGGCCTGAGAGACACATGGATGCATCAGGGAACCACCAGACATGGTTCCATCTCATCACAGGAGAGAGTTTTGTCATAATGTCATATCATGTTAACCCCTCAGAGAAGCTGGAGTGGCCAATCACTTACCTTTTTTTGTGTGTTTTTTTTCTTTGCAAGAAGCTCAGTCAGTAACATTGGATAGCTCCACTCAGCTACTGAGCTGGAGCTTGATTAGAACTTTGCATTGTTGCTATATAAATCAGAGTCCAGCCATGCTCAAAGGGTTTAACTGAAGACGGCTTAATGGAGGGGCTTTACAGAGGTGTATCCAGGTTTATTGGACTAATAAGTGACCAAGAAATACCCAGAGACTAGCAATGACATCAGCATTATCACACCTAAGGTGAAGGGGCAAGAGGAAGAAGCTATTACTGGGCCCCGGAAAGTGGGTGTCTGCCCCATCAGAGGTGTGGCTGTCAATAGAGAAGGAGCAGGAAGACTAAATGCCTCAAACCGTCTTACCCTTTTCTAATTCTGCCAGTACCTCCTAATGGATGAAACTTGTTAGAAACCAAAAGGCAATGAATCTCTGGATGAACACCCATGGGCATCACTCCATGGGGTGGATCCAGACCTGGGAGAGAAGGCTGGAAAACAGATTTGGGGGGCCAATAAGTAATAGTGAATGGTTATTTGGAACATTCTGAATTGTTTGTCATACTCTGCAGAGTGGTCTGAAATCCTTCAGGTCTGTTATTAACTGAACTGTGTCCCTCCAAAATTCATGTTGAAACCCTAACCTCCAAGGTGATGGTATTTGGAGATGGGGCCTTTGGGAAGGGAATTAGGATTAAATGAAGTCACAGGATTGTTATGGGCCCTAAACCAATGGAATTTGTGACTTTATGAAAAGAGACATTCTCTCCCCCTCCTCTATCTTTCTAACCTATCTTTTTCTGTCTTCCTCCCTCAATTACCCTCTCTTCCTCCTTCCTCACATGTACACACTCACACAGAAGGAGAAAAACAGTTGTCTATAAGCCAGAGAAGAGGCCTTATCAGAAACTGACCTTGTTGGCACCTTGATATCAGAATTCCAGCCTCCAGAACTTTGAGAAAATTAATTTCTGTTGTTGAAGCCACCTAGCCTATGACATTTTGTTAGGGCAGACCAAGAAGACTAACACAGAGTCCTTAGAAGGGTCTGACAAATTATGGCAGAAGAATCATTCCTTTTTCCACCTACACCAATAAGTATGACTTGGCAAAAATTACTCTATGAGATTTCCTAGGAAACCCAGATTTCCAGCATATTGATTGTGATATTAAATCTTAATCCACAGACGGATAAGAAACCCATCCACAGATGGATAAGATGGATAAGAAATAAAGAAAGTAAATGTCTTTATTTTCTGTAACTGAGATTAATTGCTACTTTGAGTTCCAATTTTGCCAGGTAATGAAAACTTACTTTTTACATAATGGATTATATAATGCCAAGGTTTGAAGGTGGGGTGTGGTGTTGGTGTCTTCTTTTATCCACACAGTTCCCCCCCTGTAGCCCCTCATCCCAGCTGCAAGTCCTCCTGTGGGCTCTGACCCCCTGTGCCATGTGCACATGGGATCCATTCTTCTGTTCCTATTCTTTCTATGCTGTGAGAAACTGCAAACCTGTCTTAGATCCATCTCCCTAGATGCACCACATGTTCATTTGTTTCTCCTTGATTTTTCCACATTGCTGAGCTCTTCTCAAGGAAAGACAGGGGCTGCAGAAGGATGTCACCGATCCCCTCTGATCTGAGTCTCCAAACGTTCCCCGAGACTCAGTCACCTCCTCCTCAAGGCTTAGGAATCTCTAACATAAATTACCTTGGCTTCCATTCTGATTCCTTCTCCTCCCTCAACCAAGAGAATCATATATAGTCTCAGGAGTACAGAAAACTTATTCTTTTTTTCCCCATGTTCTTCCAAAGTCAAGAATTGGCTTCCTACCTTCATTGTGCTGTGTCATTCTACTGGGATAAGAAAAGGGGAAATGAAACAAATAGGAAAATTGGGGGGGGGACAGGAAGAGGAATCATCACCTATTTCAAAATACTATCTTCCCATACAGATGCAATGCATGAGAGCTGGTACTTTGTAGGAAAGCCAGGAGTGTCTGGAGTCATTTCTCTGGTGTTGCTGGGACATGGAGCAGGGGCCCTGGTGCACTGCCACCCCTCGCCCCTGCTCTACTAACTCTGCTGCCAGCTTGACCCTCCATTCTACAGTGCAGCCCTGCCTCCCTACAGGCCATGAGTGTGGGGAGCAAGAGCAACTTCCTTCATTTTTCCCACGTGGGAAACCAAATCCCAGAGTGGCTAGGTTTCAGGAAAATGAGTTCTTCTCCCCAGTCTTAAGAAAAGAAAGGAATGGACACTAAGTCATGCATAGCTAATCAGAGATGAGATAATGTTCAGAGTTGGGGAGGAGGCTAGCCCATACAGCATCTGGGAAACAGTTTAGAGCATGGAGGGAGGGCCCAGAAGGCCACTGAATCTGGGCAGGCCAGATTTGGCAGACAGAATGGGGATAAGAGGCCAAGAGTTCAGGGCCAGTTGGCCAGAAGAACAGTCATACCAAGAGGACTGTTAGCTGAAGGCAGTGTACCACTCTGACCAGTCTGGTTTGGGCCCTGCTGGGCAGCAGTGGTCTAAAGACGCAGTCTATGGGCTGAGTATAGGGAAATCACACACACTGTGAGTAATGCAAGCTTTTGGTAAGCATGCTCTGCTCTAGCCAAGCATCTGTGGTTGGAGCAAAATATTTTGTCAAAGACAGAGTAATATTTTTATATATTTATGATATCAAGTGTGGAAATGAACAGACATTGAACTTCTGAGGAGATACATATAACAGGTCTCTCCATCCTGGGAGGCATTTTATCTCTTGTTTTTATGAGCCATCTGGAAGGGCAAGATACAGAGAAATCCCCCCCAATTGCAAATGCCATTTAGCTTTTCAGCATTTTCTGGATGTAAACTATTAAGCAGACAAATACAGATAAACTTTCCAAAAGTTTCTGCCCACTTTTCAAGGTGAGGGGTCTTGACATGAAAGCTAGAAGGCTCTTTCCCAAGTCATCTCAGAAGGGAGTATTAACTTGATGAATGTACCGTGCCCATGAGATCCAAACTTTGTCATTGTTCTGAAGTCAGATGGAAGCAGGGACACTGACTCACACTAACCAAATTAAAATCAAAACACATCAGGAGATTGAAAACTTATTAGTACACAGTGAAAGTTATTTTGATCCAATGAAAGGAATTATCATTTCTCCTCCTGGGGACAGTTCCTTCCTGGAGAGGTCAAGATAATAACTCTCAAGTTGCATGGTAAGCACAGAATCAGAGCAAAGGGAAGTGGAGAGTTTGAGAGATTTTATCCAGACCATGGCATGGTATGATGAATCATTCTTGCCCTTTGCTACAGAACACCTCTCTAGTAATTAAATTAAGGTGTCTTGCAGATTCAGTGTCTTCTCAGCTTGGATGATGCTGGAAAAACACTGCCAAGTTTTGTCCTGTTGAGCTATACTTTCTGTGAGCCAGACTGTTCCTTTATGCTCATGCATTGCAATACAATTGATTGGGTTTTTGCTTACTAAATACTAACCACATGCCTGTCTTACATCTCCAACACCCAGGTCACCTTGTGTGGAATTGGGGGACAAGGCAAATCCCTTGGTCACATATTTACAGACAGGCTTTTATTTACCCTCCCAGATTTCTAAACATTGTGTGTGGATTTTACTAGTTGAATCCTTAAAAGCCAATCTTATTTCTTTTATCTCCAAGTTCCTAGGGGACATCCCACACCTCCTTTCTACATCTACAACATATTATTCTTCTAGAGGGCTGATAAACTTTAGTGTAAACAAAGGGGTACATTTTAGGAAAGAATGCCTATATGTTACCTATAATGTAGGTAGGGCACAGGGCACTGTTTATAATCCATTATAAGTAGAAGATACCCCTTAAAGTTTGAAAGGGGTTTCATTTAAGGAAAATTATTTAATAAACTTTATAAGGCAAAATTATAGAATCATTTAAGGAAAATTATTTAATAAACTTTATAAGGCAAAATTATAGAATCAATTTCCCAAATAAGAGATAGAGGTTGAAAATGTAATGGGCACACAAGTTCTCATTAAACTATTGACAGATCTTTATAGATTATTAAAGGGAGCAATGGGATCCGGAAGTCATCTATAGCACTAGACACTGTTATCAGGGAACATAACCAGGCACAGCCATTAAAGGGATGCCACAGGCCCAGGTGGACTGTGACCAACAAAGGCAATTTCTGCTTTGTCTCCTCATTTCCCAGGTGTTTGCAGATCAGGTTTCTTCAAAAATGGACTGAATCTTCAATTTGTGTGCAGAATTTTTATGGTAGAAGTGCTTTCAAAAGCACTCCCTAAAAGAAGTGAGGGAAGCAGGACAAGGCAGCGGGAGAGGTTGAGCCATCATTTGCAGCAACAGAGACCACCCTGTGTCTTGCTAGAGACTCTGAAGCTGGAATGGCCCTTTGCACTTGTCTTGCTCTGAGGCAAGGGAATCTGACCTTTATTAAACCTCCCACCCCACAGGGAACAACTGTGACCTTGTGTCAAGTGACTTTCTTTGACTGAAGGCATATTCTGGAGAGGGACCCAGGGGAGAGCCTTCAGCCACTAACACTCCCAGCAGCTGAGGAAATGAGCGTCCTAGGCCTGGATGGTGCACCAGAACTTCCAGACAATGGGTGCTCACAGACTCTGACCATTTAATAGTATCTGGTCATGCAATCTGGGGACAAATCCATTGTTGGAAGGAACTGAGATATTCCAGGTCTGGTGTATTGTTTGCTAAGAGATGACAGCACTGTGTGAAAGACATTCCTGGAGTACAGTGACCATTTCATCATAAAGGCAATATGTTTCCTGGGTCAAACCACATCTCCCTGACAAGCCAAGAAGGAACTAGACTGTGGCACTGCCCAACATGCCCCTTGCCCCACTCCAATGCTTAGAGGCAAGATGGTGCAGCAAAAGTGATCTGGAAGGCTGCTTAGGGAGGGGTGATAGGCAGGAGAGAAAACATGCTTTTCAACTGTGACCCAAATCATGGTAGGAAGACGTGAAAGAAAAGCTCAAGGCCAAGGCATGAGGACACCTGAGAAAAACTGATGAGATGGACCCTAGTATCCATTTCTTATCCCTTCCTCTACTCTGGTGGTGGAGCCCTTATTGTAGCCTCCCCTTCACCTCTGTCCCTCTCTTACATCACACGACTATCAGGAAATGACATGAAATGCATTAGCATGAGGGTGCAGATGACTCACAATCATTGTTCCTCCCCCAACTCATGAAATATTTAGCTTAAGTCTCTGGCAATCAGCTATAATGTAGATGAGGCATTGGCCATCTCCCCAGCAGGACAAGGCAGGGGAGAACATAATTTCTGGAAAACGTGGAAAGAACAGATAGTTGACTGCCCATTATTCTTCTCTCTTTCTCTTTGCTAACAGAAACCCAATTTTATTTTGAATGACCGTGTGCTAAGCTGTTTCCCAGGCTCCCATGTAGTTAGATGTCGCCAAATTGATGTAAGTAAGAGTCACTGGCGAAACCCAGAGGAAGGAATTTTAAATCAAGCTGACTCAGCTGGCAGGCTTTACTTTTGTTTAGCACCTCTCTTCCGTTCTCCTTCCTCTTGCTGGGAATGTGAAGGTGATGGCTGGAGAGCCAGCAAACACTTCAGGCAATAATGTAACCTTGAGGATGATGGAGAAGAAAGGAACAGGCAATATAGTCCCACGAAATCTCCGGAGCTAGTATATCTATCCTAGACCACCAAGTTCCTTCACGTGAGAGAAAAACAAACGTCTATCTTCTTCAGATCGCAGATGTGGGTTTTCTGCTGCATGCAGCTGAAACATATTTCATAATCGATACAGAATGTGATTGCTAGAAAGAGGATGCTAGAGACAACAGAACCCAAAATACCAACCCGGCTGAATGGAGGAAGTGGGGAGGCAGATATTAAGGAGTCCAATATTGTAGTCTGAAAACCATGCTGTCTTTGTTACTGCAGTGAGGAAATTTTGTCAATCTGTTGCCTACTGTACCTTGGAAATCAGACCGCATGCTGCCCAAGGTTGAAGTGTTGGGAGCATGGTAGGGCAACTTAAAATGTTGATATGTGCTAGTCTCTTCTGCTGCTTTCTGCAGAGTCCTACAAAAGAGGAAAAAAAGCTTAGAATGGAGCTAGCCACACTATAAACACAGATGGAGAGAAATATCAATTTACTAATGGAGATAGTCCTGCCTATAGTCTGCAATATGGGTAGAATAGGAGTCTCATAATTTAGATCTTTCAGGGTTGAAAAAGCCAAATGGATTTGTGCCTCAAATTGAAGCAGTTATAAGTAGTAGCTGTAAAGTTGCTGTATTTATAGTACATAAGACTGATATCCTTTCATAGGAAGTTAGAAACCTGCTGAAAACATAGGATTAAAGGCATTACACTCCTGTCCAAGCTCATTATTTCAGATGAATCCAGGAAGTGACCATTAATTTGGAAAAGCAAGGCATAGCAGAGCACAGAGGCTAGAAAATAAAAGATGAGACCTTTCCTGCTTAAAAGCTCTTTTTAGCCTACAATTACTTTGTGTACACCTGAGTAGAAGTGAGAAGACTGGGAGCCTGGTCAACCTTAGAGAAAACAAGATAAGAAACATAATATACCTAAACAGGATCAGCAGCAGCCTGAGACTTTTCTATCTTCAAAGCAATCTCTGGCCTCCAAAACTGCACCAGCAGCAAGTGGGCTAAGAGAGACACACAGCCCCCCGCAAGGGAATACTATCCAGCACGTACTTCACAGTTGGTCATAAAGGATAACGAACAATAAGAAGACTTCTACCATTCCAGGCTAGGGCAACAGAAGAAGAGGGACAGGGAAGAGAGTTTTTCCCAGAGAGCAGAACTGAAGCTGCCTCATAAACTAACTCACCACATACTCCACTGAAATCCTCCGCTGGTGGGGCTAGGAGTCCTTGCTATTTTTACCCCAAAGATTTAAAATTGCTATGGACTGGTGTTTCTCATTCTTTGCTTTTCCAAATAGAGGGTTTTTTTTCTTATTATTTGTTTATTTGTATTGCAATATCCCATTTCTTCTTCATCCTGGTGCATCGGTAGAAAAGATAACTTGCTTTGTGGTTTATGTGCAACTGGACCACAAGAATAAACACCCATATATGATGGGAAGAATTGCACATTGTCTAGGTACCCTGAACTTTGACCTAGATAGAGCAATTTGATAAGATTTTGGAACTGGCTCTTTCATGGAAGTGGTAAATATCTTTTACACATAGTCTTTATGGATATTGATTGGATAGGGATGGGGTAGACTATGCCAGAAACAGTTCCCTCACCAGTATTCATTCTCCCCTTCTTTCTTTCTAACAGAACTTGAATGTTCTTCTTTCAGACAATGCCCTATTGAGAGAGAGAGAGAGAGAAAGATTACTTTTAACAAATTTCCTTAAAGCTAAGGGTAGCTAATGAAATGTAAATGGTGGTCATGGGGGTATTCCAGGAAAGCTAATTAAAGGGGGAAATGATTCCTCTGAGAAGCATGCTCTTTTGCATTTCCTCTTTCTCCTTCTTCCTGCCAAAAAGATGGAGATAATGGCTGGAGCTCTGCCAATCAGTTTAGCCAATAAATCAACCTTGAGTATGATGCAATGCTCTAAGATGGTGAACAGAAAGAAAGAGGTTGCCTCCCTACTAACCATGCCTACATATTAATCTTCCTTACGTGGGATCAGTTTTTCTTTTCTTTTAAAAGATAGAGGAAGTAAATCCATTTTATTTCAGCTATTTGGTATTTTCTATCATCTTTAGATTAATCAAGTCTTACATGGTAGCAGCCTTCACACTTCACAAATCATTGCTTGCTTATATTGCCTATCCATAGTGCAGAGCTAAGTGGTCATAGAACTTCCAGCCTGAGCAGTCCCTGAGAATGAAGATACTAAATGTTTTTTTTTTAATTTTTTAAATGTTTATTTATTTTTGAGATAGAGACAGAGAGACAGAGTATGAGTGATGGAGAGGCAGAGAGAGGGGGAAACACAGAATCTGATGCAAGCTCCAAGCTCTGAGCTGTTAGCACAGAGCCTGATGTGGGGCTGGAACTCACAAATCATGAGATCATGACCTGAACTGAACCCAACACTTAACCAGCTGAGTCACTCAGGCACCCAGAGAATTAAGATTCTAAAAACCCAAGTTTAGAAGAAACTAGGAAACAGATCACATGGGTCATGATATTTCAAGCAAAACAGGCTATGCACAGGTCCCCTAGGTCTGCTGGGCTGTTGATAGGCTGAGACATGGGACAGGCAGACATTAGGAAAGTTTGTGCTTAAGCCAGCTTGCTAGCAGTCTATGGTGCCTAGATGCTTGGTCCCCTAACTCTTTATCTTATCAAAAGCACAGGATCAGTGTCATTGATGAAAGGTGTAAGTCTTATGGCTCAACAAAGAGAAAATTCTAGTTCTTTTCCAGTTTTAGTTATTACCATGTGATAATAGATACTATATAGCCTATTTCCCAGTTTCATTTTTTCCGAAGTGATGGGAATCCTGTAGTTGCTGGAAGAAATTACCACAAACTTACTGATTATAAATAACACAAATGTATTCTCTCATAGTTCTGAATGTCAGAAGTACTAAAAGGGTCATGAGAGCAGTGTTCTCTCTGACTTTAGGGAAAATCTATTTCCTCACTCCTTCCAACTTCTACAAGCTTCCTGCATTCCTTGGTTTGTGGCCCCATCCTTCATCTTCCAAGCCTGTCATGTGACATCTTCCCATTTCCACATTTTCCCATCTCTCTCTCTTTCTCTGTCCCCTTACTTCCATCATCACAATGCCTTCTGTCTAACTCCAATTTTACAACCTTCCTCTGTAAAGATCCTTCTGATCACATTGCACCCACCAGAAAAGCTAATCTCCCCCATCTCAAGATCCTTAACTTAAACACAACTGCAAAGTCCCTTTTGCTATATAATGTAACATATTTGCTAGTTCCAATGATTAATACACAGACACACTACAGTCAATATGATATCCTCTTGAATGTACTTATTGGCCCACGTTTCCCAGACCCCTAAATAACTCCCTCTGCAAGCCTTTCATAAAGTCTGAATTTTTGGTCATTAAAAATTTTATCAAGAGACCTCTATTAAAATAAATAGACCACTTGCACTGTTCATGTATAAAGCTGCCAGCTTTTCTTCAGATTCTCTGTCAACTTGCACCTATCTTGGAGAAGAGGAGAAATGGGATGTAGGCCAATTAAGTATCATTGGGGGAAACTTTGATATGAGAAATTGTATTGCCAGTGTCAGCCTGCCTGGTCACTGGTATAGAGGCCCTAAACAAGATGGAGCCATCAGGGTGTCACTTCATAACAGCAAGTAGAGGGAGTATATAAAGGCAGGACTCAGGAAGAGAAAGAGGGTATTAAATAGACATAGCAGAAAAACAGAACCTCCTTTCAAGATTGTCTAGGAATAATACTACTAGAAATAGCTAATATTAATTATATTTTTATTATATGCCAATGTAGTAGACTAAATTATCGGTCTCAATTCTTCATACTTCCTCCCATGTCCTTTACCATGTAACTTCCCAGTTCCTCCAATAAAGAGAGAATATATCTTCCTGGTTCTTGATTTTGTGGCTCATCCATAACAGTTTGGCCAACAGGATAAGAAAGAAGCAGATAAGAAAGAAGCAGGGGGTTAGTGTGTTTAGTTGCTTGGGTTTGCCCTCTCATGCCATAAGCATAGAAAAGTATTTCTGCCCAACTGGCCCAAGGCAGATGAGAGAAACATGGAGCACCCCAATGTAACTTGCAGCTTGGAGTTGCCCTAGTTGATCCACAGCCATATGAGAAATGAATGCTTATTACTTATTGCCTGGCACTGAGATTTTGCAATTGTTATGTCAGATTACTTACTTCCTGAGCCAGTCAGAAATGTTCTGTTTTACATGTATTAATTCATCTAAACCTCACTTTGATCTCACAAGGTAGATATATTTATTTTGCAGATGATGAAATTGAGGCATTGGGCCATTAAGAAACTTGTTTAAAGTCATGCATTGGAGCTACAACTTGAATTTAGGTAGTATGTCCACTTAGTTCTTAGTTGTGGGATCAGATCGGGTCAGAGCCATAAGTACATTTTCTTTCCTTCTCCTTTCTATTATTTACGGTCCATTTTCAATCTGTTTTAAAATACTGAGGTTTTAAATCTTTTTGTGAGCACATCACATGAGAAATCCACTGAGCTGAGTCTGAGTTTCTGGGTTCTTCTACTACCAATAAGAAATGCAAGATTGCCCAGATATAAATAAATATATGCTTTGCCAATTCATTATCCACATTTTCAAGGCCTGATTTGGTGAACAATATGCTGGAAAAACAAGGATCTGTGCATAGAAATCAACCACAGTGTGATTCAGTGGATAGCCAGGGGACACTTAATTTCAGATGAATGTTTCAGATTTTCATAAATAATATCTTCTTTTTTTGCCTCAAACTCCTGAAAAGGAGAATTTTATTCTCTTTGGTAACTTTTGGAAGCTGAGTTTGTAAGAGGATGAGAGAGACCTAGGAGGCAAGTGGTCATCTACAGATGAGACATAAGTAAACCAAAATGTGAACTGGAACATAGATAAAAGTGGATACTGGAGAGTCAGATTCTCAGAGGCAAAAAATTAACATATACTAGAAGGAGAAACAAGGACATTCTGATGTTTCCAGATTAAAAAAAAGAAGACAGAAAGTGTCTATCGAGACCCAGAAGAAATAAGAATGTAGGAATTACTGACCAGGGATCATGAAAATGAGGACTTTTTAAGAATTTTTTTTTTCATTTAGTGACCAATATGGCACCTGCTATCTTTTGTCCAACAGTGATGTGTAAAAGCCATTAAAAACAAGCTGATACTGCTATTGTGGGACGTATCAAAGGAGTGGAGAGCCAGGAAGACTAGTTTTACTGCTCAGTCTTGGATGGTGGTGGTGATAATGATGATGATGATGATAATAATATTGATGATGTCAATCAGCATTTACTGTATTAAGTTCTTTATGGAATTGCTCAATTTAGGTGTTTTTAGAGCAACCCTGTAAGGGAGATTATATTTCTCTTACTGATGTGAAGTTTGAGTCTTAGAGAGGTTAAATTATTCTCTATAGTCACAGGGGTAGTCAATGATGGTATTTAAATACAGAAGGTTTGAATTAGTGCCTCTGAACAAACAAATAAACTCCTGAAAACAGAGGAAGTAGTTGCCATTTTGGAAATGAAAGGGTACGTGACAGATTTCCTTGGATTTCTGGGGTAGATGAAGAGGCACACATATCACTGACTGATGAGGAAACCTGTGATATATGTGGAAAAGGATAATCTGTTAAGCTTTGACAGCCACATTTCCTTAACTGACCAGGATGAGTATATTAGGGACCTCAGTCTTGCATGGCCTCTACAGTGTTTTTTTCAGTCTATACAACAGAAACTTTCTCCTCTCTATGCCTGACATATTGCTTCTTTGCTTTTCAGAATGCACCCTCCCTCATGCAGGGTGAGGGCTAGCCATAGCTGGGCAGAGGATGGGCATTAGAACGGGGGCAGGGGAAGCATTCTGTAAGCCAAGGAACCAGGACAGAGTTCTTCCCAAGACAATGGGAAGTATTAGGGTGACAGAAGTGGACTAAGCCAGAAGCAGCAGAGAAAAGAAGTCTGAAGACCCAGAGGTAGATATAAAAGTCAAATCTTGGAATCAGAAAATGAAGACCAAGAAACACAAGTTAGGGGCAAACTGCGTAGACAACCTGGACAGTTGTTTTAACGCAGTTTGTTCTTTAACGCTGGCTTCTATTGTACATGAATGTGTTGGTTTGGTATAAAGGACAAGGCTTGGGTTGGCACTGCAGGGACTGGGGCCAAGGTTTAAGCCCTGTCTGTTTGATGGAGGCCAAAATTCTGGGTTCACAGCATGCCAATCCCTCCCTCAGGAAACCTGTTCCTTAAACTACTAGTTGCTAGCTGGAATCGAGCCCAAATATGATCTGGCCACCAGGAAGCACAATGTAATCATGATGTCTGATCATAACAATCTTCTATAATTTTTATTTCTGCTGCAGCCTCTTTTTTTAAACCAATACTATTGGTTTGTATCCCCAGATACCAAGACAAGTCTGTGTGCCCCCTGCCTCTCCACTGCACACCCCCGCCCCCCACCATTACCTACACCCAGGTTTGTAGGTACTTCAGTTTCTCTGACTCTGCTTCTGTCACCTCGGGTCATAGGCACGACATGTGCAGAGGGCACTTTTCCCAGGACAATGAAGAGTTTTTTAAGGGTCATAGCAGTTGACAGAATGAACCTATGTCTAAAGTACGCTTTTTTTCCCTGTTTCTCTTAAATTAATTCTCCCACCCCTTTTCTACTATGGCATGATTCCAAGAAATGTGAAAACTACATTTCCAAAATTCTCTTGCTGATTTGTTGGGTCCATTAATGGGAGTCACTAGCAGAAGACTGGAGCGTAGAAGGAAGGGAGAGTCCAGGGAGTATCTCTCCCCATGTCCTCTGCTTTGGGTTGTATCTCTGGAAGTGACTATGTGTCCACCATGGTACCACCACGCCACAAAAAACTCCACGGTGGTCCAGCTCCTACACGTGGCCCCGACATGGATGAAATTTCTCTGAATAGCTTTAGCTCCAAGTTCTGATAACAGCATCTCCTCTCTGTGTTTCTCCAGCTCTAGGGTTGATAGTAGTGTCCTAATATTGCCAATCTCAGGGTTACCTCACAGTACCCTCTGTGAATTTTAGCTTCTACACTATTTTCTATTTCCCTGTACTAAAATATTTCTATTGGCTAACACCTGCCTGATACAAACAAAAAGGCAAATTTAACTGTATTGACCCTGATGCTGCCAGGCGGGCAAAGGGCTGAGTGAGGCAATCAGAAGCTCCAAATGTAGTGCTCACTGACTTCCACAGATTTCCCAGGGCTCCCTACTGCTGAGGGGACCAGACCTACCCCCATCCCAAAATCCCAAGAGGGAATTGGTCTGGACCACCTTCCTTCTGTTATAACTGGTAAAAAAAATGTCTTGTTTTCAGGATTTTTTGTTGTTGTGGGGATTCAAATACTGTCATAAAATATCTTCATCACAATAAAAATGCAAAGTACAAAGTTGTCGTTCTGCACCACATCACAGAAGGATGCGGAGACATTATTCAAATGTGTTCAGGGCAATTGCTGCACATGCACTTGCAGGCTGACGGGGACTTAAAAATAGCACATTCCATTAAAAGGAAAAAAAAAGAAAGACTCTTTGGTAACAAAACAAGTGACTGTTCTCTTTGTCCCTTTTTTATACAGACGCCAGCCCCCTCACCAGACTCTTTGCAGATTTGCAGTTTTCCAGGAAATGTAAGAAGACCCAGAGAAGGGGGAAGAGACAAAGCTAGGGGAAGAAAATCCTAGGACCACCATCCCCTCCTACTATCCACTGCCTCTGCAGCCCTTGCACAACTTACCCACTGTGCGGGTACCAGGCATTGCTGGCACTATGAGACACCGTGTAAAGAAATGCTGTCGTACATGGTAGTAGAGAGGGAGATTAACTAGGGTCCTTTGTAGTAAGTTCAAGTTGTCAGTGATTTCAAGATTTTTTTTTAACTTACCCCCTTACATCATAGATGGATAACTCAGACTCAGAAGAACCAAGTGACTTAGCCAAAGTCTCTCAGTTAGCTAGAGGTCGAATAAGAATTTAGATTCCCAAACCATGTTCTTTTACACTCTAGTTTAGGACAGGTCTAATAACTTGAATTTGAGTTCTTCATCTCTATGTATCTCAGCAAAATGGAGATGTATGATAGATGAGATGAGATGAGATGAGATGAGATGAGATGAGATGAGATGAGAGATTATTCACCTCAAGCATACATAATAAAAAGGCCCCCATTCAGAAGTTGATGTGGTGTAGGAGTGCACAGAGGACTGAGAAATAGTTCCAGTCCCTCCTGGCTAGTTCTAGATGATAGAACGGGGGCAAGCCATACAACCTCTCTAAGCTTCATTTTCCTCATCAGCAAATTGGGTGTGAAGACACACACAACTACCTCATTAGGGTATTACACTGCTAAAATGAATCAAAGTATAGAACAATGTGGAAAATATGTCATGTTTGCAGAAATTAGGAAAAAGAAGGGGTGAGCAAACTATTTGGAGAGCCAGAAAGCAAATATTTTAGGTTTTTAGGCCAAAAACAGCCTCTATTACAACTACTCAACCCTGTTATTGGAGCACAAAAGCAGCAATGGACAATATCTAAATGAATGCAGGTGGCTGTGGTTCACTAACACTTTATTTACAAAATAGGCAGAGGGGCAAATTTAGCCTGCGGGCCATCAGTTGCCAATCCCTGGGACAGTCTTCCCACTTTGTTAAGTGCATCCTCACTGAAAAAGCTTCCCTACTCTTCCTCAATCACATCCTCTCCCTAACTCAGGGCTTGATGACTCAGCCCCAGCCTTATTTTTGGAGCACCAGCTTTTTAAGGCAAAACATAGCTCACTTGAGGGGTTTAAGACACATAGTCATCTGCATAAAAAAGATAAAAAAGCTAAAAGCACATTTATAACCACAGTCACAGCTATCCTTCTTTATGAATATGTTTATGTCTGCATTTAGACACACAGCCACATACATAAAGTGATATACAAAAAGGAATGTAGCTGTGGATGGAAAAATAGATCAGTGAATTTCATTGAAGCTATAATATTGGACTAGATATAAGCATAAACAACAACACTTGATATTTATATCTCAGTTCTAACTTTTTAAAGCACATTCTCATTTACTTTCACTCATCACTATGAGATTATGAGGGCGTTTTGACAGATTGGAGAGGAAACAGATACTTAGCTAGAGTCACAATCTGACTGGTTGCAGATCATGGGGTCAAACACACTCAGAGGCTCTGTCTTGCAAACTCAACAGAATACTTTTCTTCTCACGCTGAGGCCTGGTTGGGCACAGAGCATCAATTTAGGCATGGTCCTGCTTTACCAGAGTATCATGGAGACAATCTTCTTTGAGGAAGTTACCTCTTCTCCTCTTGCTTAAAATTGTATCTGCTAACTCAAAATGAAACTATTTTAAAAGCTATGGGATGGGTGGGTGAACACATAAATCAATCCTCAAAAGGAACTGGGGATTGGATCAGGCTGGATTGATTGTTTCTTGGACCATAGACAGACTAATCATCTGTGGGTAAGCTGGAATTAGGAATGTTCCTCAGGCTGAGAGCATGAAGTAAGATATGCCTGTCATTTCCATTGAATCTATGGTGGGGGACCCCAACTCTGAAACAGAAGAGGTGGACATCTATAGTTGGTTTCAGGGGAAGCATAGGGAACACAGGGTAGCTACTGGCTTCATCTTAGAACAATGAAGAAGCTTCACAGTGGGGTGAAACAACTAAATCATGTAGCTGATTGATACGTTTCGGATGACTACACAGGACACCAACATGGAGACCACATTTCTATGGCTGGACCTGAACTAAGTTGCCTGAAATTCAAGTGCAGGATAGTTTTGAACCCAGAAGAAGAGCAAAGGGCCGTGTATAAAAGTGCCTCCTTATCCAAGGGAGCCTGATGTTGAGGGACCATCTTGAGGATCACACATATAAGAGAAGAAAAGTTCTAAAAAGAAACAAAAAATTCCCTTTGAACTATTAACATAACATCCATGTCTATAATAAGCAATATTCTTATTTTTTTGAAAAATTTTAAATGTTTATTTATTTTTGAGACAGAGACAGAGCATGAGCAGGGGAGGGCCAAAGGGAGACACAGAATCTGAAGCAGGCTCCAGGCTCTGAGCTGCCAGCACAGACCCTGATGTGGGGCTCAAACTCACAGACTGTGAGATCAGGACCTGAGCCGAAGTGAAATTCTTAACTGACTGAACCACTCAGGTGCCCCTATAATAAGCAGTATTCTTATACCTCTTTCTGGCCTCCACCTGAAGCCAGGCTTCATTGAAGTCAAAGCTGGGTATCACAGAGGAGGGAGGACAGGCTGTGGTCAATTTATAATAACGTTTGGTCAATGAACATTTATTGGAATAAATTAAATTTAAATCCAAAATTTGTCAAACACTAATTGTACTTAAAATTCCTCATGATTAGAATTCTTTTAACTTTTACCACCTTACTTAAACACTGTGGTTTACATGTAATTAGTCCTTGCTGAAGGCATTTTCCCTTAGGGACACTGTAGCATATCACAAGAACATATGTGTTTTAGAACATATGAGCTCAAATAGGACTGTACGACTTGTGCCAGCCAGCTAACTGTGCTGTGGAATATTGTTTCCATGAAAAGTTGCTCCAAACACTGATTTATATGCAGCTGGCATCTCCAAGTTCATTTTTAAGTTGAGAGCTGCTGGTCTCTGCACACAGGTCTGTGTGCTTGTGTGTTTATCCAGCACCTCCCACATCCCCTCACTGTCCCACAGAGTGAATATCCACTCTTTCAAAAGCCTGATCCTCAAATCATTATTTTGTTTTAAAGGCCTCATGCAAATATATTCACTTATTTCCATTTCTTCCCATCCCCCATCAAATGAAGAATTGTCTGCCAGAAATAAATGCTTCCAGCAGCACCTTCTACTCTCTGCTGATTATATTCCCTGAAGAAATCTGCCACCCATGGGCTTTATCTCTATTGTGTAGAGTAAATAGAATCATTGAAGCTGTATTTCTTTTCTATTTTAAACAGCAACAGAAAAGAAATGGGGGAGAAGAGGGCCCATGTGGTTATTTCCTGATTAAACTCACAATCAGGGGGATGGAAAACCCTCAGTAAAGTGAGTGCAGGACTTCAGTGCACGTCTACACAGCATGGCCCTCCAAACTCGGGTCATTCAGGCAACAGCTGATCAATTCAGTGGGGAGAACATCCCAGTAGAAACAAAAGTCTGACAAACAGACTTTACCCCCACCTCTTCCCAAAATTGTGAATCTCAGCTTCTGGGAGGTAAGGGGAAGAAGGAGAGGCTGGTAGAAAACCATGTATTAAAAATACACATTTTAAAGTCATTAAAAATAACAATAAAAAAGAAAGTGAAGGAAAGAAAGAAAAAGGAAATTCAGCTTCTCTCTTCTATTTATGAGTCCACCAACGAGATAGATGCCAGGAATTAGCCTTCCTTGCTACTCTCTTTGGTCGTGTCATGGGTTTACAGAATCAGTCCTACCAGCTACAGATGTATTTCTAGGACTATCCAGGTACCCCTGCTCCTTGAAGCTCCTGGGGCTAAATTCATTTCCACACCAGCCCCATGGAATACTACAAATACAAATGCTACAAATAGTACAAAGACTGGGGGCACCACAAAGTTTCCTTTTGTATATTTAGAAAGAAGGAAAAAAAGCTAGTATGATTTGCAAAGGTTTCTCAGTTCAGACTTGGCCAAAGGGAGCTTAGTGAAGCTTTCCCCGTGGGCCAAAAAGAAGTGGAGATTTAAGCCGATTTGCTGAGAGAGAAGAGATTGTGTGTTTGCTTGAGATGCCAGGGTGGGAAGAGAAGCTGAACAATCAAAATTGCCCATCCATAGAGTTCACAGTATCTGAGGTATAATAGAAAGGATATGGAACTTGAAGTGAAAACCTGCAGGTGAATTTTAGCTGAACCAGTTACATAATAGTTGTATGACCTTGGAATGACATTCATACTTTCTGAAGCTGAATTTCTTCACTTACACATACATTGGGGATAAGAAGTGTTCTTGTTAGCTTCGGAGCATTTTATGATAATCAAATGAGACAACACATTATAAGTGTTGTGAAAACTACATGCAATGCAAATAAAAAGGTTGTATACATTTTAACACTGTGTCTAAGGAGCCCAAGCAACCCACATGTTCATAATTCACTCATTTTCAGTCTTTCAAAAAATGAATTCTGAGTAAGATTGTTTTTAAGACTTGGCTAAAATATAGATAGTGGCTTTAGCTATATAACAAACTCATTATTTTGGTCTTTTCCTGTTCATTAGGTACATTCCATAGCATTGCTATGTGGATACTTAGCATATAAATTGACAAATGAACCATTGTTCTAATTTAATTAGGTTTGGAACAATATTTTTAGCACATAATGACTTCTTAATTTGTAAATTTACATTTGGGTTTTTTGAATTGGTATGGGTAAATAATAATAATTCTTCATATTTATATAGTATTTCATAGTTTATCAAACACTTTCACACAATTTAAACTCATTTCATTCTCTTAGAAACTCTATGAAGTCTGAAGAGCATGGATTATTATATCTATTCTACAGATGATAAAGCTAAAACTTAAAGAGACTATATGACTTTCCCAAAGTCACATAGTAAGTGACCAGATTCAGGCCTGGAACCTGTAAGGGCCAGCACTCTCCCCATTACACATAACAGTACTTGCACCCGATCACAAGACCCTACCTCTACTACCAGACCTTCTGGCACACATGAAACCTTTAGTCTATCCATGGCCAGCACTGGAATTGTTGGCGTATGAATTTATGAATTTGCTGAATCACTGCCATTCACACAATGACAGCAACCACCTCACTTCTTGATGAAGGGGAAAGTTTGTGTGAGTGGTAGTCAGGCACCTGGCTTTCTAGTTCCATCTGGGTAAATGTTCGATTCCCACCGTGGTCCCTTACCAGCAGGCCCCAGGACACTTTTTTTTTATGCTCTACAGCTCTCTTCCTGGGGTCATGACCATCCTGCACTCGCATGACAAGAAATTTATTTTCCCCTTGGTGGGTTGTCTGGTGAAACCATAAAAGGGAGAGACAGCAATCAAAATGGAAGCCATGTGCCTTTTATTACCTAATCTTAGAAGGGACATACCATTATTTTTATTGTGTTTTATGGGTTTCACAGACCATTCTTGAAGCAATATGGGAGGGGACTACCCAACTATGTGACTACCAGGAGACACAGATTACGGGGTTGCCCTTAGATGCTGGCTACCACATGTAGCATAAGATGGGGTACTAGGAGCTTCACATGTGTTGTGTAGTTCCATCAGAGTACAAGCTGTCAGAGGAGAAATAATTGTTCTCTCTGGATCCCAAGAAAACAGCCACCATTACAGTCCTCCTCCTGCCACAATAGCAAGGAAGAATAAGAGAAAAATTCTACAGATAAGGTCCCACATGCCCATGGGGAAGAGTGGAATCATTTCCGATGTGTCTGAGACAAGCCATGTTACAATCCTGGGCAAGCGAGGGCCTCAGGCAATTCCATGGTTGTGGTAAGAGAATGTAGCTGCAGTTGGTATAAGGACTATTCTTCTTCCAGATCCAGACCTGGTGTTTTGACCCTCCCTAAGCCAGTCTGGGTTATTTCTGGGGGATAGTGGTAGCCACCAAAAAGTAGGAGATGGATGAGGATTATCTATAGCTCCACAATCATGCTATGGGATTATAATGAAAGAAAGTCTTAGACTAAATTCTTCCCCACATTTGCACATTCACTAAATAAACACTTGTTAGCAAGTAGGCATAAAACAGTGATAATTTCCAGCTTTCTGTCCTTAAAGCTAATCAAACCAATTCAGTATTAAGTCCTAATTAGAGATAGGATTCTGTTAGTCAGTAAAGTAGGTATTACATAACCAGAATCTTCTATCCTAAAGCTGGTCACAGGACCATAGAGAAATCAAGCTTCAAGTGCTCTTTCTTACACAAAAGATTGCAAAGCTGGTTGGTTAGTTGCCTAAGCAAAAAGTGAGGGGTGTCGCTATGATATTCTAGCTAAATTAAACATACATATTGAATATCACCATCTATGAGAATCCATTATGCTAAGTCCTAAAGCTTCTGATGTTGATGGCAGATAGAGATAGTTAAACTGTGTGTAGTATTATTTATGCATTAATATGACTTGGTGTTTTCAAAACATTTTTCCCAGTACATGGCATAAAGTTAACATGGATTTGTTCACTTTAAATGAAAAAAAAAACTAACAACCTCCCCTAAACTGCACCAGCCTACAAGGCTAGGAGTGTGAGCTCAGAATAAAGCAACTGTCTGCTCTAAAATGTTTTAACTAAGCACAAATAATATCACACGGTTTAGGCTGATGTAATTTTAAGTAAATTACAGAATCCATGGAGGTGCTAGCATTCTGAACAAAATTTGCAGATGACCAAAGATCAGATGCATTGAGTTGCCGCTCAGTAGATGCTGGCAAGGACAGAGAACAGGTGCAGACCTGGCTCTGTGCAACCTCCCCCATCCCACCCCACGCCCCCCCACCCCCCAGGGCCAAACACACAAGCTTGAGGCCACAGAAGTCCCCCTGAAAGTCTGGAGAGAAGGATGAGTCTGACAGGATGAAAATTACTTGAAAGTGACTAAATTATGTTCTCTGCTCCACAGCTTAAGGAAAAAATGAAACAATGGCTCTAACATGTACATTTCTTTCTTAAATCCTTTCAGGTTCTATAGTGGGATCAGTCACTACTTTAGCAGTGTGCTCAATGTTATGGATACTCTGCATTCCTTGCTCCAGTATTCCTAACCTTCAGGCCATGCATTTTTTTGTTTTTGTTTTTGTTTTTGTTTTTGTTTTTGTTTTTGTTTTTGTTTTGATAGAGTGAGCAGAGAAGGCTCAAAGGGAGAGGGAAAGAGAGAATTTTAAACAGGCTGTGGAGCCTGACAGGGGGCTCAATCTCAAGACCCTGAGATCATGACTGAGCCAAAATCAAGAGTTGGATGCTTAACCAACAGAGCCACCCAGGCACCCCAAAGCTATGCATTTTAACAGCTTGTAATTCCTGTTCCATCACCCTGAATCTGATGTTATAATCTCCGTGTTGAGTTTTAGGTGGGAAGTGACTATTTATATTCTTCATGCCCTGAAACATTCTCCCCAAATAAATTCTCATTGCCCCTTATCTCTATGGTAATCAGCAAGTCTGTTCCCCCCCACCTCCCGTGACAGCAGCTGTGTCTAAACCACCCATCTGCTGTCTTTCTGGGGCTCTGCCACGTTCTGCTTCATGCCCACTTGCAAGTGTATCGCATTTCTATTTAGAAACATTCTGCCTGCCCTGGTTATTTTGGGCTGCTTATCAGTGTGCACATCCTTGGCAGTCAATGGGACTGTTAACTGTCCTGCCCCTAGCATGCCCACTATGTGTAGGCTGTGCCAGTGGTGGGTAAAGGTTGTGAAGATGGGAGGGTGAGTTGATGCACTCCCACATGGGAACTGGGGCCAGCAGCAACGTGGCAGGGCGTTCTGAGTCCATTCTGGCTGTTATAACAGAATACCATCACCTTGGTGGCTTATCCACAGTGAAAATGTATTTCTCACAGTTCTAGAGATTGCAAATCCAAGATCAGGGTGCCAACGTGGTTGCGTGCTGGTGAGAGCTTTCTGCTGGGATGTTTTTTCTCCTTCTATCCTCACATGGTGGAGAGGGCTAGAAGATGAGAGAGCTCTCTGGGGTCTTTTGAGTTGGTTGAGGTATAGTTGACCTATAGCATTATATTACTCTCAGGTGTACAATGTCAAGATTTTATATTACTGTAATCTTTTGAATAAACTGCCAGTTGTTTTACCAGCAAAAGGTGAGTTTATTCAGGAATATCAGAGAACTGTAATCTGGGACAAGCAGGCTATGGCAAAATCATAGGCAAGGCCACAGAACAAAGCAAGGGAATGCTCTTTTATAGGAGGGGGGACTGTTGTAAAAAAAAGTCCATTGGAGTAAACTAGGAGTTCAATGTATAGGGGCGTAGGGGCTTCTCATTGTCTGAGTTGTGACTATCTCTTATTGGCTGGGCTGTTGCTGGGGGAAGAAGAAACCTTCCACATGTAAAGTGGTATCTACATGTAAGGTCTCTTTCCCTTTTGGGCCTGCAATTGAGGGGTGGTGGTAAGGCATGAAAGCTCCCTGTGCTGGCTTCCCAGGCTCCTTCTGAATGAGGTTTCTTTTTATTAATTTTCACAATATGAATTGCAAAATGATCAATCACCACAATAAGCCGAGTTACCATCTATTGCTATACATAGTTATAGTAATTTTTTTCTTGTCATGAGAGTGTTTAAGATTTACTTTTAGCAACTTTCAATGCAATTGAAAACTACAGTATTATTTCCAATACTGTCCAATATGCAATACAGTATCATTAACTATAGTTAGCTTGTTGTATATTATATTTTTGTATTTTATAGCTGGAAGTTTGTGCTTTTGACTTCGCTCCCATTTCATCCACCTTCCACCTCCCACCCCTCTCCCCTCTGGCAACCACCAATCTGTATCTATGAGTTTGGATTTTGTTTTATTTTTTAGATTCCATATATAAATGAAATCATGTAGTATTTGTCTTTCTCTGTCTGGTTTATTTCACAAGCATAATGACCTCAAGTTTCATCCATGTTATCACAAATGACAAGGTTTCATTCTTTTGAATGACAGAATAATATTGCATTGTGTGTGTGTGTGTGTGTGTGTGTGTGTGTGTGTGTGTATCTTCTTTATCCATTAATCCATTGATGATTCTTAGGTTGTTTCCATATCTTGGCTATTGGATATAATGCTGAAATGAACATGTGAGTGCATACATTTTTCATTTTCTTTTTCATTTTTCATAAATATGCAAGAGTAGGATTGTTGTATCATATGGTAGTTCTATTTTTAATTTTGGGGGGAACTTCATATTGTTTTTCATAGTAGCTATTCCAATTTACATTCCCACCAACATTGCACAAGGGTTCTCTTCTCTCCACATTCTCACCAACACTTTTTATTTGTCTTTTTTTAAATTTTTTTTAATGTTTTTATTTATTTTTGAGACAGAAAGAGACAGATCATGAGCAAGGGAGGGGCAGAGAGAGAGGGAAACACAGAATCCGAAGCAGGTTCCAGGCTCTGAGCTGTCAGCACAGAGCCCTACCCTACCGAACTCACTGTGAGATCATGACCTGAGCGGAAGTCCAAGTTGGACAACCAACCGACTAAGCCACCCAGGCACCCCTATTGTCTTTTTGATAATAGCCATTCTGGCAGGTGTGAGGTGGTATCACATTGCAGTTTTGCTTTGCATTTCCCTGATGAGGAGTGATGTTGAGCATCTTTTCCAGTGCCTGTTGATCATCTGTATGTCTTCTTTTGAAAAATGTCTATTCAGATCCTCTGCCCACTTTTTTTAATTGGTGGTGTCCTTTTTTATTAGATCATTCATGGGGACTTTGACTTCATGACCTAATTATTTCCCAAAGCATCCACCTCCTAATACCATCACATTTAAGGTTAGGATTTCAACATATGAATGGGTGGGGGTGGGGCACAAACATCCAGCCTATAACACACAGGAAAAGGAAATGTAAGTGTTGGAAGATCTGGTCACATAGCATCAGAATAGAAAAATTCACATGGGTTTGTGAGTATACATGGGATCCCTTTTTTTTTCCAAAAAAAATTTTTTTAATGTTTACTATTTTTGAGAGAGAGAGAGAGAGAGAGGGAGAGAGAAAGAGAGAGAGCTTGAGCAGGGGAGGGGCAGAGAGAGAAGGAGACACAGAATCAGAAGTAGGCTCCAGGCTCTGAGTTGTCAGCACAGAGCCCAATGTGGGGCTCCAACTCACATACCATGAGATCATGACCTGAGCTGAAGCTGTATACTTAACCAACTGAGCCATCCAGGAGCCCCAAAATCTTTTTTTTTTTTTTGAAGTTAAATTTGACTGAAAGATGAAATAAAATGTACTCATTTATGTGAAAGTGTTTAAAATGGAGCCAAGACCCCAAGGAGGTGGGCCTTATGCATGTCCTCCCTGGGGGAAACCATTAACTTTTGAACTGGCCCAAACCACAAATATTCCAAGGGCTCTGCAGGAACACACCTGCAACTTCCTACAGTAATGGCCTTTTGCTTTGTGACAGCCTTAGCAAGCAATTATGGGTAGCCAAAATTAGTTTTCTGATACCAACACCAAACAAAATTTGTCCCTTCTTTGTCCCTTTTTGTCTTTAAAAAACCCTTGACTCTTGCTCCCACATAGGAGATGATTTGTGTTGATACCCGAATCTGTGCTTCCTGAATTGCAGTTCTAAGACCTCAAATAAATGCTTCTGTTTTATTTTAATTCTGCCTCTTTTTTTTAGGTCGATATTTCCATAACATGTAATTATCATTTAAAATTTTACAATTCAGTGATACTTCATGAGTTCTTAGTGTTGTACAACCACCGTCTCTATCCAGTTGCAAAATATTTTCATCCTCCCGGAAGAAAATCCCATACCCATTAGGCAGTTTGTTCTCATTCTCCCCTCCTCCCAGCACCTAGCAAACAGCACTCAGCATTCTGTCTCTATAGATTTACCTATTCCGGGCATTTCATATATAAACGGAATCATACAACATTTGGTCTTCCATATCTGGCTTCTTTCACTTAACATAGTGTTTCCAAAGCTCATTCATGTTGTAGCATGTAACAGAACTTCATTCATTTTTATGAATGAATATTGTTCCATTGTGTATATAAACCACATTTCATTGACCTCATCCAGTCATGGACGTTTGAATTATTTCCACCCTTTTGGCTATTGTGAATTATGCTGGTATGAATATCCATGTATGAATATTTGCTTGAGTACCTGTTTTCAGTTCTTTTAGGGTATATACCTACAAGTGGAAGTGCTGGGTCAAATGGTAATTCTGTGTTTAATTTTTTGAGGACCCTTCATACTGTTTTCCATAGCAGCTCCATTTCACATTCCTACCAGCAATGTATAAGGGTTCCCATTTTTCCACATCCTTGCCAAAAGTTGTTATTTTCTTTTTAATTTTATTATAGCCTTCCTAGTGAGTGTGAAGTGGTATCTCACTGTGGTTTGAAGTTGTTGTTTAAGATTGCATGTCGGTGTTTTCTCCAAATTCACATGTTGAAGGCTTAATCCCAGTGTGATGATATTTAGAGATGGGGCCTTTGGTAGGCAATTAGGGCATGAGGTTGGAGACTTCACCATAAGAAGACACAGCAAGAAGATGGCTGTCTGCAGGAAAGGGCTGTACCAAGAAACAACCACACTGGCACTCTGCTCTCAGACTTGCCAGCCTCTTAGTTCTTCAGAGCAAGGATATTTTTTCTGGGGTGAGCAGATAATTTTAAAGATGCATAACTGCTCTGGAAGGGGGAAGACTCTTTTTCTTGGGTTCTCTGAGCTTTTATCCTTGGGTTACCACATTGCAGGAGTCAGAGGGCCAAGCTCTCCTTCTCAGGGCAAAGTATAGCAACAGAGAAAGAAGGTTAGTGTCTGGGGTATTCTGGAATGGGTGGATGACATGATTTTCTGACAGAGGACAGTAAAATGGCAATGCCACAGACCTCTGTGGACTCAGATGAAATCATAACCTCCCTCCATGACTGAAAGTGATGCAGAGGATAGCTTCTTAGGAGGCTCGAGGGGATGGCAGGAATTTCTGTTTCTTTACTTCCTAGTGCTAAACAAATTATGCCATTTGCTTTTCCTGTCGTTTAATTAAACTTCCCTTTCCTACACAGTTGTGTAGAGAAGGAGAAATTCTTCCTTTACCCTCAAGGTCTTCCAGCTGGACTAAGAATTAAATTTACATGAGACAGATAAATAAGAGAAAAAAAAAACCCTAGTTTTATTAGGTGCACAGGGAGACCCAATAATGAAATGGAGACCTAAAGAAATGACCAAGGTAGGCAGTTTTTACACTTTTTAGACAAAGAGACAATAAATCATGAGGGATCAACAAGACAAAGAAAACTTAAGTTTAGGAGGTTCAATTAGGAAAGAATTCTAAACAGAATTTGGGCTGAGGTAGTCAATTTACACAGCCTTCTTGGCTATAAATTTCCTGTCTCTGGGTGGTAAGGATGTCTCTTTACCTCCTGGTACAATGAGGGTACCTTTCACAGGGGAGACTTATTTCCTCCTTTCAGGGGGACAGAGGGCATTCTGAGTGTCTTTATTGCACAGGCTGTCTCTCAAGCAACTTTTATTTAAAATTACCATATGCCAAGGTGGCACAAATTTGAAGCAGCCTGCTCTCAGCCCCTACAGAGGCCAGAGTATCTGGAGGTCAAGGAACAGTATGCCCTGGAATAGATGTCCCTATAGTTTGGGTGGGGGCTTGCTCCTGGAGAATAAGGATAAATTGCCAAAATCTTACCAGTTTTTTCCTTCTACAGAGGCCCCAAGATAGAGCTTACATAAGACAGCCATCCAGCTCTTCCCTTCCTCTGTGGCTAATAGAGAGGCAGCTGTGCTAAGCACATACCATGTCTTAGGGGGATGTTCCATGCATGAAAAAAAGACATTGTGTGAGGAAGCCAAATCCCAGATGTATTTACAAATCTTTCCAATAAACTGAGGCTAAGGTGCTGTTCTTCCTGGAAGAGTTTAAAAAGAAAGAAAAATCTGAGAGGGGAAAATTAGGTACCTGGAATATCTTCCTTTTAAATGAGAGTGAGAAACTGGTTCCTACCTTGAAGTAGAGAGTTTAAATTTCCAAGGTTCCTGTACCCACTGCTATAAAACAAACATGGAGCAACCAGGAGCAATGGCAACAAAGAGACACATCCTGTTGGGTTGCTCATCTAAAAGCAATGGGCTAATGACCCTTAGCAATGCTACATTATGCAGTTGGAAGAATGAAAAGCAAATACCCTTAATTTGGAGGCTACACAATTTGTTCACCCCTCGCACTGATACCAGACCTCGTTTTTGCTGAACTAATCTGTCTGCTGCTCTTGAGCCATGAAATTATTTGTCATTTCTCTCTAGTGAACTGTTAATGGGGAGCACTAAAATTCAATTTAAAAGTGGGAGTTACTACATAATACTACTGTTGATGATGGATTATGGGATTTAAAGAAATGTCCACATCATAACTTTTTTAAGGTTATAAACTATCTGAAAGAAATGACCTCTGTAATATGCTAATACAGAAGAAGCCAAACATGTTCTTGAGAAAATCATTATTTATGAGACTTCATCATCATCCTATGGACAATCCTATCATCTAATTTCAAGGACCCACTTCCACTCCCACTCAGGAAGAATCCACTGGATCCAAGTGAGTAAAAATAATTACCACATATCAGATGGGAATAGTGACAGCCAAACCTCTGTGGCAGAAACTTCTAGATGTTTACCAACCACTTTCCTCTCCTTTCTGGGCCATAGATGGGTTACATTTCCCAGACTCCTCTCTTGCTCTGTGTGGTCATGTGACTGGATGTGGAACAGGGCATGCGATAGGAAGTGAGATGCATGACCTCCAAGCCCTGCCCATAAATACTTATGACTTGATATACCCTGTGCTCTTTTCCCACACTCCCTTCCTTGGAAACAACATGTAAAAAACAAAGACAATTTAGAAGAGAAAGAGTCAGGTTTCTGAATGATTGAACAGAAGATATCCACTCATCAGATACATACCTTTGGTTTTTTGGTGTTTTTGTTTTTGTTTTTTGATGTTTATTCATTTTTGAGAGAGAAAGCCAGAAGGCGGGAGGGGCAGAGAGAAAGGGAGACAAAGGATCCAAAGCAGGCTCTGTGCTGTCAGCACAGAGCCCGATGTGAGCTCAAACTCACAAACTGTGAGATCATGACCTGAACTGAAGTCGGATGTTCAACCAACTGAGCTACCCAGGAGTCCCCATACCTTTGGATTTTATACAAGTGAGAAATAACCTCCTACTTGGGTAAGTCACTAGATTTTGGAATTTATCTATTATACCTGTGGCACATATTACTTTCCTTTCTTTGGTTGAATTGACATGTAGTTTTAAAAAGTGGTCAAGCACATGGGCTTTGGTGTCAGATAGATCTGAATCTGAATCCCTGATCTGCCTATCTTGGCTGTGCAAACTTGGGCAAGTTGCTGAACCTTTCTGAGTCTCTGGTTTCTCATCTGTAAAAGGAAGATGACAAAGTCCCCTGAAGGGTGCTTGGTACCAATTCCAGGGTGTTCGTTTCTCTCCCACACCACCAATTCTTGGACACCAACTGGGATCCCACAATTCAACTCAGTTTTAACATTATTTCCTAGAGACAGCATCAGCTCCCACAGGTTAAGGGCTCAGTCCAACAAGTCTGCCTCCACTTCAGATACGAGACACAAGTCCAGGTTGTTACCAGTGCTGCTGATGGACTGGTGATAAGTCAGACGTTCCCAGGATCCCCTTTGTAGGTTAGTTAGTCCTCTAGAGCAGCTCTTGGAACTCAGGAAACCCATTTACTCACTAGATTACTGGTTTATTGCAAAGGACATTAAAGGATATGAATCAACAGCTAGATGAAGAGACACATAAGGCAAAGTATGGGGCAAGGGCACAAAGCTTCCATGCTCTCTCAGAACCACTATCTCAGCACCTCTATGTGTTCACCGACCCAGAAGCTTTCTGAATCTTCTGTTTTTTAGGTTTTTGTAAAGACTTCATTTCATAGGCATTATTCATTAAATCTATTGGCCATTGGAGATCCATTAAACCTCCTGTTTGTCTCCCCTCCTGGAGGTCAGGGGTTGGGACTGACAGTTCCAACCCTCTAGTTACATGGCTGGTTTTCTTGGCCCCGATCTTTGGGAGCTGTCCAGAAAGTCAGCTCATTCACTTGACAAAAGACACCTTTATAGCTCTTAAGATCTGAACACATGGGAAATTCCAAGGGTTTTAGGAGCTTAGTATCAGAACAGGCATGATGACCAAAAGTATATTTCTTATTATAAATCAGTATCACACCACCACTCACATTAGTGTGAAAAGGTAATAAAAGCCTATTTGTCAAGTGCTGGCAAAGAACTGGCACACAATAGATACTTTCCTCTTTCCCACACCAATTTACTCCATTCAAGATCTAGGTGCAGCCCTGGCTCAAGTCAACTTTTCCAAGGATTAGGGACCCAGAATTGGGGAATCATTACATGAAATTATATATCTACTATAGGTATCTCTAATTCACAGAAAAGGTAGGGACCCAGAATTGGGGAATCATTACATGAAATTATATATCTACTATAGGTATCTCTAATTCACAGAAAAGGTAGAGGCCTATAGGCTGAATTCTACCCTCAGCCATATATTTTTGGTGTGTGTTCAGTGTTCACGGTTTCTAATGAGGTGTCAATATTTCAAACCACAATGAAAACCCAACATCTAGCTTTTCTTAAATAACTGAATCATCTGGAACATTGGGCCCATATTCCCACTTCAGCTACAATGGGGTGACAAACAGAAAATCCCATGCAACCTCACCATGTGCCAGGCACTGTTCCAAGCATTTTGCTTATAAAGTAATGTAATCTTTACAACAAACTTATGAGAGAGGAAATCTTATTGGTAGGAACTCTCATCAGTCTTATTTTTTAAAAGAGAAAAGCAAAGCATGAAAAAGATTAAGTGACTTACCCACGGTCATGACAATTAGAAGTGGCACAGATGAGATTCAAAGCCAGACATTTCAGTTGCAATACCATATCACCTTTCACATAAACCAGACCAGCCTTGGTCCTATGAACATTAGGTGCATGTACAATACTCACTTCTGTTAAGTCCTTTTGGTGAGCAACTTGCAGGAAAGGCTAGATGGAGCTTTGTTTCTTTTTTTAATTAATTCCTGAGGAAATATCGCATAGGACTTCAGTGATTTGGTGGATTGATGTTAATTTGCCGTGACTTTGGTCAGGTAGTGAGGTCACCAAATGAACTGAAGAGAAAGCCTGATGCAGACAAAAGGAAATATCTGCCAGATGCCTCCTTTTTCCAGCTCCATAGGAGGAAATAAACTGCACTGCAACAAATATCCAGATTCTCTTATCCTGCAATAAGGAGGCAGTTTCTGAACTAATTTATCTATACCCTCCCCCCACTGCCAATTATACCACTAGCTATGTTCTCAACAGACAGGGGAAAAAAAGTCAAGTGTCCATGTGAAAGCTTTGTTTGGGGGTAGTGAATATCCTAAAACTCTGAGGCAGATGATATTAATAATATCATTATTTAGCTATTGGAGGCTCTGAAGTACCAGAAGGTTAACTGACTCCTCTAGGCTCACAGTTGCTTTGGCATTCTGGCTGCCACCCAGTCCTCTGGTACTGTATCTCTAAGATTCCAATAACCCCTAAATTAGTATGCTGACTGTGGAACAGTTTTTTTTCAAAACTGAAAACATTTTTATTTGATTTTGAATCTCATAACAGCTTTATTGCATAGGTAAAACCATTTATCCCATTTTTTTCATGGTAAAACTTGACCCTAAGAGAGATTATTAACTTGCCCCTGGTCACAAAGCAAAAAGTAATAGAGAAATAACTACACATTGTCTGATTCCAGCTCCCATGAGTATTCTACTCCATTAACTGGCCATGTTCCACTTTCTTCTTAGAGTCTTGGCTTCTGGAGCCATTTCAGAGGACTTAACTCAAAGGAGGTTTATCAGAAAGTATCCTGGAGTCAACAAAAGGGGTCTAGTTCCTAGGTGGTTGGTCTGAAAATGCACAGATTGGGGTACCTGGAAATAAGAAGCAGAAAGGAAGGATAATCAAAAACTAGAAGTTGATGAACAGTTCCAAACCTGAAACACTGGAGCAAAAAAAAAAAAAAAAAAAAGTCAGGATGATTATATAAATAGCCTGCATAAAGCAAGCAGAATTGGAAGCAAGTGCTACGTATCAGTTAGGATGCATTGGCTGCATGTGACAGAAACCCTACCACAGTGACTCATCCAAGTGTGGATTTACTTTTCTTATGTAACAAGTAAGGTGGAAATTGGAGGTTCAGGGCTGGTGCTGTGACCACTTCAGTGTCTTAAGGTTCCCAAATGCCTTAGCTTTTTGCTCCTCCATCCCTAACATATGGTCATGCTCAAAATGGGGCATGGTGTCCACTGTCCATGAAGGAAGAAACTAAAAAGCTAAGGAAACAGAGAGGCAAACCAGCTGAGTCTATCTCCCTTTAAAGGACATTTCCAAGAGTCTCTCACCCACTCCCAACTTTTGGTTGCCTCTCATTGGCTTCAGTGGTCACATGACTACTCCTGACTGCAAGAAAATAAACTGAGTTTGGGGGTTTGGTTATGAGATCATCACATTGTTATCCTGAACAGAATTTGGCTCTATAACTGTATCAGTCAGTATCCAGTGTGAAAAAGATGGCACATCCAAATGAAGATGGTAAGACTATAAACAGATTGCACACAATAGGATGGCTAGTGCAGGGCATTCTGAAGGATTGATACAGTAACCTGGGACTGGTTACAGAATGCGTAGGTGTAAAGGGATGAAGGGAGAGTGACAGAAGAACCAGGAAGGGTTGGAGTAAGTCAAGAATTCCACCTTGAAAGAACCATTAACTTGGTTAAAGGACATAATCAGCCCAAGGCAAACTAAGAGAGAAAAAAAGAAAGGACTGATAACCTGCTCTTACCTTCCACCCTTCCTCTGGTATCTGCCCAAGCTCCTTATTGGCCAAACCAAACAGAAGCCAGAGGACAAACCTTTTGCTGTTGTCCATATAGGTTAGTATCCTGAGGCCTGTATCACAATGGAGACAGGAGGAGAAAGGATCTAGAGGGGCAGACGGAAGACATTTGTCATAGTTATCCTAAGGTAGAAGGGCAACTAAGTTTTGGGTTAACTACTAACAGTATTTATCAAATGTAGAGAGGTTTAAGATCCAGCTGGGGATGAGGCTGGAGAATGTTAAATTCTAGGTAATATTTGCTGAAAGCAGTTTGCAGGTAGGCCCTGAATGCTTTCTTAAGACGGAAATGCCATTGAGACAATTTTCCTTAATGTTGCTCATAAAAGGAAAGGACTACCTGCTACTTCCTGCTTCACTTCCCAAGAGAGGTGCCTTGATTTTTCTTGGTGTCCAACTCCCTTAGTACCAGAGTAGTGCTCACTCTTGACCAATGAGGGGCACTTGGAAAAGAGTTTCTCTGAATAGTGCACAGATGAGAAATATCCCGGGATTTTTACCCTCACATTTTAGGGTTCCCTCTTCTGGTCTTTTTCCTGTTTGATGCTGGGGATTTCCTGTATTTCTTTTCAGGGTTTTTTTTTTTTTTTTTGCCCCATTTTCATAGAGTGAAAAGATTCCCCTGGTCCTATGTTTTAATCAGCTAAAATTTAGATATTTCTGCCTCTGAGGGAGATTTGCCATTGGCAATGATTAAGAACAAGCAGGTTCACTGAGAAAAGGAGAATGAAGTACAGGCTGGCTGAAGAAGAGACTTGGATAAACAAAAGGGATGCTGCCTGCAACATATTATACAAATCCTCATCCTACTCTTCATAAGTCCTCGTGCTAAAAGGGGTTTATTGCAAAATCCTTGCCATGTCATCCCTAAAATATGACTGAATTTATGTACACCTGATCAACCATCACTTCTTCCAAATGAAGACATGAGGAAAGATGAAAATGCCAGCCCACTGATGCATGCACACGGTCACTCAAGCAGTCAACCAGGACCCCGATCCGACTCTTGATGGTCAGCAGCTCAGGGATAATTGAGCTGGAGAATGTGTTCATGATTACCAAACTCACAGGAAGTGTATTTATAACCAAACAAAATCCTTCCTTGAAATGAAACATTTGAGTAGGGCATCTCCCCAACCCTCCACCTTTGCTCTTGTCCTCTGTGTTCCCTCTGCTTGGAGCACCATTATTCCTGCCCTCTGCCTTTCTCTCAACTAAACTCCTCTCATCCTGCAGCTTGAGAATCACTTCCACAGGAAGGCCCTTCTTCACTCCCTAGACTGCAGCATCCCCCTACCGTACGTTCTCAAGGCATTAGGCACCCCTCGTGTGAGGCACCCTCTAATTACCTGCTTGAAGGGCATTTTCCTCACTAGGCTGCATGTACCTTGGTTGATTTCTGTGCTGTTCGGTGCAAGTATAACACTGGGATATATTAGATGTTCAATAAGTATTTGCTTGGATTTATAATTTGAAAGTAGAAATTGCTTGGGGAGCATGGAATATATAACATACACTATTGGGTTGCCCTGTGGACTATTTCATCCCAGCCTGGAAGATTGTCCCTACCTATCTGATGTTGAGAGAACCAGTAGGCAATGCTGGAAAGACATGGAAAAATTCCTGCACGGCGTCACACACAGTCCTATCCTTTTGTAAGGAACTGAGGACTCTTCTGTCTTTTGCCTGTGTTCTGAAAGAGGGTGTGGAGCAGTACTGGCACCAGAATAATAGAAAGCTTTGGGGTGTGTGTGTGTGTGTGTGTGTGTGTGTGCGTGTGTGGGCATCCAAATGGCCATGAGTAGGAGGTGTTAGAGAGCAGGGCATGGTCAGATGGTCCGTGCAAGTCTCTCTGGCTATGCCAGAAGGACACATGTGAATGACACAGGTAAGCCTGGTTGTTAACATGGTCTCATCATAGCCAAGTTGTCTCCTGGCTTCCTCTCAGAAAAGAGCGGGAGGATTTTCCAATTGCATGGGTGGTCATAGTTGTTATACTAATGAACCCTTCACTCACTCTGCACCCCCAGGAGAGACAGGGGCCTTCAGTGTTCTTCGTGCATCCCTTTCACACTCTACAAAGGTGCCATCCACTTAATCATGTAAGGCAGGATTAAACAACTGGGCTGGACATGTGTTTATTTCTACTTTGTTCTGGATCTCAATCAAGTCACATAGTAAACACTGATAGGCAGCACATAAATATGAATATAATGCATTATCATGACACTTGGGGATCCCAGTAGAGCCCCACTCTCTTTTATGTTAGCACTTCAGCCCATTCTCTTCTTCAAGATGACCCTTAGGAGTATTATAATCATTTGTCACACAGCCCCTCTTCTACTTCCTATACCACTGCTGATACCTTCAAATGATCCTCTCTCTGGGTATGCAATTACTTCCAAATCTATGACATGATGCAAGTATTAAATTACAGCCTTATCTTATCTTAGTTACATTTTCGCATGCTTGATTACATTGAGAACATCCGGACAGATTTTAGGATGCAACCTAGTGTTACTAAAATCAAATGTTCACAATTATTAGATCATATTTTTTCCTTGACCCTGAAATCTTGGGCAGAATGTGATTTGGATCTGTTAAATGATATGCATTTTAAAGTTAGGACACTTGTGCTTATGTGGATGCATGTACAATAACAAGAGTATAGGGTCTTTCCAATAACTTAACTTATGCAGGATTACAGTCATTAGGATATTCTGTGTGTACATTTCTATGGCACCTTTAACATTAGTTGGAATACATAAATATTCACGTGTAAAGTAAACTGATACTCAAGCGACAGTCACAACTTACCATTTTGTTGTGCTCCATCTGTTTGTCCACTACCCAGTCATCCTCCCAGGTCCCGTCCAACTATGGACTCCAGTCCCTACTGACGCTTCTCTTACTCAATTCTGTCTTTATGTTTTGTCTATTTCACACCAAGAAAACCCATTCCAACATATTTCCCTTATTTTCTACTTGCTATAATGGGTAAGGTATTATTTCACTATAGAATTTCATTTGTTTTATGTATGTGCAGATCTTCTATCCCAACTGATTATAAAGGTTAACAGTTATTGAGCACTTTTCCTGTATTAATTCATTTAATCTTCCCTATAATTCTAAACACATGCATTATTATTATCCCCATTTTATCAGATGAAGTAACAAAAGCAAAGAGAGCTTAAGTAACTTTCCTAGGTCATATGTAATTAGACTAATCCATCTGTTCTTTCCACAGTCATTAAATATTTATCGGTATCAATATTGTATTAGATGTTAGGCACTGCATTATAGGTTGTTCCTGGGGAGGGTCAAGAGCCTGCAGCTTTGCAGTTATAGCTATATCCGGAGCACTTACCACAGGTGCCAGACACAGCACCTGCAAGATATATGCCCATTGACTGAGTGGTTTGGATTTCAATACTGTACATGACATGATTTTTAACCTATTGTAAGAAGAACCTTGTCATAAATTTAATGTTAAATGTTATGGGAAACTCTAAGAAATCACATATGCTCTGAAATCTGTTCTTTCCCACTGAGTAGGACTGAACGGCCACACGCAGCCCAGTCACCTAGCAGATGCTGCCTTTGGGACTCTGTTCCTCCATGAAAAGTCAGATTTGGGATTAAGAATCCACTTTTAAACCAAACTGTCCACATCCTGCTGTTTTGTTTTGTAATTGCACATTGACCTGAGTGCAGTGAATGTCAGGAGGCCTCTGTCTGGCTGCCTGCTACTGAGAACCTTCTCCCTGGGGTCTGACCCAATTGGTCAAGGGCTGATGCTGCTGTCGGTTTCCCTACAGCCAAAAGATTTGTTTCTGTAAAAATTTTTAGTGGAGCAAAAGGTAGTATATTCTAGATAGAGTTTCACAAAGCAGCTCTCCAATGTTAGGAAGCAAAGTTTTGGTAATATTTCTGCTCATGGGGTGGGGTGGGGGGATAGGTGAGTTCCCAATTCTAGAATATATGCAAAAACGATATAATTTAGGCTTGGTTTTAACACACTCTCACATTCCTCAGCCAAAACTCATTAAATAAGTATGTACTGAATGCTTTGTCAAAGAATTTATAAATCTGGATAGAGTCTAGTTATCAAAACTTCTTATTTCACTCTTAATTAAATAAAGGCTATATAGGTTATCACTGGTCCATAGCTAAGATTATGTAGCCAGGTAGTGTCAGAATGGATAATAGAATACAAGCACCATAATTTCTATTCCAGAATTATTTTCTCAGTACTCAGATACTGTTAACTGCTTATTGAGTATTCCATCCCTACTACTTTTAAAATATATTTCAATTAGGGAAATTCTGATGCAAACAGAAGTTCTTTGAAACACAATCTGTGAGGCAAATTGAAGCATGCTTCTAACATAAACCAAATATATTGTTATATAGCCTGAGGATTGGTTCATTACAGAATTGGCATTCTGCTTGCAAGCTATGGAAAAACAAAAGAAAACCATAGAAGGTTTTGCATATGGCACCACAGTGAAATAGCTCAATAAAATTTAAGCAGATGCCCATTGATTGTATCTGACTTGCAAGCATTGTTTTCTTGCTCCTGACTTTATTTTTTATTTCTTTGGACTTTTATTTCTTTAGAGGCAGGTCTAGAACCAATATATATATTTGGAAGCTCCAGAAGCCTCACACTCTTGCAAGCCTCAATGCAAGTGTCCATGGCTGGGCAACATAGAAAGTGTATGGTCTGCTAAATGAAGTTGGGTATAGTGAAGAGAGGAAAGCCCCATTTATGCTCTACCTGCTTATACATCAACAGGAGACCAGATCTAGGCTATAACCAGAAGACAGACTCCTTCAATATATTTTCTGTAAAGGACAAGCTGTTATTTTTCCATGAGTCACAAAAGCAAAACAAGAGAATAGAGGTCAAAAACATTGGATTCCAACCAGGAAAGGCTAGTTTGAAAGCTTTAAAAGGAAGATATTTTTTTTGTTTCCCACAATGTAACTTGTCAGAAATCCCCCTGGGCAGGTCATGCATATGAAGCAATGTTTCTTAAACAACTAAACAAGGTGATTCAGAAAAACAAACAAACAAACAAACAAACAAAAAACAACAACAAAAAAAGTTACAAGTGATTTTTTTTTATTTTTGAGAGAGAGAGAGAGAGAGAGAGAGAGAGAGAGAGAGAAAGCACATGCACAAGCAGGGGAGGGACAGAGAGAGAGAGAATCTTAACCAGACTCTACACCCAGCGTGGAGCCCAGAGCCTGAAGCAGGGCTTGATCTCACGACCCTGAGATTATGACCTGGGCCAAAATCAAGAGTCAGACATTTAACTGATTGAGCCACCCAGGCGCCCCAAGAGATTTTTTTAAAAATTGAAGTGTAGTTGATGTACAATATGATGTCAGTTTCAGGTGTAAAACACTGATATACATTAGGAAGTAATACCATCATAAATCTAGCTACTATCTGTCACCATACAAAGGTGCTACATATTATTAACTATATTCTCTATGCTGTACTTTTCACCTCCCTGTCTTATTCATTCTGTAAGTGAGACTTTGCACCTTCTAATCCCTCTGGCCTATTTCATCCATTCTCCCACTCCTCCCATCTGACAAACACTGGATTGTTCTCTGTATCTGTGAATCTGTTTGTTCTTTGTTTTGTTTTTTTCTTTTTTTTCTTTTTTTTTTTTTTTTGGATTCCACATATCATACAAAATCATACAGCATTTGTCTTTCTCTGTTTGACTTATTTCACTTAGCATAATACCCTGTAGGTCTTTCCACGTTTTTGTAAATGGCAAGATTTTATTCTTCATGGCTAAGAGAAGAAAAATTTTAATGCTATTTCATCTGATTTTTTAAAGGGAGATATAAGTCTTTGAAATTTTTATTTGCCATCATATTAATATGAATATTTTAGTCCATTTGAAATAACTTTCCTTTTTACTTTGCATTAATTATGGTATCTTAATATTAAAGACTGATTTTCCTAAATATGATAATTTTCAGAAAGATAATTTCCTTGGTTGGGAAATAATTATTATATTACTCAAAAAATAGTTTAGACAAGGTCAATTTACCGTGTGAATGCCTTTTTATAGCTACGCACCCACTTCAGGGGAAGCAGGCTTCTGGTTCATATAGGCTTGACTTCAGGATATGCACAAATTCTCCATCCAGTCATCTTTGGTTAGAATAAGTAGGGCGGTGTCCTTCCATTTAGGTGTCATGAATGTTAATCACTCCTGATCAAAGTTACTCTTCTCAGAAGGGCGGAATGTGACTGACAGGTGTGGCAAGGCCTTATGGACTTCACTGCAATCTGCAATGGAGTGAAGAAGAAAGACACTTTGGGTTGGGTTATGTTTGCTTTGAGAAGCCATTGGGACCTCAAACTGGAGCCATTCAACAGGCACTTGTAGAGACGTGTGCATGTATAAAGGAACCCAGGAGGAGTTCGTGGACATGAGTTGTGCTTTAGGCAGGATGCCACTTTAGAATGTCTCTAAGATGCCCACTTCCTGGTGTACACATCCTGTATAAGCCCCTTCCTTAAGTGTGAGTGAGACTTGTGAGTCCACTGGTATTTTAAGTCCATGACTCGATTACTAATTAGTTAACTCTGAGTTGATCAAAAGGAGATTAGACTGGGTGAGCCCTGAAAAGAGGAACTGGGTCCTTGCTGAACGGAGAGACCTTCCTGCTGGCCTTGAAGAACTAAGTGGCTATTTGGTGAGAAAAACCTATGGAGAAGGCCACAGAGCAAGGACCCGAGGATGGCCTCCTAGGAGATAACAGTGGTCCCTGGCTACTGTCAGCAGGAAAACAGGCACATCAACCACAGCTGCAAGAAATCAAACTTAGCTACCAACAACCATGTGTACCTGGAAGAGGACACCGAGTCTCAGGTAGGACCACAGCCCCAGCCGCCAGCTTGACGTCAGCCTAGTGAGAATCTGAGTCAAAGACTGACAAAGGAAATTCTCAACTTTCAATATTTGTGGGCCCTACTCCTGGGATCCCAAGAAGCTATACTTTAACTTTTCCCAAGATTGGAATGACTTCAGCAAACTTTTTTTAAAGATTTTTTTAATGTTTATTTGTTTTTGAGAGAGAGAGACAGAGCATGAGCGGGGTAGGGGCAGAGAGAGAGGGAGGCACAGAATCTGAAGCAGGCTCCAGGCTCTGAGCTGTCAGCACAGGGGTTAGAACTCATGAACTGTGAGATCATGACCTGAGCCAAAGTCGGAGGGTTAACCGGATGACCCACCGAGGTACCCCATGCTGGGAGCACACATTGTACATTGGCTTCATTAGCAAATAACCTATAGGAAACAGTTCAAACTAAAGAGTAAAAATCTCCCCAAGTCCTAGTCCCATAGCTCCGAACCTGCAACCTTGCACATACTAAAAGCATACTGTAAAACTTGTAATTTTTGATATATCCTTTGTCATGATGGTTTGTGACCTCTTGATGTAACAACAACAACAACAACAACAACAACAACAAAGCCATCTATAACCCTGTATTAAACTCTCCTTCTGGGCAGCACTCTCTTCTTTGTGAAGATTGTGTATCCCGGGCAGCTGTCCTCACTCTGGCTGGATTAAGACTCTCTTCCCTTTTTTCTTTTTTGTTTTTTAAAGAAATCCTAAAAAGTTTGTGTGTCATTTTGTGTCAACGGGACCCAGCTAAGCCACATCCAGAATTCTGAGCCAAGAAACTGCTAATAAATTGTGTCACTTTAATGAATAAATAAATTTGTTACACAAAAATAGAAATGTAGTTTTTGGAGTCATCAGAACACTTGTGATCATTGGAACCACGGGGTGTGTGAGATTAAACATGAAGACTGCTTGCACCCAGAAATGAGGAGAGGGCATGAGCGAATTCCTAAAGAAGACTGATGTTTAACAGACAAAAGAGGAAGAGAAGCTGAAGGGGCTGGCCAGCAAAGGAGGAAGAAAACCAGCAGAATATGATCGGATGCACTGCTTTGTTCCTCTCCTGGCCTCCTTTTTCGTCTAAGACAGGAACCTCTACACCCTTACTCATTGTTCTGTTGGTGAGATTGGCAAAAGTAAGCTCATCTCAGCCTTCTGGACTTTGTCTCTTTCTCAGGATTGACATGACTACAGGCCAAGTGTCTTCTCTCCATCCTACCTTGGCCAAGCTGCCTGTGATGAGGCAGAAGCAAGAGGGGGAAGGGTCTGCAATTATAAACTGTTAACTGGCTGAGACAGAGGGAGCTATGATTTCATGTGAGTTCAAACTTTGGGACCTTGAAGAAAGTAGTGAAAATCTCATGTTAGCCATAAGTAAAGCCTCCAATAGTTTTCCCGCAGTAAACCTAATGTATTGATTCTGATTTGATTCCTATTATATTTCTCATATTTTCAAAACTCATCAGGGAAGTACGTGATTAACACTGCAGGAACAACTCACAGCACTAGACATTGAGGGAAAATAGAAGGTCAAGGAGGAAAGCACCAATGGGATCAAAGCTACAGACATCAACAATAGCAAGCTTTCAGTAAATGACAGCATATTAGGACCTGAGCTAAATTCATTATACGTATTCCCTCATGACAGTCTTCTGATGAAGCATTTCCTGTATTCATTTTACATAGATGGAAATAAGGCTTAAAATGAGGTAACCCCAGAAGGTCAAATAGCCTAGAAGGAGCTGGAATTCACATCTTAGAGTACCTAAACCCAAAGCTCCTTCCCCCACCCATGGAATTTGACCAAAGAAGAGGTTTTTATTGACCTTGAGAGTGCTATTTACTGTTTCAGGGGAGTGTTGATGTCATGAGTCAGATTGCAACTGGTTAATTAGATAAGGGGGAGTAAAGACAGAGAGAGATAAAGCAAATTTTAGCTAAATTTTTTATTCATTTTGGCAATGAAGCTCAGAAGAGGTAGAATAAGAGAAATGGGATACAGGATGGAGGAACTTCTTTTCACTAAGAAAGGAGAGGCTTTGAAACTCTTTGAATGCTGTTAGGAGAGAAAGCAGGGTGGGAGAGGTAAATATAGCTGAGAAATCGAAAATAATCTGAGGATAATTGAAAGAGGGAATGTCTCTGAGGAGGCAAGAGGGGAAACAGAGCCACGTAATGGAGAAAGTTCTTTTTCTTGGTTTCAATTTTCGTGGTGAAGCAAAAGTGTGTTTATCTGCCCAGAATAAGTTATGGAGAAGATGAGGTGGAAATGATTGTCCTTTGAGAGGTGATTATGAATCATGGGCCAGTATCCAACCAGACATGACTACAGAGGAAATGACCCAAGAACCAGCTTTTTCCGACAGCCTGGGCTGTCAATCTTTTCTCTACATAAACTATGTTTGCAAAAGAAATTTGTGTTTATCACTACTTGTACTATGATTTTAATAATTTAATTTACTGTAATTTCCCTCTAGTTTTCCTTTTATAAGTTGGCGTGTGTGTGTGTGTGTGTATGTGCGCGCGCATGTGCATGCATGTGTATTTTCTTTAAGCCAACTTTCTTTTCAGGACTGCTGATTTTGATAAGCATTCATCTCATTTAGTCTTATATCATTCACTTTGTCAACAGAAGACATTGACCGAGGTCTGCTCTCTAGGTCGTAACTTCAATACAATTCACTTTAACTCAGACTCCTGATATATCTTGGCCTTGAAGTATACAGTATCAAAACTTCTAACTGATTCTGTAAACTCTGAATTTTCCCACTGAGTTTCCCCTTAAATAAGCAGCAGATTTTTTTCTAAAAAAAAAAAAAAACAATCAAATGTGAATGAACTCTTATACTATGTCCATGATTGTGGTGCATGCTGTAGAACATAAAGCAAAACAAAACAAAAAGCAAAATTCATAGTTTGCAAACTTAAGGACCTTACACTTTAGATGCCAACACAAAACAGCATGCAGCAAACAACTAGAGAGCAATAGAAAATGGAAAGTGCTACATCCTTGAGGGCAAATGATGACTTATGTAGGCTGTTGTGTCCTTCATAGGAAAAAATAGAGCTGAGATGGCATCTTAAAGGAGAATGGAAATGGGGAGCCAAGAGAAAGAAACAGGGTGTTTCAAAATGGGAAGACACAGCGAAAAGGGATGGAGGTACAATTAACTAGAGCGTGCATGAAGGACAGTGTAGAATCTCTGCAAGAGTGTGTTTGTGCTGGAGAAATAATGGGTAAACAAGGTGGGTAGCACATAGAACCATGGGGAAAAGAAACTTTCAAGCTGGCCTAAATATCCCTCATTTTAAAGTTTGGGAGACTAGAGTAAGTGATTTCCCAAATATGCCTTATGTGGTAGAACTAGATGAAGGATTCAGTTGTTTTTTTCCTTTTTTATTTGACATTCATGATCTCAGGGTTGGGGGCTTTGCCATACACACTGCTATCCCTTATAGGACCATTGCTAGGGACACAAAATAGCATAGGAGTTAAGCTTACTGCTGTGTGATAGCTTCTGCTGTAGAAATACTGTTTTTGGTCATTACAGTCATGCCACCTCAGGGAAGGTTGCTTTTTAACCTTTCTGGGTGTCTTTCGCCTCATCAGTATAGTGGGGGGTGCTAATAGTATCCACCTGAAATGGTGTGCTTGTGTGTAATAGAGGTAATGTCCTTATCACAGCACATAAAACATATTAAGTATCCAATATATGTTATCTGTTGTTTTATTAGTTTTCATGTCAACATGATTTGAATGTTGGCCATGTTTGGTAAGGTTATTTGAAATGTGTAAAGGTAGATTAACTAGAGAACTTAGTGCCTAACAGGAGAGATAAGACTTAGAAACAAAACATTTATAATAAAAGGTCAAAAGTGATCAGGGTTGTCAGTAAGGCATTGATAAAATAGACAAAGTACTGTAAGCATTAAAAAGCAAGAGAAATTTCTTCTATGTGGATATAGCTTTGTGGGAATTGTGAATTGTTTTTAAAAATAAACCTGCTGGAAAATAAACAGCCAAATAAATACTATTTTTTCAGTCACCTTGGGAGGCTATATATTTATTATATATGAGACTTCACTTAATAGTCAACAGATATTGGGACATACCTTTGGGAACTACCTCCATGGTCTGTTTACACATCCACCCCCAGAGACTCTTGTTCCAAACATCCTTTCAGAAGGATGTGGTAGATTCTTGGTGTGGGAGCTTGGGGAGGGGAGGGGAGGGGATGGAAGGGCAGGGCACGAAGGTGTGCGTGAGAGGGCACACAGTTGGGACCCCTCAGAACAGTTGTAGAGGGTGGGTGTGCAGAGAGAAAGAAACCATCTTCTGGTGGGGATGAACAGTCCTCCCTGACTGCCCTTGAACATCACTGAGAACCCAGAGTGGTAAAGTACTTGGGTTCAGCTGGTAGGAGGAAAGTTGAGGAGAGTTATAGAGGAAGGTCTGAGGCACCCAAGAGTGAGAGGGTAAATCCATGAGAGCCCATGTCACCCAGAGACCCCTGTGCTAGAATTCTAGCCCAAAGGCAGTGGAGACTGGGTTTTAAGCTGAGTGACCCTCATGTTGACCAGAGTATTGCAAGACCCAAGCTTTCTTTCCTGTCTTTAAAGGGACTGTTTTAAACAGTTTAAAATGAAATATGGCTTTTGCTATTGCTTTTTTTATTTAAGGCCTTATTAGGTTAAGGCAGTTTCTTTCTTTTTGCTTTTTCTATTCAAGGTTCCCTGATAGTTTTGTTTTGTTTTGTTTTGTTTAATCTTGAATGCATGTAGCACTCAATTGAATAATTTTTTGGCTCCAGTTGAGATATTTTGTTTTACTCTTTTTATCTATTAATGTAAGGAATTTTATGGATAGATTTTCTAACATGATTCAACTTTACATTACTGGGATAAACCCAACTTGGTCATGATGCATTATTTCTTTCAAACATTGCTGGATCAGGTTTGCTAATGTTTTGCTTAGGACATTTACACCTATGTTCATGAATGAAATAGGCCTCTAATTTTCTTTCCTTTATACTGTCCTTGTCTGGTTTGCTTTATGACTATAAGAATCTCACAAAATGAGATTGAGATTATTCCCTCCTTCCCTCTGGAAGAATTGTTATAGGGTTGGAATATGTTCCTTGAAGGTAGCATTTGACAATATTGCTTAGATGTGATATTTTCTTAGTGTAAGTAATCTTAACTCAGAATTAAATATATATATAGTTTTTATGGAACCATTAGTTAAGTCAGTTTTGATTAGATCATTTTTTCATATAGTGTGTGTATTTTATTTCTGTTCAAAATTATTAACTTACATTATTCAATTATTATTATTACTTTTCTTTTAAATTTCTGCTGTTTCCATAATGACACCCTCCTTTAAAATCCTAAATTCCTAATTTGTGCCTTTTGTTTTCTTAGTCATATTAGCCAATGTTTCTTTCTTTTTCTTGCTTCCTTGCTTTCTTGCTTTCTTTCTTCTCAGAGACTGACCTTTGGGCTCTGTGTCTCTTTCTACTCTACTGTAACTGGTTTCTATTTTATTTATTTTTGCGCTCATCTTTATCACTTCCTTTCTTTCCACTTTGAGAAATTTTTTCTGCTTTTTTGTCTTTTTTCTAACATCTTAAATTGAACACTTACTATCTTTTTTACCATTTATATTTCTCAATAAAAATACTTTAAACTACAAACATTTCTCTGGATTTTGCTTTTACAATATATTATAAATTTGGAAATTTGGTATTATTATTTTTCAGTTTGATTTTATACTTGATCCATAGTTTACATATAGATACTATTTCTAAACATAGGAAGTAATTACTTCTATGATATTTTTATCCAACTTGTCCACTGGTAAAATGACATTGTTTAACTCCAAATGGATCACAGACTTAAATATAAAACACGAAACTACAAAATTCCTAGAAGATGACATAGGAGAAAATCTGGGTGATGTTGGGTATGACAGTGACTTTATTTTTTTAGTTTTTTAAAATACTTTTTGACAGTGACTTTTTAGAAACAAGATGAAAGATAAAATCCATGAAAAAATAATGGATAAACTAGATTTCATTAAAATTAAACGCTTCTACTGTGTGAAAGGCAGTGTCAAGAGATTGAAAAAACAAGCCACCAACCGGGGGAGAAAATATTTGCAAAAACCACATCTGATAAAAGACTGTATCGGAAATATACAAAGAACTCTTAAAACCCAACAATAAGAAAACAAAACAAAACAAAACAAAACAAAAAAAACTGATTAAAAGATGGGTCAAGGACTTTGACTCTCACCAAAGAAGATACACAGGTGGAAAATATACACATGAAAAGATGCCCCACACCATATGTCATGAAGGAAATACAAAACAGAACAACAATGAGATAATACTACATATACCTATTAGAATGGCCCAAATCCCAAATACTGACAACACCAAATGCTGGTGAGGATGTAGAATCAAGGAAGGTACTTCCCCCAGCCCCTGGTAGCCATTGCTATTTGTACTGTGTCTTTAGTTTTTCCTTTTCCAGAATGTCATATAGATGAAATCATACAGTATATAGCCTTTTCTGATTGGCTTCTATCACTTAGTAACATGCAGTTAAGGTCCTTCTATGTCTTGATCATTTCTTTTTAGTGCTGAATACTGTTCCATTGTTTGGAGGTCATAGTTAATTTATCCACTCACCTGTTGAAGGACATAATATTTTCATATTATTGTGTAATGTGTGAAAGATCTTTGGTTAGGTAGCCTCTTTCATTTTGATATTAACAATTCACTGCATCTTACTTTTTTCCATAATCATTCTAAATAAGGCTTTATCCATTTCATTATTATTTCAATAAAGTGATTTTGTTTCATTAAGTTTTCTCTAACTTTTGTCCATTTTCTGTTTTATTAATATTTAAACTACTCTTTATTATTTCCTTTACTTTTACTTGTTTTGAGTTTAATTTGCTCTTCTTTTCTTAGCTTTTTAGGTGAAATTTAACGTCACTGACTTTAAACTCCCTTATTTTAATATAAGAATCTAAAGGTGTAAGTTTCTCTCTAAACATGCTTCAGTGGTATCCACAAAATTGTTAACACTTTATTGAGATATATCATATAATATATCCATATAAAGTATACAGTTCAGTGGCTTTTGATATATTCACAGTTATACAATAATCACCAAAATCTAATTTTGTAACTTTTTCTTTACCCCCAAAAGAAAGGTTATACCTGTTAGCAGTCAATTCCCATTCTTGCATTTCTAACTCCAGTCCTAGGCAACCACTAATTGACATTTGGTCTCTCTATATTTGCCTATTGTATATATTTAATATAAATGAAATAAAAACTATGTCGTTTGTAAGTGGCTTAAAGTTTACAAGGTTTATTCATGTTGTGGCATGTAGCAATACTCATTCCTTTTAATAGCCGAATAATATTCCATCGTATGCATGTGCCAAATGTTATCCATTCATCAGTTGATGAATATTTGGGTTATTTTTACTCTTTGGCTATTACGAGTAATGTTGTTATAAACATTCGTGTCCAAGTTTTGGTGCAGATATATGATTTCATTTCTCTTGGACATATACCTAGCAGTGAAATTGCTGTCATGTGGTCATTCTATAGTTAGCATTTTTAGGAATTTCCAGACTGTTTTCCAAAGTGTCTATATCATTTTACATTCCAGACAGCAATTAATGAGGCTTCCAAATTACTAGCATCTTTGTTATTACTTGCTACTGCCTATCTTTTTAAATTTTAATTATTCTAGTGAGTATAAAATGGAATCTCCTTGTGGTTTTGATTTGCATTTCCCTAATGACTAATGTTGAACATTTTTTTCATATACTTATTACTAATTTGTATATTTTCTTTGGAGAAAGATCTATTCAGATAATTTTTCCATTTTTTAATTGGTTTAGTGTTCTTTTTGTTGTTGAACTGTAACACTGCCTTAGATTATTTTGGATACTGGGCTTTTAACAAATATATGATTTGAAATATTTTCTTCCACTTCCTAGGGTATCTTTGAAGTTTCTTAATTGTATTCCTTTAAAGTATAAACCTTTATAAAGAAATTTTGATATAGTTCAATTTATCTATTTTTTTATTTGTACTTTTGGTATCATGTGTAATAAGACATTACTTAATTCAAGAATATGAAGATATGCATAAATTTTCTATTTTCTATTACTAAATTTTCTATTAAGAATTTTATACATTGAACTTTTACACATAGGGCTTTAATCCATTGAGTTAATTTTTGAATATAGATCGAGGTAGTGGTTCAGTTCTTGCGGGTGTCCTATAATTGTCAAATTCATTGTTAATTGATAAATTTCTTTTAATAGTTCTTATGCTAGATCCATAATGATAAATTTTCTCAACTTTTGTCTGACATTGTTTTAATTTTGCTTTGATTTTTGAAGGTTATTTCATCTAGTTATAGAACTCCAAGTTGATGGACTTTTAAAAATTATTTCATTACTTTGACAATAGCACCTCATTCTCCATCCGTTTGCATTGTTTCTACTGAAAAGTAAGCAAATATTCTTATTATTGTTTCATGTGCATCTTTTTTCTCTGATGCTTTTAAGATTTTCTTTTTTTGTTTATTTTCTGTTTTTAACACTGTGATGGTTTTCCTTGTGTTTATGCTTCTTAGATTTCTTGAATCTGTTGGAATACATACACATACATACGTGTGTGTGTGTGTGTGTGTGTGTGTGTGTGTGTGTGTGTGTATGTGTGTGTAATCAGATATGGGAGTTTTGGGCTATTATTGCTGCACAAATTTTTGTTTCTGGGACTTAAATTATATGTAAGTTATTTAGCTTAATGACCCACAAGTCACTAATGCTCCACTGATATTTTTTCCTATAGTTTTTCTTATGTGTGCTTCAGTTTAGAAGGTTCCTATTTCTCTGGCTTAGTTTCCATGTATCTATTGAGATAGCTCATCTCTTTTCTATTATACTCATATTTTCCTTTAAATCTTTAACTACATGTATAGTAGCTGTTGAAAAATCCTTGTCTCCTTAAGTCTATGTTTGTCAGCAGGTATGTCATCTGTAGGTCCGTTTTTATTGATGACTTTTTCTTTGCATATATAGTATTTTTTGTATGCAAATGTTTGTTTGTTTATTAATTAATTAATTTATAATGAAATATAATTTATTAGCATACAATGTTATATTACTTTCAGGTGTCCAATGCAAAGATTCCACAATTTAATCTCTGATTCCATCTCTTTTTAAAATTTTTTTTTTATTTTTATTTTTATTTTTAATTTTTTTTTAACGTTTATTTGTTTTTGAGACAGAGAGAGACAGAGCATGAACCGGGGAGGGGCAGAGAGAGAGGGAGACCCAGAATCGGAAGCAGGCTCCAGGCTCTGAGCCATCAGCCCAGAGCCCGACACGGGGCTCGAACTCACATACTGTCAGATCGTGACCTGAGCTGAAGTCGGAGGCTTAACCGACTGAGCCACCCAGGCGCCCCAAATTTTTGAGACCATGTGAGAGACAAGGTGCAATCAACAAAGGGGCAGACAGAGGGAGACCCAGAATCTGAAGCAGGCTCCAGGCTCTGAGCATGCCAGGCTCTGGTCTGGGGCTCAAACTCACAAAATCATAACCTGACCCCAAGTCTGCCACTTAACTGACTGAGCCACTCAGTCTGCCCTCTCTGATTCCATCTCTTAATCCTCTTTATCTATGTCACCCATTCCCCACCCACCTGCCCTCTGGCAACTACCAGTTTGTTATCTGTATTTAAGAAACCATTCTTTTGTTTGTCTCTTTTTTCTTTATTTGTTTTGTTTCTTAAATTCCACATATGAGTGAAATCTTACAGTTTTTGTCTTTGTCGACTTATTTTACTTTAGCATTATACCCTCTAGGTTCATCCATGTTGTTTGCACCTCCATGTTTATTGAAGCATTATTTATAATAGCCAAGATATGGAAACAACCCAAGTGTCCCTCCATAAATAAATAAAGAAGAATATATATATATATGTATATATATATATATATATATATATATATATATATATATTACTCAGCCATAAAAATGAATGAGATCTTAGTATTTTTAATTTTTCTTTGGGCATCATAAATACCAAATTGTTGAAGGTTAAGATTTTGTTGTCATCCTTTGTGGAGTGCTTAATTTTGTTATGTATTATTTTGGTTATCTTGAGTTTGGTAAAGCTTTACTAGGGAGAATCTAGAAAACCTATTGGACTATAGTAGTCCTATTTCAGGGGTGTGACCTTTCTCAAGTATCTACAAAATGCCTGGGTAATTCAGCAAATCTCTCTGCTTAGGCCAGTCAGAACTCCAATATCTCTTAGAATCCTTATTTGGCTCACATCTCCGCAATACCTACTGTTTACCCAAGATCATAAAATCTTGCCCTACACATGCAAAGCGTAGTAGTTATCAAAGACCTAAGGAGCACCTAATCAGTGTTCTTAGGTTCTTCTCTGCAAAGTTCCCTCCTCTCTGATTATCTGACTTATAAATTCCATCTACCTCAGCTACCCCAAACATCGGTGTATGTGTTCTCAATCCTGCAAGACCATCACAGTCTGTATGACAGTTTTTGTATGGACCTATATGGAATCCAGATTTGTGTGGACTACAAATTCCAGAGCTGCTATTGAGAAAGGGGCTCTAGACAGAAATTCAGGACAATTATTTGGCCACTTAATTCTTTTCTTTTCTTTCCAGGATCACAGTCCCCTGCTATCTTTTGTCTGAAATCTGAAAATAGCTGTTCCATATATTTGGTTCATTTTTAGAGTGCTTATGGTGGGAGGGCTGGTTTGGTGCCAATTACCCTGTAACAATCAGAAACAGAAGTCCAGCATATTAAAAAAAAAAACAAAAAACCTAACACACTATCTTTTTATTCCTTTTATTCATTTTATTTCAAAACTCTCTAGAGATTCCCTATCTTATTCAGTATAAAAGTATAAGTCCTTCTCAAGGCACTTATAAGGTCTTGAATCATCTATCCCTCTGTTATTTCTCTGACTCTATATCTTATTCTAGCCTCCATTCCCTCATCCCTCAAATCCAGATGTGTTGGCCTTCTTGATCTTCTGTAAACACACCAACTTTATTTCTCATATGTTTACTTATAGTTGTCTCTAAATATGCTTTCCCTCATTATCTACATGATTAATATCCTCACTGCTTCCAAGGATCTGCCTCAAATTAATCTGTAAATATAGATATTCCTCACAATCCTATATACAATTATATACAATATATACCTCACCCTTCCCCATCACTTTCTATTCCCTCTTATCAGCCTTATTTTCTCCATAGCATTTAGCAATACTTAATACACTCCATAAATCCCCAGTCCTGCACAAGCTCTGGAACCATTACTTGGCTTACAGTTTCCCAATAGTTATTCTGTACCCACCATCATGGAACCAGGCCCTATATATGAGCAACTTAGAATTCAACCAAGACTCAATGAAACTTCTTTGCAGTTTTATTTATTTTTCTGTTTACATTCTTCCTACTAGAATCAAAGAAGACAAATATTTCATTTTATCCTTGGAACCTGGAATAGTACCTGGTAACACTAAGTGTTTAATTCATAGTTGTTGACTTTGTACGATGACATTCCTCATGTATTTGGAGAAAATGACATCTAATTTTTAATCATGAGTGAAAGCAAGATATTGATAAAAATAACAAATGTTTGGGTTTATTATTATGGGGAAACCAACTAGGAATGATTAAGAGAACTTCTGAGGAGCACAGAGAATCTTCTTGTGAAGAAAATAATAAATTTGGAATAAGTCCAATTAGTAGTGCTAAATCTCTTGTTTTTTCCATGAAACCTTGGCTTCTCAGGAATAGAAGACTAAACCCAACAAATATTAGCAACTAACAAAGTTCATGTGGCAGAAGGACAAGGAGATAAGAACTCTGAGAATACTGATGAGCAGTGTAGGCTGGTCAGTCTAGGAAAATGACATCCCTAAATAATAAGAAAGAATCAAAGACTGGAGGTCATGGGGGGCAAAGAACATGCAAGATGGGAGTGAAGATGAAATGTAGTTGGAAGCTAGTGGTTAAAATTTGAATTTCTCTGGTTTATTTCTGAAGGGTTGGAGAGATCTCACTGATGTCACTCACTTTATCAATGAGGAAGTTAAGCCCCAAGCTGGAGAAGTGACCTCTGCAACATTTCTAGTTCAAAAGCAGTCTACCTGAGTGCAGTCCAAGTCCCCAATGACCAGTGGAGAACAAGTCTGCCACTGGGCAGCTTCTCCCACCCAACTGTCCCTCCACATGGGGTCCCAGCTATAGTCATTTATTCTCCCTAGATTTCAAAACTTCAAATTTCCCAAAGACAAAAGAAGGAAATATGTAGACTACAGTTCTGCACTGTTTTCTTTGTGGTTCAATAAATTTTTTGGCTTCAGAGCATTTGTTGTTAAGACAAGTTGAAATGTAACTGCCTCAAAGCATTTAGCTTGCCAGCAGGATGCCTGTCTCTAGCTGACAGGACTGGCTGCCTTGTGTTGTTTGGGTTTCTAACCAGGTTGTCTGACAGCAGGGAACTTCTCAGTTTGATCAAGGACAGTGGGCTCTAGATCAGTGCTCATCATTTGTCAGGCTTTCCTCTCAGACTGGGAAAAATCTCATGGCCACATTGGCTTTTGGCTCAGCTGGAGCTCAGAGAGAGGCAAACACCACTCACCTGAGTTATGAGTTATAGGGGAGTCTTCCGGTTTCGGCATGGTGTGGTGGAAAGGTCAGTGTGGTGGGCCAGGAAACCTGTGTTCCAGTCCTCCTTCACTATCTACTTGAAACATGTAAATAAAATCATTTCACTGCACTAAGCCTTGGTTTAATCATCCCCAGAGTAAAGGAATAGAAGACATCATCTTTAGGGCTTATTCCTGTTCAAAAATCTGGAATTGCATGGAAACAGATAGGAATCTTTCCACATGAAGACAAATGGGATAAAAGATGAGTGAATGAAAGTCTCCTAAGAGATTCCTATTACTGTTTTATTACTGGTTAATGATCATAATGCAAAATGAGTTAAGGATGAACCAATGACCCTTAAAGTGAATTCCAGCACTTGTAAGAAAATCTGAGATATCCTGGCCATGAAGGGGTGAAGCTGCTTCATAGGAAGCAGGGAGGGGTAGTGAGGTCTGAGTCTGGACAGTCAGTAAGCAGAGTAAATTAGCCCCAGTGCTAGAGAGGAGGTATTTGCTGATTTCTCTGCTTTATACCCGAGATGAATTGCTTTGGGTTCCCAGATGTTAATTGTAGCCAGAAAAAAGGCCAGAACACTGCAATTGTGTGAAATATTCAGAAAAACACATGATTTGGAATTGAGTAGACCTGGAGTCAAATCCAGTTCTGGTACTAACTTTCCATCTTTTCTGAAATCAAATTCTGACATTAGTAACTCGGGGATAATTATATCTTGCACGGGCTTTACAAGGATTAGAGATAATATATGCAAAATGTTTGGCACATGGTACGCACTTGCTAAATGGTATCCGATTTTATCATTGAGACATGAGGAAAGGGACAAGAATTGTAGCCCAAACAGCAACACAGATACACTGCAATTTTGGCAAACTCAGGACATCTGGGGATACTCCCAGATCCAAGCATGATTTTGTGGAGAGGTCCTCAATACTACCATATAAGTAAGGAGAGGGATGTTTTTAGGATGTGTGGTAGCAGCTACGGAAAGGTACATAGTCACATGTCTCTGAGCTTCCTTTTGGGGACTACAGAGCATTGTGACCCCATAGAAGAGCAAGTTGGAAATAGGGATCTAGGAACCTGCCTTGAAATAAAGTTTATACATACATTTATGAAAGATTGAAAAACGTCAATTGTGCATTTCAAGGAATGGAAGGCTTATAGAGTGGGGGAGGGGATGGGGAGACAAAGCCCCATCCTCACCACACTTTTTGATGCCATCATAGCAAACAAAGTATAAAAGCAAAATTTCCACTTATAGAGTTTCATGCTAACTAGGACATTAGAAATTGCAGCCAGTTCTAAACACTTAGCATGGAAAACAAAAGCTATCAGCCAAATGCTAATCAGCGTAAAGGGATAAATGCCTATAAAACTTGATGTTTGGTTTCAATCTCCCTCTACCCCAATACATATGCATGCATGTATAATCACACACACACACACACACACACACACACACACACACACGCTCATTAGAAATAGGAGTAACACCCAGAAGGCAACAGGGTTTCCACTGATTGTCCACTCATATACTATTCATTTGATAAAAATGATGACAAAGAGTCTCTCCTTCACCAAACTCTAGTCAGGCTTATCTGAGCTCTTTTTCATCTAGTTCCTGTGGTTGGACATGCCCTCAATAGTCCAGTTTTGGCAAGAATCCTATCATGCTCATTTAGCCAGAACCTTTCATCCTCAATCTGATCACTCCTGATACCTGATCAAAGGTCTCATCCTGCACCATCCCCCAGATGATGTCTGATCACTTTGACCTGCCTTCAGCAAGAATCCTATTAGGTCAGTTTAGTAAAGAATTACCCTGCCCTCTGTAGTAATTTTCCATCTCTAGACTCTCCATCTCCTCCCACACACCCCAACCCCTTCCCAATTCTGCTCCTTGGCTCTAAATTCCCACTTCTCCTTGTTATATTCAGAGTTATATTCTCTTCTACTGTAAAACCCCATTGCTATGGTCCTGTACCTATCACAATAGTTATTTTTTTTCCTTTTTTCTTTTTTAAATTGTTTTAAATAGACTCCATGCCCAACTTGGGTGTTGAACTCAGGACTCTGAGATCAAGAGTTGAATGCTTTACAAACTGAGCCAGCCAGGCACTCCTAACACAATAATTCTCAATAAAGTCTGCCTTACCCTTTCAACAAGATTCAGGCTTTTTTCTTCTTTTTCTCTAACAATTGTTGCAGGATTCTTTTTACCTCAATACCCAGGATTCATTGTCTCACACTTCGCAGCCTGAAGAGGTGGACACAAAATGAGCAGAAAGCAAAAGTTTATTAGAGCATAAGATCAGAAAGTAAGAATAGTATGAACTCTCCCTTTACAGATTGGGGGCATTAGAAAGTGAATACCCACAACAATAGTCAAGAGTCCTTGTTTTACAAGGTTCTGGCCAGTCCTACTTTCCCTTCCCCTTTGTTCCTTCTCAGCTCCTACCCTTACTGGCTGGATAACTCTAGGTGTTGGGTTGTCCATTCCTGATTGGCTCCATTCCATTGTATGAAGAGTCAGACTGGTCATAGTGTCCCTCATGTAACACAAGTTTTATGGTTTGCTGTTTTTTAGTTAGGTATTTTTGATGGAGTTTTGGGGTGATGGAGCTTCAGAGAGACGGCCAAGAAAGAATTCTTGAAGATGTCTTTGGTGCAAAAAGGTGATTTTATTAAAGCACAGGGACAGAATCCAGGGGCAGAAAGAGCTGCACTGGCTTTGTGAGGAATGACTTCTTACATACTATGGGGCTGGGGGGAGGTTAAGTTGGGAGCAAGTTTCTTAAAGAGACTTTCATATGCTAAAGACTCATAGGACACTGAAGGCCTAGCTATTGTCAAGCTAAGGTTGTTTTACCTTCTAGCAAAGCATTATCATTAAGACAGTGGGGGGTTCCTGGAAAAACATTTTACTCTGTCTGCCTCAAGTATTTGTCAACGGGCTGCAGGTTATAAAGAAATTTAATTTTATCTGCCATTTCCTTCTTGCCTTTGTTCCTCACATCACTTATGGAGGGGAGGGTGATATTAGGGCTCCAGGAAACTGAGTCTATAGGTTTCTGGAGATTAGGCTATTGATAAGATTGCCTTTTTGTTGTAGTTTACTAAGATATTCATAAACTGATGGAGACTCTATCAGTTTAACTATTTGTTTTCTGTCCTTTCCTTTTTTCTTGGGCAGCCAGGGGGGCCTGAGGGATGTCACACACATCCTTCCTGAGCCTTTGTGGGTGGGTAATGCTAGCTTGTGTTCTGCCCTCAGCTTGCCTTATGGTCCTTCTTCATTTTGATTGTCAAATTCCCGATGGGAACCTGAGGTGCTGTCTATTACATTCTTAAGAGGGACCTTATGCCCGATGGGGTTTACTGTGGGCAGACGCTCCCAGCACTGTTCCCAAAATATGTGTTTTTCCCTATCCAGGCACCTCAGGTCCTCACCTTTCCCTCTCTTCCTACTTTATCATATCTTTCCCTATCATGCAATGAACACAGAAAAAGAAATAAACTAGACTTCAAGGCAAAGAAGGACAGAGAATAGAAAGCAGCCTCTCTAAATATATATAAGTGTAGTAACCAAAACATCATGTTAAATGTAATAAAGTAATCAAATATTTGCTAATTATGTTTACAAAGGTCCAGAGACAAAAGTTACTATTCTTACTTTCAATGACCGCCAGTCCAATATGCAACTTAAGTGTATACTTCTATAGGACTTTATGCCCCTGATAATGCTACTTCAGGGAAGAGAGGGAGCCTGGGATGTGTTTACATTGTTCTAACTACTTAATAGTTAAGTGACCTTGAGCACCTAGGAAGGTGCTTTGAGGCTTGGTGGTTTCATCTTTAATAGAAAGGTAATAATCCCTACCTCACTAGATCGCTGGGAAGATCAATTGAGTTAATGTAAGCAAAGGAGCTCTATAAACTTTAAAAGCCCCATACAAATGCTAATTGTAGTTATTTTCTTCTCTCTTAAGAGTTTAGTTGGCCTTCTTGATGAAGCTTTTCAGAGAAAGGCAAAATTGACCCTGAGCTTTCAAACAAATGCCCTTTTAGATATAGTCTATAAATTATGATTTGAATTAAAAAAGAATGGATAACTTTAAAAATTCACCAGTTTTGAAATACTCTGTCCATCCTCCTTCTTTCCTGTCTCATTGGCACCCCATGCTGTTTCCCAGAGTTTGGCCCCTTGTTCTCAACTCTCCCTGGTGGGAATTTCTTCCTCCTTTCATTTTCTCCTCTCCCAGTCCAAAACCTTTGAGAGAACTGGCCAGCTAGTGTTACAGAACCAGGCTGGAGCGCTTGCGGAAAATCCAAGCAGCACTCAGAGATCTTGGTGGATCGGAGATTTATTTAACCCTGGCGGGCTCAGAGGAGACCGTTTCTCCAAAGATCTGAGCGCCGAATGCAAGTGGGCCGGGTAATTTGTAGTGTCAGCTTCCATATCTGTGGAGGTTTTCGCGTGCACAGCAAACGAAAGAAGAAGAACCTTGGAGGGGTCTCTAAGCTAGAGACCAGAGCTTGTTTTAGCCCCACCGGCCATCTTTGGCATACTTTAGTCACTTCTCCAACACTAGGACATCCTCAGCAGGCACTTCCAAGAGTTTGACAATTATGAAACTCCACCAAGAAAAGATTTAAGCTGATCTTCAAGACAAAGTTATCATCTGTTGCAGAAATGACTGTAACATGACACACTTCTTAGACATAGATCTTATTTGATGGTAACTGAGTATCATTTCTAAAGGCACACCAGAATCATAAAATTGGAGACAGGAAAATGACTGCAGGTACCAGGTAGGAATCTGAGGAATGGGGCAGGATTGGGAATGCTTCCCCCACCCCAGCCCCTAACCTCCCCCCAGCTCTGCGCACTGACCTGAAGAATGTAAACCCTGCTGCTACTTCTTCCTTCCAGACAATTAGGCTAATGAGGAATTGAGGCTCCGTTACAGTCAGAGCAGTGGATGTGGGGTTTTTTTTGTATGTGTGAAATTCCTTGATTTTTAAATATTGCCAATTGATTAACTAAGGAAAAGAGATAAAGACCTAACAATGCAGGCACCACAGAAAATACATTTATAAGACACCACGGACCTATGTTTTGGCCTAATTGAACTAGAGCTAAAGAATAGAAATCCATCAACGCGGATCCATCCTCACTACCAGTATTAAAATAATTCAGAGTATATGTCTTACTGAAAGGTGTGTGAAGAACAACAACTTTGGGTTTTCAGGGTCACTTGTTATTATCTTATGTGAACATTTATGTTGTTAAACTACAGAAATTCAACTGACTAAATTTCAAAGGTCTAATTGGCTTTATTAATTGATTCATGAATTAGGCAGCCTCCCATTTAGCAAATAGGAAGAAGCTCCACTGAGCTGCAGGAAAGGAAAGGTTTTTAAAAGCAGAGAGGGAGTGGGAAGAGGGGTTTGATTAGCAAAGAATGCATCGTTTTAGGCAAGGCCTCCCTCCTAAGGGGTAAGAAAGGGGTCTGTTGGTTAATTTCCTAGTGCTGACTAGGAAATTCCAGATTGGCTGCTTAAAGGTTGTAGTCCTGTGGGGACTGAAACTGCAGTTAAGTGTTAAGTCTGGGTTTGCGGATGTGGGGTCTTAACAGAAGTGACTCCATTTGGTTTTCTTTGTAACAGTGTTCATTCATTTATTCCACAAAGGTATATATTGGGCCATAGATTTCCAAAGAGTGCTGGGCAAAATGTAGAGGTCAGAGAGGTAACATCTGGGTTTTAAGGAACATATAATTTGAATAGCAAGACAAGGCATTTACAAATGAAAACAAATTATGGTATGAGAATTCAAATGATATAAAATCAACATAACAAAGGGATTAGTAGCCTTGGCCGTGGAGTCAAATGGGCATGGCACCAAATCCTGGCTCTTACTCGTTTGTGATCTTGGCAAATTACTTATCCTCAGTCTTCTTGACTGTGGATTAGGAACACTAACAGAATCTACCTCCTAAGAATGCTGTAAGGGTTAAATAAGATAATACATGTAAAGTTCTTTGGACAGTGTCCAGCACTGAGTTGATCAAATATGCAAAAACAGTAATAGCAATGGTAATAATCATAATAATATTGGAAGTGTACAACTCTGATACCACAAAGCAGCAAGGGATGAGGTTCATTGTGAGTGGCATGGCTAGTATGAGTTAGACTCTTGCTATTTAAGGGGTTGCTGTATGCATAAGAGACACTGACACATTCTGGGAGCCTGTTAGAAATGCAGGAGCTCAGGCCTCCTCCAGATGCATCAGAATGTGTGTTTTATTGGGCACTTTCCCCAGGTGATCTGCATGCATATTAAAGTTTGAGGATCATGTTAGAAGATACCAGAGGAAGAGTGAACTATGTGTACTAGAGATGAACAGAAGCCTCCAGGATGAGACAGGATGGACAAGTTTTTCAAACTTTTTGGTCTCAGAACTCCTTTACAGTCTTAAAAGTTATTGAGGAACTTGAGACCTTTATTTATATGTTTTGCTGATCTGTTTAGTGTCTAACAATAAAAGACAGCTGGCTTTTCATATGTGCTTCAACATTCAATCTGTCGTACTATTTTATTTTGGTTGAAGTACATGAAGAAAATTTGGCTTCACATAAATATGTAGCTTGGAAAGGCAGGAGTATTTTAATATGCTTTTCAGATAACTATGTATATTCTCTTTTGCTATGTCCCCTATAAAATTCTGTAAGTCATAGTATCTTAAATTTGTGAAATATCAAATTTAATGAGTCACCATTTGGAAGACGTGGATAACTCAGTGAATGAATATTTTCCAAGTGACCAATGCATGCTGCTACAACCAGAACATGTGAAGATCCATTCAAGGCAGACTAACGGATTTAAAATTTTGTTTTGAATATTTATTTATTTTTTGACAGAGACAGAGCACGGGTGGAGGAGGGGCAGAGAGAGAAAGGGAGACACAGAATCGGAAGCAGGCTCTAGGCCCTGAGCTGTTAGCACAGAGCCCAACTCCAAGCTTGAACTCAAAAACCGTCAGATCATGACCTGAGCCTAAGTTGGACGTTTAACCGACTGAGACACCTAGGCACCCCCAGATTAATGGATTTTAATGTAACACTATGAATATAGACTAATGGATTCTAGCCTATATGGACTAATGGATCTTAATGTAGTAGTACCAGAACTTCATTGCACAAATGCTTTTCCTCCTGCAGAAGACCTTTACATGTACTTCCTATTTCTTTATGTAGAATATTAAAAAGAAATAAATGTACTTAAATATCAAAATTAGTCAAATTAATAATTTACTCTTTAATTAAGGGCATTCATTAAGTGAAACAGTGCACAGCATTGAGAAATGCAATGGCAATGATATGGTTCAAGACCACTGCACTGATTAACTCTAGCCAGTTCTACCCACCATTGCTTTCCCACCATCAGTGCAAATGTGAACACAGTGCAAAAAGCAAATAAGATTTTAGCATTTTTAAAAAAATTTTTAATGTTTATTTATTTTTGAGAAACAGAAAGAGAGACAGAGCGTGAGCCGGGAGGGCTTGAGACAGAGGGAGATACAAAATCCAAAGCAGACTCTGTGCTGTCAGCACAGAGCCCAGCACGAGATCCATGAACCATGAGATCATGACTGGAGTCAAAGTCGGACCATCAACAGACTGAGCTACCCAGGCAACCCAGATTTTAGCATTATTATAAAAATAGTTTTGACCTCCCAGATGGCTTTGAAAGGATCATGGGTATTATAAGAGTTTTCAGACCATATTTTGAGAACTATTGTAATAGAATACTGTAAGACAAGGGTTAGGTAAGAGGTTAGGGGAAATGGAGGAGCATTCTAGAAAATGGAATTATGCCAGTGGATGTCCGGAAATAGGGGTAAGCAAAGTAGGTTCTACTGGTCTACACAAAGCAGAGTTCATACAATTCAGAAGCTACTGCTTGACCTGCTTTGTTTGCCCCTAAAAATAAAGGCATATACATAAAGGACACTTTCCTTTTAGCTTGCTTATTGAATCAGCCCCAGTGAAGCAGTCTCAACTTCAACGGGTCTACATTTTCTAAGTGAACTTGAAAATCTGGGCAATTGATTAAAGTTCAAAATTCAAAGAGAAGACAAACATGGATAAATCTCTTCTGCCATTATGTCTACCTGAAAAAAATTCACTTTTTTTAAAAAAGAGGAAGACATTATTTTTATTATTTTTAAAGCAAATTGCCATATTAGTCTTATAATACATTTTATTTTTTCTATATGAATTACACTCCCTCCCCACTCCCAAGGGATTAGAAATACTATCAGTGATTTTTATTTTATATTCTTAAAAGAAAATGTTTATAGCTCGGTAAACTATTGGTAAGGTATTAGATTCAAGATGGCAAACCACCTTTATTTTTAAATGTATAACAATTATCATCACATATTTAGGGGTTTATTCTGTTGACCATGGGGGACATAATAGTAGATTAGAACACAAATCCCAGTGCCTGGGCTTTTTTGTCCCTAATTTTTACACAAAGATAGGAGGATACTATAAAACACCAACAAAATGAAAGCTATCTCTTAAAGAGTCTATGTCAGGACTAGGAGTTAGCCATTGACATTGATTAGTACCTATGAGGTCTGCCATATGGAGACCAGCAAACAGTTTAAACATACAGTAGCCTGAGTCACTGAGGATCCCTGGGATCTCTTACTCTGTAAGGCTGTGACCATCTTCCACAGTCAGGTAGCCTCCAATGGGAACCCTCCAGGAACTAGGTTTAGTACATCTTGATCTCCCATGCTCCTCCACTAGCCAAACTCTGCCACTCAGCCTCACATCAGTACCTGATTTACCTGTGTGATTAGTCCTGGGTCATCTGGCTTGATAGCTACTCGAGAAAGTGTGTTACTCAGAGAAATGTACAGTGAGGTGCCTTCTCATCCAGATTAGGCTTTCATAGCTTACGCCTGGGGCTGCTCTCATTTTCTCTGAAATAGACTTTAAGAGATGCTTGGCTGCTTAAAATCATTAGTGAAAATAACTCACAGGAGGACTTTAGAGCTCACATAGCTGAACATGCCATTAGAGCCCTATTCTAAATCCTGCTCTGGGTGCTTTTTATTTCCTAACCTGACTTAAGTGTTCTATTCCTTCTATTCAGAGGGATGTAAAAAAAAAAAAATCTTTTCTCAGATTATAAAATCAATGTTTCTCTCTTTTAGATATTTTGTAAAACTACCAAAAAATGAAGAAAAATTAAATGACCTACTTTTTTTACTAATAGAAATTATTCAAAAGTTGGAAATGAGACATAAATAGGGTGGCACATCCTTTGAGGGCAATGACCTGCCCAAGGATTATCTAGAACCAAAAATAATAGTGTAAAACACTATATAATTTCAATTTCTAATAGCCATATTAAAAAGCTAAAAATAGGGGCGCTGGGTGGCTCAGTTGGTTAAGCATCCAATTTCAGCTCAGGTCAAGATATCTATCGCCTTTCATGAGTTCGAGCCCTGCATCAGTCTCTGTGCTGACAGCTCAAAGCCTGGAGCTTATTTCAGATTCTGTCTTTGTCTGTGTCTTCTGTCCCCCCCCCCCCCCCCCCACTCATGCTGTCTCTCTCTTAAAAATAAATAGTCATTGAAGTAAACAAAATAGGGGTACCTGGGCGCTCAGTCAGTTAAGCATCCAACTTCCATCAGGTCATGATCTCGCAGTTCTTGGGTTCAAGTCCCGTGTCAGGCTCTGTGCTGACAGCTCAGAGCCCAGAGCCTGCTTCAGACTCTGTGTCTCCCTCTCTCTCTGTCCCTCCCCTGTTCATGCTCTGTCTCTCTCTGTCTCAAAAATAAATAAACGTTAAAAAAAAAAAAAACTATGTGTATATATGTGTATAAATTTATATATAAAAATTATCCGTGTAAATGCACTTTATAATAGTTCTATATTTTTATCTTCTTTCTTATTTTTTAAATTAAATTGGACAGATATATGTTATTTTTATTTGATAGAACATCTACTTATCATCAAAATTGGTTAGTTTTTAAATGTTCTCTGATTTCATGTCTTTGACTGCTTTTCCTTCTGAGGGCAATAGGAAGCCACTGAAGAGTTTTCAGCAGGGGAGCAGCCAGAGGAGGTTTGTGATTCAAAAGATCATTCTGCCCACTGTGGGGCCAGGCGGCGGGAAGAACAGCACAGGCGGCTGGGCTGCCAGTCCCCCTGTGACCTCCAAGGGCCCAGCTGTTGGGCAAGAGAGACTTGGGGACTGGACGTGGGCCAGACCAGGAGAACCGAGTCAGCTGTGGTGTAAAGCCATTCCTGATGGGAGCTTGCAGTGTGAGAAGCAGCAGTATCAGAGGATTTTGCCTGATGATTCTGTCCAAGCTCGATATCCTAGATGTGCCCAGTATAACTGGCACTTGTTTGAATAAGATGAGGCTGACATAAGGGTTTGTTGAGACGAGAGGTTAGCCAAGACCTAGGATTAAGAGACAAAACACTCCCCCCAGCAAAAGGGTGCTGGGACATGACAACAGGACTGTCAAAGAAGGTCATATAGTCTGTGCGTACACAGCCTCAAAGAGTCCAATTCACATGAAGAGCATTCCTTGGAATTCTGCAGTTCTGTGGGCACCACTGTCTGGGAATCTGAATAGGATTCCAGTCCCATTAAGCAGCTGAAAACAGTAGAGTGACCTGAGGTAGAAAACTGTGCGTATTAACTGGGTCAACTTGGTGAGGGTATGGAGGAAAGTGCAGAACAAAAGGTGTCAAGCATTCCTGGGTTCATCCCTGGAACACGGTCCCACAAAATTAATCCTAATTCCAGACTTCAGCTATAATCATAACAATTACTAGTGTACTCTAAGGAAGATAGACCAGGGATAGACCAGGTAATGGGTTCGGCCAGTAAACCTGAGTGAGAAGGCTCTGAGCGATGGCACTGAGACAGAGGACAAGATAACACTTTCTTCAGGGTCACACTCCTCCTACACTTCAATAAGCCACAAGCCTTCTTTTCCTTCCTCCTTCCTCTCTTTCCTTTCTTCCCATCTCCTCTCCCATTCATCCATTTCCTTTGCCTATGTCTTCGTGTGACTTCTAAGGTCCCTGGCTCTGTGGTTGTGTCTGAGTGCTAATGAAGTCATCAAACTCTGGTTACCACCTGCCCCTGGCCCAAGCAGGACCGCCAACCTACTGTGCCTCTGCACTCCAGAGCAGGGCTGCCCGGAGACTCATTGCAAGACATTTATCTGCCACAGAACAATGGCATCTGCTGCTGAGAAGAAATTAAAGCTACTGCTAAGTAGAGCAGCACAGCACGTAATAGTCTTGTTGAACAAGGGAGGGTGTTTGATGGTGATGGTTGGGAAGCTAGGACTGATAAAGGTCTTCACCCATATTGCCTGCAATCCCCAAGCAGCTGGCTGTGCAGCTGCTGTGGAGTCTGGCACACTCCATGCTGCTGGACGCCGAAGAGCACATTCAGGTGTTGGGGAAGATCCAAAAAGGCAGGAAACAGCTTGACCAGGACAAGCTCTCCCTGCCTATCAACATGGGGCCACGAAAGGAAAAATCTGGGAAGGGACAATATGGAGGGCAGGGGAACAGTTTAACCAAATTTGCTGCAGTGAGATCAAAAACAGGATGTGAATCAGATGTGACAACCCTTCCCACTACAACAGGACCCTTGTCAAGTAAAATAACCTTCGTGAATTGGCTAAAAATCCCACGGCAGGACAACTGACCTCTTGGTCATTTGGCAGTCACAGAAGCTAAAAACTAGCTCCAATTAAGTTTCAAAACAAGACAAAAAGCATTGTGAGTAAGAAACATTATTATTTCTCTGAGGCAAAGGCTTCTATTTTTCCTTTGATGACCTTGGAACAATGAATTACTGAGTTCCCTCTGCAGAGGGTAAACTGTGCAACTTCCAACTTTTCTGCTATGGCTCTATTCCCTCCAGGCCTCCGGCCGGGGTGGAACAGCTGGGAAGGGCACCAGCACCAGACCGTGGTGTGGGAAGAAGGGCAAAACCTGGGTATGAATATCAATTTCCCTGCATATTAGCTAGGTGACTTTGATCTAATCACCTAATCACCCCAAGATCATTTTGTTGGTTTAAAAAGATAATAACAAGGATATATATATCAATAGGCTTATGTAAGGGTTAATTGAAAAAAAATCTATGTGAATGCACTCTGCACAATGCCTGGACAATTTCAGGGAGTTAGCAAACATTAATTCATTTCATCTTCCCTGTTAAAAATCTCTCCATATCCCCAGAAACTAACAGAGCACTTGGAATACAGTAGAGATTCAATGCATGAATGTGTAGCTTAGTATCCTGGACAGCATGAGCAGTGTTCTCTCACAAACCACTATAATTTCTGAATGTGCTGTAATTATTTGGCCTTCTAGGAAAACAAAAGTGCACAATTGAAGTTTACTTATTCACTCAACAATATATCTTAGTTGTCCACTTTGCATTAGAAACTGTTAGGCCTTGGAGATGCAGCAGTGAAAAAGACAAACATGATCCTTACCTGTGTCACTCAGGATGCTTTTGGTTCCATGTCACAGAACACCTGGCTCAAAGTGACTTAAATAATAAAAAAGGGATATTGCCTTATATAACTGGAAAAGCTGAAGGCAAAACCAGCTTCAGGCTGGTCTGATTCATCAACCTACTAAGGTCACTGCAGACTCCGTTTCTTTCTATCACGGCTCTGCCTTCTGCAGCAAGCAGCCATATGATAAGGCTGGTTGCTATCAAGGTTGTAAGATGGCCGCCAAGGTTACATACTTTTTCTTCCATATGCAGAAGTTTCCATGTTCTGGAGGCGCCTTGTCAATCTCTCTTTGTGTCTCACTGGCATTAATTGAGTCATACACATTCTTGAATATACCATAGATGAGATTGGATCATGCTGATTAGTTGAGGCCAGAGCCAAACACCCCACTCTAGAGCTAGAGTATAGTCACCCAAAGACAAAATCCATGAGCTGAGGGCAAAGATCGGAGACATCCAGTAAACCTGGGTGTGGGCAGTCGCTGGAGATAATGACCAGTCATGTTAGTGTCCCCACAGAGCTTCCAGTCAGGTTTGGCAGCTTTGAAAAGTTGACTTTTTAAGAGCAAATATTAAAATTTTTGTGCTGCTTTCCTGAGGAGAAATGTGTATCAAAAATGAATAATGTCACTTCACATTTAATAATAGAGTCACTTAATAAATTGAATAGCTAATATATTCAATAAATGGTGCTAAGCACTGTATGACATACAGCAAAATGTACAATTAAAGCCACTATGATTAAGAAGTCAAGCGTACTTAAATAAATGTAAAAAAAAATTTTAAAAATGATGGCTCAGAGCCTGGAGGCTGCCTCTGATTCTGTGTCTCCCTCTCTCTCTGCCCCTCCCCTGCTCACGCTGTCTCTCTCTGTCTCTAAAAACCAAATAAATGTAAAAGAAGCCAAGCATACAATAGACAAAATATTTTATTTACTTTTGAAATGACAAATAGCCATGTGGTAAGAGCACAGTGAATGGAGCTGACATTCATTTGTGTAGGCGTGTGGGTTTCAAATTTTGATGTGCCTGAGAATCACTTGGGGTACATGTTAAAAGGCCAGATTTTTAACCTAGCAATTTGATTCAGTGATCTGAAATGGAGCCCAGGAACCTGATTTTTTTTTTTTTTTTAACCAACACTCCAAAGATTGCAGTACAAAAGAAGGAGAGATTGACTGGGTTTACTGTTGTAGGGAGAGCTCCATGAAGCAAGCAACAGAAGGTATAGAATAGTTTTGTGCAGGGAATGTCAACAGAGATCTCAGGAGTCTGTGAGGAAAACATAGGTCTTGGTGTCTTTATTATTCATTGCAACATGCCCAACACTTAGAACAGTGCCTCCTCCGGGGTAGACATTTGCATGGAAGGGAATAAATAGTTTACCATGGGTATCTTTCATGTTGAAATGGAGTGGAGAAAGCAGAAGTAGGAAGATGAGTTCCTTGTCATGGTCTTTGCATTAAATAATATGGACTTGGGGCGCCTGGGTGGCGCAGTCGGTTAAGCGTCCGACTTCAGCCAGGTCACATCTCGCGTTCCGTGAGTTCGAGCCCCGCGTCAGGCTCTGGGCTGATGGCTCGGAGCCTGGAGCCTGTTTCCGATTCTGTGTCTCCCTCTCTCTCTGCCCCTCCCCCGTTCATGCTCTGTCTCTCTCTGTCCCAAAAATAAATAAAAAACGTTGAAAAAAAAAAAATAATATGGACTTGACCTAGAGAACATAAAAAGAAAGGAAGAAATTTTTACCAAAGCCTTTTAACAAAAGCTATGTTACTCAGCAGGTAACTTACACTCCATAGAAAACTTAGCAGAATGTTTTAATTTATTTACAGCAAGTGTGAATGTATGAGATAAAGAAACCCAGTCTCTCCCATTAGAATGTTACCATATTTCACTCTGTGTCAATGTAAGAGAGGAAAGAGAATTATATGGGAAGACAGGAGATCAGGATCAGCTTTGCTTCTCAGCAGCTGTGTGACCTCGAGGAAATTCCTTCCCTTCTTAGGAACAATTTCCTCATTGATAAAATAAAGGGGTTGAACCAGATAATCTCTGACGTCCTTTGTGGCTATGATGGAGTATCACTGCATGCACCTTGATGAGAACTGTATTGTAAATTTAATTTACTCTTTAAACTGTTAAAATAACTATGGCTAAAAATCAAAATGCTCATTGTACTCAGTGTAGGAGAAATGGTGTGCTTTCTAATTATCTGCCCAAGCAATGTAACCATATTTAAATTTATGATGAGAATAGCACATCCATTGGGCTGATCAGGGTGTAGTAAATTAAAACTTACAGCTGCCCTTTATATTAATTTAAAGGCAACCCTTTGCCACCAGCTAGAGGAGCCTTATCAGCATATGAATGAGGTACATTAACACAACAAAAGTTGTATTACATAATGTCAAAGTCCTGTGCTAGACATCTAACCTTGTAAACACTGAACTTGTATCTAAGGAGAAATTCATGTTTATTGTCCTTGGCACCAGCCCAGTTTCTTCTCTCTCTGTAAATAAATTCAGTGTAAAAGACCAGGAAAACTTTCCTTCTCTTTCAGTGGAGCACAGGTCTCCAGTGCTGGCATGGAGTCTTTTACTCCAGTGAAGGGCAACTTAATCTTTAATATCTAGACCAACTCATTGGTCATTTGAAAGTCATGCTTTCCTTACAGAAAGATCATTCTCTTTAAAAAAATTTTTAACAAAGGATTTTACTACAGGCAAATTCTTAAGTATATTTTAAATATGATTTAATATCTAGAAACTTTATTCCCAAATTTTCAGAGATGGTATTACCTCACTAACAATAAAAGCTAACTTTTTGAGCCTCATAAACTGACAGGACCTATGTTAATATCCTTGCTAAAATTCTTTCTAATATTTCTGATTAACCTGCAAGATAGGTATCACCCCCCCACACCCATAGCTAAAGCGAAAGGAATTTAAGTCACTTGCTCAAGGTCAAACACAAGCAAGGATTCAAAACATCCACTTGACTTCAAGACACAGAATCATGCTACTAAAAGCTGGTACTTAAAAAAAAGAAATTCACAGCACTCTTTAACATTCCTGATCATTCCTTGAATCATTCCTAATTGTTAATGAAATAAGTAGCTCTCACTGCTTCCATATTTTCTTTGTTTTCACTGTGATAGTTATAGTTAGTGATGTACATCGTTGGACTGTAAGTAAAGGTGTGATAGCCTGGAAAATTTCAGAACAAAGACTTCTAGCATTTTCAAGGAGTTTTTATAATTAAACATATTTATATCTTGATTGTTTTTATAATTCTTAATAAACATTTAAGATTTACTAATTCAATGTAGTACTTTTCATTTATGTCTAATATCTATGCAATAAAACCATTCTATATAAAACTCCCTATAGCAGAGTCTTCATTGGAAATAGACTGTACTTTTTCTAAGTGACTTGGATTAAAATAAGTGATTTGATAACTTAGCTGTAGACCTACATACAGATAAAAAACAGCAATAACAACAACAAAAAGAAGTGTAAATTATACCAAACCTATAATACCTTCTCCACAATCCTCAAATCCAGAGTCTTGAAAAAAAATTAATATAGGTTAATTTAAGTTAAAAAATTTTTAACTAATAAAAATATTCATGTTTTACAGAAAAAAAAATTAATGGATTTGAGGATGACACTCTCCCCAGATCATTTTTGGGGCATTTAGGAGCTATACAGTTCATATACATGGTGTCCTTCTAAATGATACATTCAGGGGACCCCAGTGGCTCAGTCACTTAAGTGTCCGACTTCAACTCAAGTCATAATCTCAAGGTTGGTGAGTTGGAGCCCTGCATCAGGCTCTCTGCTATCAGCACATAGCTTGCTTTGGATCCTATCTACCTCTCTCTCTGCCCCTGCCCTGATCATTCTTTCTCTCTGTCTCTGTCTCTCTCTCTGTGTCTGTTTCTCTCTCTCAAATGTAAGCAAACATTAAAAAAAAAAAGCTACATTCAATAAGGATGACCTATGTAACCATTAAAATACTGCAGAAAAGATGGATTTTGACTTCCAAAAATAGATTGTAAGAAATATTACTGTTCTACTTCCCTCTTTCTTATATTATTCACTCAGTGGAAAGCCAGTTGCCTGGTCATGAGACATGCTGTTCACCTTTTGTGGAGGTCCAAGTGGTTGATAACTGCCATGTGAGAGAGCTATCTTGAAAATTGATCCTCCAGCCCTAGTCAAGCCTTCAGATAATTGTAGCTCCAGCTGCCATCTTGACCACAACCTGATGAAAGACCTGGAGCCAGAAACATGTCACTGAACTATTTGGACCTACAGACATTATGTGGGATATAAACTTTTATTGTTATTTAAACCAAAGAGTTTTGGATCAATAACAAGTACATCTGTTTTTTCCAGTTGTTGCAAATTACCTGATCCCAAGATTAAAAAGAAGAAATGTGGGTGAATATGTTAATCGGGTTATTAATAACTGCTAGTGGATCAGCCAGGAAGAGAATGGGATTCATTTGCTCCCCTACCTCCTTACTGACATGAGCAGGACATTTTTGTATACCATTAGATCTCAACTTTGCATGACTTTTTTTTACTTCAGATTTCTCATTTTCTACAAATGAGGGATAAAATTAAGGATAATTGGATTATTCAGTTCAAATCAAGAAACACAACATAATTGAAAGGTAGAAAATCTGTTTGTTTTAATTTAAGCAAGCTTCACCATTCAGATGAAGCCAAACCACTATCAATGCCTTCCATTTTTCTAAATAGCTACAGAAAACACATATTTCAAAAAAGATACCAAACAAGTAAAGAAGAACACACCTTCTTAATTAAACTTTGGTCACATATAATTTACTATAATCTCTAATTTTCTATGCTATTGGTAAATTCTTTTTTGACAGCTATTTCTAGTTTACAACAGGCAGGCAAAAAGGTGATGGTAAAAGTATAATCTTACACTCTTTAAAGAAAATTCAAACTTCATTGTAGCACAATGTGATCTAAAAGAGGCTTCTAAACATCTTGTTTAAAAGTACCATACTAAATTTGGTCATTCCTTGAGCAAATAAAACTAATTATAATGTTGCCTAAAATTCTTTTGGAACAGGGAAGAATATTTGCATTCATATAAATATATAAAATTTTATGTATTTTTATATAATATATATTCTTTAAATGTTCATTAGTTTAGCCAGTGCTTATGTAACAAATTGCCCTAAAACTTGGCAACTTACAACAACAAACATTTATATTCTCATAATTTTTGTGGCTAAGAAATTCAGGAGCATTTAACTGGGTGGTTCTGGCTCTGAGTCTCTCATGAAGTTATTATTAACATGTCAGCTAGAAGGGGCACCTGGGTGGCTCAGTCAATTAAGCATACGCCTCTTGATTTAGGCTCAGGTGACCTTGCCGTTGGTGACATCTAGCCCTGCATCAGGCTCTGCACTGTCAGCCCAGGGCCTGCTTGGGATTTTCTCTTTCCCTCTGTTTCTATTCCACCCCCCCATCCTCTCTCTCTCTCACACACACACACAATAAATAAACATTAAAAAAAAGATGTCAACTAGGGCTGTAATCATCTGAAGACTAGCACTTGATGATTTGTTTTCTTCTTCTTCTTCTTCTTCTTCTTCTTCTTCTTCTTCTTCTTCAGTAAGCTCTAGGCCCAACATGGGGCTTGAACTCATAACCCGAGATCAGGAGTCACATGCTCTCCCAACTGAGTCAACCAGGTGCCCCTGAGGATTTGTTTTCAAGATGGTTCACTTACATTGGCTGTTGACAGGAGGGATCAGTTCCTTGATTATAGTCCTCCCCCATGGGACTGCTTGACTGCTCTCATAACATAGTAGCTGACTTTCTCCCAAGTGAGTGATCCAAGCCTCATAGCAAGCAGGGGGCTGCAATGTCTTATATGACCTCTTCTTAGAAGCCATATATCTGCTGATGAGCAAGGTAAAGCTTTGTGTGTTGAATAGACCAGAGGCTTCCTCACAGGTCATTTTCTGATGAAAATAGTATGCCCAGGACAGGGGGATACCTGCTTGAGAATGGGATAGGATACAAAGCTCTCCCCTGTTTTCTGCAAAGTTTCTTCCTCATCAACCAATTGGAATGCCTAATCTGCTACACTTGAAGACTCATTTCTTTTGACTAAGGAGAATTACCTTTAAAATGGATGAATCCCTTGTGTTGATATATTTATTTAGGTATTATTCTGTCCAATAGCTAGTTGAAAAGAAAGGTACAAAGCAAGCTTATTTAATGGGGAAGTGGACACAATTGATGAGAAAACATGGGTCTCGAAGGGTGGTTTAGGAAAAGCATTAGGCCACTTTGGTCTCTTAGGAGGGATATCCAGCAGCTGAGAAGGGAACTAAACAGGAAGGTGGAACAGAGTGCTAAAGTGGCTTTCCACCTCTGACGCTGCTTCAGTGATAAAAAATGTGAGAACTCTGTGGACTCTTGGACCGCCCGTCTGACACTCTGGTCCAGAGTCACAGGGAGATCACCTTGTCCTTTGCTGCATCTGTTACACTGAAAGACTTGTTAAGGCTGGAATGCTGATTTCTGACTCTAATGCTGACAGACTCCACCTTTAAAGGCTGCCTTTTCTAGTTAGCTAAATCCGCTTAGTAACTATGCTACTGACCTATGTGTGACGGCACTTGTGTTAAACACCACCACATCGCTCCCCCTTCCTCCTGGTTTTTCTTGCTTCTGGTCTCTACTGTTTTCACGTCAACATTATATTTTCACTAGACCATGATAATCAGCCCTGTTCACTGACTCAGCAGCGAATGAGTATGTTTGTTCCAGTCATGATGGTGGATAAAGCTGAGGAAAGAAATGGATGGCAAAGGGAAACCAAAGTTTTCTAAAAAGGCACATTTCTATGTTACATACATTACCAAAAAGCAGTGCCCTTTCAAATGATCTCCTAAACTGCGAAGTAGGAATCTATATTGAACTGTCCCAGAAAATTCAAATTTGCTTCTGAGAAATACTATTCAACCCCTCACCCTCTTATGTCTGCCCAAAGTTTTGGACACAGGGTATGATGAGACCAGTATGTGTCATGTGGTTGGCAGGCTAAGGAAGCCAACAGAAATGCACAGTAGGCAGATTCTAGGATATGTAACATTAAGATTGTCTTTCATCAATAATCATCATGTGGTATTACTAAGTCTTAAGCAAAAACTGCTGGGTGCTAAAGGAATTTAAGGGAGGGATACATTTCCATGCTTAGAATAAACAAATGGGCTGGGGGCTTCCTGGACTGCTCTTCCTCTGAGGCCAGTGTAGCCATACCAGCATTTGCAGAGGAGCATGGTGGTCTCAGAGGCACAGATCAACATGACAATCACTATAGGATAACTGTCCTATCTGCTGTCTCCAAATATTGAAAGGAAGGAAATACTGAAAGGAGAAAGCTAAATAGTTTGTAGGGGAAAGCTATGTAGCCAGCAGCTGTCTGGGCTATGCATGCATGCTTTGAGTCACTGTCCAAAAATGTCCTTGTGATGTAGATTTCCAATAAGTCTGGATAGACTAGACATGGCTAAAAAGCAAGACCAGTCTGTGACCGACCAATGAGAGAAAGAAACTGTGGCTGAGATCCATAAATCTAGAGAGTTGTCAGGAAAATCCCAATCAATTTTTAAGCCTGGAGGTTGCGTCTTCTCTGCTGGTTAAAAAGTTAATTCGTACGTGCCCCTTTCATTTCATTATCCATGCAACACAAATTAAATGGCTTAGCTGTTTCAATAGAGATTAATTACATTAGGCATAAAGCACATTTCCAGTTCGGGCTATGGTTTCTACTTCATTTAATTCATTATCTCATGTGCAATCCAGTGGCATCCTGCAGATAGCAGCTAATTTCAATCACATATGTCTTTTTCAGCATTTTCTTCTCTGTATTTCAGGTTTCTCCAGGAAAACTGCTAGCCAGAATAAAAGGGAAAAATACATACTTGGACCAAAGGAGTTGTCTCCTAAAGGTTTTTTTTTTTTTTCCTGCTTTTACCTGATTGTGCTTGTTTTTTGTTTTGGTGTCCTCTAATTGAGGTGACAAAGGCATCATCTGGCTAGTTTTGCTCTGGCAGGTGGGATGCAGCGAGCTGGAGGGGGGACTGGGTGTGTGTTGGGATGGGGTCTGGGTAGGGCTACCAAGGCTGCTAAGGATGGAGGCTACTGTCTGTGACCATGGATGACAGGAAAAAGTTTAGGCCCTATGTAGATCTGTTTACCTTGGCCTGCTCCTTGCTGGGTATTTTTCACTCCGCAAAAATGTTGGATGCGCTGTATGCATCTGTATGCATGTTTTCCACAGAGTTCTTTCAAAAGAAAACTCTTTGAAGATTACCGAAGATACTACAATTTCCTTGCAACAATGAGCAAAGGTTTATAGTACAGAAGAAGAGACTGAAGTCCAGAGTTGAATACTTACACTTGCCCAAATTTCTTATGAAAATGGAATTAAAATTCCAGACGCATGGAATGTTCTTACTGAAAAACAACTTAGAAACTGTCTCAAGGTTTAAGTCGTACTGAAGGAAGGAAGGAAGGAAGGAAGGAAGGAAGGAAGAAAGAAAGAAAGAAAGAAAGAAAGAAAGAAAGAGAAAGGAAGGAAGGAAAGAAGGAAGGAAGAAAGGAATGAAGGGAGGGGAGAAGGGAAGAAGGAAAAAAGTGAGCCTGGTCTATGAGTTAAGCCTTAAAAGATTTGTTAAGAATGAAATACAGGTTATAGCATCCAGCATTCTGCAACTGCAGAATATGGCCAATATAGGGAACACAAGATCATGAAAATTTTATTTGTACTCAGCTTTATCAAGGGGGAAAAAAGAAGAAAAGAAAGAAAAAGATTATTTACCTTTTTGTTTCCAAAAAAAAAAAGTTTGAGCCTTGTAGATTAATCCAAAAAATTCTTCATGTATATTCATTTCTCCAGCGCAATACCAGTTTATTCAAGTAAGTGTATTCGGAAATGAGAGTGCAAAGTTGATACCATTTAGGAAATTATAATGAATTTTCTAGAAAACTTTTTTTTTCCTGTGGAGGGGGAGCTAACATTTCCTCCCTGATTAAGTGCTTTTCCACCCGCCCCCAACTTTCATATTGCACATTCCTAAGGAGGTCTGTAGGAACAACATCCCGTGCTTTGTTTGCACATCCAAATTAGATTACTTAGATGCCTGATCTTGGGGCTTAGGTTTCTTTTTGTAACTTCTGTCAAAACATCGCAAGAGAAAGGGAAAGATAATAAGAAACCATCTAAAGACAATCAAACAACCATTAATCCCCTACTCTTTCCACACACGATAAACATTAGCTGGAGCTCAATTAAACTCTACAGTTCACAGATGTTCACAATAATGACTGGCCCACAATAGCATTCTTCTTATTAAGGTGTTTTGGAACTGCACATACGCCAACTCACCCCACCAGGGAACTGGGGGATGGAGGAAAACACAGGTAACCAGATATGCCTGGCATATGAAGCAGAAGACAGCTGCCTGCTCTTTCCAGAAAAGGTGCATCAGCAGGATTTATCACCGTGTTTTTTGCCAACACATCACCCCTAACCCCCCTTTGAGTCATCAACAGTGAAAATACAGAACTTGACAGAGGCAGAGACCAAAAATGTGTCCCTGGAGCCTGGAACCATCTGGAAGAAACACAAGTTTTCCCTGTGCCTGGGTGCTGCTTGCACAGAAGCCAGCTTGGCTCTCACACTGAATGTGCTTTTTTGCCTGGTGCCTTCAGATGCCCCAGACACTTCAAACTATGTTTCCTTTGGGGAAATTAGTTGCATAACAGGGATATGGAAGGGACTGAGAGGAATTTTAAATAGTTCATTAGATATAAAGTGTCAGTAGCAAGTGGTATCCATTTCCTTGAAAAGCAAAGAAACTCTCAGGCTCAGGGAGGAGGGGTGTTCCACTTTCCCACCATCAGACCTGAGCCTGAGGGTTCCCAGCCGTGGCGCCCTGTCCCCTGCAAATCAGCCAGGACACTGCTGTGCAGCATATACTCTTCTCTTTCTGGACTTGGCCTTAGTTGCTATCTCAGAACAGGGTTTTTTTTTTTTTTTTCAGTTGGTGATTTTCATGCTAATAAATGTCTCTGTCTCTGAAGACTTTGGCAAACATGACACAAGAATCTTTACCTTTAAACAAGTAACAAAGCCATTGTGAGCCCTGGAACCTCAGCTCTAAAAATCCCAGAAGCTCCTGGTTGGGCCAGATCCTTGTTGAGAAGAGTGTATTTCTTGGAATGAAATGTTGTGCCCCCAAAGGAACACATTTGGAGAAAGAACTTTGCATCAGTGATGCACCCACCTGGTCTCTGGTGAGGTCCAACGTGACAGGATCTCCTGTGACTGACAGGCAAGACTTTCCTGAAGGAGTGATGAGCCATGAATAGCTCCAGCTTCCTCACATTTTATCAGAGGCTGTTGTTGAGTGCAAGGGGATCGAAGACCTTCCAGATTCTGGAAGATCAGATTTGCAAATCCAGTATTGGAACTATTATCTAGGAAAGAGAAAATACTAGTGCTGAATTTGTTTTAATTAGGGATGAAATGTGTCTTCAATAAAGGAAATCAATTTCATTACACATTTTAAAAAAGTTTTATAATATAAGAAATTTTAATGGTAGAAAATATCTAAATGTAGTCCATTCCACAGTTTTGCCAAACACTTATCTAGGTAGTATTATTTTAATAATTATCCTGCCTTTCAAATACCTGGGGGTTACAAAGTTATAAGCACTATTTTAAAATGTTTTATTTTTTTAAGTTTTTATTTATTTATTTTGAGGGAGACAGAGTCAGCACAAATGAAGAGGGGCAGAGAGAGAGACAGAGAATCCCAAGCAGGTTCCTTGCTGTCAGAGCAGAGCCTGATGTGGGGCTCAAACTCACAAACAGTGAGATCATAACCTGAGCTGAAATCAAGAGTCAGAAAGTTAACCAACTGAGCCACCCAGGTGCCCCTATCAGCACTATTTTAATTCTATGCGAAGCATTTCCCATAATGATTGGCATTAGGCAAAGCTTGTGTTTTAGCACATTTCCCTCAACCTCTGCACCCCAATTACCTGCACCCCCATCCCCAGGATGACACACACTATCATACACATTTACAGCAGAGTCCTTCCTGGTATGTTTGCTTCCTAGATCTGCCTTTCTCTGCCTTCTGCTCTTGTCTTTTTCCTTACATCAGAAAACACCTCTCCTGCCGGAGTCCAGCTCCAGCAGGTTCAGGGGTTCCCGAAGGATGAACGGCATCGGCAAAAAAGTGAAAATAAAACAAAACTAAAATAAAAATAAAAATGGACGCAGACAACCACAGTGTGTTGATCTGGATGATTTATTGTAGCAAACGTGGCATTATATTTGCTAGTGATTTCCTTATAGCATACGTCATCTATGTTTTCTGGCATTGCCCAATTTTGAAGTTGTTCCTTTGTGTAATCACCCAATAAGGAATAACATGATTGTTTTCTCGTAACGTTCCCTCCTACCCTTTGCTTATTGATTAATTTCTTTCATTGTTTTTATTATGTATCTATGTTTATCTATAATCTATAAAGTATTTGCTGTTTTCATGAAAGGTCATTTATCTCTCAACACCTCAAGTGGAACAGTTACAGGGACATGACCTCTTAGTTGTGTCCCTGAACCATTCATGGTTTTGAAGAACAAAGTGTTCGCCTGGGTCCAAGGTGCCAGGAAGGGGCCAAGAGGGCCTTAGAAACCCACGCCTTATACACTCTCAGAGAGACAATGCACCTAGGAACCAATGAACCATTCTGTACTTTAACCGACTAGGTTCAGTCATCATCTGAATGCCTCCTGGGGGCCAAGTGGGCCCAGGGGTTAGAGTGACCTCTGCCCAGAGATACACTCCTTAGTTACTGGAGTGGAGCTTTCAAATCCATATGTCTCTCCTTTGTTGGCTGCCTTTGCTGGCAAGTGCATGAGGCTATCCTTCCTGTAAGTAGAGGAGTCTCCATAGGGGATGGCAAGGACTAAACGTAAGGCCACACAATTTCTTGCGGAACCTTATTTTCTTCCCTAATGGTTCTTTTCCCAGGAGACCTGTCGAGGGCAATTCCCCAACAGACAATACCCCAGGTAATTTTAAGGCCAAATTACCTAAAAGCGGGAGTACAAGAAGCTTCACTGTCGGTGGACCGCCTTGCGGTCACCAATCTGTCCACAGCCCGGGCCTTGCCACTCAGGCTGGGATAGCTCTGCTTCCAGCATTCTCCCCTGGGCCTTGTGCTGGAGTTTCTATGGACTGCAAGATCATGATGACAGTTACTCTGTGTGTTGTCCATACTCTATTTTTAACTGTTAGTTAACTTTGGATGAAAAGTACAAAGTACTGCATGCAACAGTAGAAGAAAACCACAAAAGGAGAAGTTGCTGGCCCATCAGTATGTGCAGACTGAGAAGGACTGGTTCAGGACTGTACCTATGTGACCTTGGGTCTCAGGGACTTGCTCAGGGGATCTGAGAGGTCCAAACATTCTTGCGTAAAATGAGCATTTAAACTGAAAGATAGATGACTGGATATTTTTAATGTTTATTTATTTATTCTGAGACGTGGGGGGAGGGGTAGAGAGAGAGAATTCTGAAGCAGGCTCCACATTGTCAGTGCAGAGCCCGATGCAAGGCTCGAACTCACCAACTGTGAGATGTTGACCTGAGTCAAAATCAAGAAGAGTCTGATGCTTAATAGACTGAGCCAAGCAGGTGACCCAAATGGCTGCATTTTAATGTAACAGAGTGAAAAAAAATACGTTGTAATTATTTCAGTTTGCATATCCAGGGGGAACTTTCTTTTAAGAAACTACCACTTGTCGAGTTTTGGGCATAGTATCGAAGAAGAATATTGACAATTAACTGAAAAGATGGCAAAGCAAAGCAAAGAAAAAAAATAGCTTTGACAAGTCTGGAGAATTCTGCTTTCCTCAACTTCAAAATTTATTTCATTTTTTAAGCTTTTTTTAAAAGTTTATTTATTTTGAGAGAGAGACAGAGAGACAGAGAGCATGCACAGGAAGGGGAGAGAGAGAAGGAGAATCCCAAGCAGATTCTGCAGTCAGTGCAGAGCCTGACACGGGGCTTGAACTCATGAACAGCGAGATCATGACCTGAGCCAAAGTCAAGAGTCAGACACTTAACTGACTGAGCCACCTGACAACCCCCAAAATTTATTTAAAAAAACTTGCTGCTTTTACTAATAGAAAGTGACAATAAGGGGCACCTGGGTGGCTCAGTTGGTTAAGCGTCCAACTTCAGCTCAGGTCATGATCTCACAGTTGGTGGGTTCGAGACCCAAGTCAGGCTCTGTGCTGACAGCTCGGAGCCTGGAGCCTGCTTCAGATTCTTTGTCTCCCTCTCTTTCTGCCCCTCCCCCACTCATGCTCTGTGTCTGTCTCTTAAAAATAAATAAAAATGTTAAAAAATATATTTTAAAAAAAAGTAAGAAAGTGACAATAAGAATGCTGGGCATGACATGATGATTCTCCTTCTGAGCTTCTGGAAGCTCAGAAACTTTGAGCTCACATACAGTAACTCTATATATGAACTACATACACGTGTATAGTTTTCTCCTCTCCATCTATAGTTTTCATTATTTTATCATCATTGCAGTTTGTACACTTCTATTGTAAGTCATGATGGCTTCTTCTTGAAAACAAACTTTTCAGACAAATTTGATGAATTCATCCTTCTTAGGGCACCGATTCTCATGAAGAAGACAAAAGTGCCTTGACACTGAGACCCCACTTCATCACAGCCTGCCTGGCTCCCAGGCACATCTTTGACCAGGTGTCCCATCCAGAAGAGACAGATTGGAAGGACAGTGGAACGTCAAGTCTAATATGAACCCAATTGTTTTAACTGTTTTCCTATTTGAACCAGATTCCCTTTTAAAAATTGGAAAGATATCAATCCTCAAGGTCCTTGAAACTCTAGGAAATGTCTTGAAAAAATGCACTTGCACTTCTCATCTGGCGTGAGGACCACTTACCCAGGGCAGAGCCAGGTCTAGACGGGGTTCATCCAATTCAGTTAGATTGAAATATCCTTGAACTCAATTTGGTACTCCAGCTTTTGACCCAGCACAAGCCAAGCACCAAGAAAAGAATGGCTGGGGGCTCCTGGTCCCACAGGGGTGGCTCATCTCTGGCTACGTTAAAAGCATTGGCAGTTCTAGTTGCTGTTTTCCGTACAGCTCTCTTTGTTTTGGAAAATAAAACAATAGTGATAAATATTTACATTCAAAACAAAAACATTTTGACAACAATTGCAGCTGCTAAATGATTTATGAGGCTTGTGTGAAATCAAATAGAGAAAGGAGAGAGATAAACACGTTGCTGCTGAGAAAGAAGGGCTCTCTGACTTTGATTTAGTAGACGATGAAGGTTTCCTAGAGCAGAATTATACAGTAACACTTCTTAAGGGAGTTTGGTGTAAAAATATGATACACTTAATTGCCATTTGATCATTAGCATTTTTGCTATCATTAACCTTCAGCTGACAAATTACCTACTTAAGAGAGCTATATTTCAATTTAAACTGTTACAAGGGATGGTATACTCTGTGTATTTGGGTCAAAAGCCAGATCCCTGGATGAAAACCCAACTCTGTGACTGTAGGAAGGAAATATCTCAATGTGGCTTAAGTTTGCCAAATACACAGGCAATTCTCAAATAATGGAGTGTGCTAATCAACAATATAGCACTTCTTTTTGTAAATGTTAACATTTTTGGTCAAAGTGTGCAGATAACTGGGTAGCTTCTGTTCAACATTGAGCCCTCACCCTGCAGAGCTGATCCAGTGGCCTTCCAAATTGAGAATTACAAATTTAATCCTCCCTGGGGATTTTGCTCCTCAGCAGGGAACAGCCTGTCAGAATAGCAATGGTGAGCATACTACTGAGTCAGAAGACTTGAGTTTGAATCTCTTCTCTGACTCTTATTAACTGAGTGGCCTGGGGCAAGTTAATTAATTTCTGAGTCTGTTTCCTCACATATAAAATAGAAAAAAAGGAATATCTGCCTCATGGTAATGCTATAAGTATTTAATGAGATAATTCAAGTAAAGAACCGGGCAGCCCAATAGAAGCTGAATAAATAGTCACTAATTGCTGTGATTGTTTGGAGAGAGTTTTGAAATGATTGACCTCAACTCATATTTATCTAGAGTCTACCAGGCACAGGGACTTACAGAGAGCAAAGTGGGGACTCTTTAGTTAGTGAGCTAGACGTTTGTCCACACACCCCTTCCTCCCACAGGGTGAGTGTCCATCTCTGGGGCCACAGATATATGCATGGATCTACAAGTCCAGGTGGAAGGAAATCTGGCAGTGGCATAAAGATAAGAAAAGCAACTGGCCCCCAAATGGAAAGGAAGGACAAAGATGGTAGAAGAAGAAACCTGCATGCCCGGTCTAGTGCAGCAGGCATGCAGGGTACTCACGAAGAGGACTGGGACTGAACCCCAGCAGTGCCTTACTAGCTAGAAAAAGAGGAGCAGTGATAGTCAAGGACAAACCTGGCAGAGGCCCCAGGTGAGCCACAGAGCTTGGTGTGCCCTGCATCCCCAAAGGTATGGAACTGCAGGCCTGGCCAGGAGCTGTACCAGAGTAATAGAAGAGTCTGCTGCATGGCGTGTGGGTGGAGAACAGGGACAGACAGGAACAGACAGCCTGCTTGCCTGCAGCAGTAAATGTAAGTAGAGCTCCAATACAGCAGTGGTAGGCAAGGGTGAAAGCCAAAAAAGTTACAGAGAATGACCTGATAAGGGGACCTGAAACCCCTATCCCAGGCTGCTTGGCCTCTGTGAGAGTTAAAACCAGGCTGCCCCCTCCCCAGTAATAGTCCCCAGGAGCCGAGGAGCAGACAGCAAACCACGGTCACGGAGAAAGTATATGCATTGAATTACTGAGTGTCTTTCTTCCTCTGCAGGTTGGTGGCCCCAAAAATGCTTTTGATGAACAGATGATGAGTAACAATGCAAGATGATCTATGATGAACATTTTGTGGGCTTGTCATTTGAATCAAAGTGCAGGAGAAATCACTTTGGGGTCTGCTGAGGTCTAAGATGAACTTTATTTCAAACTGAGTTCTGAAGATGAGTGGAATTTAAACTTAAAAAAATAAATAAATAATGAAAATTAGCATGAGCACAAACATGAGGGCTAAAACACATTTGCTGTATTCAGAAGTCAGCAACAGTGCTATTAGATCAGGCAAATAGTCTGGAAAGGTAGGTTTCCAGACATGGACAGCTTTTGGAAGGCACGTGATCCAAAGCCAGGGAAATACGCAAATGTCAATTTTGACTGTCCATCAAACTCTATTATATACAAGAAAATTTCCTAAATATATTATTTTTTAATGTTTATTCATTGCCTTTGCTGGCAGCAATATTTTCACAATCAGCAAATACTGGTTGTTAAAAAATACACAAAAATAATAGTTATTAAAGTTGATTTCTATAAAGATTACTATTGCTGGTTCCTTCCCAAATGTCTGGCAGTGGGCAAAGAAAGATACTGTTAACATTTAGTATCTGCTGTGGTAACCTTGGCGTAATAGAGTGAACACAGACTTTAATGGCAGTTTAATTAGGTTTACCATGGGGAAGATGTCACATAGGAGATGTGGTTCTTCTATATTTGGAAACCTGTATGATGACATTAATAGCTAAAAAATGCACAAAATAATAAAACACTGGGAAGACCACAGTTATTTCTGTCCTTTTCTCCATGTAGTTTAAATACATATGCTGTCTCCTGTTGTGCAAGTGTCTAGGTGTCTTTAACATTTATGGGAGCTGACTGCATATGGAGAGGAGGGTAACATGCTATGTTTCACATTTTGTGAGCAGGCAGCATACCTCCAAGAAAGATTTTGTAATTGATTCTACATTTTGTTGAATGAGAAGAAAAGGCAGTTTTATCTCAAGTGTGAAAAAAACATAGAGGATCCACCAGAAACCCAAGATGTAGCAAATGGTCTCCATCACAAAGAAAACTGATGATATATTATAATTATCATTTTCTCCAACACCACAGAGACTAAAAAAATCAAGAGATCTAGGCATGTTTTTCTTTCTTAACCTGTTACCATAGAAAGAGGCTAAAACTTGCTTTAACAGAGACAAAGGAGAGTATGTAGAAGGAATATTTTCTAAGTCATTTCTATACTCTTCACATAAAACTATGGCTGGATGCTCAGCCACCATGTCTACACCTGCAGTGAGAGCCAGGAGTCACCTTGCAGCATCCAGGTGCTTTCTACAGGACTGAGTCATGCCAGCACCCAAACCCAGCAGGTGGCAAGGCTCTGATCCGAAGATCCTGGAAAGTTGTTGACTCCCTCTGAGCACTTTGGAAGAAGACCCATGGATTCTGAAATGATGGCTTGAGTATTTCACCGGGAATCTTCCAGAAAAGTTAAGCAGAACTGAGAACTACCCACACACAAGCTAGAAATTTTAAAAATCTCTTTAGGGGCGCCTGGGTGGAGCAGTCAGTTAAGCGTCCGACTTCAGCCAGGTCACGATCTCGCGGTCCGTGAGTTTGAGCCCCGCGTCAGGCTCTGGGCTGATGGCTCAGAGCCTGGAGCCTGTTTCCGATTCTGTGTCTCCCTCTCTCTCTGCCCCTCCCCCGTTCATGCTCTGTCTCTCTCTGTCCCAAAAATAAATTAAAAATGTTGAAAAAAAAATAAAAATAAAAATCTCTTTAAAGAGCATGGAAAGTACAAAGAGTTCTCAAGACATCAATTAACTGAGAAAATCAAATTTCGTAGCAGTTCAATAAGATTGGTGAGCTTATTGTCAGGTCCTAAACTACAGGTGACCCTTGACAACACAGGGGTTAGGGGCACCAAACCAAGGGCAATCGAAAATCTGCATATAATTTTTGATTCTCCCAAAACTTAACTATTAACCTACTGTTAACCAGAAGCCTTACCAATAAGATAAACAGTTGGTTAACACATATTTTGTATGCTCTTGTATTATATACTGTATTCTTACCATAAAGTAAACTTGAGGGGTGCCTGGGTGGCTCACTCAGTTAAGCATCTGACTTTGGCTCAGGTCATGATCTCACAGTTAGTGGGTTCAAGCCCCGAGTCAGGCTCTGAGCCTGGAGCCTGCTTTGGATTCTGTGTCTCCCTCTCTTTCTGCCCCTCCCCTGCTTGCATTCTGTCTCTCTCTCTCTCAAAAATAAATGAACATTAAAAAAATTTTTTTAAGTAAACTAGAGGACAAAATGTTATTAAGAAAATCATAAAAGTGGCTGAGTCAGTTAAGCTCCCCACTCTTGATTTCAGCTCAGGTCATGATGCCAGGGTCATGGATTTGAGCCCCACTTTGGGCTCCGTCCTGGGCATGGAGCCTACTTAAGATTCTTTCTCTTTCCTCCACTGCCCCTCTCTACAACTTGCATGCTCTCTATATATAATAAAAAAATCATAAGAAAGATAAAATATGTTTATGGTACTGAATTGTAAAAAATCTGCATTTTCAGCCCACACAGTTGAAAGCCATGTTGTTCAAGGCTCCACTATAGATTCTAAGGCTGTGCTCCAGAAGAATGTCTTGTGGGTCACCTGCAAGAGAATGGGGGTTGAAGGAGATGGTTAACACATTTTCCTGTACCCCTGCCCAAGTCTACTGAATAATCACTTGGGAATAGGGACAGATTTTGATAATCTGGATTTTCACCACTCCCGCTGCCCCTGCCTCCAGGTGATTCTCATATATGCAAAACTCAGGAAGCACTCCAAATCTGAAAAATGAATAAAAAGAAATAGGAAAAAATTGCAAGGTCTCCCCTTCTCAGGCTTTCAGTGAGGAAATGAGGAATGTACACTTTGATAATTGTTCTTAGTAAAATCATTCTTTAAATTGATCAGAAATAAGTAGGTCTGGGATTGATGAGTCATCAACATTTTTAAGAACTTGCTATGCAGTAGTCAGTGCTCTAAATCCTTTCCATATATTATCTCATTTAATCCTTAAGGCAAACTAACTTTAAGGAGATACTTTTATTATCCTTAATTGATATACAGAATGTTAAATGAGATTTACAGATAAAATTACATTAGAAGTCAGATCCTTTCCAATGAAAGTAGCGATCAAGGAGAAGACAAACTAGAAAGGAAGCAAAAGACCATTGGGCCTTGTCCAAAGCAACATGTGTCCTAATTTCCCTCTAAGTGGAGAGATGAACAATACAAACTACAAAAAAAAAAAAAAAAAAAAAAAAAAAAATGGAAATCAATGTGCCTTTTAAGTCCTAGAAACAAAGATAACAACTCCTTCTGGATCTAATAAAGATCTAACATTCTGTGTCTGTTTTTCATTCATTTTTATGTATTTAGGAATGTGAGTTACTGTAAGGTGGTCAAACTGCCTTTGGTTACTTGTTTCTATGTATAGAATAAAACATCGGAGCATTCCCATAAAACACATGTGACACTCCTCTCTATGGATTTATTAAAAAGACCCCCAGAGAAGAGAGTTATAAAATCTGATCAAGTCAGCACTTCCAGCTGTGTAATTGACATCCATTATTTTCTATTGACTGCTGTGCAGAACTTCAATTTCTGTAGCATAAACAGAATTCCCATTTCTTTTGCAAGGAGACTGCCATAGGGTAGAGCTAAAAATAAGGTTCATCAGCAAAATCATTTTATAAATTCCCAGAAACTTTGGGGAAAGCTCCTAAGAAAATGGTTTCCTATGGACGTACTTCTTCTCTGTAAATCATTTCTATCTTTCAAGTCATTACATTTGTTCTACACAATTTTTTTTCTACGTGTAGCATATAACGTAGAGTACAAACTTCCTGAAGAATCAGGTAGCAGCTAAGAAAAAATTGAAATTTTGAAAAACATCTAAGGTTCCATTCTTCCTTCTTTTCCTTTGGTTGATTCCTAAAGGTAAGATACTGCACCCTGCCAGAAACAAAGCAATACAAATATTCCACACTTTGCAATTATTATCGCTTCTGTGACATCAAAACATAGGTTCATGTTTTATCTTGGTGTTGAAGGGGAGCAGAATATGCCACTCCCCAAATATGCCTCTTTGGCATAAGGATTACTTTGAGAAATTGCAGACACAGGAGAAGCTCTGAAGACAAGATAGAAGTTATCCTTTTGTAAGAGAAATTTGTATTTGTGAAAGAAATCTCTGTGAATAAGGGTGTCTCCTTTCTGTTATCAGGAAGAGAAAGATGACTAAATCTCCAGAGAATTTTATCAGTGGAGAAAGCACCTATATAGAGCTACATAGCTATTCTTACCATTGTTTACCTGCTTTTCTGGTTACCTCCCTTACATGTTCTGGCCCCATCCCCTGCTTTTCTTTCTTTCTTTCTTTCTTTCTTTCTTTCTTTCTTTCTTTCTTTCTTCTTTCTTTCTTTCTTTCTTTCTTTCTTTCTTTCTTTCTTTTTTTTTAATTTGTATTAACTTATTTATTTTTGAGAGACAGAGAGAGAGACAGAGACTCTCTGTCAGCAGATCCACACTGTCAGCAGAGCCTGATGCAGGGCTCTAACTCACAAACCGTGAGATCATGACCTGAGCTGAAATCAATAGTCAGATGCTTCACCTACTGAGCCACCCAGGCACCTCACCTTGCTTTTCTTTCTTTTGCCTTTAGCTGAAGATGGTATTTAAGGTGGTGGCTTAGGTTACCAGCAAACTTAGCTCATTTTTCCTGGGTATCTCTCATGTACATGGGGTATAAGTGTTAATAAACTGTTTTTCTCTTATTAATCTGTCTTTTATTACCTGTATTTCAGTCAAGAACTCAGAAAGGTAGAAGGAAAATTCTTTTTTCTTTTTTTTTTTAAGTTTATTTATTTGGAGAAAGAGAGTACAAGCAGGGGAGGGGCAGAGAGAGAGAGAGAGAGAGAGAGAGAGAGAGAGAGAGAGAGAGGATTCCAAGCAGGCTCCACACTGGCAGCTTGGAGCCTGACGAGGGGCTCAAACTCAGGAACCCTGAGATCATGACCTGAGATGAAACCAAAAGTTGGATGCTTAACCGACTGAGCCACTCAGGAACCCCCAGAAATTTATTATTTTTTTTTTTACCCTACAGGGGAAAAAGGGTAAAGTATTTTCCTGATAAGGTTTACAGAACGGGAGAAACACCTAGAAAGACCTACCTGTTCCCATGTTAATTCATTTCAGAAGACAGTCATGGTGGTACAAAAAAAAGGTTTCAAGCTCCATATGGGTCATAAAAGGTTTCATGAATTCCTCTGAATTATGAGGATTAGTTAACCCCAGCTATGACCTATGACCCCTTCAGTCCTAACATTTACATTTCTTATGGTTTGACATTAAGAGTTATATTAGGCAGAATGGGAGATATCTGGGCTCTTCATTCAAATCCTTTGTGCTCTTATTTGTCTTCTTAAAGCCATTCACCTATTGCAACTTTAGTTTCCTTGGTGGAGTGTTAGTGAAATTATTTCTGTAAACTTTTTTTGGGGGGTGGGGAAAGTGTGAAGTCAGCACACTATAAAATTCAGGTAATATTATTCAAGCCTTTTGGCAGTAAGCACTGATTGTTGCTCGTGATGACTATTTCTCCTTGAGCAGAAACTATTCCTTGGCTAAATGACTGGTTTCCTTAGCTCAGTATCTTCAACAGCATCAGCCGTCTGGAGTGTGGCTACGTTAGTTGCTGCCTAGTAGATGTGATGAGTAACAGACAGGTTACTGTGTTTTTGTTTGTTTGTTTCTTTTAAAGATGTTGGAGGTGTTTGAAGAAAGGGCTTGGAATTCCAGTCATAGGATTCGTAAAGCCTCACCCCCCAGGGAACATGTAAAATCGAAAGTGCCAACATGTGTACATATTTGACTGATTCTCATCTTTCACGCTTTGTCTCTCTTAGTCTTCATTGCTATTCAATCAATGTCTCTTTTCCTGGAGAACAGGCATCTTACCTACTCTTCCCAGTTGTGGTGCCAGATGTAGTGTCCTCTGCTGTCCTACATGTCTCTATTTCCCTCACCCCACACCCCCCACTCTAGCCCACTCCTCCACCCTGTTTCCCCCCATTGCCTATGCTCCTGCCCAGATGCCCTGCCTCACATCCCACATTTCCCACCCAATATATTACCCCCCATCTTTCCACTGTACCACACCCAGTTAAAAGATAAACTTGGGCATATTTGAATCCCCAAGAGAGGCAAAACTATAACTGTCAAGGTCTCGGTTTGGTGACATGAGGCTTAGCAGAAGCCTATTTTGTGCCTGTTGTCATTTTTTTTAACAACAGTTTAATACAGCTCGTAATACAGTTCACTGTAGTGAACTGTAGCATTGTAGCACAGTAGCATTCCATAAATGTTAATTTAACAACGATCTCCAAGGATCTTGGGATCCTAAGAGATGATACACAGACAAGGCAATCATGAATACAAAAGAAAGTTACCCACAATGGGATAAAAGGCACAGCCTAGGGAATATAGTCAGTGGTATGTAATCACGTATGGTAACAGATGGTAGCTACACTGGTGGTGAGCACAGCATAAGGTGTAGACTTGTCAGATCACTACATTGTGCACCTGATACTAATGTAATGTTTGTCTAGTGTACTAGAAAGAAAGAAAGAAAGAAAGAAAGAAAGAAAGAAGAAAGAAAGAAAGAAAGAAAGAAAGAAAAGGTGGAAGGAAGGAAGGAAGGAAGGAAGGAAGGAAGGAAAGAAAGGAAGAAGGCTACCCAAAGATTGCATTTCAGTTCCCGGGGAACCTAGATTTTGGTGGGGGAGAGAAGAAGAATATGTTAAAGTCATTAATTTCTTTAAGAAATAAGGCTTTTGTATTTCTTTTATTGGAGTGCAAAAAATTATGTGCACTGAAGGGGAACAGAATATACCACCCCAAAATATGCCACTTTGGCATTTTGATTATTTTGAATTAATAAGAAACAGCTAGCACAAGAAGGACACTCTGACCTCTTTCATCTGTCTGAGCACATGAAATAAATCTTCCTGACGGAGCCTGTGAAAGGTACCTTACCTGTAACCAGGAAGCACCAATAGAGTTAAGGAGATTAAGGACTAGAAGGCTGTATCAACAAAACTTGTTACTTCTTCACTAATTTGCTACCTCAAGCCCAAACCCTTCTTTGTCAAAGCTTCACAGATGTATTATTTCCTTGTCTAAAAGCTATAAAAGCTTCCTGCTTTAGCTACCTCTTTGAGCCTCATATTTTTTGTCTTTTAGGTTTTTTTTAATGTTTATTTATTTTTGAGAAAGAGGGAGACAAAGCCCTAGCGGGGAGGGGTAGAGATAGAGGGAGACACAGAATCCAAAGCAGGCTCCAGGCTCTGAGCTGTCAGCGCATAATCTGACGCAGGGCTAGAACCCACAAACCACGAGATCCTGAACTGAGCCATAGTCGGACGCTTAACCGACGGAGCCACCCAGGCGCCCCTAGTCTCATATTTTTATGGGCTCCCAAGCATAGGAAATTAAATTTGTTCTTCTCCTGTTAATCCGTCTTATGCCAATTTAATTATGAGACCAGTCAAAGAAACTGGAAGGGAAGAAAGGAAATGTCTTCCTCCCCTACAACACTTTTAATTTTCATCTTGCTTTATTATGTTGACAATCCAGGAATCTTCAAGGTCTTACATAGTGTCATCTGGAGCATCCGTCTGTGTACCTAGTGGGCAGCCAGGCTCTTCTCCAAGCTGCTCCTTGCCAGGGTGGGAACAATAGCAGAAGTGTATTTCTATATAGGTTGCTTATTTTCTATTTGCCCAACACTTCACACAGTCGTGTGGAATGAAATATTTTATATTTATTTCCACATAATTTCCTTTTCTTCTAGGCCTCTGGCTTGCAGCAGAAGAGCCACTCTTAAGGTATGATAAGAGGTATAAATTGTCCTCTTTTCTCTCAGTAAAAGCAAGCAGTGTAATTATCCACTTCACTTACTCCCATGCTGTTAGAGGATTTCAAAAGCTCTTCTGAAGGGGGCAAGGAGAGGACTGGTCAGGAAGATGTTCTTGTCTGCCCAGACACTAGCTGCAGTCAGAAGAACCATGCAAGACCCAGCCACTGCAATTTGCTTATACAACACACTTCTCTTATGCTAGGCTCCTGAAGGGGAGCAAAGATACCCAGTTGGTTAAAATTCAAGTAAAATACCAGAGGAACAGAAGAAAAGCGCGAGAGCAATGAACTATTATTTAAGGTCTCCCCACTTCCCCTATCCCTCCTGATTCTGGTCTCCGGAGTCCCATTTTCTTTTTTTCCTTAACTCATCATTAGTTAGGATTTCAATTGTCTGAACCTCAGTATATGCCACTCTAGTGGCTTAAACATATGGAGATGAATTTTTCTCTCCTAACATATAGTTCTAAAGCAGGCCACCAATAGTGTTGGTGACTATCATTTGGTGATCTCATCAGGGCCCTGGACTCAAACTCTCTTCTTAATTTCTTGTTTCATCTTTAGAAACTTGCCTTCTGTCATCATGTGCCACCCTTTGTAGATGATAGATGGCTGTTGCTTCTTCAGAGTTTGCATCTGCATTCTGGAGAGAAAGAAGAGACAGGATGTGCAGGGATGCCACTTTGATCAGGAAAATAAAAACCAGTTCCAGAAAATTCATTCTTTCATTTCATCGGTCAGAACAGTGTTACATGATCACTGCCGAGGGTAAAGTAAACTGACAAGGGGACCATGTGCTGGGTTTTCTCCATCTTTATTGTACTAGCTGACAAGGGAGTGGTAGCCACCACGCTATGCAGAATTATGATCTGGTTTTGTGCCCTTGTTCCTCGTCAGGGGGAACAATTTTTTTCTATGCCCTCTGAAGTTATCTAATGGGGGAATTGCAAATTAAACTGACAAAAGCCATTAGCAAGAGAAAAGACAGAGTTTTTATTCATATACATGTGCATGAGAATTTACAGAAAAATGTGACTCAAGGAGACAGAATTTGGGGCACTTACACCGTCTTAAGTGTGGCAGGGAGGGGAATGGGGCCATTTCTGGAAGGTGAAATGACATTTTAGAAGGGGGGAAGGCAATTTTTTTGGAAAAAAATGACATTTTAAAACATTTTTTAATGATTCTTTGTTTTGAAAAAGAGAGAGAGAGAGGGAGAGGCAGAGAGAGAGAGACAGAGAGACAGAGAATCCCAAGCAGGCTCCATGCTATCAGTGCAGAGCTCGATGCGAGGCTCGATGCCACAAACCTGTGAGATTGTTACCTGAGCAGAAATCAAGAGTCTGGTGCTTTAACCAACTGAGCCACCCAGGTGCCACCACCACCCCCCCCCCCCCAAAAGAAACATTTTTAAAGTTTATGTATTTATTTTGAGAGGGGGGTGATGACTTTTTAAAAGATAGATAAGTAGACCCCTAGGAGACTAGATGGGAGATAGGAGGGTCTGTGACAATGTTTGTCTGGGTGCAATGTCCACTTCATATCTTGCAGAAGATAAGGTTAGAGTTCGTCAGGAGGAGATTTATGATGACTGAGTGCTTCTGGGAGACTCTGTTTTCAATCAGATTAGTAATTTTAGGAACTCAAGTGGCTTCAGTTCAAAATAATTTTTATGCCCCAATGACTGATTCTGGACCCCCAATCTTCAATCCCAATTTCACTTTCTCATTTCAGACAATTTATACCACATTTGCCTAGTGACTCAGCATTCTTTTTTTTAATGTTTATTTATTTTGGGAGAGAGTGTGCATGTGCACTTGAGAGAGCAGGGGAGGGGGAGAGAGAGAATCCCAAGCAGCCTCAGCACTGCCAGTGCAGAGCCTGACTTGGGGCTCGATCTTATGACCATGACATCATGACCTGAGCCGAAACCAAGAGCAGGACACTTAACCAACTGAGTCACCCAACTGAGTCACTGAATGCCCTAGTGACTCAGCATTCTTAATATTAAGCTGGCCTCAGACTCCATCAAACCCCACACTAGCATATTTTTAAGAAGGATCAAGCCTCCCTCTGATACACTGTGCCATTTAGATTAAAATAAGTACTTTACAGAGATTAAATAAAAACTTGCTTTGGTGAGGGCATCCAAATAATTAAGATGATCTCCTCCATTAAAGAAGAATCATATGTGTAGATGGATTAAAGGGGAATCATACATAAAGAGGGATTCATTTCCGTGTTACTATTTCCTTCCCTTACAAATAATTATCCATGGACAAACTGAAATTTAAAAAAAGTGACTTGTTACTAAAAGTCACTTGGCACTAAAGTCATGAACCTAACTTACTGCTTTGCCCTGTCCACTGCTGAATTCTGTCTCCTGATTATGTTTACCTTTGATGGTTCCTTGAGTATCAACAGCAGGACCTGACCGGGAGGGATTGCAGTTTCCCTAGGCCTTTGGTTCAGGATGCCTACCTAGGAAAAGAGTCAATTCCATTAGGAAAAAAGTTTCTGACCATTATTTGCAAGTAATTGTTCAATTTTGTGGCATTTTACTCTTCTCTAATAATCACACAAAGTGCTTTATTAGCCAGCCTTTCCAGTGTCGAGCTATTTAGGAGACATTTTATGGCAAAGCTATTATTACAAAACTAGAACACAAGTGAAATTTATGCTTCTGTTTCAAGATGGAGCAAAGGTGATTTTCCTTAAATGTATTATCCACTGCTTATCTAAAATGAATCATAACTCAAGGTCACAGACGCAACAGCCTGTGTTCATAGTCTGGAATCTTCTAGCAGCCCAAACTGGTAAGGTGTATACCTTAATTTTACAAGTCTTATCAACTCCCTGTGGCTTCCATGTTATGGATCATCCCCCCAACAATTTGTGAATCAGTTCTCAAATAGTTTGTGACCTGGGGCAAGGGGGGTGGGGACAGATGGTGATAGTGCCTGATTATAGCGTTTTTCAACCAGGGTTCCTCCAGAGAATTAAAACCTAATATCCTAAGGCATCCATTGAATGTTATTACTCTTATTACTCTAGAATGGTACTATCCATGTATCATCCTTGAGAGTAAATAATCAGACACAATATTTTATCCTTTTTGTGGTTCAGATAAGTCCTCGTTGAGAATGGCTACCTGACATTGGGCTCCAGCTGAGCCTGTGAGCAGCAGCCTCAAAACCTGAGGCAAATCTTTCAATTCAGTAGCCTAGTCTCCTTATCCAAAACATGAATGGATTTCTTCAGACTAATTCTAAAATATGCCTCATAGAAGGTTGTTCTAGAAAAGTTTGGGATCTTAGGAAAGCAAATAAAATACTGTGTTGAGTCATAGGTCCTTCCTTTTGCATCCCACCAATGGATAGGTAGGATAGAAATTCAAGAAAAATATTTTCTGTGTAATTCGTCTCCTCCCACCCAGTGATCATCATGTCTTCTACACTGCCCTTCTTTTCTGCTTTGAAATAATAGACACTGAGGGTACCAAAGTCTTTGTTTAGTTCAGTAACCTCTGTTCTTTACACTTCAATGTTGACTCAGTTGAGAACAAATTAAGTACCTGTTTTTCTACATCCACTGCTTATCTATTTCTCTCCTCAAGTCTGTCTGTCTCTACATTTGCTTAAATTTGGAAATATGGAGCTGTCAGTCCCCCATGACATTTACTAAAATGTAAATATATGACTAAAGACATGAAAATGCCACACACACACACACACACACAAACACACACATGAAGAAAATAAGCAAATAGGAAAGGAAAGAGCATGTGATTTCAGAATTACATGTTTTGTTCAACTATATGCATATTGCCTCCCTATTTCTTTTATTTCTCTTACATTCTCAAGGTTAGTAGAGATTGATTAATAAAAGAAGCAAATAGTGAGAAATTCTACAAATTCTCCTGATTCCTGTGCTGTTTTGAATTAGTCCCTGTTCTTTGGTAAATGAAGATATACAATGATGAAGGCGGCTTGAGACTAATCAAATGGATTCAGAACCTGACATCACAATCTGATCTCTTGCATAACCAGTGGGGATAAGTATATACAAGGCTGGCAGTAGTAGAGAGACCTCAGATGTTCATAAAATCTTTCACTCTCCACTCTGAATATAAACTCTTAGGTATAATATAGGAGAATAGAGAATATGTTTTGAGAAAGATTCTAAAGCTGAATATAACCTCTGTAGGAAAATGTCATTGTTGTTCACTGATGTCTGGTATGGCTCAGGTTAAGTGAGGAACACTATGGGTCTTTTCTGGTCTTTTAGACTCTAAGTAGCTGCCCTCAAATAAGTTAAGCTTAGCCTACAAAGCAGAAATAATCAAATCCTGACAGTGCACAATCTTTCTGGTATGCAACTGATTATGATTTTGCATTCTGAATCTTAAAAATTTCATTCATATCACTGGAATCCCTGAATAAAATATTCACATCCTATTAGCCAAAATGGTTGTACAAATGACCTTTAATGTTCCTTTGAGTTTAGAAATTCTATGGTCCAATGAAACACCGATTTTTTTTTAATCAGGAACTCACTTTTGTCTCTTTTATTTTTATCTTAACATATTTTTAATAGGACAATCTGTCTGAAGTGTATCAATAAAAATATTACCTACTTTGGGCACCTGGGTGGCTCAGTTAACTGTCTGACTCTTGATTTCAGCTCTGGTTCATGAGATTGAGCCCCTCATTGAGCTCTGAGCTGACAGCATGGAGCTTGCTTGGGATTCTCTCTTTCACTCTCTGCCCCCTCCCCAACTCATGCTTATGCTCTCTCTCTCAAAATATATAAATGTAAAAAAATTATGTACTCAGTAAGATTAATAGCCAATTCCTCGTCATAAAGAGCAGACATGATATATTTAAAAAGTGCTAAAAGTAAAAAGAAAAAAAAAGTCTTAATCAAGTATTGTATATCCAGCAAAACTACCCTTCAAAAAAATGAAGGCGGAATAAAGTCATTCCCAGATAAAGAAAATTTGTGGGAGTTTGCAACTAGTAGATTTGCCCTATAAGAAATGCTGAAGTCCTTCAATCTAAAATCAAAGTATACTGGAGTGTAACTGGAGAATAACAGTAAAGGTAAATACACAGTTTATCACAATTTAAAAAATAAGGGGGAAATTTATCTGAAAATAGTTTTCCTTTGAAATATAGATTGTTAACCTGTCACTTCAACTTTGGCAAAATTTTGTTGGGAAATTCTATAATTTTTAGACAAAAAATGTACTACATTTAAAATAATTCTTCAGAGCAGAGATTTGGATATTTTAGAAACATTTTTAAAAATTTTTTTTTACATTTATTTATTTTTGAGAGACAGAGAGAGACAGAGCACACGCGGGGGAGGGGCAGAGAGAGAAAGAGACACAGAATCTGAAGCAGCCTGCAGGCTTCAAGCTGTCAGCACAGAGCCTGATGTGGGGCTTGAACTCACAAACTGTGAGATCATGACCTGAGCTGAAGTCAGATGCTCAACCAACTGAGCCACCCATGCGCCCCTAGAAACATTTTTTAAGAAATAAAATTTATAGGGAAGCATCGTATCAGATATAAAAAGTCTCATGTTTTATCACATTAATTACTAAATTACTAAATTTAATACTAAATTACTAAATAATTACTATTTAGAATTTATAGATAAATGGATTCTGAATCTGTGTTTCTTTAAACATATAGATTTCTGTTGCTGTGTCCTTGTTTGTCTATCCTCTTCCTTACATAAAAGCACAAGCCATCAACCAAAACCCTAGGCCTGGCAATTAGGGAGAGAAGGTCTCAGGACTGATAGTTATTCTTACTTTTATCGAACCCTTAAGAATAAACAGAAAGGCTAATTTGCTTGGTGGTGACAGCTCTGTCATGTCTGTCATGATATATGAACAGTGAATACATGACACAATTTCAATACATCACTCTGTCAGTCTACAAATTTTTCCTATCAGTATACATAAATATATCAGTATATGTATTCCAAGAGCTGGGCTCAATATTGTGATGAATACAATGAGACATAAGGCCAAGATCCAACTTTTAAGAAATATATACTTTAAGGAGAATCCACAACCAGCAATAAAAAACATATGTAAATTCTAAATAAATATTCTACATTACAACACTAAAATTCTCATATTCATTGTGTGTAAAATAAGAGTAATTTTCCTTAAGTATCAATAAAGCTTAAGTTTGAAGTCAGAATCTCTTGAGTTCCAGTCCTGTTCCCAACATTTATTAGTTGTGTGACTTTGGCATTTAATCTCTGTGTGGTATTTTCCTTGTTTTAAATGAAACTAGTAGTATCTTCTTTACAGAATTGTTGTGAAGCATGTGTATTAGTCAGGGTTTGCTGAAATAATTCTGCATAACAAACAACTTTCCAACTTCAGTGGTTTATAGAAACCAATATTTCTTTCCTATTCATATTTTGTGGGTGGGCTCTAGCTCAACCAGGCTGGATTGGCTTGGGTTCAGATCCGTTTTACATGTCTCTCATTCTGGATCCAGGCTGAAGGAGTCTGTTCATCTCATGTTTATGACAGTACTATAAAAGGGCAATCAGAAATAGGTAATGCTTTCTGAAACCCCCACTTAGAACTGACGCGTGTTAGATTGGCTGAAGCAAGTTACATGGCCATGCCCAAATTAAATAGGGTAGGGAAGTATAGATTATCCCTTGGGAAACCACACCAAGACTAGAGAGAGAATGGCACTTTAGGAACAAATAAGATACTCTGTCAGAGTACGTAAAGTGTGTTACACAGAGTTGGACTTTCTCCCCTCAAGTATTTCCTATCATTGTTGTTATCAGGACTCTCTGTCCATCATCATTATTCCTTCACTCACCTATTTGCACAGCTCCACATACCAATTCTAAAATTAACTAATGTAAAGCAGGGATGGATCACATAGTGATTATTTGCTTGGGTATGTTTCTCCAAAGTGGTGTTGGAACCTCAGAAGTGGGGTTTCCCTTTCTATATATGTTGCAAGTATTTTATACAGTGTCCTCTAGCATGTCCTCTGTTAAGATTCCTTGGGTCACTGAGGTTGAAAAATATATCTCTTTTGTCTTCCTCTATGTCAGCATTGTCCCACAGAAGTATCATGTTGGTTACATATGTGATGATGTAACATTTTCTAATAGTCACATTAAAAAGTATTCAATAAAATTGTCCAAAATATCATTTTAACATATAATCAATATAAAAATTGAGAAATTTATTGTAGGATATTTTACATTTTTTCTTTATATTAAGTCTTCAAAATCCAACATGTATTTTACATTATAGAACATCTTAATTTAAATTCTTTATATTTCAAGTGCTACTTATAGCCACTGGCTACCATGTTGAAGAGTACTGGCCTACATCATACCTTACCTTTATCATTTATGATTGCGTGGCTGAGTTTCTTCTTTCAATTAGAGTGAATGTCTTTAGTTTTGTCTTTCCTATGGTACCTCTGATGTTTGTTTGGATGCTGATCTTAATTCAGATTTGACCAGGCAAATTAATTAAGTAAATAATTAAATACACACACCATTGAGAGTAAGAGTTAAAGGAATGAAAACACTGAGGTACAGATTAAATATTTTGCACACTAAACCTCAAGTCTTATCTGCAAATGTGTAATCTTATCTTCAGCTTCCTCAGATCATCTTAGATACCATTTAGAGAATAGTGTATCTTCAAATATAACACACACTCAAATGATTTTCTTAAGTCATTAATTTGACCAACCTATGAAGCCAAAAGTTCTCTCTATTACAAGGTAGCTGAGGTTTACTGAAGCAATTCAACACAACTTATTTTTTATAGATACTACTTAACGGAAATGACTGCAGGGATGTTATGTGCCTATAAATAAATCCATAAGAAGCAACAGTGCATGTAAGGCAGTAAGTTCTGGGAAGAATCAGTGTAGTAGCTAGTGAGAATAGATACAAAAAAAAGGAAGGCAGCTCATGACCTATAGGCTAGGATGTATTAGGTATCAAGGACAAATGGTTGTCTGTAGCCATTTGGTTATTGATGGTCACGATCCTAAAGTCCTTCATTTCATAGTAAATTACCTATACATATTTTGTGAAGGGCTGGTTAATTACTGTGTGATGAATGCTATGGGACATAGTGGAGTATAATGAAAACATAATTTGTATATTTCCTATGTCTGTTTTCTAAGTTTGAAATTTGATATAAATTTATCTCATGGGGAACACACAACAATGTACTACTAAATATTTGGGGGCAATGTTAAAACTTAAAAATAAATATATAAATCTGCTCATAAATTGAAAGAATATCCCAATTTTAGGATTTGTATGAACATAACATGTAGACACACAGTTTCCTGTGGATTCATGTGAAGTCTTTTCCTGTGGAGAGGGCATGGCAGAGCACACTGGCTTTGTTCAGGCACCCTGAGCCTCAATACTGGTTCTTCCATTTATTAGCTGCTGGTCCCTGCACAGGCAAGGTAAGCTCTCTAAGACTTTTTTTTTTTTTTAATTTAAAAAATTAGTTTAGAATAGTAAGTCCTCATTGGGATGTTTAGCCTTTCATATGCTAAGTGCTCAATATATATTAGCTGTTGCTGTTAGTGATTTTAGGAAATGAAATATCTTTGGCTATTCTTGAAAAGTCTGTAAAGTCTCTCTATTCTTGAAAAAAAGAGAATACAATACCTATTACAGTGGAAAGCTGGACAAGATGCCTGAACAGAGAGTTTTCTTTATACTTTATTTCCCCTTGATTTCTAAAACTTCTTAAATTGACAGACCCATGGAGTTATTAGGACCTATATGGCATATTTCAATTAACTCTTTAAACATGTTGAAACTGAACAATATTATTTATCATCTATATTTTGCGTTAAAAGTCTTAAGAAATGAGGGAAAAAAGATGGCTGTGAAAATTCAGTCATCCCTCATTTGTGTTCTTAGTGTCTCTCTCTATAGCAGCAACTTCTGATTTCTGCATCTTAGAACTGTTTCTCAGTTATACTGGAGCCATTACTTTGTTGGAATCACGCAAAGTTGTGTTAAAGATACAGATGATGATTGTATCAGCTTGTATATATCAAATACATCTTAAATTATAAGGGGCCAAGAAAGTTGGTCTGATAAGGTAATTAACTGCTTTCTGTATAAATTGGATTAATCATCTAGTTTTCAACGTATCCAGTCTAGTTGATTGTTTCTATTTGCAGCCTGATACTTTGTTCTCAGGTTGCTATGTAGTGAAGGATAATTAAAGACATTTACACTTATCTTTCCAGCAAGAACATTGCTCTTGCTGTTAAGGAAAAATTCTGATCTGGTGTGATTTATATTTGCATAATATCCCGTTACAATATCAAAAAGAAAAAAAGAAAACCACTTTGCTGAAAAACAAAAGAAGGTATTGAAATTGAGGTTTATAGAAGAGAAAGTAAGGTCATGAATAATCACTGTCAAAGAAAACAGTTTACTCTATCAGTTACAGCTTATTCTATCTCCAACAAAATTAAGCCTATTTTCTCTTGGAAGTGGTTAACACATAATGGAGGCAACTCTGTCAAATTTGTGCTGTATGGCATTAATCAGACACCCAACTGGCTTCTTAACTTCGTGTTCCACTTTTCACCTGGTTGGGTGTAATGCCAAGGAGAAACAGCATTTTAAAATTCAATTTTGCTTTCCTTACCTCCTGTGAATCAAAAGTCAACCAAAACAAGTCATAAAAAATGCTGTTTTCACAAAATAAAGACAAGTTTCCACAGGAAAATAAAAATGAAATTTATAATAATCATTTATTTAAATTGAAAAGTTTGAAGACCTCTACATCCCAAATTAAAATCATGTTGACAAACTTCATGACTCAATTATTATCATTTGGTTAATTTTAACTAGCATCAGCCTTACAACTTAAGAAGTATATCTTGAGTCACACCATTTTGTTTCCATTTTAAACATTTAGATATTACCTGAAAAGCTATAGGGTGACCAATGATCCCAGTGTGTCCAGGACTGAAGGTTTTGTTGGAGGTGAAGAATGAAACCAGAGCAAACCAGGATGGTTGTTATCCTATAGCATAAAACTCAAAGAAATATCGTAGGATAGGTCAGTATTCAAAGTGAAAATCTTTTGTACAGGGAAGAAAGCCTGATGCAGTTACACCTTATTAAACACCTTCTATGAATCAGGTATTGGGCTGGACACCAGAGATTCAGACTCAGTTTTTGTCCCAGATATGTGTATATATATTTAGTATATATATATATATATATATATATATATATATATATATATATTAAGAGAGAAGTCAGCAGAGAATTCAGAGTAGAGATATGTACAAGGTTCTACAGGACATAGAGGAGTATAATGAGAATATAACTTGTTCATTTCCCATGTCTAGGTTCTAAGTTTGAATTTTTATATTTATGCCTATTAAAATTAAATTTCACATATTTTAAGTATATAAGTAAGCTTAAGTTCCAGCAACCTTTTAAAAAATGTTCTCCTTTGTCATCAATAAACTCACCCACTAAATCACATGAAAAATAAATAATCCCTGAAATAAATCAACTTTGGGGTCAGTATATAACTGATTTTATTATACAAACAACTAAAAGTTTATGAATCTTAGCATTTTGACTGACATTTCATACTGATAAAGGGTCAATTCACCAAGATGACATGCCAGTTCTAAGTGGTAGCAATCTAACAAAAGAGCTTAAATATACATGAAACAAAAACTGATAGAATTGAAAAGAAAAAATAGACAAATTCACAATTATAGTTAGAGAATTCGCCATTCTTCTTAGTAACTGATGTAATGGGCAGACAACAACAACAACAAAAATCAGTAAGAATAAATAGAGAAGACTCGAACAGCACTGTAAACCAACGTGAACTGAATGACATTGATAAACCAGTCCATGTTCACCCAACAGCAGCAGAATACACACATTCTTTTCAAGTGCACATGGAATATTCACTAAGGCTATTAATGTTTTAGGCTTTAAAATTATCTTTAATAAATTTATAAGAACTCAAATCGTACAAAGTATACTTTCTGACACAACAGATAGAAATCAATAGCAGAAAGATATCTGGAAAAACTCAAATATTTGAAAATAAAACAACACATTACTAAAAAACATGTGTCAGAGAGGAACTCACAAGCAATCTTGGAAAACGTTTTGAATGGTATACAAATCTGTGGGATACAGCTAAAGCAATGCTTAGAGGGAAATGTGTATCTTTAAATGTTTTCATTAGAAAAGAAGGCACATTTCAAATCAATGATCAAAACCCCTACAGTATGAAACAGGGACAGTGTGGGAGGCTGGTAGAGAATTAAACACAAAGTAAACAGAGAAAAGAAATTATAATGCAAAAATTATTAAATTTAAAAGAGAAAAACAGTACAAGGAGTCAACAAAGCAAAAGCTGATAGTACAGTTGATAGAGCTTTAGCTAAATAGATCAAAAGAAAAGGAGAGAAGACACAAATTGGCAATATAAGAAATAAAAGAAGGGACATTACTATAAATTCTACAGACATTAAAAAAATATTATGATGAACAAATGTTGCCAACAAATTTGTTGACACTCATTTAAGTGAATGAAATTTAATGAAAAAATCTTTGAATTCCCACCAAAGCTCACTAGAGGAGAAATAGATAAATGGAAAACCCCCTTGTTTATTAAAGAAATTGAATTCATAGTTAAATACCTTTCAACAAAGAAAATTAAAGACCTAGGTGGCTTCATGGGCAGCTTTTATAAAACATTTATGGATGAAATAATACCAATTCTACCGAAATTCTTCCAGAAAAATAGAAGAGGAGGGAGCATTTCCCAACTTATTTATGAGACCATCCACTTTAAAGTGCCCTTAATCTCCATTCAGAAAATGTATGAGCAGCGCTAGCATCCCATTGATACTCTTCAGAATTTCAGAATAATCACACAGTATGTTTCATCTAAAAATTTTGTGGTTTTCCCTTAATTTCTCCAAATTACCAACTTCCTTAAGCTAATGTTATGCTCAAAAATGTAATTTGTGTTCTCTTCTCCATTGAAAGAAATATGGCCAATTGCATTATAGGCCATACTCCCTATAGAAGACTATTTCTCACAGACCCATAAGTCACCTCATGGAGGAATTCTAATTGGCGCAGAGCCCTTGCAGTTGGGCATCCTCCTCTTCTACCCCATTCAAACGTTTCTCCCTCAGCTGGAATCCAACCACAATTTTCAGTTTTCAAGCTCACTCCTGAGCTTCTTTCAGAAAGTGCTTTCATTCAATACCCTGGCTTCAATTATCAAATTAATACTGATAATAATTCCTCTATTATCTGACCTCTCACCTGTTACACAAGCTGAAATTCTGTCTTCTATGCAGCTCAGAGGACATATACTTTAAGGTATCTGCCCATCCATCCAATTAAAGAAAGTATTTTTTTGGAAACAAAACACAGTTCTCTTGTGTCTTTCCAAATATCTGTCAAAGGCAAAAATTTGAAATTGATGTGGCTTATTTCTCTTTGTATCACTTACATAGTCACTTAATCTTACTTACCTTTGTTTCTTACTTTCTAAATGGACATCTCTCCATCTCCATTGATTGCCAGACAATCTAATACATTCAAGTTTAGATGAAACTTTTTACATTGGGCTTCAGTCCCTTGCAAGTAAGAGTCTGTTTACTACAAAATTTCAGTGTACTCACTCATTATTTACTTTATTACTGCAAGGTTATGTATGGAATTCAGAGATGAAGATGAATCTGTGCCATTTTGGAGTTTATAGCCCATTTTGAAGAAGATTTTATTGTATAAAAGACTATTATTGTATAACAAGACATGTATGTTTATGTTTGGCAAATGTTTCAAGAGAAGCAAAGATAGCTAAAAACATTTTATAAAGAACAGAAAATGGGAGTGATTCCTTCTGATTAGGTAGCTTAAGAAGGCTTCTGGGTATAAGTGCTTTTTGAACTGGACCTGAAAAGATGAGTAAGTCATCAATACTCTTCACTTTGCTCTCCAGGTATATTGTATTATTATTTTCTTTGATCGAGTTAATTTGTGAAATCCATTTCAATCCTATTTGTTACTCTGAAATTGTTTATAAGGTCTCAGTTTATAGGTAGCTTTATCTTCTTCCTTCTTGCCTTGATACTGGCTTTCACCAGTTTTAGTTACTTTGTGTATACGTGCCACTCCTCCTAGTTAGATCATTACCTGCTGAAAGCAAAGATCATGTTTTCATCTCTTTAATTTCTACCATAGAACCTAATTCAACACTGGGCACAAAGTGCTTAGAAAACCAGACAGGAATACAGATGCCAAGTTTTCGACCATTTGATTGAGTGTCTGTATATAGTAGATTAATTTCATTACTGGGTGATCTTGAAGGCTTCCTATTATTTTCAAGTAAGAACTTCTAGTAGCTGGTAGAATTCCTTTATCTTCCATGAAATTATTTCAAGCATGCAAAGAAAAGTAGATTAAATTGTGTTTCACTGACAGGTCTAAATTGAGATTACTTTTTCACCTGCTTCCACCTCTAAGCTTTTAACTGGAGTCTGGGATTAAGGCCTTTAAATAACTTAGTTATTGGGAAATAAAATATTTGTAAAGAAGATAATGAAAAGGGAGAGAAATAGAAACAAAAATTATTCAGTCAAGATGATTAGACTGAGTTAGAAGTGAACTAAAGTAGCAGTAAAAACAGTTGAGGACATAGAGAATTATTTTGCTGTAGAATAGGAAGATACCAAAGCCATTAAAACACAAGAAGTCAAAGACTTAGGAGTTTGGTATTACTAAGAGCTTAGAACTGCTTTGCCATGGAACACATAATTGAAGGTCATATCCTTGACATTAAATGTGTGGAGAACAGCTCTTTCCACAGAAAGGATAACACCAAAGGATATGGCCATAATGTGATGCCAATCAATGTGTAACAGTAATTTCATAAATAGGATTATTGAGTAAAGACAAAATAGGGCAACAGAAAAATTGTATCTTAGCACAGAGAATACAAAACCATCCATCAGCGAAGAAAGGAAAAAGAAGCAGACAAATATCTGATGGTTTATATTAGAGCAGATCCAGGTTTGGGTTGGCCTAATGCTTATACAATTTGGATGGATACTCTTTGAAACAACAGTATGAATGAAAAATTGGACAAAAGTGAATATTTATTTAAAATGAGAATAACCACATATTTATGTAATGTTGCAAATACTATACAATCCAGCTTAGCACATCTCTATAATGACTTTTTCTGCATTTTTTTGTTGTATATTACTTGATGACCTTTTTATATGACAAACATTTTTTAACAATATTGTTCTCTATAAAGAAGCTAGACAGATAATCTACTTTTCTTCTAACATCATTAATCGAAACATATTTGTTATCAGTAGTTTAGAAAGGTCTCTCTGCTTCCTAACTTGGTGTTGGTAATATCATACATATTAGGGTTGTTCTCAAATTTGAGAATCCTCTCCCAAGTTTCTTCCATACATGAGCTGTTACAAATGTGGATGCTGTTTGTAATACTGCTACAGATTAAACCCTATAAGCAAGAATTTAGATCAATTCTGTTTTGCAAAATTTCCATCAAAAAGCAAAAAATGCATGATACTTTATAATTGTCCATACTGCTATGAACACATTTTTGACGTGAGGCAACCCTGTTCACTAGATGTTGTGAAACAGAATCCTGTGCTTATAATTTTATACAGTGAAGAATTAGAAAAAATTCCCACAAGGTAGTTTATAGGTCATACACTTTACACTTTTTTCTTTCATTATCCGCATAGCTCCCATGGTGGGTACTTCCATATTATGATACCAACATCCTTATCGTGATACATACTACAACCGCACATGACTAACAATAACTTAACAATAACTTCCCAGAAGTTATAGGGGCCCAAAAAAGTGTGTTCCATAAACCCAAACTAAATTCAACTGTGATAAGCCAGATTGCCAAAATGCCACAGCCATTTCAATGAAACTCAGAAATTTGGCTGTTTCAATGAAACAACAGACACAAGGCAAGGTGCAAACTAGGTCAATCTTAATATATTACAGTTACATTATGTTTATAAATTTTACAAAAATGTATGATCACGTGAACAAATTACTAGGATACGTCCCAGGGCCAAGCAAGCAAGGGTTCCAGAAGTTTAATGCCAAGTATTTTCTTATTTAGAAAATGACTTTATAAAGCTTTATGTGTGTGTGAAATGCCTATAAAGTTTGTAGAAAAATCTGTATTTTAAAAATTGTACAATTTAACTTATAAACATTAAAGTGCACATATTAATCTCCTAGGGTGGCCATAACAAAATGCTACAGACTTGGTGGCTTAAACAGCAGAAATTAATTTTTCACAGTTCTGGAGACTGGCAGTCCAAAATCAGGATGTTGACAGGGTTAGTTTCTCCTAAGGCCTCTCCTCGGCTTGCAGATGGTCACCTTGTTGCTGTGTTCTCACATGGCCTCTTCTAAAATTTTTTTTAATGTTTATTTATTTTCAAAGAAGAGAGAGACAGACTGTGAGTGGGGGAGGGGCACAAAAGAGGGACACATAGAATCCAAAGCAGGCTCCAGGCTCTGAGCCCTCAGCACAGAGCCTGAAGTGGGGCTTAAACTCACGGACTGTGAGATCATGACCCGAGCCGAAGTCAGACACTTAACTGACTGAGCCATCCAGGTGCCCCTCACGTGGCCTCTTCTAAGGGATGACCCCAGTCCTGTGGGATTAATGCCCCACCCTTAATTCAACCTTAATTGTTTCTCTAAAGGCCCTGTATCTAAATATATTCTCATGGGTGCTAGGGTTCAACATATGAATTTCAGAAGAACTAAATTCAGTCCACAACAGTGCAGAAGACACACGCATACAGTTTAATGAGCAATGTATACTAATATATAGGTAAATAATAAAGCAAATTTACCTATAATCACCATGTCAAGAAATAGAGCATCACTACCATCAAAACACTTTTCTCACACATAACCCTTGAGTTCTTTCCTGATCATAATGCCCTTCCTCATGCCAGCAGCAATGACTTTGGTGATATTTCTTTTCTGTACAGTTTTACCACCTATGTATGCAGCTTTATACAATACATATATAGTTTGAAATTTGCATAAAGTAGTTGCATTTTTATGCATTGTTTTGGGTCTTGCTATTTCTACATATTTTCTTTCTAAGATTCATTGTAATGCATTTAATTTGCTTATTTTTCTTAAAGGGCAAGATATTAAATATTTAGGCTCAAGAGCCATCTGGTCTTTCTCATAGCTGTCTTAGTTCTGCCATTATATTATGAAAACAACATAGAATGGACATATAAACGAATGGACATGTTGTGTTCTAATAAATATTTACAAAATTTGACAGCAAGCCAGCAGGCCATAGTTTGCTGACCTCTGGTCTATTGCATCCACCTTCTATGCCTGATATTAGTTATTTATACCCCCTTTCCATTTTCCATAATCAACCTCAGAAAAGTTAATATTAATAATATTTGAAAATAACTTTTGAATTGGTTGATTCTCTGGGCATAGATTTTCCAGTTGGCAGCATGGTTGACCCTTGAACAACATGGGGGTTAAGGGTGCTGACCTCTGCACAGTCAGAAATCCACATGTAACTTTTGACTTCCCCCAAGTTTAACTACTAATAGCCTACTATTGACCAGAAGCCTTATCAATAATATAAACAGTTGACTAACACATGTTTTGTATGTTATATGTCTTATATATTGTATTCTTATAATAAAGTAAGATAAGAGAAAATGTTATTAAGAAAATCATAAGAGAAAATACATCTACAGTACTTTGCTATATTTATAGAAAAAAATCCACATAGATCCGCACAGTTCAGTATATGTGCTGCTGAAGAGAGCACTAGATCCACACAGTTCAAATTCATGTTGTTCAAGAGCCAACTGGACTTTTCTTTTAGAAAATTAAAGGTATCATTTTAGGGGCGCCTGAGTGGCTCAGTCAGTTATGTGTCCGACTCTTGATTTCAGCTCAGGTCATGATACTCCCAGGGCGTGAGATTGAGTCCCACTGAGCATGAAGCCTGATTAAGATTTTTTTTTCTCCCTCTCCCTATGCCCCTGCCCCACTTGTGCTTTCTCTGTCTCAAAAAAAAAAAAAAAAAAAAAAAAATCATTTTATTATCTCTTGACTTGCATTGTTGCTGTTGAGAAGATAATGATAAATCTACTGTGTTGTGCCTTTTAAGATGATCTCTCACTCCTTTGGCTGTGCTTAAGATTTTTTTTGTCTTTAGAGGTCTTTACATTTATTATAATGTCTTTAGATGTAAATTAAAACAAAATTACTTGCTGAAGATCATTGATATTTTTGAATGTCTTTTATTGTGTCTGAAAAATTCTTTGTTATCATTTTTACACATTGCCTCTCCCTTTTCCCTCCTTTACTACAGGAACTCCAATTAAGTCTATATTATGTTTTATCATTTTGTATTTCAGATCTCTTCTATGTGTCCATCTTTTCATTTCTCTACTCTGCTTTCTGTACAATTTCCTCTGACTTGTGTTCCGTGACACTTATTTGCTCTTCATCATGTTCTATTTGCTTATAAATCCATCTACTAAGTTTTTGTATTTCAAATTGTAATTCAATCATTTCCAGAATTTCTACCTGGCATTGTTTTCTAATATGATGCATTACTTTTTATAGCTTTCTCTTGTGGGAAGATACCGCAAGGTTTTTTTTTTTACATAGTATAATCTATTTTTATAATCTATATTTTATGTTATGTTTGCTATTTTTACTATAAGAGGTGTTTGTAGATCTGCCTCAGGGAACTATTATCTCTAATCACTTTAAATTAAATTCAAGATCTACAAGTTTTTTTGTGTGTGTATGTCTGTTTTTGAATTTGGTTTCAAATCAAAAAAGGGTTAGCTTTTGTTTACAGATTCTCCAAGACAGGATTTCCTCTCTATCCCTTACTTAGGATGTAGACATTTCTAGAAACTCCATGGAGTTTGTCAGCAGAGGTGGGTTTATTTTTGGCTCATTCTTCATTTGAGAGGATGGTTCTTTGCAGACCCAACTTAATATATAAAGATCACCTCTTGGACTCCATGACTAGGGTATTTCTGGGCTTTGGTCGTCTTCCTCATGGGTTATAAGATTTTCCTAGTAGAAAGTTCAAAAAAAAAAAAAAGAAAAGGAAAAGAAAAAAGAATTTCTAGTAGAAATTTCAAACGTTCTTGGGTAGACAAATGCTTCCACAGGGGGAAAAAATGGCTTCTGTCCTCTTCTCCAGATTCCTTCTTTCTCTCTGATTTCATCCTGACAATCCTTTGTAAGTGTCACATCTTAAATAACTCGAGTGAAAGAAATCTTTTTAATCCATCAATTAGTTGCTCTCAGTGGGAAAATTAATCCAGATGACCTAGACAGCATTACTAGGAAAAAGAGTTTGAAAAATCTTCAGTACATCTTCTGGTATTTTCTCCATTACTTTGTATTTAGGAGTTTGGGTAGAAATGAACCTTGACTCTTTTCCTCTGTGCTCAATTAGTAACCTATTTTGAGTTGAAACCACTAATGCCTAAATTGGAAACATATCTATTAGGAGCTTGGATTCTACTTTCAAAGCTCAGTACCTGAAACTAAAACACAGGGAGAGTGTATATTGCTTGTTTTTCTATTTTGGACCCGCAGCACTGAGCTGGAGCTAATGATAATAGAAATAGTAGTAAATGCTTCCAAGTGTACGCAGCCTGCATGGGTAAACTTGAGTGACTGCATTTGTCGTCCTGAGACACTGACTCTGGTATTAATGTCCAACACCAGTCCCCTGATGAAGCAGCTCTTCTCTGTGTCCCCCTATCAAACGGCACCTACAGTAGTCTGATTCCAAATTCTAAGAGCTAAGCTGGTCCTGGTATGCTCCTCTAAATTCTAAGAGCAACTGATAGATAGCTGCATTATTTACTTGGCACCAAGAAAACAAACAAACAAACAAGCATAGAGCTCAGGCTGTTTTCACCAGCTTATACAATAACATTAAATTTTATTGTATAAATTACAGTAATTCAAGTGCCCTGCCTTTTGGCACAGAAACCCACTGCTCAAGTTATATCCCAGAGTTGTGTGTGTGTGTGTGTGTGTGTGTGTGTGTGTGTGTTGGGAAACAGGGCTTTGGGTCTTCTCTTTTTGGCTTCTTATCAAGCCACCATGGCATTGCCTTGTGGTCAGCGTCCTGGCCTGCTTTGGATGACGACTCCAGCAGGTCCCATCAGCCTTTGTTAATATCCACTACTGTTAGAATCTCTCTGGTCTCAGGAGATGAGACTATTCTGATCATGAGGTTCCATACTATGAAACCAGACTATGAGGTTGTGGGCTATTTTGCTCCATCCCAGACATGCAAGAGACCCTTACCATAACTTCTCATCACATAAGTAAAATCAGGTTGCAAGTTCTGACAAGGCATGATGGAAATTTCAGGATTATAAGAAAAAAAGTATAACCAAGAAACCTAAAAATGCTGTTAGAAATGGCTCCTCTCTGAGATCATGGGTTTGGACTCATTCTTGTGGACTCTTGCATTGTAGCCCTGTCTCTGTGTATCTGGTCAGTTTGCTCTCACTCTCTATAAGTCCCCACAGTTTTTCTACATTTTCTAGAGTCAATGCCTCTCTCCTACTCATTGTCTCCCTGCTGGGTTTTATGCCTTCCACACTGACTCTCACATTAACAGGATTTCCTTTATAGCCCAGATGGACAATTAAATCAGAAGAAGCCAGTTAATCATTAGTGTGCTCTGGATTATTTCTAATAGCACCAGTAGCACATTCCAAGATGAATGCCATCAATCTAGGTAAGTACTCATTTATGGGTACTTTATGGTGGGGCAAGCAGTTCAGGGTGAAGATTTTACCTGGATATGTCCTTCCTGCAATCTGAGTCATTTCTAGATTTCCCACAAGAAACTCCTTGAACAAAAAATACATCTCTACAAGGATAAGACATAAGTTGCACTCTAAATCTACACTTGGAAATGAAACATTTTTTCTATGGAAGTTAAGATTATAGAATGCAACTGTAGAGAAAGAAAACAACTTTTCCTCTACCCTCTTATGTTGAGTAACTGGGGTCTATTAATTAAACTGACAGAAGGCAGATTCATAGGAGGAAAAGTTTATTTTTTATGCACACAGTGGTCCTCACCGAAAATAATTGAAAACCCTAAAGAGGTAGTTAAATCTGGGATTTATACACCATTTTAACAAAGTGTAATAAGATATGGAGAAGAGACTAAACAACAGAAAAGGGGATCCTGGGCTTCTGGAGTGGTGTAAGTTGTGGGAAATTGACATGAAATGTATGGTAAATAAGGTAAATGAGAGTTGATTAGTAAGGCTTGTTATGCAGTCTCAGGTGGTAAGAATTGTATGGAAATTTCCTTTTCAAATGTAAATTTCCTTTATATATATACATGTATATATATGTGTGTGTATATATATGTATATATACACATATATATTATGTATATGTATATATTATGCTCTGCTTTTAGGCAGAAAGTGGAGAGGACAGAGAGCTCCTCCTGTGTTTGATGTTTAACTGCTTTCAGCTCAAAATAATCCTATGCAAGTAATCCTTTGGCAAATTCTTTGCCGAAATTATCCTTTGGTGAGTGGTATATTTGAGGGTGGCATATTCTGCCCTTCATCACCCAGTGGCGTGCTTTAAGTCAATATAATAGTTCACCATAGGCATTAAAAAAAAAAGACTACACAAAATAGAAATGATCAAAGATCTGTGTGTGGTAAGTGAAATTGTTTTGTGAAAAAGCTGTGTGTTTAGTACTGGGTCACATGTTAAATGTAAAATATATTTCTCAGAGAGTATCTATTAAAATGTTTGAAAAAAAGTGGCTTTCATGAAACAACTCATCTAAATGTGCAACCTTAGCCAAAACAAAGGCAACCATTTCTATTGTTATTTTTCCCTGCAATTTCTCTGCTTGAGCCACAACTTCTCAGGCATCTATCTCTGTCCTCTCTCTGCATCACATTTGCATGACTAAACATACCCAAATGATTTTCCTAAAAGAGTGGAATTCCGAAAGGAGTATTAGTCTCAACTTCTAGAGAAAAAAAATCATTGTATCCCACCTCTAAATAAGTTATTTCCCCCTCCAGCTTCTACTTATCAACACTTCCATAAATTTGTGAGCCAAATTTTAATTATGGGGCCCTAAATACATTATTTTACCCTGTTATCCCACATATGTTTTCATAAATTCATACCTTGATTTCCAACAAGTATAAACACCTTGAGAATAGATATCCTATTTTCATTTATTTATATTTTCCATTGAAAAGGTACCTACCAAATATAATTTATAAAGGCCATAACAAGATGAGTGGAATCCAACAATTACAATGCAGATTAGCATCACTGAGAAGTTGATGAAATGTCTGAGGCAGTAGAGCTACAACACTGAGGTGCCAGGAGCCATCTGGATTAGCGAATCTGTCCTTGTCCAGGTAGTGTTTGGTGCCATCCGGTGGCTGTTGTCTGCTCCATTTTAAATATTGCTGGAGTCAATTCCGGGTCCCTGGGACTGACTGGATATCAATTTCATAACCATAACAGAAATTTGAAGAATCTTCAGGTCAGCTGGTACACACTTCATTGATAAGAGGAATACGAAAATCTGGAAATGGTCAGACCCAACCTCTACCTCTTGGTTTGCAGACCACGGTTTTCACTTTTTCTCTACCTGGCCCTGTATTTCCATCCTCACTTCCTTTCTTGTCACCCCCACTGCTGTGTTTGAGAAGATGGGGCCAGAGGACCAAAACTGGCTCCATTAAATTTTAGTTCTTGTTATAAAGGAGTGTCATAGTACACATCATCAAATTAAAAAAAAAAAAGATACAGACTTAGTAAGGAGAGACTTTATTCGGAAAGAATATTGCAAAGAGGAAAGGATGGGGGAGAAACTACCGCAGAGGAGAGGGGTTATTGCAATAAAAAATGCTGTGGTATAAGATCTACTAGCATCTCAAGAACCAGGCAAAAGAGTTTCTTTTAGAGGGAAGAGTAAACAAGATTAGAAATAACGGGATGAGAGTGGCATGATAAGAATCCTTGATCAGTGGACGCTTTACCTAAGACTAGCCCATTTTCTGTGAAGGCCCCTTAGGAGGGCCTGTATGCTGGCTCAGGCTGGGTGGGGGGAGGACCAAAGGTCCCTGAGGGGCTCAGGAGAAGAAGAGAATCTAATCAAAATGGTTTACAAGCATTTTGTTCTGATTGATCAGTGGGAACATGCAGTTAAGCTAATCATTCTGAAGGCCAAGAATAGGAATCTGGAAGATCTGTGTCTGGACTTGTTATACCTAAACAAGGGGCATCTTAAAAATTATTTATCTTACAAATTGTTTGCCATCATAAATAATAGATGAGACACTAAAAAAATCCCTAAAGTATATTCTGAGGAATTATGTAAATTGCTAAGAAGAATGGTGAACTATGGAATAAGAAACATAAGACAAGCATTGGCTAAGAGCATATTTATTTTTAAAAATATGGCACTGAATCGTTTATACATTTTATTTAATTAACAGGATCTGTGAAGAAAATCTTTAAGAGGAAATTTTTTGGCACTCTTATACATATGCTACCTGAATTACCAAGCTACAAAGCCAATTTGTCAAAATCTAAGAAAGGATTACAGAAATATTGACTTTCAATTTTCCTTCTTTATTTTTATCCTGCTTGCCTCTGCTTCCTGTCTTTCTTTCTTAGGTTTGCCTGGTAACAAGGAAAACTCTTGAAATTTATTATGAAAATTTTGCCATAAAAATAGACAGCTTCATGTTTATTAGTAGTGAGATTTTAACTAATGACAGAAATAAGGTCAGTAAGGAATCAAAGAGAATAATTTTGAAAGCATGTGGCAGTGCCTGGTTATGAATCAGTCAGTGGCTTGAGCAAATTGAGAAAATTAGTAGAAAAAAGAAGCATTGAATTTAAATCATTAAAATGAGAATTTAAATCTTGAATTAATGAAAATGATCTGATGTAATGGAGAGATTATTTTCTAGCTCCCAAATATTATGTACGTGTGGGGAATGAAAAGCCTTCTCTATAAATAAAGAAACCTGTGATGATATAAATTAGCAGAATCACATGAGATTGCAGCTAGGGAGAATACCACACAGACAGTTCTCAAGTGGCGTTTTGTTAGGGATAGAGAGGGCATGATTTTCATTGCTTATTGGCTAGGCTAAAAAGTTCTTAGGGCAGAATATCAGGAGTAGGGTGAATCTTTGAGTTGATTGATTTCTTAAGGCCAGAATGAAGGCAAGTGGGACAAAATTCCAGGCAAAGAAGAAAGCATTGTGCAAGTCACAATATACAGCTTGGTTAAAATTGTCAAAGTATGGGAAGCAGTTGTTCAGATTTTAAGAGATTAAACAATGTATCACCTTGAAATTTAAGGATCAAAACCAGGGTTCAGGTTTCATTTCATTATGTATTTTATACTTTTTATACTTTTATACTTTTTATACTTTTCTTCATCAGCAAGTACAAAGGCAGTTTGAGCTCATAGTCAGAATGTCATCCAAGATCTAAAGCAACTTAGAGGCTTCTATTGGCTTGATATTGATGCAACTGAGCATACCTTTATTTTATTCATTACATCATGTAGCACCTAAATGATTGGATCATAAAATCTGATGATACAGTAAGATGAACTGCCCCAAATCTGGATCATCAATAAGACAGTCAATGGAATGAAAATATAGAGGGGAAAACCCCCCTGACATTAGTGTTGGTGACCAATGAAGGATTCCGCTGAGATGTCAGAATCTTTGAGAAGTTTCTACAGGGAGCGCTCATGGGAGGAAACTGAGGTAGTTCATTGAAGGTTGGCTTCCAGCAATCTTTCCAAATAAAAATAAAAGCCCACAGGAAACATGTAGAGCAGCCCTTGAAAAAAAATCCCCCTTAAGCCTCTTGATTTAAAGAGCCCAGGAATGGGGTTGAGCACTAGCTATCGGACCACTGGGGAAAGTGTTTGATATTTATTTCCCAGTGCAGAAGAGCTGCACATCAAAACTGTGGTTCACTGAGAGGCCAAAGCAAACAGAAAAAGAGCAGAGGGTTGGAAGCTTAACCCCGTCGGCGCAGAGCAGTCTGGGAAGCTTTGGTTTTAAACATCAGACACCAACTTGCAATGATGTAAGCAAAACATAAAATTAGTAAGATATGAGGTCACTGGGTATGCTGACAACCTGGGATTATAAAACAGGCAGGAAACAGGTTGGGGGTGCAACACTGGGCACAGTGGCTTGTCCCTCGGCTGCCTCTGGCCATGGGAAGGAAGGCCACTGCCGGTTCTGCTGCTTCTCTGGCTTCTGGAAACAGTGAGATGCTGTTTTCTCAAGTAGCTGAACGTGTTTCTGACGGTACTTGCTTCTTCTTGTCTTTGACTAATGATTCAAGAGCCCGGGCAAGTATACTTGGTTGTCCAAGCCTCTCTAAGGAGAAAATAATAATAATAATAATAATAATAATAATAATAATAATAACCAAATTGAAGTTAGGTTGTTTTGCTGAACCAGATATTCTTTTAAAAAAACAAGTTTCAGATATGCTCTTACTGAACACGTGATCAAACTTAGGAACTCATGAATGGAAAGTCCGTGACATACAAAGACCAGTGCTGAGAATGAAAGCCAGTTAAACATAACATTAATCACAAATCGTTTCTTTAAAAAAAAAAATGTACAATAGAAAAGCAAACATAAAAATAACAGTTCTTTATATATAACACGTGCAAAATAAATAATAATAATAGTGACTAAAGTTCCACTTTGTGGGAGAAAATGAGTGAGAAAAAGTAAAATTATGCTCATTTCTTTCTATAATATAGATTATTGGTATAAAATTTATACAATGAAGTGTCAGATATTCTTTCATGATTGGTATTGATAATTAGAAATATATTGATTAATAATTTATTTGGGAAAAACTTGTGAGAGAAGTAGTGACAAGATAGATCTTTCAAATTTATGGAGAAAAACATCAAAGACAATACAGTTCATTAATGAAATGGTACAGCACTAAGTATGAGAAGCATAAAAATAAAAAAAAAGTGAGATAGGAACTAAATGAATGAGAAGTAATGTTGTGAAAATAAAGCAAGCCTCATTAAAAATGGACTGACAGCCAGCCCAGCCAATGAGAAGCGCCACACGCAGCCAATGAGAAGCCACCACCACCTTGAACGCTTTGAAGCTGCTTCTACCAGCTTCCTTCTTTTCTCCAGAAAAGCAAAACCCTCTCCTCTGTTCTCCAGACCTGCCTACGGTTTGTCATAGTTTGCTTGTCCCAAACTGCAATTCTCTGCCATTCCTGAATAAACTCATTTTGCTGGTAAAATAGCTGGCTCTATTGTTTTTTTTAAGGTTAACCATGTGAACTCATACACTTTTCTATTCAAAGCCAAACTATTTTAAATTGAAAACATATAACGGACATTTGGTTGCATTTCTAATACTTATTTACCCTCTCCTTCCTAGCAGAATCCACTTATTTTTAAGATATCCATATTATTCCCTCACTCCTGAGGATAATCCTGAATAATTTAAACCGATAGGTGCACAGAATTGCCTCTAAGCTGTTATTAGTCCACTCATGAGCACACGGTCTAAGTTGGGACAATGGAATTGAAGGGAAGAAATTATAGCTGTGCTAAAGATGATCTTAAAACTATAAGGAGAATAAGATTTAGGATGAAGTCACTGCTAAGGTGTAATAGTGGGAAGATGGAAAGGTCACAGGTCCTTAATAATATAATTGAGCCTGGATTATCCCACCTAGTTTCCCAAATATGTGAGATAATAAAAGTGTATATCTTTGAAGCCAGAGATTCCTATTATTTTGAGCCAAGAACAAAACTCAAACTCTAAGTCTAGTTTGCTCTCTACAGTCAAAAATCAAACTCCAATTATATGTTAGCTACAAATAATACATATTTTTAGTAGGGGTTTGGTTAAAGTGTAATGGACATATATAGTAGAAAAGTATGTAGCTATTAAAAGTAATGAAATAGATGTCACCCAGAAAGAAGATCAAGTTAAGTGACAGGCAAAGTAAAGACCAGTGTGTGTATTTTGATATTTCTGTAAAAATTATATGTATAATACATTTTCTTCTATAGTTAGTGAATATTTCTGGAAGGATTAACTAGAAACTGTGACATTGTGATGCATGGCTGGAGACAAATTTGCAAAGAGGTTTACTTTTCTCTGTATAGCACTCTGTTCCTTTTGAATTTTCTACCATGTACTTGTACTATCTAATCAACACGTAAACAAAAGTAAAAATGAAGTAAAGATTAAAACCAAAAGGATGAAAAATATTATTTTAACATTTTGAATACTTCAGACAATAACTCTTTAAAAAAAGTGTCAATGGAACACTTATAAGGAGGCATCATGTGTTAGGTCTGTATTAGTATACAATTATTTCAAGTAACTTAAAATATGCCTATACAGGGGCACCTGGGTGGCTCAGTCGGTTAAGCATCCAACTTCACTTCAGGTCATGATCCTCCAGTTCATGGGTTCAAGCACCCCATTGGGCTTTGTGCTGACAGCTCCGAGTCTGGAACTTGCTTCAGATTCTGTGTCTCCCTCTCTCTCTGCACACCCCCCCCCAACTTTTCTCTCTCTCAAAAATAAATAAACATTAAAAAAAATGTCTATACAGGCTCAGGGATTTTCTTGTTGTTTGTCTTTTGGGTATTTTTGTCACAGAAAAGGAGTCTAGATGAAAAAAGTAATTGATGCTGGTTCAAAAGCTCAAGATTTCACAATATATTTCTTCTGTGATTTTCTTAGCCTTTCTTTCAGGGTTTTAATATAGCTGCTGTTGCTATTGGCATAACATCTACATTCAAAGCAAAAAAATAAAAATAAAAATAAAAAAGGAACTGGAGAGGAGATGGATTTTTTTTTTTTAGAAAAGGAAAACCCTTACCAGGAAACACAACAGACTGCCACTCTGGAAATATGTTTCCTGGGCCCTGAAGCTTCAATTGGCAAAAGAAGGGGCTAGAAATTGGGTCAACTAACCAATATTGTTCACTGACCTATGAGTTCAAGAAAAAGACCTCATTAAATTTTAAAAAGCAGAAATTATGCAAAACACATTTTTTGCAACACAATACCATCAAAATACAAGTTAATACAAAATGTCAAATGAAAGAAAGAAAATTTTCCAGAATTGAAAATTAAGAACATTGTCCTAATTAACGCTCTGGTCAAAGAGGAAGCCTCTTGGATAGCAAACGCTTTAGAAAAACCATTATAATGAGGGTACTATATATACAAATTTATGGTGAATTACTGGCATTATGCTCAGTTGATCTGTTGAGGTCCTAAATATATCACTAACAAACAAGAATAAGTGAAAAAATAATGAATCTATTCTAAATGTTGGGTTAGTTTTATTTTTACATTTCTAGGGAAAGCAAGAGGATGAAATTTAGTGATTAATAGAAATTATGAATTAGAAAAGAAAAACCAAATGGAGAGAGACACTCAAATTTATTTCTTTTAAAAATCAATAGGGGGTGCCTGGGTGGCTCAGTCAGTTAAGCATCTGACTTTGGTCTAGGTCATGATCTCACCATTCCTGAGTTAGAGCCCTGCATCAGGCTCTGGTCTGACAGCTCAGAGCCTGGAACCTGTTTCAGATTTTGTGTCTCCCTCTCTCTCTCTCTCTGCCCCTCCACTGCTCATGCTCTGTCTCTCTCAAAAATAAACAAACATTTAAAAAATCAGTAAAATAGCCAAACTTTTGACCTCATTCTTATGTCATAATCTAAATTTTTTTAAATAGAGAAAAGACAAAAACATACAAAATTTCATACTAAATAGACTTATAGTTATGCATGTCAAATTGAAAACCTTTACATCTCATTTCCTTGAACTTCTACTAAAATTTCAGTAAAGTGATAAGAAGATTATTAATCTACAAAGGGAAAGAGAACAGGAGTAAAGACAACAAAATAATAGTGATGCCAACCATTATTTGGAAGCTTGGAACCATTTGTTATAAAACAAAACAACAACAACCACTGAGAAAATAATCAAAAGGTAAGAAATGGAAAATAAAGGAAGAGAGGGTAAGAATTAGGGCTAACTTATAAAGATGCATAACATCAGGTAAGTGAATGTTCTGGAAATAATGAGAAGAGCAAATTAGAAAGGATTAATTCAGGAATATTTCCAAGAACTAAAAGATCAGTCTAAAAGATTAACTAATTGCCCAGATTACTTATTGAAAAACAGATGAACATAAGGGAAGGGAAACAAAAATAATATAAAAACAGGGAGGGGGACAAAACATAAGAGACTCTTAAATATGGAGAACAAACAGAAGGTTACTGGAAGGGTTGTGGGGTCGGGGGGATGGGCTAAATGGGTAAGGGGCATTAAGGAAAGAATCTACTCCTGAAATCATTGTTGCACTATATAATAACTCACTTGAATGTAAATTTAAAAAATATTTTAAAAAACAAGTCTATGTAGAGCTCATCATTATGAATAGATAAGCCAAAGAGCACTATAATTTTCAAAAGCAATACTGGAAATTTGAGGACCATAGGACACAGATCTGAAAATTCTGAAGGATATGGTTTCACTCTAGAATTATATATCCAGTCAATACAGTGATCAAACATAAACATGAATAATACACATGTTTTTGGCATTTTCTGAAAAGAAAAGAGAAAAAAGAAACAAGAAAGGAAAGAAGGAAGGAGAAAAGAAAGGAATTAAACTTGTAAGCATTTTTTCCTAAGGAAGTTGCTAGAATAAGTGCTCCACCATAATGATTTAAAAGGAAGCCCCAGGAAACATTGGAATCCAATACCAGACAGTAAGAAAAAGAATTCCCAGAATCTCCACTATGCTGCAAGTATAGAGAACTGTCAACCAGACAGGAGAAAAAGGAAGGAGTGCTCTAGGAGGGCAGTCTAAAGAAATGAAGAAAGGACGGAGGGAAGGAAGACAAAAAGAAAGGAGGGAAGGATGAGAGGGAAGGAAAGAGGATAGGGCTGGGGAAGGAGGGAGGAAATATTGAGGCCAAGTCCACCTAGCTTAATTATCAAGACTAAGAACTGAGACCCTATCTGTCCAAATAACTTTGTTGGGGAGGATAATGCAAAAACAAACCAACTAACCAATAAATAATGTCACTGTTTACTTCTGGAAATTCCTGGAAACCAATTTGCCTATACAAATATATATATTTTTTTCATCTGGGAAAATAGCTCTTCAATCAGAGAGAGAGAGAGAGAGAGAGAGAGAGAACCACTAATTTATCAAATATTTATCATTCTGGTGGAGCACATCTTCTAGCAAATTCCTGAAGAAAAATACATAGAAGTTTATTTCCTTTCCTACTTTTTCTCCTTTCCTCTTTTCTTTCCTCCCTCCCTCTCTTTTCTTTCCTCTTTCCCTCTTTCTTTCCTTCATTCCTTCCTTTTCTTCCTTTCTTCCTTCCTACCTTCCTCATTTTTTTCTTTCTTTGTTTTTTTTTGAGACTCTAATGTCAAGACTCACTCCAAAAGCATTTTCTCCCTTTTCTAATCTATTTTTTTCACTAACATCACCTAATCTCAGTAAATTCCCAACCATAAACAATTTGAGCTCAAATTTCAAGGTCCTAGAAATATCCTCCCCTAAGTTTTCTTTCCCAAAATATCATTATGGCACTGTCAGTGAGATGTTATTCCTTAAGACATTCTTCTTACAGCAGGAGATTTAATAAACATCCTTGTTTGATTAACAGGTTACTCTGGTGTAGTGTGAGTGTATGGGGGGAGAAGTGTGTGGAGTCAAACTGGCTGAAGAAAAAAATAGCTAGATTATCTGATACATTTGATCCCATTGAAATAATATTGAGAAAACTTTACAGATGTGTTGCAATAAATCTTAAAATATGTTACATATATCATGTTATATAGTATATTATATATGACATATAATAAACAGTAAAAAATAAGAGAATTATTCATTCTTAAAAAACAATAAAAATATAATAAACAAAGCATAATTATCATGTGTTGGTTGGATTAGTAGAAAATAACATTTTAGGGTTGTAAGCTAAAAACTGAATTAAAGTTTAGGAATGGATGGAGTTTATGAATTGAATGGAAATTGTGACTTAAATGTTAGGAAAAAGGGAGCAAGACTGAGAGAAAGATGGATTAAAAATGCTAAATCTTCTTCTACTATTATAGGAAATTAATAAAAGAAGAAAGTGAGAACAGCTCATATTATAAGGCAAGTACCACCACCACCACCAGCAACAGCAAAAGCTGAAAGATTTGGAAACATTGCCAAATCAATCAGACTCAATCCTTTAGAACAGAGTGCTAGCCTCGTAGCTGAGACTTGCTAGGGGTGACACTGTGTAATGGAGAAACCAGAGATAGTGCAAAAGAGCCTCTCTTTGTCTATCTGTCTGTCTGTCTGTCTGTCTGTTTCTCTCTGCATAGAGAGATGTCTGGAAATATATTCTTATGTACTGACAATAGTTACTTCTTGGAATTTCTTTTGGTACATTCTTTTTAACATTTTTTCATAGATAAAATTTTTATAACACACACACACATATAAACACATATATATTTTGATAAAAGTAATAACCTATTTTCTAATTAAAAAATAAAACTTTGCATCAAATTTCAATTATAACAGCAGAAAAGGAAACAACCGCCCATGAGCAAAATCCCACCTCAGCTAGATGTCAGTCACGAGGCCACGCACAACCACAGGACAAGCTGAGAAAGGACAGACAAGCCGCTCTGCTTGTGCAGAAAGTAGAGTGAATGGGTTTGGTGAACAGTTAGTCACTCTCTGCAGCAATTTCTTACAGTAACAGAACATATTTATAGTCAGATGATCCAGCATGTAGCAGCTAGAACGATGCCTCTTTCGTTGCTGTGCTGCAGGAATCATAAATCGTTGTGATTGATACTATAACACAGCAGCCTTCATCAAAGTGTCAATTCATCCAAAGAAAAACTGGTAAAATCTCTAGGATCCAGAGAATCCCTTTTGTTCTCCTTGAATACTAGGATTCGGACAACAAGATAGAACTATTATAATAACTTCATAAAATTCTGGCAGCCCTCATCATCATTTTTCTTTTTAATATTTATACATTGCTCTCCCCCACATTCAGTAATTCCATATATTGCTACAAGTTGAGATCAAACTCTGGAGCCTCTGCAGAATTTTTGCTGCTACCTTCATGAGACTCTTGAGCCTCTTTAGAAGAAACAAATTAAAGATCTTCAGTTTGTATGGTCACAGGCAGCTTCTACCAATGAACTACCATGTAATTTTCAACTGGTACTTAATATGATCAATGAAACATTTCTATGAGATTTATTCTACACAGGATCTTGGGAAATTCAACCTCCCGACAGATCATCCTTTGCTGGCTGCCAACAGAATATGTCGATTATTTACCTTGTCTGTGTGATTCATTGGTGGTGGGGGGGGGGGGGGCGGGGGACGGGGAACATCAAAGCACTTCTCCCGGGCACGGGAGGAGGCAGATGCAGAAAATGCAATGCTTGAGGATTTTTAACACAGTCTTTCTTCCTTAGTCATCAATCACAGTGCATCTTTTTCTCATCTTTTTTCCCATACATATACAAGCACAGAGCTAGGATTATGGGGTCAAGAGTCATGCCTTTGGCTCACCAACCTTCTCTCCAGTATCGCTTGTCTTCTTAAGGATCATTACTTCATTGAATGCTGTTGAATATTGGCATATGTTTATAGCATCAGTGTTGGCATCATGCTCCTCCCCCTAGATCAAGGACATGAGCATTCTACTTACACTAATTTCTCACTGATGAAAACATATCAACTAATAGTAACCCTAAATCCTTCTGTACTTAAGCATTAATGATGAAAAATCAAGTCTTTATTCAGGTGACTCAGGCTGGCACGTTATGACAGAAATCAGAACTCTCCTAAGACACTCTGTTTCATACATTTATGTATTTTGTAAGGGTTATCACAATTATCTAATGGCTTTTCCAGGGAAATGGTGTACTTTATCAGTTAAGAGTACATATTTTGGTATCAGACTTCTTGAGTTTAGAGCTGCCAGTTACCAGCAGTGTGACCTTGGACAAGTGATGCAATCTCCATCTGTCTCAGATTTTTTATTTGTAGAATAAGAATACTATAAAAATCCCTGAAGAGACTCATTGCAAGGATTCGATAAGACAATGCATATAGAGTTTTGGTCAGATATTGCCACATTTAAACAATCCGTGATGATGATGAAGAAATCCTAATGTTAATTCAGCACTGGTTTGTTTTAGTTGGTAATCTCTACCGTGCTTCTTTCCATTTCTACCAGTAACTGAGGAATTGGGCTAAAGCTGTGTTTCAAATATATGTACTTGTTATATCAAAGTACACAACCAGATATACTTAGCCATAAGTGGACTGAAGTCTACAGAACATATTTTAATGTGAGGCATATAATGTACTGATTAAGAACACGAAATCTTTCAAAGTCAAAGTCACAAGATTCAAAGTCTTGGCCCACCATTTACTATCTGTGAACCTGGGGCATGTTACTTAATCACTCTGTGCCCCACTTTCCCTAAACATGGGATGAACAAATTAATAGTATATTCCTCACAGGGTAGACCTAAGCTCCATAAATTTTATTTATAGGGACTATAAATCTTTTTTTTTCCTTTTTTTTCTTTTTATTTATTTTTGAGTGTGCATACATGCAAGTGGGGGAGGGGAGAGAGAGAATCTTAAGCAGGATCTACCCAGTGCTCCAGGGCTTGATCACATCACCAAGAGATCCTGACCTGAACCGAAATCAAGAGTTGAAATCAAGAGTCAGATGCTTAACCGACTGAGCCACTCAGGCACCTCTCCATATAGGGACTATAAATCTTATTGTTCGAAGTTGGAAACTTTCTGCAAAGTTTGAGATATGTATACCATTGTTTACAATCTAAATTTTAAAAACTTCCCACATTGAATCCATTCTGGGATTGATAAACTTCACTTTTTTTTTCTCAGTTAAGCATTAACTTATTAACTACTGTCTCCTGGCTACTATGATAGGGTGGTGATCAATGAATATGGCATGGCCAGTCCACCTAGCAAGCTCCAATCTAGTCATGTGACAAAGTGAGGGAAAGCTGGGGAAATCATGATAGTCTTGTCTCTGAATGTTCTTGTGTATGGTATTTCACCTATATTTACTGCGGATGTGTATCTCATTATGCGATCCAATCTTCAGGCTACCCTTTTTAACATTTCAAGATACCCCACCTCTACTGGCTCAATAAGACTTCAGGTTCATACTATTATTTTATTTCCTTCTTCCCTCCCTTAAGTCTGTCCTTCTTTTCTTCCTTCCTTCCTTCCTTCCTTCCTTCCTTCCTTCCATAATTCCTTTTTTAAAATAAAAATATCTCCAAAAGATTTTTATAAAGGCTTTTAGGCAATTCCAACCTAGCATAGGTTAATTTAGGTTAATCAGAGCGTCACTACAGCTGGGAAAAAGCAGATGCTTGAGGGAATCAGAATTTTTCTAGAAGCAAGAAAGGGGAGAAAGATGCAACCCAGAGGCTGAGGACAAGCTCTTAAAAGTTTGATTTGGGCAACTGGTCATAACTGGGATATCCAGAGGTCAGGAAAATGACTCAGAGTTGCTGAAAGAGAGAGAAATGACAGGAGGTGGAAGAAAAGTGAAGTGTTACTATAAGGACTCAGAATTATGTTTTTCTATGTCTATTGTGTGTGTGTGTGTGTGTGTGTGTGTGTGTGTGTTTTAGCTTTAACATTGGATAAACAAAGGGTGTTGGCAGGAAAGGAAAGAACTTAATTGTCAGCTCTGTTGTATAATGTAATTACATTCAGATTATACAACAGTGCTGGCAATGAAGCCAATTATAATTGGATTATAATTCCATATAATCTGGAATATAATTCAATAAATACGTGCTGAGTATTTATTACATGCAAAGCATTGTACTATGTGTGAAAGATACTGAGGTGTAAGGGTGGAGGAGCACATCTAAAAAGATGCACTTCTGAGTTTCTTTGCTCCTTAGCAGTGTGATGTAGTGCAGGAGTACTTAACCTTTTCTTTCCTTCTCAACATTACTGAGGGATAAAACAGCACTCTTGGTGACAGTAACTCAATTAAAACAATGACTCTTAATAGGAAATTTGGGGCAAGGAGACTGGAAGCAAGCCATTTACACTTGGAACTTGGTAGGTGGTGAAATCTTGTATGTGTGGGATATATATTCATGGGAAAAGGGCCCTCATGGCTTGGATGTCTTTAATTACGGGTAGGGATCATGAGGTCATCTTCTCTCCCTTCTTACTTCCTTTATGAGGATTACTGTTTATGAAAGAAGCCAGGTCCCATAAATCTCAAACACCAAGTCCTCTCACACCTGGCCCTTCCCCAGTTCTCCATTTATTTCACCTGCTCCCCATCCCAGAATGCATAAGGAATCAAACAAAATAGATAAGCACAATCTTTATAAATCACTAAATCAAGGTTTGTACTCTTATCAAAATCTTTTCTCTTATTAAGCTATTCTCTTTCATAAAAATCACCAGGAAATCCAGTTTTAATTCTTTTTACATTCTAAACTCTGTATTTCATCACTCCCATCTTTCTTTTTCTGTTGTTCCTCATTTTATTTTATTTTTTTAACTTTAATTCCAGTACAGTTAACATAGTATAATATTAGTTTCAGGTGTACAATTTGGTGATTCAGTGATTTCATACATCATCTAGTGCTCATCATGCCAAGCATACTCCTTAATCCCCATCACCTGCCTCACGTACCCCTCCCCCAAAATCCCCTCTAGTAACCATCAGATTGTTCTCTATAGTGAAGAGTCTGTTTCTTGGTTTGCCTCCCACTCTTTTTTTTTCCTTTACTCATTTTTTTTTCTTTGTTTCATATGAGTGAAATCATGTGATATTTGTCTCTCTTTCACTGGCTTATTTCACTTAGCATAATATCCTCTAGCTCCATCCATGTTGTTGCAAATGGTAAGATTTTGTTCTTTTTTATGACACAGTAACATTTCATTGTATGTGTGTATATATATATATACATATATATATATATATACATATACATACACACACATTATATATATATATATATATATATACACACATACACACACATCATATATATACATATATATATATATATATATATATATATATATATACACCACTTCTTCTTTATCCAGTCATTTATTAATGAGTACTTGCTCTACTTCCATAATTTGGCTACTGTAGATAATGCTGCTGTAATTATAGGGGTGCATGTACTCCTTTGAATTAGTGTTTTTTGTATTTTTTGAGTAAATACCCAGTAGTGTGATTATTGAATCATAGGGTAGTTCTATTTTTAACTTTCTGAGGAATCTTCATACTGTTCTCCACCGTGGTTGCACCAGTTTGCATTCCCACCAACAGTGCAGGAGGGCTTCTTTTTCCCACATCCTTGCCAACACATGGTGTTTCTTGTGTTTTTTATTTTAGCCATTCTGACAGGTGTGAGGTGCTATATCACTGTAGTTTTGATTTACATTTCCCTGAAGAAGAGTAATATTGAGCATTTGGTTGTCTTCTTTGGAGAAATGTCTGTTCACGTCTTCTGCCCATTTTTATTTGTATTACTTGTTTTTTGTGTGTTGAGTTTTTTAGGTTCTTCATGTATTTTGGATACTAATCTTCTATCAGATATGTCATTTGCAAGTATCTTCTCTTATTCAGTTGGTTGCCTTTAGGTATGTTGATTGTTTCCTTCACTGAACAGAAGCTTTTTATTTTGATTTGGTCCCAATAGTTTATTTTTTATCTCCCTTGCCCCAGGAGACATATCTAGAAAAATATTGCCACAGCCATTGCCAGAGACATTACTGCTTGTTCTCTCTCTAGGATTTTTATGACTTCAGGTCTCATATTTAGGTCTTTAATCCATTCTGAGTTTATTTTTGTGTATGATGTAAGAATGTGGTCTAGTTTCATTCTTTTGCATGTAGCTGCCCATCTTCCCCAACACCATTTATTGAAGAGACTGTCCCATTGTATATTCATTTCTTCTTTGTCCAAGATTAATTGACCATATAGTTGTGAGCTCATTTCTGGGTTTTCTATTCTGTTCTATTGATTTATGTGTCTATTTTTATGCCAGTACAATACTATTTTGATTACTACTGCTTTTTTCAAATGTTTGTTTGTTTGTTTGTTTATTTAATGTTAATTTACTTTTGAGGGAAGGAAAAAAACAGAGGTGTGAGCACGGAGGGGCAGAGAGAGGGAGACACAGAATCCGAAGCAGGCTCCAGGCTCTGAACTATCAGCACAGAGCCTGACACGGGGCTTGAACTCACAAACTGTGAGATCATGACCTGAGCCGAAGTTGGATGTTTGACCAACTGAGCCACTCAGGCAACCCAAATGTTTATTTTTGAGAGAGAGAGAGCAGGGGAGGGGCAGAGAGAGAAGGAGACAGAAGTTCGGAGCAGGCTCCGTGCCATTAGCACAGAGCCTGATGCAGGGCTCAAACTCACAAACTGTGAGATCATGACCTGAGTCAAAGTCCCACGCTTAACTGACTGAGACAGTATTTTGATTACTACTGCTTTTTTCAAATGTTTGTTTGTTTATTTATTTAATGTTAATTTACTTTTGAGAGAAGGAGAAAGACAGAGGTGTGAGCAGGGAGGGGCAGAGAGAGGGAGACACAGAATCTGAAGCAGGCTCCAGGCTCTGAGCTGTCAGCACAGAGCCTGATGCGGGGCTTGAACTCACAAACTGCGAGATCATGACCTGAGTCGAAGTCTGACGCTTAACCAACTGAGCCACCCAGGCGCCCCTAATGTTTGTTTATTTTTGAGAGAGAGAGAGAGAGAGAGAGAGCGCGCGTGTGCGAGCGCACACGTGTGCACAAGAAGTGGGGAGAGGGGCAAAGAGAGAGGGAGACAACAGAATCCAAAGAAGGCTCCAGGCTCTGAGCTGTCAGCACAGAGCCTGATGTGGGGCTGCCGCCCACAAACTGCAAGATTGTGACCTGAGCGAAGTCGGAAGCCTAACCGACTGAGCCACCCAGGTGCCCCCGAACAGCTCAAAATTTTAATAATACTTTTGCCAGTAGTATCAATTCTCTTGCCTTGCTGTGATTTTGTCATTCCTATCTGGCAACACATCTACTCAAGATAAACCCAACAATTTATTTTCTCTACTTTATACCCAAGTGTGCAAATGATAGTGGATAGAGTCACAAACTATCATATATTGCTATTATTATAAAGTGACCAGAAACTTCAGATAGAAAATAGTGTGATGTCCAAAGACTCTTCAACATTAATTGGATTTACTTGCTTTCCTTCATGAATTTGTTTTTTCCAGTTTTATTGAGAAATAATGGACATCCATTGTTGTATAACTTTATGTCGCACGGTATAATGGTTTGATTTACGTATATTGTAAAGTGATTATCATGATAGGTTCAATTAACATCCATCCTCTCATATAGATACAATAAAAAGAAAACAAAGAAGAAAAAATAAATTAAAAAAAAAATTCTCCTTCTGATGAGAACTCCTAGGATTTATTCTCTGAAAAAGTTCCCTACATATCATATAGCAGTTAGCTATAGTTGTCATGTTGTAATTTCACAAATATTTTAGGCATAAACTCCACTTATACCTGGCTACCTAGTTCAGATGAAACTGAAGTCACTTAGAATTTATTCAAACTTCTGCTCTTAATTCTGTAGATTCAATCATGTTCTCCATTCTCTCTTACTACGTTGCAGAGACATGCTTCTTCCTGTGATTGACACCCCATCTCCATCTCCCTGGGATTCTTACACTGCCAGTTATTTGTGTTTCTCCTTTCTACTGAATTTCTGCCTTCCAATAAATCCATCCCATTGAGTACTGAGCGTGTTCATACTTAAGACACTGCTGTTTTAATGCAACAATTCTCTCCACTTATCGCCTTGCACTTGTCCTCCCTCCCAGAGCCAATTTACCTGAAAACCATGGTTACACATGCAATCTTCATTTCTTTGCTTCTTATTATTTTGTCAAGTCACCCTAATCTGGATTCTATTTACCTCACTCCTTAGAAACTGTTCTTGTTAGTTTCCTAATTATCTTTATGTTACTAAATCCAGTGGGCTTTTAATCAGTCTTCTTTATCTTGCTTATGAACAGAGACTATTGGCCACTCTATTGCCCACATTTTTTTTTAAACATTTTGCCTCATTTGCCTCTGACAGCTCATGCTTTTCTGCCTGTCTGTTGTCCTTCTCTATCCTTTTGTAGCCTCATGCTAAAATGCTTAATAATGAAGGTTTCCATTTCCCATGTTCACCCTCCCACTGTGTACTTTTTTCAGGCCATCTTAACTATGGTCATGGCTTCCATTACCATTTATAATCTAATGACTGTTAATTTTACATCTCAGGTCAAAAACTTTCTTTTTATTTCCATATATGCTCAACTACTCATCTACCATCTCCATTCAATTGTCACAAAGACAACATACCCAAAGCAGATCCTTCCTTTCAAGTTTAAATCCATTCAGAGTTCTCAGCCTCAGAGAATAGGGTCACCATTTATTTTCTTGCTTAAGATAGAAACCGTGCAGTCATTTAACACTTTCTCTCCTTTACTCTATACCTCCACTCTATCCAGCATCAGGTGATTTTAAGTGAATTGAATCAACATTAAATTTCTTGCAGCAGTTTTTAACATATCTATCTCCTTATCACATCCTATGCATTCATACAGTCATCAACCTCTATTGATTTTAACTCAAACATATCTTTGGAAAACAATATTATCTGTAATTGGTCTACTCAATAGCTACTCTGGCACCAATTAAATCAGTCTTCCACATTTCAGATAGAATGATTTTTTTTTTACCCTCAAATGTAGTTATAATTATACCATTCTAAAGTATAAATCCCTTATGTGGGTATCCAATTTATTTAGGGTAATGACAAAACCTACTATGATCTACAGGCTGTGCATAGTTTGGCATATACTTTCCTCTTCAATCTGGCCATTATTACACTTGCCCCTCTACTCTGTACCTCAGCCACACTGACCATCTATCAGCGTCTCAAATGTGCCATTATTTTTCTTCTGCATCAGATCCTACATGCTATTGCCTCTGTCTACAATGTGCTCCTGCTTCTTCGTTTGAGTACTTTCTATCCTTTCTTCAGATTTATGTCAAATGTCACTTCCTCCAAGAAACCTTTTCAATCTCCACTTTGGATCAAGTTCCTTTTACACACTCTCTTTTTTTAAATTTTTTAATGTTTATTTATTATTGAGAGACAGAGCGTGAACAGGGGAGGGGCAGAGAGAGAGGGAGACACAGAATCTGAACCAGGCTCCAGGCTCTGAGCTGTCAGCAAAGAGCCCGATGCAGGGCTTGAACTCACAAACTGCAAGATCATGACCTGAGCCAAAGTTGGATGCTCAACTGACTGAGCCAGCCATCTTTTACACACTCTTATTAAAGATTGTTTGTTTGTTTGTTTGTTTGTTTACTTTGAAACATAACATTGTATAACAGTATACACATTATTTTAATTATTTGGATTTTTTTTTTCTTAGTACACAGTCAACTCCATGATTTTAGGAAGCATATTTACTTTTCCTTCACTTATATCTCTAATACAGAGTATAATACCTTCAACACAGTAGAAGTTCAATATTATACCATATATACTGTTTAATATTACACTTGTGTTTTTGTTTTTTTGTTGTTGTTTTTTGCTTCTTGTCTAATACAAGTGTTACTAGTATCATATCCTTGAAAAGATTAGTCACTGTTGAAGCACAGAAGGTTCAGTGGAAGGTGGAGATGAATTTGTTTCTTGTGCTTCAGAGATCTACCTCCCTCCTACCACACACAAAACCACCCTTTGGGAAATTAATGCTACTGTCTGAAGGGGTTTATAAATAACCTTTTATATAAAGAATGAAAAAGTGGATACTGGCAGGTGGATATCGGCTTCCCCTACAAGACAATCAATAAATAAGCTTCTATTTTGGCTTCAAAGTATGTGCTGCATTGGAGATCTCAGTGGAAGTGAAGTGTTAGAGCTCTTTTCCATTTTGAAGATTAGAAATATGTGAGTATGTTCATGGGAAGATGCCCCAGGATTAGACAAGGAGAGTTGAGAGTTTTGTAATGGACAAAACTTGTGATTTAATTAAGACAAGTGCCCCAGGTTTAATACAGCTGAGTATGAACGAGAAGATGGAACACTAAGAAAATCCAGCAAAGAAGTACTAAGGAGGTGAAGTCACCCTCCCTCCTCCTAAAGGCCTTGTTATCCTAGGAGCTGAGCTAGGGAGATCATACTACCTGGTGGTCTATCTGGGGAGGAGAATAGGATTCACATCAATACTGTGTGTCAGCAATGACTGTACCTGCTGCTATGGTTACAGCAAAGACAGTATCTGATGGATTCTGAGAAAGAACCATCACCTTTGGAAATCTCTTCAAATGCTGGGTGGCTATTTCCCCTTATATCTTTGAAAAGTTCAGGCTTCATCCCACTGTTGCTGATGATTTAGTAATTCTCCAAAGGTGATGCCACTGTCATATTCAGTGCATCTAGAAAATGTCTGACCGCAGAAACCAAACACTCAGGTTTATTAAGGATGTCTCAGAGGCCCTTTAAAATGAGAGATTCCCAGGAATGCATTCATTCCCAAGCTCAGAGACTTGCTAACTTTTTTCTGTCTCATTTTCAAACAGGATGGGCTGTGGCAGATTAAAGATGACATCAAATTCTTTGATGTTCTTCCCTTCAAGAGGTGAATTCCATTTTATCTCTCCTTTATCCTTGGCTGGTCTGTGACTGCTTTGACTAAAAGAGTCAGTGAAAGTAATGCTAAACTAATTCTGGGTGTAACTTTTAAAAGCATTAGCCTTGACCTCTAGAAAGCTCTGATCTATGAAATAAGAAGTCAGACTACCCTACTGTTGAGATCACATGGAGAAACCTTGAGACTTGTTGGATAGAAAGACAAAGTGACTGGGGCTCCTGGGTGGTTCATTGGTTAAGCATCTGATTCTTGGTTTCAGCTCAGGTCATGATCTCATGGTTTGTGAGTTTGAGTCCCACATCAGGCTCCATGTTGACAGTGGGGGGCCTGCTTGGGTTCTCTCTCTCTCTCTCTCTCTCTTCCTCTCTTTCTGCCCCTCCCTTGCTCACACTCTATTTCTCAAAATAAATAAATGAACTTAAAGAAAAAAAAAAGACAAAGTAATTTAGCAGAGCCTAGCCTTCTAGCCACTCAACAAAGATATTAAGCATTGAATAATGCCATTGTGTAACCACCGTACCAGACAAGCCACCAGCTGAATAACATTGAGCTACCCCATATGCTATAGTATATCCTAGCTGATATCTGTCTGAATTTCTGGCCCAAAGTTGCATCATTAAGAAAACTGTTGTTGTTTTATGTCATTATGTTGGATGTCATTTGTTACATGGCAATAGTTAAATGGAAGTTTCTAGGAGGAAAGTTGAAGATAGGTGATCCAATCACCAAAGTGCTCTTGAAATTCACCTTTTATTTTTCTCTTTAATTATGTTTTATCACTGAGAGATTTTTTATAAGGCTGAATCTATCAGATTTTGAGGTTACAGGTTGTAGACACTCATCACTGGAAGAGCTCATTTTCTGAATGTGGTATGGAGCTGTTATGACCTGAGATTCAAGCCCTGAATCCAGCTGTGAGTGTGTGTGGTAGATTTTATATATCTACTGTAAATTTAAAACATATCATAGGTTAATTAAATGAGATTACAAATCATATTTATAAATTACATGAGGACATCAACTTATAGAGTAACAGTAAAAACCTTGGTGACCTTACTCTCCCTCTAAAACGACAAAAATACAAGCAAAATAACTAAAGCTAATCATTAAAAACACTTGTAAGTTAACCAATACCACAGAACAACCTGAAAATCATCTATCAAAGAGAAACTAATAAACCTCAGTTATGTTAGGGGAGGCAAGCCTGTGAAGTTTTAACTTGGGGCTATTCACATGCCCCTTCTCCAGTTCAGTGGTGCGATAGCCAAAGGCTAGAAGCATTGCAGACAACAGAGAGATATGACCTATTTAGAGCTTCTTTAAAAACACCATCCCCAGAACATAACCAATGTTTTATCCAAACTTGCAACTCCCTGGGAAATCTCTATTCTCAGAGCATGGAGGCTATGTGATTTGATCCAGGGCTCAGCTCCGTGAAAGTGGAAAAGAGGAGGAAGTCTACCCCCAAAACAAGGGCACATCCTAGCAATATTTCAGCTGCCTAAGGCTGTGACTTCAGTTGAGGACAACAAGAGGTTGGCTGGGAATTTAAAAGAAAATCCAACAGAACTAGACAATCATAAGGAACTTTGAAACATTTCCACATATTTCTATATTAAAAGGCTATGAGAAAGCCCAGGAAAAATCTAAGAAAGAAGTCACCAGGCACTCTCTCTGGCTCACTTTGAGTTCTTAAATAAGCAGGAAGTAAAAGCTAAATCTGTCTTGTAAACTGTCTGTAGTTTGAAGGCTTTCCTTTTCATATAGATCCATTTGGCAAAGGGTATATATATATATATATATATATATATATATACACACACACACACATATATATGATATAGATATATGACATATACATGATATAGATATATGACATTTTACATGACACATAGATATATGACATATATATATGTATATATATATTATTTAAGAAACTCAGACCAACTATTGGCTGCATTAAATTATATTGATCCCCCTAAGAAGCTGATTTAAAAATAAAAACAAGAACTTAAGAAAAAAAAAAGGTAGTAGAAGACTCAACTCTGAGGCTACACACTGCAGAGAATATAGAATCTATAATTAATTCAGGGAAGTTACTAAACAAGTAAGTACCAATAAGAAAACAATAGCAAAAACAAATCTTGGGTGACAGAGGAATCTGATACCAGAATCAAACAATATATTATCTAAATGTTTAGTTTTCAATAAAAAATTTGAGAAATGCAAGGAAACAGGAAAATATATCACATACACCAGAAAAAGAAATAACAAACAGAAAATATCCTTGAGAGTGCCCAGATTGTGGACTTAGTAGACAAAGTCTTTAAGTTAGCAATTATGTTCACAATGTGCTCAAAGAACTAAAGGAAAATATGTCTAAAGAGCTATAAAAGCATTATAAAGATGTCTCACTAAATAGAGAACATCAGTATAAGAACAAAATTATTATTTTTAAAAAAAAATTTTTTTTCAACGTTTTTTATTTATTTTTGGGACAGAGAGAGACAGAGCATGAACAGGGGAGGGGCAGAGAGAGAGGGAGACACAGAATCGGAAACAGGCTCCGAGCCATCAGCCCAGAGCCCGACGCGGGGCTCGAACTCACGGACTGCGAGATAGTGACCTGGCTGAAGTCAGACGCTTAACCGACTGCGCCACCCAGGCGCCCCCAAAATTATTTTTTAAAAAATAGAATCTCTGGAATTAAAAAGTACAATAACTGAAACAAATATTCACTGGAGAAGCTCAAGAACAGATTTGAGCTTGCAAAAGGATAAGTGAGCTTGAAGAAGTTAATAGATATTACCTAGACAGAGGAGAAGAAAGAAAAAAAGAATGAAAAAGAATAAACAGTTTCAGAGACTTGCTGGAAACTATCAAGTATGTCAACATATGTGTAATTGGAGCCCCAGGAAAGAGATAAAGAAGGAGGCAGAAAAATACTTAAAGAAATAATGACCAAAAACTTCTCAAATTGATAATTAATCAACACATTTAAGAAGCTCAACCAACTCCAAGTAAAGTAAATCGGAGAGATCGACACCTAACTATATTCTAGACATATCATGAAATCAAGAAAAAGAGAAAATGTTGAAAAGAGTAAAAGAAAAATGACATTACAGACAAGGAATCTTTACAAAGACCACACTGATTTTTGTATTAGAAACCATGGTGCCCAGGGGCGCCTTGGGTGGCTCAGTTGGTTAAGCATCTGACTTCGGCTCAGGTCATGATCTCATGGTTCATGAGTTCTAGCCCCACATCAGGCTCTGTGCTGACAGCTCAGAGCCTGGAGCCTGTGTCTGATTCTGTGTCTTCCTCTCTCTCTCTCTGCTCCTCCCTGTCTCTCACTGTATCTCTCTCTCAAAAATAAATAAATGAAAGAAAGAAAGAAAGAAAGAAAAAAAAAAAAAAAAAACCCATGGTGCCCAGAAGACAGTGGGATGACATTTTCAGAGTATTGAAAGAAAACCACTGCCAACTAAAATTTCTACATCTACTTAAATTGGTGAAAATATATTCACAAATCAAATATCTGAGACTATTAGAATGGGGGAAAAAAGAATGTAAATATAGGCAAACTACAAAAAACATGGTTGGGATTAAAAGACACAAATAAGCTGAAAGTAACAAAATAGAAAAGATAATCTGCAAACAGTAGCCAAAAAAAGGACTGGAGTAGGATACTAAGAACATAGACTTTAAGATAAAAATTGTTGCTAAATTCAAAGAATATTTTACATTGTTCAGGTCAATATAGGAAGGAGATATAATGATATTAAACACAAATGTATTTAAGCAGAGCACTACAAAATACATGAAGAAAAATCTAACAGAACTAAAGAAAGAAAGAGACATTAGAATACAATAGAGACTTCAACACCTACATGCAATAATGGAAAGAACAACCACAAAAAATCAATAAGGAAAAAGAATACTTGAATAGCAACTTCAGTAACACTATAAATCTATGGGGACTAAAAGACCTCTCTGGAAGACTCTATACAACAGTAGCAGAAAACTTTTTATTCTTCTCAAGGCAAGACCATGTGCTAGGCCATAAAACAAATCTGAATAAATTTAAAAGGACTGAAATTATACAAAATAGGTTCTCCAACCACAATGGAATTAAATTAGAAGAAAATTTTGGAAATTCACAACTATGTGGAAATTAAATAACACTCTTTGAAATAACCAATAGGTTAATGAAGAAACATGAGGGAAGTTACAAAATACTTTGAGAGGAATGAAAATAAAAACACAGCATACCAAAATTTATAGGAAGCAGATAACACAGTGCTTAGGGGGAAATTTATAGTTATAAATGCATACGTGAAAAAAATAAGAAAGATCTCAAATTAATAAGTTTCCCAGTTTAGGAACTACAAAATAAAGAGCAAACTGAACACAAAACAAACAGAATGAAAGAAATAAGATTAGAGTGACAAGAAATAAAATACAGGATAGAGAAAAAGCAAAGAGATCAAAAGTTGTTTTGTTGATAAGACCAAACAAAATTGATACACCTTTAGCTAGACTCACCAAGAAGAGAGAGGGAGGGAGAGAGAAGACTCAAATTACTATAATTAAGGATGAAAGATGGGCATCATTACTGCTTGTATAGTAATAAAAAGGATAATAAGGGAATACTATGAATAATCATATGCCAACATATTAGATAATGTCAATGAAGTGGACAAATTTCTAGAAAGACAGAAACTAACAGAATTTATTCAAGAAGAAAAGATCATTTAAAAAGACCCACAGCAAGCAATAAAATTTGAATTCATAATTTTAAAACTTCCAACAAAGAAAATCCAGGTCTAGATGGCTTCACTGGTAAATTGTATCACACATTTAAAGACAGATCCTGACCAGTCTTTTACAAACACTTCCAAAAAAATTAGAAAAGGAAGTAACACTTCCTAACTTGTGTTATGAGGCCAATATATTCATGGTACCAAAACCAGACAAAGATAGCAACAACAAAAAGAAAGTCACAGACAAACATCCTTTTTGAATACAGATACAAAATTATTCAGAAAATAATAGCAAACCAAATACAGCAGCATATAGAAAGATTATACATTTTGACCAATTAAGATTTATCTCAGTAATGCAAGGTTGGTTAAATATTCCAAAACAATACATTTAATATGCTATATTGATAGAATACAGGACTAAAACCACATAATCATCTTAATACATTGGAAAAAAAAAGTCATTTGATGTAATTCAATGGAATTTGGTGATAAAAACACTCAACTAACTAGGAACAGAAGGTGTTCATTCAACCTGATACACACTATGAAAAAGCCATAGCTAACATAAGACATAATGGAGAGGAGCGCCTGGGTGGCCAGTCGGTTAAGCGTCCGACTTCAGCCAGGTCACGATTTCGCGGTGCGTGAGTTCGAGCCCCGCGTCAGGCTCTGGGCTGATGGCTCGGAGCCTGGAGCCTGTTTCCGATTCTGTGTCTCCCTCTCTCTCTGCCCCTCCCCCGTTCATGCTCTGTCTCTCTCTGTCCCAAAAAAAAAAAAAAAAAAAGTTGAAAAAAAAAAAAAAAAAGACATAATGGAGAAAGGCTGAATGCTTTCCCCAAAAGATTAGGCATAAAATGAGAATACCTGCTCCTGCTATTTCTTTCTGATATTCTACTAGTGGTTGTAGCCATAAAAATTAGGCAAGAAGAAAAAATAATGGACACCCATATTGGCAGTACAGAAATGAACATTTTCAATTTGCCATTGACTAGATATTGTATACAGAAAATCCTAAGGAATACACTAAAATACTATCAGAACAAATGGGTTCATAAATGTGGCAGCACACAAAATCAATATACAAATATCAGTTGCAATCCAAAACTCTGGCAATGAACAATCCAAAAATAAAATTAAGAGAATACTATTTATAATAGTAGAAATAAGAATAAATATCTAGAAGTAAATTTAATGAAAGAAATACAAAACATGTACACTGAAAACTACAAATGATTGTTGAAAGAAATTAAGGAAAATCTAAATAAATGAAAAGACATCCATGTTCATGGATTGGAAAAATAAAAACGTCATTAAGATGACAATATTCCACAAACTGATCCACAGATTCAATATGGTCCCTATAAAAATCCCAACATTGTTGTTGTTGTTTCAGGAATTGACATGCTGATCTTAAAATTCACCTGTAAATGCAAGGTACTGAGAATTGCCAAAATATCTTTAAAAAGGTCAATCCTTAAAAAAGGATTCACAGTTTCCATCTCAAAACTTATTACAAAGCTACAGCTGTCAAGAGAGTATGGTGCAGTCATAAAAATAGATAGATCAATGGAATAGAATTGAGAGTCTAGAAATAAATCCTTTTATTTATGGCTGATTGATTTTAACAAGGGTGCCAAGACAATTCAATGGAGAAAGGATATTATTTTCAACAAATATACTGGAAAACTGCATATCCATATGCAAGAAAATGAAGCTAGATCTCTCTCACACCATACACAAAAATGAACTCAAAATTCACTTGGACTCAAAATGGATCATAGGCCTAAATGTAAGAGCTAAAATTATAAGACTTCTAGGACATGATAGAGGAATAAATTTTGCAGCCTTAGATTAGGAAATGGTTTATTAAATATAAAACCAAAAGCACAAGTGATTAAATTTTTACTTCATATTTTTACTTAAAACCTTTGTGTCAAAGGATAACATCAAGAAAAGGAAAAGAAACCACGGAATGAGGAATAGTATTTGCAAATCCCATACCCAATAAAGCACTTACATCCACAATATATAAAAAAGTCTCACAACTCAACAATAAAAAGATAAACGAACCAATTTTAAAATGGACAAAGGATTTGAAAACATAATTCCACAAAGAATATTTATGTATCCAATAAACACATGACAAAATGTTCAACATCTTTGGTCCTCAGGGAAATGCAAATCAAGCCACAGTGAGATAACACTTCATACCCACTGAGATGGATACAATTTAAAAGTAATATCAAGTGTTGGTGTAAATGAAGAAAAATCATTGCTTGTAGGAATGTGAAATGATACAGCTACTTGAGAAAATAGTTTGGCAGTTTCTCAAAATGTTAAATGTAGAATTACCATGTGACCCAGAAATTCTATTCCTATTTACATACCCAAGATAAGTCAAAACATATGTGTACGCAAAACTTGTACACAAATGTTCCTAGAATTATTTATAATGACCAAAAGGTGCAAACAACCCAAAAGTTCATTGACTGATGAATAGATAAACAAAACATGGTATACTCAAACAGTGGAAAATTATTCATGAATAAAAAACCTCATTAGGTACTAATGCATATGACAACATGGATGAACCTTGAAAGCATTATGCTGGTTGATAAAAGCCAGTCACAAAGGCCAAATGTATGATTTTATTTATGTGTGGAATGTCCAGAATAAGCAAACCCGTGGTAACAGACAGTACATTAATGGGTGCTTAGGGCTGAGGGGAATTGGAGATGGGGGCAGGGAATGATTGCCATGTACTTGGGGGTCTCTTTTTGACTTGTTAAAAATGTCCTAAACATAGATTGTGACAATGGTTGCACAATTTTGTGAATCTATTATATACACTGATGACATTTTCAACAGGAGAATTTCATTATATGTGAAATAAGTTTAAATAAAGCTGTAAAAAAACAAGTGTACAACAGGGCGCCTGGGTGGCTCAGTCGGTTAAGTGTCCAACTTAGGCTCAGGTCATGGTCTCAGGGTTTGTAGGTTCGAGTCCTGCATTGGGTTTCATGCTGACAGTGGGGAACCTGCTTGGGATTCTCTCTCTCTCCCTCTCTCTCTGCCCCTCCCCCAGTTGTGCTTTCTCTCTCTCTCGAAATAAACAAATAAATTTAAAAATAAATAAATAATTAACTATATGAAAAAGATTAAACGCTTGAGTAATGTTACCAGAATTATTTAACTAATTAGTAAACTATAACTGGTGCTTTCTTGGAAAAAATATCAGGTATAGCCATGGCAATACATAAACATCCAATCGTATATTAAATTGTTTATTGAGATTAGCATATTTTTCCTGTAACTGAAACCAGAAAAAAAGATGTACTTAAATATTTATTCCAAAAAGTAATATTTTCTTTCCACTTTGTCCTGTGTACTGTACATCTTTTTTTCTTACTCTGTTTTTTACTTTTTCTCTTCAACATTAATTGCTCCAATTCTAATACAATCAACCAAAACTCATGTACACGCTAGGGTGTCTCTCCTGGTTTTACTCAAGCTTTCAGCTTCCTTTTAAATTGTCCAGGTCCTACCATCTTCTTCTCAGCCTTGATAGCTTCAAAAGTAATTTTTTAGCAGTGGCAAATTAAACTAGTTAGATGATCAAGACTTAACCCTTTACTTTATCCTTGATTTTATTATTTGTTCTAAGCAATAGTTGAGTATTTTATTTTTTTAATCATCTCTTTTAGTTACCATTCATAGATCCATTTCTACAGTTTCATCAATAAATGAATTAAGAGAATGAAAATTAAAATAAATGGTCACAGAGGTGTCTCAGAATGTGGAAAAGATACATTTTTAAAAGATCTTAAAGATCTTGTCCTGTCCTCTTCTTTTTGCCATGCACTAAACAAGAATTATTGATTTCTTAATATATCCAGGAACTATGACCAGAGCCCAGATCACTTTTCTGGATAAGAATGTTATTAAATTCAACATGTCTTCTTTCTGATACCATCAAAATGAATAAGTCACTAGATTTACAAAAATTAAAGAAATCCTAATGAAGCATCATAAAAAGCCACATTACTGTAAGCTGGAATTGATTTTCCTTGAATTGAGCATGTTTCTAAATGGTTATGGATGCATGAAACTCTTCCATTTTATATTGGATTATTTCAAAAACAGCAAGCCCAGAATCTGATTTAATTTGAAAGATGATAAAATTATATCCCTCTGCTGATTCTCCAGGTGTTAGAAGTATATGAGGAGAGGTTTTTTTTTTCCATTTTCCATCAGTCCCCCCTAAGTTAATTTGACAAATGGCTTTTACAAGACAACATGCAATTGGAATTGCATCAAGAATAATGAAAGTGTCAGACAAATGGCAAAGCATAATTGGGGTAGCTTGTTTTCTTTTCCTTGAAATTGTAATACATTTGACAAACCAAGATGTTATGCCTTGTATGAAAACATCACTAGAACAATTTTCTGATAGTTCTACCTAGTTGATATTAATTAATAACAACAGAAAGAATATTCCAAGAAAAATAAGGGGACAAAATTGTATGAACAAGGCTAAAATCAATGTTTATATTCCTCTTGTTTAGAAAATGAGATTTGATTTGAGAAATCTTAAAAATAATTGAAAACAGAAGGCTTCTGCTCAGTTCTGTAGCAATTGACTATGTGACCTTAAGCAAGTTACCTTTCAATCATTTTTTCACATATTCATTATTGCACATATATATATATATATATATATATATATATATATATATATTATTGCATGCCATGTCTTTTTCCTAATCATGGATACAGAGCATTTCTTAAGAAATTCAACACCTGGTTATAGGAGCTGAAAGGTTCCAAGGGTTTTTAAAAGTTGCTATAATGGTAATAACACATTAAAAATAGATAGGATAATTGAATAGCTTAAAGGAAAAATCATACCAGTTTATTTCTCTCTCCTGCAAAAGTCTTAACAAGACCTGTCTTGGTCAATGGGGAACTGGGTTCCTTACAGTCTATCAGGGACACTTGTTTCAAGTCACTGCTTCACCACATCCTTAGGTAATTGTTGCTGTCTACTTAGCAGAAGCTGAGCCACCAACACAGGAAGAAAATGGTCAATGACCAATGACAACAGATAGTCGGTGACCAAGGATGGAGGCTTAGGAGTGGTAGACACCACTGCTATTCCAATAGCAAAATCATAGTCATATAGCTGTGCCCAAAGCAAGGGAATCTAGAAATTTTAGTCTACCTCATCAGCCATAATGTTCAAGAAAAATAGGAGACCAGATTTTAGTGGCAACCAGCTATCTCTGAGAACGAAAAAATTCAGAACGTGCAACAATTGCTATATTTCTCGTTGATAAAGTAAAATACTACATTTAAATTCATTTGATTTAAGCCTTTAGAAGGAAGTCTCTTTGGCACAAGGCAATCTCTAATATACTCACTTTACATAAGAACACAGACATTTAAAATAAAAAGATTGCAAGTTTGGAAAAGCAATACAAACACATTGAAAATGTGATGCTCTACAAATTTTAAAGCAAAAAATAATTAAACTGTGGACCAAGAGATGAACTCTGTGGCTAATTACTTTTTCTTTCTAATTACGATTGTCAACTGCCTCCAACAAATAGCTAGAGTTAAGTTCATAGCATTCTAGGCACATTAGCTATCATAAAACGCTCTTTCTTGGTAAATTTACAATATCTAACCTTTGGCTAAGCTAAGTGTGCCTATATCTTGAAAAGCTCCAACCCTATAAAGTTGCTAAGGTTTGATATCATCTTAATGATCTTTTGAATTATCTTTAGGTCTCTTTCCCTTCGAAGAGATTCTAGATGCAGGAGTATAGTGGTTAGATTGGATATTATTATCATTAATATAATGAATTTAAAAATTATCAAGCAAGACACATCAGAGTCATCTAGGAAAAATTCAGAACATATATACTTGGTTCTACACCCAGAGATATTGGTTCAATAATTCTCTGGAAGCCCCAAGTGCTGCATTTCTTATTAATTTATAAGCCTGATTGAGAATTACTATTATTGTGACCTCAAGAATAAGAACAAGTAAAGGGTTACTTCTTCCCAAGCCTGAGATGTTCTAAAAGCCTTCAAAGGCTTGAACTGAATTGGACACAGGCCATTAGAAGTGAGGATTAGAGAGAGGGAAAATGGAGACAGAGTACACCTGTCACAGGCATGTCATTGGTCTCTGAGGTCCTCCCCCCACCACATCAACACTTGGTACTGTCCCCATTGCTTCCAAGCGTCTGTTTTGAAACAGGTTTGGGATATGCCTTTTCCTGAGAAATCTTTTTACATGTTTGACGGTTTCTGCTAGCATGAAACTATTTCTCTGAAGAAAATCCCAAATTTTCCTAGGGAAGATTTACTAACTCGGAACACATCTGATACCTCACTGTTGAGTTCAGTGCTACAGAAAATTGACAAGGTGAAATAAAGAACAAAAGCCACTTTCCATGCATCTCTTTGAGTTCTTTCAGAAAATAGTACAGGGTAGAGTTCTTCCTATCTCTCAGAACTTCTCATTGTCATCCAATAAACAAGTAATAAAGTCAGAGGAATATTAGGTCTGTCAATGTCTATCCCCAGAGCTCACTAAGCTATATTATTTCAATTTACCATGTGCTTTCATTTTGAACATTTTATTAATAACTCATGAAATCAGAACATTTCATTCTTGAACCCAATGAATTAACCTGTCTTGTAGACCCATTTTAGAAGGAGGTGATGGTACAGAGAGATATAGTGTAGTGGTTAAAATAATTTAGAAGAACGGAGTCAGAAGGTCAGAATTCAGCTTTTCCCTCTCTCATCCTTCACTTCCCCCACCCCCTTTTTCTCCCTGCCCTTAACCGCTATCTCTGTTTTTCCTGCTTCCTCTAAGCTCTTTTGGAATGTCTGTATCTCAGGCGTTTTTTTCCACTGGACTGTGTTAGTACTTAATACCAGTGGGATCATTTCTATCCAAACAGGCCATTTAGCAAGACTTGCCTATAGTGCTCAATTGCTTGAGTAGGGACAGTGCTTAATTTGCTTTCAAAAGAACCTATCCTACTGTGAATGATAACTACCACATTTACTCATATAATTTCACCCTTTAGTTTACTGCTAAAAGGGAAGATTTTATAGTTCCTATAGTGATGAATATACAATGCATATTCTGTTGTTCAGTCTGCAAGAGCCTACCTATCTTTCAGGATTTAGCTAAATGTCTGTTACTTTGTGATATCTTCCCTTTTTACTTTCAGAGGAAGTTGGGTTTTTCCCCCTGTTCTGTGGTATTTTGGCATTATTTTATTACATAACTATACTTATTTGCATACTCATCATCTACTCTAGACTGAGTCATATCCAATCTTCTAAATTCAGCTACAGGCCGGGTTTGAATTTTTTGGACTAATTAAATGAATAGCAAATGAATATACATTAAAGTGGATTTTTCGTTGGGAGGGAGGGAGAAAGGAATAGTCAAAGTGTTATAACAAGAAGCTAATTTTTTTTCCCTTAAACTTGATGTAATTAAGTATGGTTATCAACCAAGATTTCTATATTTAGAAATCTATATATATATATTTTCTATATATCAGGGCTAAGTAGCTATACTACTAAATATATTCCCTATTCCATCTCTTAGGGCTAAGAGAAACAAAATATTGTGGGTAAAGAAAGTCAAACTATTCAAGGTAGAATAATTTAAGAAAACAACAAATAGCAGCATTTTATGTGTTCAATATAATGCATTTTTTAATCCGTTGCATAATTTGACTTTGCAACCACCCCCTGAGGAAAGTAAAGTAAGTATTATCTCACCACATTATGAAGCAGGAAGGTAGGGGTATTAAGGGACTCATCTGGGTTACACAGCAAATAGTAGAACCAGAGGTAATCTAATTTCAGATTCTGAATGCAATGCTCATTTCACTACATCTCATCATAGATATGAAGTGTGAGTGCTTGGTTGGCATACTTGATGAAGAATAAAAGCATCTCCCCTCTTTTCAATCTGGAATTTGCTTGTTTTGTTTCATTGTATATGTGTGTGTATGTGGGGTTTTTTTGTTTGTTTGTTTGTTTTGTTTTCTTTTTTTATTAAAAAAATTTTTTAATGTTTATTTATTTTTGAGAGAGATAGAGACAGAATGCAAGTGGGTTGGGGCCAAGAGAGAGGGAGGCACAGAATCTGAAGCTCCAGAGCTCTGAGCTGTCAGCACAGAGCCTGACACAGGGCTCGAACTCACGAGCTGTGAGATCATGACCTGAGCCAAAGTCGTACGCTCAACCAACTGAGCCACCCAGGTGCCCCATGTGTGTAGGTGTTTTAAGAGATCTGGATTTGAACTACACATTTGGAGGCTCTATTCAGTTCACAAGTATGTAGACAAGCTCATGGGCCAAGTGAAGAGATTTATATATTCTCAGTTCTCCCTTAAAGTCCAAAAGACCAAAGGAAGAGAATACCTCTTTTTTTTTTCTTTTTCTTTCTTTCCTTTCCTTCCTTATTATTTTTTTTTAAACAGTCATGAGCTTGTCATTCATGTAGTCCCAAAGCACGCCTCACCCAAGCATATGGGATTGGCAAGGCTAGTGTTCCTCTCTGTCAGGACTGATATTTACTAAGTAACTTAAATTGAGAAATGCAATTGATGATGACATAGTGTTTTTAAAAGTTGCTCTTTTCCCAGGTTTCAAAGCTGTCTTTTAACATTTGGAGAGTTTCATGTAATTGTCACTGTCGAATTGGCCTTTAGATAAATTGTATTGTTGGGGCCCCTTCCTTTCTATCATCTATATCTTTGTGGTGACTTATTAAGATAAATATCAAGAATAGCTTTGAAGGGGAAAATCGACAGGGAAGGTGACATCAGAGGACAGCAGGCCCTGCTGGGGAATCGTGTAAGAATTGAGACACTATTGCAAAGCAGTTTGTTTCAGTTCCATTCAGATGACTTGGATGACTCATAATGTCCCAGTGAGTGGAGGTGGTTATACTTGGGGTGGCAGCTAGGCCCCAAGAGGAGAGGGTAGCAAATAAATACCAACTGTCACTATGGCATTCTTTTCCTCTAACCTCATGCCTCCTTATGCTTCAGCAATGCCAGTGACTGGGGCTCATAGCAGTATAGACACTTACTCTGATTCATCAGTTCATTGAAATGGGTTCGTGTTTAAGAGAACCTGAGCTTTTGATTGGCTTTTCAAACAGAAGCATAGGTTTCCTGATGTGATTAACAAAGTTCAGAATGATGGCACTGTCAGCTAACTTCTTGTCCACAACTTTCTGGTCATCTTAGGAAATAGCTTACAAAACAGGAAACCTTTTCATGTTCCAGGTGATTTCCCAGACTTATTTGCCATGAAATGTCACCTTCTCAGCTGGGAGAACAGAATTTATCACAATAAAAGAAAGCATTGACATGTGGCTTTAAGTGGTTAAAGAGTTCCTTTTAACTTGAGATCTTTACTCTATTTGTTAAACGTGCACATGTGCATGGAAAATTTATTATGACTGTAAACATTATGTGTTCTTCAAGAATGATCACATAATTTTTATTGCTTTTAGAAATGTCTGCTGCAAGAAAACTTTCTTGTCTTTCAGAAACTAATGAACCATGTTTATGATCTACAAATGTGTACTGAGTAGTGAAGTAATACACACTGACCTGCTGGGTCACTCGTTCTCCACCTTGTGCTATATTACTATACAAAGTGAGAAAAACAAATTAGGATAATTATTGGGAGAGGGGCATGATGCTTCCACGTATAATTTTCTCCAACCAGTTGACAAGGGGTAAAGGCATTAATATCTAATTAGACCAGTTTAGAAATGAGCAGCAATTTAAATCCCTACACAGCCTTCTTAATCTAGGATTGCTACATCAATTCTCACAAACTTTCATTGTAGATATTTTTGTCCTCTCTAGTCATCAGCTGTAGAATGTGATTCTTAATTGCGCAAGCTTCTGTTGATTTGGAGGTGCTAATGGAATTTGCTGTTTTCTTTTGTATCTTTTGTATTTGTAAGCACATAACAAATAGTCAAACTGGCAAACAGGAATGACTATGGTATGAGTTAACAATTGCTTCCCAATAGTTTTCAAAGTACAGAGCTCCCTAGTAATGTTGAATTGGAGAAAGTATCACTCCTCCTACAATGGAGCAGGAGAAAGGTAGAATGTGCCTACAGGAGAGACCCTTCCCTAGTAAGCTTTTGCATGGGGACAAGACACAGAGGAGAGTGTGAGCCACCCACAATGAACCAAGCAACTGGCTCTTTTGCTATTTCAATGCAATGGCCCCACTTCCTACTTAGCATTGTCCAGTGGAAGCCAATATGTCACTGGTCTGCTCTCTGGGAAAATTGAGTAATAGGGTACGAGAAGAATAAGATCTGTTTCTGCCCCACATAGCTCCTTCATAGGGAAGAGAAAAACAATACTCTCATTAGTAGTTCTTCAAAGGGTTAGCTTTTAAGCTTCAAGTACTACTGCTTAAGAAGTCCGTAAAGTTTGGTTAGTCTAAATACCAATAAACAGGGAAACTGAGAAACTTGCAATCTAATCATATAGGCCAATGTTTCTGTTTGCCCTTTGAAAATTAGGAATAATCAGGTCCTGCTCCTTTAGCACGAATGAAAACGCTGTCCTTAAAATAGAGTGGACTAGGGTGGCTGTTGGTAGCAGTGGGTCAGAGTAGAAATCCTTCTCCCCTGATTTTCACAACCAAATGCAAAACTCTGGAGTTCACTGTTTACTTGAAACATATTGTTGCCAGTCAAATATCCCATATACTGGTGTGACTTTAAACAGATTTTTTTAGTCCAAGAGTAAAAGAAAATAATAATAAAGTAAACCAAAGTCTGAATTTCACATTCCCAATAATAAGCAGTCAAGCCTAGTAGGAACACCTTGGGATATGATTCAGGGGACTTAAGTCCTTCTCTACCTCTACCTAAATGCATGACCTTGAGCAAATTACTAAAGGCCTTTGCTCCCATCTTAATGCACTCCAGAATAGAGATTTAAAAATGTTAGAGCTGGAAGAAATGTGATATAACCTATTCAAATCCCTTTTCTACAAATAAAATAACCTAGGACAAAGCTTAGGGATCTTTTTCAAGGTCATATCAATTAGAAGAAACAGAAGAATAAGATCAAGGTCTTGCTTTATAATGCCTTTTCCTTTAGTGCCTAGCTGCTGTGAGAACAACCTGAGAATGTATTATGTCAAAGAATGACATGATATAAATCTAAATGAGCATTACCAATGTTTGCCTGCATATCATTAGGGGAAATCATAAAGATTGAATTTTACATACCAAACAAATGAACTTGAGGAATATTTAGAAAAAAAAAATACTAAAAGAAAAAAGCCCATTGAAATGGTTAAAACCACAATCAATAATTTCTTTCCATTCAACATTATTATAAATACTTTCTCACTTATATCCATTCTGTTTCGTTGCATTAATTTTGGCTCCTTTGGTCTCTTGCTAGTCTATCTGGAATTACAATGAGCAAGGGAGAGCTAGAATCCAAAAATTTTTCTAAGATATACTCCAGTGATAATAACTAGAAAAAGGATAAGGCCAGATCCACCAAAATCTGTGCTTTAAAGGCTCTGGAGAACAAGCAGTGTTTAAACACATTAATGAGGGCTGTCATTACTTGTGTCATTGGTGCTCATAACCCTTGGCGCACTGATAATTTGCTATGAAAAATAAAATTTTCATGGTCTTTTTTTCTGAGAATATTGCAGCAATCACCTTCAAGAGACATCATGAGAGTGTCCTTTGTGATCTGAAGTTTCTTTAAGGTTGCCCTTGTGGATGCTATTCCCGAGAATGACCAACTTCAGCCTCTCCTCTGAACCACACTGACATGGATCAGTTCTCATTTAATTAAATGATTCCAACCTTTGGTAGTCCTGTTCCGTCATTCTGTCTTCTCAGCCACACACAATGCAATACCCACCGACATTTAAAGAGTGAGTCCAGCACAAGTATTCTCAGCTGCAGGCGGGTTTTGGTTTACTTGATCAATGTCTCCAGAAATTGTATATGGACCACATTTTGGTAAATTAAATGACATCTTAGATAAGGTAGAACTCACTTAAAAAAAAAAACATAATGAAGCCCCCACGAAACCCCTACCCCTCAAGTCCTTAATTTAACTAAATTACAATTCTATATTCTTATATTAGTAGGTCTATTTAAAAATCAACTCAACCATACATCGATTTCATTGTTAATATAACCTAAAACCGCCAATAGTCCAGGACAAAGAGAAAGGTGTGAAATATTGAGAAAATATAAAACTTAAACCCAGATTTTGATTTTATGTTTTATTAATGTTTGTAACCAGTGTCTGACACTGGTTCTTGACTGTAACTTGTTAAACAAATAGTAATAAATGAATAAATGAATTTCTAAAATAAGTATGTGAAACTGATTATATGGAGGTAGGTTCTTAACCTTGAAAGCTAGAATACAATCTTACATCATTTCATTTCAACTAATAATTGTTGTGTTATATATTGCAAATGAATTCAATTGTTTGTAAAAGTATTTTGTTTCATTTAGCTGTGACAGAACAGAAAGGGGACAGGCTTGGCAGAAATATTTCATTATATTTGGCATTTATCACTCGATTGAACAAACCTCTTGCCAACAATTTAAGGAGGTGAGGAATTTGAAAATAAACTGAATTTGTTCAGTTTAAATCGTTAGCTTAGTGTTATTTAAACTTCAGGGGGTATGCAATTTTAAGAGGAGTGATGAGTTTTCTGTCAATGGAAGTCATTAAAAAAAAAAAAAAAAAAAGGTTGGTTGAGGAAATTTCTGCGTTTCAGGGAAGATGTTTCCTGGCCAATGGCCTGGGATCTCTGTTAGACCTAGAATGACAAGTGGAGGTTCTAAGAGAGAGCGCACAGGACTTGATTGTTTTGAGCGTGAGCATTAGCATTGTTTAAAAGCTCCCCCAGTGATTCTAATGTGCAGCCAGGCTAGAGAAACCTTCCTGTAGATGATATTTCTATTTCTCTCAAACCCCTGAAATTTTGCTAATTAGAGGATGACTTGTATGCTCTACTGGCTTAAGAAATACAAAACCGAGCGTTATGTTGGAGTTTTGTGATTAAAAATGTAAATCAGGGGGTGCCTGGGTGACTCAGTCAGATTCTTGACTTGGGCTCAGGTCATGATCCCAGGGTCTTGGGATTAAGCCCCATGTCAGGCTCTGCACTGAGTGGAGAGCATGTTTAATGTTCTCCCATTGTCCCTATGCCCTTCTCCCCAACTCATGTGTGCTCTCTCTCAAAAATAAGTAAATAAATAAATAAATAAATAAATAAATAAATAAATAAATAAATAAAATCAGAAATAAAAATATATATCAGGGGTGCCTGGGTGGCTCAGTCAGTTAAGCGTCCAACTTCGGCTCAGTTCATGATCTCACAGTCTGTGAGTTCCAGCCCCAGGCTGGGCTCTGTGCTGACAGCTCAGAGCCTGGAGCCTGCTTTGGATTCTGTGTCTCCCTCTCTCTCTGCTCCCCACCCCCCCAACTCATGCTCTCTCTCTGTGTCTCTCAAATATAAATGTTTAATTTTTTTTTAATATATAAATCAGAATGTAATGAGTCTTCTATGACCTAAGCTACCTAAGCTCTGTTGTGTTAAAAAAAAAAAAAATCTAGTCTTTGCAGGCATGGTATAAGTGTCTATTATGGTGTAGACATGGTACAAGTACTTTGTATATATTAGCTGATTGAGGTCTTAGAATAGCTGTATGAGGATGGTGCTATTGTCATCATCATCACCATCATTATCATCATCCCCATCACAGGGAGACTGATACAGAAATTAGGAAACATGTCTATCTGCTAATAAATGGAAAACCTGAAACCAGCCAGTTTGGCTTAAGAGAATATATACTTAGTGAAAATACCGCACGGCCTCTCGTGGTTTTACAAACAAACCCAATACAACCCTGTACACCAAAATAATTCATCCAACCAAGTGGCCTCCTTTAGGACATTATAAGGCCTTTGGGAAATACTTGCTTTGTTTTGAACGAATGAGTGCAGACAGAATTCAGCCCTGTCTGAAAGAATGAGCTCCACTCTCTAAGATCATCTAGACATTCCATTAGAAACATATCCAAGACAGATGGAAATTCATCCTTGTTGTGAAACACTCCAGAAAATGATGTGGCACAGTATCCCTGAGGTGATACATTTTAATACCGCTCCTCCTTCCTCGGGAAAGTTTCTTCTCTTTAATCCAAATCCCTCCTCTGCTAATTTAGACTGTTTTATTTTGTTATATTCTTTTCTGTCTTCAGAGAAGCTGGGGAGGGTGGTGGTAAACATTGGTAAAATGCTATTTCCCTCAGCCAAGAGCTGGGGTACAGGCAGAGTTTTGTGCTCCGTTCCTGTCAGGTAACAGAAGTGCCTCGCCACTGGCTGTCAACCCTGAACGGTCAGGAGCATTGCTTAGGGAAGTTTAAAACAAGGCCCATACCCAGGCCCATCCCAGACCAATTCCATGTTGTGGTCATCTTTCCATGTCAAAATAGTTTTCTACTTCATAACTGCCAATGTCTCTTAAGTTATTTGCGTAGCTGGTACTTTTAACACATCTTGGTTTCCTTTACAGCAAGCATATGCCAGGCTTTAACACAATCCAGAGGTCGTTGCTCGCTCTCTTTCCCCCAGGGCCAGTCGTGCAGGTGACCTCTCACCTGAGGATCACAGCCTGACCTAACGGTGGAGGGCATGGTGCCAACTCCGCTCTTGTCCGCTTCACAAAATACCAGACACGTGCTTGAAATCCCTCTGCTTTTGTCCAGGCGGAGGTAGTTATATCTCGGTTAAGCCTGTGGCTAAGGATTCCTGAAACGTCAAGAGAAAGGACTCTCGTCCGGGGGCTACACCATGGAGTACCCCCCACCCCGGTCCCCAGAAAGCAGAGGCCTGTGATACAACAGTAAGCCACTGAAATGAGGCCCTCAACCCTCATCCTGGTGGCCAAAACTCCCCTGGGGTTTAAGCTACTAAAAGTGAGTGCTTATGAAACACAGTTTGAACCAAGAAAATAAATCTCGCCACTTCAATTCATTTAGAGTTCCACTCTACTCACATAAATGTTTGATGTCTACCCCCCAAAACTTCAGCTGAATCCAGTCCTCTCGATGCTATGCTCAAATGAGGCTCAGGAGAAAGCCTCCTCCACTTTTCTTGCATAGTGTCCTCTCAAAACACAGATATTTCTTGTCCTTAAATAAAAAGCAGATTTTTCTCCTTTGTCTTAAGAATTGCACCAAGGTATCCATTTGGAAATAAACATATTTCCAAATTGTATATGTAAAAATGATTTGGCATGTGCTATAAATCTAACAGGTTGGCAGGCAGCTAGATACATCATGGTTGTCTTACTAAATAGCAGGATTTTTGAAAACTGGAAAGTCTGTATTATACAGTTGTGCAAAGCAACAATAAATCCACCTGTGGCATAAAAAGGCCTATTTTGAAAAGTTAAAAACAAAGTCTTGATCGGACAACAGAATCGAAGCAACCACGTGGCTGTTTCAAACCATAGCTCTGCTTGCTGTCCCTGTTGACTTACATCAAAACGATTCTGAGGTATAAAATAGCAAGCAAACTGAAACACCCACACCTGTTCCTGTGAGGGCAAAACAAGAACAGAAAGGCAACAAAATAAACGCCATGACATCAGCCACAGTCACCAGCACACAGAACACCACATGGTCTCCCGAGTTCCGGGGGGAAGAGAACCAGTGACCTCCACAGGGCAGCCGAGGCCGGCCCAGCTGCATGCAGGGCCAGAATGGGAAGAGGAGAAAGGTGTCCACTTCTAATTTTTACCTCAGGTTTTTTCATAAGAGCTGCCAATTCTCTCCTTGGTGATTTATTACTCTCACTTCAAGGGGGAAATTTAATATTTGGTTTAGGAAAATGGCATGAAATTAAAGGATACTGAGAAAGGCTCTGAACTGCTCTGGGGATGACAGAAAGCATTTTAGAGGTTTCTGTGGACTGCACCTTCATTTATTAGAGAGTGACAATTTTTTAAACAGCCTACTTTCTGAGGCTCTGGTTTTCTCTGCCTTGCAGGAAGGACAAAGTCCCTGGGCTCTATCACAAGTTTTAGAGCCTTTGTGAAAGGGGAAGGCAGGAGGAGAGAGTATTGCCAAAGGGAGCCCATCTGGCGGTAAGGGTTGCTTGTAGGGTTATGCTTTTTCTCTTAGCATCTCTGGAAGGGCTTCACATGACCTTCCATTGTTGCTGGAGGGGCAGCCAGTAGGCCTGCCATTCTCCTGGAATCTGAGCTGAAGGAATGTGGGCCCAGAGATGTGCGAATAGAATGTTCCTGAAGCCCACCGCGTCCCAGGGCCCAAGCCACCACCTCCCCAGGGTCTTCTGGTGCTCTCAGTGAGGACCATCCTGCATATCAGCTTTGTGTACTAGGAGCTGAGGAAACCAAATTCAGGAGATTTTCCTTTTCTGTTGGCAAATCACAATCTTCCTGGGTCCCCAATTTCTCATTTTGAAAACAATGGGTGGGGATGGGTATAAGTGAAAGACTCTCAACTGATCCTTCCAACCCTTGACATTGTATAATTAGTGATTTAGTGTGTGTTTTTACACAAACAGCCACACACATACGCATGTACACCCACACAGACACACACACATGCACACGCTTCCACAGTGTGAGGAATCATGGTGCAGAGAGTTAAGTGCTATAGTTTTTCATCCGCAGGGACACTGAGATAACTCAACAGAGCGAAATTTTCTAAATGTTTGCATTTGCTGCTTCTACTTTAATGTGCAGCCTCTGGGATAGCTTCTTCTATACCCTGTAGCATAAGTAAAGGCAGCAAGTTACCAACATTGTTTTCAGCCACTAATTATGGATTACTTTGCATATTTAATATACGCTTGGATGAGACAAAGATGATTAACTTTTAAGTGTCCCCAGCCTCCCAACACCCCAATTTCATCCAAGGAGAGTTTGATTTTTGCCTTCTCAGCTTTTTTTTTCCTGTCTTCAGAAGCCCTTTCCCCTCTTTGTAGGTCTCTACCAGCCTTGAGTATTTGCAGTGCAAAAGGAGGAAACAAGGTTGAAAGAGAACTTGAGATACTAGAGGAAAAGCAGGAGGACTTAGAACATATCGATTGAATTAAATAACACAGAAGTAATAGAGAGGGGCAAGCAAAGTTATAGGAGCTGGAGTAGAGAGTCATTCTGTTGAGGGGCTTTTAAGAGAGGCACATCTTAGGGGTGCCTTGGTGGCTCAGTCAGTTAGGCATCCGACTTTAGCTCAGTTCATGGTCTTGCAGTTTGTGAGTTTCAGCCCTGCATCAGGCTTTGTGCTGACAGCTCAGAGCCTGGAGCCTGCTTCAGGTTCTGTGTCTACCTCTCTCTCTCTCTGCCCCTCCACCGCTCACACTCTGTCTCTCTCTCTCTCTCAAAAATAAACATTAAAAAAATTAAAAAAAAAAGAGAGAGAGGCACATCTTAGCAACTTCAGAATATAATAGAAGAGAATAGAAAGAAAGAGGGGATGGTTATAAGGTTCCATTAAACTGTGTATTTGGATCCTCTTAGGGCTTTTCAAGAAAAGCAAGGCAAAGACTTGAGCTCTTTTTGTGTTTTATTGACTGTTCCATAGCTCTGAGACCAAACCATATAGACCAGGTGCTATAAGAGTTTTAGTTCTTTCTTACAAGGGAATGAAAAGGTAGTTCATAAGATGAAAAGTTTGTTCGGCTCACAATTTGTGCCAGCATAAGTTATGATGAAAATGTAAATCCCCTCCTCCCCAAAGGAAAATGGAAACAACCAGCATTCATTAAATCTTGATTTCAGATAATGTTGTCAGTGCTTAAGGCATGTATTATCTTAACAGAGATGGCCCCTCTGCTTCCTCAATTGCCCCCCCCCCTTTTTTTCTAGTGAAGATGATAATTATGATAGCTATAAGAAGCTACTCTGTTATTCACGCTTTTGGCGTAAATACATGATTGTCATTATGCCAATAAACAACCCAAGGCAAGCGATAATGAGACCAATGCTGAACTCAGTCCAATCTTACACAGTGCTTCCTGAGCTGTGAGGCTCCAACGTGTCATTTGTAATTTCAATCTAATGACCAGGAAGTTATCCCCGAATTCCCAGAGTGTCTGATGAGGCTGGGGAGATCTCTCCTGACATAGAGAAAGGCAATGCTATAAAGGAAAAGTTAGAGGCTTCCAGGTCCTCCAATTCAAGCCATTGTCAAATCTGCTATTTAGATCAAGTGGAGGGTCCTCTATTTCCCTGAATTAATTATCTGTGAATGAATTCTGTGAATTCATTCCTTGGGAAAGGAAAGCTGTTATACATTAAAATAGTCATTAATAAACTGATCACTTATAAAATTAGAACCTGGTCAACTATCCCTGCCCAGTAAAATTGCAGAGTAACACTACACATTTTTCAAAAAGGCAGGATTACATGTAGTTAAGGAGAGTGGCTTTCAAACTGCTGCAATCACAAACTCGGGCACCAATGAATATGGATCTGGGAGAATTATTCCCCTTGAAGGCTGAGAAAAAAAGGATGTATCCATCAGAAGGGAATGATTTGAACATCAAAAGAGGGGAGAGGCCCTTGGGAACATGGATGAACCCACTGAATGTTTCCACAAACAGATATATGAGTCTTGTGCTAAAGTTAAATCCAAAGTGATCAGTCCTGAATCTTGCTTTCATATGATCTGTTAAAAAAAAAAATGCTTTAAAAAAACCATTTTGTTTCTTCTGTTTATTCTAAGAATTAGTAAAGAATGGAGGCTGAAGTCTGGGATTGTGATGCCTCCTGCTTTAGTTTTCTTTTTCAACGTTACTTTGGCTATTCGGGGTCTTTTGTGGTTCCATACAGATTTTAGTTCTAGCTTTGAGAAGAATGCGGGTGCAATTTTGATTGGGATTGCATTGAATGTGCAGATTGCTTTAGGTGGTATTGACACTATTTGTTAGCCAACTTGACAATAAATTATATTAAAAAAAGAATTAGTAAAGAATGCAGTGATATCCCAAATCTTTCCAAATATAAAATCATTTATTCTCATACTTACAAGGTTTAATCTTTTTTGTGTGAGAACATCTGAAATTAATCCATGGATACACACGTACATCTGTGTGTTTGCTCTGTCTGACCAATTATTCTGAGCTACCCCAGAATATTTACCACCTTTCAGATCGGGTGACTGGTTTTTGTGGTCATGGTAATGGGGATCATGATTCTGAGGTAACTATCAGGGAACTTATATCACCTCCTCTTCTCCTTCTCCTCACTGTTTAAACTGAACCCAAATTGTTCTCAAAGGCTGTGTCTTTTAGAGTCTTCACTGATACTTTCCCAGCCACGCACACATGCTCTACCATCAGGCACTGCGCAGAGCCAGCCATTAGAGGGCACCGGTGATGCAGACCGTTGGAGTCCTTGTCATGCAGCAATTTTCATCAGCAGTTTTCAGAAAGGAAACAGGTTGCTTTTGGTGCTGGAAGGTGACGATCATTGGTAGATGACTCTGTTGTATTATGTGGAAGCACTTGGCCCATTGCTTTAAGGTAAACAAATAAGTTTGGCTCCTTTCATTACAACTGTCCCCCTTTGCTTTTCAGTGACATTAACCCCAAGCCACCCTTCAGTTATTTTATTTATAAGGATGACTCTTGAAGGTCCCCTGCTATGGAGGGACATGTCATAGAAGGTGAAGGAAGATATAAGCGTATGTCAGATTAAAAAAACAATTCAATATTGATAATCAGGAAACTAGTAGGGCTAGAAAATAAATATGTTGAAGAGATTTGTCAAAGGACACCATCTCAAGGATATAGTGAACTCGGATGTTAAACGAGAATTACATCTCAGTAGGATTCAGATGGAACCTGGCCAAGGATTAGAGGGTGACATTTCTTGTCCTGGTGCTTATATAGAAATGTTCCATTTCGTTAATGTAAAGTAATGTAATTAGATGAATGTGACAGTAAGCAAGTGATGTCCATTAGCAATAGAGGATCATTCCCTCTGCAGCCTGTTCAAGAAAAAATTCAGTATTAGAGAGTCTGATGTATTTATAAGGGAGAGCCCATTAGTTTGGATATGGGTCTGACAAAAATGAATTGGGAATAATAAATTTCCTTCTTCAAATTGTCATCATAATGCATTCCAAAGACTAAAAGAAACAATTGGATTATCTGTTCCACAGTTCTGTTTCCTTAATGCAGATAACTGATATTTGTAAGTAATTTGGAAATGTCGCTTGAAAAAAGCAACAGCCAAGCAATATTAAGAGCAGATAGATCAATAGGTAAGCTGTTAGGATCTCTATTCAAAATATCACTGTGGAATGCTACAGTCCATGTATTTGTGAATCACAGTCCTTTTCACTGTTAGTTCATTTTTCTAGCCCTGTACAAATGCAGCTGATGGGAAAAGTAAGATGCTGCAAATAAAACCAAGGTCACTATTCCCATACACTCAGGATGCTATGGGTAGTAAGTCCTTGTGTTGCATTGTTGTGGCCTTCTTTGCCAATACTCTAGCCTACCCCATGCCTGTCAGTGGCATCTCTGTGCATGCTTTTATTCCAGCAAGTCCAGAACTGATTCCATATTCAGTACCACCTTTTCCTTGTTCATAGGATTCTTCTTCATATCTAACTATTGGAAGTGTATTCCTAATTCCAGGTCCAGGTGACATGCCACATCCTGTATCAAGCAAGGTTTTCCTGATCTCCATGGTCTAAGAAACAGGTTTGCTCCTCTGAACCTATGACATTCTGTGTGTCACTTTATGAAAGTTGTCTTATTTCACTTGTGATGATATCTTTTATCTCCTGATAATTGGGTTAGTTCCTTGAGAACGGGGATAGTTTCTCCCTTTTGTATTCCCTACACCACTAATACATTGTTTGGTGGAAATGAGAGGCTCCAAAAGGATTTATTGACTGGATTATTGTATTAGTAACTTAATTAATTAATTGATAATGGTACCCAAGGAACAGAGCGAGTTCAGCCTGGTACTGCTCCTGAAAAACCAATTAAATACCTTGTTGGAGAAGGAATAAGTTTGTATCACTCTTGAGTCTGTCTGCTGTGGAAGGGTAAACTATGAAGTCATCTAATGGAAGGCAAAGAAGGATATAAGGGTATGTCAAATTAAAAGGAAGCACAGTAAATATTGATTACTGGGAAACTAAAATGCAATCATAGTAGATTGTATTCTCTCTCTCTCTCTCTCTCTCTCTCTCGTTTTCCTAAATTACAGTTGTACTGTGTACTCTGGACTGGGAGGTAATGGATTGCTATTTTGAATGCAGCTAACCAAGTCAGGAATAAATATGAAGCCTTGCTATTCATACTTACGCTTTGATTTATCTTCGGTAGGTACAACACGCAAAGAAGTGAGTGAGAGGAGATCTATTTTATGTTTGAGACTCCAATGCCCTCTCTCTGGAGAGGAACATAAGTAATTCTTTAGGAAGGAGGGCAGTTTGTAAGGCAGAAGAATCTATGACACCGAAATAACACAAGAGGGAGCCCTTTCCAACCCAGTCATAGGAAAGAACTGTGCCCTTGGGTTTGAGAATTGAGTTCCCTAACCCCTACTGAGGCAGCAACTAACACTTGTATTAATTCTTTGACTTTTTAAAACTCAAAACCATGAAAAATAAAAAATTATAAGATGAAATATACTAAGTTATAAAGAAGTAGGGTGAGATGGTAGCTAATAAAAATATTCTACTGAAGTTTTACTCCTAGTTTTATACGAGGAGCAACAACTGAATTAATTCTATTTTGCAGTAAATATTTATCTTTCTTTACATGTATATGTGTAAACTCTGCATGGTGTTTAGCATTTCATGGGTTTTGTTCTGTGCTCTATAAAGTGAGGGAAAATATCCTGGCCTAGGGATTCAGGGAGTTGAATTTAATCCCATTTTTCTCATTGCATGCCTTTAAATAATTAACTACTTTCTCCTTTTATTTTTCAGTCTGTGAAATCAGAATTTGGATCTGATGTTTTCTAAGGTCCTTTGCAGGCTAAATAGTTTAGTGGGTCTATGAAATATGACAGTTTTATTAAGTGTTTGATAAATATTTGGGATATGGTTATTGAATGGATACAAGTCATAAGATATCTAACTCTTAGGTCTCTTACTGAAAAGAATCAGTATAAATTGAATATATGGAAAATGCAATGGTTTAGAAACCAGGAGGAGGTACTTGAACTTTGAAGTCAAAATATTTTTTGTACATTTTCTACACAAGGGTATTACTCATATGGGCTTGAGGTGACTCAGTTTTGGTGACTAGGTTAAGTCTATAAATACATGAGGACATTACTTGATCTTTTTGATTAGTGTGTTGGTTTAACTGACCCAAGGAAGTGGTTTTATTTGTTGGGGGTGGGGGCTGGAGCGAGTGATGGCTGGTTTTGTTTTTTTGTTCTCTGAAGCAGTATTTTTTAAGTGTCTGTAGTTTTAGAAGAGTAAATAAACTTCACTAGATTGAAGTTACTGTTTAAAGGGCTTACATTATAACTATCTTAATTAGGGGGTAGACAGCATTATTGCTATCATGTTGAGCTAAACTACTTTTATCCTGTCCTCAACCCATGGATGCAGACATCATTCTAGGTCTTGGTTTTCATTCTCTACCTCATTTGTTTGTATGGGACCTTCTTCCTTCTCCTTCAACCTTTCTTCATTTTGTCTTCTTTCCCTCTTGGTTTCTGGAAATCTTGCATTCCTTTATCAAGCTGTATGAATCTTTGCTAAGTAAAATGGCCTGGCTAACCATGTGAAGAGAATTGGAGATTGTGAAAGAACAGGAAAGGATGGGGGCTCCAGAAGTTATAAATCAGTGGCCCGGTGGTTTGGGGAAAGGAGAGGCAAAAGAATAATCGGAGGATATCATCAGTGCAAAGCACTGGTTATGTCATAAAAAGGGATAAGGTGCATATGGGAAATAATGAACAATATGTAGCCATAATGAAGCAGACGGATATTCTAAAGCTTAGGCATGAGCCTCCTTCCTTTCTTTCTGCATTCTTTCAGTGAACATTGAGTATCATCTATATGTCAGGCCCTGTGCCAGGCACTTGGTATCAAGGTCAGAGTAGATGTGTTTTACGGTTTCGAGACTATGGGAGTCTAGCCATAAAATAAACAGGTGAACAAATAAGAATGGAAAAAAGTAAGCATATACCAGAGCGTTGTGTATGATGGAGGAGTAATGGTCCTGCTTGTCTAGAACAAGAAAGCTTCACAGGGGAGGAGTCAGTGGTGTTAAGTATCAGACAATTGCTAGTTTCCCAGGCAGATTTAGGGAGGAAGGGCATCGCAAGAAGAAGGAAATTTTTACAACGGCACAGAGATAGCAATGGCACAGTGTGTTCAGGGAACTGAAAGCTGTTTGATATTGTTGGAGACCAAAATTCAAGGGAGGTGGTAAAGGGAAGCTGCTAAATCAGCTACTGGTCAAATGGCAAGAAGCCTTGTGAGCCATGTTAAAAATGCCTCCTTGATGATGTCAAAGGTGATGCATTTTATGTGGGGATAAGGATGGTAAGATGAATATTTTAGAGAGATCACTGTAGAAGTTCTGAAAGATTCATTTGAATGGTATAAGAATCGAGGCTCTAGGCATGAATTGATGGGGATCGGTTGAGAACAATGTTTATAAAGGAGCAAGCTTTACTCTACCTACCTTTTCTGAGCTGGTTTTGCATAAGTACACTACTCTTCACAGTGATCTATTCTTGGAGTTTGAGAGTGTTTTGTAATTTTAAAAGCCCTTCCTCTCACTTCATCTTATCCTCTGCTCTGATAGATATGCAAAATAGCATTAACCTCATTTTACATGTGCAGAAACTATGTAGAGTCCATAGTGAGATTGGGATTAGAACTTGCACTTCTATGTGTTTTCTTCTTTTCTTGTCTTTTCTTTTATTTTCTCTTCTCTTCTCTTCCCTCATCCCATCTCTTCCTTTCTTTCTTCCTCCCCTCTTTTTTTTATTTTCTCTCTCTCTTCTTCAATTACAAAAAGCCTCTTTCCTAAGTTTCTAAAGAATGGCATTATGTAGCAATGAAACTATGCCCCAAATGCAATCAATATAGTTACTGAAAAACCAAGCAATAATTAATGTAATGTATTTTACTGGATGAAAAATTCAGTTGCCAAGCATACAATGTGTTTGTTCAGAGTGCAGACACACACACGTGTGTATGTGTAAATGTATACACAGTTGCATATTGGTTGTGTGTTTTCTCGTATAGATGAACTTAGGTGGACAGGGTCAAACTTTGTTCTTGATTTGCTATGTACATGTGTTAGGAAAGAACTGTAAAATATGTTCAGAGGCACTTGATCCTTTAGAAATAGAGTTTTTGGGTGGGTATCTTTCAAATGAGAATCACTGAACAACAGCTGTAGTGCCAACCATGTGTTTCTCTGCTGTTGGTTTACAAGCAGCCCAACCAATAATCCTATTACCGAGAGAGAATAAATTTCTTTAAAGGCCAGATTTCTCCATAAGGATTCTTTTTAGCATTTTTTCTTAAAAAATACGCCCAATAAAAAACACCTTTGCCCATGTTAGCAACTGGTTCCAATTATGCGGAGTTTTTTTCTTTCTTTCTTGTTAATGGCTATAAAGAGGCAGGTTGTGGAACCAGGCATAATTTTCACAGCTAAAAATAGATTAATCTCTCTTACCAGGTCTTCAGGCACAAAACAAGGAAATTTTCTTCACACAGCACTCATTCCGTGGATTCGCTTTTTACTTATCTGAGGTCATGCCCCTTGAAGGGCAATTAGTCATAAGGATTCTGGCATGGAGTATTAGCAAATGTTGTAACCATACATGTCAAGGAATAAAATTCTCCAGAAAAACAAATAAGTGCCTTAGGAGTTTCCCAGATGTCTCAACAGTACCACGCAATAGCCGGCACAGGCTTCTTTGTCCTTCTGTTTGCCTAGGCTGTTAAGCCCTAGATAATATATGTTGGTATTATCTCAGGAATGTTGCAGAGAGAAGGAGGATTCTTCTGGAGGCATGATGAGTGGATAGATCTCTCATCCTCTCTTCAGTATAATTGCAGTCAGCTCAAAAATAGCTTATTTATCTGATGAAGGTAGGCCCGGCTTCGACACAGATGCCATACTGACTTTAAAATTGTGGAAGGCATGGTTCCTCTGGAGATGACAATACATCAGTAGAGCACAGCTGTGAAGCAGGAGCATGAAGATTTAAGGGAGAGATTGTTCTTTATCTGGCTCTTGTTCTCTTGTGTGTGCTTTAGCACCCCATGCTGTTAGGACCCATTTTACACCGGGATCAGAATTAATGGGGCCGTTCACTGGGGCTCAATTAGAGAGCACTCACCTGGGAAACTGTGAGGAGCGGAACTGTAAATCTTATAATCAAATATTGAATTATCTCTAATTTATTTACTTAGGGAATTGAGAGCCCTGAGTTCCGCAATCAAATGTGTAAAGATTTATTATGAAAGGACATGTTTAAGAGCAGGAGGAACAAAGCTTTTAGTTTTTCTGTGGTGAAAACACCTCTAAACAGCAGGGTTGTTAAAAGCTAAACCTAATTTGGCAAAGTAGAGGTAGAGTCGCCTCCTGGTGCCAGGCGCGGTGAACACCGTGGAAAAACCGCCCACAAGGGTTACCTCCCAACACTCTCCTGCCACCTGTCAGAAATGAAATGCAACCATAAATACCTTTTGCCCTCATAAGTAGAAACAAAATGAAGTTGGCCAGACCACCACGGCATTTGTCTGTCCTTCTACTCCTCCCATATTAACAGAGACTAAAAGTGATCCCAGTGAGGATTGTCTCCCTGTCCTTGTCTTAGTCTTCCAATATAGTGGACAATTGTGACAGCTCTTTTTGCTTCTTCCTGCTTCTTTAAAGATGCAGCATTATAGAGAACATTGAATTGAATTTTGCAGAGGATCAATAATTATAGAATCTGCAGCATTCCACCTGTGCTCCACCACAAATTTTACTACTCTAACATCTTGAATTAAAACGTGAGACCATATACAATATTTACCAATAGGAAACTTACTGGATACTCCTTAGATTTTTAGAGGTGACTGATTATGTAAAATCCAATGTGAGCAGTCAGATGTCTCAGTCCTAGACAGGGGGACCTCAGTTTACACAATATAAGCACTCAGTAGTTGCTATGCATCTTATGTTTGTAAAATAAAACTGAAGTTATCATATATAGATGAAGGGGCCACAGTCGTGTTTCTGAATTGCCAGCAGGACTTCCTCATTGCTGTCCACTGTAACTCCCAGGTGTTCTTCAAGGAGAGAAGACAGATCAGAAGATGTACCAAGAGAAGGCCCCATAGGTGATTCAGATATGAACACCTCCACCCCACCATGTTACCTCTAAACTCACATGTTTTGAACTTTACTCATTTAAAGTAGTGTTTCTCAACCAAGGGTGAATTGGTCTCCCAGGGAACATTTGGCAATGTCTGGAGACATTTTGATTGTCCGACCCTGGTGAAAGGATGGGGGCACTACTGTCATTCAGCATATAGACAGCAGGAATGCTGTTAACCACATGCTCAGGGCAGATTTCCACCACAAAGAATTATCTGGCCAAAATGTCCATAGTTCTGAGATTGGGAAAGCCAATGTAAAGTAAGTAACTAGATTGGGGCGCCTGGGTGGCTTAGTCGGTTAAGTGTCCGACTTCAGCTCAGCTCATGATCTCACGGTAGGTGGGTCCAAGCCCTGTGTCAGGCTCTGTGCTGACAGCTTGGAGCCTGGAGCCTGTTTTGGATTCTGTGTCTCCCTCTCTCTTTTGCTCCTCCCCTGATAGCACTCCGTGTCTCTCTCTCAAAAATAAATAAACATTAAAAAAAATAAATAAAGTAACCTTAGATCAAGGTTTGGCACGCTATAGCCTACGGGCTAATGCTGGTCCTCTCCCTGTTTTTGTAAACAAAGGTTTTTAGAATTAGAACGCAGCCATGTGGATTCATTTACGTATCAGCTATGATTGCTTTCGTGCTACAGTGACACAGTTGAGTAGTTGTGCCAGAGGTTGCGTGACCAACAAAGCCTAAAATATGTACTATTTGTCCCTTTGCAAAAGAGCACAACAGTTTTTTGTAATACAACCATTTTAATTTTTTCAAATAGATTTACACAATAATTATGTGATCACAAAAACAATAACATTCAGTGAGGGCCCAGATGTAGGATCAGATCCTGGTTCTGCAGGGCCTGAACTGTATACAATTTTAGATGACCTCTTCTAAAAAAAAAAAAAAGTGGTATAAATTATGTATTTATTACAACAAGATAATAAATCTCAACAAATTATTGCAGTGCTTTTCTTTTAATACGTATTTAATCGATTTTCCAGATTTGCTTGCATAAAAAAGCTTCCTGATTGTATTGCAGCTGATCTTGTCCCAAAACACTCTACACTTCAGTAGTCCCCAGCACCCACAGGGGCTAGTGCAACCCAAGGGGGCTTCCAGCCCCCAATTAGCTTCTCTGTATCTTTAACTCTGCACAAATATCCCCAGCATGATGTTTTTGTTCAATATTCAAGATCAATGAGCATCAGAAGATCTGGGCTTTAATTCCGGTTTTGCCATTCATTAACTATGTGACCTTGAGCAATTTAAGTGTGACCTTGGGCAAGTGAATTCATCCCTCTGTGTCTCGGTTCCTTAAATGGTTATAATGTAAACTGTAGCTTTAAGTGACTACTCTCTATAAGCTATTGCTCAATTTTCTTTGATTTTAAAATTTTGGATGCTCTTGGAGTTGTCTTAGAAAGTTTTTATTATCTGTTATATTGCCATTTCCCCCCCTAGTTAAAAGAAAATTGGCGTCTTAAGACCAATATTCCTATTCAGTTCCAGCTCCATTCCAGTCCTAGACATTTAAATAGTTATGAATTGTCTGTCTATGAATCATTACTATTCCTTAGGGTTCCTCTCTTACAATTTGTTCAACCAAGCCTGCTCCACTGAAATGTGTTTTTTGCTTTGTTGCTTATTTTTCATGCTTAGAAATATTTTTGAAGCACTCCATATAAGAGGCACAAATAATTCAGCTATAAGAAGGTGGAGAAATTCCTTTTCTTTCTGAAAGTTTTTTTTTAAACATTCTAGTGACTATAAATCTTGTCTTTCCCCCCCAAATTATCAGCAAATTATTAACTCTATTGTTTAGGTTTCAAATACGAATAATCTTCTCCACTGGATTTCTTCACCCAAAATAGTTCTCTAGTGCACTTTAAATCAGAATCTAATTTTGGTTTGTGTGTTCAGCCCAAGAACTAAAGAATTGCCACTTTGCGCTCACCAAGGATTTATACTGCCTGCAACGCTGCAGACATGGCACTTGTCAGAGTGGGGCAGGGGGAACATATGGCACTGATGGTGGATAGGAAGGTTGGGAAAGGTGGGGACAGGGATAATAGCCACCATTACCATCAACTTTCATGTTCATGATGTGTCCAGATTTTAGATTTCATTAAACAGGATGAACTTATCCCCTCCTATCCCTATGACTGTCCCCTCTTCCAAATTCATAACATGAGGTTTTAGCATCATCATGGATAAACATGACTGGTAAACTAAGTACCTTAGAAATAGTTGTTTATGTGGGTAAACTGAAGTGCAGATAATTTTAGTAACAGCTGATTATAAATGTCATTAAGCCTTAGAAACAAGATTCTAAAATTCCAGTTGAAACCTCTTTTTTAAAAAGTAATTTGTTTTCAAAATCAAAAACACAAGCAATAAGAAGTGTTGGTGAGGAGGGCACCTGGATGGCTCAGTTGGTTGCGAGTCCGACTCTTGATTTCAGCTCAGGTCATGATCCCAGCATTGTGGGATCAAGCCCTGTGCTGGGCTCCACACTGAGCATGGAGCTTGCTTAAGATTCTCTCTCTCTCTTTCTCTGCCCTTCTCTCCTGCTCACACACTGTCTCTCTCTCTCTAAAATAAATTTAAAAAACGAAGTGTTGGTGAGGATGCATAGAAAAAGGGAACTTTGTGCACTGTTGGTAGGAATGCAAATTGATGCAGCCATTGTGGAAAACAGTTCCTCAAAAAATTAAAAATAGAAATACCATATGGCCCCGTTATTCCACTACTAGATATTTACCTGAAGAAAATGAATACACTAATTTCAAAAGATATATGCACTCCTGTTTATTGAAACATTATTTATAATAGTCCAGATATAGAGTCAACCCAAGTGTATATCCATAAATGAATGGATAAAGAGGTGATTCATATATATATCCATTTGTATCTATCTAGTATTTATCTAATTATATATATATACATATATGTGTATATCTCTCTCATAATATGTATATATGTAGAATATATAAATATATATATATATATACATATATATATATATATATATGTATATGTAGAATAAGATCTTGCCATTTGCAACAACATGGATGAATCTAGAGGATATAATGCTGAGTGAAATATGTCAGTCAGAAAAATACAAATACCATTTTCAGTCATATGTGGAATTTAAGAAATAATACAAAGGAAAAAAGGGACAAACAAAAAAACCAGAAGTGTCTTAAATACAGAGAACAACCTGGTGTTTGCCAGAGGGGAGGTAGGTAGGGGGATGGATGAAAAAATAAAGGGGATTAAGAGTACAATGATCATGATGAGCCCTGAATGATGTACAGAATTGTTGTATCATTATATTGTACACCTAAAACTAATATAATGCTGTAGGTTAATTATGCTGGAATAAAAAATAATAACTTTTCACTGCAATCAAAGTAATAGAGCACATACAGTTGACCTTTGAACAAAGTGGGAATTAACCAGCCCAACTCCCTTTCAGTCAAAAGTCTTTGTTATTTCTTTTGCCTCCCACAAAACTTAACTACAAATAGCCTACTATTGACTGACAACCTTACTGATAATATATACAGTTGATTAACACCATTTTCTATGTTATCTGTATTATATACTATATTCTTATATAAAGTAAGCTAGAGCAAAAAAAAGGTTAAGAAAATCATAAGAGGAATATGTTTACAGTCCCATACTGTAAAAAATCCACGTGTAAGTGGACCCAGGTTTAAACCTGGGTGTTCAAGAGCCACCTGTACATACTTTGACACCTTGCCTGGGTCATCTGTACATACTTTGACACTTTGCTAGATGGAACTGCCTTTTTTCTATCACCACACTCTATTGACAGCTTTGAATTCTAGGTTGAACATCATTCCCTTTTGAATGTTTAAGGTGGTGTTTTCTAGCTTTTGAATAGTTCGTTACTCTTTTTGATTAATGTACTTGTTTTTAAACGATTTTTATTGTTCTGAAATCTTATACAATATCTATCATCAGTAACTTTTCATTATAATGTGAAAAAATTTCATTTGTTGTTTTCATGCATTGTGCTTGATACTTAGAAAACCACGTAAATTTAGATAGTCATGTTCTTCAGTTCTAGAAAATGTTCCTGAATTATCCTTTGCATAAATTTCCTCCCATTCATTTTCTCCATTCTCTTTATGTAACCCCTATTAGTCAGATAATGAACATCCTGGGTTAATTGTCTTTTTGTTTTTCCTGTCATCCCTCTTACTGCTTTTTTTATTCTATTTTCTGAGAAATTTCTTCAACTTTATGTTTTAATTCTACCATGGCCTTCTCTCATTTTTACAATCGGGTATTTTCTTTTCAAGAATTCTTACCTATGTTTGCTTTTTCCTTAGCATCCTGTTTTTGTTTCATGGCTTTAGGAGTAAACAAGTTTTTAACCAAGCCTATATATCCACCATTCTTCATATCATGGAGATGACAGTCCTGTATCCAATCCCTGGCCATAGACAGGCATACCTCATTTTATTGCCCTTTGCTTTATTGTGCTTTGCAGATGCTGCTCTGTTTGTTTGTTTGTTTGTTTGTTTGTTTACAAATGAAAGGTTTGTGGCAACCCCACATCCAGTAAGTCCATTGGCACAATTTTCCCAACAGCATTTTCTCACTTTGTGCCTCTGTGTCAGTTTGGTAACTCTTGCCACATTTCAAAATTTTTCATTATTATTATAGTTGTGGTAATCTTTGATCAGCTATTATGACACACTGAAAGCTCAGATGATGGCTTCCATTTTTTCTATGTACATCTGTTTTAGACATAATGCTGTTGCACACTTAACAGACTACAGTATAGTATGAACTTAACTTTTATATGCACAGGGAAGTAAAAAATTCATTTGACTTGCTTTATTGCGATATTTGCCTTCTTGTGGTGGTCTGGAACTGAACCTGCAATAACTCTGAGGTGTGCCTGTACATTCAAGGGCAATGAGGCTGTACGAGATAAAGTCCCAGGAACAAAATACATTAAAAAATCAATTTATAGAGGCAGATCTATCAGGATGACAAGAGAATTGAGATATGTAAGCTAGCGCAGTCTTTCCCAGTATCAAGATTCTTAGAAATGTTATCTTTCAGTTTGATAAGCATGGAATGTTTGAACAAATGAGTTGGATGGCATGAAATAATAATTTTATTTACTCATGAAAATATTAAAGTATGTCCTTATTTTCTATTTCTGGACTTGTTCTAGCCATATTGACCTACTTTCCTGCTCTACTGTCATGCTTGAAAACAGCCACATTGGCAGAACAGAACCTAACTGGGCTTTAGAATGACCTGAGAAACTAATTTAAAAAAAAAAAAGCAAAAATATATATACGTGTGTGTGTGCATGCATGTGTGTGTGTGTGTGTGTGTGTGTGTGTATCCATATCAAGGCCAAACCCAAGACCTGATCACATTCTTTAGGAATTGGTACCAGCATCTGTTTCAAGCACATCCCTCTGATTCCATTTACATGATAACTGAAGATCCCTGAATTGAGTGCTCAGACTAGTCTCTATATAGTCCGTGAGTCAGGTATAAGATTTTGCCTCAAAGTTGGGTCCCCTGGGAGTCATTGTTTTTTTTTTTTTCTTTAGGGCTCTGAACCTACTTAACTCTGAGCTACCAATCAGACTGACTTTATCATCAGATAGAGATGGATTTTCACCCTTTTCCTGCCGAAATATATGATCTTGGCTAAATTATTTAACCTCTGAGAACCTGAGAAATGTATAGGGAAGAATAAGCACCAATATAGCACAAAATATGCCTATTATGTGGTAGAGTCTCAGAAAAAAATGTCTGGCTTCTTCCCTCTTTTGATAGCAATTTGGATGAGTGCTTCCTGATGAGGTAGGAGACTGTAAACCCACTGATAATTCATCTCCAGCTACTCGATCTGATAGCTTGTCCTCTGTAGATCTCTTGGACAAGTGAGTCTCATCCAGGGGGTGTGGATCTTCCCTAGATTCTGTCCCAGACAGCGGCACTTCCTGATCTGAATGCCTTATCCTTTTCCTGACTTTGTGACTTCCTGACCCTGTTCATCTTGAGAGGCAGCCTCCGTAGAAAGGAAATAGCAAATCTCACCTCCTAACTGCATAACCTGGGAGGTTTCACAGAGGCAATTCTGGACTTCAGAATATAAAAGTTTCCTTTTGAAAGGAGTTTTCTTTCTCTTAGTGCATTTTCTTCCTGCTACTTGTCATCTATATAACATGGGTATTTTGGAAATATACATTATGAGATCATTGGCTTAATGTCTGCTTGCTCTTCTGAACTCAGCCCCGTGTCCATTTTGCCCACCACCATACCCCCAGCACACCTTGTGCACTGCTCATCACCAAGTAGAATCTCAGAGCATACGTGTTTTGTGAATGAATGACCAAAAGAATAATACAGAGATAAAACCACCTGCCTTTTCTGCCTCATATGGTAATTATACTGATCTAATGAGATAAAGTATATGCAAATGATTTTTAGGCTATGTGTTAGGCTACAAGTGTAAAATACCTTAATTTTGTTAACCTATACTTCTCTGCAATGTGTTCACAAAAAGCGTCAAGCCTACAGCAGTGCTACTCAAAGTGTGTTCCAAAATCCAGCAGCAACAGCAGCATCTGGGAATTTGTGCACTGGGAATAAAGTGCACATTTATAGACCCTATCTAAGACCTATAAAATCAGAACCCCTAAAAGTACAGCTCAGGAATCTGTATTTTAACAAGCCTTGTAGGAGGTGATTCAGATATGGGCTAAAGTTTAAGCGTTACCGTCCTAGTAGTGTAAAATAATAATCCTTTATTTTTAAGATTTTTTATTTTTTTCCTTTTTTTTTTAAATTAAGTTGATTTAGTTATTTTGAGAGAGAGAGAGAGAGAGAGCACAAGCAGAGGAGGGACAGAGAGAGAGGGAGAGAGAGAATCCCAAGCAGGCTCCACACTGTCAGTGCAGGGCCCATCACAGGTCTCAATCCCATGACCCTAGGATCGTTACCTGAGCCTAAATCAAGAGTCTGATGCTCAACTGACTGAGTCACCCAGGTGTCCCTGTACAGTAGTAATTCTTGAAAGACTTTTTACAATTGCATAAAGTAAACTTAGGATTTATCTTGAAAACTATTCTTTTATTCACCTAAGGAATTTCTCTGGATCTCAGATTCTGATCATTTAGGTCTCAGAAAGGCCAAAACTTCAGAAAAACACTCAGTTTCAACATTACTGCCTTGTTTATTAACTTCATAGGTCATAATTTATAGTTGCTTCATTATTTTTGCTCTATTTATTTAGTTTTTCGTCTACCCCCGCCCCAGAGATAAATGTTCTACAAGAGAGGATACAGTTTGTCTTAACCAACAGCTGTATCTATCCCCAGTTTTCACACAGTGTTTTGGTGCATAATAGAGTTTAGTGAATACTTCATTGAATGGATATCTTTAAGAATGTATTTATTGGCCAAGAGTGTGTGTTGAAGAAGTATAGCATTCATGTTAAGGGTCATGCTTTGGATCCTACTAAAATTTGTGTCTGCTTCCATTGTCCTGAGAATCAATACAGATTTGATGGATTCTAAAATTCTCCAAATTTTCCTTTTCCTTTTTCCTTTATAAAAGAAGTTAAGGGGCATCTGAGTGGCTTAGTCAATTGAGTGTCTGAATCTTGTTCTTGGCTCAGGTCATGATAACACAGCTTCGTGGGTTCAAGCCCTGCATTGGGCTCTGTGCTGACAGCCCTACTTAGGATTTTCTCTCTCCCTCTTTCTCTGCTCCTCTTCCACTTGCACTGTCTCTGTCTCTCTCAAAATAAATAAATAAACTTAAAAAAGGAAGTTGAGACTTCATCCAGTAGAATGACACCCATGCCCATTTGCCAATGTCATTCAATCATTTTTGTAATAATTTGGAGGTTTCTCAATATAGTGTTTCCAATGAAGTTAATTCTTGGTTATCTGTGGGTAAATTATTTTTCACAAACTTTCCTTTAAGTTCTTGATAAAATTGTATGGATTTACTCTGTACTTCCAAGAAGTATTCCAAGAAGAATTCAGTCCAAGAAGAATTCATTCTAGTAGGGTGTCCTTTTAAGCAAATAATCACCTCTCCTAGAAAAAGAAATATGTGCATTATTAATAGAGCAAGTCCTCAGACTGGGATCAGAAGAGAGACTGCCTTTTGACATTTCCTTAGCTGGTAATTAAGGAGAATTCTGAGCATTTGGGCTAACCAGAAAAGACACTATGTTTCTTGTTTTTCTGATTTACTTCTTTTTCCATTGAAAGATGATTATATAAAAAGAATTAGGCTCTAAATAGTCAATAAATCTACCCTCCACTTGGAGTAGTTTTTAAAAAATGTTCACCACTGTATTACAGATACACAGCTCTGTTCCATTATTCCGGCAAGTCAAGGGAAGACATTTAATATAAAACTATGTTTGGAATATTACCAAAACAAGGAGCTTTATCTTATATTTAAGAACTATCCAGTTAGGAGGACAAAAATAATTTTCTAAGAAACCTTAAAAAATTATCTTCTGAGGGAAGGAAATTGTCTTCCAGAGCCCTTCCTCTCCTACAACCAGAATGCCAACCAATGAACTGTTTTTCCAGCTGCAGAAACCACCTCTTTGTACTTAGCCTGCTTCCTTTCCCCTCTTTCTAAGCTACTGTCACCTAATCTTTGCAGGTCTGTTCTCCCCAAGATGGACCATGATGTGCTCAACACCTCCTTAGGCAGGCACTGAGACATTTCAGAGTGAAGGTTTTAGCTGCTTTCATTTACAAGAAAAAGCAACCTAGAATATCAAAAGTAACATAGAGAAGTTAGGGCATGACTTAGAACTCTTAGTCCCTGGTCTGTCATTCATCAAACTTAGCCCCCTTCTTTTTTAAACAGAGGATTTGAATATCTTCTTCCAACATGGTTCCAATTCCAGCCTAAGGAGGAAACCTGAAGGATTTACATTTCTGACAACATTTGACTGGATTTCACTTATCTTAATAGATCTCTGCCCCACATAGAGATGATCCCTTTCAGGGCATCTCTTGGCATGCTCTATGAAGTATATGTTATCCCAATTTTTATAAGAAATGAAACAGCAAGGATTTTAAAAGCTTAACTGTATTGACCAAAGGCATACAGCCAGTTATCTAAAGGAGGATGCGTTTGAACAAGAGGTGCCATATTGTAAAACTCCAGGGGAGAGGAATCACATCATAGTCTACATGAAAGGTACCCATGGAGTGGGGCAGTGGCAGCCTGCAGAGCTATGTATTGGGCATGATTGCAGCTTGAGGCTTTACCATACCGTGCTGCTTCATGCTACCTTAAGGCAATGCACTTGAAAGTTTTGTACCATAGGGATGACCACAAATGAAAAGAAAAAAGAACGAACAACATTTACTTATGTATTTATTTATATATAATTAACAGACTTTATTTTTTTTAGAGTAGTTTTAGGTTCACAGCAAAATTGAGTAGAAACTAGTACGTGTCCCGTTCCTTAACATTTGCACATCCTTTCCCATTATCCACACCTTCCACCAGAGTGGGACATTCGGTGTAATTGATGGACTTACACAGATACATTATTATCATCCAAAGTTCATAGTCTATATGAAGGTTCACTCTTGGTGTTGTACATTCTAAGGGTTTGACAACTGTATAATGATAGGTATCCACATGGAATATGATATCATGTGGAATAATTTCACTGTCCTAAAAGTCCCCTGTGTTCTGCCTATTCATCCTATCTTTGCCCTAATCCCTGGAAGCCACTGATCAAAACCATGGTTTTGCCTCTTCCATAATGTCATATAGTTGGAACCATATAGCATATAGCCTTTTCAAATTGTCTTCTTTTATTCAGCAATATACATTTAAGTTTCCTCTCTGTCTTTTGTGGATTGAAAGCTAAATTTTTTAAATAGTTTATTTTTTTTTATTGGAGAGAGAGAGAGAGCATGAACAGGGGAGAGGGGCAGAAGGATAAAGAATCTCAAACAAGCTTAACGTTCAATGGAGAGCCCAATCAGCGGGGATCAATCCCACGACCCTGGGATCATGACCCGAGCAGAAATCAAGAGTCAGATGCTCAACCACAGAGCCACCCAGGCACCCTGAAATCTAATTTTTTAACATGAAATAGTATTCAATTTTATGGATATATCACAGTTTACAGCAACATTTTTTAAATTCTGAAGTGAAAAAGTTAGTGTTTCTTTAAAATAGAGGAATTAATTTTACTAAAAATAAATTACTTTAAAAATTCTAACTACTTTCAATAGATCATTAAAGTTCCTTGTTTTCTGTCCTTTTCTGAAATTATGTAACAAAATGATATAGGTTTGTGCCCATATAACATTTTGTTTTTAAATTGCAGCAAAATGAAATAAACACTGGACTAGGAATTAGGAGACCTGGGATTAGTATTCCCTATTCAATCTGACACTTCATACAGATCCAATCAAGTCACCTATCGGAATCAATACTTGTTAACTTGTAAAATAAGGGGGTTAAAAATCTCTAGTATTCATAGTAGACTATGAATGTAGTCCACAAAACTATATTATATAATAAATAAATGTTAAATAAGTTTTATTTGATTTGCCTAGCAAATTTAGCCCATTGTGACTCTACCTTATCTTAAAATATTAAATTTATATCCAGGAATTAAAAACAGTGTACTATTTATATAAAAATATACCATTATATGTACAGAAAATATACTATTTTAGTAGTATAATATTTCTTCACTATCAAATGTTTTAAATCCATTAGATGAGCAAGTCTTTTTTAGCAGAGAAGTTTTAAAAAATACCAGCAATTTCCTTTTGCAAAAGGTTGTGTGGTTTCTTCAGAAAGTAAACATTGCATGTCCAAATTTTTGAAATGCAATGCCTTGTCCTTCATTAATTCACCAAATATTTATTGAATGTGTACTACATGCCATGCCAGACAATATCATGGTGAACAAAAGAAACACACAGTTGCTGCCTTCCTGATGTGCACAGACAGGTGCAGTGCCAGGCATTAAACACGGAGTCCTACAAATGGGCAAATAATTACGCTGTGTGATGAACATCATGGTCTCATCTGGATGTGATTTCTGAAATGTAGCAACCATCATATGATCACGAAAGGAATGAGCCCAGGCTAGGATTAAATATCAAGGTTACAGAACAGAAATATGAATATGTGTGTTAACAGGGAGGCTTCATTTTGACCAGGATAGTTGAATGAATGAGATATGGGTGATAAGGAGGTGTTATATACTTCTAATTACAATTCAGAGCTTTAGTTGGAATGTTCGAGGCTTCTTTTCATGATTTAGGGACTTGAGAGTTATTCTATGAACTCTTGAAATTAATATACAAGAAGTTTGGAAGAAAGCTTGGAAATAAGCTGTCTCAATTATGTCTTCACCCATCACTGGGCAAACATCTCTATATACTAAAATTTCAAGCCAAACCAGTAAGTATGAACAGGGCATTAGCAGCAATCTAGCTAACAGGTAGCATTCCCTGATGATCTGAGCTCAGCGGTTCACTGGCTCCACATGTGGCCCTCCTTGGATTATTTTCTCACAGTTGAAGCTCAAGTTTGGCAACTGGCCTGGGCTATGATAGCACAGGGTTAGACTGCATGGACCCACTTTGTCTTCACTCTCTATGTATTTATATTGATTGATTGATCCATATATCCACTTTGGGAATCCACCTAATCTACCACAAATCTGCTGTCTCTAGAGATGAATATTTAAAACTTTTGAGCAGCCATCTGGCTACATTATGTAGTAACTCATTACAGAGTACAAATAAAATACTAACAATTGAAACATGGGTATTGTTACTTGCAGGATACTGACCAGTCTTGTTAAAGAACTAAAATCATGTACTCTTGTTAATTTTTTCTTTTAAAAGATGGCAGAAAGTGGGGCGCCTGGGTGGCTCAGCCGGTTGGGCATCCGACTTCGGCTCAGATCATGATCTCACAGTCAGTGAGTTCGGGTCCTGTGTCGGGCTCTGTGCTGACAGCTCAGAGCCTGGAGCCTGTTTCGGATTCTGTGTCTCCCTCTCTCTCTGATCCTCCCCTGTTCATGCTCTATCTCTCTCTGTCTCAAAAATAAATAAAAACATTTAAAAAATTTAAAAGATGGCAGAAAGTACTGTCAGTCCCACTGCTATTAAAAAGCAAGGCCATCACTAGAACACAACTCTGATTTTATTTGTAAAAGAAATGAGCATCTGAGAACTTAGCAATCTCTTAAAGTTACATAACTACAAGAGCTATAACCCAAGTTACTGTCCCTTTGGTTGCACAGCATTACTGTATACCATGGTACAAGAGCATACATTTTGGAGCAAAACAAACCTGTGTTCAAATCCCACCTCCTGATCTAAGGCAAGTCACTTACACTCTTGTGGCTAAGTTTGCCAACTCCACATCTGCAGTATATCTTCCTCTTTCTTCCTTCCTACAAAATGCCATTTTGTTTAGTTTCTTGGGTGCATATTTAGGAAAAGTTTTTTTTTTTTTCTAAAGGGGAGAAACAGCTTTTCTTCTGCTAAGCATGGTTTCATCTGGATGTGATTTCTGAAATGTAGCAACCATCATATGATCAAAAAACGAATGAGCCCAAGACAGAATTAAATACCAAGACTACAGAACAGAAATATGAAAAGAACCCAGATTCTTGACCCATCTTTGAACCATTAAGTTAAGTAATACCAGAGTTGCCCTACCTCTGAATTAACTACTATGTAGCATAGTCTATTTGTTGCTGTTGTTTAAGGTATTTGGTGGGGGGGGGGGGGGTAGGGATTGAGGGGGTTCTGTTTCTTCCTGTTGAAAGCATCCAGCTACATGATACATTCAGAATACCACTCTAAATATAAATTTTGAATATCTAATTCCTTGATTTATTACATGAAGATCATAATTGCTATTATCAATGAGTTGCTACAAGTTGATGAGATAATGTTTACAAATTATTTAACATGGTGTCTTGTACAAAGTAGAGTTCCATATGTGATAGCTACTATCTCCCCAGAGCAGTGTTACTTTATTATATTACCCTGCCTTCTGGGCACCTGGGTTGCTCAGTGGGTTGAACATCCCACTCTTGATTTTGGCTCAGGTCACAATCCCAGGGTTGTGGGATCGAGCCCTGTGTCAGGCTCTACACTGAGTGTGAACCCTGCTTAAGATTCTCTCTCTACCTCTGTCCCTTTCCCCAGCACACACACCCTCTCTCTAAAAGAAATCTTTTTTTTTTAATTTAAAAGTAAAAATAAAAAAAACAGAAGCATAACCTGATGTTAAATTGGAAATTACATTTCAGATACCGAGAAATGATAGCTATCATATTTCAAGGTAAGATAATAGACCTAGGTGCAAAATCCCAAAGATTTTATGGATTTTTTTGTTGTTTTTAAAGCAGATCCACTTTTGAAACACTGGCCTACAATTACAGTAAAAAGCTTGAGGAAGGAATGTTCAGGAGTATTACCTTGGAGAAAGCTGTGATTCGAATTCTCCTGGCTACCTCAGACACAGAAACACTGCAGGTGGGAGAAACATTCCCCTATCACCTCAAGTCAAGACAGAAATTTCAAGGAAACTAGTCAGAACGCAAAATATATGTGACCTGCAGGACATAACAGAATGGAGAGAGAGAGAGACAGAATTTTAAGTTTTGAGAAATATAAAGGGTGAAATAAGAACCCGCTACCTGCTGCTGGTAGATGAGCTGAAGAGAAGCTATATTGGGTTTGAACTTCTTTGGGGCAAAGGGCACAGAAGTATTTCTAGTGAACTGGATATGGACTATCCATAAAAAAAAAAAAAAAAAAAACAAAACAAAACAAAAAAAAAAAAAAACATATCTGGAATTTTCCAATAAGGCTACCAGCAAAGGCTATTTGGCTTCAACAGAGAGAGGCTGAAGTGTTGCTATCTTCCTAGAGACTAAGGAAGGAGAAATTGACAAGCCACAAAAGTGTAAATCATCCATGTCAAGAGAAGTGTAGTGAGCCAGGGATGCAGGACAGAAGAGTCTCTAAAGAACCTACGAAGGCAATCACACAAGACAGAAGCATGTGAGCTCCTTTGCCAGCCCCAGAGGCATAGGGCCATGCCACTATAGCACTGTGAGAGGTCTCCAGCTCCCTTAGATCTCTCCCTCCAGCCCCGGCATGCCGCTGGCCTATTGCAAGTGGGAGAGAAAACTACTTCCAATGAAGATGGAACCTTTCACTATTGCATGGCTTTGGCATTCTAAGTGTTGAGTCTGTTTTGTGATATAAAGAAACTTTAGGCCTTTTAATTTCTTGGACCCTATCCAAGTTTTTATCTAGGAGTATGGAAAAAAATATCATGATGAGCAAGCTTAAAGGGAAAATAAAAGTCAAGTACAGTTGCTTATATGTTTATACCCCATGAGTTCAGCTTTTCGATGCACCAATTACACAATTTCCTATTATACACTCATTATGTGCTCTGCACTAAGATAAGTGTTTCAGAGATGAATAAAATCAGATACAATCACCATCTCACTAAATTGTATAGTGCTGAGGGTACCAAGAATGGCTCTTATCTGTTATTGCATCCACTATAACAGTTACCACAAGGTCTTCTTTCTGAAACTTTGCAAACTATTGATGGTGTAGGAATGACAGTCAAAAAATAATTAGAAGTTCTGAGTGCTAGTTAAAGTTTTGATATGGAAAAGCATCAGTGAGACATGGCCTAACCATCCACCTTTTCTGATGTTTCTTTTGCTTATGTGTAAATAGAGAGGGAATGGGCTGGGTAAGTCATATAATACTTTCTAGGTTTAAAATTTTTAAATCCTATAGCAGCATTAGTCATAATAACCAAAAATTGGAAACAACCCAAATGTCCCTTAAGTGATGAATGGGTAAATAAAATGTGGTGTGTTCATACAATGGAATTTATTGGCAATGGAAGGGAATAAAGTACAGATGTATCCTCAGAGATATTGTAGGTTCGGTTGCAGACCACCACAATAAAGCAAGTTTTGCAATAAAGCAAGTCTGATGAATTTTTTGGTTTCCAGTGCATATAAAGGTTATGTTTACATTACACTGTAGACTATGAAGTGTGCAAAGCATTATTTCTAATAAAATAATGTATGTACCTTAATTTAAAAGTATGTTATTGCTAAAAAATGCCAACCATTGTCTGACTTTCAACGAGTCATAATCACTGGTCACAGACTACCATAACGAATATGAAAAGTAATGAAAAAATAATTATTTAACAAATAATGAAAAAACTTAAGATATGGTAAGAATTACCAATATGTGACACATACATGACCTGAAAAATGCTGTTAGAAAAATAGCACCAGTGGACTCACTGGATGCGAGGTTGCCACAGACCCTTCATTCACGGAAAAAAAAAAAAAGCAGTATTTGAGAAGTGCAGTCAGGCAGAGCACAATAAAATTAAGTGTGCCTGTATTGGTACATGCTATAACATGGATGAACCTCTAAAATACTATGCTAACTGAAACCAGCCAGACACAAAAGATCGTATATGATACATTTTCATCCCTATGACAGTCTGGGATAGGGAAATCTACAGATACAGAAAGTGGTTGCCCAGAGCTAGGGAAGGGGGATGAGCCAGAAAAGGGGATGGCTGGGAAAGGGTATAGGGTTTTGTGAGAAGTGATAAGAATGTCTTCAAATTCACTGCTGTGTTGGCTGTACAATTCTGGGAATATAGTAAAAATCACTGAATTTACAAATTAGTGAATTTTCTGGTATGTGAATATAGGTCAATAGTGCTGTTTTGGGGTTTTTGTTTTTGTTTTGAGAGAGAGAGAGGGTGCAAGTGAGTGAAGGGCCAAAAGAGGGAAAGAAAATCCCAAGAGAGGCAGAGAGAGAGAGAGAGAGAGAGAGAGACAGAGAGGTAGAGAGAGAAGTGGTGCTCACCTGAAGCAGGGCTCCAGCTCACCCAGAGGAGTCCAGCCCAATGTGGGACTCGAACTCATGAACTATGAAATCATGACCTGAACCAAAGTCAGATGCTTAACAACGAAGCCACCCAGCCACCTGTGCTATTGTTGTTTTAATCTATGATTTCTATGTATAAATTAGAGGAAAATGTCATAAAACACATTGAGTTAAATAATGTAGGAAGAGCTCAGAGGAAGTGAATGTGATAAATTTATTTTCTAATAACATCATACCCATTAAAAGAGAGGATATCTTTGTTAATATTTTTATTTGTTGCATCTCAGTAATATATGTAATCTATAATTAGGTATGATTTATCAGAAAGAAAAAAACTCTTTAACTCATAGTACTACTTAAGTTCTGAGAGTAAAACTGTTCTCATCATTAGTGGGTGAATAATTAAAATATACAGGTGTTCTTAAATTTAGTTTTTTAAAATTTCTTTTAGCTTTTTTAAAGGTGAAAATAATTTCACCTTGATTTTCTATTAAGGAGAAAGAAAAAGGACACATGTATTGAGCTCCTACTATACACTAAGCTTTCTACCGAGTTTACATATATCATCTGATTTACTCCTCATAGCCACACTAAACAAAGGTAGAATTACCCCAATATCACAGAAGAATAACTTGATGCTTAGAAAGCTACATTATTTACACAAAGATGAGCACCAGCACTCAGTACATTTGGATTTAATTCTAAGTTATTAAACTTAAAAAAAAAAACAGAAATTGATGTAAGTTTCAACTACCTCTGTCTTTATCTCTGCAATAACTCTCTCTATAACCTGTCACATTCAGTATAAACTCCCCAGCCTAGCACTTGATGCCTTTCCTAACCTGGCCCTATTTCTTATTCTCTCTCAGGACTTGGGTCATAAATTCTTAAACCTATCATGGTATTTTCTTACTGTCCATCAGCTAGAATTTCCTTCCCACTTAGATAAGTTCCATCTTTCCTTAGTGGAAGATGGTAGCTTGAAGTCAAGTGTGTATTCTGACCTGTCTGAACATATTTGCTAAATGATGGACAAGGCCTTCAGAGCTGAATTTTCATGAATAATTGGGGCTGGAAGAGGGGAAGAGACATAGCACATGGGTTTGAGACAATACTTGCCCCCTTCTAGGCCCATGGACTAATACTGAGCTCTATGAAGAGAGGGATATCAGCAGAAGCAATAAACAGCTCTTTTCTTGAGAAGCCACAGCATTCAAGAACCCAAAGGGTTTACTTCAATACCCAAAGGTATTGTAAATGGGAAAGGTGGAGGTATGTTCATATCCTCAGGGAGGGGAAGAGGAGGGGAGTTCTCCTGATCCTTCAAAATGCCAGTGTCTCTAGGTGAAAGTATCACTCAGTGCCAGCAGGCATTGTTGGCTCCAAACCTTTGTTATATTCTGCATAGTTGTGGGAAGAGCAACAATGTCACTAGGAGTGATGAGTGACCACTCCTAAGTGACCTCACAGCTGACCAACATCAACAAATACGAACCTATAGACCTGAGAGACCAGGAAGCACATGTGAAACTGTCTCTGTTGATTCACAGAAATACTTGGATGAGATTTTGCAAGGGACCAAGTTCCTATAATGTGAGAGAGCACAAGTCAGTCAAGTTGAATTTAATATCGTTAATGTGACTCATTAGCATGCATAGGTGATAGATGGCAGGGGAACACTGAATAATAATTTGAATTCTATCCACTCCACCAAATGTATCTGTCACTCTACTCCATGTTTCTCTCTTCTCCACCTTGTATTGTTCTCTTTCTTTTGTGCAATCTTTTACAGATAAATAGAAATTCATTAGGGCTAGTAGTCTTACACGTTGCTTTCTTTATATTGGTCAAAATGCCTAGCTTCAGGAGTATTTACTCCAACTTTTCCAGTTTATGGTCACAGCTCATAGAAGTTAAGTCACTTCCCTAAGTTACATCATATAGCTCAAGTGAGATGGAACACCTGAAGGGTATTCAGGCTGTCCTAATTATAAATCTTTTTTAAAAAAATTATTCTACATTCTCTACCTGTTAATTCACTCATCTTGCCCAAATGCAGCTGGAAGTGCTATTAAGCAGCAAAATGGCTAAAGGCAGCTAGTCTAATGGAAAAGGAAAGGTTATTAACAATGATTAGGTATCTACTCTGTATAAGGAACTGTTCTAAGTAATTTCCCATTTAATTTTCTTGGTCTTTATAACAACTCGTATAGATGGTACTATCATTTTATGAATCTAGGTCTGTCTGATTAAAACTCCTTGCTGAAGAAACCACAAAGCATGCCATTGATCTTTGAATAATCAAGAGGCACCATGAACATACAACTTTCTTGTGTCTGAGTTTTCAAAGATGTGTAGATATCATCACAGTTCAAGTAGCAAAGATCTGTCAAGCATCTCTCTAAAGTGCATACTTCCCAAAGTAAACCCAGTGGCTATTAAGATTTGACCAGAGATTTTGCCAAGAGATTGGGATGAACCCAGAAGAGATAGTGTGAAGAATTCTTAAATTCCTATCACATGTGTATAGTTTCTATGTTAGCAAGGAAGCAGCTTTGATCTAAGGAACAGATAACCCAGGAAGTAATTTAGAATTCTTCAGCATATCTATAGCATCCTCAGGGCAGAACATAAGGGCATGTCTGTTATTTTGATTCACGTGAAAAGAGCAACATGGGCTCCAGGCAGTGCTAAATTCTTTAGCTTCCAATTTCAACAGGGCAGGAAGTAGCTAAAGATTAACAAAGTAAACAAACTTGTTTGCTGTATAAACCTATGGGTAAGTTTGAGGCTAACTGCAGGAATTCTGAACTCTTGGGTTTGTGCTGTGTGGTTTCCATAACAACTAATGACAGAAAATGAGGCAAACCGGCATGACTCATATGAAATGTTTCTGTCCGGTTCTCAGAGGCCAAATTTGGTCATTGGGAGACCTTTAAGAATACAATCATCTCTTTCTTACTAATCACACTCAAAGGGCAAAGTGTGCCTCAGCCGGAGAAGCTCTCTCCACCAGCCACCAAGGCAGCAGGCCCATTCATCTGTGGGGAACAATGGTGGGGGGGGTCCCTACAAGTCACACTTGGCTAACCCCTAAAAGATGGTACACATCTGCATGTCGAAGAACGTCAGAGTGTGCACGGAGACTGACTTGGGCCAGGGCCACTGGGAAATGGACAGCAATTTTTAGCGTGAGGGTCAGTATTACTGCATGAGCCAACTTCACTTCTATTGGATCAGGGTGGAAGTGGATGTAAGGAAGAGAATGAGGGGGCTGTTCTAGGTCTTAAAAGAAAGTCTGAGGTTTACAGTGTGCAAATCACCTCCCCACCACCTCTAGCCTACCACTGCTGTAAGTCATTACCAGGGCTCCCTCTCTGTCTTCACTCTCTGCTGACCTGTTTTGCTATATCCCACGGATTTTGCACACAGCCTCTCTCTTTGATGGATTCTTTTCCTGTTCTGTACCTCTAGCCACCTTTTCCATCATTTTTATTCTTTTCCACATCACTGATTAGGGTCTCCCTTAATGCTCATTGCCACTATGATTCCCTTACCTTCTCCATTTGCCCCTTAGCCTATCCACTTTGCACATGGCAACCACGGTGCACTTTTAAAAATATGTGCCCAATTTGCATCCTTCTCTGTGAAATACTTCACTGACTTTGCGTCGCTTGAAGAGTGAAGTCCAAACTGCACGAGCTCCACCCCAGACACCAGGCTTGTCTTCTCTGCCAAGCTGCCAAACCAGCTCTTGTATCAGAACCTTTGCATGCCCAGACCTTTCACACACTCAGGCCCTCTGTCTCTTCCTCCCATCCTTCACCTGCTTGAGATATCTTTTAGATCTCACTTAGAAGTCTTCTCTTAGTAAGGCCCAACATAAATGAGGTCCTCCTTGATACTGTCTTTCATAGCAATCTATACTTCAGACCTATCACCATATTCTGAAATGATATATTTATTTATATCTGTGACTTCTACTTACTCATGCAAACCCAACTTCTTATCCACGCCTAGCACAGTATCTGGCTACCCATATAGGAGTATGTAGAAACGATATACTATATACAGAGCACTTACATTGAATTTGACTCCTCTCACTTAAACAACAGTGGGGGGAGGTGTAGGAACTTTGAGTATTAGTGGAGTATTAACTCTCCTAGGTACTGCTTGTCCTCAGGTAAAAGAACAAAAACACAGCACGCAAAAGATCTCCCTTACCTCACGATGTTTGGACCCTGATGAATCACGGGGAAGGCTATTCAGAGAAGGTTTGTGATGCAAGATCTCCATTATTTTATGCACAGAGGAAACCACCACACTTGTTCTGGCGAACCCTGGTTTTGAATCATTTCCTGTTCGCTCTGGAAACGCCTTGAGTGCGGACCAGACTTACTTGTGACAGATGTCAGTCCTTAGCAGGTTGATTTGCCTCTGTGACATCAGTTCTGCACTGCCGATTAACCTCCATAATCCAAGTGCATTTCTCAGGGAAGCCCTGGGGTTTGAAATTGGTGAGTCAGTTTGAGACTGGCTAACACTGGAGGTCAAAGAGGAGTTCCCTGAAAAACATTTGGCATGGTGATAATCTGCCTTTATTTTTTCTAGAGCAGTGGTAAAATTACAGAACAAGTTCATTCAGAAGGAATTTTAAACATAATACAAGATGAAAATTGAAGTCTTTGGAAACTGAAATGTTGATAGTTTCTGTTCCAATGTCTTCAGATGGAAATAAGGATAAAGGGATTGAGAGCAAGAGGACTAGAAATGATTAAACAAGTCCTTGGGTAGCTCATTCATTCGAGAATGAGCCTCTAAAATAGGTGAAATTCTCTCCATTATAAAATGAGAAAAATTAAACCAAAAGGTTAAGTGACTTGCCTGGTGTCACAGAGCAAGGGAGCGATGGAGCCTGGGTAGAAACGCAGTGTGGCTCCTTCAGGCCAGATCCATCTCAGGGGGATCCAGACTTGCATTTAACCCAAAGAAACAGTTCACTTCCATATCCAGTATAATCGAAATGTTGAGAAACAATGTGGAAATGTTTTCCTTTCTAAAATATTAAGTTAGAATAATTGGAATGAAGTGTGCCATTCTCTTTATTGGATAACAGGCTTTAGCATAAATCATGAAAGTGACATTTTTGTAACTCAAAAGCAGTCAAACATTGGCAATTTCAAATTGCATTCATCTTGAGTTTTCTGTGTCTCCTGACATTGCTGTAGTTTATTTCTATTTTTAGCACTTAACACATTGCCAATTACATAGTAGAAACCCAGTAAATGTTTATTGAGGGAATGAACAAAGCGAAGTTATGCTAGCTGAGATACAGACATCCTTGCATGTTACACTTTTTACACAGAGATAAAATAGATAGTAGAGGGGCACCTGAGTGGCTCAGTCAGTTAAGTCTCTGGCTCTTGATGTCTGCTCAGGTCATGGTCTCACGGCTCATGAGACGGAGCCCAGCACTAGGCTCTGCACTGACAGCAGATCCTGCTTGGAATTCTCTCTCTTCACCTCTCTCGGCACCTCCCCTGCTCATGCATAAGCCCTGCAGGCACACACACACTCTCTGTCTCTCACTCTCCCTTTCTCTCTCAAAATATATAAATAAATAAACTAAAAGTAAATAAATAAATAAATAAATAAATAAATAAATAAATAAATAAAACAGATGGAAGCTTTCTAAAAGTATCTGGTACATGTGGGGTCCAGGGTCAGGAAGACAAGTCAGACTTTCACCTCCCACGTTCACGTGAGACCTTGGACAAGTTATTTATCTGCTCTGGTGCTGAGTTCCTCAGCTGTAAAGTGGGGCTGACAGTAGATACCTGCCAGCATTATTTCCCCGATTGAATGAAATTCCATTTCTACCAAGCCAATCTTACACTGGGTTCTCAGCAGTGCAGTGTTATTCCTACTCTGAAATCACCATTTAAAATTAATTGTTACTACATAATTCTTCAGGGAAAAATGTGGATTCCTAAAAAGTTTTTTGCTTGTGACTCTGTCTTCAGCTAAGCCACAGTGATTAAAATGCTTATAAGGCAATGGAACGTGTCAAATTATTTTTTAAATGACCGTTCAAGTAAAAATATAGAAGGAAGCAATATTTCCCAAGTATGAATTGCACAAATACCTTAATATACTAGTACAGCCTGGTAATATCAACAAGTTCCAGAAAATAAAAATTTAGTTGCTTTTTCTCTGTGGGAGAGGTATCTTTGTAATAAGAAATTCTATTTTAATGCTGTGAAAGGGTAAACTTCCTGTGTTCTGAGTTCATTATCATTGCTCCGCCCTGTGAAGATGATAATGGTCAGCAAAACAGAGCTATTTTGGTACCAAGTAAGGCTGCAAAATCTTCCTCATCAGCAAAATTGAAAGGAGAGGCAAGGAAAAAGCTTTTATGTTTGCAATTAAATGGGTCTCCTTTGATATTTAATAGTAAAAAAAAAAAACAAAAAACAAAGCCTTTTGTTGATTTAAAACAATCTGTAATTTAAGGAAAAAGACAATTCACATGGAAAAATATCTTAAATTTTGCTTTATTGCTACGAAGATACACTTAGTGCAAAAAAGTTAACATATATTCTTCACAGGGGAAGACCTTCAGATTATTTTTGGCCCTTCTTTTCTTGAGTGGAAATACCCGGAATATTGTTCATTTGTTTGTTTTTACTTTATCACAAAAAAGAAAAAATGAAGATCATAACATAGGTTTCATTTTTGGGGGGTTAATATTGTGTTTTTTATTTTAAGGAATTGAAATTCAGTACCTATTCTCTTTATTTACCATTTAACAAAAATTTTTATTTACTACATGCAAGACACAGCCCTCAGCTCTGAGGATCCAGTGACCTACAAGAGAAAGTGTCTTGTCTTCATCAAGCTTATATTCTAGGGGACCTTCTCCCATCCTGATAACTATGATCCATGTTTTATTGTAATTCTTGGTGACACATTAGTAAAATGACCTGGCTTCTCTATGTATTCTGACCTGCTCTACCTACACGGAGTAGGGCATACACACAAACATACACACACATTTATTCCATATGCAAGCATATTTTGAGTTCAATTCAAATTCAACCGAGCGAGTATTTATTAAGGCCCAATTCTGTAACAGACACCAGCCTGGAGTTTGGATGAGTTAGATCAAGTCTGAGTGAGTTAGACCATGTCTTTCCCTCAAGGAGCTCACAACTGGGGAAAACGCTGATGCACAACCCTGAAGTTTAGAAGCTACTTCCGCTCGCTGGGCAAACATTTGACTCAGACCATAAGGGACGGAGAGGATTTGAGTGTGTGGAGGAAAGGGTGTTTCAGGGCCACCACTGTGGTCCTGCTGCATTGGCATCTCCTGGGAGCTTTTCAGTAATGCAGAATCCCCGGCCTCCACTGACCTCCTAAGTCTTCTGAGTCTTAACAAGATTCCCGGGTGATTTGTAGGCACATGAAAGTTTGGGAAGCTCTGGGTTAGAACACAGAGGATGAGGCATGTGGGGTCTGAAGGTAGTGCCTGGGGCCAGCGAGGCCACAGCACACAGCAGGTATGAGTGACTGCCAGGTGCACAGAGTGTGAGAAAAGATTATAGTGGAGTCAGCGTAGAAATCTCCAGTCAGACTAGGGCATGAGCAAATTCCAGTTATCAATGCTTCCCTGGGCACAAGCACACTCTTCCTCTTCTAGGTTATTATTGCTATCTTGTGTATTTTTCGTTGGTAGTGTTTACTGCCCTAAGTTATCATTACTTGTTTATGTATCCGTCCTCCTCCTGCCCTTCCCCCAACTGCATGGCAGATATTTTCAAGCAGAACCTATTCATCTTGTGTCCCTTGAGCCATGTTTTCAGAAATGATTGAACTGACCTAGTAAGTTCTAGCTATGCCATCATTAAGAGGAGGCCATAGCTTATTCCCAAATTATGTACAGTTCAAAATTGTAGTTAGACAAAGCTGTCAAACATATATTTATTTGTTTGTTTGCTTACCTACTTAGTTATTCAATACTGATTTTACAGAATTCCCGGCATTTCCTGCCTTCCCTTCCTGGTACTTGCGATTTTTCTTTTCTCCTGTCTCTCAGCCTCTCTGTCCCTTTGCCCATCTTACTGCTCTGGCCAAAGTGTTTGGTTGTTGATTAGGTCATCAGCAACATTCTCTGCATATGGATCACCTTCTCAACAGAAAGTAAGATTTCTACTTCCACTGACACCTTAAAAATATTACTAGCAATGAATGGCAGAGGATGATGGGGAGAATGGCTAGCCGGTGTAGGAGGAGTTAAGGCTCACTGAGTGCTTCCTAAGAAATGAGTTCTGATCCAGAACAAGAAGTGGAATTCACAGAGGGAGAACCAGGGCGAGGGTGTTCCATAAAGACAGAGTGAGTGAAAATGTCAGAGAGGAATGCTTTATAACACATTGTTGGTGATAATTCATCTGGACTGTAATGAGTGTCAAATAAATAAACAGTTTTTTATTGAGTCCATGTGAAGGAGATGAGGTAGAGACATTAAGAGAGATGGAGTCATAAAATGGTTTGCATGCCAGGCTGATGGAGTTGGACTTGATTCTGTAGGCAGTGGGTAGACTTTGAAAGTTTTGAGCAGGCAAGTGATGTGTATGGAGTGGCAAATTAGAAAGCTAAATCTAGCTATCATGTAAAGGGCACACTGAGAGGTAAAAGCTGAAGGTAAAAGGTAATGACCCCCATCAACAACAACAGTGCTCTAGTGGACTGTGATAGAGGTCCAGGCAGGGTGACCGGGGCATTAGGAGGTCCAGGCAGGGTGACCGGGGCATTGGGAGAAAATGACTTATTAGAGAAATAACACTGAGGATTAAGCCAGTGTGCCTCCAAGTTCTGTTGGTGTCTCCTCTCAAAATATCTCTAAAATCCAACTACTTCTTTCCATCTTCACTCCCATGCACACCAATCTGGGCAACTGCAGTAGCATCCTAAAAAGCTGTGTACTCTCATGCTACTGCTACCCACCAGCCCTTTCTACAAAATACTGCCAGACTGACCTTTTAAAGACACAAACCAGAATATTGCCTTTCTCCAGCTTGAAATTCTTCAGTGGCTCCATTTACATGATAACAGAATGCAAAGTCTGTAACCTGGCCCCAGAGGATTTAGCCCTGTTTCTGTCTCCATTTCCAGCACAAGCCATTCTTTCCCCTACTCTCTGGGCTCCAGCAACACCAACTTGTTTTCATTTTCTTGGACTAGTTATGCTTTTCCAAACACAAAATCTTGTCATAAACTAGTCCCATTCTTTGAAATTCTCTCTTCTTTATCATTTGTCAGAATAACTTCTACTTATCCTATACACTGAGATTTATATTGCAAGCAAGCCCTTTGGTCATAGTTTACACCAGTAGTACTTTGAAAGCCCCTAAAAATAATTAGGAAATTGAATAATGCCAACATTTCAAGAAAGGGGAATACTCTTAAGTTCTGTTATAAAAATCCATCCCACATTTAAAAAAAATTGTGTTTATTTATTTTTGACGGAGAGAGACAGAGCATGAGTGGTGGACAGGCAGAAAGAGGCACGGAATCTGAGGTGGCTCCAGGGTCTGAGCTGTCAGCACAGAGCCCGAGGCGGGCCTCAAACTCACAGACTCTGAGATCTTGACCTGAGCCAAAATTGGGAGGCTTTACTGACTGAGCCAACCAGGCACCCCCATCCCACATTTTAAAACTTTTTTTAATGTTTATTTATTTTTAAGACAGAGCATAAGCAGGGGAGAGCAGAGAGAAGGGGGGACAGATGATCCAAAGAGTCTGAAATCTGACAGCACAGACCCTGATGAGGGGTTCAAACTCTCAAACTGCAAGATCATGACCTGAGCTGAAGTTAAGAGTCAGTTGTGGGGCACCTGGGTGGCTCAGTCAGTTAAGCATCTGACTTTGGCTCAGGTCATTGTCTTGCAGTTGCATGAGTTTGAGCCCTGTGTCGGGCTCTGGGCTGACATCTCAAAGTCTGGAGCCTGCTTTGGATTCTGTGTCTCCCTGTCTCTCTCTGTCCCTCCCCTCCCCCACTTGTTCTCTCTCTCTCTCTCTCTCTCTCAAAAATTAAAAAAAAAACATTAAAATTATTTACGAGTCAGATGCTTAACTGAGCCACGCAGGCACCACAACTATTTTTGAAATTATAGTAAAATATACATTTTACTATAAAATAGTAAAAAATGTACTATTGTAGCCATTTTAAGAATATAATTCAGGAGCATGGAGTATAGTCACATTGTTGGGCAACCATCATCACTATCCACCTTCAAAACTTCTTCTTCTTTCCAAACTGAAACTGTACCTATTAAAAAACAAAACAAAACAAAACAAAAAACCTCTCTACTCCTTGCTCATCCAAGGCTCAATCTCTGAATTTGAGCGCTCTAGATATCTCAATAAGTGGCATCAAACAGTACTTGTCTTTTTGTGACTGGCTTATTTCACAAAATAATGGCTTATTTCACTGAATAATGTCTTCAGTATTCACTAGTGTTGTAGCATGCATCCAAATTCCCTTCCTTTTTAAAGTTGAATGATATTTCACTATATGTGTATACCACATTTTGTTTATCCATTTATCCATCAATGAGCATTTGGGTTGTTTCTATGTTTTGGCTATTGTGTTTTGGATAACACTATTTTGAGCATGGGCATACAAATACATGTCAGAATCCTTGCTTTTAATTATTTAGGGCATATGCCCGGAAGTGGAATTGCTGGATCATATGGTAACTCTGCACTTAATTTTCTAAAGAAACGCCATACTGTTTTCCACAGTGGCTGCACCATCTGCCATCCCCACCAGAAATGCACAAGGATTCCAATTTCTCTACATCTTCATCCACAACTTATTATTTTCTGTTTGTTTGTTTGTTTGTTTGTTAATGGTAGCAATCCTAATCGGAGTGTAGTCGATACTTCATTTTATAAACAGTTATAGATTCAGGTATTAGAAGGCCTATAATCTCATTTAGTCTCAGTCTTTAGTCTCAGTCTCTTACATTATTAAGAGGGCTGAAACCAGCAAGTTAAGTGACCATGACCCAGGTCAGAATAGGGAGAAAACCAACTCTCCTGATTTCCAATGTTTCATAGAGCCTCTGGAAATTGGGGAATCAAAAGTGTTTAGCATCAGAGTAAAGGGTACATCAGGGCTGAAATCAAATCAAATATGGGATTGAGAGGTAAAATTCTTATCTGGTACTTCCCTGAATTCTTATGAGGCTAGAACAACATTGGAAAAGTTGGTGACCCTCCCAGACCCTCAGTTTCCTCATCTATAAAATGGGGATAATAAAACTTGCCTTGCAAAAATATTGAAAAGATTAAAAGTATTCAGCATCCCGCTTGGCCCTGACACTGTGAAGGGACTGAACAAAAATCTCATTTTTCCCTCAACTGCCAATATCCAATGTAATAGCAGGCACTTGTTAGGTGCTAAACCAAGGCTTGCTAACTTGACTTGCTTTAACAAGAAGCAGGGTCTAAAACTGCCTTAGGCTTAGTTTTATTCTGGTAATTTCTTTCCAATTTCAGGTGGGTTCCAACAAAAGGTCAGAGGAACAACAGAAGCAGATGGCCTTCCTGAAGCGCCTGCCAGAGGAATTCGTTGTGTGTCTTGGGGGTGACGTCTCCACCCATCACACAGCTCAGAGGCTCAAGGGCAGATCCCCAACATTGTCCATGTCCCTTCCTGAGCACTCCCTGGTGCAGACTACAAGTCTGACAAGGAAAATGTGCTGTGATCATCACAAGGGGAGAAAGCAGCTGCTCTAAGGTGGAGTCTATTGTCAAGGCTCTCCTGGTAACAAAAAGAGGAAAAGGCCTATCAAAGCATTTCCTGCCCACAGGAGCCATGTGCTTCCATTAATTCTTCTCCCCAGTCAGTCTGTCTCCCTCAGGCTAATGTCTCTCCATGTCGACCATCCCAGAGAACAGAACAGGCATTTTTAGCACTTAATTTTACACCCGTTCCAAACTGTGGTTTTTAACGAGAAATACTAGCTTGGATGTTCCGTGATGTGTACATACACATTTTCGTAGGGAATGAAAGAGTGTGGTTGGGGCAGTTAGGATTTTTCAGAATTCTGCCCATACCTGTCAACTGCTTTGGCAACAAGGAGGTGAAGTTGCTGCCTTCCTGCACTATTGAGGGATTCGAAAAAAACAATGAATATTCTCTTGAGTGTGACACATTGGTAAAATTTACACTTTATGGAAGAGATTAGCTAGCCATGGGAGTCAGTGGAAAAATATTCCCAAATGAATGACTAAGTTTTGTGAACCAATTCACTAGCCATGAGAGTAATTAAAAAAAAAAATCTAAATAAGTGAGTGCGTTTTGCAGACTGATCTGGATTTAATCTCAGGGAAGCAGGCCTGGTGTGTGACTCTTATGATTAGGTAATGTCTAGTTTCTTATACTGCACCCCTCTTCTGGAAAGGGTAATGTTACAAAGAAGGTGAGTGGTGAGCATGGTGTGTACAAATAAGGGAGACCGAAAGGTAGAATTTGGCAAATGACTATCTAGCCCTTTCATGGTGAGATCTCTTATGTGCTGATATGGTAGATGCAAAAACCAGTGGAGAAAAATCAAGGTGCCCTAGCCAGCATCCTGCCTGTCACCGGACATGGGAGTGAAGTCATAGTACAACATCTAGCCAATGGATGGCCTGGCAACTGACCACAGATGTATGAGAGAACCTACCAGAGAATGGCTGAGGACAGGCCAGAAGAACCCCCGGGGCTGCCCCACAGAAGCAGGAGCTAAATAGAACTCTTGTCAGTCTAAGTCACTAAGTATGGGGATGGTTTGTTCCATAGCCAAAGCTAAATGTTGCGGTGGTCAGTAAGTAGTAAGAAGTCTCTGCTGTGAGGCTAGTTCTCCAAACCTTAACAAAGATGAAATCGTCCTCAGGACACTCTCCCTTTGTTTTCACTAATCACTTGTCCTCCAGCTTGGCAGTTAAATTTCTCTTATGAATGAATAAGTCGGTAGTCCTTGTTTATATTGTGGACTGCAAACTTAAATAGGATGAGTGAGTCTTTCTGAGTCTCTCAATCTCGATGCCCATGGTATTGAGTCTCTGGTCTTTCTTGGCCGAGGGGCAGTTTTCCACAGTGACACACCCAGCATGTCCCTGTCCCGCCCAAGCTAGCTACCAGCTTTGTGACATTTGTCTAGAATTTTCACAAACCCCTTATGACAGCAACATTGAACTGTTACATCCAAAGAGAAAAAAGATTCAGCTTCTTACATTGGTTTTAAAATAATAAGAAAAAGCTGTAAAAGAATTAAAGTTCACCGAAATAGGTGTGAAATCTAATCAGCAAGATACAAGATCCTGGTCTTGACATCTTTCAAGAATAATGAGGATTCCATTTGCTAGGCTGGGTAATCATGGAAGAATCACATGTGCCCTCTTGATCCCATAAGAAAGGTGAAGGTGCCAGTATCTGTGACATCCAAATGTATGCAGAATAAAAAAATAACACTTGTTTGTGCCTACTCAATGTGACTGATCAATTTAAAGTTAAAAACCAGATACTCAGATTGTTAGTTTGCTACATACTATCCCACATTTACTTGGCTGACTTATTTTAGTCAATTAAATGATTGTTCATTGACATGTTAATATTATCTTAATTGTTGGTATGATATATATATAAATATACATTTTAAATATATATAGAAATGTATAGAAATATATATATATATATATATATATATATATATATATATATATATATATTTCCCATCGAAATTAGCTAATAAGCAATGGCATTTGATTCCTAAAAACATGTTGCAGGCTTTATTCTGCAAAGGTTCCCACACTTCTCATGCACAGATTATGGAACTCTAAATCTGTTCTATTCTTTCTGAATTCCTTGCTATATAAGGTAAGATATATAGAATTACATTTGTGCTCAGCACAGTCTGTTTTCAGTCTGTATTTATCACTTGGAGTTTTTCAACCTTTCTGCTCTCATCCCCTCCTACTTCACACTTACCCAAATGAAATGCCAAAGTTGTGGCAGTGACTGGTTATATACTAGGACTCTGAAGCTAGAAAGAGAATGGAGGAAAACAAGAACTTTTTAGTTTTAGACCATAACCAGAGATACAAAAATTATGTCAAGAACAACATGATCAGCAAACTCAGTTCACAGATGTTCGCAGAACTTGCTCACTTCCACTGAACATTCTGAAGCCATTCATGTATAATGAAAAGTAAACAAAGTGCTTAGTGGCAGAAATGCACCATGGCAGAATGCCTTCCTGACATGACTCTTAACATGAACTATGGCTTGTGCCAGGGTTCAGTCACTTAACACTAATGGGCCTCTGTTGGCTACTCTCCTTTGAGATGTTAAGGAGACAAAAAGGATGCAGATGATTGCATGTTCATTTCATATATTAATAAGTTGATACATCACATCAAACATTTTATGTTTATGTGAAGTGTGTGCATTCATTCAACAAACATTTAGTAAGTGTCTAACCCATGTTACACTCTGTGGTAGATGCTTTGTAATGTTCAATAATAAGCAAAGCACCATCCCTGTCCCCAAGGATCTTACCCTATAAGTACTTAATTTCTGACCATTTTTACATACATTCTTTTATTTTGTGCTTGTAGCAATCACAAGAAATAAGTACGGAGGTGTTATGAGTTGAATTGTGTCCCCTCTATATTCATATATTAACATCCAAACACCTAGTACCTCAGAGTGTGGCAGTATTTGGAGATCCGGCCTTCCAAGAGGCAGGTAAGTGAAAATAAGGCCATTAGGTGGGGCCCTAATCCAACGTGACTGCTGTTCTCATAAAAGGAGAAGAATAAGACACAGAGAGGGAAGACCCTGTGAAAACACAGAGAAAAGATGGCTATCCACAAGGCAAGGAGACAAGCCACAGAAGAAATCAACCATGCTGACACCTTGAGCTTGAACTTGCAGCTTCTAGAACTGTGAGAAATACATTTCTGTTGTTTAAGGCACCCCATCTGTGGTACTTCGCAATGGCCACCTTAGCAAACTAATACAGGAAAGAGGTATTATCCTTGTTTTATAGATGATTAAGTAAGGCTGATAGAGAGAGTAACCAATTTACTCAAAATTTATGTACCTAACTAATAAATGGCAGAGGCAGGATTAGAAGCCAGCTCTTCCTACACCCTCCACATGGCTCTGTGTCTCTTTCTGTTGTCTACTACACCACACGTTGAATGATCTAGCCATTTGACAGCCAAGACCACTGCTACGAAAAGTTGGGAGAAGCTGTCTCTCTTTAGCACACTACCACCTTAGGAAGCTTTCTCCTTTACCAATTTCAGACGTCCTCTTATCCCTGGTTTCAATCTTCCTGTTCTCCCACCCACTCTCCCCTTAAAATTAAAACCACGTTATCTCAGTGGAGGATATTTGCTGTTAGGAAGAAAGTGTTTTATTAAGTGCTTGTATGCTAAGTTATCAGTGATTGTTGGTGATTAGTGCTAAACCTTCCTTTTTTAAAGACTAACATTAAAAAGAATAATTTGCCTAGGAAATGATTTCTTCAGGATAGCAGGCAAGTAGTAAATATATTTATGGAGGGGGGCAGGGGGAGAAAGGCCTTCTATTCATTTGGAAAATGTATTATTATTGCTAAGTTTATGTGCCTTATGGAAGTTTAGTTAATGGGGATCAGGGGATTTCTTAGAATTTATGAGCAAAGGGAAAATTATGGTATTTGATTAGATGAGAAAGAATAGAAATAATGTATTACAGGATAAGGTGCTAATCATATCTTGAGTCAACAGTTAGTTTAGTCAAAAATGTATCGAGGTCTGCAATGTTCATGGGGAGACATGGGTGATATAAAATGAGCCACATGGTCACACTGCACACAGTTGGTGACTTTAATCCTAGGTCAGTGGTTCTCAATCTGATTTTGCAGCAAAATCACCTGGGGAGTGTTTTAAGAACAGGAATAGCAAGTGACCAGCCCCAGAAATTCTGAATCATTAAATCCAGGGACCTGGATTTTAAAATGTTCCCCAGGAGGTTCTGATAATAGTAGGTTTGCAAACAACTGCAGGCAGAGCTGTTCTACATTTATCAGTCAGGAAAGGTACTTCTACACAGCACTTATATTTGCTGTGGCTCCCATGGCTTTCCGGGATCTGTGGGATTCTCCAATATTTTTCAATGATAAAGCCTGGGCATAAATAACATGGACAAATTGCAGAAGAATAAGAAGAGAAGGTAGTGACAGGAAGCAGATTTTCTCCTGGCAAAACACATATGTATCAAAGTAGACAAATATCAGACTGAAACTCAAGGAAAGAAATCACAAAGAAGATATGGAAGCATTAGTCTACACACAAGGCAATTATCAAAATTCAAGAGAAATTACACTTTCCTCAACATATGTTCTTACTTGGACATGATTTTTCAGTGAAGGACAGAGTCAATATAGTAAGAAAAACTTTAATGCCAAAAATCAAACCCTCTTTAAGTCTTCTTTAAGAAATGTCGTCAACAGAAGATCCAACTGTAACATAAGAAATGGTCTCCTCAAAAAACTAAAAATAGAACTACCCAACGACCCAGTAATTGCACTACTAGGCATTTATCCAGGGGATACAGGTGTGTTGTTTCGAAGAGACACATGCACCCCCATGTTTATAGAAGCACTATCAACAATAGCCAAAGTATGGAAAGAGCCCAAATGTCCATTGATGGATGAATGGATAAAGAAGATGTGGTAGATATATACAATGGAGTATTACTCGGCAATCAAAAAGAATGAAATATTGCCATTTGCAACTACATGGATGGAACTGGAGGGTATTATGCTCAGTGAAATTAGTCAGTCAGAGAAAGACAAAAATCATATGACTTCACTCATATGAGGACTTTAAGAGACAAAACAGATGAGCATAAGGGAAGGGAAACAAAAATAATATAAAAACAGGGAGGGGGACAAAACAGAAGAGACTCATGGAGAACAGAGGGTTACTGGAGGGGGTGTAGGAGGGAGGATGGGCTAAATGGGTAAGGGACACTAAGGAATCTGCTCCTGAAATCATTGTTGCACTATATGCTAACTAATTTGGATGTAAGTTTTAAAAAATAAAAAAATAAAATTAATAAAAAAGAAAGAAATGGCTCCTACATCTGACATTCTCTGCAATTAACTGTGGAACTTTGTAAGAACACCCATTACTGGGCCCAATGCCCAGAGTGATTGGGAACAGGAATCTGTATCTTTAAAATGCTATAGATGAGAGGCACCTGGGTGACTCAGTCAGTGAAGTATCCAACTTCAGCACAGACCATGATCTCTCAGTTCATGAGTTCAAGCCCTGCGTCCGGCTCTGTGCTGACAGCTCAGAGCCTGGAACCTGCTTCAGATTCTGTCTCTCTCTCTCTCTCTCTCTCTCTCTCTCTGTCCCTCCCCACCTCACACTCTTGTCTCTCTCTCTATCAAAAATGAATAAACATTAAAAAAATTTTAAATGCTATAGGTGATTGTGATTCTCACCAACAGTGGAGGCTGTCTCAGTGACTCCTTCATTGCATGGATGTGGAAGAGATAGTCAACTATCACCAGCTGGCCCAGCATGGGCACCCACAACCAAAGAAGAGGTAGGCTCTTCAAAAACATAGATGGATCCACCGAAAGTTATTTTCCTCACATTCTGCCTTCGGAACCATGATTAATGATCAAAACTTTTTAATTACTCTTTTGTTTGATTTAAGAGAAATTCCTGCCACACATAGAATACCGTTTGATCCAGAAGGAAGTCCTACCATGTAAGGCATTAGAGTTATTATTTCCCATTTATGTCAAATCTGAAATCTGGAAGAGGTCACAAACATGGTCCAGTCAGATCTAAGTTTTTTCCCCTTACAGATGAAATCCAGAGATGGAAAATAAATTTGCTTAAGGCACAGTTGTGAAAAACCCCAGAACCTCTGCCTCAGTCTGGTGGTGTTGACTCAACACCATGCTGCTGCCCGCAGACGAGGAAATAAAGGCTCAAGAACACAAAATGACTGTAAATGGTATTTGTATGTGTGTGTGTGTACATATGTGCACGTGTGTATGTGTGTATATATGAGTATTTGTGTGTGCATGTGTGTATATATGTGTATTTGTGTGTGCATGTGTGTATATATGTGTATTTGTGTGCATGTGTGTATATATGTGTATTTATGTGTGTATATGCGTGCATATGTGTATATGTATGTGTGTATGCATACATGTCAATGTGTGCATGTATGTGTGAATGTGTGTTTATGCATGTGTATGTACGTGCACACATATGCACACAGAGAGCCAATGTTCATAAGGGGGGGGGAGGAGAAAGGTGGCTACAACAAAACTCTTTGACTCCTCAACAAAAGTAATTCTGACTTTTTTGAACCACTGATAAACCATATTGGAACAGGATGTCTATTTCCAAAATTCTTTAAGATGGTTTTGCTAATACATAACCAACCAAACCACTGTCAATGGGTACATACATTAAAATAGAACACATTTGTGTATATCAGTAATAAACACTTAAAATATCTGGAAACTTTGTAGAAAAGTTATGTAAGTGAAGAGAGAACTTAGTAGCCATTTCTTTATAATATCTGTTAAACCATAAGACTGTTATAAGGTCAAACATAGTTTAAAAATTTAATTAGGGAGGGGCGCCTAAGTGGCTCAGTCAGTTAAGCAGCCGACTTTGGCTCAGGTCATGATCTCACAGTTAGTGAGTTCCAGCCCTGCATCAGGCTCTGTGCTGACAGCTCGGAGCCTGGAGCCTACTTCAGATTCTGTACCTCCCTTTGTCTCTGCTCCTTCCCCGCTTGCACTCTGTCCCTCTCTCTTTAAAAAATAAACACTAAAATTTATTTTTAGATAAAAAAAATTTAATTAAGGACTATACTAGTTTCAGTTTCCCCCAATCTGGCCTCCCAACCCTTTTCTTCATTATCCCTTCTATTTCGACCTCAGCTTCCACATAATTGCCGATTGATTACTGAGCCACAAAGGTCCAATATGACTTTGCACTTCAGTAGACCAACAGCAAGGCAACAGAGTTCTGGAAGAAATCAGTGTAAAATCTAACTGTGTATTCAGCTGCTAGACAGAGAGTGCATTCTTTTTCTTTCTTTCTTTCTTTCTTTCTCTCTCTTTCTTTCTTTCTTTCTTCTCTTTTTTTTTGTCGTACATTGTTTATTAGGTAAGAATTTTACAAGAATTATTTTATTAGTGGTAATGGCAGATCTGAAGAGTATTGTGTCTTCTCTATTCCGCATAGTGAAAACCACCAATGGTGTGATAGAACTGTCCAAGGCCATGGCTCTCATGGTCTGCAGATGTCAGCCTTTCCATCTTCCTGAGCTTGTGGACTGGTTTGGTGATCCACTGGGTGTCAGGCTTTCTTCTGATAGCTTTATGGAATGGATCAATAAGGATAATCTCAAAGAATTCGTATGTGGAATCTTCACTAACCCAGCAATAATTCAGGACTCTCAGAGTCCCACAATGGCATCCAGCTCTCTCCTCTGTGACAGGCTGAAGGCTTTGGGCAAACTTTAGCTGGATAACATCATGAAGGACAGGCTTGCCATAGGTCCCACCCTTAGGGACTGGGCGTTTGTGGCCACCACACGGCACGCGAGTCCAATAAATGGACTCAGACATCAGACTGCTTCTTCCTCCATAGATCCTGGATACTTGTAAGCTCCCATCTTTGCTTACCTGTGAGATGCTGGCTGCAGCCAGACAGAAAGAAGTATATTATTTTTCAAAATATTAATCATACCTTTTCCTAGGGTCTGATGCAGAGTAGTTAGGCAGTAAATGCCACTCTTCTATTTAAGGTCCTTAATGATTCTCTATTACCTTCAGAATAAAATTAAGACTCAAGCTTGTCATTTAAAACCTAGTTGCCTTTTTAATTATTGCCCCCAAATGCTTAGGCCCCTGCCATACTGAACTGCTTAGAGATTCTCAGACAGTTCACACTTTCATGCCTTCTTTCCTTTGCAAACACTATACCCAGATACTGAGATCAAATTTTCCCTATCTACTCTCCTTACTAAATCCTACATTGAAACTTCTCCGTGGACTCTTCCAGGATCTCCCCAGATTGGGTTAGATTTCCTCCACTTCTGCTATCCCCCAAACACACACAGGCAGAAACCCCCCTCTCCACACACACACCTGTGTTCTCATAGCATCCTGTTTAAACTCCTGTTATATATCTCACTGCTTTATATTTATTTTAAAATATTTTCTGGTTCCTCCGATAAGGAGAACAGGGATCTATTCCAATCATAGGGACCCACACATATGGTGCCTACTATATTTTTGTTGCATGAATGTATAAGATATAAACCTAATTCCACTCTACAACTCCTTATGTGCAAGAAAGGGAGTAACCAAGTAACATGCTGTTTTGGGAAACCCTTATGTGGACTTTAGAAGGGTAGATGAGGTACTATGAAAGGCCATGTAATACCTTGGCTGTGGATTAATTATTTGTTTATTAGACTAGGCTTTCCAAGGGAACATCAATTGCATCCTCTGACTACCCTCTAACAATGGGGGAAATAGTAGGCACTGTTATACCCTGGGCCCCTTTATCAATAAATCCCATCTACTGGAGGCTCCTATAGATATAAACCCTCTTTGCTATGGGCCATAGTGATGAACACAGGAGCTCTTCCCTGAGGGAATAAAATCATGAATCTACAGTTTCTGATTTCCCCCAATGAGCAAATGGAGACCCAAAATGTTGACTGACAATGGGAAGAGATGTTACATATGATCTTTTGTTCCAAGTGTTAACCCAGGTGTTATTTTAACTGAAGACTTGAAAGGCTACATCTAAGACTCTTTGATACAATTAAAATGAATAAACTATGGGGGTGCTTGCGTGGCTCAGTCGGTTAAGTGTCTGACTTCAGCTCAGGTCACGATCTCACAGTTCATGGGTTCAAGCCCCGAGTCGGGCTCTGTGCTGACAGCTTGGAGCCCGGAGCCTGCTTTGGATTCTGTGTCTCCCTCTCTCTCTGCCCCTCCCCTGCTCATGCTCTGTCTCTTTCTCTCTCTCAAAAATAAGTAAATGTGAAAAAATTTTAAATGACTAAACCATGAAGTTCCCTGTATAGAGCAAGTGCCAAATAAACAGACAAGAGTCTCAGAGCAGATAAAAGTGATTTCTCAGAGGCCATGCCTTCCTGTCTTTCTGACTTACTAGCATATAAGTGATTGTCATTTCATAGGAAAAAAGGAGGAGCTAAGTTTCTCCTAGAGAAGCAGTCTACCTAGTGGCTGGAAATGAGGATTTGGAGCAAGTCTCCTTGGATTTGATTCCTGGCCTCCTTAGCTGTGTGTCCTTGAGCATGTGACTTCGTCTCTCTGTGCTTCTGTGTCATTACACCATACACATAAGCACATGCATGCACACACATGCTCTTATGTCACGGTACTAAGTGATTCAATGCATAAAAAGCACTTTGAAAATTGCGTGCCAAATAGTAAACACTTAATGAAATGTAGTTGTTGTTATTATGATCCTAATAATACTAGTGTTACTAAGGAGCTATTTCACCTTTGCTGCTTTTGCTTTTATATCTTCTATTACAATGAGGTGTCTTTAGACATATTTGGCCATCCCTGTGCCATTGAAGGTTTTCTGAATTGAACTAGTTCTACCTGTTCTAATGATGTTTATGTACACCTCACATTAAATGATGAAAGCATTATGAAGCTAAAAATCACCCTTTTGTAATCACATTGATTCTGACTTTTGTTATCTATGAAGGAGAAAAACAGCATGTTTGTGCAATAATCTACTACAAGAGTTATTCTTGTCCACACTATTGTGGATTGTATCCCAATCGCTTTTAAATGTGTTTCCCACGTTATAGTCTTGCAATAAGAAAATAACGATAATATATTGCAAGAAAACTAAGTTAATACATGCTAATTTGCAGAGTGGGTAAGACAAACATTAGTCTCTATTGAAAACCACAGAGGCAGAGTATATAGTAATGCATCAGTGCAATAAATTCAAATTTTCAACTATGTTCAGCACCCAAGGTATGTGTAAAGTCTTTAAAAAGAATATAAGCCAAACATTTTTATAGGAAACAGGGAGTATGATTCTGGAGTTAGTTACGAAGTTTCCTTCCCAAGTCGTTCTTTAACGTCTTTGGAGGATTAATTCTAGACAGACAGTGAAAATGTGTCATTGACAAGCCAGATCAGAGGTAGGAAGCTTATTCTTAGAATGTGAAAAGAAGACTTTAGGTGAGATCATTAAGCAAGCTTAGTTTGCAAGCATGTGGAAATAAGGTCATGGAGCAGAAGACTCCTTTACAGTCTCTGCTCTGGTAACACCAAATACCATGACGAGCTGAGCCTTTCACCTGACAGCCTTCCTCTTTTATTCTTCATTTATTTGGATGTCATGGATGTCTTTGCAAATCTGATAGAAATTATAAATACTCCTTCCAGAAAAATGCACACACACACACACACACACACACACATTTCTGCATATTAATTTGTGGCTTTCATGGATGTTCTTATGTAAAAAATTCCTTTTTAATGGGGTGATTTTATATTATCTTCAGTAAACTTACCCATTGACATTTGAAAATAGATTTGACCATTTCATTTCCTTTTTAAAAATTGATCATTTAAAATTGACTTGTAACTCTCCCAGAAGATTTTAAATTATTCACTTATTATTCACTTGTTTTTTTACTACAATCAGCAAATTTCAGAAACCTCTGTAGACATTCTAAAATGCCTAATTTCTGGGAAATTTTGTTTGTGTGTGCTAAGAAAGTGCAGCAGGCATTGATGTATGCTTTCTTAGAAAGATTTTATTATAATTTTATGAGGAAATAAAAATGGCTGTAATGTTATTCCCATATTGGTCTATATGGAATAAACATTGATAACCCACAGAATCTTGATCCTAATTTGGACTCCAACCCCAAAATATACTGTTTTGGAAGAAATAAATGTGTATATATATATATATACATAGTCTCTATAGACACAGAGGAAAAATTTCAAAAATATGGTGAAAAAGGTTTTTTTAAAAATCACTCTCAATGGACATATAAACAGCACTTGATGAGGCAGTCAATGAATTTCTGTCTATATCTCGTATTCTAAAGTTGGGACAGAGAAACTTCTTAGATATTTGAAGAATTTGTTTTGAAAGTTTGACAATTAATGTAAAGCTACTCTAAAAGCATATGTTGCTTTTAGAGCAAAATCCTTACAAAGGTTCATAATAGTTTATAATAATAAATATTAACCATCCTACTTTTTCCTTTGAGACCAATCATCACAGACCAAAAGCAGCTAAGTTTATAATAATTTATTACAGTTGCATATCATTTGTTTTGTATAATAAATTATAGAAACCATAGCATCTTTATAAACTATTTAGTATATCATACTCCCTTCCTAATGCTTACTGCAGTAACTGTAAGAAATCTAATTAGATTATGTTTTAGCATTAGAAGATAAAAAAATTATAAAATTTTTTCGCAGTACTTTGGATTTATGAAAGACCCCATTATTTTAACTTTTGTTTAACCAGTTTGAAATGTATATAAACTTTTTATAAACCAGAAGGTGGTCTAACTGAGCTGCTAGAAGTATTGCATAATTTGTAACTTACACCCTTACGGTGCACTTTTTCAGGCACTGTAAAAAATGCAAATAAATAATCAATTACTGATCTCTAAAAAACCTATACCAATAGACAACATTGAAATTTGGCAACACTTTGAACACTCAAATAAAAAATTTAGTAAACATCGGAGCAGAGTATTCTCTCTCCCCGTTTCCCCCTCTCCCTCCTCCCTCTTCCTACCCACTTTCATTATGGAAAAAAAAAAAAGTTCAGGTTGAATTTAAGTCCTAGGGCCTGAGAAAGAGACCCTGGCTGCAGTTCTTTTATCTTCAGCCTTAAGAACCCATAACAGCCAGCGTTCTGTTATCTTCAGCCTCAGTCCTCATTACATCTCTTCAGACTCTTCTCCTGACACCAGCATCGGTCCTTTCCCGCAGGGAGAGTTTTCAAATCCTTGTCGAAAGCATTTTGTTCTCCACTGTAACAGCACAGGCGTGAAATTGGTTGGAGTCTTTGTAACCAGTTTGTTCTGTTCCTTTCCAGCCTCTGCAGTCCTGATGGAAGAGAAGCTCGCAGGGCAGCAACAAAATGCTGCATGTGTTAGGGTCTCTCGAACCCTCTCGGTCTTTAAATGTCTATTCTTGGATAATGTCCTTATCCATCCTCTTGTCCTCAGTGAACTTTGATAGAATATTTCCGCAGTTTCAGAAATTGGAAAAGCTTGTCTTTCGTCCTCTTCTTCAGGGCCATCAGGGCTCGTGTTTTCTCCTCCAGATCTTGATCTATGGCAAATATGATCTTAGCTCTCTCCTCCGCTTTCTTGTCCCCAGAGTTTTTGAAAAGTCTCTGTAGAGATTCTTGGTCTATGTTTTCAAAGATGTTGGCCACGGCTTTCTTCCGCGAGGCTGTATCGAAGTGATAGCCGTGGATGGAAGGGCTCACGCGCAGAGAGGTGGACATGGTGATGGTGGCTTGGTGGCTTTGCCTTGCTTTCATCGACGTGAGGATCTTCGGGAATTCGGCTCCCGGGCTCTCCAGAGAGTCTGTAGCAAAATCATTCCGGGACTGCTATTTAAAGTGTGAACAAAAGCTCCAGGCTCAAATTACACTGGTGACATCAGAGTGATCTCAAGGAAGAATAATCACAGACAAGTTTAACAGTTGAGTTGCCAATATCCTGTTCTTGTGCAAAATGTCAAAAGCTGTGCTTGGTGATAGAGCAGGGATGTGGGGATTTCTTTTTACCTCATCTGTGGCAAATAGGATTATACTGGCTTGGGTCCTTCTTTTAAAAATAGCCAAAACCACGGAAAGGCAAAGATAAGACACAAACAACGAGGCTTAGACTCTCAAAATCTTTCCCAACAACAACCGAAACAAAGGCTTCTGTTAACTACAGGAAAGTTTTAATTCCTGAAGTCATTAGAGTGTATTCCAAACATTTGGCAGCCCATGCCTGCGCCCTTTGGACATCCCCATCCAGGGCCACTCCACAGCTGCTGAGAGGAAGCTGAAGAATCAAGGACATCAATCTGGAGTACATCTGATTTTAAAGGGGAGTTTACCTACAAAACGCTTACATGACACACCCTGACACTGTGACCTTTCTGAGACTGTGCACAAGAGCTTATCTGTAATCACTGAATAAAACTGTAATTTATTACTCTTTATTTTTTTAATATTTTATTTTTAAGCAATCTCCACACCACCCAACACAACCCCAAGACGGAGACTCGAACTCACAACCCCAAGATCAAGACTCTCTGGCTCCACCAACTGAGCCAGCTAGATGCCCCAATATTGTAATTTGATAGTGACAGACAATATCTCCTTAGGTTTCTGCATCTATCAACAACAGTACCTATCAAAAACAAAAACAAAAACAAAAACAAAAACAAAAACGTGGGGAGGGAAATTCAATCAGGTGCTTTACAAATATAGTACTCAAAGAAATGAGCTGATTTTTTCCTTTAGTATTTACTTTGGCACTGCCCAGACATAGAGCAATACCTTTTTCTGGAAGAATTTAAATTTCTCACCTTCCACAATATTTAGCTAGTCAGTGTCCCCACTGATGTGTGGAACACCTACATGCAACCAAATGGTAGATGTCAACTTCAAAGGGCCCTAGAGACTTCTCTGTGTGAACCTTCTGCCTGAGCTACAGAAGCAGGGCTGAACTTCATGAGTTTCCTCTCATTAGTCAAATCAGGTCTAGAAAATGCACAAGAGGAGAAAGTATGGGGAAGACACCTCACTAGAAAATTAAGTTAAACTAAGGGCACCTGGGTGGCTCGGTTAAGCGTCAACCTTCAGCTCAGGTCATGATCTCACAGTCTGTGACTTCAAGCCCTCCATAAGGCTCTGTGCTGACAGCTCAGAGCCTGGAGCCTGCTTTGGATTCTGTGTCTCCCTCTCTCTCTTCCCCTCCCCTGCTCATGCTCTGTCTCTCTGTGTCTCAAAAATAAATAAAAACTTCAAAAAAATTAAAAAAAAAGAAAATTGAGTTAGACTCTTCGTACATATCTATTCATTCACTCACTCATTAATTCAATCAATATTTATTAAAAGTCTACTTTAGCTAGAAGAGTTTTAGGCATTGGAAATATAACAGTTAGCCAAACTAAATCAAACAAACTGAACCAAACAAACAAAAATCCCTACCTGACCTTAATGGAGTTTACATTCTACCAGGAAATAGATAATAGAATATACATTTATAACCTAGATGATGTCAGAAACTACTACCTATTGTGGATAAAAGTGTGGCCAAGTTGTACCGGAGAGGAAGGGGAGGGTTGAAATTTGTACAGGATATTCTGGGGGAGTTTCTTTTAATGTGACATTGTACAGAGACTGGAAGGAGGTGAGGGAGTTAGCTGTGGAGGCATCTAGAGGACAGGTGTTGTGGGCAAAGGGTACAGCAAGTACAGAGGCTGGAAGATAAGAGTGTGTCTGAAGTGTATGGAGAATGGTTGGGGACCAGTGTGGCTGGAGCAGACTGGCCAGAGAAGAAGGGAAGGACAGGAGGTCAGGAGGAGACACCAATGGGGAAAAAGGCAAGGAAAGACTGAGTACAACCCGCAAGACTCTTTTCTGGATTGAGCTTTTACTCTGTAGGACATGGGTAGCCTTGGAGAATTTGAACCAGAAAAATGACATGATTTCACTTATAATTTAAATTACTTCTTAGTAGAGGATACATTTTTTAGGGAGACAAGCAGGGCACGAGGAGCAAAACGACTGGTGATGTGGCTGTCAAAATAATCCAGGCAAGAGATGATGAAGGTCCCCACTAGCTAGGTCAACATGCAGGTGGTGAGAGCTGATCAGATTCTGGGCATGTCATGAAGGCCAAGTCAACAGGATTGCTGAAGGCTCTGATGTGGGGAACGGAAGACAGACAGGAGCCCAACATGCTCTCTTCCTGAAGGATGCTTCTTTGAAAGACGTTTCTAGGTGAGCTGGTGTTCACCCCCTGGACGTGGCCATGACTGCTTGTTCCAGCTTTCCCGTGGAAGAACCTTATGATCTGCTGCCTATGGGTTGCCTATGGGCTTACCAACATATGTGGCACATCTTTGTGGCTATTAAAAATATACTCATTTTCCTCACTGTTAAAAATAGTTATTATTATGTCATCAAGGATTTGTACTGAATTTTCCTAGGTGCCAAGCACAGTGCCAAAACATTACACAATCCACCTTCATTAGGGCTTTGCCACCCTTCTCGTGCTATGCTCTTTCCTGAGACCATTTGTATAGAGCTCATGCCTTTATTCCCTACTAACTGATTACTCTCAAATTTTAATTCCAGCATGCCATTGTCTTCTGAGGTATATACTCATTTATTTAACTAAGTGATCAATACAAATAAATGCAAATGTGGTACAAATAGCTGTTCAATTATCAAAGTCAGAAACCCAGCTATAATCTCTGATTTCTTCCTCTCTTTTTTTCTCCTATCTAAACTATCTAGATCTCTTTTTGTCTCTGTCTCTCTCTATATATATACACACACACATATGGCTTAGATGTATATAAATTGTATCTAGAAAATACTTCTCAAATCTATCCACTTTCTCTTCATTGTTTATTTTTTTAAATTTTTTATGTTTATTTATTTTTAGAAAGAGAGAGATAGAGCATGAGGGGGGAGGGGCAGAAAGAGAGGGAGACACAGGATCCAAAGCAGGTTCCAGGCTCCGAGCTGTCAGCACAGAACCTGACTCGGGTCTCAAACTCATGAACCACAAGATCATGACCTGAGCCGAAGTCGGACGCTTAACAGAGTGAGCCTCCCAGGCACCCTGTCTCTCCATTGGTTAGACAAGCTTCCATGTGGTGGATGCCGCTGTGCACAACCTTTATCTCCATTTAAGGTTTCCCCAGATGCTCTGCTGTCAGCCTTCTTCAGGGACTGCCCCCACTGAAGAAAGTTACCCCCCCCCCCCCGGTGCAGCTGCATCTAATGACTGATCAACATGAGGATGTAAAGTCCACTTCCATGACCCCCATGTCTGAAGGGTCACGCACACTACAGAGCATCTTTTAGGGTCAGCTGAGACCTCCTTCTGCCCAAACCTGTTTTTTTTTTTCCTATCTGTAGGCACTGGTCCCAAGAACACTCCATAATAAATCACCCGCTTGCTCATCCCCTCTCAGGGTGTGCTTCCTCAGAAGCCCCGTCAGTCTACGACAGCCTGTCTTCTGTCACCTGGACTAAACCCAACTTCTTTCCTGGCATTCCTGATTTTAGTTCTGTCCTCCATTCTCTACAAAGCACCCAGAGAAATAGTTTCTAATAAACAATCTGGTCAGACCACTCTTGCTTTTACTCTTAGGATAAGCCCTCAAATCTTAACATAATCTTTCTTTTAAAGTTTATTTATTTATTTTGAGAGAGAGAGAAAGAGAGAGAGAGAGAATGCAAATGGGGAAGGGGCAAAGAGGGAGGGAGAGAGAGAGAAGCCCAAGCAAGTTCTATACGGTCAGTGCAGAGCCCTGTGTGGGGCTCGAATTCAAGAATGGTGAGATCATGACCTGAGCTGAAATCAAGAGTTGGATGCTTAACTGACTGAACCACCCAGGCATCCCCTTAACATAACTTTTTTGAGCTTGATTTGCTCTGGTTCCGACTACTTCTACAACATTACAGTTTGTCACTCTCCCCCATGCTTTTATGCCTTCCAATTCCTTGATTACATCACACTTATTCCTCCATGGGTCTTTGCACATATTTTTCCTCTTTCTGGAATGTTCTCTCCTACATTTTACCTCAGCTAGGTAACTCCTCTTCATTCCTAAAAGCTACTTGTTCAGAGCGCCTTCCCTGTCCTCTGGTTCTTTTAGACTTAGATAGATCAGTTCTCTTTGCCAAAGTACCATTTACCATTCCTTAGTAGCACTTGCTACAGTTTTGAAGCATACATTTGTTTGTCCAAGTATTCATGTAAAGTCTAGCTCCACTGGAGTGCCTGGCTGGATCAGTGGGAAAAGCATGCGACTCTTGATCTTGAGGTTATGAGTTCTAGCCCCACGTTGGGTATAGAGATTACTTAAAAATAAAATTAAAAAAAAATAAAGTCTAGTGCCACCATGAACAGGGATCAGATTATTCTTCCTCATTACTGTGTCTAAAGTTCCTGGATCACTTAATATTTCTTCATAGTAATATTAAATAACATGTGTGCAATTCTATTTGATTCCATAACAACCCTTTATAGTAGGAACTATATGAAACTATATGCAATCCTCATGCTATAGATAAGAGAACTGAGACATTGACAACTTGCTCCCAGTTTTAGGTGAATAATGCACCCCTAAAATGTCTTTGTTCTAATCCCTGGAAACTATGAATATGGGCAAAAGGAAACCTTACACTGCAAAAGGAACTTATATGACGAAAGGAATTTTGCAGGTGTAAATACATTAAGATCTTGAGATGGAGAGATTATTTTGCGTTATCTGGTTGGCTTATGTAATTACAAAAGTCTTTACAAAAGAGAGAGAGAAGGATGCTATGTTGCTACTTTAGAAAAAGTTGGAGGAAGGGGCAATGAGCCAAGGAAGGTAGACAGCCTCTAGAAGCTGGAACAGGCAAAGAAACAGACTGTTCTCTGCATCCTTCAGAAGGAACACATCACTGTATATGCATTTTAGACTTCTGGCCTCTTGAACTATAAGATAATAAATTTGTGTTGTTTAAAGCCCCTAAATATGTGGCAGTTTGTTACAGTGGCAATAGGAAACTAATTTCGTCTGCAAATCCTTCAGCTCTGATGAGACAACTCGAATCCGGGGCTATTTGACACCAAAGCCCATGGTTCTGAACTCCATACTGCATTGCTCTCAAATCATCCACAAGCTCTGGCACTGAAAGGCCTGAATAACGTTTCTACGTGACACTGAGCAGTTCTCCTTGAGTGTTGCCTAGAAGCATTCAGATGCAGTTGAGAGATTAAGGAGCTTCAAAATTGTTCAGAGGGCAAGACCATCTACAGGGAAACAATGTCAGTTTCTGTTTCCCAGAAACGTGATACAAGCCTTAAGGTTATAATTTGCTGATGGTCTTTGCCAAAGGTAAATCCATAAGTGCCTGGAAAGCCTTTTACTGCTGTCACCCTGTCCCTTCCCTTCTTTGTATAAATATTGTCAGTGAATGATGTGGACAACAGGATCTAAAAAAATTGCTGGTAAGGATTCCCAAATTGCCTGTGAATGGAACCACATCATATAGACATCTTACAGAATTTTTGCTTTCTTCAGTAAAGACAGGATCTAATGAGGACTGCTTAAAGAAAGTACTTGTGAGCATGCGTAGTTTCTTCTGGAAGCTAGTTTTCCAGTGTTTTTTCATCATACCAAGAGACTGAGTTTCTGTTTGCCAGTAATACATGTGCTTGGCTGGCTCTATGTCTGATGAAGAGATTTGTGAAAATGAGGACAATGAGTGACCTGTATACCTAGTGTTCTTTGGACAATGCCTCAATGACTCTTCATAACAACGCTAAAGGCAATTATTATTGACTTCCGTTTTCACCACAAACAAGGAATTGGGCTGAACAACCTGCCTAGGGTAAGTGGTGAAAAGGGAACTCATTTGCAAATGCTTTTTAGCCCCCAAATCTCTTCCAGGAAGGTTTTCCTGAACTTTTGCTGTGTTACTTGCGCCTCCTGTTTGTATCACCAAGGTTTACCTTTTTAGATAAAAAGTTATGACTTGCGGGGAGCCTGGGTGGCTGTGTGGTTGAGTGTCCGATTTTTGATTTGGCTCAGGTCATGATCCCAGGGTTCTGGGATCGTGCCCTGCATCATGGAGGCTGCTCTCTCTCCCTCTGCCTCTCTCCCCTGCTCACGCTCTCTCTCTCTCTCAAAAAAAAAAAAAAGTTAGGACCTATTATTATATTTATTAAAGCACTGAAGATATAAATGCATAGTGACTGGTACATAGAATGTATCCAATGAATATATACTGAATTATTGCCTGAATAAGTGAAAGAAAGCACACAAAATTTACATCAAGGCTGCCTTTGTCTACCAACTTACCTCCCTAGCAACTTCCTGAACACGAAACGTAGAGTGGCCAGCAACTGGAACTTTATGTTTTATACTTCAATTAAATTACCCCTGGACATTTTTGTTTTGGCAACAAAAATTTCTCACAGCATTGTAATTTACAAAGTGCTTTCACATGCATTATCTCATTTGACTTTCACAATATCTCTGGTATCATTGTCCCTATTTTACAGATGAGAAAACTGAGTATAATAGAAGTGAGATAAATTTCCGCAATCTTGGAGTTAGTTAAATGACATAGCCAGACCTGGAACTTCATTTTCTGATCCTAAATCCCATGGTTTTTTTTTTTTTCCTTACTATTGTATAGCTTCCTGATTATGTTCATTATTTACTTATTTCTTATAGTTTGAAAATTCTACCAAATTGTCTTTGATTTTCTTTTTCGTGTATTTGTTCAGTGATTTATAGGTTCATTTACACAAAAAGTGTTGAATACTTACTATGTGCCAGGTAGAGTGCCATATGCTTGAGGGATGCATTGAGGCAAGTGGACATGATCCTTGTGTTTGTGGAACATGAGTTCTAGGGAAGAAAAGAGACTTTAGATAAATAAGTAAACATACAAGATATGAAGAACATTTTTACAAGTTTTAGAAAATGAAAATCAGGTCATATAAAGGAAGAAACAAGGTGAGGCTTCATTTCAATTGTTCAAGTCATAATAAGATTTTCTTAAGAAGATATATTTAAGCTGAGACTTGAAGTAACTACTGCAATTAACAAGCAGAGGAGCAGGGCAAGGAGTTTCGGATGCAGAAAAAAGTCCTGTGCAAAGACACTGAGGTAAGAATGAGTTTGAAGGGCAAGAAAACAGACATTAAAGACAATGCAGGTTGGAAACAAACCAACAAGGAGATTAGAGAAAGGCAATATTAGATTTGGTAAACAGGCTCCAAATGCTGTACAGGAGAGTGTTGAAAGCCATGTTAAAGATTTAAAATTTTATTCTAAGTCAATGGGCAGTCTTTTAAAGGTTTTAAGTGTGGAAGGGGAACTGCTGGGGCTTATTTATTTATTTATTTTTAATTATTTTGGCTTTCGGGCCATCAAAGACAGCTAAAGACAATTATTATGGTTTCAGATAGTAAGCAGATTATTCTCAATGCATTTGGGAAATGAACTTTAAGGGACTTGGTGGTGAATTGGATAGAGAATGGGGTAAGTGTCAAGAGTTGCTCCCAGGTTGTCCTGGGTTCCTTGGTGGGAAGACCGAAAGGGGAAAGGTGAAAGAGGGCTTGGATTTGGGAGAAAGATCCAGAGTTCCATCATGTACACAGTAAATCAGCATTCATGAGAAACCACCAAAAAGATAGCTGAAATGCATGAATCTAGAACTCAGAGAAGAGTCTAAAATGTAATTTTCATTCTTTATCTTTTCTCAGTAATAATTGTCAAGAAATCAACACTGACTGCAGCTTTTTTTCTTATACCACTTATGCATAAATCCAGGACCCAGCAATGCCTGGCACCAAGTAGACTTTCAATAAATAGTTATTACATAACTATTACATAAGAAAAATACTGAAGTCTTGAGAGGGCTAAGCAGACACAAAAATGAAATAGCTGCTCAGTGGCTGTTGTTTCCTGTGATATAATGTTGAAGTCTTCTACATTTTTCTGTACTTAACAGCTGAAACGGTGGTCATCCTCTTCAGTTATAGTTTTAAGGGTCTTTATTATATTCCATATTTTTTATAAGACCTATTCTAGATTTCCATTCCTTTGATGGTTGTGGTTAATCCCTTTCTAAAATTAATCACCAAACATTTTTGTTCCAGTACATCTTATTACATATATCTTCAATCTTTAATTATTGCTGATGAGAAAGAATGACAGTTTTATTTAGAAACTTTAATTCTGAAATTTATTTTTGGATCATGGAGAGGAACTAATTATAAATTCTGGAGAAATACCAATTTAAAAAAAAAAATAACAAACTGAGGAAATGCATTTTCAAAACCTTTCAGTCAAAATATGGGGAAAAATCCACAACTTTATTGAAGAGAATTATAGCCAAGACCATTTTTAAAAAGTGCTTCTTTGTAAGTGATGCTTTTGCATGTGAAATGAAACAGCTGTCTTTGCTTAACCATCAGACTATATTTGCAATGTTTCCTAAAAAAAGAACTGAAGATAAGCTTTTCTTTTTAAAAATTTTAATTAGTTGTTCAGATTCAGATATTGAGCTCCTGGTATTTATAGCTTCTTTAGAAAGAAAACAGTTGTGAACATAAACTAACATGTTTTTCCCAGGAAGTGAGCATGAGATATTTTTGAATATTTATAGTAGCATGTGTGTTTCTATAATCTATGACTAAAGCCAAAATAAGTTTTCGTGAACCACCTCCTCCCACTCCTAGCTCCCACCCCCTCAATGCGTGCTTCTGGCTGAGAGTAGTGACGTTGGCAAGTTTCATTCTTTCTCAGACTGGAACTATTAGCAGAAGGGGGACTGCTTGCATGGGCTTCCCAGATTTTGTAAGTCATGTTGCAAAGAATACACGTGGTCACTCCTAAAGCTCCTCCTCTCTTTTCTTTTCCTGAGCAGGGTGCAGTCACATCTGGCTCCTCTCCTTGCAGACCGGCCTCATTCTGTATGACTTGCCAAGAATGTAGAGGGCATAAAGAGAAATCTGGTCAGTGAAGGCTCTCAATGTCAATGAGGGACAATTGGGGCCTCAGAATTCTTCATAATGTGAAGCAAATTCTTACATCCGGTTTGAATACCCAAGGGTTGTTATGCAGAAGAAAAATTAGGCTTGTCTGAAAAGTGCCTATGGGTGGAAATAAGGCCAATACAAAAAGTAAGCTCCAGGAAGACCAATTTTGATTTGGTACAATACAGACATTTATTCAAGGAGAGAGTAAACAGTGAGAACATTCAATCAGGGCCACCACTTAGCAGGCATTTATTGTAGAGCCATGTAAGTAGTGGGAATAAATCAATACTTGTTCTTATTTATTTTATTTTCATACTCACCAAGTTACACAGACATATAAAAGTATGTAACATTTTTGTTTCCATTATTATACATGAATATATATATATATAGATGAACATATATATGAACATATATATATAATGAGCATATATATATGAACATATATATATAAATGTACATATATAACTAAAACACAAATTCCAAAAAGACAATTAAACTTACTAATTTTGTGCACTATTTCATCCATTCTGCTGTATTCTATCCTCTCATCTTTGAAAAATGGACTGGTCACAACCCATTGAACAGATTTCATAACTCACTAATGAGTCTCAGCTTTCAGTTTGAAAACCATTGAAGTAGACAATGAAGTGACCTTTCCAATGATGAGCAGAGGAGACAGTCATCCCTCTCTTCAATAAATGTTTGTATAAATTAGTTGTTATGTTGCTGCACCTGTTGTTTTTGACAATTGTCAAAATATAAGAAAGACCTTCAATATGGTCACCTTGGAATGATAGACCATCCAAGACTGCTGCCATTACTACGATCATTTTGCAGATTTTTAAAAATAAAATGTTTAGGGGCGCCTGGGTGGCTCAATTGGTTAAGCGTCCGACTTCAGCTCAGGTCACGATCTCACGGTCCATGAGTTCGAGCCCCATGTCAGGCTCTGGGCTGACGGCTCAGAGCCTGGAGCCTGCTTCCAATTCTGTGTCTCCCTCTCTCTCTGCCCCTCCCCCATTCATGCTCTGTCTCTCTCTGTCTCAAAAATAAACGTTAACAAAATTTTTAAAAAAATAAATAAAAATAAATGTTTATTTATTTATTTTTGAGAGAGAGAGAGACAGAGCACAACCAGGGGAGGAGCAGAGAGAGAGGGAGACACACGAATCTGAAGCAGGCTCCAAGCTCTGAGCTGTCAACACAGAGCCTGACTTGGGGGCTCGAACCCATGAACCATGAGATTATGACCTAAGCCAAAGTCAGACACTCAACTGACTGAGTCACCCAGGCACCCCTCATTTTGTGGATTTTTTTAAATGTCTCTAGGAATAGATTGTAGAACCACATAAAAATATCTTAATAGTTTAGACCATTCAGGCATTCATTCATTTCATTCATTCATTCTTTTGTTCATTTATTCAATATAAAAAATTGTTTTATTTTGAAAGCCTCCCCCTTTGCTATGTCCTAAAGAAACAAATACTATATATGTAGATCAGTCCTAATTGTCCCTCATCCAAACATCCCAAGTGTTCCCTCTACTATTTATACAGAGACAGTGACATCAGAGCTGGAGGACCAAGTACTAAGAAGGGAGCTGTGACAGAAGGCAGTGATGGTGATGGTAAGCATGGGATGGAGACTGTGAATAGCACTGGGTGAAAGTTGACAAAGTAGATCCAAACAGATTCCCAAGACACTCAACTGCCACCTGTTTTCAAATGCATGGGATGAAAAACTGACCCTCAGCTAATTTACTATTTATTGACACACGGATACAAGAATCCTTAAAATGTTGGGAAAACTGCACAATGTCTGTGAAATCGAAGCTTGTCTCCTATTGATAAGCCCACTTTCCTACTCAGAGAGTTAAGTAGACCTAAACTACTATCCAAGTTTTTAGACAGCCAGGAAAGGAAGGGAAAGCAGCATTTATTGTCTTCATGTGCATCAGGACCATTCAGAGAGCGGCATTTAATAACAATTTATTCCGGATTTTGGGGTACCTGAGTTTCTCAGTAGGTTAAGCATCCAACTCTTGGTTTTAGCTCAGGTCACGGATCTCACGGTTCTTGGGTTCAAGCCCTGCGTCGGGATCTGCGCTGCTGGCAGTGCAGAGCTTTCTTGGGGTTCTCTTTCTCTCTCCTACTCTCTGTGCCCCTCCCTTGCTAGCTCTCTCTCGTTCTCTCGCTCTCTCTCACAAAATAAAGAAATAAACTTAAAAAAAGAATTTATTGTAGATTTTATATTTCAAATACAGAGGAAGTGGATCCTGGTCCCTGAACTTGTTCTGTTTTTGTTTTGAGCATTGAAGAATTTGTCCAGTCCACAGTCACTGAAAAATACTAACTAAATATTTACTGAGCCCTTAAGCATGTGTAAACTTTGCTATATATATTTTTAAAAAACTGTGACATACACTTAGTACGTGTTTTGTCTTTTTCTTTCAAAGTATAGTATTTTACACATGCTCTTACATCTTGTTAAATGTTATTTCTAGTTAATTGTGTTCTAAGTTCTCCTGTGCATTAAATAATTCTTCTAGTAATAAAAATGAATTAAATTGAACTGTCGGCAGAGCCATGCCATCTGTCCTATTATATAGATTTTGTGACCAGAATGGCACCAACATACCTATTTAACAGATTAGATTTGGGAAGATGAGGCAATTTTCTAAGTCTTTTGTTTTCTGGTGGTGAAGCAAGGGTTAAAACAAACCAATGGTTGATGTCCTGCAAACTTGGGTAGTGGACAGAGTTTATTTTGAGTGTCTCAGACTCCTCCTCCCTCTTCTTTTCAGGTAACAAAAGCCTTCCCTTCCCATTCAAACTACTCTCCAACAGGATTGAGAATCAGCACTTTACACTTTAAGGCAAATCCGAATAACTTCCTGTGGTAGCTTTTAGAGCGTATTAACATTTAAACCATATTCTCCTAACACAAGGTAGACATTCAGCTTCCTATAGTCAATGAAAGCACACACCTGGTTCTCCTTTCTGGTCCCAATTTCTACTCAGTTGCTTAATAGATTATCCACCTGACCAATAGTAGTTACCAATAAATCACAAAATATATGTTGAGGGCCTACTATATGTGTTGCATGATGCCCACGTATTTTTCACTTTCAGAAGAAATGTCCACAGCACCGTGTTGAGTTCTGCTCTCTTGAACTGAATGATGGTGGGTCTCTACCACTAATTCCCAGCTCGTTTCCAGCACTTTCTTTGTCTAACGTTAAAGACACTTCAGAACACCAAGTTCCCAGACTTTCCCCTGGTCTAGTCAGGCCTCTGTGTCCCAAAGTGGGCTGCATTTCTTGGCATACTTATTCACACACCCCCAAACCCAGCTCCCAAGCCAGAAGGAAGTAGGGAAACAAGGCCAGAAGCTGCACCATGAGCAGCTGTGAGGTTACACATTCACTGGCCCTTTGTGCTTCTTTCTGAACCCCAAGTCCTTGGGGATGCAGAAGAGGTTAAGGCTGTGCAAAAGGAGAATCTGGCTGATCTGGTGTCCTCACCTTCTTTCCTCTTTGTGCTCTTGGCAGGAAGTCACTGATATAAGATGACACATTAAAAAAAAAAAAAAGAGGGAATAATGGGATAAGTCTAAATCTGAAGTTTAGTTTACAGTTTTCTGCTTGCCCAGAAGCCAATAAAACTGAAAAATGACTTCAGATTGCACCATCAACTTAACTGGTATTTTGAGAATGGCCTTGTTACTGGACTCCTTACACTAAATCCAAATGCCCTAATCATTCCATTTTAGAAATGACAAGGGCTACAGATCTTTTAAAAAAGAGATGTGGGTGAGGCAGAGTCCTGGGCTGTAGGGCTCAATTCAGCTCATCTCTGCACGTTTGCTATTATTTCTCTGAAGCCTGCTTGGCTGCAGTGGTCCGGAGACTCGGCTTTTCAGAAACTTGCAGAACTGCAAGAGACAATGAGACATCTGACTGTCCATCTAGCCTCTGGCCCAGACCACACAGTCATCATTTAAAGGAGGCAAATAGGAAATTCTCCTAATTTTGTTCTATACCCCTGGGGGTTGCTTCTTTGTTGACTTACCACTTATTTTTGTTCTGATGATAGTGGTGGGAGAGGGTGAATTAGTTCCTTTTTAAGAACAATCCTGGAGAAAAGCTAAAGTCTAAAAAATCCTTGTCTGGAATTTGGCATGAGATAGATGATGGCCATAAATAATCAGCATTCTGGCAAACAAGGCTCCGAGTCTGGGCAGAGGAAAGAGGGAAATGAAGTCCTATTTCATGAGTTCCCCTTGTTCCAGACACCTTTCATACACTTTCCAATTTGTCACCAGAATGCTGAGAGAGAGTCGGACATTTGTGGAACTTGAGGTTCAGTTACTCACTAGTTCACAGTCTCTCTCTCTCTCTCTCTCTCTCTTTTTTTTTTTTTTTTTGCGTGGAACTGAGAGCTTGTTTGGAAGTTCTAGAAGGGGAGCGCGGCTACATGTATACACTTGTCCGTGAATGGGCCTCCTCCATCAGGGAAGGTTGTCCTCGACAAAGCACGCAGCTTCAGAAGGGATACACATGGAGCAGTGAGGGAGGAAGGGGACACCCACCTAGCCAACCAGATCAGCTGCATCGACCCTGGTGATCAATGGGAAGACAGATGTCGCAGCCAGATGGCCCTTACATCCTGCTTGGAACTGTCTGTATTCCAAACCACAGAGAGCCTTTGCACCAAAATGCTACATCCACCAGCCTCTGTGTCTTCCTTCCCTTTTCTACTATATCTGCATTCGTGGTGTGCTTTACCCATAGAATATTACATATGTTATCTAACATAATCCTCACAGTAACTCCATGAACTTGTGAGAAAACTCAGGTTTAGGGAAGGTAGGTATTTCCCAAGACAAGGAGGAGCTGAGATAGAGTGGCTGTTCCAGTTCTGTGTGGTCCAGGTCCCTGTTTTTCCACAGGATGCCTGTGAATGCAGAAGACTTTTGAAAGAAAACTTTATGCATGTTCATGATTTTGCAACTGCGTGGGACCCAAGAAAACAGAGGGAAGTGCTCTGTGGTGGAGAAGACAAATTAATAGAGTCAAGAAGGACAGAGTCATGCATTAGATGGAGACTCTAGCAAGGTTCAGAGAGATGGATAGCATTTACTTTAAACATTGTTCAACAGCTTACTCTACATCCTAGCACATATTCTCCTCTCCATCCCTACTCTGTCGCCAGCCCACAAATATATTTCTCTCCTAGTCCATCCATCTCAGTTAATGGCGGCAACATGCACCCCTGTGCTCCTTCCCTCCACCTTGTTTCCTCTCTCTCTCCCACCGGACACTCAATTCAGTGAATTCTGGCAGGTCAGCTTCCAGGAATGCACCGCCCCAACTCTGCTGCTACCACTACCGTCTATGCCACTATCATGTTTCTCTTAAGATATCACCAAAGTTTCTTTGCTATTCTCCTGCACAACAGCTAGAATATTTATTTTTTAATTTTTTAATTTTTTTAAATTTATTTTTGAGAGAGAGAGACAGAGCATGAGTGGGGGAGGACAGAGAGAGAGGGAGACACAGAATCTGAAGCAGGCTCCAAGCTCTGAGCTGTCAGCACAGAGGCTGAAGTGGGGCTGGAACTCATGAATGGTGAGATAATGACCAGAGCCGAAGTCAGATGCTCGACTGAGCCACCGGGGAACCCCAAGAATGTTTATTTTAAAGTGTAGATCTCATCATACACTCCCCCTGGAAAAAACCCTCCAGCAGCTTCACACTAAATAGAATAAAATCTGAACTTCTCATGTGAGTTTATAAAGCTCACTGGATCTTGGTCCCTGTGCACATGTATGGCCTTAGTTTCTCTGTGCTCTCTGTCTCTCTCCCCTACTCTCCATTATCCACACTGGCCTTTCTGCCATAGTGGCACTTTACACTGCCTTTTGCATAGAATCATTTCCCTCTCAGACTGTCATATGCCTTCCTTTTTTTCATCAGTCAGATTCCATTTCTTTTTTTTAAATTTTTTATGTTTATTTATTTTTGATAAACAGAGACAGACAGAGCACAAGTAGGGGAGGGGCAGAGAGAGAAGGAGACACAGAATCCGAAGCAAGCTCCAGGCTGTGAGCTGTCAGCACAGAGCATGACGCGGGGCTCGAACTCACAAACCGCGAGATCATGACCTGAGCCAAAGTGAGATGCTTAATAGACTGAGCCACCCAGGTGCCCCCCCCTTTTTTTTTAATTTTAGTCAGATTCCACTTCTAATGTCCTCTTCCCATAGGGGTTTTCCTCTTAGCATTTATTGTGGGTTCAATTATGTCCTCCATAAAGATATGTTGAAGTCCTAACCCCAGAGCCTGTAAATGTGACCTTATTTGAAAATAGACTCTGTAAATATATTAAGTGAGGATGAAGTCATACTGAATTCCAGTGGGCTCTCATCCATTGGTGGGATCCTTATACAAAAAGGGAAAGTGTGGACACAGATATATGGAGTGGAGGACCACATGAAGTCTAAGGCAGAGATTGGATTGATGCATCTAACAGGCAGAGAGAATGCCAGGGGAAGAAGGTACAGACACCAGGAAGGATTCTGCCCTAGAGCCTGCAGATGCAGCATGGCCCTGCCAGCATATTGATTTCAGACGCCTCCATATAGTTCTCAGGTCTCAACCTCCAGAACTGTGAAAGGGTGAATGTCTGCTGTTTTACACAACTCAGGTCGTGATAATTTATACGGCAATCCTGGAAATTAATACAGAATTCAAGCAAAAGTTTGCCCCAACTATTCTATAACCCTGTTTTATTTTGTCTATTGCATTTATCACTCCCTGAAATGATTATTATGTTATTATATATGGAATCAATAGCTACATTTATAATATTTGCACCTATGTATTTACATTTATAGTATTTATATATAATGTATAATATATAAATCTATATATATGTATACATTTATAAATTCATATTTATATTTGAATGTGCTTCAATATAACATGAAATGTATTTTTTGTAAATTTCTATATTTGTACGTATTTATTATACATTCCTATGTATATATAATAAATATATGTTTATATATACATCTCATACATGATATATGGATATTTGAAACACAAAATTTGTCTATCTGGTTCACCCAAAACCTAGAAGATTGCCTGCGTATAACAGGGCTACACAAATATCTATTGAATCAATACGTGATGTTTTTCATTCAGTCGTACAACTATGCTCAGATTATCTCTGAACAAAGCCTAAATCATAAGTGCTGCAATCTCTTCTCTCACTGAAAGCCAGGTTACCTCAAATGCAAAATACTGTCTCAATAGTTCATTGGATATATTGAATTCTGTGAGCACAGAACTCAAATTCTGTTCCATTTATTCAAACTCCCAGAGAGGTGAAAAAAATCATAAAAATGTGATGTTTGTATTAGTTAAGGGACATATACGTATCAGTGTGATTCTTACAACAAACTTCTGGATTTGATAGTGTAACAATAAATACATATTCCAAAAAGCACTGAGAAGGCAAATTAAAGCAAATATGTCAGGTGAAAAGACCCAATTAATTTACATTTACCTGTTCCCATCACTTAAGAACAGAAACAGGAGATCCCCAAACATGATTTTTCCTATGGCTTGAGAAAAACAACTTCATTTTCAAATCTGCATTTAGGTTTGGCTAAAATGAATATAGCAGTTTACACTCTAATTATCTTCTGATCTGTTTAATTAAGTTGGTACTAATATTACTTTCTGTTTCTGTAGTATAAAGTTTTGCAGATGTGTTGAGTATCATAGATGACTCTTAACATTGGAAAACCAAGTTCATTCCAGTGGGCAAAGCTCAGGCTTCAAGAATCAAAACTATCTGATTTCTATCACAGTGCACTACATGATCCAAGTAAATAACTCTAATTTTCTGAGCATGAGGTGTCATTGTTTTTCATGTCACTTGTTACTTTTAAAAAATTATCATAAAAGTACAGAGATTAATAACAACAATTTAGAAAACACACAAAAAAATGCCAAAAAGAGAAATCAGTCATAGTCTCACTAGCCTCAAATACCAACTGTTAACATGTTACTTTATCTTCCTCCAGCTGGTTTTGCATGTACATATTAATAAAAAATATATACACAGAAGTATGGATATATTTCTCACAAAGTTAAAAACATAGGGTATACAATATACAGTTTTTGCATCCTGCTTCCTTTGGGGGCTATATAAATATTCATTTCTTTTATTCATAGTTTATGTGAATTGTGTGTATGAATATGACTTTAAAGGATTGCCCTAAATTTAATTACATCAATACACTATAAATTAGTAAGAGACCTTTTGTTGAAAATCGAGTCTATTGCTAATTAATAAATGATGTTTCAGTAAATATTGTTGTCCATAAATCTTTGTGTATATCACTGATTATTTCTGTGAGGTAAATTAATGTAGGTGGAATTGTAGGGTCAATTTTGTGTCTCCCCCCAAATTCATACACTGAAATCCTAATTCCCAGGTCCTCAGAAGTGACCTTATTTCAAAATGGGGTCATTACATATGTAATCACTTAAGATGAGGTCATTCTGAAGAAGAGTGGGCCGTTAGGGCCTTTAACCCAATATGATGGTGTCCTTATAAAAAGGTGAAATTTGACCATGCATTCAGGGAAAACACAGGGAGAAGACTCCATTTACAGACCAGGAGACAGACCTGGACTAGATTCCTCCCTCAAGCCCTCAGAAGGAACCAGCCCTGCTGTCATCTAGCATCTGGACTTCTAGCCTCCAGCACTGTGAAATGATAAATTTCTGTCATTAAGTCCCCCATTGCATGGTACTTTGTCATGGCAGCCCTAGTTCACTAATACAAGAATAGCTGAAATGGACACTCATTCAAAATGAAAAGAAATGAGAGGCACATAGCGGTCATTGTTCCATAGCAATATGTTCTGAAACCTGTCCAGGCGTACGTCACCAGTTTCTTAATTTGACCCTCTTGAGGTAAGATTTTTTTGTGCATCTCATCTCTGGTCTCTGAACTCTAAACTCTTCACTCTGGAACACCGTCCCTTTTTCATAAGACATGGCCCATTTTTGCAGCCGATCAGTATTGTCAGCCTGCTTTCTGCAGGAACTTAGGGGTGCACTTTTTATATCTATCACTTTTAATCCAAGTTTACAATGCTTCTGCTAGTATAATCATAGTAAATATTTTATAGGTGTTCTATAAATCTTATTAGGGTTTATTCCACTAGACAAAATCCACACCTACAAATCTCTGGCTTGGGCTGAGAGTCCGGTTTCTGTGAGACAAACTGCCTGAGGTTTGTTACACACCTTCTGGTCTAGCTGAGAAGACTTAGCATAACTCCAAATCCTTTTGAAGTTTTAACAAACAGACATACATTCACACTCGCATTTCTTCTTTATTCTGATGTTATTTCTTACATTGAGAACCTTTTGCCATCTAGAGAAGCTGAAAACAAGAAATGGTTTTATTTTCAAATCCAGCAGGGTCTGACTTCATTATATTTCTTTAAATTCTGTTTAAAAATAGACATATTACTTTATTTTAGCTAATCTGTTTCGATTGATAGCTCATCATATGTGATTACAAGAAATTAGGCATTTTCAAACTTCTGCTGAGAAATCTCTTTCCCAAACTCGCTACTTCATTAGGCATATTTTTTATTCTGTGTTACTATAGACATTTACTATAGTATTGTCAAAATCTCTGCCATTGCACAATACAAATTTCTTTTTCTTTAGCATCCAATAACAATTTTCTCACTGTCTTTAAGGCTTACTAAAGTCACCGTAGACATTCTAGTTTTTGTCCCCCCTAAAGTGCCAAAGAGAATGTGATCTGTTTCAGTTTTATGTTTTAACAGTTCTCCAATTCCAGACACTAATTTAGGTGTCAGGTACGGTTTGATCAGGGAAATAGAACCAAGAATGGATAGAATAAGGGATTTATTACACCTTACTCGTTGATAGGATCTGGTGCAGAGGATGTTTACTCTGACTCTAGCGGTATGAATAAAATTCCTGCGGGTTAGAAAGAACAAAAGTCAGGAAGAAAAACCAAAATTGAATTGAGGGAGAGTGAGGAAAAGTTGGAACCTGTAGGGACAAATTGGAATCCACAAGGATAAATTGCAAACCATCTCTCTCACCCCTTATGACCTTGATGACACTAGTGACTCACAGTGGAACTAGTGGCCTTTGCCTCAGAGCTATATACACCCACACACCTAATTTACAAACTCACAGAGGCGGAAAACATAAGATCCAGGGGAAGCTGGAGGAGCTGGAGGTCTGCAAGTCCAGCAGCGTCCCCATCATCACAAGGTAAGTCAGCAGACAGAGGTGCCAACCATGAGATGCCAGGGCAGCGGGCACCCTACACCCTTAGAGTGTAATGGCCGCTGTGCCATTTGCACTTTCCGGTAAAAACTGCTTAAATGGAAAGCGATTGGCTCTGTTCCTATAACTGAAGGCAGGAGGAGGCTACACATTGACTTAAATCTGATTTCTGTAATCATGTGCATTTCACACAATGCACTTTTTATTATGGGACTGAACTCTAAGAGGAAGCGGAATCTCTTAATGTAATGGTTTTCTCTCCATTAATAGGATAATGAAGTGTTTTTTTAAATGTATTTTCAACTTCTGCTTTGGCTGCAGGAAGCTCAGATTAAAAATGTGATGTTCATCTTTGGTCAGTGTTTTCTGCTTTAATAACCGCTTCCCCTTCAATATTGCTTTTTTTAAATTTTGATCATTATTTTAATTATTTAATACTTAATTTTGTAAGCCATCTCAAATAACTTCTGGAAGTAGGTTGAATGTAAATACAATGTGTTCTTGTGGTGGTTGTACAGAGGCTTCCAAGGCTGTTTCTCTATATCTCTCTGGTTGATCCTTTTCTGTTTTCCAGTCTCTCTGTCTCTCTCTCTCTCTCTCCCTCTCTCTCTTGCCCCTTTTCCTTTCTGTCTTGCGTGCAAACCTTACTTCTTAGACTTGAGAAAAAGATCTTGGATTAAGTTCAAGTGTGGTTATATGATATTTCAAGGGAGCAAAGTCTAAGGGCTCATTTCACTCAACAGAGTTTTCATACAATGAGGAGGATCATAGAAAGCCCTCAGAAGAAGCATGGCCCTTCCAGAGAAAACCATAAGGCAGAGGCTTCCAGTTTGCCAGCAGGCTTCAGCTTTTCCTTATCTTATTCAAGCATAAGTTAATCACATTATGCAAAACCAGGAAGAAAAGAATATGATGAATTTTAGATTCTCATTGAGAATTAATAGTCTGATACTTCCCATAAATTCAGTGCCATATCTTGAGTTCTTAATAGCGCAGTACATGACAAGATAAATTGCTACTGATTTTAAGTAAATTACAGAGTTTTACCAACCTTAGGAACAAAGCTGAAGCATGTGACATTTTCAAAGTGTTCACAAAGCAACATGAAAGAATTCCCAATTAAAGCTAAAAAAAATGGCAACCGTTAACCTACACACAGGTCTTGCTTTATATTCTTTGTAAACCATCTCCTTGCCTAGAATATTTTTGTACAGGTCACAGACATGGGGGCTGAGGATCCACACAAACATCTATACAAACACACACTCCCTCTTTCTTGTAATTTGGAGGCATCTAGCTTTATCTGGCCAAAAAGCAATATGCAAAGAGGGTCAGGAAGAATCACACACTACTGTCTTTTTGTTTTTTTAATTATTTCCTTTTCCCTCTTGGTTACTGTTCCATAGACACTAAGTTATCTCCCACAGTAACTTATGTTACCATGCCCGAAGTTACATAGTCCAAAGTAGATATTAGGTAAACAGTCATTAAACTAATTAATGATGTTGAATATAAATTGTCTTTAAATGGCGAGAACTTGTGTTTCTGTGTGTATATGTGTGTGTGTGCGCATGCATGCCTGTGTGTGTGCACGTGTGTGTGTGTGTGTGAGAGAGAGAGAGAGAAAGATATAGAGAGATGGTGAAAAAGGAGAAAATTTCATATGGTTATCACTCCAAGTGATACCACCAGCAAGAAGTGCTAGAGGTCTTTGGTCACCAAAATACAAAATAAGTGCCATGTAAACAACAGCTAGAAAACTGAAGTGATGAAAAAAATTCAGGCTCCAAGACAAAATAACAGCACAAAATTACCTATTTCCAATTCTTTTCTTATCAAAACTAACGAGATTGGAAAATCTCTCTTTTTTGCTTTTTTTTTTTTTCCTCAGCTCTTTTTCTATAGCAGAGAATAATGACCTTTATGGTTCAACAACATAGGTAGTTAGACAATGGAGTCAGGTAATCAAGAACAATGAGGGTCTGAATATTTGTGCTTGGCTGTGGAGAGAAAGATCTACTGTAAGAACTGACTGGACACAATGCAATTGAGTCTCCTTGTTTGTGGTTGTCAGGTTCTGTAGGCACTGTCAACACTGAAGTAATGGATAGTGAACCATTGCTCCCAGGGGAAATATACTGTCAGGTTCCTGAGAGCCTCTGGTCACAACATTCTCATCAGCGGATCAACACATATCTTCTTTTATGTGTATTCTTGCTTGTACATCTTAATGAATATTCATTGTTGGCTCACTAACATTAAACTCACAGCAGCAATACTGTAAGTCATGTGTGAACAAAGCTCATCTAGTACATGTTTCCTCCCTAAGGGCAATCACACTGGACAGCACTTAACACTCGATCCAGGGGCCTTCTGAAACAGCAAAATCACCAACAAAAAAACCCACAAAAATGTGGCACTAAATAGACCACAAAAAGACACTTGTTTATAGTATGAGAGATAGAACAAAAAGGTAGAGGGTCTCCTTGTTCGACCTCAGCTGGGAATGTGTGTTTCAGATTATGCACATTTTTTGGCTGCATCCACATGTGTGCAAATGACCATGAAAATACCAGAAACATTGGGGTTGGGGGTTACTGATAAATTTTAATGTTTGGGTGAATCTGAAAATACAGAGTCCATGAATAAAGAAAATTAACTGTATATACATTGGTAGGCAAATTGAGATCCCTTAATTGAATCTAATTAGGTGCTCCACATTTATAATCATGCTCCTTATGCATCAACACGGGTTCAGGAGGAAGCAGAAACAAATGGTTCCAGGACATGTTTTCTACTAAATGTGTTTTCCCATTAAATTTATGATGGGTGAGAGGCTTAAACACTTGACATAGCAAAGAGAATTCTGAAAAAAAAAAGGTGCCTATATATAGTTTAAAACCCAATGGCATAAATGGAGAACATAAAATGGTAATTGACAAGTGAAAACAGCAATCAATGAAGCCTTTTGAGGAAAGCTTTCCCCAATGATAGTTTAGTGGTGTTTGAAGTGTCCCTGGGATGGTGAGGAAAGCTTTTCCCAATGATAGTTTAGTGGTGTTTGAAGTGTCCCTGGGATGGTGAGGAAAGCTTTTCCCAATGATAGTTTAGTGGTGTTTGAAGTGTCCCTGGGCTAGTGAGAAGCATTAGACACCAATTATGAAGGAGATATAATGATCATCTAACTGGGAAAAACTTGCAGGTTATCTGGATCTTGCTTTTGGATAAGGCCAAAAAAAGAAAAGAAAAGAAAAAAGAAAGAAAATCCAAAGAAGTGGAAGGGTCCCTAGATTCACATCTTAGCAACGCCTAGGAAGTTTCAGTACAGAACTTTATTTGAAAGAGCTAATTATAGCCAGGCCAAGCAGGCTATAACCAAACTAAACATTGCTGAAAATCTTAAACAATGCAGTGAAAACAATGAAGATACGACAACAGGGAAACACTCTCTAATGCAGGTATTTTTATACCCATTTGATACCAAAAGGATTTTGCTGAGTTATGAATTGTTACAAGTGTTGCATAAATGAAATTACTGCACAGATTAAGAATAAGGCACAGAAAGTGGTACATAATATTCAACATATGGTAGTTATTGCTATTTTCACTCTGGTTTTGAATGAAGAGAACAGAGAGGCTTTGAGACTACTTTGTCCTGGCAGGTTTCTGACCAGGAATAGGCATTGTAATGGACTTCTCCATTGTAGGAGAGCCTGCTATCTGCCATATGCTTATTCTCCTTTTCCTTTCTAACAGACCCCGACTGAAATACTACCCTCCAAGCTTTGCTGCAGAAAATGTGGCCATGTGCCCGAGTTCGGGCCAATCAGGCACAAGCGGAAATCTCTGGGAGGGATTTCCTGGAAGACCCTTTAAATGGAACTGAGACATTGGAGTACTGTTTTCCTTCCTTATTCTTCCACGTGACCACTCTTGTGGGTATTTTGAGAGTAGAGGGCACGGGTTACACCCAAAGATCTGAGGAGCACAAAGTTAAAAGGAGACTGACTCCCGACTGAAATTGTGATTCCTCCCTAAGAACAGGAGACTGCTGACCTCCAGTAAGAACAACAAATAAACCTTAAATTGTTTAAGCTGTTGAATTTAGGGTTTCTGTTACTAGCAGCCAAATTCACTTCCAGGGATGCTACTATGCCTGACTAGAGCTCAGGAGGATCTAGTAGGTATGGGTGTGGAATGTACTCAAGACTTTTGACCTTGTTAGGAAATACAAGTGGCAAGTTCTAACATAGAATGTGGGACCTTACACTGTTCTGTTGGTGCTTTTGCATGATCATCAAAATCATGATCATGGTGGCATTGAGTCAATAGAAGTAGAAATTTGAGAAACAGTTTTCTCTTCTTTTGTATGTTGAGTTCAACATAGAACAATTCATGCCCAAAACTATGGCACACATATTTCTTTCAGTTGGGTGAGAGTTTCCTGGTTTTATGGTCAGATATTTGATTCTGTATAATCTCGTCTAAAATGTCAACTGTAAATAGATATTGAAGTGATCCAGGATATGGTCTCCCGATAAAATTAAAGTCACTTAGGTGAGTGAATTATATCTCTCTTTTAAGTCGGTTGCCAGTTCTTCCAGGTATTACTTTATATGCCCCCAGCAGTTTGACCCGGCTTCGAAAGATAGCCTGAGTTCAAACTTTCTGCCTCTTGGCCTTAATGGTGAATGACAGCAGACCCCTCCCAATTACTGAAAAGAATGTTGCAGATTTCCTGTTTAACAAATTATGGTGAAGATGGGCAGAGGATGAGGCGTCAGTGATCCTACCTATGAAAATATGGTACATGGCTTTGCTAAAAAAGGATAAAGATGAAAGGTTTCTAAGTGGCTGCATATCTATCCATTGTTTAGTGCAGACGGTGCTGACTCACTGTCTTTAGGGCAAGGGGAAATCCTGTATTTCCCTCTCTGGGACTTTTGGCTTAATCTTGCTTAAGAGGGGCAGACATTTCATTGTCCTGCTGGAGCCTTGGTGTCACTATTCTTGACACACTTGTGCCTGGTTTCAGGTGGCCTCTATAAATCACGTCATTGGAACTTGGGGCATAACTTTTTTTCTCTTCTGTTTGGATACTGGCTAGTATTGTGTTTGTATTGTGTGTTTGTATGTATGTATTGTGTATGTGCATATGTCTGTCTTCCTATTCACTAAGACAATTCAGCTAGGTCTTCATGGCGACATCCTTCCAAGTTCACCTGCCATTTTCAAGAAGAATTATTCACTTTTTTAATCATATTAGGACAACTCCATACTACAAAAACTCCAGCTACTTATTTCATCATATTAAGAAAATACTATATAAATTTACAATATCATTTACAATATCATGTATTCAACACTACGCTCATCAATTTACAGAAAGGAACCCTCCCCCCCAAAAAATTAAGATATAGCATCTGCCTTAAATGGATGAAAAGAGTGAGACAATCAACTTGAGAACAATATGGCCTAGAACTCAGGAAACTCCCCAGTCATTTGACTGCAAGTGAAAACCACAAAGGATTCAATGAGAAGTCAAATGGACTAAAGTACTGGAAGAATTCACCAACAAGGTAGGTGGCTTGAGGGCTTATAGTTTATGTAGATTCTAAATTAGGAGGGGGAAAAAGGCAATTCCAGCAAGAATCACTGTATTCAAAAGTTTGGGATCAAAACTACTTGCTAGCAGGGATCAGTCAACTAAAACCCTGTCTGAAAAAAAGAGAATTTGCAGAGAGCCAGCAGCATTTTAAATTGTTTAGGTGAGGCTACATTTTGGAAAGTGTTTCAGTTTAATCCACTGGAAAACAGAGAATCTTTAGAGATGCTCAGGGACAAAACAAAACAGTGTTTAAGGAGAAAGTTGGCAAATGTTCATTAACTATTAATATAATGCTTACAAAACAAATGAATAATAAAATTAAAATTTAATGTAAGGATGTTTAAAATTACTTAAAAGGATAAGCAGTTTACTTACATTAAAGGATCTATTTATGGACAATTAAGATGCTATGTCCAAATTACAGAATGATGAAATTGGTGGAACAAAAATTTCATGAGTTTGAGCCCCACATCAGGCTCTGTGCTGACAGCTTGGAGCTTGCTTGGGATTCTCTCTCTCCCTCTCTCTCTCTCTGCCCTTCCCCCACTCACGCTGTCTCTGTCTCTCTCAAAATAAACAAGTAAGCAAATAAATAAACAAACTTAGAAAAAACATTTTGTAATTTAAACTTAAGCTGAGTTCTTCCACTAGTTGCTTTGAATTAGGGAGTCATAGTAAACAAACTCTGGCCTTATGCTCTAAGTTGTAGTTGAGTTGGGGGCCATGCTGCCCATGCCCATTATATAATTTGTCTTCCAGTTCAGCCACTTCAGACAGTCATTTGTACTTGACAATTATTTTGTCCAAAGTTCAATTCTTTGATAACTGTGAATTAATTTGGCTTGTTACTGTTTCTGTCCCTCTACCTTCCCCATCCAGCTAATTTTTGTTTAGTGTATTATTGCTTATTTCCTCAGGTTCAGCACTCTGCTCTGTCCTTTAACTCTTGTAAAATCTGATGGATTTAATCTTTCTTATTTGGTATCTTGGCTATTTGCTGTGGTGCTACTTCTGAGTAGCACTAGCTCTCTGGCTTTCACAGTTCATTTTGAGAGCAGTCTAACATTACACAGTTTTCCAGTGTTCACCTGTTGGGTATTGTGGATGTCACTCAGGGCTGTCTTTCAGAACTCCCAGCTTGCGAAGTAATGGCCAGTAGGTTCAACCACAATAATTTCCAATAATTTTAATCATTACTATATGAAATACTTTTATTCAAGGACTTTAAATGTAAAACACAGTCATCTCAGTAATAACCAGGTCAGATCTCTGGATATAACTTCACTCAACCTGAAAAAGAAATGGTGATTTCATTCTTAATTTAGGGAATGTTTTGGCTGTATATAACCTTTTAGTTTCCAGATTTTCCATTTGCATGTTCTCTTTATCATTTGCATAGTTATATATTGAAGAGTCTTGCTCTCACATCAAAGTAAGTTTTGAAGTTAAAAGGTTTTATTGTCATTAAGTCTCTTTCGCTGACAGATTTGCATTGCCAGTGGTAAGACAGAGTGGGTCTCAGCCCAGGAAGAAGGATCTGGGAAAGACAGACAAGACTGACCTTGTAATTGCTGGGAAAAAACATGTAGCATCTTCTAGTTCAATCTTTTCAAAATATACCTTTTTATCTGCTTGAATTAGAGGAGCAGTTTCTCTGTTGTAGTGCACCACATTGTACTGATTCATTCACCCATTGTAAATTGGTTGAATCGTTAGCCAGGTGATTTAATTCAATCTCTATTCCCCTCCTTTACCTGTGGATGGGAGGTTGGACTGACCTCACAAGGCTCAAAGTCCCAACCCTCTAATCACACAATAGATTTTTCCAGCATGGCCAGCCCTACACTGAGCTAGCTAGGGGCTCCCCAAGAGTCATCTAATCAGCATAAACTCATGTGTGGTCTCAGGGGTCTACAATGAATAACAAAGACACTCCAGTATCTTGGAAAATTCCAAAGATTTAGAGTCTTCTTCCCAGGAACCAGGGAAAAAGACCAGTCAAATTCTTTATTATACAACAGGATTCAATAAATTTATTTACATTTGTTAATGTTATTACTCCGTTGAGGATCATAATAACTTTGTAAAGCAGAGAGAATTTTTAACATAAATCTTCACCCTGTGTTTTTTAGAGGTGAGAAAAGAGTGCAGATTGAGGGTGTGTTCAGTTCAAGATAAACCTTCTGAGACTCTTTGGGAAACCAAATACTTTTAAGCAAGTAAAGAAGAATGCTAGCCATTTCACACATTCAATTTTTACATTTGTAAGCAAAAGAGTAAAGGGGCTAATATTGTCATAACTTTGCATGGTGACAGGTGTTAACTATACTTACCAGGGTGAGCTTTCCATAATGTATATAATTATTGAATCACTATGTTGTACACCTAAAATTAATGTAATACTGTATGCCAAGTATGCTTCAATGAAAAAGGAAGAAAATATTATAAAGCTTTTTAAAAAAGACCAGAAGGGCTAACTGTAGCATATTTCTGTAAATTAAGTCAAACTAAAAAAAATGTGTGCTTGAATTCTCTGCTAATTACATATAACAACTGTTAAAAAATAACTTCCGTGCAAAAGCTGATTAATTCATTTTTGGAAGAGAAAATAGAGATGGAAGGTAAGCCAGATCCTCCAAAAATACAAGGTACAGATGTTTGGCATATGCTGTTTACAACCATTATCACTGGTGGCAACCAAGGAAAATGAACTCTTGTCAAAATGCCCTGGGTTTTGCTGTATCACTATAGCTTTGATTTACCTTATATTTTTCCCAGAGAAGCAATAACAGACTTATAAAGATTACATTAGCATTTTTATACCTTTGTAACAGTGGGTCTGATGATGGCTTTGCATCCTATTAAACAAAAATAAAGACATTTGAAAAGTGTTCTGCTACAGTTTTAAGATATAAGAAGTCTCAGGGTTCACTTATTTACCCAGATGGATCCTGACTCAGCATATGAGTGACACAGGGAATGAGACCTGCCTCACAGTGGAAGGTTGCAAAGTAGAGGCTTTTGAAAAGGATTCTGAATAGAGTATCTCTTCAGGCCTTTTTCCTTCAGACAGTTAGACAATTCCATAATATTTTATATTTCAGACAATTGAGGCCCAAAACTAGGTAACTTCCTCAAAGTTATGGGGTAGATCTTGTTTAAATAAGAATGATGTAAAAACAAGTAAGCCTGAATTTCCATGAGTTTAAAACATTTCTCAGCAATCCATCTACTTTCTGTGAAAGGATGTGACAGAGACGGTTAGAAACTATTTATTAGATAACCATGACCTCTCTGAAAAAAGGCAGTTTTTTTCAGACATTCCAAGTTGCCTATTTTGTATCACATTTAAGTACACACTTCGCTTCTCAGGTTGTTTGTATCAGAGTAACATGATTTATTTAGGTGATTATCTTAAAGTTTTAAAAGAAACTGCTCCTTCGGTGGTGTTGGAAACACTTTGTTAATATAATGTGTCAGAGTCATAAACCACCAAAGGGGACTGTTTGGTTACTATGCAACTTGGAGAGGAACTCTGAGACAGATTATTTTCTTCTGTTTCTTGGAGAAAAGACTGTAGAGAAAGCCTGGACCTAAAGACAGAGATAGCCTCAAACCAGTACAGAAGATCCAGGTCATTTCCACTTCTAGGTAAAGAGGAAGAGAAGGTGAGGTAAAACCATAAGCAATGTAATTGGTTGCCCTTGTGGTATAAACATAGAGTCCCTAAAAAGCCACTTTTTTGGTAGGCTCTGATTTCTGCAGAATTTTACCCTAACATTGACTAGCTGTCTTATCCACAGTACTTCACAAGGTCTGTTTGTGACTCAGGTCCTTGTCTATAAAGCTCAGGACTTTTTTTTAAATTTTTTTAATGTTTATTTATTTTTTTTGAGAGAGAGACACACACACAGAGTGTGAGCAGGGGAGGGGCAGAGAGAGAGGGAGACACAGAATCCAAAGCAGGCTCCAGGCTCTGAGCTGTCAGCTTAGAGCCTGACGCAGGGCTCGAGCTCAGGTAGCTGTGAGATCTTGACCTGAGCCAAAGTCAGACACCCAACCGACTGAGCTACCCAGGTGCCCCTAAAGCTCATGATTTTATAATGGAACATTTAAGATGGACACATGATTCATGTTTTTCATGTATAAGCAACTCATATAAAAAGAGGACTACTTAACAGATAAATCGGTACATGGTATGTAAATGGAAATTTATAAAAGGATAAATGTAATTAGACATTAAGTATATTATTAGTGATTATCAAAATCATTAGCCGTTTTTATGTACCAAATTGTCAAGTATATAATAATAATGAATGCTCAGATCATTCTTACCTTACTGTAGTAGTTAGAAAGCAAGATGATAATAAGTATGAGTCATTTTTAAAAGTTTTATATTTTTGAAACAGAAAGCCCACATTTAAGAATTTATATTATGTAAGAGATGTACAAAGACACTGTTGAAAATGAGCATTCACTGCACTGAGATTTGAAAACGATATTCCTTTCTAACTATAGAGAAATCTTAAATTATAGGACATCTTTAAGATAAAATATTTATATGCTGTAATTAACATCACATTCTCAAAGAATAATTAGCATGTGGGAATATATTCATGATATATTAAATGCAAAAGACAAATTTCAAAAAAGGAGTATGATTCCTATTTTGCTATAAAAGATGATAAGCATAGGAAAAGTCCTGGAAACATAAGCTAACATTTTAACACCAGGTGTCTCTAGGTCTAAAAATACATTTTGATTTTTATATTTCTCTTAATTCTTCACTTTATTTAAAAATAAAATGTGGATTACTTTTAGAGTCATAGAAGACAAAGAAAGTTATTTTAAAAAAAAAAGCTGGGATAGAGTAGAATGATCTCTAATAGCCTCTCATTAACAAAACTTCATGATTCATTTTTTGGACTGAAAGAGCATATTAACACATTTGTCACTCACCAATCAGTCGATAGGGATTTGTTTTGCATGTTAGCTAGTCCTTCATGACTGCCTTTAAAACTTACTAGAAGTGAGGAAATATGCATCTTGATTTGGGAGAAAATGGAGTCCAAAATTTTAGGAAGCATTACAGCTTTATTGGAGGCACCGCAGCACAGACTAAGTGCTGGCCTGGAACTGGGTCTGCAGGGGCAGAAGACACTCTTTTTCTGTTGTTCTTGTCAAATTCTGAGTGCAAAGCCTTGACAGATATCATCTGGTAAAGCATACATCCAATTTTTAACACCCACAGTAATAGATACATTTTACAAAGCAACTCAGCACACTCAAGTGAAGATGAGTACATGTGCAAGCACACACACACACACACACACACACAAATGGAACAAAAGTTCCAACCACATACAAAAACTTACCACTCTTACCACATACTGATAACGCTGGTCTATTTCATTATTAAAAAGATCTGGTAGAATAACATAGAACTTTGCATTGTTAAGGGAAGTCACAATATCATAAACACACACAAAAAAAATCTAAGCACTGAAGATAGAGGGAAGATCCAGATTCTCCAAAGTGAAGCAAACTCATAAGGTAAGAGTGAAAAAAAATGTTTGAGCTTTTATTCATATTTATTATATTGATTTCTATTTGTCCATCTTATTTATATATTTATATTAGTAATACACACATATAATTTATAAATAAACATATAAATTAGCATAGTATGGAGAAGTGTGCCCAAATTATTTTTTCTTTGATAGGGTTTTGTGGTCAAAACGTATGGAGAACAGAATATGGTGTATATGTGCAAAAAGAGTTGAGAGGAGAAGAGATTTCTGGAAGTACATAATTAGGAAAGTTCCCCAGAGTAGAATATTATTTTATTTGAGCCTTTAAAGATGGATTATATTTGGCCAGATATATGTGTAAAATATGTCATATAAAAGTTTGATATTCAGAGGATCAAGTTACAGGGCAATGGGCAGAGGGACCCTGGAGAATACCAAAAGAGATGGGACTCAAATCTTCAGACAAACCACACAGGAAAGTAGGGGCAGAGAGGAGATCGGAAAGTTTCCCTTCCTTTTAAGGACACCAGGGCTAGGGGGTTATGGATGGTTTCTGAAGCCCTTTTGTTACTGGTGCCTTAGAAGTTGTGGTGCATGCCTCCATTTACTCATCCAGATTTATTCTCCATTCATCTCTATCTGCTTCATGACCCAGAAAGGCCCAATTTGAAATGTGTGATCTATTTCTTGGGACCCAGATTGACAGAGGAGCAAAACAGGTGGGGTGGAATCCTAGAAGGCAGAATGTGGAAGAACTGGAGTCTGAGCACTTGAAGGCTGGCAGCACAGGAAGAGAAATGCATGTTAGTGTGGGATGCAAATAAAAGATTTATCATTTCCAAAAGTAATCATATGCAGAAAGGTCCTAAGGAGGCGAGTGCACTCACTGTAAGGTATTACTCTCCACCCCACCCACCCCACCCCCCACATCCCCACTCTCCTACCTGCCCCCAGCCCAGGAAAAGAACAATGAAGAGAAGGACAGATAGAACACTTCAAAGGTTCTGGCTGTGTCCAATTTCCTGGTCTGGTGGTTGATTCACAGGCATTCATGTATTTTTATAGACTCATCTGTATGTTTATGCTTTTCATAATTAAATAAGTGGAGGAAGAGTGAATAAGGATATGCTGAACAAAATCACCCAGGATTCCTGTCAACATCATATCTGATATGTTTTACATACTATTTTCTGTTATTTGATCTTCATCCCAGGACTATGAGGTAGAAACATTCATCCTTTATTTCAGACATTCTCAAGAGTGTGGGAAAGAGGTATATATTAGATGGCAGTATTCTATGAAACGACTTAACCAGAAAAAAATATCGTGAAAGATTGCCCAGATTGTGATGTCTCACTTTGCAAAACATCCTTACTTTGCATCTCAAATCAATTTGTGAGCCAAGAGTGTTTTTAATAAGTAATTATCTTTTTTAAAAGAGTCTTTAATCATTAACAGGAAATTTTATACTTCAGTGAATGCAAACTCAAAAAACTATTGCCAACCTGTGAAGCAACCTTAAAATATTTACCATATTTTTACACTCTGGCTTTCAAAAGCAAAGAAAATTTCCAATTTTTCTCAGTTATCAGAACAAAATAGAATGCTTATAAAAAACTAAGCAGGATGAAGTTTGGCATTATATTTGGTTTCTAAACAGAAAGTTCCCCAGTACATATGTGCATAAAGTCCCCTTGAGAGTGACCTAGCAACAGTGAATAGTTTCAAGGATAAAAACAGAAAACTGTTTATTATACTCATTCCCTACCAAGAATACAAATGAGTAGAGACGTTATTATTAAACCTCTTTGAATTGGAGTTTTTCTCCAACAACTCACATTTACTACTGTTAGTTTCATTTTAAAGTCAATGTGAATTCAGATGTGAGGAAGGAAATGCTTTATTCATATGAAATTTCTGCAGTGATTTATACACGAGTGCTTCAGGCAAAAAGTGAGATGAAAGCATTTTATTCCCCATTTAGAATTCTTTTCCACAGTTCATAAGTAAAATTCCTTCTCACTGTGGTTGAGTTTAAACTCACTTAAAGTCCTAAAAAAAATCATGGAAGAGGTACTCTCTACTTGGACTCGGTCCCATCCTTCTACAGAAGTTGCTTAGACAGAAAGTTCAGAGAAAGGGATATAGGAAAGTCACCAGGATATATAGTAGCCTCACTTGATTTCCATGGTGGATCATTAAGAACAACCACAGGGGATTGGATTATGGAGAACCTTGAAAACTCGACTGAAAATTTAGTATTTTCCATTTATCTGCAGTAAATCATTAATATATTCTTAAAAAATAGAATAGTCCAGTACATGTAGTATTTTAAGAGAGTTAGTCTGATAGTGTACCAGTTAAATTGTGTGCGGAGAGGACACATTTGGAGTAACCCACAGCTGCAACAATAAAGGAAGGACTGTGTAATTATGAGGTGGGACAAACAGGGAGATAAGCTTGAAAGGTAATTCAAAACTTCAAAGACAGTAGAAGACTCTGATGGAAATATGGACATATAATGGGATGGAAGAATAGGGCATAAAGAGGGCATAATTGCAAAGCTTCCTGCCTTCAAGATCCTAAAGATAGATAGTGGGCACAGCAAGACTGTTGGGAATGTGTTTGTGATTTGCATTTTGATTTGAGTGAGTTTGCTTTGGGCCTGTGGGGTTTGTGATGGCCATGGAATATCCAATGAGAAGCATTTAATAGGAATGGTAGTCATCTATGTAAATGTATTGACAGTCACTAATTCCACAAAATAATTAGAATGAGAGAGAAGAGGAGAGAGGACAAGAAAGACCTTTGGTAAAAGTAAAAAAGTGTACCATGAAAGCAGAGTGAAAGAACAGCAAGAGAAGTAGGAGAAGAAAGCAAACGGGAATTCTATGGAAACAGAGACAGAAGAATCTTAGGAAGTAGGTGGATACCAGGGTCACACCTTTCACTGACGTCAAGGGCATGAAAGTTCAGACTAAGTCACTGTGTAGGGCAGTTGTGTTCAATGGAGTAGTTACAGAGAAAGTTGAAGGTAGAGCAGAAGACAGCTAAAGGAAGGTGTTGGATGTAGATCACAGTAAATGAACAGGGACAAGAAGAAAGTAGAAGGCATCGAGTAGATTACAACTACAGAAACAGCAGGGTCAACTGGAAGGGTTTATTTTAGGACTTGAGAGTCTTGGGGCATGGGAACACTTTTGAACCTGGGGTGAAACAGCCACACATTTGGAAATACAGTATGTGGAGTATCATGGGCCTGAAAATGGCTCCAATGCTGTAATCTGATTTCTGGTTTTCTATTTGTGGCTTCAGTGGATGAGTTTCAGAGACCAGCTCACATGATAAGAGAAAGAAAAATGCTAAAATACCCTTCGTACTCCATTTCACTGTAAAAGGCAGCCTTACCACCCCCTTCTAACTGGTTAGAAACCGGCATCTTCAGAGCCTACTTACTTCCTGCTCAAACTGTGAGGGTAGACTAAAACCAGATGTGTTGTGACCTTATCAAAACCTACACACAGGCAGGAGGCCATAACATACTGTTTCAATACAGCCCACGTGTCACTAATACAGGCTTTCATTTTCCATGATGTGCCGAAGGGCTGGGGCCCAGCCAGCTGCGAGAGCCCCAGGCTAGAATTTTACAAAGAACCTGCTACCCTAAGAGAAAAGCCTGTGCCACGGACAGATAAGTCACGGAGTGGCCATTCTTCCACATGGAGATGTTTCACCTTAAAGCTTAAACCACCTAGAAGAAAAGTGACATATAATTTTGACCCTTTTCAATTTTCTCATAATGAAAAGAACTCATGAAGATGGGTCCCTGAAAGGTCAGCTTTGAAAAACTGGAAAAGACAAACAAAATAATATTTTGTTTTCTTTTTTTTTTTCGACATGACTCAAGTAACAGACTCCCTCCACTTCCCTTGTGGTTCAGCTCCACCATCCAGTGTATCTCTCATTGGGAATTTTATTTTCTTTTAAATGCAGCTTTGACATTTTTCTTAATTTGTTTCCATCGCTTCTTCTAGACCACCCTGAAAATGTTTTTCTTTTATTTTCTATTCCCTCTCTGTCTCAGACACACAAACACACACACACTTGCACACACGTGCACATGCACATGCACACACATCACAATCTCTCTCTCTTCCTTCTCTCTCTCTCTCTCTCTCCCCCCTTGATTTTGAAGAATTTCAGCTATGTTTCATTTCTCGCCTTCAAATTTCAATTCGACAAACATGCACTGAATACCAATTCTGCAGTAATCAGCCATTTATTATTGTTTTATATTGAAAATAGCTGTATTGCTTTGGGGGAAAAATAAAGGGCTTAAAGATAGAAAGGAGAAAAATGAAAGAAGATCTTTCAGATTCCCACCATTCAAATATAACCGAATTAACCATTCATTAGCTATTTCTTCAGACATATTTATAATATATATGCTTATAACTTTGTAAAATGGAATCATATAGATTTCCTATAAGGAGCTTCTTTCACTCACTATGCTGTGAATATCTTTCCTAGTGAAAATGTATCACAACATCATTTTTCATAGTTAAATCATGTTACATGATACACATTCACTAGATCATCTAAGTTCCTATGACTTCTTTTTCTTATTTGAATTTCCAGAAGCAACCTTTGACATACATAGTTTTTCAGTTTTTTCTCTAGGTGCTTATTGTTTGTCAGTAGGTTGCTAACTCTTTTCCCTGATGCTTCCTCTTCCTACCCCAGATTGGCTTATAAGGGCTTGAGAGTGATTTAAAAAAAAATAATGTTTTATTTTTTATTTTTGAGAGAGAGAGAGAAACAGATCATTAATGGGGGAGGGGCAGAAAGAGAGAGGGAGACACAGAATCTGAAGTTTCCTTCAGGCTCCAAGCTGTCAGCACAGAGCCCGACATGGGGCTCAAACTCATGGACCAGGAGATCATGACCTGAGCTGAAGTTGGATATTTAAACGACTGAGCCACCCAGGCACCCCGAGAGTGATTTTTCATACAAAGATCTTTCATGGAAGCCACATTTTATGGGCTGCTCCAAGCAGATGAGATCACAGGGTGGAAGTTACACACAGGAAGATTATAGTTCAACACTCAGAAGTATGTCCAGAAATAACTTTATTAAATAAATGGAATAGTATAGATTTAAAAGTGTGCTGAAAGTTGATAGCCCAGTAATACCAAACAAATACCATTATTATACTGTAATTATGGGAGGATCTGCTTCATTGGTGAATTCTTAGGTCTCTTTGTACTAAAGGCAGATGAACACTTTCAGCAATTACAAGACATGTTCTTAGGTGAAATTTGAGAAAGCTAACCTCTTATATATTATTCTCCTATAAGTTTCTAAGGTTCCAAAATGGAGCTAGTATTGAATTGCTCTTTAACCTCACCACCATTTCCTTAAATCCTTCCCCCCTAAGGTCTTATTTTTTTATGTTAATTTATTTATTATTGACAGAGTGATCAAGGTAGGGACAGAGAGAGAGGGAGACAGAGAATTTCAAGCAGGCTCTGACCTCACAAACCATGAGAACATGACCTGAGCCTAAATCAAGAGTCAGTTGCTTAACTGACTGAGCCAGTTAAGCAAGCCTCCCTGGTATTTATGCTATAATAAGGGATTTTGGAATATTTTAATTTTGCCAAATCCTTGGCAGGTAGGTAGAGAGAGAGAGAGATTTGGAGGGAGGGAAGACTTATGGGTGTCCCTTTAAATCATAACTTTTCTATTTATATGTACCCAACTCAGATTTCATGTGTCTCACATGGGACTAACTCTCCTCCTAAACTCTCCTCCTATGTACACACACACACACACACACACACACACACACACACAGAGGCACACGCATCCAGAGTTTTAGTCCATAAAATTTTCTAGTTTGGGGGATTATTGGGTGGATGAAGAAGAAATAGCAACAGGGAGAGACATGTATATTCCATTAGTCCATTATATCCCCAGTTATGAATTATGAAAAGATAGGATATGCTAGACATTGAGGCACATGGAAATAAAAGTTGTCAATGCAATCATTGGGGTGGGAGAGCTTGGACAATTCTGTCTTAAATTCCCTACAACAACCTCAAGGAAAGATGTCTTTCCAAAAAAGCTTCCTTGCCCAGCAGCTAGGGACCAGGACCCACCAGCATGCACACATAGAGTCTCAGCTATGGTGTCCTTGTCAATGTTCATACAAATAAATTAATGGAAAGTAGGATTACCCTGTCAGTTAAGAACGGTCTCATTATTGCAGAAAGAATATTTATACTTGGAAATTTAATATTTCCCAAAGTAGAAACTTTTTCAAATAAACTCTTGACTTTTTAATAAAAGAAATAGTGTCCTCAAATAAGGAGGAAAATGTACAAATTTTCCCACTGGTGAACTTTTTGTGACCTCTGAGCGTGCCTTTCTTTCTTTTTCTCCCTTTCTCTCTTTTCTTTCTTTCTTTCTTTCTTTCTTTCTTTCTTTCTTCCTTCTTTCTTTACTATGGTCATAGGTTTTGCTTTGTTTTGTTTTACTTTTAATTCTAGTGTATTACAGTACTATACTATATGTAATACAGTATTATATTAATTCAGGTGTACAATAGAGTGATTCAACATTCCATGTATTACTAAGCACTCATGAAGATAAATGTACTCTTCGTCCCCTTCACCTGTCTCACCCATCCCCCCACCCACTGAAAGAACACGCTGCAATAAAAATGAAACCATGTATGTGCAAGTGCTTTGAAGACATAAAGGCTGCCTGCTGTTTGTCAATGACAGTGATGGTCTTTATCTTCACTGTCCTGTGAAGTCTTCAGGGTGTGAGGAAGAGTTAGGAAAAGGAAGGATCTCCCAGAACAGAAAGAGTTTGCATTTGTATGGAACTTGAGTTTCCTTTTAAAATTGCTCCATAACCTGAAATAGTGATGATTCTCTTCTTTTCAAAATATCTGCAATGGTTTTCCATAACTTAAGGCTGGTGCTTTTACCTGGGGTAACTTACCTCCAGGGTTATTGGGCTGTAAGTACAAGGTACTTAAAGCTCCAAGATAAAACATTTGCCTACAGCTTAGATTTCTTGGAATTTTTCATAAAAGAATGTAATAATTGTTATAATAAAATGAAATAGGTATTATGAGTAGTATACAATATTGATATACATCATTTGATTTTATTTTAAAAATTATCTATGTAAATTATCATAAAACTTCAAAACTTTTTTCCTTTACAGTCAAATGACAATAGAAGCATTCACATATTCAAACTAGCCTTGGAGATGCTTCTGTGGAGAATTGGGAGAGGCATTAACCTAAGCATAGAGCACAGACTCCCACCCTGGTACTCAAAATCCTTCATAATGTGCTCTCAAATTCTTCTTCAGATTTTTTCCACTACCCTCTATCTCAAATCTGAACACCAGCTGGCAAGTTCACCCCCTCACTATTCCCCAGACACATCAAGCTCTACAATGCCTCAACTAGCTTTTTTCCCTTCCAGCATGTTCCTTTACCTCTACTTTTCCTTGACTTCTGGTTTTTAAATTTCAGCTCTCCTTAACTCTTCAGCAGCCCCCAATCCCTTAGTGGTTATCCTCTCCTCTGTCCCACATCTGTACCTATTTATTTTTCATGTTATTTGCCACTAGTGACAAAATACATTGCTTACTCTGAAAACATACAACTTCTTGTTTCACTTATATTTATTTTCTTCCCAACTTAAACTGAATATTCCCCAAAGGTAGGGCTTTTAATATTCTTTATAAATCTCAGCACACTGTGAACCACATAGTGATATAGGTTACAATAAATGGACAACATTTTAGAGATCGTTGAGTCTGAATTTCGCATTTTACATAAGATGAAAGAAGCCAAAGTTAGAAAGGTGACCACTGATTGAATGAATGAGAGAAACAAAATGAGGAAACTTGGAGGATAAGACAAGAGTGATGTTCATGGAGTCCTTCTCCTTTTAGTTCTGTTAGAGGTTAGCTTTACATAATACCCTCAAGTATTAAGAGAGGTGGGAGGGACTGTTGCTTAGTCTATGGCACACAGATTAGGTCAGAAATAAGGAATTTTGTCTAATAGAAAGGATTGTTCCGTTTGTTTCACTCTGGCCTCTGGGGATCTTTCATGCTGATCTGAGAGAAGTCTGGCATTTCCTGACAGGAGGAGGCACCACATTCTTGCGATTTCCCTCATCTATACTCAGCACTAGTTTGGCCTTCATTTTTAGTGTGGCTTTATTTTTGGATTTCTACCCATTCACATGCAAAACCATAAATCCCATACCAACCCTCTGAAGATTTCTTTACAGCCTTCTCTGTGACTCTTACATCACCACTACATTTGTTTGTTCAGGTGTGTCAAGCCTCCTTTATATAGCATGATGTCATTTGAGAGGCTGGTGGAGGGCGAAAGTTGAAAGAAAGGCAGATGTTGGAGGGGGGAAATGAGGCTTATAACTACCAATGTACAACCCAAGAGGGAAGGCAAAATGAGGACTTCTTTATTCACTCCCCTTTCTCTCTAGGAGAATAATAGCCTTGGTCTATGCATCCTGTATTTGTTGACTCATTGAACGTTCACAGCAATCCGGGAGAGATAGGCACCCTTATAATCAGAAATGGGGGCCCAGAGAGGTTATAACTCAACCAAGGGGGCCAGCTTAATAGGGGTCAGCACCAGTATTTGTACCCAGGGGTTCCAGTTCCATAGCTATGCTTCCATCTACGATGGACACTACTTTCAAGACCAGGAGACATAGCTGACCTCCCTAATACATTGAAACAAACACAGGGAGTCACATAAAGTGAGGAGACAAAGGAAATGTGGCATTTTTGCATTACCTGGCCCATGCTGACCTCTCCCGGACAAGCCTGGCTTGTCAGCACTCTACAGGGATTCTCTCATCACATTTGCCCACCACCCAGACTAGCCTAGCCTATCTCATGGTCTTTGAACCTTCTGGAGATCTCAGCTCAGATATGTTGCCATGATGGAAATTCATACAAAGTTGAGTCCTCTCAGTCATATCCTTTTAGAACCCTGTGCTCTTTGCCCATCACAGATTTGCACTCTACACCAAGTGTATAGAACAGTGTTGGACCTAAGCAGCCATGGAATCACTAAATATTGGATGACTACATATGTTTCTATGTTGGTATTTGACTTGCTTTTTCAGCACAGCAAGTTTATTTTTATGAGTGTGTTTTTTAACAATAACTAGCATGGTATGGTGGAAAGATCACAGGCTATGGAATTAGACACACCTGAATTTAAATTGAGCTGTTGTGTTTTGGTTGTCTAGATTCAGATGAAAGAGATGTCAGTTGCTAACCTTCAGTTCCCACTTCCTTTGATCTTTCTGTTGAACACTCACTTTTACTTAAAAGTGTTCCCTGCCACTCTTATGATTCTCTTTCTAAATCTCTGAGAACTTCCTCAGTTTTCTTCCCTTTGCCTTCAAAGTGCTCTTCTGCATCCTCTCCTCATTTTATATCTTTATACAATGTTTTATTTTCTCTTGTGGTTCCAACAGCCCAAACCTGAATCTTTCTACTGCTCCATTAGGATCTCCATGAGAGATTAACGCCAGGACCATGCTGTGTGATGTCCATCCATCACTTGTAATTTCTGTATAGTTTAAAGTTTAAGGTAATATTTTAGTGAATTACTTATGGTTTATACCCAAATGCCATGGGAAATGTATTTGGCACAGTCTTAGCTCAGATTCACTTACTTTGTTATAAAAACAATTCCTGCGCATGCACAATCTACAATAGATGGCTGCATATATTATCTAGTGCAAGAAGGAACGTCTAATATTTCACTGAGTGATCACAGAGATAAGAAATCCCTTCCAGTCCATCCATAGAAATTATTGAGTTTGAATACAGTCCTCTTCACTCAGATACTTAGACAACTTCTCAGGGCAATAAAATCCATATGGAAGGAGATATGCACTCTAAAAATAATTTCAAAAGAAAGTTCAGATATAAAGATAAGAAACGCATCATCTAGATATATATCTGTGTTAAGGAAGGCATCTCCAAATTTACTATAACAATCTAAAATGGAAGGACCTTCTTTAAGAAGAAGGATAAAGATTTGACTGATTATGACCCATCAAACTCAAAGCTGCCATTCATCAAAGAGAAATAAGTTTTCTTTGTGTTTAAATAGCTGCTGCTAAGTCAAGACATTTTCTTTGATTAAAAAAAATGTATTAGTCATATTTTTAACTTCCTATTGTGAGCCTTTGAATTATCTACAGGTTATAGATAAATATGTTTTTAAGTTACTCTGCAGCCGTACAGAGCAAGAAAGACAAAAATAATCAGGCCATATTTGGGAAAGTCACCCTTCGATAGACCTGAGGCATTGAGCCTTGCTTCTCCAACATACTTTGCCCTAAACTTTCTCATGAAAACTTTGAAATCCATGGCTGCTCAGAGACATCTGGAGACTAGGTGAATAAGAAGATAAAAGTTCCATTCTAAACACTATCCTTCTAAAGTCATAATAGGAAAATGAGGGAAAGGAAAAAAAAGCAATATTAGAAAACATTTTCTATGCTCTTTCAAATCAGAAAACAGTTGTCCCACATTCTTATAGACCCAGACGTGGAAGCACAGTCTCTAAGCAACTGTCTGTGATGAGATTTATTCACTTGACTTGTAGACATACTCTTCAGTCGTTTATCCAAGCCCATTTATGGTTCTTTCATGCTAGTTTCAATAAATTTTCATATTTGATAGCTGAGCCAATATCAGTTTATAACGTAGAAATTAGAATATAGAAATGGGAAAGCCTTACTTTCAGCAATGATATAAATCATTCGAATCTATTTGACAGAGAAAAGAAAGAAAAACTAAACAAATCAGTAATACCTCAAAGAACACAGAACATGTGACATCGAGGACATGCAGGGAATCCTACATAGCACAAGATGTCCTGATGAAACAATGCATTGTAAACAGCAAAAAACCCTGTTGATCCTAAGATACCAGGAAACGTGAGATTTAAACCTTCTGTGAAAGACAGTGCAGTTTTTTTAATTTTTATTTTTTATTTAAAATAGGTATCATTGGAGTTTTGATGTTTAAAGAAGTCTTCAACTACTCATCAATTTTACTGTGCTAATTATTCACTATTTTCTCTCATTTCCAAGCCCATCCTCTGTCCTCTGGTATGTGATGCTGAGGCTGGAGTCTCCCTTAGCTTCTTCCTTCTGGTTAGCATCTGACAGTGGGAGGCACTGAGAGTCAGTGGAGACAGAATGGAAGGAAGAAATAAGTCACAAAGCATCCCTTCATGTTTTCCTGTGCCCATCCGCTTTTCTCCAGCAACAATAGACAGTTGGTTCCAGCTCTCAGCACACCAGCACCTGCCTCAGCTGAGTCCTTCCTCAATAACCCATCCACAAAGTAGTAAGCACAATTAAATGTCTGTTTAATTAAGTAAACGTTTAATTAAGTAGAATGGAACTTTTACCTTCTTATTCACCTAGTTTCCAGATGTCTCTAAGCAGCCACTGATTTCAAAGATAACATGAGAAAGTTGATGGGTAAAACTTAATACTGCTAAGTTTTAAGATAATTTCTTGTAACAATGGTAACCAGAACAGTAGATGTCTTAAATGTGTCCTCATAGTAGGTGCTCAAATAATATTTATTGATGAAAAGAAAATATGCAGAGAAAATAGGTGGTGGCAGGATGCCAACCGTATACTCTATTTATTCCCTAAGTTTGCATCAGATTGTCCGTAGAATGAAGAAGCTACCTAGAAACAGTTCAGAAAGCAAATTCCATGACACAAAGTAGTTGTTTCCCCTTTTGTTTTTGTGAATAGAGGAAATATGCTTTAACCTTAATACTGAGGAAGCCTGCTTTTTAAATATTGACACAAAACAGTAATTTCCACATTTCCCATCCCATCATCTCAAATTCCCTTTAATTCTCATTGATTCCTGAGACTAGACTAGACGTTCATGTTATTTCAGGAATTCTAGGAATTGGTGTTAATAAAGTGCTTATACTATCGCATAATCCCAGAAATGGTGGTCTTCTGGAGAGTGATTATTAAGGAAATTTTCATTCTTAATAGATTAGATGTACATTCCAGATGAAACTCAGATTTTAAATACTTACAAGAACATCACAGTAGCAGCAGGCACATCTAGCACCCAGATCTTGGTTTCTAATATAATAAAAGGATTTAGGGCTCCTTGGAAATGTAGCCAATTCTTAGATCAGAACAGGAAATATACAAGGTGAGTCTGGACCATCTTGTCATTCTAGAAAATAAGAAACTGCTCAAAAAATAAAAGACCCACACTGATGGGGGTGTGAAGAGACATAGAAGCCAAGTAAAAGAGTTCCCAATAGTCAAATCTAGAATAATTTGAGTAATAAAATAAATAATTATTGGATTATAATCCAAACTATAAAATAAATATTTATTAATCCATACTTACATAAATAAATGATTCCACAAATAAATGGGGAAAACAGATAGATTTCCCATTTGGAAGAATTCAAATAATTAATATAAACATTCCACTTTGAGGGAAGTGTACCTGAACTCCTCACTTCTTACTTGCGGGCTGCATTGAGTGACTTGTCTCCTAGGAATACAGTATAGAAGGTGGGGAGTAACTTTACAGTGGAGAAATTGACAAGCACTACCTCAAACCAGGTGATCAAGATTAACATCAATAGTCATAAGTCATGTGATAGTATGTACCCTCGATATAATATGATGAGAAGGATATTTTACCTCTGTGATCTTTTTTCCAAGAATGATTGCCCCAGTCTAATCCTGAGAAAAACAGACAAATTTCAGTTGAGGGACATTCTACAAAATACTTGACCAATGCTCCTCAAAACTGTTAAGGTCATCAAAAACAAAGAAGGGTATAACCAAATGGAGTCTAAGGAAGACATGACAACTCAGTATAATGTAATATCCTGAATGGAGTCCTGGAACAGTAAAAGGACATTAGAGAAAAACTGGGGAGATCTGAATTAAGCTTTTAATTCACAATAATGTACCTATATTGGTTCATTAGTTATGACAAATGTAATATACCAATAAAAATTTTAATAATAATAACCAGGGAAACTGGGTTGGAGTATAAGGGATCTCTCTGTATTGCCTTCACAACAATTAAATTTATTTAATTTATAATTATTAAATAAATAACACTTAAAAATGTTGACAAAACTCAACACAGTAGCTTCACTCTGTGCACAACTGACTGCCATATATTTCGATGGCTGGGTTTACAAGGACAAGTTAAACCTATACACGTGGCTACACATAACAGGCAGTATTAAAATCCTGCCAACTTTACACATGGGGGGCTCAGTCGGTTGAGCGACCGACTTCGGCTCAGGTCATGATCTCATGGTTCGTGGGTTCGAGCCCCGCATTGGGCTCTGTGCTGACCGCTTGCTCAGAGTCTGGAGCCTGCTTCAGATTCTGTGTCTCCTTCTCTTTCTGCCCCTCCTCCACTCGTACTCTGTCTCACTCTGTCTCTCAAAAATAAATAAATGTAAAAAAAATTTTTTTAAACCCTGCCAACTTTGGTGATTAATAGTCTGAATGCTGCCATAGCAAGTCTGCTCCAAGTATTTAGAAAAACCAGCTTAGTCATCTGCCCACTCACTCCTTCATTAAATTTAATTTATGGACTACGGATTTCAGTGTAGTGAAATTTGAAAACAACAGCAAATTGTTCCACAGAAATGGGATGCCATGGGGGCTGAGGCCCACGAATCTCAGAAACAAAGGGGAGATACAATTATTAAAAAAAAATGATGGGGTCACATTGTTGAGGTGGTCCCAGAACAGAACTTTGTGAAACGATTAAAAATGTAATTAAAAAAAGTTAAGGCAGACATGTATCCCAACCTTATTTATGTATTTGCAAGAATTTATTTTTCAATTGTGAGATTTAAGATAAACTAAAAAAATAGGATACAAATGGAAAAAGTCTATGAAACTCTTCCAGAAGAAGTGATTTTGAAGACAATGTCTGTATCACTTGGGCAACATGTCTTAGAGGACAGACAAAATAAACCAAGACCTAAGAACCAATCACAGAGAGGTTAAAGCCATGATTCAAAATGAAGAAGTTATTTCCATCATGGAATTCTATGGCTTTCTACTGGCTCCAGGTCAGTTTCCTTTAAAAAACAGTGTGCTAAAAATGAATCCAACTGAAAGATAAATTTATTTACTTATCGAATGTAATAAATTTAATAAATTATTAAATTGTTGAAATATTTTTCAGAGTTTTTCTTTCACCTCAAACTCATGCCTCTGCCTCCCTCTACCTCTTCCAGCAGTTCTACCTTGTGTTTGCTTCTACTCCAGCCTGTTGTTTGTATAAATATAGGCAGGCTTACTTTTAAATGCTGCACAAAGAGAGCTCTGGCATATAGTGTCAGAATCTATACAAAGACAGCAAGTTTTTTAAAGTCTATTTATTTGAGAGAGAGAGAGAAGGAGAGTACAGGAGAGGCATAGAGAGAGTGGGAGAGAGAGAGAATCTCAAGCAAACTCCGCACCACCAGAGCAGTACCCAACGTGGGTCTCAAACCCACGAACTGTGAGATAATGACCCAAGCTGAAATCAAGAGTTGGACGCTTAACCGACTGAGCCACCCAGGCACCCCTGAAGGTAGCATTTAACCTTTTGGGCTAAAATAGGTTCAGGATGGAAGGCAGTGGCAGGACTCAAATCCACAAAATTAAGAAACTAAAAAGCATAAAAGGAAAGGCTATCATTTACATATAACATGGCAAAAATAAGAACAAGAAGTGTAGATGCAAGTCCTGGATAGGAACTGAATAAAATATAAACCTTGAAAAATCCTCAATAATTTGGCAGTTAGGATTCTTAAAAAAAAAAAAAATCGATCTATTGGCAAAATGACTTTTTGCAAATTTCCCTACTTCTTTTTTGACAATTCCTTTACCATGAAACCAAATTGGAATGCTTTGATCTTTACCAAGAAGACATGAGAAATTATTTGGTAAATAAACTTTTAAATAACCATGCACATGATCCTCTTTCTGATTTTCCTTACTGGTTTACTGTGTGCCTTAAGTAAGAGAGCCCAGAGCTCTCTGAGTTTCAACATTTCTATTTTAGGGAAGAGAGAAAAGAGAGGAGGGAGAGAAGAACTTTATCCTCTTTTAATTTCTGGATAAAGTCAGTTTATGCATAAGTAGTTGTCGCTGTCTTGCTTTAAATAAACCCACTGTGACCCCAGAAACTTCTTTGAAAGCATAGTGTGATTTTTCTGTTACATGATCATTTGCGAACTGCTCAAAAGAGTGGAGCAGATGCCAGTGATCTGGGGCAGCACCAACCCTAAATTCTATAGGTTAAATTCCCACATCCTCAAAATAATATAAAGCCTTTCCTAATATTATTGTGTTCTACCCAGCAATCTGTTGAAAGAAAGAACAGATGGAGGGGTGGAAAAGGAAAAGAAGACAGGAAAAGACATTGATGTTAAACCCTTTTGGTATGGCCAACATGTGGAAAGAAGACAAGATAAACGTTTTCCACCCTTTTCGCACTAGGATCTTCCAGAAACAACCTCCTCACTGTTGTCTGAACACACTGCACTTAACCTGACCTCCTCGCCATGATTACCTTTCCTTTCTGATTCTCTGAATCCCACTATTTGTCTCAATCCAGTTCAGCGACCCCTCTCCTATGCCTTTCCCAACCACCCTGACCTACCTTATCTCATCTACCCCTTCCATAAATTTATAGCAGATTTAAGAAAGAAACTCATCTGAGTTTTCTTTTAGCTTTTATAACTTACTTAGAAATTAATGAGCAACAAAGGAGCAGGATATTATTATTTCCTGTGTGTATTGTATAATAAAAGTATGAGCAGGCCCACAAAATTCACTGTCTTGCAATTTTTTTTCCTTCCAATGTTTACAGCCCACTTGGAGAACATATGGATTAATAAACAAATTGAAAAGTGAATGGATGCACTGACCTAACAGTTGCAGACATAAATGGAAGCAGCATGAGGAAGGGCCAAGCAATAGAACAAAGAATCAGGTCAGAACGATTTCATTGGCTCAGCTCTCCCTCTTTCCCACAGAGCTCTCAGCTTTCTTTAGAGACTGGAACTCTGCTGTTTTGAAATGGTCATGGCAAAGAAAGTGAGTGGACTTCAAAAGAGAAATGAATGATTTCATAAACATGGATCTCTACCTTAACATCCCTTTATGGACAGTAAAAGTCCAAGGAGGCAAACCTAAAATAAGTTTCCAGAGCCCAAGAGAAAAATAATCTTTGAACATCTTTTTTTAATCAAGTTTACATTTCCAGTAATGGGGAAGCTTAAACAATTCCATTTCCTGTTTATGTAAAACCTTTTGCCACTGAATTTGGGGAAAAATGTTCATCTTGTTGGCCTTCACAAAAAGGTATCACCCACTCACCAGTGCCCTGTTCTTTTAGAGTGTAATTTATTAATGTCAGTACCAGTTACTCAAAGACCATATTGAGGCAAACTTCATGTTTCCTTTGTGTCCTGCAGTTCCATAAGGGAAGAGATTCCATTTGCCTAATATTTAATTTTGTTCCATTCCCAGAGGTTTTGGAAAGCATACTTTAAAGTCCAACATGGGGTCTGTCAGAGTGATTTGGGCCGGTACAGTTTTCTACCGTGAGCCTGTCTGAGCTGGTGCCTTTTAGAGAACTCTTTTATTATAAATTAAACATGGATTAATAAATATTTACATGGCATTTGTTTATTGCCTGTCTTAAGGTGTCAGATGCCAAAACTACAGATTTGTTGAAACTATAGTTTTGTTCTGCCCACACATTGCATAGATAGCATCAGCTAAAGCTGGTCATTGCTATTGCTGACTCCATCATTTGAAAGAAGGGGAGAGCATGTAATTCTGCCTCTGGAAATCTGCTTGTGGCAGAGATTTTATTGCCTTCATACTTTTGCTTACTGTGCCCAGATGTTGCATATACTTTACCAAAAAATGCATACTTTAAAGAATTTGTATTAACTGTTTTGAAATAATTTTATGCTTATACCATGTTTGTTTTATCATTCTGTCTCCCTCTTTCTCTGTCAATGTGTGTGTGTGTGTGTGTGTGTGTGTGTGTGTGTGTAAATATTTTTTCTGAATGATTTGCCAGTAAATTGCAAGGATAATGTCCCTTTACTTCAGTGTGTATTTCTTAAAAACAAGGGTATTCTCTTACAAATCCAGAGTACCATTTTCAAGTCAGGAAATTTATACTAGTACAGCTTTTTAATCTATAGACCTTAGCCAAGTTTTATCATTTCTGTCACTAAATTCTTCATAGAGTAATTTTTTTTTTCTGGTACAGAATTCAATCCAAGAATTAGCGTCACATTTTGTGTTCTTGTGTTTTTATTCTCCATTAGTTGAAAATAGTTCTTCAACCTTTCTTTGACTTTTGTGACCCTAATCTTTTTGAAGAGTAATTCCTATTTATTTTGTAGACTAACCCTCCACTGATAATTTTCTGAATCCTCTTTATAGTTAGACTCACAAGATACATTTTCAGCAGGAACCCCAGCAGCGATATTGTGTTCTTCTCAGTTGTCCCATCAGGAGGCACAGGGTATCTATCTGGCTAACTAATGGCAATGCTCATTTTGTTCACTTTGTCAAGGTTTCTCATCAAATTGTCACACACTGGTTTTAGTAGCTACTGATGTTTCTTGAGTAAAACAATTATTACTAAGGTGATTGCCAAATGGCAATTTTCTGAATATATCATGAATATTTTTGAATATTTATTATTTGCCATTCTACTATAAAGAACTTTCCCCTCCTGCTTGTTCATTTAATTTTGATTTATGTGCTTATGAATGCTCCCTATCTGTATTCAGCATGGATTTGTGGATTCTTTTTTTATATGTTAAAAGACAACTATTATTATTTATCTTGATGTTTAAATTACCTCAGTTTAGGCCAGTGGGGCCTGTTTGAGCTGTTCCTTGTAGGGTTTTGTTTTGTTTTTGATGCATACCATCCTTCTTTGAGTATTTCCTTACTTTTTGGTATAAAAATATATTTCAGAATTACCTTGTACTTTTCCGGCACCAACTTTATAATTGGTAATTTCTGTAAAAGATCTTAATTATTTTTATTGGAAAACAGTACTTATAGTCCAAAATCTTGGGCTAGATGTGCTAATTATTATTGTCAATGCCATCGCCATAAGTGATTTCTAACTGATGCTCTCTATTCCAATATAGGATACTAGTTCTCAAAATAAAATGCCCACAGAACCCTAAGCAAGATAAATAATAACAAACATGCTTTTTTAATCCCATTCAATCCACATTTAGAAGCATTTTTAAAGAAACATTTTAGCACATAAAATAGAAAGAGAAAATCCAAAATGGGATTTGGTGGAATACCTGAAAAAAAATGAAAATCTAATGGCACTAAAAAACCATGAAGCTATTAAAAGCAAACTTTGGGTTGTAATTCTATACACAGAAAAACATTATATATTTTAAAGTTAATAATATAAATAAATCTGTAGCAACTGTGATCAAAAGAGAAAGGCATAAGTCATGAATAAAGGGGGGATTCTTCATGAAACGTGATAAGCCATTTTTAAAATTCGAGTGAAAAAGGAACATGTAAGAATAACCAAGATAGCTATGAAAGTGAAAAAAGAGAAAGAGAGAGAGAGAATTCTTGTCCTAACAAATAAACATAAATAAACATAATAAAACCTAAAACATAAGGTTTTAAATATCAAAACAGTGTGCTAATAGAACAAAAAAGCACAATTAGGCCAATAGACCAGGAAAATCCAGAAGTAGAATTTATGTATACAAAGGAATTTTTTATTTAGTAAAGTGTTGTGCTTATATTGAAGAGAAATTCTAACACATTATACAGCATTGGAAAAACCATATAGCTACACATTTGAGAAAATATTAAATTAATCCATAATTTTCAACATTAACAGAAATAAAATTTATATGGATTTGACATCTACATGTCTACAGGTAAAAAAATACACAACTATAAGAATAAATGTGAGAATATATTTATTGACATAAGGCATGATTGTCCTTAATTGAACACATAAAGCAATTGATATAATGGAGAATACTGCGTTCAATAAACGTTCCAATTTTGTAAGGTGAATCACAAAAAAATAAAACCGTAATTCATAAACTATAAGAAATATTGGCTATAATGCTCTAACAACAATTAGTTGTTACAAATCAATAAAAAATTAAATAATGTGCAATTCATAGAAAATTGGCAATAAACATTAAGAAGAAATTCAAGAGGGAAAAAATGGCCATAAATGGCCATTAAACATATAAAATGTAAAAAATGTTCAGCTTCTCTAGTGATCAAAAAAATGCAAATGAAAATAAAAATAAAACAGTCTGTCTTCACCCAATGTACTGGCAATAATTTAAAAGTTTGATAATGGAAAATATTGGCATGTACATAAGAACTTGTTGTCATAGATGGGAATATAAATTGCTGTCTCCATTTTTGTTTAAAATTTAATAGTATGTATTAAAAGAAAAATATGCATATCTTAAGTCTCAGCAATTTGACTTTCAGTTTCTACTCTGGAGATGTATTTGCAGTATTCAAGACAATGTATACAATGATATTAGTTGCGATTTATTTGTTGTAAGAAAATATTAAAAAAATTATGTGTCCCTCAGTATGGGAATAACTATGCAATATTACTGAACATGTTAACACTTATCTCTAAGGCATATAATTTGGTGGAAAAGACAAAATTTAAAGTGAGATATATTATACCCTTTATGTCATGAAAGAAACCCAACAAAAACAAATCCTATGGTAGAAAAAGATGTATGCAAATATACAAAAAATATTGAGAATACATCTCACCCAGTACTAAAACCTCTGAATGGATTAAGTGTCCCAGAGTAAAGGTTCACTTATGAATGTAGCACCCAGTGAACCATTTCAGTTGGATAGAAAAGGCTTAGGTAAAAAGGAGACTAAACTATGTGACTCTCCCATCAAATGCCAATGTAGGTGCAATTGAGAGAGGGAGGAGGCCAAGCAGGAGAGATGAAACTAAGAAAGCAAAGAGAAAACTTAAAAGAAAAACACTTAGAAGAGTATAGAATTTTGAATTTTTGAAATCTCACCTTTGCCATTTACTAAAGATCTGCATTCAAGAAACACAGAGAGATGAAGCTAAGTGATCCTCATGCCTCCATACTAGTGCATCAGTTCTACAGGCTCTCTTTTATTTATGAATACAACCCAAGATTCCCCTCCAACACTACCAACTCTCCAGAAATTGTTTTGGAATCCATAGGGTTATTAAAAAGTAAAAACAACACATAATGTGTATTTCCATATTTTCCTTCTCTAGTCGTTTACTGTGTGCCTTCTCCAAACAGATCATAAGCTCCATAATGGAGATGGGGGCTTTTCTGTTCTCATCAATCTATTCCCAAAGCCTACAACAGAGACAGGTACCTTCATAAACAAGTTTGATGCCCACTTAGAAATTTCAAGAGAGAGAAAGATTCTTCCCAAATTATCAGTGATATTCCATTTCTGAGGGATGGAACAATTTCCTTTATATCAATTTTTCAGATGATCTCTTTCCAAGATCACTTGAAAATACCACTTTTCTCAAAAAATAAATGATAAATCTAGGGCCATCTGGGGTGCTCAGTCGGTTAAGCGACCGACTCTCGATTTCGGCTCAAGTCGTGATCTCACAGTTCGCCTTGGGCACTGCACTGACAGCATGAAGCCTTGCTGGGATTCTCTCTCTGCCTCTCTCTCTCTCTGCCCCTCCCCTGCCCATTCTCTCCTTCTACCTCAAAATAAATAATTAAAACTTAAAAAAAATGATAAATCTATGTCATGGAAAAGAAGCTTCCTCCACTTGTGTTTCAGCCTCTTTTTCTCTGCCCCTTAGTAGTGAGATATTTGAAGGGGACCAGGTAGGGCCTGATAGGCATGATTGGGGAACCAACAAGGATAGATATTATATATTTGAAGCCAATCTAAGTATACATTTTGAAAAAGAGGAGTGGTGGGGCGCCTGGGTGGCGCAGTCGGTTAAGCGTCCGGCTTCAGCCAGGTCACGATCTCGCGGTCCGTGAGTTCGAGCCCCGCGTCAGGCTCTGGGCTGATGGCTCGGAGCCTGGAGCCTGTTTCCGATTCTGTGTCTCCCTCTCTCTCTGCCCCTCCCCCGTTCATGCTCTGTCTCTCTCTGTCCCAAAAATAAATAAAAAAAAAAAAAAAAAAGAAAAAGAGGAGTGGTAATAAATAAAACCAAATATGCAATTTGAAAGCAAGGACAGGCATAGTGAATAAGGTAAAATATGTATATGAAGAGAGACTTAGACAAACATTTAAAAAAGATAGTCGTGGGGCACCTGGGTGGCTCAATCGGTTAAGCATCCAACTTTAGCTGAGGACATGATCTCACAGTTCACAAGTTCAAGCCCTGCATCAGGCTTTGTGCTGCCAGCTCAGAGCCTGGAGCCTGCTTCGGATTCTGTGTCTCCCTCTCTCTCTGTCCCTCCCCCGCTTACGCTCTGTCTCTCTGTCTCAAAAATAAACAGTTAAAAAAGATAAGTTTAAAAAAGATAGTCCCAATATAATATTCATTCAGGAAGACATGTAAGAATATGATAATATAGATAAAGACATGACTTTTTTCAAGGGATAAAGCATGGATATTTTTACTAGCATTTATCTATTGATTGCAATTAGTTCCATGTGTCAATAGCCACAGTTAGACAAAACCAGACCCTCCATATTTAATAGAGTTTTGTGTTAAATATTCTAAAAGTTAAAAAATTAACCAAAGTCTAAAATGATTTTTTTCTTGAATTTTCTTGTCAAAATACTCATTTACCTGGATTAAAGGATACTGTGTCTGGTCAAGTTTAAAATTAACCCTCGGTTCTCACAAAGGTTCCTGAGTAAGAGATGGAACTTAAAAAAAAAAAAAAAAAGCCTCCTAGTCCCTAAGGATGGTATATTCCCCAATGTTCTTTTCATATGTAATCAAGGAGGGTAATGGGAAAAAAAAAAAAAAAGGAACTTCCAGAAGGTCCTAGGAAACAGTGCACATGGGAGCACAAGGCACTCCCTTGGAGCAACTGAGGACCTAATCAAGGAACATTCCACACTTCCAAGATAGGGAGCCCTTAAATACCTCCCATGAACTTGAGGAATTGCTACAGAATTTTGTCAACTGTGTGTCTTCCATTTTTCTCCTCTCAGAAAAGGGTTTAGTGGGATTTCCTATTCCTCTTCTACTCCTGCATATTGACTATGTGTGTGGAGAGGGGTCAGTTAAGGCTGCTTTCCAGTTCATAAAACTGTGTGTCAAGAGGTCCCATATTTGGACCAGAGGTAGAGACTATATTGCACATTTTCCTTGGTGTTGAGACTATTCAGCCTCATCCAGAGATCCTGGCCCTTGATCTCAATGCCATAATGAGAGTTTTGGCCTATTTCCTGATTAAAAGTGATGTGGGCATTTTGCCTGTGGAAAAGGGGATGGGCACAATGTTTAGTAATCAAAAGAGGAAACTATGATTTGTCGTTAGGGCTAGTCACAAATATTCAATTTCTCCTTCCTCAGGCACATAGGAGGAATGAATTCTACATCTCATTCCCACTCTTGTAGTTAAATGTGGCCAAGTGTCCTGTGTAAAATGTAAAGCAGGAGTCTGTGCCCTGCCACATGTAAGCTTTCAGGGTTGGTATATATATATCACTATATGCTTTTCCTCTTTGCCATGGCACTGCCTACACTCCAGACTATGGCTGCTTCATTATGTGTCCTTGAGTGAAGAATGATGGCCCTCAGGGCCCCTATGAGGAGGAAGAAATAAACCTTGTTTTACTAAACTACTGAGATTTTAATATTGTTTGCTAATGCATCATGTCCTAAATTGTGCTAACTAGTTCAGCGGTTATATATATATTTTTTTTTTTTAAATAAAAATACAATGAAAATTACCTATATAGTGTTCTAAAGAAATCACAGGCCCAAAATGACATCACTCAGGCCAGGCCAACTTACCAAACCAGAGCTTAATTAACTAACTTAATTGTAGTTTTAACCTATCCCAGAAATGCAAGTCTTAACCTGTTAATCAGGAATTTTCTGATAAGCACCAGTGAGGTGATCTGTCACTTGGGCTCTCTCCATTCCTCAAAGGAAGATGGAGTGGTAATCCCACCTTATAAGACCCTTTGCCCTTCCACCTAACGGAAGGTGACCTTTCTTTTCTCTTGCTAATAATTTCTTGCCCCATCCTCTTTCCTACAAAATTTTTCCCTGTTGTACAGTTCCTTAGGGCTGCCCTCTGCTTGCTAGAAGGGATGCTGCCTGACTCATAAATCACTTGATAAAGCCAATTAGATCTTCAAATTTACTTGGTTGAATTTTTTTTTCTTTAGCAATAGTTATGCTTTTTATAATAGTAAGAAAAGATCAGAGAGATGCCTAAGATAAATGAATTACAAGAAGAAAATGCAGATGACTGGTCTTTGTGAAAGACTCTTCTAGGGAGGGAACTGGCAATATGGGATTTAGCCCAAATTGCTTTGTGAAATTTTCACGGTCATCCAAAAATAACTAATTGAGCCCTCAGTACAGCAGGTCATGTGCAAAGGGGACTTCCTATAACCCACTGAGCTGGGAAGATGGGAAAGCAAAACACCAGTCAAGTCTTAAAATAACAAGGGTTAACTTCTTGGACTTTTTCTGACTTCATAGCCCTTTGTGGTTAAAAATTAGAACAAAGAAAAATGGATATTCTCTCTTTTCTCACTATCAGTCAGAAAAACTTCTGGGAGACAGGCAAGGGTAAGTAAGACGTGTTTACCTTTACATTCCTCTGCTATACATGTCAATAAATAATTATTCAATGGTAAAATAAATATGAAAGAATGGATAATTGAATGAAATCTGTATTAATGGTTTGGGCAAAAGACACACCATTTTGGGTATATTCAACTCATTTCTTAGCAGCCAAGTGAAGGGTATAATGAAATGTCTCCTTTTGCACACGCATACATACACATTTAGTTCTTTCCAAAGGCTATTGATTCCATCATTTAAACATACCATATCTGCCTCCATTCTCTAACTTCAGTAGCTTAATTTGGAACCTCATTATCTCTTGCTTAGGCTATGGCCATAGCTTGCTAATTGGATCACAAATTTTCTCCATCTTCACCCCTGCAATTCATCTCCACATAGCCCTCTGAATGTAAAGCAGATTATGCTACTTTCTTACTAAAAGAAAATTTTAGGCTTCAATTATAACAGAATCAAATTCAACTCCTTAGAAAGTCGAAGGAACCCTCATCTTGGTCTATTTATATTCTCCAGTGAAATTTTAACTCATTCTTGGCCAAGCACGAAATTTCCTGTACTTTTTGTCTTTCCCTCAATATTTTGTAAATGTGGCTGAACTCTTTCATTGGGCATGCTATTCCCTTAGCCAAGACCTGTCTGTCTGCCTGAAGATCTCTTACACAGAACAGAACAGAACATCAGCTAACTACTACTATCTATTAAGTGCCTGCTATGTTCCAGGCACTGGGCTATCCTATTAATTCTCACCACCTTCTGAGACAAGTATCATTAGGACAAGTAGATGGTGAAAAAACCTGAAGCTTAGAGATAAAAGAATAAAGTCAAGTTCACACAGCTAATAGATTTGGGAGCTTGAATAGACCCTGGGCTGACTCCAAAGCCCATTAACTGCTGTCTGATACTCCCTCACACCAAACTCCAATGTTAACTCTTTCCCCTATGCTGTCATTCCTGGCACCCTGAGGCAAATTACCCATACATTTTGTCCAAAATTCTCTCACAGAACTTAACATATTATAGCTATTTACCACACATCTCTCTCTTTAAGTAAACTATGAGCTCTTGAAAGTTGGGTAACGTATCTTACTGAACTTCGAATTTTCTTTTCAAACATCATTGTTGAGCCAAGTGGTTAGTGAAGAGACCCTAATAAAGTTTGGGAGAAGAAAAGTGGGGGGAAGTGTGAGAACAGAAGTTTGTTCGCAGTGCCAAGACAGAGACACTGAGAGACAGAGACAGAGAAAGGGAGAGAGAAGGATGGGGGAGGAGGAAGGAATATGCACAATTTAAACAACAAAAATGGTACCAACACTGTAACACTGTATGGAAAAGATAATGTTTTCTAGAGATACTCCATATTCCCAAAGAAAGGGAGAGGACATAACGGAGATTAAAAATGACAAGAAGACAGGAAGTCATGGAGTTGATGAAAACTGAAATAACTGGGCATTTTTTGATATGGTTTATTTTTATAAACACATCTCTGCAAATATCACAGCCTGCCTTCATAGCTGCCACTGCAAGGGGATAGTGGTGGTCAAGGTGGCAAAAAGGTTCAAAATAAGGATAGGTGGAAGACATTGCCAATGCAATGAACCAAAAAGAAGAATATAAAATTAAAATTAAGAATTAAAAGTGCCAAAGACTTGAAAAGGGAAATGGTAATAACAAACTGACACTGAGCAAAGATGATTTGAATCAAAACATTAATCAAGAGAGCAATTCAAAGAACTTAAAGATGATATTAGAAGCCTTTCAGATACTTCAGTTACATTGACCAAAGAAAATTTTTATTACCGGACAAAACTTTCAAACATCTTGGAGCTAGGCAGCATAGAATATTAATTGAAATTAAGGGGCAGTATACCAGTGCAAATAAGTCCCTAGGCAAACCTGACTTTGAAAGCTAGGGCAGAAGTGCTCTTACACAATTTGCAGAAAAACAACTGCAACGTCAACAGTAAAGCCTGAATCATCCTGCGCATCCACACAAGCTGGTTCTAGGAAATTAGCCAAATGTGATAGAAGCTCAAATTGGGAAGCATCTAAAATCCAAGTGTTTTCAACCCAGTTCCATTTCAAACACTAATAAATATGAAAGTCAAAGAAGAGAAGCAGGAGACTACTTCTTTGTTTTGTGCAGTCCTGCTTCAGGGATTGTAGAAGGCTCTGAGGGAAGCAAGTAGAAACACGGGGAGGGTGAGAAAACCGATGGGAACAATTTCAGAAGCAGTAGGTTGTGCTTGAAATGGAAATTTAGCTTTGTGGAATTCTAAACAGGGGGAAAGGGCATCCGAAGTTAGCCAAAGCTGGCGGAGGAGAGATATCAGCTGAGTGTGTGAGTAGACAGTGAAGTGCTTACAGAGTAAACAAACATGCCAGACTTTCCGAGTAAGCTTTTTTAAAGCACAACGTGCACTAATTTTCTCATCTGTTTTGTTCTTGAAAGGAGTGAAATCAAGGCAAAAAACTTTCTTTTCCTAATATGATGCCTAGGGCATCAATTTAATACCAAAGGTACATCTGTGAGGCATTTTGTGCGTTAATACGGTTTAATTTGGTTTATTATGGTTTAATACCAGATTGCAAATGCCTCAATCAACAAGTATTTACTGAGGAAGTGCAATGCACAAGGCAGTACATGCCCCAAGGAATACCCAGAGTTTGAGGTGTGTGTTGAGAACTGACTGTTGTGGGTAATTTTATCACCTTGGTTGGCGTGTTAGCATTTATTTGGAAGAAGAAAAATGAGAAAGTAAATGTTGTAAAGGGCTTTATCTAGCTTGCAACCTCCTGCAGCTTCATTAAAAAAATACACGAACTTATTTCTTAAGAGTAGTCTGTAGTCCCTGACTTCCCTTCCTCATGTCCAACTCATCCTTCCAAAAAGGATGGACTTTGCATCTAGTTTAAAAAAAAATAATAATGTTTGTTTATTTTTGACAAGGAGAGAGACAGAGCATGAGCGGGAGAGGGGCAGAGAGAGAGGGAGACACAGAATCTGAAGCCGGCTCCAGGCTCTGAGCTGCCAGCGCAGAGCCCAACACAGGGCTTGAACTCACAAACTAAGAGATCATGAGCTGAGTTGAAGTTGGATGCTCAACGAACTGACCAACCCAGGCGCCCCTGCATCTAGTTTTTAAAATGTAGGTATTTAGGGGCATCTGGGTGCTTCAATTGGTTGAGTCTGACTTCAGCTCAGGTCATGATCTCGCGGTCCGTGAATTTGAGCCCCGCGTGGGGCTCTGTGCTGACAGCTCAGAGCCTGTAGCCTGCTTCAGCTTCGGATTCTGTCTCCCTCTCTCTCAGACCGCGCTCCACCCACCCCGTTCATGCTCTGTTTCTGTCTCAAAAATAAATTTAAAAAAAACATTAAAAAATAAACATAAATAAATAAATAAATAAATGTAAAAAAATTTAAATGCAGGTATTTAGGAGATGCTGAATATATAGAAAAATAAACAGCTTTAACAAGTATCCCTTTTTCCATATCTGCCATAGATTATCGTTTAAAAAAAGAAAATATCACAAAACACTTAAAAATTCCTTTCCCTATCCACCCCTTACCTCCTGCCACTTAATATATAACCATTATTTTCAAGTTGTTAAGTGAAATTCCATGCTCATGCTTATAAATTTAGTAAATAAGTGCATAGAATTTTTTTTTCCTGGCCTAGTATCCTATGTCCTAAAATTGCTTCTTAAAGTTTTAAGGTTTGTTTTCACCTTTAAGACCTTGACCCATTTTCATCACAATTGCAATTGTGTGTGGTAGTTAAGGGCTCAGGATCCAGACCACCAGAGGCATACAGAGAAAGCACAACTCAGCTTCTACTGCTAGCTGCTGTGTGACAGGGAGCAGATTCTGGCTTTTTCTGAGACTCAATTCAGTCATCTGTAAAATGCTTCCTTGACATGTAGAAAGGATTAAATGAGCTGACACGGATACAGCATTTATTTAGACCAGTGCCTGTAATCTAATGAGCACTCAACAAATGTTAGTTATCATTATTGTTGTTGGTGCTGCTGTTACTATTATCATGTGAAGTAGAAATTCGATTTATTATGAAGGGGTAATTACTCCAACTATATTTATCATACAGTCAATTATTATTTCACCCCTGATTTCTAAGCCACTTCATAGACAAGCTTTTATACATGCACATGTCTGTTCTGGGCTCTTTTGCTCTTCAGGTGTTCTTATTGCCCATCCCTGCATCTAGTCCACACTGTGCTAATTAGTGACCTATAATAAACCTTGTATCTGTGGTAGCTAGTCCATCCCCCTCTTCTGCCTCTTTTGTGTTTGGCATTTGTGGCCCTTTATTCTTGCATGTTACTTTTAGTATCCATTAGTTAATTTCTTTAAAAACAACAAAGAACTGGGGTGCCTGGTGGCTCAGTTGATTGAGTGTCCGACTTCAGCTCAGGTCATGATCCCACGGTTCATGAGTTCTAACCCCACATCAGGCTCACTGCTGCCAATGCAGAGCCCACTTCTGATCCTCTGTCCCTCTCTTGCTCTGCCCTCTCCCATTTATCCTCTAGAAAGGAAGGAAGGGAGGGAGGGAGGGAGGGAGGGAGGGAGGGAGGGAGGGAGAAAGAAAGAAAGAAAGAAGAAAGAAAGAAAAAGAAAAACAAAGAACTACAGATATTTAGTGTTTCCATTCATGAACATATTTCTATCACCAATTATTTTGATCTTTTTAAAATATCAATAAATTTTTATAATTTTCCCATAAAGTTTATTCTCAAATTTTCTGAAATATTCCTATGTACTCCTGCTGCCATCATGGATAAGATTTGTTAATATATATTTTCTAAATTTTTATTGTCAATATACAAACATTGCTATATTCAGTGATGTTGATGCACTTCTATTAATTCTAATAACTTGTGCATTTTCTTTCTCTTCTGTGTAGATAACCATGCTATCTTTGAATAATGTCCATTTTTTTTCTTTCAAATTTCACATTTTTGGCATTTTCCTATGTTATTTGTCTGCCTAAGACAGAAGCTATAATTCTGAAGGAAATTGCTGACAGCAGACATCCTTATATTTGTCTTTACCTTAGTGAGAATGCTTTAATGTTTTAGCATTAATTAATATTCAATTTTGAATGTTGATTGACAAGCCTTATAAAGTTAATGCCACTTTTTATGCCTAGTTTGTTAAGTGATTCTTTTAAATCATGAACATTGAATTTTAACATATGCTTTTTTGCATTTGTTAATCACGAATTTTATCTCCTTTAATCACTAATTTGTTAAAGTAGTGAATTATAGTTGTAGGTTTTCTAAGTTAAATTATCTATGAATTATCAGGATGCATACTACTTGCTCACTGAAAAAGTGGCTGGATTCAAGAACCTACTAATATGTTATTTAGAATTATTGCATCTGAATTCCTCTATAAGATTGGCTTACAACTTTTCCTCTTGATACTTTCTTGGCCCAATTTTAGAACTGATATTATATTAATTTCATAAACTGACTTGGAGAGCTTATTCTCTTTGGCTATTTCCTAGATTATATTATATATTAAGAATGCTTTAATTTACTTTCTAGGTAGGATTCTTTTTCTTTTTTTAGGGGGGGAACTAATAAAGAGAAGGAGGGATAGGTAGATTTTTGATCATTAATTGAATAACTTTAATGACATAATTTCTGTCTGCCTGTCTGTCTCTCTGTTTTTGTCTTTGTCTCTATCAGATATTTGCCTGTGTTATTAATTTTTTCAAAGAACCAGCTTTGATTTTTGTTAGTCCTCTTTTGCTTTATTTTATTTTATTTTATTTTATTTTATTTTATTTTATTTTATTTTATTTTTTGGTTTTGTCTTTCTCCTTTTAACTGATGAGCATGCTCTATATTTGTTGGTATTGTGGATATGTTTGGAATTATTTGTATCATTTTTCTGGGTTTTCATGCTATTTCTTGATTATTTTTTACTCCTTTTCTTAATCATCCTTATTTGGATGTTTTAGATTTTTTTCTGCTTTTCTCCTTTCTATCAAATTAAAAGATATTCAAAATATTTTGTCCGATAGAATGATGTAATGTTAAAATGCATACCTGAACTAACAGGTTTTTTTCATGAGTAATAAGGAAAGATCAAATGGCTATATCTTCCACATTATTGTTGTGCAGTATTTTAAGACATTCTGCATTACCCTTCCTCCCCAACTGGATATTATTTTAATTATAATCATTAACTATTACAATAATCATTTTGAGTTATTCACACTGTTCTGATCTATTTCCTAACCACTCAATTTTGCTTCCTATTACTTTCTTTGTCTCAATTCCAATTTTTAAAAGATGGATTCCCATCTTTTACTAGTTCTTTCAGCAGTGTATCTGAATGGTAAAGTTAGTATCTGTGTGAAAATATTTCTATTTTACATTTGCCCTTGAAGGAGAAGTTTAACTGGGCACAGAAGTCTAAGTGCACATTACATTCCTCAGCAACTTTAAGATATTATTCCATTATCTTTACAAAATTCCTATTTTTGTTGATGGAGCATCTAATTGCTCATATTTTGCAGGTAAAATGTCTTTTATGTCTGATTGCTTTGGAGTTATCCTGTTTCTCCTTTCCTTTGTGGTTCCATTATGATGCATCTCATCAAATGTTTGTTTTTATTTATCCAGCTCAGAAATTCATATGATTCTTTACAATGAAGATTCATAGTTTTCTATGAAGACTGAAAATTCTTAGCCATTTATCAGTTTGTACATCTTTTTGTCCATCTTCCCCTAATTCTCTTCTTCTGGAGCTCTTATTAGACACATGCCAGTCATCTTTATTCTATTTGCCAAGACACTCATTCTACATTTCCATGTTATTATTTCCTGTATTATTTGCCACACACTATCTTTCAGTTCACTAATTCTTTATTCAGTTGTGTTCAAAATTCTTTATTCAATTGTGTTTAACATGATGTTAAACTAAATCTTTGAGTATTTAATTTCAGTTTTCATTTTTTAAAATTCTTTGCTTTCAAAAATATTTCTAAAATGTTACCTTTTATTATAATTTTATTATGTCTTCTTTAACAATTTTAAACACATTTTATGATCTTTCTATTACTTCTATTTTTTAAAAATGTTTATTTATTTTGAGAGAGAGAGAGAGAATGGAGAAGGGCAGAGAGACACGAAGAGAGAAAATCCCAAACAGACTCCATGCTGTCAGCACAGAGCCTGTCATGGGGTTTGAACTCACAAAACATGAGATCATGACCTGAGCCAAAACCAAGAGTCAGACATTTAACCAACTGAGCCACCTAGGCGCCCCATTTCTAATTCTTGAGACTTATTCTTCATGTTTATTATTAACCAGATTCTCCCTGAGGATAGATTTTTTTTCCTGTGTGGTTTGTAATTTGTGTGTGTACCTTTTTATTTAGGTGAGATATGTTTGTGTGTATGTGTGTATTTGCATGTGTGTGAACACTGGGCAAAAAAAAAAAATCCTAGAAAATTTTTTCTTTCTTTTTGCTTAAAGTCAGGATCCTAGCATATCTTCACTCTGGGACCAATATTTATGCCAGGTTTTTCTCTCCATTTGGCTAATATTCTGATGAATATTTTTTCCCAACTTACATTTCCTTGAGTTAGTGGCTGGATTTAGTTTTTCTTTTACTCAGTTCTGGACTGTATGCCAAAGTCTTGATTACATATTGCTTTTTTAAGTCATGAACCCCACTTCTTTCTCCCTGGAAATTCAATTCCTGCCTGGGCTGCCATGGCATCACTCATGAGCTTTTCTCTATGACTTTAAGATATTCTTTGTTTCTGGCATTTAAGAATTTTACATTCTTTCTTTTTAGGTCAAATATATATTAAAATATTTTTGTTTACATATTACCAAACACTTCTATGTATTTGTTGCAAAAAGGTAGGCAAATACCTCAGTGTGTCATGTTGTAAGAAACAAAAGTCCAATTACTCTTTAAAAAACTATTATTGTGGGGGCGCCTGGGTGGCGCAGTCGGTTAAGCGTCCGACTTCAGCCAGGTCACGATCTCGCGGTCCGTGAGTTCGAGCCCCGCGTCAGGCTCTGGGCTGATGGCCCGGAGCCTGGAGCCTGTTTCCGATTCTGTGTCTCCCTCTCTCTCTGCCCCTCCCCCGTTCATGCTCTGTCTCTCTCTGTCCCAAAAAATAAAAAAAAAATAAAAAATAAAAAAACGTTGAAAAAAAAAAACTATTATTGTGAAATAAATCTATGTACTGAAAAATGCCGTGTGTGTGTGTGTGTGTGTGTGTCTGTGTGTGTCTGTGTGTCTGTGAACTTTATTACCAGCATCTGAAGTCCTCGTGTCTCTCTCCCCATGATGATATTTTTCTCCTTCCTTCACGGTAACTTCAGAGTAACTTTTGTGACAGGCATTTTCTTGCTTTTCATTATAGTTTTAATATTTATATTAATCATGAAACAAAAGAGTTTACTTTTGTTTGATTTTGAACTTAATAGGACTGGAATGATTCTCCATTCTTAGGTCGTGCTGCTTTTGATATAGAATACGTTTTTAACATTCATGTCAGGAGTTGACGAACTGTTTCAGTAAAGGACCAAATAGTAAATATTTTAGTCTTTTCAGGCTAAATACATTATCTGACAAATATTCTTTTTTGCTTGTCTGTTTGTTTTACAAGTCATAGAAATGTAAAAAGAAAACATGCTTAGCTTGTGGGTCATGCAATAGTAGGTCACCCTGGATTTGTTTGGTCCATGGGCTGTAGTTTGCTGATTTTAGATCTATGTTATTGCAGGAAACCATAGTTATTTGTTTATATCCCTCTACAGCAGGCTACATTTATTCATTCTAATGTTGATGTGCATTTGAGTTTTTTCAAGTTTTTTGTTATTATTGTTATTACTCTGCTAGGAACATACCTGTATCTATTTCCTGGCGCTCGCGCGCGCGTGTGTGTGTGTGTGTGTGTGTGTGTGTACTACATGAGTGTATGTTAAGGGCGGAAATGCTTAGTTTGCATATATATGACTTTTGAAAACATTGCCAAACATTTTCTAGTGGTTATATGAATTTATATTCCCACCAAATAGTATAATATTTTTTTACTGTTATATATCCTTGCTAACATTAGTAGTAATGGAATGTTAGATTTTAGTCAATCTTGTTGACACACAATAGTATCTCATTATGGTTCTAATCAATGTTTTCTTGATTATTAGTGAGGGTGAATTCATTTGTAAATATTTATTGAATATCTTGATTTATATTTTTGTAAAGTATCTGTTCACCTTTTTGGGGGAGGCATTTTTCAAATTGGGATATCTGTTTTTTCTCCAGTTTCTTTTTTTTTTTATAGGAATTCTTTATATATTTTGGACAGTAGTTTTTGACCAGTTATATAGATTGAAAATATTTTGTTATACTCTGTGTCTTGCCTTTTCTCTCTATAAATGCCATCTTTTGGTTAACAGAAGTACCTACTTAATTCCCACGTAGCTCAATTTGTGAATCATTTTCTTTAAGTCCTCTTTAATAAATATTTTCCCATTGATAGATGATAAATATATCCTTTCATATATATGAAATGTTTGTATTTTGCCTTTTATATTTGGATTGTTAACCCACATGGAGCTGATGTTTTGTGTATGGTATGTGGTAAAGTTCAAATTTATTTTGTCCACAAGGAAACCTAATTATTCTAAAACCACATATCAAAAAAGTGCTAATTCTGTCATATATTAAATACTCATTTGGGCCCAATACAAATGCCCTCTATTGTGTTTCATTGCACTCCTCCGTGCAAATAGACAGCTTTTTAATTGTTATAGTTTTATAATAAGACTTGAAATCTGGTAGAGCAAATTCTTCTGAAGAGCTTCTTTTTGAAGGGTGCCTTTGCTGTCCTTGACAATTGCATTTCCATGTAACTTTTCCAATAAGCCCATCATATTCTAATATAAAACAACTGCTGAGTTACTGATTATGATTGTATTGAATTCTTTAACCTTGGGCCTTCCAAGCCATCAGTGGGATCTATTCCTTTTTCTATTTATATTTTCCTTCTTTAATGTCTTTCAAAAATATTTAACGTCTCATAATTTCTTCACAGAAGTCTGTCACACATTTTAATAGATTTTTCTTAAGTGTTTCATATTATTTGATGTTCTAGAAATAGTAAAATGCTTTTTCTAAATTTTATAACTTCCAATTACTAAATGATCATTTTTTGCCTTAATATAGAAGAAAAATTCATTGTTTTACATTTCTTTAATAATATTCAACTAGTATTTAGAAACACTCCTATCAATTTAATACTTTATCTACTGTTTTTTATAATATATATATATATATATGAAAGCGTATTATCTATATAATTGCTCTTTACTTTCGTTCATGACAATCCTTGTGCTTAATTCTTTATCCTGTCTTATTCTCTCAGTGTAATGTTGGCTAGGGGCCGTGATAGTACACACGTTTGACTTGTTCAGCTTGCAGAGGGAAAGCTCTTACTATTTCACTATGATTGAGCTACACATTTTATGTAGATTTCTCTGAGGCTAAGTTTTTCTTCTACTCCTATTGTGGGCATTGTATCATGAATGAATATTAGATTTTATCAAAATTTTTGATAAATGTCTTAAGAGAGTCTTAGGAATTTTCTCTTTTAACCCACTTATATTGTTAATGAGGTAAAAAAATGTGAAGATAAAAATTTAGAAATCATTTGTAGATTAAGTTATTCTGGAAGTCAGAGGATGCATAAGCTTATACATGGAAGAGTGTAGAGATGCAGGGGAAAAAGTCAAGGTAATTTACCAAGTCTTTGGTAATTCGGGTTCTTTAAAGTATAAGCAGCTGGAAAGTAATATTGAGAAGAAATATTTGGTGAAGTAGAAGAAATACCAGTGTTGAACAGTCTAGTAAAATATCTGTTGGTTGACAACATGGAAGTCTTGAAGTAACTTTTGCAGTCAACATCTTTACAGGGTGGTGAAGAGTTGTAGAGTAGACATAGAGAAGCCAAATTGGAAAGAATCCAAATTGGACTCTGATTTAAAAAAAAAAAAAAGGTTTTTGAGATCAATGTTCTCAATAAAAGCAGCTTCAAATTTAGACTAAAATATTTTCAGTCTCTTTAAAGGCATGAAAAAGTTCACCATACATGTAAGCTTCCTGGAAGAATTTGGCAGGAAATCTGGAGCCCAGAGAAATTAAACCAAAAATGAGGGTAACCAAACCAATTTTCTCTGAGACTATTTTGAGTATAGCAATCAAGGGCAAAAAATGCTGAGATTTATCCATTGGCTCAGTACTGTCCTCAGACCTAGATAAGTAGGCTTCCTACCCTGAACCCTATGCTTCAGATCCTCCCTCATGACACAGATCCAACAACACCCATGTTACAACTATGAACTCTGCTTGGACACCTCTGTCATTTGGGATCCCACACTCAGTGTTGGCCCAACCCTGCTCATAATTGGTGACATCTGCTCCTTGAATAAGAAGACTCAAGGAAGTATCTTTCATAACTTTTGTCTTACAAACTTTAAAGAAAAGGCAATTTTCTAACACTTCTTTAAAGATTTGAGAATTATACCACTGCTGACATCCGAGGACACAGCTTTGAATTGCCCAGTTGGTTTGAGAAGGAGAAGCGCTTACACACATTATTTCACCTGTCAGACCCTACCTCTTAGATAACATGAATGCCATAGATTTTTATATTCCTCACAAGTGTGCAGTGCTCAGTTTTGGTTTCTTTTGGGTTCCAGTTTGATTCAGGAGATATTTACAAACAAACATGGCATATGGTACTGGTACAAGCTGTACATAGTGTCTGAGGAACATTTCATCATATTAAACAATTTACATTTCCCTTAAATTTGTGTATATGTGAGACCAGATGTAAAATGCATGAAGAATGGCAGCCATTATTTACCCTTGCAATGAAAGGGATACTAAATGTTAAAAGTTAAAACTTACTTTTGCAAAACTATTTAATGAGGCTTACTTATATTTGAAAGAAAACATTAAATTTTCACCTTTCCTCAAGTTATTTGCATTTCTTTATAAATTTTAATGTTTAGACATATGGTCTGTAGGCCTCCATTTATACTTCTGGCCTAGGCCTTATAAACATCAGAATGGGCTAGATCACGAAGGCCTCATAGGTCATATAGTAAGACAAGTTGATTTTATTCTTTAGGTAATAGCATTTTAAAGCAGAAGAGTGATGTTAGCTAACTTTGAGTTTAAAGTAATAGTTTTCATGTTATATGGAAAATTTACTGTAGGATATAAGAATAAATGCAAAGCTAAACTAGAAGATTCTTATAGTCATCTAAGCTGTGTGGAATGATGGTTAAGACTATAGTCTCTGGAGGCAGACTTCTCATGTTTGAAATCTGTTCTTGGGCACAAGCTATCTCTGGGACATCGTGAAAATGACAATGCCCATCTTTTCACTTCCTTATCAGTAAAATGGAGGTAAAAATAAGATAATTTATTCATTTTTTTTGTAAAGATTCAGTTATGCAAAGCACTTGCAACCATGCCTAGAAATGAGTAAATGCCATATGAATATTAACTATTATTATTACCAAATGTGGAATGGGAAAAAAGAGTGATATTGAGGGCAGTTTTAATGTTTTTGGTTCAAGTAACAAGATGAATGGTGGCAGCATTTACTGAGCTAAGAAACACCGGGAGATGAGTTGATTTGGGTAAAGAGAATGGAATCGGGGCGCCTGGGTGGCGCAGTCGGTTAAGCGTCCGACTTCAGCCAGGTCACCATCTCGCGGTCCGTGAGTTCGAGCCCCGCGTCAGGCTCTGGGCTGATGGCTCGGAGCCTGGAGCCTGTTTCCGATTCTGTGTCTCCCTCTCTCTCTGCCCCTCCCCCGTTCATGCTCTGTCTCTCTCTGTCCCAAAAATAAATTAAAAACGTTGAAAAAAAAAATTAAAAAAAAAAAAAGAGAATGGAATCAAGAATTCAGCTTTAGACTTACTGGATTTGCAATTTCTGTTCGAAGCTTAAATGGAGATTGGATGTTGAGCAAGCAGCTGGATAAATGAGTCTTGTGAGAAAAACAATTTATATAAATTGGGGAACCAACAGTGCACTGGTTGAGAATACCTAAGAAGTGAGTGTATATTTAAAAGACAAGAGGTTCAAGGAAAGAACCTTAGGACACTACAAAGTTGAAGATTTGGGAAGAGAAGAGGATCCAGCCAAAAGAATCAGAAAGAGCAGTCAGTGTGGTGGTAGGGGAGCCAGAACAGTATGGTGACATGGATGCCACATGTAAAAAGGGTTTTAAGAATGAGTGGCCATTTGTGTAACAATGTTCTGAGAGGTCAGATAAGAATGAGAATGAGAATTGGCCACTAGATTTGATATTGTGGAGGTCATGTTGGTTTCAAAGGTATGTATTGAGTGGATTTGAGACAGAAAGGAAGAGAGAAACTTCAGACTGAGTATAAACACACTCCTGACAGGGTATCTGCCAGGATTTCCCCTGTAAATATACTCTTTTCCTATTTGAAGTAAATAAGTTATGGGTGTTTTCTTTGATATTATGTAAATATTGAATTTAAACTAAAACATTCAATGTATTCATTTATTTATATCAGAATAAGACTCATGGCTTCCTATTTTATTCAATTAGTTATAATCTGTTACTATAATGATTTATTTTGATGCCCAAATTCTTTCTTATTTGACCAATGGGACCCTGTTCAAACTGGCATCCAGGTCCTTTTGGTATGCACAGCCTCTTTATCCTGCTTGACTTTGATACTTCATGCCAGTCTCCCTCTTGCATGGATGCCTCCTTACCCCTTCTTGGGATATGACACCATTTGTTTTTGCATCCCTCCCCCGAGTCCCCTGCCACAGATCCCCCCTTACTCTGCCTGGACTTTGACACACTGCTGTGAGCTACCATGGCTCTTACCACCCTGGCTCAGGCACCTTGACTCCACTTAATGATTTGTGCACAGAATTGTTCCTGAAAGGAAGAAGGTGGAAGGGAAATATAGATAAAAGAAAGGAAAGGATATAAAGCATAAGAAAGAGAATTAAGGAGAAAGAAACTAAAGGGAAAGGAAGGGGTGGGGAAGGAAGGGGAAGAAAAAGAAGGGAAGGAAGGAAAAGAAACAAAAAGGCATGAGAGGAAAGGAAAAAGGAAGCACAAAAAGAGGAGGAGCTAAAATAATTTCTTAGTCTTTCCATGTTCACTCATGTCCCTTTCCCAGCCATTACCCATAGAGCAGCTGAGTGCCATTTGCAAAATCTACATGAAATCATGGGAGTATGTTGGTTGTTCAAACTGTAATATGATCTAAAAGGCCCTGAATTCTCTTCTGTTGACGTCTCCATCACCATCTCTTCTACTGTCCCCCTGTTGTACTGTGATGCTGCTGTGCTCAAGTCGCTCAGACCTTGTTTCACGTTCTTATGCTGTTGGACTTTTTTCCTTCCTTCAGATCCTCAGTGTATGTCTCCTTGTGTCTGGTATGCTTTGCTTCCTGTCCTTTGTCCAGCAAACTCCCAAACATCCCTCTAATCTCAGCTTTACCAGAACTTCCTCAGAGATGCTGTCTCCAACCTGCCAAGCTATGAAACACCTTCCCTGGTGTTTTCTCTCACCGAACCCTGTACCCACCCCCTCCTTGCACGTAACACAATGGGTAATTACGTGCATTTATTTTTTAAACGTCATTCTCATTCAGCAGGGATAAAGTCTACTTTGAACATCATTATGTATACAGTGTCTCACATACATAAGGTACTTTATAAATAAATGTGGCCAGATGAATGTCAAGATAAATTAATAAAGACAGCTGACTTCCAAACCAGGTGAGCCATTATGCTACTGATTGTCTACCACTTCTTTCCTAGAAATCATGCTTTCTCTCTTAGCATGGTTACTTTTAAACCTTCCACTTTGATCTTTAATGGTAGCCTGGGATGCATACACCAGAAATAATTCTTCTTGAGCTTTCCCACCATATGTTACCTTAGAGACAACCCCCAGAGGTGCCTTTTGGATTATTTCCTAATTCTGAGACTCTACTGTTGACACAGTGTGCATCACATTACCAAATGGAAAAGATTTCTTTAGAGAAAGATCACAATGAACTAAACTTTAGATCAGCAAGCTCAGGTAAGCCATATGCCACTACTCCTAGTACTACTACTACTACCGATGATAACATTTCCATGCATTTAGCACTTCCTGTGTGTCATTTTCTATATAATTCCATTCATTTATTTCAGCTGCAAGTTAACTACTGGGATGTATGGTACTGTTTTCAAACTCCATTTCTGAAAAATGAGTAAAAGAATAGGATCCTGTTTACCTCCAGATGAGAAAACTGAGCAGCAGAGCAGTAGGTTCCGAGGTGAGATTCGAACCCTGAGTAATCTGACTCAAAATATCCTAACAGTAAGCATCCAAAGAAGGCAAAAACAGAAGGAGAAATAAGAAGCCCTTCATCATATGATTTGCCACATCTGTTGCCAAAATAAGCCCCATCCAGAATTATGGCACCTGGGGGGAGGACAGGGTGGGAAAGATAATTTCTAAATGTTAACACTCTTTATTCTTCACCACGTTTCCCTTTCTCAGAGTCTGAAACTATATTATCTTACTGTAGCTGCACCTCTTGAAGCAAAACATTACCATTCTGTGCTCAAAAAAAGAAACCTTGACAGAAGGGGTCTTCGCCTATTTGACATTACTGAGGAAGATCCCCGATAACATTCATTTTCCCTTTCTAAGTGTCTCCACTGATGTCTAGGAATAAAAAGCACAAGTCCTCTCCATACAAGTGTCACTGAGTTACATGACCCATCCTGAAGTGAAAGGCACTCCATTATGAAGAGTCACCAGACTGAGTCACCTGCTGATTAGCACTTTCTAAAAGGAAGTGCCTGTAGACAGTGCCTTTAGATGCAGAATCCTTTGGTGTTTGTTTTGGAGACCATTTGCCCCACAAACATTGAAAAAAATACACCTTGGACCAAGAACTCTATAATAAGCTGTTTCAGTTCCTGGTAGACTGAATGCTAGACATGGGGACTGTGGTTTTGATTTTTTTTTTTTTTTAATGTTGAAACCTGAGTGATGAAGTGACCAAGTGTTTCTGTCTTACAGTTATTTCTCATGACTGGTAGGTACAATGCCCCCCACAACTTGCTTCTTAACTTTACAGACTGAGATTTGCTAACCTTACAAAAAACTTCATCATCCATGCATTTGGGTTGTATGGTGATGATTTCTGATTTCCTCAAACATTGATAGAAATTAGAAAAAGATTTTGTAAAGCCTGGAAGTATTTTTTGACTACTAGGGTATTGGCTCTGCTGGATGTCCATCTCCAATTAACATAATACATTTTATATTCTGGCATCCAAGTACTAGGTAATTACTAGTGTTTGTATTATACCTTATTGTGTGAAAGACTTGATTGAGTCAGCTTGCAAAATTGCAAGGGAAAATTTTGATTGGAATATAAGATCGCGCTTGTGGGGAGAGCTAGAAAATAGTCCCCTGAGTCATGGCGGTGGGGAATGTGTCTTGGTTTAAAAAAGCCTGAGCAGAAACAAAGCAGAAGACCTGAGTCCATTGGCTGGCTCCATTGGCTTGTGGCAGGACAATGGAAAGATTTCACCTTTGTATCATTTCCTCTCTGCCCTAGTTCTGTGTCCAAAGCTAATGAGTTGACTTTGATAGTCTGTGTGGAAAGGCACCCTGTGGCTCCTGAGCCACCCATTTCTGGGGCTGCAGCACGGAGGGGTGGGAGATTCCATACCAACAGTGTTTTCTCTGCCTCTGGTCCGTTGCCCCCAATTAGTTCAGGCCTCACATCCCAGCAATTCCACTCACCCTTGCTGACTCAAACACTTGTAAATTCAAAACAGCTTAGTAGCTGCTTACAAAATTAATAATCACTATTTTCTAAACATCATTTTATATGTGCTGAGCTCCTAAACAACGTTGGTCATGTAACACAGGATATGATTACTACTGTGTATAACCATCTGTAAGATTCATTATATTCTCCTCCTTTGAGAGAAGAGTGAACTGGCCTAGGAGCAGCTGACTGGCTCAGTTGGTATAGTGTGTGACTCTTGATCACAGGATTGTGAGACTGAGCCCCATGTTGGGTGTGGAGATTACCTTAAAAGGAGAGAGAGAGAGAAAGGAGAGAGAGAGAGAGAGTGAACTGGGCTTAAAGAGATAAAATTATTTGCTTCACTTTACACAGCTAACAAGTGAAAGTATTAGAATTAGAAACCAGTTTTAGTGTTTGGATCTACACTCCATCATTCTATACTGCCTGCCAGGATAACAGTAGTGACAGGAGCTTTGATGAATACCTCCAAAAGGAAGAGAAGTGTATCTATTGTAGTATTCTCCATATTCTCTAATAGAGAAGAGGTACATATATGAAACTGCCCAAAAATAACAAATGGCAATAGATAAAAAGTTTCAGAATTGAAAGCAGGGACTTGAAGAGATATTTGTACACTTATCTTCCAAGTGGCATTATTCTCAAGAGCCAAAAGGTGAAAGCAACCCAAGGGTCCATGAATGGATGAATGAGTAAGCAAAATGTGGTATATACTTGCAATACAATGGAATAGTATTCAGCCTTAAAAAGGAAGGGCATTTTGACTCATGTTACGTGGATGAACCTTGACACTGTGCTAGGTGAAATAAGTCATTTAAAAAAGAACAAACATTGTATGATTCCACTTACATGAGGTATTTAGAGTAGTACAGTTTGTAAAAACAGAAAGTAGAATGGTGGTTGGCAGGTCTAGGGGAAGGGAGATAGGGTGTGATTGTTTAATGGGTACAGAGTTTCAGTTTTATAAGTTCTTGTGGAGGGATGGTGGTTGTGGCAGCATAGCAATGTGAATGTACTTAATGTCATTGAACTGTGCACTTAAAAATGATTACGATGGTAAATTTGATGTCGTGTGTATTTTATCACAATTTAAAGGAAGTATGTGAGATCACCCAGCAAAGACAAAGATCTTGGTTGGGGAGTGGTCTGTGAGAGCCATCGGGGCTCTACCATAAGAGATACTTTGAAGGAGTGGGTTAGATCGTGCTTCTCCCTTTCCTGTGATGGTCTTGATGCAAAGCCACAGGACCAGAACAGCCAAATTAAGTCACCCTTTCCTTTTGCAGCAGCAGGGTAATTTTTCTGTGGTGCAAACATGGTCACCTCTCTCCTCTTTCTAAAAAATGTCATTGTCTCCCTATTGCCTTCCACATAGAATCTAAGACCCCTAATATAGCTCTAAGGCCCTTTGTGATCTGAACCCTGGCGAACTCTAAGTCTCTGCCCCCTCTTGCCTTTTCCACTGCTTACCCCCTGAGGTCTGGCCCCACTGAGCTGTTTTCAGACCCTTAGATGTACTAGATTATTTTAGAGCTTTGGACCTTTACATATTTCAAGTTCTCTCTCTCCCCAAACCTCTCCATGAGCCCTTCTTGAAACATTCTTCTCTCCTGGTTTCCCTGACTAACTCTTTTTCATCCTCTAGAATAGATGTAGGCATTACCTTCTTCAGGAAGCTTTTCCCAAGGGCTCTCCCCAACCCAAGCATGAATAATGTGGTCCTATTTGCATTCCTATAGTACCTTGTACTTCCTCATAGCACTTACTACACTTCATTAAAACTTCCCTGTTTTTGGTCTACATTCCCCCAAACACTACCGGCTCAGTGAGAACAAGCACATTATTTGTCTTACTTACTGCCCTATCTTTAATGCTTAGTGTAGTGTCTGACATGTAATAGGCAGTTATTCAATAATATTGGTTGAGTAAATAAATTCAGTGTATAATAATGTTTAGTTTTATGCAAATATCTATGCAAGCACTTTCTCATTTTGTCCTCTTAAAAATTTTGCCATCAAGAATGTATAGATCCTATAGCTTTCAATTTCACAGATGTGGAAATGGAGGCCTAAAAATACATTCAGACAACAATGTAGGCCACAAATAGAAACCTGGTGGTGGAGCTACCTCTTGTTAAAGCCTTTGCTTACATCACAATACCTCATGTCTTGGTTTCTTACTTCATATAAAGAAGATTCCTCCTCTCTCAGTATCACTTCATTTGTTTCCCTCTAGATGCAAATTTTGAATGTGTCTACTGACTGTAGCAAACGCCACTGATGTGCTCTCTCCAAATCCACAGCCTACCTCTGAGTACACTGTGGTGGTGGTAAACGGTTTCCAGAATGTGGAGAACTCTCCACCTCAAGAAGCTACATTTACTTCCCCTCTGCCTAAGGGTTTTCTTCAATACCACCTGCCCTTGCTCTCTGTATTTCAGTGCAGCCTAAAAATGTGTGCAGGGGGCTAATGCCCTTGGGAGCATTCCCCAGTGAATGTGGGTGGGAGCTGGATAAGTCATGCAGCCTCTATACTCTCTGGTGAACCAGTTCTAAGGGCTTTCTCCTCATTGATTTTTATGGAGTCTCCTTTGGGGTTGAGCCCCAATTGCCTCCAGAGCTTAGCCCACACAATAACATGGCCTTTAATGGTAATTTTCTCCCTCCCTGAATTGTTGTCTTCACTTTCTCATTTATGCTTCTAGAGGTCGCTACACAAATAAATTAGTGGCACCCAAGTCTTTGTCTCAGGGACCTCTCTTGGAGAAAGCCAACCCAAGATATTGATAAACACATAGCAAATAAGGACAGGGAAAAAACACAGCTTTATCTCCACTACTAATTAAGCGTCCTTGGAAGACACTCCTCTCCCATGTTCCTCACCTGCCTCCTCACCAGATGATCTTTCAGGGGCTCTTTCATCTTCGGGAGGGCACTCATTCTACTCTAGGGTATGACTGTTTATCAAAAACCAGGTCTGGATGTGGCTGTTCTTCCCAGTTTGGTGTTCCTATAGTTGTGCAGACGCCCTGAGGACACTGACCTATGACAGGCTGGCAATTGGCACAGAGCAAGCAGTTTTCAACCTCTGTGCCAGTTCTCTCTGTCCTCTGTTTATCAGAACTGGCTGGAATTACTGACTAAAATCCCTAAGGGGAGTGCAGAAGTTGCAAACAGCCATGGCTGTCTACACTCCATTAGCTAAAGCAGACAGAGCCAGCAGCACAAGAGAGTATTAACTTCCAGACATACGCATTTAGTTCTAGACAGTCCATGAAGAAGGGTGGATAGTGTATAGAAGAAATGTACCCACGTACTGAAGTGCAAATGAGCAGAGCACCAAATGCCCTTGGTCAACTGTTGCACAACAGATTTCCAAAACCAGTTTTCCCAGAGTTGCTGAAATGTTTGTTTGTTGCAGGGACATTTCTCTAAATTCCAAAGGTCAATTTAGCTGACTCAAGTCAGCACCACCTCCACCACAAAATGTGCACTTCTGACTTGCGCCCTCCTTTCACCTCTCCCTGGGGTCCATGGTGGCCACCTGCATCGCACCACCTGGACGCCAGCTTACTATTTTCCTTACCCTGACCACCTTAACCTGATGACTGCTTGACCACACACTCTACCGTAGCAGGAAGAAATCACAAGTGCAAGGAGGCAAATGTGTTCCATAGGTAGTGGCTGACACTTGATCAAAGTTTGGGCACCTACGTAAACTTTTGCCTTATTTATCTTCATATGCCATTCCTAAGTAGAGTGTCTGGCACTTAGCAGATGCTCATTAAATATTTGTTGAATCTTTGGATACATGCATGAATGGATTAATGAATATATGCATAATTATTTTAGCTTGAAGGAGTGAGGCTTATGCCATGAATATATTTTCTGAATAATTAGCTCCGTGCATAGTGGGTGCTCAATAAATGTGAATTTATGGATCAACAATGTACCTGAAAGGGCTTTGCAGATAATAAATCACTGTGGAGGCCTGTGAATATGCCCCCACCTGGCTGTTGGTGGATTGTATGTAGTACCCATTGGGTGATTATAGTCATTGTAAGTGATTCTTGTATTAGTTTGCACTACTGAGATTAATAAGACATCATTTTAGTTGGGCTTTCTATCTCGTCATATACCCTTTTCCCATATCCCAATTTGTATTAGTCTTTTGAGGAATCTAGTCAGGGTTAGATAGTGGGGGAGGACCAGGGCTATAATTGGGGTCCAAACAAATCCTTTACTTGAATAAGAGTTTGTCTGTAGTGTTAAGTGTAGGCAATTAGTCCTCAAGGGGAAGTACTAGCTATGTTATCTATAGAACACTGTGACATGCAATACATTTTATAAAGCCATAATAAAGTAATAGTTAAATCATTCATTGTTATCTTTATCCACTTAAATGTGATTCAGAATGCTCTATCAAATACAGCTTCTTTTTTTCACTTTCTAATGATACTGTAGAATTGAGATAACTTGTTTTTCTACCCTCATATAGCAGTAAATATTTCCAGAAAGTTGTATAAATAGTACACCTGAGTCAACATTTCTTATATTTAATAATAATGATAGTAGTAAAAGTGGTAGCAGTTGCTGTTTTTGAGCATTTACTGTGTGTTAGACTCTACTAAATGCTTTATATGCATCATCTGATTTATTCTTTGAATTTTTTATATTTGATTAGATAAATTTGAAGTATTTTTTTCAGTTTATGTGTGAGGAAATGTATATTTCGAGAAGTAAGTAATTTGATCAATATTATATAGCTGGTAAATCATAGCCTATTTGATTCAGAATCCTTTGCTCTTAATCATTTTACTAGCATGAATGCAGGAACACTTCACAGAAGGTGGAATTAGGACCATCATTTTAAGAAAATGGGACTTAGAATAGAAACAACTACCATCAGATGCTGTGCTAAGCATATTATATAAGTTGTCTCATTTAATATTTAGACTGTGCATCCAATAAATTGTTTTAGGTCCTTTATATAGATGAGAACATTTATAGATGAGCTTCTAAAAGTCATGTGATACGCTATAAGCAACCTGCAAGTGGGTAGTAGAGCTATGACCTAAACCAGCTCCGCCAGACCTTGAAATTTTGCCAGCATCCCCATAACAATATTGTGTCTAATAAGCTAAAGATTGCCGAAGTATCTATAATGAACATTTGTCATTTTTTGTCTGTATAGCATTCATTTCCCCTTCCTATTGACTCCTTGATTTTGTAATTTTTAAGTTGTTGGGGAAGGGGCAGATATCTCTTCTCATGTATGTAGAGTTACTGAGATAGTGGATCCATGTTCATACCTTTCACTAAAGAAGCTAAAAGGACCACTTTTCACCTCCTATCATTTCATGTGAGCAAGATGTGGACAGAAGACCTAAATTTGACAATTGAAATACTTTTGTTGCTGTTGTTGTTGTTTTCAGGGACTTGAATCATGATGTCCTGATGTAGATAGTAAAGAAACAACTGAAATGTATTGATCTCATTTCTCTTCCATCAAATTTCCCTGCTATTCTTGTGATTCCCACATCACTATAACCTCATTCAGGCATAACCCTGACGCATAATGAAGAAAGAAAGAAAGAAAGAAAATCCTTCCACGAGCTGAATTCTAAACAGCATATTTCATCAACTTTGTTTAGGAGAGATGGTATGAGATAAGATCCTCACTTAATCATGGGCAGTGGATAACAGTCTGATCAGATGATGAGGAATTTGGAAGGAGCCTGATTAGGAAATTATTAAGAAAGAAGTTTTGAGAAGTATGTGGATGGATCTTGAAGAATGGATCCTATATTATTTAGGATTAGTTTCAGCTTACTACAACAGAAAACCCTACGAATAGTAACCAAACAAGGTGGAAGGTCATTTTTTTTGTTCCATTTGTTTATTTGTCCTCACATACAGGAGGACTGATATACCTGCTCCAAGGTCATCATGGTTACTTTATGGCCCAACATGCATGCTGGAACTCCAGCCAATAATGTTCTAGGCATTGGAAAGAAGGAAGAAGAAAAAAATCAAAAGAGGAGCACCTCCAAGGTGAATTAGCTTCTTTTTGGCAATCTCCCTGAAAATCCCATGCAATACTTCCACATACATCTCATCAACCAGAATTTAGTTACATGGGAGCACTTAGATAAAATGGTGGTTAGGAAGTATAGGATTTTTTTAGCGAGATGGTTGGACACTCTAAATAAAATCAACTTTCTATTTTATATAAATTATTACCAACAGTCTGTCACTGCAAAAGAGGATCTTAATAATTAGGTGGACAGACATGCATTTTACTAAGTTCCTTTCCTAGTCACCGCAGAATTAGCTCAATACACTCACCAACAAAGTAGCCACGTTGGCAGGCATGGAAAATGTGCACTGGCTCAACCACAGGACATTCCCTCACCAGCGTTGATATGCACTCAACCACTGCTGAATATCCAGTGGGCCTACATTGCTGAGCACCCAGTTTAGCACCATTTGCTGATAAGAGAATCCAGCATGGTGATAAGCGATTGTTCATATTAGGCCACTTCCTTCATGAAGGAAGCAAAGGTTTTATTTTACTGGCACAAACATTTTTTTCCCCTACATTTGGATTTTCTTTCCATGTCTTTCATGGCTTTGCCAGCACTATAATCCCCGAGCTTGTAGAAGTCTTCATATAACATTATGGTATCTCACAATTACATGATATCAAATATATTGCCTCATTATCAAAGTAATAAGGCAATAATTCTATGCTAATGGTATTCATTGATCCTATTCTCTGTCGTGTCACCCTGAAGAAAGAGGTGTACCACAGCTAAGAAACAAACTTGTTAAGTTGTACTGCTGTCTTAGGGAATGTAATTAGTGCTATGAGGCAATGACCTGAAATATGATGGTGCTTCACCCACAGCCAAAATATATGGTTCTTAGGACTAAAAGATGGAAATGGATTTGGTGCTTCACAAGACTACATATGTACTTGCCATCTACAACATCATTGCTTCCTGTTCTCAGGACTTGGAAATCTGAAACTTTTAAAAATGAATTCACTTGGGAATACACTTGGGAAGTTGGAATTCCCCATGTCCCTAGGTGAAGAAGTCAAAAAGGAAGTTACATGGGGAAACTGAATTACTCAAATACATTTGGTCAGGAAAGAACATGAGTGAAATCCAAGTTATTCCCTTGGGGATTTCCTTATACAACAATGCCTAGTAGTAAATGGTTAACTGAAGTCTTTAATATAAGGACTGCCAAGGTCTCAGTTGTTGGCAAGGCAAAGGTGTTGGTCACCATATTAAACAATCTTCTGATGAACTGGTTGTTCGCAGGTGGCAAGGAGGAAAATAATATATGTATGGGAGAAAGGGAGAAGGAAATTTTAGCTATTGTCTTGTGACCAGTTATAGAAATGAGATCTATAATCCCTATCTTTATAGATTTATTGTGCATATCACTGCAGAACTACTGGAGGAATAATCGTCATCAAACACAGTTCTTTGATTTGGAGATGGAAATATAACTTACAAGACTTAAGTTACATAGTTTTCATTGTATGTGAAATAGTTGCAATTATATTAGTTGGGGGAGGTCTTCCAGAAAGTTTAACCAAGGGAAAATTTTTATAGATATTGGATATAGACGTCACATTTGATGGATATTATGTGTAAGTGAGATCTTGTGTAAGTGAGAGTGCAGACCCAGGACATTCATCCCCACTAGACAGTAATTAGCTTTCCTACCCTACATGATGTCAGCTGGATTACCAACACAACCTAACAGTCATAAGGTGCCCTCCATTTCTTCTGTTGTAGTGGTAGCAGAAGGGGCTAATGAGAATCACCACCCAGTGACCTCAGTGGGGAGCAGTAAGAAGATACCCACTACACTTCTCAACCAGGAGAGTATTAGCAGAGGTATAGTTCAGATACTGAACTCCCAGTAATAAAGAAGAACACCCCCATTCCATGAGTGTTGATGGAGGCATAGTGGGGAGCTCAAACTGCCACACCATCTGGCAGTAATGAGAAGGTGTTTCTCTTCTCCTGATGAAATGGTGTCAGAGAAGGCTTGCTACACCAGAAAGTATAAAAGGATATAAATATAATACATAAAGTATCCAAGTTTATTCACCAATCACTTGTCATACAAGGACCAGGAAAACTTCAACTTGAATGAAGAAAGATAATCAAAGGACAAAAAAGGAGATGGCAGGTAATTAGAATTATCTGACAAAGGTTGTAAAGCAGGAATCATAAATGAATGCTTCAACAAGCAATTAAGAACACAGCTGAAACACATAAAAAATATAAAATGTCACGAAAGAAATAGAATGCATAAAGAAGAACCAACTGGAAATTTTTGAGGTGAGAAAAAGAATAACAACATTAAAAAAAACTTAATGGATGAGCTCAACAGTGTAATGGAGAGGAAAGAAGAAAGAAGAAGGAAGCTTAATAAGTTTCCTTATTCTTATAAATTATTTAGGAGTTAGAACACTAGAAATTATGCAATCTAAAAAAAACAGAAAAAAACAGACAAATGAATAAATAAATAAATAAATAAATGGACTCTTGGGACAAAAAATAAAAAAAAATAAAAATCCAATATTTGTGTCATTGGAGTATCCTAGAGGAAGATAAGAAAGAGTTGACACTGAAAAATCACTTTAAGAAACAATTTTCCAAATGTGTCAAAAGATACAAACACAGATTCAATAACTTGAGCCAACACCGAGGATAGATCTCTCAAAAGCCAAACTTCTGAAAACTAAAGACAAGGAAAATTCATGAAAGCAGTAAGAATTGACACTTACCTATAGGAGAAAAACAGCTTGAAAGATAGTAGATTTACCTTTGGAATCTAGAAATGCCAGGGGGAAGTAGCACACCATTTTCAAGTGTTGAGAAAAGGAAATGTCAAGCCAGAATTCTAGTCCCAGTGAAAATTTTCTTCAGGAATACAAGAGAAATGAAGGCACTCTGAAATGAGAGAAAACTAAGAAAATTTATCTGTAGTCAAACTACACTAAAAGGAGTTTCCTTAAGAAGAAGGGAAAGGATATAAAAAAGAAAAATCTTGGAACATTAGGAAGGAAGAAAAAACAATAAGCCGAGTAAAAATACATGTAAATATAATAGAGTATTTCATGCTATAATTTTAAGTTTTCTAAGTTATATTTGATATTTTTCACAAAATTTATAACAATGCTTGATGCAGTTCTCAAAGTATGTGAAGAAATACTTAAAACAATTACATTGTACATGGAAGATGGTTAAGGTGTGTAAAGTGAGGTGAGGTTTCTACACTTCACTTGAACTGATATAATGTTCATACCAGTAGACCTTACAGAGCTGTAATACTGTGTATATGTTACATAATAAAGCAAACACTAAAACTGCTATACAAAGAGATACAGTAAAAATACTGTATACAAATAACACTAAATTGTAAAAATGTTCAAATAAGTCACAGGAAGATAAGACAAAACAAACAACAACAACAAAAATGACAGACATAAGCCCTACCATATCAATAATTACATTAAATCCAAATACTCTAAATACACTAAAAATCAGAAATTAATACAGTGGATTAAAAAAACAAAAACGAGGAACGCCTGGGTGGCTCAGTCAGTTAAGCATCTAACTTCGGCTCAGGTCATGATCTCCCAGTTTGTGGGTTCAAGCCCCACATGAGTAGCACTGTGCTGACAGCTCAAAGCCTTTAGCCTACTTTGGATTCTGTGTCTCCTTTTCTCTCTGTTCCTTGCCCACTTGTTCTCTCTCTCTCTCTCTCTCTCTCTCTCTCAAAATGAATAAACATTAAAAAAAAATAAAGGGGAGCTTGGGTGGCTCAGTGGGTTAAACATTAGACTCTAGACTCTGGATTTCAGCTCAGGTCATGATCTCATGATTCGTGAGGTTAAGACAGCATGGAGCCTGTCTGGGGTTCTTTCTCTCCCCTTCTCTCTCTGCCCCTCCCCTGCTCATGTCTCTCTGTCTCTCTGTGTGCTCACTCTCTCTGTCTCTGTCTCTCAAAATAAATAGGCATTTAAACAACAACAACAACAACAACAAAAACTTATCACCTAGCCATGTGCTTTCCACAAGAAATTCACCTCAAAAGCGACAGTATAAATGACTCAAAGTAAAAGAATGAAAAATATACCTTGGAAACATTAATCAATAAAAGTAGGAGTGGTTATTTAAAATCAGGTAAAATAGACTTTAGAGCCAAAAAAGCTATCAGGGACAGAGAGGGACATTACATGATAAAAGGATCAATCCACCTAGAAGATATAACAATTCTAATGGTATACAACAAACAAAAGAACTGCAAAATGTATGAAGAAAACATTGATACAACTGATATTAAATATAAATATTAATTCATAATTAGAGTTGCAGACTTCAATACTCCTCTCTCAACAATTGATAGAACAACTAGACTGAAAATCAGCAGGTATATAGAAAAAATTCAACAACATAACTGACATGATCTAATTGACATTTATAGAACACTTCATCCAGCAATGGCAGATACATATTCTTTCAGGTACTCACAGAACACATCTCAAAGTAAACTATACCTTAGTCAACAAGTCTCAGTAAACTAAAATAACTGGAATCATACAGACTATGTTTACTAACCACAATAGAATCAAACTAGAAATCAATAAGAGGGGAAAATCTCTAAATATTTGGAAACACATTTCTAAATAACCCATGAGTCAACAAGGAAGTTTTAAGGGAAAAAAATTTATATATAGATTGAACTTACTGAAAATGAAAATCCAGCATATCAAAATGTGTGGGACAGAGCTAAATGGTGATTACAGAGAAATTTATACAACTTAAATGCTTACATTTGAAAAGAAGAAAAGTCTGAGATCAATAATCTAAGCTCCCACTTTGTGATATGAAAAGATCAATATTTACCCAAAACAAACAGAAGAAAGGAAATAATGAAGACCAGAATTCAATGAAATTGAAAGTAGGTAATAATAGAGAAAGCTAATGAAATAAATGTTGGTTCTTTGAAAAGATCAATAAAATTAAAAAAAAAAAAACCTCTTGCAAGATTGGCAAATGGAAAAAGAGAAAAGACATAATTCACCAACAATAGAAATAAAGACTACCACTACAGACCTTGCAAATATCAAGATACTAAGGGAATACTACAAAAACTCTATATACATAACTTGACAACTTAAAGTGGCCAATTTCTTGAAAAGCATAAACCTCCATGATTCATTCAATATGAAAGAGATAATTGAATATCCCTATAACTATTAAGCACATTAAATTGTTACCAAAACCAAAATAAAACTACTCAAATAGAAATCTCTTGGACCAGATGGTTTTACCAGAGAATTCTACCAAATATTTGAAGAAGATTTAACCTAAATTCAACACAATGTGTTCCAGAAAATGGAACAGGATGGGACACTACTGAATTATTTTATAAAGCCGGTATTAACTTGAAACCATAACCAGACAAAGCCTGTACTGAAAAAAGAAACAACCTCCCCCCCAAACTATAGACCCATAGTTTCATGAATATAGATGTAAATATCCTTAACAAAATATTTGCAAATAGAATTCAGCATTTTATGGAAAAATTATGCACTGTGATTAAGTTGGTTTTATTCTAGAGATGCAAGGCTGTTTCAATATTTGAAAATCAAATGATATGATTCACTATATTAATAGATAAGAAAAAAAATCTCATAATTATATAATTTGCCACAACAACAAAAATATATTTGATAAAATTCAACATTTATTCATGATTAAAATTCTCAGGAAGCTAGGAATAAAGAACTTCCTCAATTTGATAGAGAACATCTGCAAAAAGACTTACAACAAACATACTTAATGGCAGAAGATGGAATGCTTTTCTCCTAAGAATGAGAACAAAGTAAAGATGTCCACTACCATTCAGCATCATCTAGATGAAACAATTGTCTTTGTAGAAATCCCAAGTAATCTACAAAGGAACTTTAGAACAAATAAGTGAATTTAGCAATTTAGGGATACAAGATCGACATATATTTGACTACACTAGCATTAACATCATTGAAACTGAAATGAAAAATACAGTATTATTTACAATCACCTGATAATATGAAATATTTAGGTATAAATCTAACAAAGCATGTACAAGATTTATATACTGAACACTACAAAACACTGATGAAAGAACTCAAAGAAAATCTAAGTAAATGGAAAGACATACTGTTTTCATTGATTTGAAGACCCAACTTAGTAAAGACGTTGGTTGTCCCAAACTGATATATAGGTTTAATGCAACTCTTATCAATATTCTCACAAGACTATTTTGTAGATATTGACAAGATTATTCTAAAATTTATATGGAAGTAGAAAAGTACTAGAATTGCTTAAAAATTGTTTTGTGAAGAAAGTATAAAGTGGGAGGAAAAACTACCTCACTTTCAGAGTTATATAGCTAGAGCAATCTAGAATGTGTAGTATTTGAGGAGGGATAGGCACATACATCAGTGGAAAATAACAGAAAACCCAGAAGTAACCCTACATCAGCATAGCCAACTCATTTTTTTTTTTTTTACAAACGTATAAAAGCTGGAAGAGAGATAGTCCTTTTAATAAATGACTTTCGACCTAAACTTCACACCTCATGAAAAAATTAACTCCAAATGGATCATAAACTACAATGTAAAATTCAGAAACAAATCTATTTGAAGAAATCATAAGAGAAAACCTCTGCAACCTAAGTCTCGATACTGAGTTTTGGAATGTGTGACACCAAAAACAGAATCTATACAAGAAAAAAGTCAATAAAGTGGACTTCATCAAAATTAAAATCTTTTACTCTATGAAAGACCATGGCAATGGTGCAAAGAGACAAAATAAAGACAGGGAGAAAATATTCTCAAGCCACATGTCTGGCAAAGGACTCATATCTAAAATATATAAAGAACTCTTAAAACACAACAATAAAAAAACAACCCAATTAGAAATGGGCACTGACACAAAAAAACATTTTACCCAAGGCAGGCAAATAAGTACACTAAAAGATGTTCAGCATCTTTTATTAATTTGCAAATTAAGACCACTATGAGATACAGTTTCAACTTTTCAGAATGGCTAAAATTAAAAATAGTGACAAAACCAAATTCTGGCAAGGATGCAGAGTCGCTGGATCTCTCAGACATTGCTGGTGGAAACGTAAAATGATACAGTCACTTTGGAAAAGAGTTTGGCAACTTCTTAAAAAAATAAACATTCATTTACCTTATGATTTAGTAATCACACTCCTGGACATTTTTCCCAGGGAATTGGAAACTGATGTCCACACAAAAGTCTGTACAATGACTGTTTGTAGCAGGCTTATTTGTAATAGTCAGGAACTGGGAACAGGTAAGATTCCCACAAAAGATGGATGATTAAAAATCTGTGCTCCTACAATATCATGGAAGACTACATAGAAATCAAAATAAATAAACTATTGGTACAACAACAACTTTGATCAATGCCAAGGGGGGAAGAGAGGATTTTATGTAACCATTAAAAGGAATAAAAGGGATCCCTTTTTTGATGACTGAATAGTTCTGCACCATAATTACACTGGTGGTTACATGAATCTACACAGTTGTTAAAACAACATAGAAAGACAAATGTATACACACACACATACCAATATGCCAAGGTCAATTTTCTGTTTCAATGTACAGTACTATTAATTATGTAAGATGTAATCATTGAGGGAAACTGGATGAGGAGTATACAGAATGGTTCCATACTATCTTTGCAATTTTTTGCAAATCTGTAATTACATTAAATAAAATTTTGAAAAAAAAATGGTTATATAGCCTTTCTTCAATTTCACAAATTCCCAATGTCTTTTAATAAATCCATATTTTGCTTAATATAATAACTCTTGCTTCCATCCAAATTATCCTAACTAAATATGTGACATTTATATGAATAATTCATCTCATCCTTGGGAGAATGAATAATAAAAAGACTTGTAGAAGGTATGTATGGAAAAAGGGATCAGAGATTAGAACTGCCTGTCTCTTTCTTCTCTTATGTCAAAATCAGGTTATATTAAATTTGACTTGTGCTCTCCTTTCTGCTGAACACAATCATGTATTTCACACACACCCTCACCCCAAAGTCCCTCCCCCAACTACTCTGCCTTGGTTTAATCTGTTGAGATGATCATAGCAGTCCTTATGTTTGGTAAAGGAGACATTATGTTTTTACAGCATTTATTGAACTGATTTGTTGCAAGGGACAGAGAGACACCTAGCTAAATAAGTACCAGGATCTCAGAGAGAGAATATTAATTTCTTTTATGTATAATGGTTTGGGAAATGGGCATTCCACGGATATTCAAAATCTTTTTTTTTTTTTTGTCAAGAATCCATGGTTATTCATGGATCTTCTTTAAAATTTTAGAATGTTTCTCCTTTAATGTGAGTCAAATATTCAAAATGTTTCTCTCTGTTGATTCTACTGTCACCAGCTTGACCCTGAAGCCCCAGAGGACAGGGTAACACAGTATAAAACATGGCCCACTAGGTAGTGGGGACTATGGATGGAGTGGATTTCCTTAGAAGGGAATGTGAGCAGAGCAGGAAAAAAGCAGCATCATGAGTGTGGCTCTGCTTGAAGAATGCTGGGAGAGCTCAAAGCCCGCCGACCTGTTGAACTGCTTGAAATCACACCTGTATTCCTTTTTACTTAAAACATCTCTGCTTTCAAAATACAGAAAAACAAGTGGCAGTACTAATGTGGACATACTCCTTCAGTTAAGGAGTTTCAAGTGCTACCTGATATCCTGAATGGGTATTAAATCTCAGCTGCGTAGGTTGGTAGAGTTGCAGTGTACTTTCAGGCCAAGAGGGAAGAGCAGAGAAAACCAAGGGTGGAATGAGAAAGGTGGGTGGAGTGTGGTGTGCTTAAATGCACTGGCGTAGCTGCAAGATTGCGAGCAAGACCGAAACTTACCTACAAAGCAAAAACAGAGGCAGAGGCCTGGCCAGCAAGAGAAACTCAGCACCAGGGAGAATGTAAAACCTCATCCAGGAATCTGTAAGCATGAAATTCTGTTAATAACTCTTGAGATCACATCTGACAGAATTAAACAAGGAAGCCAGGTGCAGATTCCAGGACAGGTACATAGTGAGGACAAGTAGTTGTAGACAGTAGTTCATTGTGTTTAGCTTTTTCTTTTTTTTTAATATAATGTATTGACTTAAGAAACTGGAAAGTCCAAGGGCAGTGCCAGCTTCAGTTACAGTGCAGTGGCTTGGGACATGTCTTCTAAGCTCTCTTCTGTCTCTGTCTCTTTCTCCCCCCAACCTTTCTCACTGCCCTCCCCTTCTTGACTCCACCTCCCTGTTTCTATTGGTTTTATTCTCAGACAGGCTTTTACCTACATTTTCATGAACTTCTCTCAGCAACCCGGATGTCCAAAGTCAGAGAAGAGTCTGATTGACTCTATTTGAGTCACACGTGAACCCCCTCCTGGCCTGGGTCATTGTGAATGTGAATAGGGTTGTTCACACGTGATCCAGTCCCCCCACATCTGTGGGCAGGAGAGCTGGAATTGGCCCTTCTGATAGTAGATGAAATGCAAGACAAGCATTCTCACCTTGATCTCACCTTGAGTTGGGGGATGCTCTTGCATGTAAGACAGAGCCAGCATGGGGGAATTAGGAGTCAGGTATAAACACATTAGAACTTTTGAGATTACATAAAAAGAAACAGAGATGGAGGACGGCACTGCAGACAAAAAAAAAAAAAAAAAAAAAAATTTACTTAAGCAAGTTTTCAGAAAAGGTACATGTGGAAGGAAGCCACACATGGAGAAGTTTTGACATAGAGATATCACATTAGGATAGTCACATGAGAGGCCGAAGGAGAAAAAATAATTTCCCTCTGACTACACTGGGCTGTCTCTGGACATAAAAGTTACCCCCAGGATTTGCTTATATGGAGTAAGAAGTCTCCTGTCTCAGAAAGAAACAAAAGACAGATTGTGATTGTCCAGTCTGTGTATCTTCCTGAAAGCCTGGACTCTGAAATAGCCTACACCTACCCTTAAAACCATGAGTAAGACAGCATATGGGTAGGCTAGGAATAGAACTCATAGAGCTTAATACTCAATACTCACGGAGTGATGGATGTTTTGCCTGGTATGAACACCAGGCATCATTTTATGCATTATGCATTTAATGCATCATTTTATGTCTGAGGCTCATGGTTTCTAGGTACCAAACAAGGAACAGAGCCATTCTGGTGTTTTGCAAGGTGCCACATAACACTAATAGTGTGAACCTTACCCTTTATCTACCATCTTAGATAGACTAACAGCTCTTTGAGAACATGTCTTGAGACCATTCTCTGTGTATTTTATTTATATATCAAGACCCTAGCATGTATAATGTAAAATGTGCTCCAAAAATGATCATTTATTTGATGGTCTAGAACTCAATGGCCATTTGAAATATGTCCTTTGGGGCACCTGGGTGGCTCAGTTGATTAAGCATCCAACTCTTGGTTTCAGCTCAGTTCGGGATCTCACCATTCGTGAGTTTGAGACCCACATCGGGCTCTACGCTGACAGTGCAGAGCCTGCTTGGGATTCTGTATCTCTCTTTCTCTCTCTCTCTCAAAAATAAATAAATAAACTTTTAAAAAATTTAAATATGTCATTGGCTTGAAAACACACAATATACTCCCTAATATTTTCATCTATTTCTAAAGTCACTAAATTATTTTACTATGCTCTATATAAAAGCTTTTATATGACCATGATTCAGCCCCTTAGCTGTAAATAGCACCCGCATGAGGCAGCTCTTTGACAGTATTGCTGTGGATTTCAGTTTAGGTTATACTTTTTTATGCCTGGATTAGTAAACCAAACCTTACTTTGCTCTTTAGACAGAAGAGTCCCGGTATATAGCTTTGTGATGTCGTTAGAGTTTTGGAGATGGGGAGTAATGAAGCACCAAATCAAACTTGTTCCCCTGCCTCCACCCAGGGAGGCCCTGTGGAGGGCTGGGGAGGATATTTCAAAGTCTCCCCTACGGAGTTCCTCCATTACTGCTGTAATAATCGGTGATCCCTGTCTCTGGATTAATCCCAGAACAAGGAAGCCAGATTGCAAATGCACTTTAGATTACTCCCTGTTTCACCATTGAGGAGTCTTGGCGGTGACCACAAGGGTGAGGATTGAGGGGAAGATGCTATATTAATGGGTATTTCTATTGAGAATGAAAAGGGACATCTGCTTTCATTTTCTGCTCTCTTTGGTCTCTGTGAGGAGACATAATGCCATAGCTGTTGCCATTGCCCCTAACTATTAAATGAAAGATGTCTCGAGTAAATGGAGCTGTTTATGAAGTATGAATTTAAGATTAGAATTAAATGGCCTGACTCACTGGTGATTGAAGGGTAATTCACTATAGGGGAAATCTCTGCCCAAGGCCATTAAGTATAGTCTGACCAATTAGGGCCATCTCGTTGGGATCCTGTACATCTGAGATGTTGCTGCCAGAGTGACAGGAGCAACTGTTGGGACAGGAGACCAAGTGACCAAATGCTGAGGCAAAAGAACCAAGTCCTCTGTTGAGCCATTTGGCAGAGACTGAGATAGGCTGCCTGACAACATTCTCCTCCAGCTACCCGCCCCCCTCCCAAGGAAACATGCATCCCAGTGTTTGAAATTACTTTTGTTTTGACAACAATGTCATGAAGGAACAATACAGATGCCTTTGCTTTTGGAGCTAAAAAATCTGGGTTGGGTTCCAGTTCCACCATTTACCATGCTTTTGAACTTTGGGGAGGTCACCTAACTCCTTTGAGTTACATTTTCTTTACTAGCAGAAGTGGGATAACAATAGTACCCACTTGACCAAGCTGTGGTAAAAATCAAATGAAATAACATCTGTGAAAGCACTTCACAAACTATATACATATTATAATTATTACTGTTTTACTACTATTGTAGTAATCGTAATGATAGTAATAACTGAATGCTTCTGTCTGAGGTATTCCTGATGCTTATGCTGTAAGTCTGTCAACATCTAAAGCTTCACTTGATGTAGATTTAAGTAAGATTTTACTAGCATCAAAATGTGGTGAGGGAAATACTCATGAAGTCATTCACCCCAGGCTGCAGATTTATAGGGATAAGTAGACTCTTATTCCCTGGTAAGGCAGTTTCTTTCCCCTTTTACCAGAAGTTCTAACTGTGTTTGCATTGATGGCCCTACCACAAATGGGTTTTCTCCACACACTCTCTGAGTTTATTCAAATTCCTTCACTCATTGAAAGAATATTTACTAAATACCTCTATACTGGCATAAGGGACACAGAGGTGACTTCATGGAATTTATAGTTGAGTGGAGGAAGCAGTTATAGAAGGTAATTACAGTGACCCTGTTAGACAAATCCAGAAAGAGGGGCAAGTCCAAGCTTTAGGCAGCATCTAGGCTGCAGATGGCAGGTGGAGTGTTAGCAGGAAGGGCCCCATAGAGCTGATGCCTGAGTTGAGTCTTCAAGGATACACCCAGGAGCTAGTCAGGAAGGGACAAAATGGGAAGGTGCTGAGGAATTCCAGGCTCTCTCTACATAGAATAGATTGACTTAGTTAGGTATCATAAATGATGAGAAGTTAGAATAACATAATTTTAAATAGCAATAGTCACCCAAATGTTCCATGATACTGTTTGGGAGGAACAGATGGCCATGCATCGGGAGGGCTTGTTCAAGAGAAGCTGGTGGTTGTGGGTTGGGCATTTCAGGTAAGGGAGAAGATGGGTTTCTCTGGTGAATGCCATTATTAAACTATGATTAGTTAGTCTATTATTTACCACTTTATTTGTCATAAATGTTGCTTATGTTCAATGCAAACAAGCAGAGTCCAGCCTAAATGACAATGAACCTCCTAGGACTTAGAATAACTCTGATCAATATCACAGATAGAACTAATTCCCTGTGCACGTAACCCAGGACCGACTCTTGCACACTCAGAAGAGCATCGCTGAATATTAGAAGAGACCCAGAGATCATGCATCACAGCAAACTCACTAGACAATCCAAGACCCTGAGGCTCAGTGAGGCAAGGCCATGTACCTAAGATAGGCAGCAGGGAGGAGTAATCCAATCATTTAGCTACTCAGTGTGTATTTATTTGCAGAAGTATCCTGATTTGTATTAAACATTTTCCAGCTCTGTCTCTTCTCACTAACTTTTAAAGGGGTATTTTATTCATTAATGGTAGCATCATTTAAGAAACACACAAAACTAGATTCAGTTCAAGACCAGAGCCAGATTTCCCTCTGATAAAATCATGGTTAGTCAGCAGTTGATTTGGGATTGTGCCATTATGGGGAAACCATCCATCTCCTTTCCTGTGTCTTTTGGCCCAAGCTGTCTTATTTTTTTTATTTTATTTATTTATTTATTTATTTTTACTGTGTCCTTCATTTAACAATAGGATTGCTTTTTTCCTGAAACTTATTTTTTTTTCAATTTTGTTAAAACTTAATGGTGCGAGAGAATGATCAGAAAGATATATTTCCCTTTATAATGTAAGCAAACACTTTCTACATGTTTTTTTTTTGGAGAGAGATGCTTATGTAGGCCACCAACACAGCTTAGGTATTTTGTGCTTTCACATTAAGATGATTATAAAAAGCTTAAGGTTTCCTCCTTCAGAAAGTAAAACTTGCTTTCATTACATGGAGGTAATAGTTCATGGTGCCCTTGATAACAAGGAAAAGAGGAAAACATCATAAACCAGTGATTCTCAAACTTTAGCTTATGATATCATCACAAGTAAATTATCAGGCTGAACCTGAAACCTACTGAGTCAGAAACTCTGGGAGTGGTCATATAGATCTGCTTTTTATCACGTTCTGGGCAATTCTAATGTAGGGCTAACATTTTGGTTGTAGACTGCTATACGCTCATGGAATGCAACTCATTTAAAGAGTTGACTCCTGACCTTCAGAATTAAAGAGTTGACTCCTGACCTTGAGAATAGGTAGAATTTCTTCCAACCTGAAAGCAACTCTTTACACTAGCAGGACTTTTTCCATATCAGTGTAGCTGCAAGTTGAAGATAATATTGCAATTTTTAGTGCCAGCTGCCTGGCCTCAGGTGAAGTGTGGGTTTTCCGTGTGCAGAGATTTCACCCTCTCTTCCTGTCAACACTGCCTATACTCTCCTTGTATCCCCTACTCCTTCCCTTGAAAATTTACTAGCAGTGTTTAATAACTGTACTTAGGTATTTCATCCTATGGTAATTCACATTTCTTAGGCAAGGTTAATGCTTTCATGGCTTATCAATCTCTTATACAATAGAGTGAATTTTAGATTCTTTTCTGAGGAAAAGTTTTGAGAAACATGAAAGGCCCTAAGAAAATTTGACTATGTAAGGAAGATATAATACAAATGGCTTTTTGTTGCTTACCTCAACATGCATTCATTCCCTTCCTTTTTTAATATATTCTTTTTTTAATGTTTACTTATTTTTGAGAGAGAGAGAGAGAGAGGGAGGGCATGAGCAGAGAGAGAGAGAGGGAGACACAGAATTTGAAGCAGGGTCCAGGCTCTGAGCTGTCAGCACAGAGCCCGACATGAGGCTCGGACTCACGACCTGAGCCGAAGTCAGATGCTTAACAACTGAGCCACCCAGGTGACCCCCTTTTCTTAACAACACTATTTTTTGCTAGGTGTGTGGTTGTTCTGTTTAAAGACTACGTTTGCCAGTCTATGGTAGCTAGGAAGGCTATGAGACTGAGACATAGTCAATAGAAAAAATATACATATATACATATGAATATGTATATATATACACGTGTACGTGTGTGTGTGTGTGTCTGTAGGGGTATTCTTAGAAGTTTCCTCAAAAAAACCCAGAAAATTTTCCTTCTTTTCCCTTTTCTTCTCATGACCTACAGGGCAGATAGAATGGCTGGCATTCCAGCAGCCATCTTAAGCCAAGAGGTGGAAGAAACCTCCTGAAGATGTCAGGGTACAGAGAGAACAACTTGAGTCATTAATGACCCAATGGAGCCGCCGTTCTATCCCTGGATATTTTGAAACATGAGAGAGAAAAACACTTCTCTCCTTGGGATATTTTTGATTATATAAAATACAACATTGCTCTGATAGAAGAGATGTCACCAATATGGAGATTGACAGCACAGAAAGGGGAGGTTCAAGTGTGGGAGCTAAACTTCCCATACTTTACAGCTTAGCCAATCCTGTCAGGTGCTAGGATATTACATTCCTTCCCCCAGACAATTAACTTCTTGCCAATATGCTTATGAGTCCTTTGCTCTGTCAATCCTAGTTGTAGGTTGTTGGTTTTTGTGTGTTTTTTTTTTGTTTGTTTGTTTTCAAAATCTACAGTATTTCCACTTCTCTCAAATCATGTTGTAAGGTCTCATAACAACACTGACATGATTTTAGTTTGATTTTAAACTAGAAATTTTATTTTATTCAGAATTTAGAAGGAATGTTGGCGAAGTCTTTGTATAGTGAACATGAGAGCAATCAAACAGCGTCAGAAAATATTTCCCTAAAAAAAGATGAAAAAGCAACACTCTAGAAATTTCTCAGTTTTTCCAAAGGCCTTCCTCTTGCATTCTTAGCTCATAAATTTCCCCTTTCAGGTGAAGAGAGGTCACTCTTCTGTGACTCTATGTCCTAGGTTTTTGAAAGCAAGCTTTCCTTCCACACTGTTCAACAGTGTGTCTAACAGTCCTTGACAATTAATAATAGCAATAATAATAGCAGCAAGTAGTTAAATAATGTTTGCTCTGCATAGACACTGGTCTACTACTACTACATATAGTAACTTATATAATTATCATACCCTATATAAGTGTTGTTATTACCCTAAAATTGACACATGAAGCTGTTACAAATTGTAACAAATTGAACTGGAATTTGTAACCAGGCAAGTGACATAGAAAGGAAGGATGTTATGAGTAGATTTGTGTGGCCTTCGTACTTTGTATCGAGCTCACTAATCTCAAATTTATGTTTGCCATATGGCTATAGCGGATTGAGTGGTATATAGTCTAGATTTGTTGTTTCCATTAGTTTCATATTAGAATTTTTAATTCTCTGGTCAGTATCTTTATTAGTTTTTGGAAATTAATGGACAAGGGAGATGATAAACAAGAACACTATAAGTTTCCTTTCTTTTATGCTTCTTTTATATTTTCAACACAGGTTGAGCTTGGCAACTATGAGCAGATCAGCTAGAGATGTGCCTCAGTCCATCCACATTTCCCTCTCCAGAGTTTGCATATAATTCCAATGCTTGCCATAATAGGACATTTTTAAATGAACTGTCTGTTTTCAGGTGCAGATTGCATCACGGAGCTAATATAAAAGGAGGTATCCCACACAAGTCATACATGGCTAAGTGCCACAGAGCTGGGATGGATGTGAGGGGGGCAATGAGAAGAGAAATTATTTAATGAGTGATGACATTTGTATTTTCTTATAGAGAAAACCCCGACTAACCTCTTTCTAAGCCCAAGACAGTTACTTGGCTTTTCTTGTTTCCTGTATTTATATGCTCTTTTTTTTCAGTGCTAGTCTTTCACTACTAATCTTCTCTTCACAATTTGGAAGCATTTAGGTTTCCCTGAGAGTAAAGATTCTCAGATAACACTAGTCACTGAGGTAGGATGAAGAATTTCTCTCTCTGACTTTTACAAAAACATGCTTTAATGTTTTCCTTTTTAATAAAGAAAAATACAAAAATGGGAATGCAAAGTATCCACAGTTCTAGCACCCAGAATATCTCTTTTAAAATGTACAAAGGAATAGAATATGATTTGCTTTTGGACACCAGTATTTATCTGGATTGATTTAGTGTGGCTCTGTCTGGAGGCATGGTTCTGGGTGATAACCTCTCCAGATTCCTCCGAGTCCTACTGTGGAGAAAGAGATATTTTGAAAAGGGAAAAACCTTCCTCCTATGGGATTAGCCTGGAATCTGTACTTTGCTTGAAGCTTTGGGGCTGAGTGTTGCAGGTCGCGATTGCCCTCTGGTGGTCGTAGACAAGACTTACAGGCAAAGTTTAAATGACAAGCTTGAGACTTTAACAGGCCTTTTGTTTGCCTGGGCCTGGGGTAAAAGTACAAATGGACATCCACATACCGTTTCTTTTCTACACATACATAAATTAGATTATAGATCAGTCTAGCAAATAAATAAAAGGTGTTCTATTATACCCTAGAAAAAGATACTTTCAAAATAACCCGGAAGCCCACCTTGAAGTTAATTCTCTCACTCCTTAGAATTCCATATCAAACATGGAGACATGGGGATAGTCGGTCTCAGGTCCAGCCTCACTCTTTCCAGCACTGCTATTTTGCAACTTCCAGGGACCGCTCCATAATGCCTGTAGACACCCCAGCCTCCTGGCTGAGCTCCACGCACATGCCTGCAAAAAGCCTTGTCCTCCCTGGGGGCATAGGGACTTGAATACCAATGGCACCGTCAGAAGCAAACCCAGGAGAGAAGACTCTGTACACACACCCCTGAGGCCATGTGTGCAGGTATTTGGGCATCTTCCAGGCATCCAGAGCATGATATGGAAAATGGCGGTAATAGAAGTGGTAATAGAGGGCAGGTCTAGTGACCAAATTGCATTGCCTGAATCTGACTTACTTTTAGCACTGGAAGTCTCATGTTCTGTAAACCCCTTCACTGGGGTATTAAAAGCTCCATTTTTCAACCTTGTGTCAAAAATTAAAAGAAGAGTGAAAAATCCATATGACTGTAACACTGTTTTAGTATGGAATGGGTATGGTGCTGATCATCCCTCTCCTGTGGTCTTTGTTACCGGGTTTTCCCTTGACCCCTGATGTTCGCAACCGTAGTTCCTGGTTCACAGTGACGGATGGCCCACTGCGGCTCTCTCTGAGTGACGTGACCCGTGACGTGACCCAAGCAAGCGTCTGAAGCGGGTCCTAATCTTAAATAGGAACAGCTGTCGGGGCTTGTGCCCATGGATGACCAAGATAGTAAAAGTGTGATTTTTCACATTGTGAGTATTGTGAGCATGTTTCCTTAACTCTTCTGAAAAGCATAGATAATAAAAATGAGAACAATTACATAGTATTTGTTTAAATAGTCTTACTAATTGCCACTTACTGCCACTGTGAACTAGCCAATTGTTTTGTTTAAATAATAACATTTATGCAACAGAAGAGTAAGTAGTGCTGAATATTGTAATATATTTTCAAATGGATGTTTATTTTTCATATTTTAATGACAAATGAATAACACTTGTGTGTGCCTATAATTAATTTTTATTATTATTGTTATTAGCATCATTATTGGTATTTTGTCTACTATGGGTACCTCTGAGTATGGGTATCTCTATGAGAACCTCTGATGGGTTCTTTAAAAAGTTGATCGTCCTAAAGGCAAGTTCTACTGGCCCCAGGACTCCTTGCCTTGTGAAGAAGGACATGGCCTGTGAGGGGTCAGAGTCGGTCTAAGGTAAATGGCTCCCAGTGTACAGTGCAGGTCAAATTCTGACTGATACCTTAAAAAGAATGTGGATAATTAAAGGCAAATACCATAATTGAGTTTGGTTTGAAACCTATGCAGCTGCCATAGAACCATGTGGGCCAATAGATTTGTGAGTTTACAAAGGAAATTACTTTGCAAGAAAAAATCATTTATTTTTGATGATGCTTACATCCAAAAACTCAGTTTTTAATGTTGCTGAGAAGCAGCTGCTAAACTGCAAAAATTAACTAGCAATTGCATTTCAGAAAGCAATGATATCCGACTTCTTTATTAAGTTTACTGTTAAGTGAACAAAGAAAGAGAAGAGTGTTTCTTCCATTAGCAAAGCAAATAGGACATCTGTGCATAAGAAAATGCAAGACAGAATTTGGCGGGTGAAATTCACTGTTGTGGAAGAAATAATTGCTTTCAGGTACTGAAAGTTTTATATCCCAGATCTGAAATTGGATAGGATCTCACAGGTTTCAAGCATTTCTTTATGGTTGGTGTTTAGTTTTATTTTTATTTTAACCCTATATAGATTGTATTGAAACAACAAAAAACAAATTTCAGACTAACAACAAGGGAAGAAAAACTCAGTCTCTGAGACTGTCTTTCCTGGGCATTCTGTAAATTGAGAGTTTGGGGATCCTGTTCACCTGCATGCAGTCTAAGGAAAGTATAGGGTCTCTGTGCCCCACAGCATGAAGACTGAATGTTGCTCATGCCATCTAACTGGTGTTCCTTTATGATTTTTGTTGGCTTGCTTTTAAAATCATCCCTGAGTCTTTTCTAATGTCTTCTAAAAATTACTAAACTAATCCTAACTGCACTTGGGCACAGGATAAAAAAGAATCAGTGGCCCCTTGTCCCCAGAAGGCTTAGGTGTGTGTGTGTGGCGGGGGGGGGTGGGGGGGGTGGGGGTGGGGGTTAGGTGAAGGTGACTCTTATGTACAAGGTTTAAGACTTTAAGGCTTTGCCCCCTTCCCAGGTGAAGATTAGCCCTATAAGGTCAACCTCGAAACAGCGGGTTGTTATTTTTATTAAAAGAGACAATGGTTTCATTCTACACAGATCACCTGGTATAAAGAGCCTTTAGCTGTCAATATAGTCAGATTTTTGTGGGCAGTATTCCATCCTTCTCTCTAGGGGTTTCCATCCAGTGTACTGCCTGTATCCCTTCCCAGCATCTCTTAGGGAGAAACTATACATCATTTTTGTACCTCCTGTCCATCATTACAAAAGAGGATTCTTCTCTAATAGAAATGTGGGGAGGGTGTGTATCAGATACCATAACTTTACCCTAATTCACTTTCTTGTAAAGGAGGCTTGTGATAGCTAATTCTATGTCATCTTGGCTGGGCCATGATACCCAGATATTTGGTGACACATTATTTTGTATGGTTTTGTGAGGGTATTTTGTTTGGATGAGGCGAACATTTAAATTAATGGACTTTGAGTAAAGCAGATTGCTGTCCATAATGTGAGTGGGCCTCACCCAATCAGTTGAGGGCCTGAATAGAACAAAGACTGACCTTCACTGAGCAGAAAGGAATTCTACCAGCAGTCAGTCTTTAGATGGTGATTCCCTGAGTCTCCAGGCTGCTGGTCTACCCTGCAGATTTTGGAATTTCCAACCTCTATAATCACATAAGCCAATTTCTTAAAATTTCTCTCCCCCCCCCCCTCACTATATATACAGTAAAAGTGGGGTTTAAGGGCCTGGGCAATGTTGGAAGTGGTCAGATGTTTTTCCAAGTGATATGACAAGACTTTGAAGGCTGAGTAATCTGAAAGGCTTGTTTGAAAGGATTAAACAAGCTGCAAGCTCCATTTGACCAGTACTCATATGGGGAGGGGAACTGCTCAGCAGATGCTAACTTGGGCAGAGGCTGTTCCTGATGATCAGGTCCTTCTCCTTGAGGCCATGATACTAGATTGGCCCTGTGGAATGTAGATACTGTCCCAGATATATGTGTGTGCGCACAGTGTGGGGCGGGGGAAGGGGGGCAGGCCTAAATTAATGGAGTTTATCTTAAATTGGCAAGATTAAAGTTTTCTAGCTTTTGCTATCAGATGAAATGAGATCTTGAGATAGAAAATAAATCAATAAAAAGTTACATTTATTTGTAAACTAAACATGTGAGTTTACTATTTATTCCTGTTTCGATCATTTACTTCCAATGGGTCAATTAATTCATTTTACAACTATAAACTTTCGGTGTAAGAAGAAAGAATCATTCTTCCAAAAATAAAGAATGAAACTAAAACAGAATTTGCAAATTGATGAGCTATGCCAAAGAGCCTCATCCGTTCGTTCCCACATCGTTAACTATTCATTGTTACACTGGTGACTTCCAAGTCTTATGTGAGCCTCCTCTTTCCTCCACATCGCCACTGGAGCATTTCCAACCTCCTGCCACAAACTCAGCACACTCAGGGAGAGGAGAGCTGGATGGGGACCACAAAAATTCTCTGCTCTAATCCCTAAACCAGTGCTCAGTAGGAACGTAATGTCGTTGACTGACTGAATGAATGAATGCATGCATGAGTATTTAATTTGCTTTTTAAAGAAATCAAAAAGGGGATCTGTCCACAGGCAATTTGATTTGTTTTTTGAAATTTAGATTGATTTTCTATTATTTGAAAATAGAACAGGGGTACACGGGCTCCTCTGTGGGGTTCTGAATGAGGAAGTGTCCAAAGCTGTTTGCTATTAACCAGTAATTAGATAGGGAAAGGAAAATTTCTGACTAGCCATGGAAATTCTCCTCTGTGAAGACTAACAGCTCTCAACAAGGGAGAAGATGGTGTTCTGTAGAGCAGGAACATAAACAGGGCTGAGGTTCCTGTCAGATAATTCCAGACATTCTCATTTTCCAGGCCTACGTGCCCTCCAGTGGGAGAAAGGGCCAGGGGAAACCCGAGTTTCTGGTTTTGCATTCTTGGGAAGAGGGCAGTCTCTTAATCACTTTGGTGGAGAATTGCCTCTAAGGTCTTATCCCTGACACTCTTCAGGAAGCTCAGAACTACAGTCCCACCTGTGCCCCTCTCTTCTAGGGCTAGTGGTGGCCCAGGGACATAGTTCGGCCTCCTGCCCTTTGCTTTGGTGGCTGCTGTGATGAGGTATTTGGTCACCACAGTGATGTGATAGCTGCGTAGCTCCGCCAGGGCCTCCACACACTGGTTATAGGCTGTCAGAAGTTGGCCATTTCCAGAGGACCGAATGTGGTCTCTCAGTGAAGGAGTTGAGTGAATTTCTTCTATAAAGGCCTTATGGGAAGGAGGCATGTACTCCCTCATCCTGAGCAGAAAATCAGCTGAAAGAAACAAACCAGAACTATGTCATAGCTCCACATGGAAAGATGCAAGAGCCTGTCTGGTTTTCCAGACATCAGTGCAATGAAAACTTGCTGTCATCTAACTTTCCAATCCACTCTGCTGGCTCTTTTGCTGGTAGACTACAAATACTACATTCCTGAATATTGATGGGGAAGGAAAAAAGAAGCAAGTACATCTCAGATAACTGAGTTGGAACCATATCTACCAGTCAATGTGTAAATATGTATCATATACCCAAGGTAGGCAAAGTATCCTGATGAGACTATCATCATGAGGGATATCTACAAATGTAAGGCATAAACCCTTAAACCGATTTGCTAAATACTCTCCTGAATTTTGCTTTGTTTGGAGAGTGCTAAGGAAGGGGAAAGTAATAGAATTTATAAGGGCAAGAAAATAAAGAGTGAGCAACTGTTGGGGCGCCTGGATGGCTCAGTCAGTTAAGCGTCCGACTTCGGCTCAGGTCATGATCTCACGGTTTGTGGTTGGAGCCCTGTTTCGGGTTTTGTGCTGACAGCTCAGAGCCTGGAGCCTGCTTCGGATTCTGTGTCTCATTCTCTCTTTGCCCCTCTCCCACTTGTGCTCTTTCTCTGTCTCTCAAAAATAAATAAATGTAAAAAAAATTTTTTTAATAAAAAAAAAAGAATGAGCAACTGTTTTTGTAATAATAGCCTCTTGAAGTCAAGTTGTTTAAAAATCAAATCAATAGATATTTATAGGAAATACAGATAGATTGATCATTTATAAGAAATTCATTATGTGTTTAATATCATCATAGTTGATAAGTGACTTTTGTGGATGAGACTGGATGCTATTTGACTGCACACCAAATTCTAGTCATTTTTACCCCTAAATCCGACTTGAAAATGCCATACTCTGAAGTGCCTTTTTGCAGCTGTTAAACATCAGCTTGATGCTGGCAGGTAAGGAAATGAACAATTTCAAGCTTCTAAACTGGTAGGCCTATCTTCTGGTCTAAATAGACTTGACTTGAAGTTGCAGCATTTTTATGGGGAAGGGCTTTGGTGAGGAGCTCAGACCCATCATCAGCCATATCCAGACTTTGTAACTTAATTCCACAGTCTTCAAACTCTGGATCTCTCCCCCATTTTAGACAAAGCAGGCTACTGCCTAGGATCCAAACAAAACTGTGGGGAACAGTTGGATATATGGCAATGTTTTAAGATATGGAAATGGAAACCCAATATCCTGCTGAGATCAAATATTAACTGACTTGACACAATAACATCTGGCAGGCATACAGCCTCCTGGTTGACTTAGAGAAGTATAGATTTCATGACATTTTAATTTACACTTGGTCTTATCAATTGGTAAATACATTTCTGTTCTTCCTCCCTGTTAAGGAACAGAAAGAAAAAGAAAATGTCTGACTTACCACTTTCCTTGCTGTGACAAATGCCTAAGAACTCATCAAAGGCATGAAGCACTGTGCTCTGAGCTGCACTCCCCCCAGAGTATTTCAGGGGCTCTGGGGAGACTCCTTCATAGATCAACCCCACCGGCATTGCTGGGTTATCCTTCCATCTAAGCAAGAGTAAAAGTCAAAGAGAAGAAGTGGGTGCTAGGAGTTAAGAGCATATTTTCTGATACAGCAACAGTGAGTAAGAAAGCAAACACAATTTCAACGGTGTTTTTAGAGCAAAAGACTGGGTATCTTTGTAGAATATATACTTAAGCATACTTCAACTTCATAACAGGCCATTGAATACAGCCCTTCCTTTCCCCAGTTGGAGGATTATCCCAGAAGAGTAAAGGAATCCTTGACATTGATCCTATGACATATTTATTAGAAAAATTCAGTCATAAAGATTGAATACAGCCCTTCCTTTCCCCAGTTGGAGGATTATCCCAGAAGAGTAAAGGAATCCTTGACATTGATCCTATGACATATTTATTAGAAAAATTCAGTCATAAAGATGACATCAGTGCTGCTCAATAGGAATAATTTAGGGGTTCTGGAATAATCTTCACTCCTTCTGCTCATCTCAACCTTAATCACCTGATACCTTTAACTCCACAAGTAGAGCTTTGTAAGTAAGCACACACACACACACACACACACACACACACACGCCCCTTTGCTTTTCCCTGTAACAGTTTTAACAGTTGTCATGTTGAACTACCAGTGTTAAATAATGCATGACTTTGTGGGAATACCTTTGTCAAATACATTCTTGACAGCACGTGTTGATAATGAGGGCAGCAACAAAGAGAACACAATACAATCTTGCAGGTTACCAGAGGGACAGGTAGATGGACTGGAATTGAGGCTCTGGTCTTGCTCAGATGAAGTGGGTTTTCCCTGCTTCCTCTCCTCTCTTATCTCCTTTCTTCTCCCCTTCTGTCTCCCTGATTCCATTTCTTTGCCTTTTTGTGTCTGAAAACCCCTAGTTCTACCTCCAACTATTTTACTCATTTCTCTGTCACATTTTTTATAGAGTCTTAAACAATTACAGAATGTATGTGGTGACTCCATAAGATAAACAATAGCACCAAGAACACGTTATTGTACTTCCAATGTGTTAGTCTATAAACTCTCTTCACACTCATTTTCTTTTTTTAATGTTTATTTATTTATTTTTGGGAGAAAGAGAGAGAGCACAGGCAGGGGAAGGGAATAGAGAAAGAGAGGAAGACACAGAACCTGAAGCAGGCTCCAGGCTCTGAGCTGTCAGCATAGCGGGCCTCGAACTCACAAATTGTGAGATCAAGACCTGAGCCAAAGTTGGACAACCGACTGAGCCACCCAGGTGCCCCTCACCTTCATTTTCTAACTTGACCTCTTTTGAGTAGATCAAGGCAGGTGTCTAAAAACCCATTTTACAGATAAGCAAACAAAGGCTCTGAGCAGTTAATTCTCCAGGGCCACACTGTTCAAAAATGGGAAAACCAGAACTTAAATCCCAAACTTATACTTTTCTATGTTCATTTTCTCAAGACCCCCACATATGGATTTCCACTTTTACTAAGGAATAGAATCTTTTTTCTCTTATTGCCAGGAATGAGCCACTGTCCCTGCTGTGAACAGTTTAAATAACAGGCTTACAGTGATGTCTCATCTTCTTCCTATAATTCTAAAAGTCATTTTGCTCAAGAGAAGGAAAATGCATCACACACATAAAAAAAACTGTAGCCAGACTGCTCAGCTGGCTGTTCATGACCTTTGTCAAATACTTCCTTATGGTAGGAAATGCTATAAGGAGCTGGGTTGTTTGCATTGGAGAATGGTTTGGTCAGCCGTTCTACGGTTTCCACTGGATGAACGTCAAAGTGGCCTTTTTAGGTGGGGTGACATCACTCTGGAAACAGATGAGGCATAGACAGCAGAGCAGGGGGAGAGCAAAGGAAGGAGTCTGATCATAAGAGGAGAACATGAGGTAGCTGTTGGGTGAGAGGACTCTGTTTCAGGCAGATAGAAAATTTAATCTCAACTTTGATATTTATTAACTGTGAGCCTTGGTTAATTAACCTCTCTGAGCCTCTAGTTCCTCATCCAAGTGATATTAGGATCTACCTTATTGAGTTATCGTGGGAGCTAATTAAAATAATACCTGCTCAGTGCCTGGAACATATTAAGCATTTGCTAAATATTAGCCATTTTACATTATTTAGAGTGAGCTGGAATCCCGCTCCCTCCATTCATTATTTTGTACATTTGTACACACCTTCCTGAGACTTAGTCCTAATTTGCACCTACTTCCTAAAGCTGCTGCATAATTAAATGGGTTCCAGAGAATTTTCATGACTTGTCAGAGTTCAGGACACTGCTCCAATGAAATTTCTAAACAGCATTTTAGAAATATTTGGAAATAGGTAAGACATATTGAAAACGTGAGTAAGTGGAAGAGAGGCAGTGGTCACACTGGTTCAGGGTTGTCTCTGCCATGTTGTGGATGATCTCAGATGGTCACTTTGGTCTCTTTCAACAGTCCCTCCTCATCATGACCACTTCTAGGTGTTGGACTTTCTCAGAGCTCAGTTTATGGGATTCTTGCTACTCTTACTTCCCAAGTGCTCTTATCTACTTCACTGATCTAAAAACCAACTATATTAGGAGTCTTTAAAAATGTACACTTCTACCTGGACCATTCCCCTACATTCCAGACTCATATATTAAACTGCCAGCTTACAGATATCTCCACAGAAATGGACATGTCCCAAACTGAGCTCCAGATATCCCCTCCCTTTTGCCAAATTTCTTCCTCCTACAGTCTTCCCCATCAGAGAAAATGGCAGCTCTATTCTTTCAGTGGATTGGGCCAAAACCCTAGAGTCATCTTCGACTGATCCCATTTTCTTCCTTCCTCCTGCAAACCAATAGCAGATCCCATCAACTCTACTTTCAGTCATTTCCAGAACTGAACATTACTCAATGCCTCTTCGGCCACCACCCTAGTCCAAGCCATCACCCTGATTGTGGGCATAGCTTCTTGAACGTTTTCCTGTCTTCCATTCTTGCTCTTAAATTATCTATTTTCCACGTTAGAAAATAGAGCGATGAGTTGAATTAAGACAGATCATTTCATTTGTCTCCAGACTTGCCTCTGCTGCCCTTGTCTCTCAGAAAGTAGCCAACAAGCCCTGACATGATCTGGTCTTCTGCTGTCACTTGTATCTTTCTCATTCTCCCCCATACAAACTGCATTCCAGTGCTGCTATCTTCCTTGCAACAATTCCTCCATGACAAGGATGCTCCAATGTCAGGACCATTGCAATTTTTATTCCTTTTGCTTGTAACAAGTATCCAGGTAGCTTAGTCCTCACTGCCTTCAGTTATCTGCACAAATGAAGTATGGCATTCCCAGACCATAATAAATAAGTAAGAAACTTACACCACCTCTCCCTAATACTCCATGATGCCCTGTATCCTACTTTACATTTTCCCGTATCACTTATTGTTGTAACATATATTGTATAATACTTTTTAAATTATATTTATTTTTGCATGATCTGATTCCCACCATTAAAATGTAAGCTCCACAAGAATGGAGTTGCTGTTTTGTTTTATTGCAACATTCCCTGCACCAGGAACTGTGCCTGGCATATGGTAAGCACTCACTAAATAGTTGATTAATGAATGAATGAATGAATGAATGAATGAAAAAACTATTATTCTATAATTCTGTGTTATATATCTAGAATATATAAACCCAAATGTTTTTCTGGAAAGGACCCGCCAGCTTTAAAGAACCATCAGATGCTCAAATGGCCAGGAGACATCAATATTTTTTTGGTGCCCCAACATGAAGCAGATGTGTTAAAGCCACATTGAATGTGACAGAGAAGACACCAGAATGTAAGTCAAAAAAGATAAAACAAGGGGATCTACTTTCAAAAGCTATATTCTCCACCTGTGATACAATTGGTCTGAGGGAGGGAAATAGGGTTTCTCTGAGCAGTCCCATACACTCTCAGGCCCAAACTAATGATTATAAAGGAAAGCAATTACTTTCCTTTCAAATCTCTGTAGGCAAGGTTATTTTTAGTCTTTCTCATAGCCTATTTTTAGGAAATCCAAGAAATATAAACAGAAGAAAAAAAAGAAAGAAATGACATTTTTCCACAGGGGCTAACTTCCATGTGAAATTTAATGTGAGTGGGAAATGGAAAGAATAAGTTTAATCTACAAATGATGAAACGCCTAAATAAAAATGTTTTTAAAAAGTAAATGAAAACAATAAATCAAACATGGGACACATCAAGAACATAGGAGGAGATTTCAATTTTCTAAGACAATCCCATTGGGAACTCTCAAAAATCCGGATGATTTTGGCCATCAACACCTTCAATACATTTAAGATTTGGTGCTGGTCACTTAGTTGCACTACATGAGAAATATTTTTGAGGCTCAGACCGACGGGAGGCGTTTATGTAGATCACAGATAAAATGCATCACTGACCCAGAACTTATTTTAATGAAAACATAATCACCCTCTAGTGAACATTTAATCATGATAGGCAGAAATTGAAAAAGATAGCCCCAAGATTTCCATTCTCATTCCTAGAACTGTTCATATTATAAGCTATCAATACCTGTCAATATGATATACAGCAAGGCAAAAGAGGCGTTGCAGATATAATTAAGGTTACTAATCAGTTGACTTTAACATAGGGAGTTACTCTACATTGTCTAGGCGAGCTGAATCTAGTAACATAAGACCTTGGCAGAGTTTTTCTCTGGCTAGTCGCAGAAGGAGAAATCAGAGAGATTTAAGTACTAGAAGGATTGGAAGTGTCATTGCTGCATTGGAGGATACCGTGTGATAAGGATTGCAGGAAGTCTAAGCTGAGAGCAGATCCTATGTGACAGCCAGCAAGAAAACAGAGGCCTCAGTTCCAAAACCACGAAGACTTGGATTCTACCAAAAACCTGAACGAGTTTGGAAGTGAATGATTCCCCAGGTTCTCCTGATAATAGCTCAGCCCAGCAGATAGCTTGACCTCAGCATTTTGAGACCCTAAGCAGAGAACCAAGCTGAGTTTGCCTGGCCTTCTGGTCTACAGAAATGTAAGATAATAAATGTATGTTGTTTAAAACTGCTGTCTTAATTTGTTAAAACAGCAGTTTTTTGTTATGGTTTTCTGTTATGTTTGTGATTTGTTATGTAACAATGGAAGACTAATACACATTTAGAGAGCAAAGTGAAACACAAAGAGATTTTCCAGAATTAGGTACTTCTTAAACCCCAATGTATTTAAAATGTTTAAAAGACTTTTTTTCCTCTAATTTTACCAAAACATATCTGCATATTTTGTTTTACATTTGTTGCTAGAATCACTATTGCACAATCATATCTTTGTCTTAACCCTGATTACATGTAAAATGTGCACACAACAAGAAGAGTTCTGAGCACAGATAACCTCTCTGGGGAGGATTTTGGGATCGAATGGGTATACAGCAAAAGTCTGAATTCTGAGAAACACTCCCAATTCCATTCCACACTCTTCACCATTTTTCTTGTTTCCTCATAAACCAGGAACCCATTAACCTCAAGTTATTCTCTAGAGACCCTCCTGCTTCCCCTCTCTACTCCCTAGAGTGAGGAATGCCCACCCAGGCTGGCGTCCCCTTGGACTGTCCAGATCCACTCAATCTAGAAAAAACACTGGGTTCATGTTGTCACTCCCTTCTTGCACCCATGTCCCTTCCAGGTGCAACTTCATATTCTTTCTGTCTATAGCAATTCGGCACCTCCTGGGTATCAAGATGGAACACTAGGTGAGCCCTATGTCAAATTTTTCACCTCATCCATTCACTACCTCTACTTTTCACTATTAAAAAAATAAACAAACAAACTTAATTTCTCTCAGTTAATGTGAATGGGAAAGCAATTTGATTAAAACATGTCAAGGTATAATTAGTGTATCTAAAGGAAGAAATTTAAGGGTAGAGTTCTTTATCTGGAAAAATTACAGTCCATGTGACAAAAGAAGAGACCCACAAATATGAACAAATGACTTGGGGTAACTCTTCCAAGAACATTAGAAGAAGGCTGGCAAGTTACTTTCTATGTTCCCATTAGCCTTAGTAACAGGGGAAGAGAATGGATATAAATGAGAGAGCATTGTGGTTACATAGTGGGCTTTTTTTTTCTGCCATCAATATGGGATTCTAAGTGAATACAAATGAATGTAATATGGTGGCCTAAGGACAATTATTCTGACCTTAAATATTCATTTGTCCTGCAGATGGTACCCCACCTCTTTTATCCAAGAATGGATCCAAATGATCACTTTGTTAGCAAGGTTTCTTAGTGTGTTTATTACTATAGGAAGCTTCTGCCTCATAAGTTTGGAATATGCTACAGAGGTCTCATGCAGGAAAGCAGTTGAACTGTACTTACCCAGAGAGAAAGATCCGGATGACTGCATAAAATATGTCTGGATCAACATAATCTGGAGAAGCAATCAAAATGTGAACTTTACTACAGGCAAAAAAAGCAATTGGTTACATGTGCACGGGTCCTGCTGCTCTCTTGGGGCCACCCCCTCTATCTGATCTGCACGGAAACCTGGAAGGAAGGCAGCAGCAAGAGGGGGATGGAATGTTCTCTTCTGTAGCCCCCTCACTGGCACTGGCCAAACTTTTAAACTATTCCAAATGCTGCCCTTTTCTATTTGTGGTGCTTCCCTTTTCTGGACTTAATAACTACAAAAGAAGAGATCAAGGCCATCTTTGAAAAATTAATATTTTAAACAGACATGATATTTGAGAGAATGTAGGAAATAGAAAGGAAAAAAGCAGAGAAAAAGAATCACCTCTGTCCAGGCTTTCACAAGAGAGGAAAACTCAAGTTGTCAATGCTCAAGCGAAGTTCTATATAGGCAACCAAGGATGGAGGAGTGGAGAGGCTCTTGCCCAGGGACCGCCACACCAGGTCAGATATAGGCTCATTTAGCTCCACGTTAAGCTGCATTCATTAATCTGTGCAGCTATTTTTGGCTCTAAGCCACTGCTTAGGGATAACTTATTCCACTAGTTTATTAACTTGTATATAAAGAAGGGTGTCCTCACATTTGTACTAAATTTCTTTTCATTAACTTATGAAGATTGTTTTCTCTTCTTCACATAATGGGGCCCCTCTGTGAGCTGGTATGTTTCTTTTACCTGGATCCTGTCTATGTTTCTTTGTTTCTCTTTGAGAAAAAACAAAACAACACAGCAAAAGAAAAACAAAAAAATCCACATCTTTTTTATGAGACCCAAATAATGTCATCTCTATACCATCAGTTATCTTTTCTACCATCATACCTAGTCTCTGTTCCTTTATCTCTATGTTCTCTGAAGGCCCATGGGCTCAGGTAATTCAGATATTCCTTTGGTCCCAGCATTTCCCAATGCTCCTGAGTGGTGTCACATTCTCTCTGAGTAGAGAGAATTCTGTGACAATGTTCCATGTGCTGGCCTTTTATTGGGCCCTATTTCCATGTCTCTCCCATCTGGTGCCCTATTCACACAAAAATGCTAAGCATTATGTACAAATTTTCTCTGAAACAGTAGTGACTAGCAATAATTTAGTATTTTATCTTCTAAAGTAAAATCATTAGCCAATAGATATAAAATAATTTTAGTGTAAAAAAAGTCAATAGATGTAAAAATATTCATTTATGATTGAAACAAATAAAAAAATTAGCCAATTAGGAATAAGAGGAACAATTTTGAAATGATAAAAAGAATCCACAGAAAGCCATTTCAAGTATACATTTTATACTTGAAAGATTAAAAATAAGTATTTAAAAATGTGGAACAAAACAAGGATCAACACATCCATTCAACAATACGGTGTTAGAAATTTTAGCCAGAAGAATAAGGAAAATATATATATTTAAAGAAATAAAAGTTATAATTATTATACATGAAGGAACAAAATAATTCTCAAATAATATGATTTTCACATAGAAGACCCAGATAATCTGCAGATAATCATTAGAACTATTAGAATTAATAATTAGAATTAATTAATAAGAATTTTTTCTATAAACCAGTAACAAACAGGAGTTAGTTAAAATCAAAGATACCATGTTCACTAGAAACAAAAAATAAAGTAACTATGAAAAAAAAGAAGATATCAAAGTCTCTTATTTTGAACGAAATTAAAGAAAATTTAAGAAATTCAAGAAAAAATTTGTCTCTACTGATGGACAAAAACCTCAGTATCAGTATCAAAGAGAAGAAGTGTATCTAAAAAAGAGTTATCTATCTGGATAAGTTTTAGTTCACATCCAATAATATGAAGGCATGATTTCCAGTACCTTGTCCGACTACCTTACTTAGTGTTTCTGTGGTATTCTCTGATTGTCCATCTGCCTTGATCATAAGGCAGAAAGACTGGATATAATATCAAAATCATGTAAATTTTCTCCAAATTAATATACAGATTTAATGCAACAGCAGCAAATTTTTTTAATGTTTATTTTTGAGAGAGAGAGAGACAGAGAGAATGAGTGGGAGAGGGTCAGAGAGAGTAAGGGGGACAGAGGATCCGAAGCGGGGTCTGAGCTGACAGCAGTGAGCTGATGCAGGATTTGAACTTATGAACCATGAGATCATGACCTGAGCCGAAATGGCACACTCAATTGACTGAGCCACCCAGACGCCCTAGCAAAAACTTTAATAGAGATTTTTTTCAGAGCAGTTTGAAAAGCTGATTGTTTACATGAAAGACAAAATGTTGGAAATAGTACAGGCACCTCTGGGAAAGAAGGGCAAGAGACGGGTTTTCTTCACCTGAAAGAGATACTATGAAGCTATAGTTCTGAAGACAAATGATATCTCTGTTGGGAAAGGTAAACAATGACAAAGAGTAGGAAACCTGGAAACAGAGCCAGTCATTTAAGAAAATCTGTTATAAAACAGTGCTAATATTGCAGATTAGTGATTCTTCAAAGAAGGGACACTGAATTTATTTCCTTTGTCATATTACATATAGATAACAATTATATGTGAATTAAGGACTAACATGTGAAAGACAAAACAACAATTTCAGAAGAAAATGCAGGAAAATATACTTATCAACTATGATTATGAAATAATATCTTATGTAAGACTTCCCCAAACACAGACTTTTGCAAAAGAAATGGCAGATACTTTGACTATACGAAAATTAAGAACTTCTGCTTTCAAAAGTCATAAGGCAAACCACAATATTTGCAACACATATAACTAATGAAGATCAGGCTTCTGAGGTTTACAAAAAACTTTTAAAAAATCAGGAAGGAAAAGATAAAAGACCATTAGAAATATAAGGAAACACATGCATTCACAAAAGAGGAACATGCGTGGTGAGCACCCACAAGGACGCACGCACACACACAAACACACACACAGAAGACAGTTAAATCAGGGAATGCAGGAGTGACATCAACATCATGGTAAAATAAACGTTTTCTACTGTCTTTCCCACAAAGAACACTGGCTTAGACAATCACACACAGACAAGAGGGCCTTTGTGAAAGTCCAGGAATTCAGTGGGGAATTTCCAGCACACCACTGAGCAAAGAGATCCAGAACTGGATGAATTGAAGAGGGTAAGAACATTTCACTGTGCTCACATCACCCCTTCCACAAGGCAGCACAGCTCAGTGCTAAGAGATCTCCTAGGGCTGTGATTTTTCCAGTAAGGGAAAATGAGAGCATAAGATTGCGTGCCTGGCTTCCCCAGCTGCAAGGAATGCCGCCACGCAGACCCACTTCTTTCCCATCCCATCCAGAACACTGAGGTGTCCTGCACAACTAGGGAGCAGAGGAGCCTGGGGGTAGGGAGGGACTAGGAGAATGCCACATAGGGCTTTTGGCTGGGGGGTGGGGGATTAAAGGGAGGCAGATTATACTGATCGCCTCACAGATTCCATTAAGAACCCCTCCCATGAGATGCTGGGAATGCTTCACCCGCAGATCACCCCAACTAGCCACGGGTGCCCCTAGTGCTCAGGGTGTCTCACAGCTACACCTTCACCCACTCTGGCCAGCTCCTTGCGTGCACTGCTGAAAGCAGAAAGGGTGAGCCTCTGCTGTTGATTCGTGAGCTCCTCCAGCAAGGTGGCTGATTCTATGGGACTGGGAGAAAGCACACGACCTGAGCCTTAAACACTGCCCCAGGGAAAGCCAATGTTAGGTGGTCAGCACCTGGCCTGACTTTGCAGACCTAGAGAAGGCATACGCAATTAAAACTTTTGCCAAGAGAGGCCTCAGAATCCCTGCCAGGGCTGATGGAAGGTGTTTCTCTCCTGAAACCAGTCAGTAAATACTGGAGAAAGTGAATAAATAACTTCTTCACATAATTCCTGCAGCAATGCCAAGCTTCAAGGAGCACAAAATATCAAGGAAACATGACATTACCAAAAGAAAAAATAATTTCCCAGTAACTGACCCTAAAGAAATGCAGACCTGTGATTTGCCTGATAAAAACAATTCAGAATATTTTTTTTAATTAATTTATTATTTATTTAGAGAGTGTGAGCAGGGAAGAGGGACAGAAGGAAAGAGAGAGAGAATATTAAGCAGGCTCCATGCTTATCACTGAGCCCCCACACAGGCCTCCATCCCACGACCCTGGAATCATGACGTGAAATCAAGAGTCAGACACTCAACCAACTGGGCCACCTAGATGCCCCCAAAATATCTGTTTTAAGGAAGCTAAGTAAACTACAAGAAAACATAATAAGACAATTCAATGAAATTAAGACAACAACACATGAACACAATGAGAATTTTAACAGAGGAAAAAAATCATAAAAAAGAACAAATTACTTGGAAATATATTTTGGCAACTGACTCTGAACGGTGTTCAGAAAATACCAAGTAGAGAACCTCCTCCTCAATTAACAGTGATCTGGTAAGGTAAGAGAACCACGTATGCACTCTTACTTCTAGGTCTAATGTGTGCATATTTTGGCTAAGAAAAGGGCAGTTCCTAAAAGCCAATGACACAGAGGATCTAAGAACACACCTGAGTTACATCTCCTCTTTTTCCCTCCATGTGGCTTCCTAGAAGAGCAGGAAAATGACACCAAGGACTGCAGCTTCTGCCCAGATGGCCAAGTGCAGGTTCATTTACTGCCTGGCTAGCCATCATCCAGTGTTTCTAAGGTTGTTGTTCAGCAAAACACAAAACATTTTGGTCAAGCACCTTTTTCTTTTAAATCTAAGTGAGTCTCTAGAGAAATAGAACATCTGCCTTTGACTCATTTACACTCATCATAATTCTGTGTCATAAGCATTAGTTTGGAAAACTAAGGAAACTTGCTTTTTAAAGTTTGCAGGGGTAGAGATTTAGATTTTATACTGAGAAGTAGCCTCTACACAAATGAAAACTCAGCAAATCCTTGCTTTGGATCAAGCGCTATAAAACCACAGCCCCTGAATTACTGTAATATTTTCACATTACTTTAGTAATATTCATATGGTCCCACTCAGGAAAGTAACACAACAGGTGCTCAATTACTGACACCTACAACAAAGCATTGTCGATGCATAATCAAACCATACATCTGATGGCCACGACCACCGGGCAGTAAATTTTTCGTGTAATTCCAACTGTCAAAGCCACGAATTTCCACTAAATGTCTTACCATCACCTTAAGCATGACATATCTCAAAGCAAGCTCATCATCCTTCCTCCGTGTGCCCATTTACTTTGAAAATCAATCAACCCATCAAGCAGAACTTGATTCAACCTTTCAAGTGACAAATCTTTGCCAGGGGTATCATGATTTTTTTTTAACCAGCTTTGAAATCTTATATACATCCTGGACACCTCCTTCTGTCTCTGATCATACCTATACCCTGCCATTTCTTAGTCCTTTTCCTTGATGTCTCTTGTTGGTCTCTTCTGTTGCTGTGACTGCTCTAGCACCTTCTTCTTTCTCCAGATTTAGTAGCATTGTTAGTAAGGTGTAAGCAGCTCTATGTGTCTGGATGAAACCAGGGCTTACTTAAATCTGAAGCATAAGTAGGTGTGAACCAGGCAGAGGGTGAATGGGAAAGAATGTCTGAAACAGAAGAAATAGTGCATAAACAAGCCTTGAAGTAGAGGAAGTTGTAGAGAACAAAATGGATTCTCTCATGTCAAGCAGGAGACTGCATCAAACAATGACGCAAGTAGTCGAAGGTACCACAGCTACGAGACATTGTCCCGACCAGCATCAGCCCTGACAGCCCAGAACTGAAAACAAGCAGGACCAGAGGAGGTCTGCAGGGGCCCAAGAACCATTAAATCCATTTAAAAAGGAGAGGGTTCAGGGGCACCTGGGTAGCTCAGTGGGTTAAGCATCCAACTCTTGATTTCAGCTGAGATCATGATCTCACAGTTCGAGAGACCGAGACCCACATCTGGACTGTCAGCATGGAGCCCGAGTGGGATTCTCTCTCTCTCTCTCTCTCTCTCTCTCTCTCTCTGCCCCTCCTCCACTTGTGCTCTCTCTCATTCCCTCTCAAAATAAGTAAAGAAACTTAAAACGAAAAGAAAAAAGTAAGGGGGGGGGAGGACTTTTGCAGCAAATTATCAGACTCTTCCAACATGACCTCTATGCCTGACCACGAAGAAAAGGCAGCTGCCACTGAAGGCTCTGCCAGATTGATCTCCGAACAAAACCGAGATCCTTCCCCACTTGAACGTAATAAGCACTAAGTGCCAAGAGCTGACCTGGACCAGACTGAGGCTTTATCTCAACTGTGTGCCCACAGACCAACTTTGCATTTAGTTTGTTCACTTCCTACACCCTTCTGTTATCTTGTTATCTTCTGCTATCTTGTTTGCTTGTTGTCTTCTGTCCTGCTCTGTGTGCCATATAAGAAGCCAACTTTAATCATATGGTGAAACGTCATTGAGTTTGGAATCCTGAACATGTTTTATAACTGTGGTTAACTTTGCTTTATGATTGACTAAAGTTGACACTGTGGAAGGACAAAACTCATGTGTGCACCTTCACACCATGCTTGTGACCGAAGTTCTTTGCAGGAACTACAAGCTAGTGTCAGAAAGAATAGGTGAAGGAAAGCATGGTGTCAAATAAAGATAAATTGAAATTAAAATATTCTGGTGTCAGATCATGCTAGGTCTTGCAGAAAGATTGGGATTTTGGCTTATCCTTAAAATAATGGAAAAACGAGTGCGGGCAATAGGAATGTAATGTGATGGGCATGTATAATTTAAAATTTTCTAGTAGTCATATTTTAAAAGGTAAAAAAAATTTGGCAAAATTAATATCAATACTATATTTTAGCTAACCCACCATATCCAAAATATTATAATCTCAAAAGATAACCAATATAAAAATTATTATATGTTTTCTTGTGATAAGTTTTTGAAATTTTGTCTATATCCTTACAGACTTAAAATCTACTTTACGCTTATAATGCATTTCAACTTGGATGTTTAATTTTCAACAATTAACTGACATATGACCTATTCAGTACTAAAGCTGTGTTTAACAAACAACTATTTTATATTGATTCAGTTTTTATGTTTCAATATCAATTCACTACTATTAAATACAATTAAAAATTTAGTTCCCCAGCTACCCTGGCCACTTTTCAAGTGTTCAGTAGCCACATGTGTCTGGAGGATACCTTACTGTACTGTGCCAGAAGAGAAACTGAAGAGTTGGGGGAGTAAAAGTGCTTCAGCGTGCACTTTTAAAAGCTGATTCAGGCTTCTGTGTACAGAAGGAAATAGATAAGATAAAGGGCAGAAGAGAATCTGTTGTAGGGTCCCCTCCCTAAGGAATCTGGTATGAAAAGACATCAGGATAAGGGAAGACAACCTCGCTATGTGTGTAAGTGACATCCCTCACGACCCTGTAACATGAGACCACCCAATCAGACCGTATGTCTATACATTACCCATATATAGGAGACAAAGAAGTAGAAAATGCATAAAAGACTACACCATGTGGCATTCGGGGCTCAGTTTTTCGGGTACAAACCCAACTGAGCCAGTGCTGGCACAAATAAAGTTGCTTCCTGGAAAGAAAGCCTCAGTGTCATAACTGTCTGTGCAAGAAACCTGCTACAAGACCACTGCAGAGTCCTGGCAAGTGATGATGGGAGCCAAGTTCAGAGCAAGCGATGGTAAAAACAGAGAAAAAGGAAGAGATGCAATCGATATTCCAAAAAGAAACTTTCATTTGCAGTAGTGGAGTGTTGTTTCATTCAGATCTGTCCTTCCACTAAAAACAATCCAAAAAGAGGGATAAAGGTTGCAAATATCCTAAAGACATCAAGTAGCTGAAAAGACAGGAAGGAACTGCCAAGCAAAATTTTAAGGGAAAGCAGGAACCCAGAATGGGAGGCAGAAAACTAGGGTGGCAAAACCTCTTTTTCCTGAAGTCATTTCCCAATCCAGGTATGCCTGGCCTTGCTTTTAGTGGCTTCTCTGGATGGTAGGTGTCATAAGTAAGACCCCAGCCCCATCCATGGGGAGGAATTTTACAGGAGACCCTGTTCATATTAAACTGGGAGTCCCAACTACCTATATCTCAACATCAGTGTGCATCAGAGCTCCCAACCCACCACTCCTTGCCCCCAAGAGACAAAATCGAAGTCACCTTGGCACTGAGCAAAACAGGATTTTAAAAAATCTGTCCCTGAAAAGTTGTGACCAATTTTTTTTTTTTTTTTTTACATTCTTAGCCCAACTTTAAATTGTCTAATTGGTACATGGGCCCTCACTTGCTGAACTTGCTTCAAGATGGTCCAGAATTTTAATGTCCCCAAGAACCAGGGAGAACCAAGTACAAATATTTCTCTGCCCTAGTTCCAAAAGACTGTCTACAAACAATGTTCCAAGGACAATGAGCATTATATAGAATGGAAAAAACAAAAAAAAAAGAGCAAAACAAATCAAGCCTAAACACACACACAAAAAACATGACAACCTGACAACCAACAATAGGAAAAAAGAAATAACAAGAAGGAAACAATCAAGTGTCCAATATTAGAATCACACACAAATTATGACACAGCCACAAGTAGTATGTTGAAAAAAACTAAAAGTGAGCTTGAAAATGTCTCTGGGGAACAGAAAAGTATGAAAAATAAACAGATTAGATAGTAATAAAATATAACTTCTGGAAATGAGACAATAAAATAACCTTTTCAATATATGTATTCAGCAACAGACTAGAAGCAGTTGACAATGAGTTAATTAGATTAGAAGAATTAATGCAGCACAAAGAAATAAAGAGATGGGGAAAAAACAGCAAGGCTAGAAGAGAATGGAAGATAGTGGATCAAGGTCTAACATCCTCAATTAAAGTTGAAGAAGGAAAACAGAAAGAGTGGGGCACAATTTGTGAGGATGTGATGGCTAAGGACTTACCAGAATGATAAGTCGTATCAGTTAAAGAAGCATAATGAAACCAACCCATAATAAACGGAACAACACAGACCCATAAAGAGAAACTCACAAGCAGATCAGAAAAAGATAGGTTTCCCTGACATCTAACTTCTTAGTAGTGACAATGGAAGCTAAAAGATATTGTACGGATTTACTCAACATCTAAAGGAATATTGTTGCTAGCAAATATATTCTTTAGGCATTGGAGTGAAACAGGGCAATTTTCAGACCAGAGAGTTAGCCAGCAGCAGGTCCTCACTAGAGGAAATCCTAGTAGCAAAAGAGATGTGTGCAAAGGAGTGAAGGGCAAAAAGAAGGTTATAATAGGTAAGCAAATCTGAGTGAATCTTAACCATATGCAACAATAATAATCACTGTAGATTTCTGGATATTTTTGATGTGTGATATGCAATGTATATTCTTCCTTGTAAGCCTAAAAACATCTTTTGTGAAGACTCATGGGACTCTTCAATATTTTGAGAACTGGTTTTGTGTGGGCATGTTTCTTGATTTTATGCATTGACATGAGAAAATAAGATTCAAGGTAAAATATGGTGGGTCAGGTGACTAGGGTATACTGAGATTACTATGTGTAAGTAATCCACGAGTGAAGACAACTTTAGAAATATGAATGGAGTCGTTATTATCCCACAGTATTTAGCAGAGAAGAATCCCAGTGTTGATTATTTTCCACTTTGCTTTATTTACTTTCTATTATTATTATTTTCAAAGTTAACCTTTGATAACTTTGGATAACTTTTATTACTACCAGCGGTTTCTCTCATCAGTACACAGTTCTGACTGCAATACCTTCTTCAGACTGCACAGGGAGCTGAAGATCCAGAAATCAGTAGGCTGGGAAGGTAGGGGGAATGACTTTCACCAAGAAAATCGTAATGCCTTAACATAAACCAAGGGTACTGAATTTAATTATTGCCGTTTATAAGCCCAAATCATAGAGCTTCCCAACATCTAGACAGTATCTCTTACTAATTATAAATTAGTAAAAACTTATCAGTTACCAAAAACAAAAAACAAAAAAACAAAACAAAACAAAACAAAACATTTACCAAATATTGTTTTATACAATGTCAACAATGCTTTCAACAAATCTAAAAATATCTTAACTGCATGCCACTTTTAAGCTTTAGGATAAACAAAAATGGAAACAATAATTTTGTTTCCAATCAGTTGTAGACAAAGGAAGTTTACAAATTAGGAAGAAAACTTCCTTAGGCAAAATTAAGTGAGCCAGCCAGAAGAGGGTAGCAGCAGGAATTCACACTATCATTTAGTACCAACTCACCGAGTAAGAAACCTGACTTAAACACATGCCAAACTCTTAGAAGGAAACATTTTGACTCCTTGCTATCATTAAAGGAAAAATTCTTACAGGCAGCAATCTGTCAAGGAGAAGATGGAAACTGTGTTGATTCAGAAGGAAATACAAGGCAAAACTTTCCGTGGCATTTTGGAGAGAAATTTATCTCTCAGCGTTTCTAAGGAGGAAATTAACTCTTAGAAACAGGAGGTATTCAGAAATCTGCCAAAAGACATGCTTGTGTAATCGGGATGCTTGGAAATGGAAACATATTTTAGCCTTCCAACAGAGCACAATGTCCAGGCCTGGTTGAGCTCTCTGCAAATCACCCAGAAAAGGGGAGCTAGACACGGATCTTACAGGTGCACAACGCTGACACTCAGCGAGCAATGCACAGTGTGGGTGTGGTCTAGAAGTCTAGTGCTGTGACGGACTTCCACCTGAAGAGGAGTCCGTCTGCGCTGAGGACTAGGTTAAGGTTGTGAGGTGGAATCACCTGTGGGCTGGGCAAAGGCCCAGTGATAACATGGGGGTTCTCAGAAATATAAATTGAAGCCTTAAAATAAAGAGTACCTTCTCCTCTGCGTTGGGCATGTTTTCAAGCTATCCTGCCTGGAAATGAGGTAATTATGGAAGAAGGGAGTAGAGCACACAACTCTTGCTAAAGCTGAGCTCAGAAAGAAAAAAAAAATTCATGAGCTCCATTTGGTGTGGGGGGAGACGCAGCAGAGGGGAAAGTGCTGCTGAGCTCTAAAGATCATGAGAAAAAAGTCATCAACTACAAACCAGACACAATGACACAATTTATGTGATTCCTTACACCTGGCAGTTTCCAGGGGCACCTGAGTGGTGCAGTTGGTGAAGCGTCCGACTCTTGATCTCGGCTCAGGTCCCGATCTTAGATCTCACAGCTCGTGAGTTCAAGTTCCAGATCAGGCTCTGTGCTGACAGCATGGAGCCTGCTTGGGATTCTGTCTCTCCCTTTCTCTGCCCCTCTCCAACCTGTGTGCTCGCTCTCTCTCTCTCTCTAGTAAGTAAAACTTAAAACTTAAAAAAAAAAAAAAAAAAAAAACCCTTGAAGTTTCTAGTATTTGTTATTTTTATCATTTCATTTTTCTGTTTACTGTGGCTGCATAACAAACCACTCCCAAGTGAGGGGCATGAAACAACCAGTATATGATGCTCTTGGAATCTGCAGGCTAGAAATTTGGACAGGACACAGGGGACAGGACACAGGACGGGACACAGGACACACTGCGCTTCACAGTATTTGGGCCCCCAGGTGGATGACTAGAAGACTGAGGACGGTTTGAAGGTGGAAATCTAGAGTCATCCAAGGGTTCATTCGCTTCCATGGCAGCTTCCAACTAGAGCACCTACATATGGCCTCTCCGTGAGGCCTGGTGTTCTCACTCACAGCATGGTGGCCTCAGAGCAGGTGGCATTTTTACGTGGTGATTCAGTATACAAGGTAACAGTTGCATCACCCCCTCTAGCCTTCCCTCAAAGCTCACGCAGCATCACTTCTGCTGCGTGCTATTGATTACGGGCATGTCACAGGCCCACCAATACCACAAGTGAGGACACAGCCTGCACTCCTTGAGGACAGGCACGTCAGAGCCACATTGGAAAGGAGCCTATGAGATGGAAGATTTTGTGCCTTGTTTGGAAAATGCAGTCTGATGCACTCCTGTTTCACTGCGGTGACTACAGATACAACTTTTAGAATAAATCATGCCTGTGTGGGAAAATTAACTTTTTAACAAAACAAGGAAAGTAGCCCTGCAATCTCCCAGGCCACCAGACTCCTGCAGGGGATAATGGAGAGAGAGCACTGGGCTGGCCTGGGCTGAGAAAGTGACTCTGACAATGAGCACTAGGAAAGCTTGTGACAGACAGGACTGTGCCCTCTTACTGCAGCAGGCAGTGTGACAGGGTGAGGGGTCTCTCATGAGTTTCCAGACGACTCACTTCTGTTCTTTCATACTAATGGGGTTTAGGGGTCATGGGGGTCTGGAGCTGACTGCCAAGAAGGAATTCTTGAGGTGTCTTTGGTGCAAAAAGGTGATCCTATGAAAGCACAGGGACAGAACCCTTGGGCAGTAAATGCTGCACTGGGGTTGTGCAGAGTGACTGGTTATATACTATGGAGTTGGGGGGAGCCTCCAGAGGGACTTTGACATGCTAAAGGGGATGCCTAAGATACCTGAGGCCTTGCTATTATCAAGCTAAGGTTGTTTTCCCTCTAGTAAGGCATTAACATTTTGACAGAAGGGGGTTCCTGGAGAAATGGTACACTCTGTATTTGCCTCAAGTACTTGTTAAGGGGCTGCAGATTATAAAGAAATGTAATTTTACCTGCCATTTCCTTCTTGCCTTTGTTCCCCACATCACGAAGGAGGGAAGGGTAATATTAGGGCTCCAGGAAACTGAGTCCACAGGTTTCTGGAGATTAGGCTACTGATAAGATTGCCTTTTTATTACAATTTACTAAGACATTTGTAAACTTACTAAGACATTTGTAAACTCCTGTCCTGCATGACTATAATTTATATCCGTTAACCATCTGTTTCCCCTTTCCTTTGTTCTTGGGCAGCCAGAAGTGCCTGACAAATATCACACATACCCCACCTGAGGTGGGGTGGGGGAGGGGGGATGCAGGGTGTCAGCTTGCCTTATGCTCCCTTATCAATATGATCTGAATGCACCTGCAATGTCACTTCCCCTGGTCTTGATGTCCCGACTAATAAACTCAGGGTACCTTGTTAAGGCTCAAATCTATGTCACTCAGTTTAGAGAGCTTGTTTGATGTGATCAGGAGGGCTTTAAAATTAAAATTCAGGGAAGTGGAGGAAGTGTGGATCTGAAATATAAAATGGGATGTTGAATGGAAATAATACATAGTCCTGTGACTTCTGATGGACTTCCACTAGTGCAGAGAGTCTGAGATGACAAATAAATTTACTCCCTTAATAAAAAGTAATAAAGCTGGTGTCCTCCCTTTCTCCCTCCCTCCCTTGCTTCCTCCTGTCCTGTTTCCCATAAACCTCTCCTTTCCTGGACTCCCTCTATTTGTCAGGGAAGCAGGATCCATGGAAACTGATACTTAGATCCTTACCCTCTTGTTAAACAGATCACACCCCTCTCCCACACCTTCTTCAAACACACAACAATTACATTTTCTAGATTCTTCTGATTAAGGAGTTAAGAGCTGCAGTCCTTAGGATAAGATTAACCGGCCACACCTGTAACAACTCCTCTTTAAACTAGCCTCAGAGGAGGAGCGATGGAAGGCCCCTCAGATAAGGCCCAAAGCCAAGGTCAGTCATCTCAGCTTCCACTAGAGAACAAAGAATGAGAGAGGCTTTAGAGAGTGTAAGGACAAACTCTCTCATATCACAATTCTGTCCTTCAGTAACCTAACATTGCTGGATAGAGCTTATACAACCAATGTCGTGTGCTCCACCCTTTCAGCCCCAGCTTCGTTACTGTAAGACCTCTACATGCAAAGAACATTTTGGCTAGCCAGAAGAGGAAACAACTGAATCACAAGAGATATAAAGAACGATAAAACCATGAGAAAGTCACTGCAAACTGAGAGTTCATTTTTCAGTAGCATGAACAACATTTGGTTGCCTTAAAACAAAGACATTGACATTTTGACATTTTATGTCTTCCCGAGCAAAGCCCTCAGCCTTCAGAAGCCTCATACCATGCATTTGTCCTAAAGTTCTGGTGATATCCTGAATGCAGAGTCTCAGTCGCTGCAGGGCTTGAAGCAACAAGTTCTGGCTGGGCTGCAAGATGGCATTCACTGCCTGAACAAGTGCCTGAAGAGGAGATTCATTCACTCAATTCATTAACATTCAGTCCACTGAGGTAGAGCAGCAAAGCTGTGGGAATCTAGAAAAAGGGGACCCATCTGACTGCTGGATTGTTAGGCAGGGCTCCCCAGGGGCATTCCTAAACTAAATATCCTGTGAGGTTTTCCTGAGAGCCAGAATCTTTCTGGGCACCCTTCAGATAGATCCCTAGTTAAGACTTTCTGGAGCTTTTCCATTGACTGCTACTTCTTGTACCTCTCAAGGGCATAACTCTAATCAATTTTGTTCTTTCTTCTGGATTTATCTCATATTATTAATGGGGTTTTGGAGTGGTGGGGGTCTGGAGTCAATGGCCAAGAAACAATTTTTGAGATGTCTTTGGTGCAAAAAGGTGATCCTATGAAAGCACAGGGACAGGACCCTTGGGCACTGGGGTTGTACAGAGTGACTGGTTATATACTATGGAGTTGGGGGGAGGCCTCCAGAAGGACTTTGATATGCTAAAGAGAACGTCTAAGATGCCTGAGGCCTTGCTGCTGTCAAGCTAAGGTTGTTTTCCCTCTAGTAAGGCATTAACATTATGACAATAGGGGGTTCCTGGAGAAATGGTCTGCTTTGTATTTGCCTTAAGTATTTGTCAATGGGCTGCATGTTATAAAGAAATGTAATTTTACCTGCCATTTCCTTCTTGCCTTTGTTCCCCACATCACTGTGGAGGGGAAGGTGATATTAGGGCTCCAGAAAACTGAGTCCACAGGTTTCTGGAGATTAGGCTATTGATAAGATTGCCTTTTTCTTGTAAAGACCTTTGTAAGACCTTTGTAAACTGATGGAGACTCATGTCCTGTATGACAGTAATTTCTATCAGTTAACCATCTGTTTCCTCTTTCCTTTGTTCTTGGGCAGCCAGGAGTGCCTGAGAAATATCACACATATCCCACTTGGGGAGGGGATGGGTTGTGCTAGCTTGTGTTTGGCCCTCAGCTTGCCTTATGGTCCTTCATCATTATGATCATTTCTACTTCTAGGACCTTGAACTAGGGCAGCCTCACTCCTGAGCTCTGTTGTACATAAAATCAGACAGAGTCTGTAGATCCCATAGCATCAGAGCTCCATTCACCAGGAAGACTTCCTTGTTCTCGGGCAGTTTCTACCTTATTTGAGCTATATTTTGAAGACCAATGCTTTACTCTGTATCTTTCAGTGAACTAAACACACGAAGGAGAAGTAAAGTAAGCATATAGTTTCACTTTTGAGACTGAAAGAGGGTGCTAAGGTAATCATCCCATGATCTGGTCACTCTACTGAGGACACAGTAAGCACTCAAAGAATGTTCACCAGGGAAGGTAGTGAGGAAAGACTTAAATCTAATCTAAATATCTTTGTGCAAGGCAAGCATTCCCTAGATGATCACCTGTCACTCCACCTTCATTTGTTTTATACCTGAACTTTCTGTTATCTACCTGACCCCTGAAGGAGTTCAAATATGCAAGCTCAGGGCTAGGTATTCTCAATGAGGGTTCACTGTCCTCTGAAGAGGGTTCACTGTTTTCTGACGCTTTTGCATAACAGTTTTCTCTGCCAGGAATGAATACCCACTTCCATTCTTACTTCCTGCTTAATTCCCATACATCACTCAGATTTTAACTTCAGCTGTCATTTCCCTTTGCCTGATCCTGCAAGTCTGGATTAGGTCTTAGATGTTTTTTCATGAAAAACACTGGGTTTTTGTTTTTGTTTTTGTTTTTTTTTCTTGTTACCCCATACATCAGTCCATCTTTCTCTACTGGATGGTGAGCTTCTATGGCATCCAGAACAGTATCTGTCTTGTTCTCCCAGACATACATTACTCAGAACAAGACATGTCAGTTGAATGGTTGAATGGTCATTCCAAGTGATGCAGTAGTTGAAGAAAGGGAGAGCTGTGGGCTAGAGATCAGACCTCTTTTCCCAGACATACACCAAGTAGGACAAGGCCGATACTCATCTATAATTATTAGTTCTCTACAGGGAAAGGGACTTGGTGGGAAGTAAAGCTCAGACTAATTTCTCATTTAGGACAAAAAAAAAAAGATGCCATAAAGAAAATACCTTAATCCCAGGTACTGCTGCTTTCTCCACCAAAACAGTCACCAGTATAAAGCCACGCAGGCTTTCTTCCCCAGGAAATGAGAAAATGACGTCCAAGTTCCTTGGGAAGGAAATGACCACATGTTTAGAGAGGTTTGTACACTGTGGTGTGAGCAGGGCCCAAAGACCACCTCAGAGCCAGACAAATGCAAGAGCAAGTAGACTTGAAGAAAACCCCTCTCATCTCTGTAGAATAGCTCTGAGGAGGAGAATCTGCCTCCAGCTCTGCTCCAGAAAGGAAAGAGAGCAGACTTATTCAAGACCATGGTCAAGGACCAGAGGACTCTCAAAGTCTAGCATGGCTTCCCAGTGGAACAGCTGACATATAAGTGGGCAGGCACTGCTGATTCTCCACAGGGCCAGTCTGTGGCCCATCACACCATCCCCGTCAGGAGCAGGGGCAGTCTTAGAGGTATAGTGACCACAGACAACAGCTAATTTCATGCTCCTTTTTTAGACTTGAAACTATGGCCCAAGGAAGCAAAATGGTTTCCCCAAAGTCATGCAGCTGATTAGTCACAGGACCAGGGCAGGAATATCTCATAACTCATGTGAGTGCTTTCTCTCATCAGTGACCTTTTTCCCCAAGTGCTGTATTACGTAAGAATGACAGCTGCAAGACCGTCATAGAATCATCTTTAAAAGACCAGCTATCTAGATTCAAATATCCCAGATGTCAGTCCAATCTGCAAAACCTAAAATTTCACTCCATAAATCACTTCTGTCTCTAACATTTTAAGCATGACCAGAGATGAAAAAAAAAAAACACAAAAGAAAAATAAGTCAGGAACTCCATTGTGCCAGCGAAGTTACACTTGTGTGGAAAGTGGCTTCTTCATCCTTCCAATCTCCATCTGCTGAGCTACAGTTTTTATACAGAATGTCTTCATTGAGCTGAGGAGAGGCAATGTCAATTTAGAGGCTAATTTTGCTCTCTGGGGAAAGAGGAGCCTGAGGATGTCTGGACCAAACCTGGCCCATGAGCTCCAGTCCATGTAAAACAAGATATTTCAAAGGGATTCTTCTGTAGCTATAGAAACCACTCTACAATTTTGGCCTTTTCATACAAGCTATGGTGAGACCATAGATCTTTTTCAGGTCTTAGACTTCAAAGAATCACAGAGGATTTAGAGAATTTTTAAAGTCTTTTTTCTTTTCTTGCATTGAACTTTATTTGCTTCATTATGAACAGACTTGAAAATGTAGTAAAGAAAATTAATCGCCTAATCCTTACAAAGCACAGGGACCATTGTTAATTTTTGGACTTTTAATTTTTGGCACATTTCCCTCTAGTCTTTTTTTCAGGCATTTTTATTTTTATTTTTATTTTTTAATTTTTTTAATTAAAATTTTTTTTTAATTTAGTGACTCATCAGTTACATATAGCACCCAGTGCTCATCATAACAAGTTCCCTCTTTAATACCCATAACCCATTTATACCATCCACCACCCACCTCCCTCCATTAACCCTCAGTTTGTTTTCTATCATTAAGAGTCTCTTACGAAAGGGTGCCTGGGTGGCTCAGTTGGTTAAGCGTCCAACTTTGGCTCAGGTCATGATTTCACAGTTGCTGAGTTTGAGCCCTGCATCAGGCTCTGTGCCGACAGCTCAAGCAGGAGTCTACTTCAGATTCTGCGCCTCCCTCTCTCTCTCTGCCCCTCCCCCACTCATGCCCTCCCTCTCTCTATCAAAAATAAACATTAAAAAGAATTTATAAAAAAAATTACAAGAGTTTCTTATGTTTTGCTTCCCACTCTCTCTTTTTTTTCCTTTCCATGTGTTCATCTGTTTTTCTTCTTTAATTCCACATATGAATGAAATCATATAGTATTTGTCTTTCTGTGACTGATTTATTTTTGTTAGCATAATACTGTCTAGCTCACCCCACATCTTTGGAAATTGCAAGATTTCATTCTTTTTTTTTTTAATGTTTGTTTATTTATTTTGAGAGAAACAGTGCAAGCATGAGAGGGACACAGAGAGAGAGAGAGAATCCCAAGCAGGCTCCGTGCTCAGTGCAGAGCTACATGTGGGGCTCCATTTCATGAAGGTGAGATCACAACTATGATATCACAACCTGAGCAGAAATCAAGAGTTGGAGGTTCAACCAGTTGAGCCACTCAGGTGCCCCATGATTTCATTCTTTTTGATGGCAGAGTAATATCCCATTGTGTGTGTATGTGTGTGTGTGTGTGTGTGTGTGTGTGTGTGTGTGTGTGTGTATGTATGTGTGTATGTGTGTATATATCATATCTCCTTTATCCATTCATCGGTCTGTGGACATTTGGGCTCTCTCCACATTTTGACTATTGTTGATAATGCTGCTATAAACATTGGAGCACTATGAATCTATATATTTTTTTTATCCTTTGGGTAAATACCTAGTAGTGCAATTGCTGGATCATAGGGCAGTTCTATTTTTGACTTTTTGAGGAACCTCCATACTATTTTCCACAGTGACTGCATCAATTTGCATTCCCACTAATACTGTAAGAGGGTTGCTGTTACTCCACATCCTCGCCAACATCTGTTGTTTCCTGTGTTGTTAATTTTAGCTATTCTGACAGGAGTGAGGTGGTATCTCACTGTGGTTGTGATTTGTATTTCCCTGATGATGAGTGGTTTTGAGTATCTTTTCATGTGCCTGTTAGCCATCTGGATGTCTTCTTTGGAAAAATGTCTATTCATGCTTTCTCCCTATTTCTTAACTGGATTATTTATTTTTCGGGGTGTTGAATTTGGTAAGTACTTTATACATACTAACCCTTTATCTGATATGTCACTTGCAAATATATTCTCCCATTCTGTAGACTGCCTTTCAGTTTTGTTGGCTGAAATAGTTCATCTTTGCTTGTTTCCCTTGCCTCTAGCAACATGTCTCATAAGAAGTTGCTATGGCCTAGGTCAGAAAGGTTTCTGCCTATGTTCTCCTGTAGAATTTTGATGGTTTCCTGTCTCACATTTAGGCCTTTCATCCATGGCGAATTTATTTTTGTGTTTTGGGTAAGAAAGTGGTCCAGTTTCTTTCTTCTGCATGTTGTCATCCAGTTTTCCCAAAACCATTTGTTGAAGAGGCTGTCTTTTTTTCCATTGGATATTCTTTCCTGCTTTGTCAAAGATGAATTGACCACATAGTTGGGGGTCCATTTCTGGGTTTCCTATTCTGTTCCACTGATCTATGTGTCTGTTTTTGTGCCAGTACCATATTGTCTTGAGGACAAATGTCTTGAGGACAAGCTTTGCATTAAAGCTTGAAGTCTGGAGTCGTGATGCCCCCAGTTTTGCTGTTCTTTCTCAGGATTGCTTTGGCTATTTGGGGTCTTTTGTGGTTCCATACAAATTTTAGAATCGTTTGTTCTAGCTCTGTGAAAAATGCTGGTGGTATTTTGATAGGGATTGCATTGAATGTATACATTGCTTTGGGTAGTATAGGCATTTTAACAATGTTTGTTCTTCCAATTCATGAGTATGGAATGTTTTTTCCATTTCTTGTGTCTTTTTCAGTTTCTTTCATAAGTGTTCTATAGTTTTCAGAGTACAGTTCATTTACCTCTTTGGTTAGGTTTATTCATATGTATCTTATTGTTTTGGGTGCAATTGCAAATGGGATCAATTCCTTTATTTCTTTTTCTGCTGCTTCATTACTGGTGTATAGAAATGCAACATATTTCTGGGGCACCTGTGTGGCATAGTTGGTTGAGCCTCTGATTCTTGATATCAGCTCAGGTCATAATCTCACAGCTGTGAGATCCAGCCCCACATTGGGCTCTGCATTGAATGTGGAGCTTGCTTGGGATTTTCTCTCTCTCTTCTCCCCTCCCCACATGCTCTGTCTCACAATAAATAGACATTTAAAAAAAAAAAAAAAGAAAAGAACTGCAGTGATTTCTGTATGCTGACTTTATGTCCTGCAACTTTGCTGAATTCATGTATTCATTCTAGCAAATTTTTGGTGGAGTCTTTGGGTTTTCTAAAAAGAATATCATATCATCTATGAATAGTGAAAGTTTGATTTCTTCATTGCCAATTTGGATGCCTTTTATTTCTTTTTGTTGTCTGATTGCTGAGGCTAAGACTTCTAGTACCATGTTCAGTGGTGAGAGTGAAATATTCCTGTCTTGTTCTTTTTCAGGCATTTTTAGATAGTTTATATACTATATACAAAATTTGATGTGCTTTCCTTTTCGTTTATTTGTAAGCTTTTAGTTAGTATGGATTATAAAGTTAGTGAACGATTTCTGAGAACTTACCTGATTTCCAGGGGTCTAGTCAAATTTCAGTATCGATAACCACAAAGAGAAAAAGGAAATAAAAGAACAAATCAGTTTCTAAACTGGTATGTGTTTTGAGAGGACATAGACACAGGCACATACATTTGTGTCCAAATGCACATGCACACACACACATCCATGCACACTTTGGATGTCACAGGTCGTGACTACACTGTGGGTCTGAAGGAGAGCACAATGCTCCACCCCAAATGCACTGCTTTGGCACACTGATTATTTGAACTAATGTTATGTAAGAAAGAGCTGGCACAAGAAGGACATTCTGACTTCCTTTGTTCCCCTGAAAGCAGGAAATAAATCTGGTATGTGACAGGTACCCAACCTGTACCAGGAAAATTAACCCGAGAGGGAATTTAGGGCCAAGAAGCCTGTGTAAATACACCTTCACTAATTTGCTAACCCTAAGCCCAAACCCCTATGTCTTGTCAATTCTTCCCAAATGTATTGTTTTCTTGTCTAAAGGTACAAAGTTTTCCTGTTTTGGTCACTTGTCTGAGTCTCATATTTTATGGGCTCCCATAGGTAAAATAATTAATTTCATTTTTCTTCTATTGATCTGTCTTATGTCAATGTAATTATCAGACCAGGCAAAGAACCTAGAAGGGAAGAAAGGAAAAATTTTCCTTCCCTGAAAGTCACTGTGTGACAAGGAGTAAGCTAAATCTCCACTCACACAGGAGCCCAAGAATATTTAGCCTGTGGCCACCATGATAAATTATCTTATTCCTTTTATATATTTGTCATTGCCACAAACCCATATTTCTGTTATAATTATTATACTCTTACTTACCTTTAGCATCAGATCAAGTTTCACTTCCTCATCAAGCTGTTTCCTGATTTTTAAAGCCTGCATTGATATAATTGCTTTGAAATGCTTAAGGGCTATTGCTTATGTCCCTCTTTGACATTTGTCTTGTTCTTTAACCATGTTGGTGCCCTTTGCTTCCATGTCTTCCATTTCTCTACAGCACTTAGCTCTATGGAAGGCATATTAAAAGACTCCAAACTTAATCACCAAGAAAGCTAACTACTGAGCCCCAGACTGTGTCTGCCTCTCTGGGATGCAGCCCTGCTCACTCACTCACTGGGCAACTAGCCCCTTGTTGTTGTATTGATTTAACCATTCCAGTCCAGACATTTTTTTTCCCTTCAACCTTTCCTGTTTCTCTCTTTCTCTTCAAACCAGAAATCCACCTGACTCAACACCCAATGCCTTGACCAGAATTATTTCTGCACATATATATATTATTTCTTTCTGTCAAAACTCTGAGTCAGATTCAGCAGCTGGTCACTAATTTTGTTATGAAAGAACTGGTCAAAGATCACGATTAATAATTATGGAAAATGTATCCTCCCAGGCCTCAGGCTTCCTTAGAGAGATGAGATGGCCTCCCTTCTTCCAAGAAGCACATAAATTAGCCCCAAAATCTATAATGTTATATTAAGTGTTTAATCATCTAGAACAGATTCCCATCATCTCCTCTGGCATTCTTGTGGTACCTACAACCCTCAAGCTGAGGAAGTTCTTCCTCACATCTAACCTAAATGTCCCTTTAGTTATTTTATTAAGTTACAAAAGTACTATTTCTTGTACCTACAGCCTGAAATAAATTTGGTTGTGATAATAAAGTTCAAAGGGAAATTTAACAATTCACGTTTTCCACCCATTCTGATTAATTATTGTTTGTTTAAAACTCACACTATTTTTTCTTTAGACCAATACTTATCTACATTCCCAGCCCAACTTTCCAAGGATTGATGCCAGCTAGGTAGAAGAGATAGCATTATTAATCAAATTCTCAATCTAACTTTCTAGAGCCCTACTCTTACTTCACCTATAATCATAATCATAATCACAATCATTTATGATCATTATATCAGGATGACTTATTGAAGTCACTGGCCCTAATTTGACATGAATGGAAGGCATGTTGTGGAATGGAAATTTGATGAGAGAATGAATGAAGCCTAATTATGCAGGAGCTTGAAGGTCAAGTTAAGAAATTCAGATTGGATGTGGAAGAAAACAAGAAAAAGTAGCCTGCTCCAATGTATTCAGAGTGGATTGAGAAGAAACTTCTGGGACGTGTAAATTTTGAACTTGAACACAAGTTCTTTGGAACCATAAAGCAGACACTAAATATGAACATCTAGAATCACACATAGCTGAAAACGCCAGGCCTTTACTGTAAGGAGAGGAAGTTTCCATCAATTCACATCCAAAGCACTCACTCCCTGTCTTACCTTTCAGGATCCCTAATGGTCCAGTTTGTCAGCACCAAGTCTGCATGGACCAGGATAGGAGGGATGCCCAAGTTCCTGGAGACTTCAACAAAGGGAAGGGCAAGATTTCTTGGCAGAACCTTTTGGATATAAATACAGGAAATTAGCATACACCAGAAAGAATGCAGCAAGGGAAGTAATCTGATTGCCCTTTACTCCAGTAATCCTGTGGTAGAGAAATGACCTGGGCATAAAACTGGAATTATCTGAGTGACCCATATACACACACCTCACTCTCATATTTTTTTCCCTTAACATTCTAGTGGATATAATGTGTATGAGTACAATCTGAAATATATATGAAAATTACAAAACTGGAACACATACGTATACATAGCATATAAAATAATCTCTGAAAACTGACTCTGCAAAGAAGGGCATCACCAATGTTTAAACATAAACTGGGGGCTGAGTTGATGAGCAGTGGGAAAAATATCTCTAACTCTTTATATATCTACTTATCTATTGACAGAGATGTCTACATAAATATGTATGTGTGTATTTGTATAAAACTACATATATACATACATGTGTATGTATACACACATATACGTGTGTGTTTATATTTCAATCAGGAACAGGAATGGGGAAGACAGAACACTTCATCCTGTGTGGCAGCCAACTCTGTTCATCACTTCATAAGTCAAACCCAATAACAACTTCAAGACGGTCCCTATTTAACTCCTAAGTTATCCAAGGAACACTCCAGAGAGACATATCTGCCCACAAGTCCAGAAAAACTACTCAGATCTGTGGGAGATGGGGGGGCGGAGGGGGGCGGGGGTTCTTTATCTGTAGACAAAGTTAAATTGGTTTTGATATAAAATAACATTCTTATGCTCCCTATCTCCCACTTGCATTTTTATATCCCCCTAGGATAAAAGTATCTATTAAAGAAGTCTTGCTTCTGCTTTTGCTTTCCTTGGATTTTTAGACTTGGGACAGAACTGTTTTTCAGGTAAGAAACAAAAAGAACTATAGAGTTTTAAAATTCAAACTTAAGTTTAGTTTCCCTGAGTCAGGGGTTGAGAAGGGCAATGCAAAAGTGAGGTGTCTATTTAGGTAAAGAGTTAGAAGAGGAGATGTAGAGAAAGTTGGAGATGATCCCAGGCCATGGACAGGGGAATCCCTGGTAACCTGGAAGTAGATGGACACTCCACGAAACTGAAGGCTTCCTCCCCTGTCACCCTTTCTCTACCCCTTCCCCATATCTGGGATTACGGTTTAGAGACACAAAAGGGAGGGAGGCCCAGCGGGACATTTTGTAGTGTGCCTAGATTTCAAAGTTTTTATATCAGACGTACATTTTTTTTTTTTTAATGAGATGTACTGACATTTAAGAACTCTGAAGCACATCTATATCTTCTTCTTCTCTCCTTTCTCATTTTCCCTTCCTTTTGTCACAGGGGGGTTTCCTCTGTTTACTTGAAAGAAAATAGGAAGCCTTCACCAAGCAAACAAAATAGGCCTGGGCTGCTCAGTGAACCACGGAGTACTGGAACAAGTAACTCTGATTCCTGGAAAAGGGACACTTAAACAAAATGAAAGGGAGTGGTGCTTTTTTACTGCTGTTAATGGAACTCAGAGATTTCATGTCTCCAGGTTTAGGTTTTTTGTTTTTTGGGTTTTTTTTAAATGTTTATTTATTTATTTTTGAGAGAGGAAGATAGAGAGAGAGAGAGAGAGAGATGCAGGGGAGGGGGCAGAGAGAGAAAGAGAATATGAAGCAGGCTCTGTGTGGACAGCAGAGAGCCTGATGCAGGGCTCGAACTCATGAACTACGAGATCATGACCTGAGCTGAAACCAAGAGTCAGATGCACGACTGACTGAGCCACCTGGGCACCCTCCAGGTTCAGGCTGAAACTATAAAAGGTTAAGTAAAGATTTAGAAGAGATTTAAATGAATTATTAAGAGATCAATAATCAGTAGAAAGAGCAGAGTATTAAAAAATTAAAATTAATCTTGTTAATGTCAATGGGTGCCTTTTAGGGAAAGAAGGTTACATTAGTGAATCAGAAGATCTAAGCATGGCCTTGCATTTTACACTAACTTGCTATCTGACTCTGGAGAAGGATTTTTGTCTTCTGTAGTCCCCAGCTGTCTATAAAATGGGCACAGTGGAGTTCTGTTTACTTTATGGGATTGAGAAAATCAGGAGATAATATATGTGCATAGGAATACAGAATGCTGCAAGTGTAAGCTATTATTAAGTTTCTTTTTTTAATGAGATCTCAGTTCTTGCCTTCATATACAACTTGTTAAACATTCTTGCCAGAAAAAAAAAAAAAAAAAAAAGATGTGAAAGCAAATGAATGGCTACAACTTCTAAAGAAAATTAGCTTCTTAGGGAAAAAATTTCTCTCATGTAAGTGAGCCATTTGTCCTTCCTTCAACTGACAGCCAAAGAAAAGAACAAGAAAGGACCTATTTTCCAGGAAAACAGTGTGGGGCCAAGCAGTGAGTGTACTTCAGGAGCAGCAGGCTTGCCAGGTGACAAGACAGGCATGTGTTTTGTCCCCTTACCTCTTTGGGCTGCGTCTCTCCTTTCTGCCAGACATAGCCCATGGTAATAAAGCTCAGAACCAAGTGGGCCAGGCGCTGTTCCCGGTAATTCTGGAGGAACTGGCAGGTCAGGAGGGGCATCTGTTCAAGAGAATATCCAGAGATTATCAGTTGCACGGTGAGGATGAGCACAGGGGTTCTTTGACGTGAAGGGTTCTATGTGTATAAGGAGCAGGTTATATTTTAGTGAAGGAACTAAGAGCCACCATGCACACCCCATTTCTCCCAATCTTAGGACACTGCAGTATCTGAGGCATTTCAGGGGACCTTGCTCAGGAACTACCTAACCACTCCATCCAAACTCCTAAATTGCACCCATGGTTGTGTCAGACGCTAGTCACCTTCACTGAGCTGACAGAGTGTGTAGTGTTCTAGAATAATTAATTTACAAGACTGAGATCACTTATTTCATGGAGTCTATCGTGGCAACTTTTACAGTCCTACATATCAAGGCACCTCTGCTTCCTTGGTATCATTTAACCCTGGTAACAAGCCTGCACTGTGAGTGTTACTTTCTCTGTTTAATTCCGAAGTAAAAAGAGAAACAGTGCAATTAGGAGTTTGACCAAATCCCTAGGGGGTGTTAGCTGAGCTGGGCCAAAGAGTTTGTTCAGTCCTGTTTGAAACCTTCCAGTGACCCTGGCTGGGTGTTTTCACCTCTCCATGCCCTTTTTCTCTGATACGTATCACCAGTATCACCAGGGGATTTACAGATGTTGTCTTCATGAAAACCACACCCGTACAGAAGTCAATTGTTGACAGCGCTGCCCCAACAAAACATTTTGTCACTTTTGTCTGGAACACCCTTGCCTGTCTTGGTTGACTGAAACAGTGAGTTCCACCTTCCTGGCACACCCCCTCCTCACCTCGGCCTTTTTCCTTGGTCCCCCTATCTCTTCCCCAGCTGTAGACACAGCCTGATCCAGATCTTCCCAGGGGTCCTTCTCTGGGTCTTTAAGTGCCCCAAGAGGCGGCGGTGGACCTCTTGGGTATCCCTTTAAGCGCCAGGCACCGCCTCTGCCGCCTCAGACCCGCTGCCCCTCCCGCCCAGGCTCTCCGCAGCTTGCTCTAGAGCCTCTGCGGTGACGACGGAATCCTTCCTCCGCTCTCCGCCAAGGGGCAGCCTTCCCGTGTCTGTTCGCCCCGCGCAGCTGCGTGTTCCTTCCTCCTAAAAGTTGGCTCTGAATCGCAAATGCAATGTGCTCTAGGCTCGCGTGCGTTTGCGTGTGCGTGTATGAGGTGGGGGAGTGACTGCTGAGATGTTGCATTTCAACAGGAACCGGCTTGAGAATTATGACCATAGTTATTAAGCACTTGTTGTAAGGTGCTTAGGAAAGCGTTTCCAAGGCACGATGCTAAAAACTTCCCATGCCGGATGTTCTGTCTTGCCCCCAAATCCACAGGACACAACTAAGTCAAAGAGGGTAGGGTCAGGGTCACAGAGCCGGCAGGGACTGAGCCCGGATGCTACTTCAGTTCTGCCGACAATTGCCCTGTTCTCCCAAGTCAGCACTGCCTGCTAGAAACATGGAAACCACACATGTAATTAAAAAATTTCCAGCAAGAAGGGCAAAAAAGGTTCTACTTAAAGGGCCCTTCCTAGGCAAGCTTATCGAGAAACCCCGCAGATGTCCGTGTTTGAGCCTCTTTCTCTTTCAGGTCGTGGTGCCCTTCATTCTCAGAAAATAGACCACAACTATAAAACTTAACCTTCTCTAGCCTGGGACCATAACCCACATCCCAGCAGAGCCTGGGACAGAGCATCCTGAGAAACTTGTCACCTCCCAGTCCCGCCCCACCATGGGTGTGGCTGCAAACCTCTCACAACCTTAAAATCCTTTAAGAGGCCCAGCCTAATACAAACTCGGGCCACTGTTTCTCTTGATATCTGGCCCCTCTCCTCTCTTGGAGAATGAGTAAACTCTGTCCTGCTAGTTGTTCTACTCTTTGTGCAATTCTTGGTCGCTGGTGCCACCAGCCACCCTAACAAGAGACATTTAAAAAAATTAGTAAAAGAAACATGAAATTTGTTTTAGTAACATATTTTTTTCTAGGTCAATATATGCATAATATTATTAACACATCATCAGTATAAAAATATTGAGATGATTTGCAGTCTCTTTTTTAGGGTAAGTCTTCAGAATCCAGTGAGTAGCTTACATCGCAATTTGTCTTAACCACATTTCAAATGCTCTATAGCCATAAGCCCCTATTGGTTACCTAGAGTGCAGCCAAGGTAAAGGAACAGGGTCCAAGTTGAGAATGTGGCTTTTGGTTAGAGGGTTTTTTTTGGAAATTTCCTGCACATCCCAGAGTCCCTGGGTTCCTCTTTCCAAGCAAACCCACACATTTTTTTAAACATCAAAATGATTTGGAAAAAATAAACAGCAACAACAAATACCCTTTGTAATGGAAATTTTTTTCTACAAAAAAAAAAAAAAAAAAAAAAAACCCGGATAAAATAGTTAGGGAGAGAGTGAGTCATAAACTTAATGTTTTCTTCAGTTTAAAGAAATCAACTTCATTTCATATTTGTGTTTTATTGTGAGATGGAAAGTAAATACGAAAGTTGTAAAATCCAATCCCATTACACTTTTAATTTTCTTTTCCTGGTTATTAATACAGGTTACCATCTTCCAATGTCACTTGGTCATGTATGTTTGCTAGTTTGTAAAATGTCTGTTCCTGTTTATACCACATTTTTTTTTTTTTAAATGTGGTTGTTTCTCTTTCTGTTTGATTTCCAGGACTTTATATATACAGGATACAAATCTTTTTCTCAGTTATATACATGATAGCATTTTTCAGTTTGTGGCTTGGCTTTTCATTTTCTTTATAGTCTATTTTGAGGAAAAGAGGCTCTATTTTAGTGAAATGAAGTCTATCATAAAAACATCCCAATCTTAGTCATTAGGAAATCTTCCTTAGTCCAAGTACATATTCTCTTAAATTCTCTTCTAAAACATTTATTTTTTGTCTTTTACATTTAAATTCTTAATCCATCTGGAATGAATATATTTTTGTTTATGACACAAGGAGCCAATCCAATCAATGTATTCTTTTGCTCTGTGCTGCCATATGTATGGATAATCGGTCATTCTAGCACCATTATGTTCCCTTCTAATCTATCATTTCCTCTGTGATATATTAACATTTCACATATGTGTGGGTCTGTATGTAAGTTCTGTATTAAAGTTTTGAGTCCTCGTTGTTACTGCTGCCCTATATCATCTGGTCTCAAATTTTGTAGTTTTATAATATGTCATGATGACTGACAAGGCAAATTTTCTCACCTTGCTGTTAAATATACATATATTTATTCATTTACTTTCTAACATGGCATAACAAACTAAACATTATTTTATATTTACAACTTCCAAATGTTTTAAACTTCTTGTTAAAAATAAATATGGAATTTTAGCTCCATCATCATGTTAATGCACTTTGGCCACAAGACTACATTCATACACACACATGCAGGCACACATTATTTTAGAAATTCCTTCTTATTTCACAGCCACATAGCAGTGCTTATTAAGATTAACCATACAAAACAAAAGTTGACCATACATTTCATTAATTTCATTATTTGTCAATGTTTCTTAAATGAGAATTTAAGAATTCTCATTCTTTAAATGAGAATTTCTATGCTCATCCTTCTCAAGGTAGACCTTATCCATCAACTTGCCTACAATTCCCAACCAGACTGCCTTCCTTTTTTAGGCAAATATTTGTTGAGGGCTTAATATGTTCCAGAAATTGTTTTGTGCAGACTCTGGAAATTTTACAGAAATACATGTGTCATATGAAGAAGTAGTCATTCCACTCTTTAGGAAATGTGAGATACCCTTTTTGGTAATCTCAGTGGCAACATTTGGTGTCCCTGGGTCCTTGACCCACTTTCACAGTGCTAAGGAAAAAAAGTGGTACGGGGATGAAAATAGGAAGGTTAGAAGAACTTAAGGAGAATAATGAAAAAAAGATATACCTTGTCCACTTGAGCTTGAAGCTGGTGACTCTCAATCAAGTGAGGGAGTTTGTTAGCAATTTCCATCCAAGGTCTATAATGATCTGGAAGTTCTTTCTGCATTCAAAATATAAACGTCTCAGTATTTCTGACCTCTTTGGGAAGCAGCATCAGGGCAGTAGCTTCTTTCAAATTTCAGTCTTAAAGTAGAATTCAGGTCAGTTCAGTTGAACAAATATTGAGAATTCACACCATGCTGAGACTTATGCTAAGCACTGTACACTCACAGATGACTGAAATACAATCCTTGGGCTTAAGGAGCATATGGTCTACTAAGGCAGAAAAAAAGTGTAGTCAGATATATCTTTGTATATGCAGTGTAATATGTTCGGTTACTGATATGTGTATAAGCTTAATAAATTGCAAAGAAGAGGGAGTTGTTAACTCTGTCAGTGGTTGTGGGATACTAAAGGGAAGTATTTGTAGAAATATGAGAATTGGGGCCAGTATTAGAGTCTGAAAGTGACTTTGATATGTGACAATTTGAAAATGGGAAGGCAGTAAACAAGAAGAGATAGTGGATAAATAGAGATAACTCCTTCTTGGGACTACAGATGATTCAGTGTTACTGGAATATAAAGCTCAACAGAAAAGGTGATAGCAGATGAGACTAGAAAATCATATCAAATGTGCTTTCAATAAAGTACATAAGAACTTTCTTTTCATGTTGTGGGTGGCATGGTTTGATTTGAATTTTGTTTATAAGATTTGTTTATAAGATTTGAAAGTCAGACTAGGAAGGCTTTGAAATACTACTTGAGGACTAAATTTAGTTAATGGCAACGGATTTAGAAAAGAAAAGGCATGTATTCAAGAAATATTTGGAAAGTAAAATTAAAATGATGAGATGATCAAATTTAGAGATAGAGGCTAAAGGTATGATGACTTCTATCTAGTTCAATAACATTGCCTGTGTTGGACCCATGGTTTAGCCAAGTAGAACATAGGCTGAATTTCAGCAATCCTAGCTCCATCCCAGGAAATGGCACACTGTACCTGTTACTGTAAGTAAATTTTCATTGGAATACAGCCACATTCATGTGTTTACATGTTGTCTATGGCACTTTCACATTACAGCAGCAGAATCGGGTAGTTGCAACAGAAAAACCATATGCTATGCAAAACTCAAAGTATTTACTATTTGGCCAACTCCTGAATATTTTTTACAGAAAAATATTTGCCAACTCCTGAATCCATCCCTATGGTCAGGTCTGGGCCTACATTTTCAGTGTATAAACTGTACAACTGAATGTTGTGTTTCTGGGTTAAGAAGGAAGAGGTCATAAGGATGATTGACATGTTTATGAAATAGGTACTGAATGAATTGAAGGGAACACAAACTGAAACAAAAATGCAAGGGAATGTCAAGGAGAGGGCCCAAAAATAGTGAATTTATTTTTTGATATATACAGCCTAAAATGTTTGTGGAATGTCAAGATATGGCCACATATTGGGCAGGCGCATTTACAGCTTGAAGTTCAGGAAAAAATTATTAGAAATACATAGTTGGGAAGCATAATTGCAGTAAAAACTTCACATTACTTCAAACCACAAAAGTGTGTAAAGTTATTTGAGAGAAGTTGCAAAGTGAAATGAAAAGACTGAGATCAGCACACGCGAATTTTGACAAGGCAGGCAGAGGAACTGAATCCAGTAATACAGATCAACAAGAAGTTCAATGAGTCAGAAGGGAATCACCCTACAGGATTCAAGACGTCAGATTTCAGATAAAAAAGGAATCATCAGAAGGTCAAATGTATCATTAGAAAGTAAAAGAAAGACACTTTCTGAGAGGGGCCAAGATGGCGGAGCAGCATGAAAGTTTATTTTGCCTCTCTAGTCCCTGAAATGCAGCTAGATTAACACCAAAACATCTTACACACCTAGAAAACTTGATTTGAGGATTAACACAACAATCTGCACAACTTAAACCAAAGACCCTCACAGGTACGCAGCATGGAGAGATGAACTTAGGGAGAGACAAGTCTCACATGGTAGGGAGCTGTTTTTGCTTGCAGAGAGAGGATGGACATGGGGGGAGAGTACAGTAAAAGCACCCTTCCCCAAAGCAACTGGAGAGAAAGAGGAAATAGCCACAAAGGACTGAACAGAAAAGGGAGAAAGGAGAAATGAGAGGGTTTAAATTCCATTAAGACTCTATAAACAGGGAGAGAACAGAGTCTGAAACTCTGCAGCTCAATACCTGGAGGAGCTCTGCTGGGGAGGACTAATCCCCAGGAGCAGAAAGTGAGGTCTGAGGGGTCCTCGGGTCACATGGGAAGAGATGGTTCTCATTTTGGGAGGATATTTGGTAGAGACTGTACAGCTTCACCACAGGCAAAGGTCCTAGTGGACCCAGAGAACAACCACATTCACTGGTGTTGGAATAAGGATGTTAAGGGTGAAGCCTGATGCCAGATGTGTGTTGTGATTTACCATAATCCCTGAAATGCTACTGCTACACAAGTGTGCCAACATTTTGTGGGGCAGGCTGGCACCCAGCCGCAGTCTCTGGGCATATACAGCATCATGGTCACATGAATGTTCCATTGCTCTGCAAGACCCTCCCCCAGAGGGTCTGAGAGGGTCCAAGCTACAGGGCCTTCAGAAGTGAGGGATTTGGAAACACAGCCCCATCTGAGATAAAATTTGGGAAGGAGGTGCTGCCTGGAAGGCTGATGGTTTGGTTGTGGACAGTGTAGAAGCAAGGAGTGGACTGAAGACAGAGAAAAGTAGGGGTGTTTGATTGTCCTATGGGGAGAGGACAGAGTCTGAAACTAGGGACTGGGTAGCTGGGTGACACCATTTTCTCCCCTGCTGCACACACTCTTACATGCCTGCACACACTCTTTCATGCCTACACACACCACAACCATCAACCCCAGTAAACTAAGCAGCACTATCTAGTGGAGAATGGACCTGTTACAGCAGAACCTGCCCAATTGGGCCAACCACACTCTTGAGGAACACCACAGGTCTCTCTGCCAGCTTAGCTTGCAGACTGTAAAGTGCTTCATAGTTTGACTTCCAGGGGAAACTAGAGGTAATTTCCATCGTATTTCATTCTGTTCACTGACCCATTTATTTAATTTTTTTTCTTTTTCTTTTATTCATGAATACAGAAAGAGAAAAAAAATTTTTATTTTCCAGTTTTATAAAAAAGATTTTCTTTAATTTTTTTCTACTGTATTTTTTGTAAATTTTTTAAATTCTATTTTACTTTCATCATTTCATTTTATTCTATTTTATTGTGTTCATTTTTTTAAATTTTCATATGTTTTTTTTCTTTTCTCTATTTTCCCTTTTTTTCTCTATTGTACGAAGTTTCTTTCAACAACCAGATCAAAACACAGGATATAGCATCCTTTATTTGATTTTTTGTGTTGTTTTCATTTTTTAATTTTAATTTTTTTTTTATTTTATTAATTCCTTTTCTTCCTTCAAAATGATGAAACGAAGGAATTCACCCCAAAAGAAAGAACAGGAAGAAATGGCAGCCAGGGACTTAATCAACACAGATACAAGCAAGATGTCTGAACCAGAATTTAGGATCATGATAATAATAATACTAGCTGGGGCTGAAAAATGCATAGAATCCCTTTCTGTGGAGATAATAAACATAAAATATAGTAAGGATGAAATTAAAAATGTTATAACTGAGGTGTAATCTTGAATGGATGCCACGGTGGCAAGGATGGATGAAGCAGAGCAGTGAACCAGTGATATAGAGGACAAACTTATGTAGAATAATGAAGCAGAAAAAAGGAGGGAGACTAAGGCAAAAGAGAACTATATAAGAATTAGAGAACTCAGTGACTCATTAAAAAGGAATAACATGAGAATCATAGGGGTCCCAGAAGATGAAGAGAGAGAAAAGGGGGTAGAAGGTTTATGTGAGCAAATCCTAGCAGAAAACTTTCCTAACCTGGGGAAAGACACAGACATCAAAATCCAGGAAGCACAGATAACTCCCATTAAATTCAACAAGACCGACCATCGACAAGGCATATCATGGTTAAATTCACAAAATACTCAGGCAAAGAAAGAATCATGAAAGCAGCAAGGGAAAAAAGTCCTTAACCTACAAAGGAAGACAGATCAGGTTTGCATCAGACCTGTCCACAGAAACTTGGCAGGCCAGAAAGGAGTGGCAGGATATTTCAATGTGCTGAATCAGAAAAATATGCATCCAAGAATTCTTTATCCAGCAAGGCTGTCATTCAAAATATAAGAAGAGATAAAAGGATTTCCAGGCAAACAAAAATTAAAGGAGTTCATGATCACTAAACCCACCCTGCTAGAAATTTTAAGGGGCACTCTCTAAGGGAAAAAAAAAGATGAAAAAAAAAATCAAAAAAGACCAAAAACAACGAAGACTAGAAAGGACCAGAGAATACCACCAGAAACTCCAACTCTACAGACAAAATGATGGCAACAAATTCATATCTTTCAGTACTCACTCCAAATATCAATGGACTAAACATTCTAATCAAAAGACATAGAGTAACAGAATGGATAAGAAAAGAGGATCCATTTATATGCTGTTTACAAGAGACCCATTTTACACCTTAAAACACCTTCAGATTGAAAGAAAGGGGATGGAGAACCATCTACCACGCTAATAGTCACTAAAAGGAAGCCAAAGCAGTCATACTTATATCAGACAATCTAGGCTTTACTTTTTTTTTTTAATGTTTTATTTATTCTTGAGACAGAGAGAGAGAGCGCATGAACAGGGGAGGGGCAGAGCAAGAGAGGGAGACACAGAATCAGAAGCAGGTTCCAGGCTCTGAGCTGTCAACACAGAGGCCAAGGCAGGGCTCAAACTCACAAATCACGAGATCATGACCTGAGCCAAAGTCGGATGCCTCACCAACTGAGCCACCCAGGCACCCCAAAACAATCTAGACTTTAAAATAAAGACTGTAACAAGATGAAGAAGGGCATTATATCATAATGTGTCTATCCACCAAGAAGATTTAACAATTGTAAATCTTATGCTTATGCTCCACTTATGCTCCAAACGTGGAGGTACCCAAATAAATAAATCAATTAATCATGAACACAGAAACTCATTGATAATAATACCTTAATAGTAGGAGACTTCAACACCCCACTTACAGCAATGGACAGGCCATCTAAACAGAAAATCAACAAGGAAACAATTCCTTTTAATGACACCCTGGACCAGATGGACTTAATGGATATATTCATAATATTTCATCCTAAAGCAGCAGAATACACATTCTTCTTGAGTGCACATGGAACATTCTCCAGAATAGATCACACACACGGACACAAATCGTTCCTCAACAAGTACAAAAAGATAGAGATAATACCATGCATATTTTCAGACCACAATGCTATGAAACTTGAAATCAACCACAAGAAAAAATTTGGAAAGATAACAAGTACTTGGAAACTAAAGAACATCTTACTGAAGAATGAATGGGCTAACCAAAACGTTAAAGAGGAAATTAAAAAGTGCATGGAAGCCAATGAAAATGATAACACCACAGCCCAAAATCTCTGGGATGCAGCCAAGACAGTCATAAGAGGGAAGTATATAGCAATCCAGGCCTTCCTACAGAAAAAAGAAAGGTCTCAAATACACAACTAACCTTACACTTAAAGATCTGGAAAAAGAACAGCAAATAAAACCCTAAACCAGCAGAAGACGGGAAATAATGAAGATTAGAGCAAAAAATCAATGCTATTGAAACCAAAACAAACAAACAAAAAAAACAAAAAAACACAAAAAACACAAAAAAACCAGTAGCTGGTTCTTTGAAAGAATTAACAAAATTGATAAACCCCTAGCCAGTTTGATCAAAAAGAAAAAAAGGAAAGGACCCAAATAAATAAAATCAAGAATGAAAGAGGAGAGATCACAACCAACACAGCAGAAATATGAACAATAATAAGAAAATATTATGAGCAATTATATGCCAATAAATTGGGCAATCTGGAAGAAATGGACAAATACCTAGAAACATGTAAACTACCAAAACTGAAACAAGAAGAAATAGAAAATTTAAATAGACCCATAACCAGTAAAAAATCTAATTAACAATAAAAAACTTCCCAAAAAACATGAGTCCAGGGTCGAGGGCTTCCCAGGGGAATTCTACCAAACATTTAAAGAAGAGTTAACATCCATTCTTTTGAAGCTTTTCCAAAAAATAGAAATGGAAGGAAAATTTCCAAACTCATTCTATGAAGCCAGCATTACCTGGATTCCAAAACTAGACAAAGACCCCATTAAAAAAGAGAACTACAGGGGCGCCTGGGTGGCGCAGTTGGTTAAGTGTCCGACTTCAGCCAGGTCACAATCTCGCGGTCTGTGAGTTCGAGCCCCGCGTCAGGCTCTGGGCTGATGGCTCGGAGCCTGGAGCCTGTTTCCAATTCTGTGTGTCTCCCTCTCTCTCTGCCCCTCCCCCATTCATGCTCTGTCTCTCTCTGTCCCAAAAATAAATAAAAAACGTTGAAAAAAAAAATTAAAAAAAAAAAAAAAGAGAACTACATATCAATTTCCCTGATGAACATGGATGCAAAAAACCTCAACAAGATATTAGCCAACTGGATCCAACAATACATTAAAAGAATTGTTCAGCACAACCAAGTGGGATTTATACCTGGCATGCAGGGCTGGTTTAATATCCGCAAAACAATCAGTGTGATACATCACATCAATAAAAGAAAGGATGAGAACCACTTGATCCTCTCAATAGATGCACAGAAAGCATTTGACATAATACAGCATCCTTTCTTGATAAAAATCCTCAAGAAAGTTGGAATAGAAGGATCATACTTCAAGATCATAAAAGCCATATACAAAAGACCCAACAATAATATCATCCTCAATGGGGAAAAACTGACAGCTTTTCCCCTAAGGTCAGGAACAAGACAGGGATGTCCACTCTTGCCACTGTTATTCAATATAGTATTGGAAATCTTAGCCTCAGCAATCAGACAACAAAAGGAATAAAAGGCATCCAAATCAGCCAGGAGGAGGTCAAACTTTCACTCTTTGCAGATGACACGATACTTTATATGGAAAACTCAAAAGATTCCACCAAAAAACTGCTAGAAGTGATTTATAAATTCAGCAAAGTCGCAGGATATAAGATCAATGCACAGAAATCAGTTGCATTCCTATACATCAATAATGAAGCAACAGAAAGAGAAATCAAGGAATCGATCCCATTTACAATTGCACCAAAAACCATACAATACCTAGGAATAAATCTAACCAAAGAGGTGAAAAATCTATACACTGAAAACTATAGAAAGCTTATGAAAGAAATTGAAAAAGACAAAAAAATGGAAAAATATTCCATGCTCCTGGATTGGAAGAACAAATATTGTTCAAATGTCAATACTACTCAAAGCAATCTACATATTCAGTGCAATCCTTATCAAAATAACCCCAGCATTCTTCACAGAGTTAGAATAAACAATCTTAAAATTTGTATGGAACCACAAAAGACCCCAAATAGCCAAAACAATCCTGACAAAGAAAACCAAAGCTGGAGGCATCACAATCCTGGACTTCAAGATGTATTATAAAGCTGTAATCATCAAGACAGTATGGTACTGGCACAAAAACAGACATTCAGGTCCTTGGAACAGAATAGAGAACCCAGAAATGGACCCACAAATGTATGACCAATGAATCTTTAACAAAGCACGAAAGAATATCCAATGGAATAAAGACAGTCTCTTTAGAAAATGGTGCTGGGAAAACTGCACTGTGACATGCAGAAAAATGAACCTGGACCACTTTCTTACACCATACACAAAAATAAGTTCAAAATGGATGGAAGACCTAAATGTAAGACAGGAAGCCATCAAAATCCTCTAGGAGAAAGCAGGCAAAAACCTCTTTCACCTTGGCCACAGAAACTTCTTACTCATCACATCACTGGAAGCAAAGGAAACAAAAGCAAAATAAAAACTTTAATAATAAAAAAGCTCCCAAAAAACAAGAGTCCAGGTCCAAAACAAACAAACAAACCTGTGAAGAAATGGGCAAAAGACATGAAAAGACACTTCTCCAAAGAAGACATCTAGATGGCAAACCGACGCATGAAAAAGTGCTCAACATCACTCATCATCAGGGAAATACAAAATTAAAGCCCCAATGAGATACCACCTCATACCAGTCAGACTGGCTAAAATTAACAACTCAGGCAACAACAGGTGTTGGCAAGATGTGGAGAAGGAGGAACTCTTCTGCACTGTTGGTAGGAATGCAAACTGGTGCAGTTACTCTGGAAAACAGTACAGAGGTTCCTCAAAAAATTAAAAATAGAACTACCCTATGACCCAGAAATTGTACTACCAGGTATTTTTTATCCAAAGTATAGAAGTGCGCTGTTTCAAAGGGGCACATGCACCCTGGTGTTTGTAGAAGCATTATCAACAATAGCCAAAGTATGGAAAGAGCCCAAATGTCAATCAATGGATAAACAGATAAAGAAGAATTGGTGTGTGTGTATATATATATATATATATATATATATATATATATATATATACCATTATACCGTATATACCATGGTATATACGGTAAAATGGTATATATATTGGTATATATAATGTGTGTGTGTGTGTGTGTGTATATATATATATATATATATATATATATATATATATATATATCCATTATATATATATAATGGATTGACTAGGCAATCAAAAAGAATGAAATCTTGCCATTTGCAACTACGTGGATGGAACTAGAGGGTATTATGCTAAGCCAAATTAGAGAAAGACAAATATTATATGACTTCAGTCATATGAGGAATTTAAGACACAAAACAGATGAACATAAGGGAAGGGAAGCAAAAATAATATAAAAACAAGGAAGGGGACAAAACATAAGACACTCTTAAATACAGGGAACAAATTGAGGGTTGCTGGAGGGGTTGTGGGTGGACAGATGGGATAAATGGAAGGAGCATCAAGAGACACTTGTTGAGATGAGCATTGGGTGTTACACATAGGGGATAAATCACTGGAATCTACTTCTGAAATCATTATTTTACTATATGCTAACTAACTTAGATTTAAATAGATAGATAGATAGATAGATACAGTACATAGGTAGATTAATAAACAAATACATAAATAAGAAAGTTAAAGGAATATTGTCCCCATTGAAAAAAATTAAGAAGTCACTCATGTATATCAGTCTCCTATATATATGGCATAGAGAATTAGGTCAGGGTCATGGAAGCAGGGTTCAAATTTTAGTGCGTTGAGGAAATGAGAACATAGAGACCAAAAGTGTAAATTACTGTTGTTAGGAGAGTCAAGGGCATTAGCACGCAGGCATTTTGGGTCTGACAGCTATCTCAATTTTCAAATGAGAACGTTGAGCACTTTAGTCTCATATTGCAAAAGAAAGAGATTGAAGATAAATGACAGACAGGAGTAATTGCAGGCAAAATGTCACAAAGGAAAGGGAGAAGGGGAGTAGGAGCCCAAATGGAGCATCTGGTTTTGGAGTGATAGAAGGAGAAACTCTGGAATTTGAGGGAATTTGCTTTTTATGAATTTAATTTCTCACCAAATGGTAGTGAAAAATCAGGTTCTATGACTTGAAAAAAGGGGTTGGTGTTAAATTAATTATGGGGGGGAGAAGGAACAGGAAATTAAACATAAAAATACAAACACAAACGATACAACATGTTACTATGTATTATTTTATGTATATTACCCTATATTAAAATAATTTATAAGACCCAGCCCAGTTTGGAAACTGTAAGTTTGGAGAGGTATAGAACTGTAAGCTGTGTTCTTGTCTGATACATAAAATAAATGTTTCACATTATTTCCACTCTGGGGAAATAAGGAAATACTTTTCTTTTTATATTTCTGTGTTTAGAATGACCTTTTCTGGTCAGAAAATGTCCATCTCTCTGTGGGCTTTCTACTTGTTTTAACTTCCTCACCCCCTTACTCTTTTGGGGTTGAAGATAGTCCTTTTTTTTACTGGTACCATCTATTATTATCATTTCCAGCATAACTGTGTAAGCATATAATTCTGGGTTTAATTTAATATGTAACACACATAGTGATTACATAAGGTAATACCCACAAGAGCTGTAATTTCTTACTTGGCCAAGAGATTTCACATTTAAATGTTAGCATTTCCACTTCAGTGAAATCTTACCATATCAAAAAATGTTGGAAGGAGGGATTCCCTTTGGTGTTTGGTCCTCTACTTAGGAAATACCTGTTGCAGTTCGAGTTTATCTTACAGTATTCATCTTCATATTTTGGAGAGCATGAGGTTTGAATTCATTAATATACATAGAGGTTAACTAAAGTTCTTGATCCAACATGAATTATAAAATTGATGAGATCCATCGTTCTTCATCATGGAGTTGATGGTATCATGAGTTATTGTTACTCCTACTCTGCCCCCCCTCCTTTTTCTCCATCCCTCTCCTCCAAGGATAAAGAAATGATAGATTTTCTGTTGTACATTTAACTCTTACTTTAATTAAGATTAAGTCTAGGTGCTGTACCAGGAATGCTAGGTTTCTACCTATCTTTCAATTTAAAGCACTGGTTTTTAAAAACAGTTTCAAAGGATGAGAACTTATGTACTTTGATTTTTTGAAGAATCAGTGGTAGGAGCAGTGAAGAAAATTTCATGGAATACATTTCTGAAGTAGCACATTTCTGAAATTATAAGTAAGTTGATTCAGGTTCTCATCCTTCGCTGTACACAAGCAGATAGAAATGCCTCTGTTATATAAGCAAGAAAAGATGTATACTTATTAAACCTTTTACAAATACTCAGCATACAAACTTGCGTTTGAGCTTGCTGGTGTTTTCTCGTTGTTGCTAATGTGTGTTCTCTCTCAAGGTTTCTAATGTGTGCTGTGAATAATTCAAGAAGACCAGTTTCTTTTGGATTCCTTATTTTATTGACCTAATTATATATTACTTAAGTACATTCTAACACTGCAAATATTACTATAAATGGGTCAAAGTAAATTTGGTCTTCTAAAAATATGTCCTGTGCTTTTAAGTTCCATAAATATAAAGTACCTTCATTTTCATAAAGACTCAGTATCATTTGTAAACCAGAAGTGTTTTATTTTTTCTTGTGCTAACAATGCTATAAGAAGGACAACTAAAGGAGGTTTTTTTCTGTTTTAAAATATACAGTTATTAGATTTTGAGCTACATTAAAAATAAACTATGGTTTCAAACTGGAATAAATAAAATTAAATAAATAAATAAATAAATAAATAAATAAATAAATAAATAAATAAATCTATCTTGTATGGTATTCCAGTATTCTATTAATAGATATTACTAATTGTTTTTAATTTTTCAGTATTAACAAATCTGAAACAGTCACCCATATACATGTATTTTTGGATGTTTTCTTCTTATTAGGACAAATTTATAAAAGTGGATTGGCTTGATTAAAGATTCTGCATGTGGAAAAGTTGAAAACTACTTTTTGATTTTCTCACAGAAAAATAACATGAATTCATAATTGCAATTATAGTATGTGATATATAATGGGAGTGCCAGCTTATTTATGATTCTAGGAACACTGAGCATTACCAAACTTTTTTTTTGTTTTGTTATGCTTTTAACATAAGAAATGTATTATATTACTGCATTAAAATTCTATAATTGTTTTAATATTTAATGAACTTATTAAAATAACTTCCCAGGAAATATACCTCTTTTAGAAATGATGATTAAAAATAATATAATCAATGTTTATGTCAAAAGAGCCAAAAAAGAAAAATTTATAAGATAGAAAGTAAAAGTACCCTAATTCTCATCCTCCCATCTAGTAATGACAAACCCTGCAAATTTCTTGTGTGGTTTTCCAGAAATTGTATATCCTATCATAATATTGTATACATTTACAATTTCATGATTATTAACAAGTTTGAGTATCTTTCCATATGTTTGATCATTGCATTTTGGGCATGCATGTGAAATAGCCATTCACAAAAGAGTAGTCAAATGAACCAATATTTTCATTTATGTCATTGGGTTTTACATTATGTTTAGAAAGTTCTTCCCATCTAACAATATTTCCTTTAGGCTCTTTCTAGTTATCGTTGATGCTTACATCTTGACTCTATCTACATTTGTGTATTATGTGTTATGGGTTAGAACATAGTATCTCATTTCCATCTCAAAATAGAGCCCAAAGATGTTGGATGAATTTCTACTTTCCTGAGGTCACACATCCAGTCAGTGGCTGGGTCAAACCTCTTCTGATTCAGAGTTCAGTGTACTTAATACCTCCTCAGTGTAAACACATAGAGAATAGCAGGCAGGGGGATGGGTGCGACTGGGTAGAAATTTGAAAGAAACTTTGCTTGTGTTTCTTCCCCTTTTCCCAATAATTAGATGATCCAGAAGTGGGAAGGCCAAAAATGATTAAATCTTTGGTCTTCCTTCCTTTATGAAGCCCCATTTCCTATTTTATGTTATTCTTTTGCTAGACTTTCACATCTGTCACAGTATAATTTTCAAAAAGTTAAAAATTTACTCATATAAATATAGAATGTATGTCCAAAATATATTTGGTTCATCAATAAAGAAATCAGCAAGATGGTAAAGTTGCTTCAAAAACACTTGTTAAACTAGGTATTTACAGAGTTTTTTTTTTAAAAGGACATGAAATCAAATCACTATGTTTAATAATAACCATAATCCAGTTAATGTCCTATAAGGCAGTACAATCATTACTTTAAGGATATATCTTATACTCACCAGAATTCAATAGAAGCTTCTTTTGTACAAACATTTTCAAATTCATATGTAACTTTACAGACTGGGCCATAATCAGTAGTATGTAGCATATCAAACAAAAGGACATTCCTTGGATGATTACATAATACTTAGGTGAGACTGTTAGAGCTCCAGGATGGTATTAAATGAATACACAGCCATCCTTTTGCTTCATTATGAATAATTTTTCTTAACACATTTATAATGTGAAATAGAATGGGCTTTTAAAATAAACCCTTTTATAGAAATGATAAAATCTTTGTTAGACTAGCACTTTGGTTAACTAAAATTTCTGGTTAAGAAAATAACACAGAAAGTTTAAAAATAAAAGTCTGAGTAGAAATAAACCAGGAAAATATCAACAAAGTTAGGTGACAATATTACTGTAAAAATTAGAATGTAAACTATCAGACAGATTAGAATTTAAAGCAGATGGTCTTAAGTGAAATAAAAGATTTAAGTTTCAATGGAAAGAAACTCACATGAGTAAACTCACTTCAGTAAAGTGAAGTGAGGTGAAAGAAAGACCAGATGGCTTTGAAGAGATAGGTGGGCAGTGTGAGTGGCCTCATAGGCTACATTAAAATATTTGGTTTTGTTCTAAAGAGCAGTGAGAGTTTTAAAGAGAAGAATGATGTGGTTGGATTTTTGTTTCAAAAAGTCATTCTGACTGCTGTGCAGAGTGTTATACGGCTGGGCAAAAATGGAAATGAGACAAGGTAGAAGGTGTTGGGGGGGGAGGGGGTGGGAGGCAGGGAGAACCCAGAGGGAAACAGGGGGAAATAATGGTGGATTATAGTAGGGTGGATAGCTAGGAGATACGTTTCAGAGATAAAGCTGAATCCACTCATTCTCAAATGAATTATTTGTGAATAGTGAATATTATTGTGAGGCTCAGGTGAGAAAAATGTAGTTAAGATCAATACAGGCCAAGTACCAAGCAAATACTTACTAAATAGTAATTACTACTATTATATTATTATTATATATTATAAAGGGGTTATAATAGGAAATAAGAAAAACTCAACTCTTAATGAATATAGGAGAATGGTATAAATGTATTTTGTTAATACATTTGAAAATCTGAATTCAATCACCATTTGGAAAACTGTAAAAGATAATTTTCTAAATCTAGAAGTGTAGAAAAAATGGAAAATGTAATTAAAAACTTACTACTTAAAATTTCTTCAGTCTTGAGAATTGTAATATATTTTCTGTTCCAGAGCATATTAAAAATGAGACAGCATTGAGGTGCCTGTGTTGTTCAGTTTGTAGAGCGACTGACTTTGGTTGGGGTCATGATCTCACAGTTTGTGAGTTCAAGCCCCGTGTCAGACTCTGTGCTGACAGCTCAGAGCCTGGAGCCTGCTTCAGATTCTATGTGTCTCCCTCTCTCTCTGCCCCTCCCCCATTCATGCTCTGCCTCTCTCTGTCTCAGAAATAAATAAACATTTAAAAAAATTTTTTTTAAATGAGACAGCATCAAATGCATCTTTTTTTTTCTTAATCTTTTAAATGTTTACTTATTTTTGAGAGAAAGACAGAGCATGAGTGGGGGAGGGACAGAGACACAGGGAGACACAGAATCTGAAGCAGGCTCCAGGCTCTGAGCTGTCAGCACAGAGCCTGACATGGGGCTCGAACTCACTGACCATGAGATCCTGACCTGAGCTGAAGTCAGATGCTCAACTGACTGAGCCACCCAGGTGCCCCACATGTAGTGCCTCTTATGAAGATAATATAACCTCAGGAGTAGTCCTTGAAAGAATAACACTACTGTTATTTATGAATACAAAAAGGATAATCCTTAAAAAAAATATTATCAAATTGATTCAATAGTATGTTACAAGACCAATCAATTTTGAGCACTGCTGTAAGTATATTTTAACATTAGAAAATTATTATGCAAGGGGCGCCTGAGTATCTCAGTCGGTTAAGCATCCTACTTCAGCTCAGGTCATGATCTCACCGTTTGTGAGTTCAAGCCTCACATAAGGCTCTGAGCCTGGAGCCTGCTTCAGATTCTGTGTCTCCCTCTCTCTCCTCCACTCCCCTGCTCACGTTGTGTCTCTCTCTCAAAATAAATAAACATTAAAAATTTTGTTTAATAAAATAAAAGAAAATTATTATGCATGGAATTAGGAAAACCTAGAAAAATAATATAGAAGATGTTTGGAGAGAATATTTTCATAAGCTGCTGGAAGATAAATCAAAGTATAAGTAAATGATGGTTAAAATGTCTTCTAAGGAAATGGTACTTAACAATAACTATTTTCTTTTCTTTTCTTTTTCTTTCTTTTTCCCTCCACCTTGAGGACAGATAAATAGATTTGAGACTAAAGCTGAGTAGCTATGGATAGCAGCTACCATAGAAAGCAGTTTACCTTCTCTGGCCCCTCTCTCCACCTAGAAAGGGAGCATATTCATTTCCCATAATCAACACTAGCTAAATAATACAGACTATAGCTTTTAATTGGCACTAAGCTAATTAGTCATCTAGAGTCCTTAAATCTTTTGTTTTGGTCTCCTATTGTATTCTAAGCATCTACCTAAGTGCCCTTAAATGTAAAAAGTAGTGACAAAATACTCACTAAATTGAAACAAGGAATAAAATACTAGCAAAAAAAAAATGAGAGAATAGTAAATCCAGAGAGTCATTAATTTGACACTAGAGAGCACAAATGGTTGGAGGTTAGAAAGAATGATGAGAAAGGGTTCTAACTTAGCTAATGCTGACAAGTTATTTTCAGGAACAAGATAGTGAATTTTTGGCAAATGGTTTGGTTTGAATTAAAATATCAAGCGTGGAATAGACACAAAAGTTTTACATATCAGTTTTATTAATAGTGAGAGGAAATTGAAATTGACCAATATGTCCAATGTTGTTTAAATTTCAGTGTTATATCATGCAAATGGAATCTGATGCAACCATTAAAATTATATTATTAAGCATAACTAATTTTTAAAATTTTTGATATTTATTTAATATGCTTCTATTAATTTAGTAATAAAATAACAACACTTAGAATATATTTTTCATAAAATCATTTATTTGGGCTAATGATAAACCACCATACTTCAGTAGTTCCCCAATTCCTAAAGATTAATAATATATAAACAGTAAAAATAAATGTAAAGTAAAATATCAAACATTGGATTGTCAATTTATGGGACTTATTAACCTGAGTATATAATTGAAAGATTTGATCAATAATAAAGCCATAAGATATTAGTAAAAGTAGTTAGAAGATATTCAGGGTACTCATGTTTCAAAATCAAATTAAGACACATAGTTTGCTAAATATTGGCATAATTATTGTATGACATGGGATTAAATATTCTATTTCAAATTGGCCATGATTTAGAAATTCTGGGCTACCTAGGAAAAAGATGGCGGCATAGGAGGACGCTAGGCTCACCACATCCTGCTGATCACTTAGATTCCATCTACACCTGCCTAAATAACCCAGAAAACCACCAGAAGACTAGCAGAACAGATTCTCCGGAGCCAAGCACAGACAAGAGGCCCACAGAAGAGGGTAGGAAGGGCGGAGAGGCTGTGCGCACTACACAGACTGGCAGGAGGGAGCCGGGGCAGAGGGGCAGCCCTACGGCAAAGCAGAGCCTCCGAGTCTGGCTTGCAAAAGTGAAGGGGTCGGAGGGAGTGTGTTCGGACAGCAAGCGGGACTTAACATCTGGGAAGTTATAAGTTAACAGCTCTGCTCGGAGAGCGGGAAGGCTGGAGGACAACGGGAGAGAGAGTTGTTGAGTCCCGGATGACAGCACAGCTTGGCAGGGAACAAAGGCGCTCACCAGTGCCATCTCCCTCGCCCATCCACCAGCCAAAATCCCAAAGGGAAACAGTTTATGTCAGAGAACTTACTTGCACCGCACAAACACCCAACGCTGTGCTTCTGCGGATCCATCCCTCCGGCAGTGGCGGGTCTGACTCCCTCCCGGTGACGCAGGGCCCCTCCCAAAGCAGATCACCAAAGGATAAGCAAGCTGAGCCTGCCCATCCTGCCCCCATGCACCTTGCCTATCCACCCCAGATAATACACCAGATCCCCAGCACCACAAGCCTGGCAGTGTGCAAGTAGCCCAGACAGGCCACGCCACCCCACAGTGAATCCCGCCCCTAGGAGAGGGGAAGAGAAGGTACACACCAGTCTGACGGTGGCCCCAGTGGTGGGCTGAGGCAGACATCAGGTCTGACTGTGGCCTGGCCCACCAACTCAAGTTATTCAAGACTGCACAGGGGAAGTGCCCCGCAGTTCCACACCACTCCAGGGACTATCCAACATGACAAAACAGAAGAATTCCCCTCAAAAGAATCTCCAGGAAATAACGACAGCTAACAAACTGATCAAAAAGGATTTAAAAAATATAACAGAAAGTGAATTTAGAATAATAGTCATAAAATTAATCACTGGGCTTGAAAACAGAATAGAGGACAGCAGAGAATCTATTGCTACAGAGATCAAGGGACTAAGGAACAGCCAGGAGGAGCTAAAAAATGCTAAAAATGAGCTGCAAAATAAAATGGAAATGACCACGGCTGGGATTGAAGAGGCAGAGGAGAGAATAGAGGAACTAGAAGATAAAATTATGGAAAAAGAGGAAGCTGAGAAAAAGAGAGATAAAAAAATCCAGGAGTATGGAGGGGAAAATTAGAGAATTAAGTGATGCACTAAAAAGAAATAATATACACATAATTGGTATTCCAGATGAGGAAGAGAGAGGGAAAGGTGCTGAAGGTGTACTTGAAGAATTCATAACTGAGAACTTCCCTGATCTGGGGAAGGAAAAAGGCATTGAAATCCAAGAGGCACAGAGAACTCCGTTCAGACGTAACTTGAATTGATCTTCTGCACGACATATCAGAGTGAAACTGGCAAAATACAAGGATAAAGAGAAAATTCTGAAAGCAGTTAGGGATAAACGTGCCCTAACATATAAAGGAAGACCGATAAGACTCATGACGGATCTCTCTACTGAAACTTAGCAGGCCAGAAAGGAATGGCAGGAAATCTTCAACATGATAAACAGAAAAAATATGCAGCCGAGAATCCTTTATCCAGCAAGTCTGTCATTTAGAATAGAAGGAGAGATAAAGGTCTTCCCAAACAAACAAAAACTGAAGGAATTCGTCACCACTAAACCAGCCCTACAAGAGATCCTAAGGGGGATCCTGTGAGACAAAGTACCAGAGACATCGCTACAAACATGAAACCTACAGACATCACAATGACTGTAAACCCATATCTTTCTATAATAACACTAAACGTAAATGGACTAAATGCACCAACCAAAAGACATAGGGTATCAGAATGGATAAAAAAACAAGACCCATCTATTTGCTGTCTACAAGAGACTCATTTTAGACCTGAGGACACCTTCAGATTGAAAGTGAGGGGATGGAGAACTATCTATCATGCTACTGGAAGTCAAAAGAAAGCTGGAGTAGCCATACTTATACCAGACAAACTAGACTTTAAATTAAAGGCTGTAACAAGAGATGAAGAAGGGCATTATATAATAATTACAGGGTCTATCCATCAGGAAGAGCTAACAATTATGAATGTCTATGCGCCAAATACAGGAACCCCCAAATATATAAAACACTTCCTCACAAACATAAGCAACCTTATTGATAAGAATGTGATAATTGCAGGGGACTTTAACACCCCACTTACAACAATGGATAGATCATCTAGACACACGGTCAATAAAGAAACAAGGGCCCTGAATGATACATTGGATCAGATGGACTTGACAGATATATTTAGAACTCTGCATCCCAGAGCAACAGAATATACTTTCTTCTCGAGTGCACATGGAACATTCTCCAAGATAGATCACATACTGGGTCACAAAACAGACCTTCCTAAGTATACAAGAATTGAAATCATACCATGCATACTTTCAGACCACAATGCTATGAAGCTTGAAATCAACCACAGGAAAAAGTCTGGAAAACCTCCAAAAGCATGGAGGTTAAAGAACACTCTACTAAAGAATGAATGGGTCAACCAGGCAATTAGAGAAGAAATTAAAAAATATATGGAAACAAACGGAAATGAAAATACAACAATCCAAATGCTTTGGGATGCAGCGAAGGCAGTCCCGAGAGGAAAATACATAGCAATCCAGGCCTATCTCAAGAAACAAGAAAAATCCCAAATTCAAAATCTAACAGCACACCTAAAGGAAATAGAAGCAGAACAGCAAAGGCAGCCTAAACCCAGCAGAAGAAGAGAAATCATAAAGATCAGAGCAGAAATAAACAATATAGAATCTAAAAAAAAAACTGTAGAGCAGATCAATGAAACCAAGAGTTGGTGTTTTGAAAAAATAAACAAAATTGATAAACCTCTAGCCAGGCTTCTCAAAAAGAAAAGGGAGATTACCCAAATAGGTAAAATCATGAATGAAAATGGAATTATTACAACCAATCCCTTAGAAATACAAGCAATTATCAGGGAATACTATGAAAAATTATATGTCATCAAACTGGACAACCTGGAAGAAATGGACAAATTCCTGAACACCCACACACTTCCAAAACTCAATCAGGAGGAAATAGAAAGCTTGAACAGACCCATAACCAGTGAGGAAATTGAATGAGTTATCAAAAATCTCCCAACAAATAAGAGTCCTGGACCAGATGGCTTCCCAGGGGAGTTCTACTAGACGTTTAAAGCAGAGATAATACCTATCCTTCTCAAGCTATTCCAAAAAATAGAAAGGGAAGGAAAACTTCCAGACTCATTCTATGAATCCAGTATTACTTTGATTCCTAAACTAGACAGAGACTCAGTAAAAAAAAGAGAACTACAGGCCAATATCCCTGATGAATATGGATGCAAAAATTCTCAATAAGATACTAGCAAATCGAATTCAACAGCATATAAAAAGAATTATTCACCATGATCAAGTGGGATTCATTCCTGGGATGCAGGGCTGGTTCAACATTCACAAATCAATCAACGTGATACATCACATTAATAAAAGAAAAGATAAGAACCATATGATCCTTCAATCTATGCAGAAAAAGCATTTGAAAAAATTCAGCATCCTTTCTTAATAAAAACCCTCGAGAAAATCGGGATAGAAGGAACATACTTAAACATCATAAGAGCCATTTACGAAAAGCCCACAGCTATCATCATCCTCAATGGGAAAAACAGAGCTTTTTACCTGAGATCTGGAACATGACAGGGATGTCCACTCTCACCCGCTGTTGTTTAACATAGTGTTGGAAGTTCTAGCATCAGCAATCAGACAACAAAAGGAAATCAAAGGCATCAAAATTGGTAAAGATGAAGTTAAGCTTTCACTTTTTGCAGATGACATGATATTATACATGGAAAATCAGATGGACTCCACCAAAAGTCTGTTAGAACTGATACATGAATTCAGCAAAGCCGCAGGATTCAAAATCAATGTACACAAATCAGTTGCATTCTTATACACTAATAATGAAGCAACAGAAAAACAAATAAAGAAACTGATCCCATTCACAATCGCACCTAGAAGCATAAAATACCTAGGGATAAATGTAACCAAAGATGTACAAGATCTGTATGCTGAAAACTATAGAAAGCTTATGAAGGAAATTGAAGAAGACATAAAGAAATGGAAAAACATTCCATTCTCATGGATTGGAAGAATAAATATTGTCAAAATGTCAATACTACCCAAAGCTATCTACACATTCAATGCAATCCCAATCAAAATTGCACCAGCATTCTTCTCGAAACTAGAACAAGCAATCCTAAAATTCATATGGAACCACAAAAGGCCCCGAATAGCCAAAGTAATTTTGAAGAAGAAGACCGAAGCAGGAGGCATCATAATCCCAGATTTTAGCCTCTACTACAAAGCTGTAATCATCAAGACAGCATGGTATTGGCACAAAAACAGACACATAGACCAATGGAATAGAATAGAAACCCCAGAACTAGACCCACAAACGTATGGCCAACTAATCTTTGACAAAGCAGGAAAGAACATCCAATGGAAAAAAGACAGTCTCTTTAACAAATGGTGCTGGGAGAACTGGACAGCAACATGCAGAAGATTGAAACTAGACCACTTTCTCACACCATTCACAAAAATAAACTCAAAATGGGTAAAGGACCTGAATGTGAGACAGGAAACCATCGAAACCCTAGAGGAGAAAGCAGGAAAAGACCTCTCTGACCTTAGCTGTAGCAATTTCTTACTTGACACATCCCCAAAGGCAAGGGAGTTAAAAGCAAAAATGAACTACTGGGACCTCATGCAGATAAAAAGCTTCTGCACAGCAAAGGAAACAATCAATAAAACTAAAAGGCAACCAACGGAATGGGAAAAGATATTTGCAAATGACATATCAGACAAAGGGCTAGTATCCAAAATGTATAAAGAGCTCACCCAACTCCACACCCAAAAAACAAATAACCCAGTGAAGAAATGGGCAGAAAACATGAATAGACACTTCTGCAAAGAGGACATTCGGATGGCCAACAGGCACATGAAAAGATGCTCAACGTCGCTCCTCATCAGGGAAATACAAATCAAAACCACACTCAGATAACACCTCACACCAGTCAGAGTGGCCAAAATGAACAAATCAGAAGACTATAGATGCTGGAGAGGATGTGGAGAAACGGGAACCCTCTTGCGCTGTTGGTGGGAATGCAAACTGGTGCAGCCACTCTGGAAAACAGTGTGGAGCTTCCTCAAAAAATTAAAAATAGATCTACCCTATGACCCAGAAGGAGCACTGCTAGGAATTTACCCAAGGGATACAGGAGTACTGATGCATAAGGGCACTTGTACCCCAATGTTTATAGCAGCACTCTCAACAATAGCCAAATTATGGAAAGAGCCGAAATGTCCATCAACTGATGAATGGATAAAGAAATTGTGGCTTATATACACAATGGAGTACTACGTGGCAATGAGAAAGAATGAAATATGGCCCTTTGTAGCAACATGGGTGGAACTGGAGAATGTTATGCTAAGTGAAATAAGCCATACAGAGAAAGACAGATACCATATGTTTTCCCTCTTATGTGGATCCTGACAAACTTAACAGAAACCCAGGGGGGAGGGACGGGGAAAAAAAAAAGAGGTTAGAGTGGGAGAGAGCCAAAGCATAAGAGATTCTTAAAAACTAAGAACAAACTGAGGATTGATTGGGGGTGAGAGGGAAGAGAGGGTGGGTGATGTGTATTGAGGAGGGTACCTTTTGGGATGATCACTGGGTATTGTATGGAAACCAATTTGACAATGAATTTCATATATGGAAAAAAAATAGAAATTCTGGGTTATATGGTCATAACTTATCCTGTTGTCAGTAAGACCATGGCCTAGGCTGGTCTAGAATTGAGTTCTAGACTTAAACCAGAGTGTCAAAATTATAAGGGGCAGTCATATCTAACTTGTATGGATTTCTTACTTTGATCCTTGTAGCATACCCATAAAGGGAAAATAAGGTTCAAAGAGATTAAATATAACTTGTTAGGTTTAAAACTGATAAGAATTTCAGCTGGAATTCAAACTCAAATCAGTACGACTACTGTCAAATCTGTCTATGCCATTAATCAGAATTTGTCTTATTTACTATGCACTATTTCTTAACTAGAATTGTCTTAAGAGAAGAGACATCACAGGGCACCTGGGTGGCTCAGTCAGTTGAGCATCTGACTCTTGATTGAGCCTGCTTAGTGTGGACCCTGCAAAGGATTCTCTCTCTCTCTCCTGTCCCTCCGCCATTCATGCACGTGCACACACTCTCTTTCTTTCTCTTAAAAAAAAAAAAGAAGAAGAAGAATATTAAGAAATATCATGAACTCCAAAGAATAACTTCCTGAGGATACAAAGACTTCATTGGAAAAAATGAAGAAAGAAACTGAAATCTGATTTTATGGAATATCTTTCAATTGTAAATTATCATCACAACATAAAATTTTTGTTTTTTATTTCTAGTTAGAGAATAAAAACACAAAATTGAGTTTTTGAAAAGTATGTCCTTGCTCCTCCTCCCTATTTCCTACTGCAAAGGCCACAGTTTCAAAACATGATGGTAGCATAACCATTTATTTATTTATTTATTTATTTATTTATTTATTTTAATGTTTTTTTATTTGTTTTTGAGACAGACAGAGACAGAGCATGAGCAGGGAAGGGGCAGAGAGAGAGAGAGAGAGAGAGACAGAATCTGAAGCAGGCTCCAGGCTCTGAGCTATCAGCACAGAGCCCGATGCAGGGCTGGAACTCACAGACTGTGAGATCATGACCTGAGCCGAAGTCACACGCTCAACCGACTGAGACACCCAGGAGCCCCTGTAGCATATCCTTTTAAATTCATGTAGAAGAGGCTCCTTTCCCATGTAGCTCTGGTCATATAATTACTGCCCATACAATGATTTTTCATATTCTAACTTCCCTCTGACCTCATACCTACAATTTTACAGCAGAGGATTGCCTTTTCTTCAGAATATCAAGGTCATACTGGTGAATATGAGCTAACGTTATGCTGACAAAACTGGTCAGTGATATTTAACTGTCCCTATGACCCATTGATATTGTGATATCTTGGACTCTGCTTTTCATTGTCTTCACCTTCCCATGCTTGTGTGGTCAGATTTGGGAATCTTAGGGCAATTGTAGTTCTGGTTGCTCAGGCCCCTCCCTCCTTCTAACATTCTATCTTTTCATCTCACCCCCCATGGTGTATTTAATGTATGCCTCCTCCAAAAGGCAAGAAAGAAAAAAGAGACAGAGAGGGAGACAGAGACAGAGAGAGAGAAAGGAAGGGAGATCTCCTTGGAAACTGAATGTGACCCCATTTGGAAAAAAGGGTCTTTTTTGGTTAATGACTGATTGCAAGATGAAATCATCTTAGATTAGGATGGTTCCAATAACAAGTGTCCTTATAAGAGAAGACATAGACAAGAGGAAGAAGACACAGCCACAAAGAAGGCCACCTAAAGATGGACCCAAAGATTGGAGTTATTCTGCCATGAAAATGGAATGGCTGGAGCCCCAGGAAGAAGGGAGAGGACAGTGGGGATCCTCCTGTAGAATGATTGGAGGGAAACTGAGCCTGCCAACACCCTGAATTCAGACTTCTACTCTTTAGCTCTCTGCAAGAATACATTTCTATTGTTTTAAGACACCGAAACTGTGGTAATTTTGTTACAGCAGACCTGGGAAACAAATAAATGCCCTGAGCCTCAATTTGAATGAAATTAGCAGATTTGTATTTTCCCATGGCCAATCTTTTCATTCTTTCTTAGGATCCGTCAGCTCATCTCAAGTTGTGTCATGTTTCTCTACAGCAGAGATGTCCTGCGTGAGAAAACTCTAAGTGGTTTCATTGTTTAAATTCCAGTTTCCAGATGACTGTCTTGGTTATTCCTGCTCCTCCTATTTCCTTATCTCTGTCTGCACATTTCTCCTTTGGCTTTACTCACTTTCTTAGTTCCTTAATTTTGGCACAGAAATCCACACCCCATCCAACCTCCCTATCCCCAAACACGTTTTTCTTTATTGATCTACATTAACTATTATGAAATCTGATCACTTTGTCTCTATCACTACTATATCACCATCACTGCCTCAAATCCTCCTTTTTTTTAAGTTTATTTATTTATTTATTTAGAGAGATAGAACAAGAAAGGGAGGGGCAGAGAAAGAGAGACAGAGAGACGGAGAATCCCAAGTAGGCCCCATATTGTCAGTGTGGAGCCCAATGTGAGGCTCAAACTCACAACCCATGAGATCATGGCCTGAGCTGAAACCAACAGTTGGATGCTTAACCGACTGAGCCACCCAGGTGCCCATGGAGTCTACTGCTTCTATCAAGGACTTTGGATTTCTACAGGAGAGGATATATCTATCTCTTTTTCCTAAGTAGCCACTTGATTGCTATAAAGAATACAGTTCCCAGTGTCCCCATGGCATCATTCCTTGTCTGCTGCTCCATGGCACACTTAAAATTTCCCTCTTTCTTTGTTTTTGCATAAAAATGACTTCCAAGCTCTACTCAGAGCTTCTTGTAGCCATGACACCTATAGCCAACCTCTCAAGTGTAGGCCCCTGTCTCTAACCTGAACCTGCACTGTCCTCGAAGCATTTTATGATTTTCAAGCACTGAATTATTTAGGTTAGAGATTCGGAATTAACCGTTGGGTTGGGGTTCTGGCATCAGTATTTTTTAAAGTTCCCTGAGTGATTTTGGTGTGCAGTTCAGCAACAGCTGTTCGAACCCACCCTGCACTTTACAGTCTTTTGGGAAAAACATTGAAATGCCTGTTGCATTATATTATTTTCCAGATGTGCGAAATCTAAACTCAAGCCTGACATTGGAGATCTTAGTTCCACACCAATCTGATCTCCATCTATCGTGTACATAGACTCCTGTTTTTCTGCCAAACTGATTTCCTTGTATTGTTTATATCTAAGGAAAAATTACTTCCCACCTCTCCCCACCCAAACACACATACACATGCACGGGACCCATGATCTGGCAAAGGATTTTTGTGGCATATTTATGGACACGGGTCTGACAGGTATACATTTTCTACACTGAAACGTTAGACCCTGGAAATGTTTGAGAGTGGATACAAACAGTGGGGTAAAGCACTGAAAACTAACCTAGGCTGCTCCCCTAAAGCCACAATATTTGCTTGCTTATTCATTAGCTTGACTGTTTTCTGGAGAAAGACTTTGAAGTAAATATTTATAGAAGCAACTAAGCTTGCTGAAAGAGCATCTTTGGGCCAGAGGGCATGAAGTAACAGTTCTCCCATCACTTGCCTTTATACTAAAGGAAAGAAAAACTTATTTGAGCCCTTGACAATGTCAGTGACAGACATTTCCTAATTTGTGATCAGTATCAACACTGCTAGCTGACTGATGCAACCTGCGACAGAACCCCTCCTAATGAAGCAACTACAGGGCAGATTCTGATGAAAACTTCCTCTCTCGCCTCTTCCCAGAAGTAGAGTGGTTTAAAATTTCACACCAATGAGAGCAAATGAAAATAAAACTGAAATACAGAATCACTTTTCATAAATCTAGCATAGGACTATTATAAAGTTGGCCCAGTTTGTCAGGGAATTTTTTATAATGAGCTCAGCAATGGAAATTTCTCCTAAGGGATAGCCATTAACCATATCACAAGACAGACATGATCTGGCTCAGAACCAATCACAAGCATTTGAAACTTTTATTGTTTCTCATCTAGAGTTCTTATTTATATATAAAAAAGGAAACAAAGAGGGGAGCTCAATCATTATGGCTCTATAAAGTTACATACTTTATATTATTATTTTTCCTCTGCTCAGTGTAAATATTTAACCTCAATAAGAATGTGTTAGCCTATTGGCTTTTCTTTCCTTGTGAACCAGGGACAATGGGAATATTCCCAAATCAAGTTTACACACAGAGTGAGCACTAGAATGAGGGTTCGAAGAACTGCTTCTATTCCTTATGCTGGATTTATTAAAGTGTCTCATGCTCCACAACAATCCAGGGGGAGTGGCATCAGATCTTCACCTACTACATGTGAAAACTGGGGTCAGGCAATGCTTGTGATTTATACAGGGGTACAAGATTTAGTAAGTGCAAGTCAGAGTGACTGACATGTTCTGGTTTGCCCAGGAATGTCTTGCTTTAGCCCTGAAAGCCTCACGTCTTGACAACCCTTTCAGTCCCTGGCAAATACAGATCCACAGTCACCCTAGTTGCAGTCAGAGATTGCAATCTATACACTGGGCTACAACCCTATTCTCCATAACATCCTGAAGTCATTACTTCTAATGCTCAAGTTACTTGCAGATCTGTGACTTGTTCTCTCAACTAACAGCTCTACAGAGAGCTTTTGGGAAGAGTGAATAGATGATATCTTCATCTATATTCTTCTAATAACAATCAAAAATAAATAAGCATTAGAATAGGTATTCAATAAAAGTTCATTGAATTCCAGAGTATTCTTTAATTGTAGTTAAAGATGAATTAGGCCTACAGGGAAGGTGTAGAATTGGATCTATTAAGTCATCACAAAAGCTGCAGTATTGGACCCCTAGATTCTCACCCGAGTAGTTTGGGCCCTTATCAATGATGTAGTAGAAAAAAGATGTTAGCAGTGCTGAGTATTAGTTCAGCTTTTGACACTAAAATGACTTTGGCAAGCCACTTCCTGTGCACTTCAGCCAGCTGAAATATAAAAGCAGGAAGGTGGGACCAGGTGACTTCTAAGAACTCTTACAGTCTTAGCGTAATAGGCTTTGAGCCACAAAGAGTAAACAATGTTAAGGGTTCACTGATGGGGCCCCTGGGTGGTTCAGTTGGCTAAGTGTCTGACTCCAGCTCAGGTCATGATCTCACAGTTTGTGGGTTCAAGCTCCGTATCTGTGCTGACAGCTCGGAGCCTGGAGCCTGCTTCAGATTCTGTGTCTCCCTCTTTCTCTCTCTGTCCCTCCCCCACCACATTCTATCTCGCTCTCTCAAAAATAAACATTAAAAAAAAATGAGTTAACTGATGAAACAGAATTGGATTATAAGCTGTGCCTTCAATAGAATTCAAAAATAGGTATTGTTAGTTCTCACGGGTTTCTTTCTATTCTCAGCAATGTCTGTGAATATCTAACTCTTCCTACCAACACCGAAAGTACCCATGGTCTTTTGTGTTCTTTCTGCACTCCTACTAGCAAGTGAAGATAAACTGATTTGCTCCCTTACTTGATCTCTAAGTTCTGTCTTTTCCTTGGTAACCCAGATTTGCTAATAAGTTTACTGGACTGATTGACAATCTATTAAAAATAACCGGCATTAAAACATTCCATTTGAACTATCCTGTGCTGTATGTAGCTGTCACTTTTCTCTTTTCATAATTCCATGTTGATTTATTTGTAACATCTTTCTCAGGTATTTATATTGCATCTCCCCTAATGACCACATAAATTAAGCAGATAAAAGAGAGAACAAATCAGCATCATGAGAAACCTATTCTGTCCTGGTCCAAGGTTCTATACTTACCAAAGGATTTGGCAGAAGAAAGCCATACTCTTCAGAAATATGAAATCTTCCTAAAGATAATAATGGTATTGTCTTCAAATTCTGACTTTGAGGTTCCATAATTTTGTCTGAAGTATCTGCACTAAAGCCAGTCCTGAGTGACAACGATTCCAAATATACCAAAGACTCAGGTTGAGGGAGCTTCAGGATGGCATCTTCTTGCTGCAATTCTGCAGTGTCTCAGCAACAGAGGAGAACCTTGGTCTGAGGTTGAATTCCAGAATGCCATAAACTTTCTCTGACACAGGTTGAGTAAACAATTAGAGACTGCTGACTAAAACAAACAGGCAAACAGAATCACAAAAGAAAAAAAATATCTCCTTTCTTTTTACACACATGTAGTAAGAGAAAATTGGTTTTAAAGATTGGTTTTAAGTCCAAAGACAATTTGTTCTCCTTTGGAAAAGGGGAAATGAGCTAGTACTTTGGTTATGGCTGATTCCAAATATCCTGACAGTAATCTTGTCCAAAATGAATTTTGACAACAGGGTCTTTATCCCAAAGGAGTGAATGATTAAAACTGGAAGTGAGTCACCTTTAGACAGATATTTCAGTGGTTGGTGGTGACTGGAGATCAGAGGAAGACTCTAAATACATATCAGAACCTCAGAGGGGGTCTGAACAACATATTCTAAACAACTGCTTTGATTTACTTTAAGAAATAACATTTAATCATTTTTTGAAATCTTTAGCCACAATAAGGAAGACATATATATTTTTAACAAATGAAGTAGTGGATATTAATAAACTTAGGAGTCTGAACAGATTATATGATTGAACCCTCTACCTTTATCAACCATCTTTTGAGAAACTTCTACTAAAATGGGTGACTTTACCTATGAAGGAACTACTACTTTTACTGATTTTACAGAGTAGTAAACTGAGGAACACCATATAGATAATCCTGTCTATTGTCACTCCACTAATTATTGGCAGAGTGAGGACTAGAGCTGAGGTATCTTAAATTTTTTTTTAACATTTTTTATTTATTTTTGAGGCAGAGAAAGAGACAGAGCATGAACGGGGGAGGGGCAGAGAGAGAGGGAGACACAGAATCAGAAGCAGGCTCCAGGCTCTGAGCCATCAGCCCAGAGCCCGACGCGGGGCTCGTACTCACGGACCGCAAGATTGTGACCTGAGCTGAAGTCGGACGCTTAACCGACTGAGCCACCCAGGCACCCCTAGAGCTGAGGTATCTTGATTTCCAAGCCATTGCTGTGTTCCCTAGATCAGGCTGCCAGGCTGTCTGTCAAAAGTGCTCTTACAGTTTGTTTGTTTTTTGAGAAAGAGAGAGAGAGGGAGAGAAGGAGAGAGAGAGACAGACAGCATGTGCACACATGTGTGCTCTCTAACAGGGGAGGGACAGAGAGAGAGAAGAAGATAACCTTTTTTTAAAAAGGTGTTTATTTATTTACTGTGAGAGAGAGAGAGAGAAGTGCAGAAAGAGAGGGAGAGAGAATCCCAAGCACGCCCTGCACTCAGGATAGAGCCTGACTGAGGGCTCAATCTCACGATCATGAGATCATGACCTGAACTGAAATCAAGAGTTGGATGCTTAACCAAGTGAACCACCAGGTGCTCCTATAGTTTGAATTTTCTTTACTATGGAGCCAGGTTATAAGTTCCAGTCCATAGATCTGAAGTATGGAAATTCTGAAGACTCTACCTTTTGCCAAATGGACCCTAAACTTAGGTCAAAAGTTGTAGACAAATTGATTTGGAAGCTAATTTATCTGAACACATCTTCTTCTTCCCTTTCTCTATGATAAATAGAAAAGCTAAGAGCAGGAAGTTCTCTGATCATTCATTGAACAGTTCCTATGGAAGGTTCAACTTTAAAAGTTGTCTTTCAAAAGTAGCCTAATTGGTCTATGTATCTGTTTTTGTGCCAATACCATACTGTCTTGATGATTACAGCTTTGAAGTACAGGCTAAAGTCTGGGATTATGATGCCTCCAGATTTGGTTTTCTTTTTCAACATTACTTTGCCTATTCAGGGTCTTTTGTGGTTCTATACAAATTTTAGGGTTGATTGTTCTAGCTCTGAGAAGAATGCTGGAGGCAATTTTGATTGGGATTGCACTGAATGTGTAGATTGCTTTGGGTAGTATCAACATTTTATCCATATTTATTCTTCCAATCCATGAGCATGGAAGGTTTTTCCATTTCTTTGTGTCTTTTTCAATTTCTTTCATAAGTTTTCTATAGTTTTAAGCATACAAGTCTTTTACATCTTTGGTAAGGTTTAATTCTAGGTATTTTATGGGTTTTGGTGCAATTGTAAATGGGATCAAATAGAGAACCCAGAAATGGACCCACAAATGTATGGCCGGCTAATCTTTGACAAAACAGGAAAGAGTATCCAGTGGAATTAGGGCAGTATCTTTAGCAAATGGTGCTGTGAGAACTGTACAGCAACATGCAGAATAATGAAACTGGACCACTTTCTTACACAATATACAAAAGTAAACTCAAAATGGGTGAAAGACCTAATGTGAAACAGGAAACCATCAAAACCCTAGGAGAAAGCAGACAACACCCTCTTTCATCTCAACCGCAGCAACTTCTTACTCAACATACCTCCAAAGGCAAGGGAAACAAAAGCAAAAATGAAGTATTGGGACCTCATCAAGATAAAAAGCTTCTGCACAGTGAAGAAAACAACAAGCAAAACTAAAAGGCAACTGACGGAATGGGAGAAGATATTTGCAAATGATGTCTCAGAAAAAGGGTTAGTATCCAAAATCTATAAAGAACTTACCAAACTCAACACCCGAAAAACAAATAATCTGGTGAATAAATGGGCATAAGACATGAATAGACACTTCCTAAGAAGACATCCAAATGGCCAACAGACACATGAAAAGATGCTCAACATCACTCATCATCAGGGAAATACAAATCAAAACCAAACTGAGATGCTACCTCACACCAGTCAGAGTGGCTAAAATTAACAACTCGGGAAACAACACATGTTGGCGAGAAATCCTCTTGCACTGTTGGGGGGCATGAACACTGGTACAGCTACTCTGGAAAACAGTGTGGAGGTTCCTCAAAAAATTAAAAACAGAATTACCCTATGACCCAGCAATAGCCCTACTAAGAATTTACCCAACGGATACAGGAGTGTTGATTCATAGGGGCACATGCATCCCAATGTTTATAGCAGTTCTATCAACAATAGCCAAATTATGGAAAGAGCCCAAATGTTCATCAACTGATGAATGGATAAAGAAGATATGGTTTATATATACAATGGAATATTACTTGGCAATGAGAAAGAATGAAATCTTGCTATTTGCAACAATGTGGATGGAACTGGAGGGTATTATGCTAAGTGAAATAAGTCAGTCAGAGAAAGATATCATACGTTTTCACTTATATGTGGAACTTGAGAAACTTAACAGAAGACCATGGGAAAAAGGAAGGGGAATAAAATAGTTTCAAACAGAGAGGGAGGCAAACCATAAGAGATTCTTAAATACAGAGAACAAACAGAGGGTTGAAGGGGGTGGGGGAGGGGAAAATGGGTGATGGGTGATGAGGAGGGCACTTGTTGGGATGAGCACTGGGTCTTGTATGTAAGTGATGAATCATAGGAATCTACTCCCGAAACCAAGAGCACACTACGTACACTGTATGCTAGCTAACTTGACGATAAATTTTATTTAGAAAAAAATTTTTTTAAGTATCCTTATTGATTTATGCTCCATCTGACACCTGAGAGCCATTTTCAGTTATCTACTTTCCCTCAACCCAATATTCAACCAGTCTTGACATTCAGTTCCCTACACCTTCTAAATGCAATTTCTCAAACTTTATATGTTTGATCATCTTGTTTTCTCTTACAGTTTCAGATGAACAGATGGCCCAGTTATTTTTGTTGATGCTAGTCATGTTATTTTTCATCCATTCCCTCTATACCGTCTCAAGAATTTACTATAACATTATAAAAGCATAGAATAATAAAATATCAGAACTGAAAGGAACATTATAGGATAAAAGATCTAGTTCAACACCCTCATTAAATATGTGAAAAGCTTGACATTTATGGGAGTGAAATGACTTATCAACTGTCATCCTTGGGAGTGCACGGGAGGATTGGACTGGAATTCTGACTAGCTGCCTCTCAGCCCAGAATGTCCCACTGTGAAATCAGCTAGGCCTACCTGAGTATGAATCTCTATCACCTACCCATTATGTGGCTTTTTAACAGGTGGCTTAAAATTCTGAGGCTCTGTTTCCACATCTGCAGAAAATAGTAACATTTATCCAAGAGACATTTTGGAATAAATAAATGAGAAACTAGAAATGAAACATTTATCAGACAACAGTAAATGCTATTTTTCTCATGTTTTTTTCACCTCATTCTGGAAATCCTTTTTAAAAACCTTTTCCTGGTTTTCTTTGCTATCATTCTGATTATATCCTTTTCTGTTCCAATCACTGACTCCTTTTTTTTATATCAGCCCTGATATACAATTTGTACATATTCTCTACTTCAGTGTGCTTATGTATTTCCATCGGATCTTAACCATCAATTCTATATGCCCAGGTTCCCAAATCTGCATATTGTGGGAGGCCGGGCCCCGGCGCCAGGCTGAGACCAGGTCGAGCAACGTTCCCTGTTGACTTAGCCAACCTGGTGGTTCCCTCTCCCATTCCCCCACTTTCAAGGGCATACAAAAGCCTGTCAAGGCTGAGAAAGTTAATTCCTGAAGCCTGTGGTCTGCAGGTGTTGGCAGTAATGCTACCTCCCTTTTTCTACCCCGAGTCAGATAGAAACAAACATGGGAATTGTGTTTTGCTAGCAATCTTATCAACAAGGTCTTGTTGTGACCTGTCTAGAAAATTCACAAGAAACACAGAACTAAATGTTTTGGTTGGCAGCGATTATGTGAAACCTGATTATTCTTAGAATGACCTGATCCTTAAGAGTCTTATAAAAGATTGTGTACAGCAACAATAAAGCCGTCACTTGGGCCATCAGCCCAGGGGACCCTCCTGTTCCCAAACTTTCTCTTCTCTCTTTTTTCTTGAATTCCCCTACCCTCAGGACCCTGACCTCGGTGTTTGTCGCTCTGATCGTGACAAGTGGCGCCCGAACAGGGACCTGAGACAACAAGGAGGAAAGCGAAAGCGGACCGCGCGGCGTCTAATTCAGGAAGGGGAACTGTGCCAGCAGCACAGACGACGGGAGTAAAACTATGGGACAGAAACAGTCTATGGAACAGGGATATTTTATAACTGCCTTGCAGGCTCTTATGAAGGAGAAAGAAATTAAGGTTTCTCAGTCAGCCCTTAGGGAATTTTTTGACATAGTGCATGATTATTGCCCATGGTTTCCAGACTGGGATACAGTTGATTTAAAGGATTGGCAGCGAGTTGGTCAGGAACTTAAAAATCAAATGAAGATTCGTGGAGCTGCAGTTCCAGAGACTTTGTGGTCTACTTGAACCTGTATTAAGGAGGTCCTTGATCCACAGGATTCTATTGAAATAGTTTCTCTTAGCTTGGAAGCAGCCCAACCCTTAGTGACTTCAGATGCTCCTCTCCCTCCAGAAACTACTTTCAATGCCCTTTCAGGACAGTCACGGGTGCCTTCACCTTTACCTCCTCTCCCCCTCCTAGAACAGTTATCTATGCAAGATCCAGAAAATAATGATGACTCTCCTTTTGGGAATCAGGGGGATGATGGGCCGTATTTGGAAGACCGGAGGACGCCTGCCTTCTTGGCCCCTCTGGTCCAGAAGGTACCTTTAAAACGACCTTCTTTTCAGGCACAAGATAGAGGCTTACCTCAGCTGGCTTTCCCTATTACTCAGAATCAACAGTCCACTGAACCTTACCCCAAAGGTAAGGTTACCTTACCTTACTGCAAAGGGAGCTACTCCTTTGCAGCGGACTCTGAATCAAGCAACACAGTATGGGGAAGATACCTCTGCTTTTCACGCTTACCCTGTTATTCAGCAGGGGAACAGAGAGTGTACTCTGCCCTAAGTTTTAAATTGCTGAAAGATTTGAAATCCTCTACAGCCCAGTATGGTCCAACAGCTCCCTTTACCCTGTCTATGCTTGATAATTTGAGCAGGGAGGTGTTGTGCCCAGGAGATTGGAAGGTCATTGCTCAGGCTTATTTGAGTGTGGGAGATAACCTCTTGTGGAAAGCAGAATTTGCAGAGAATGCTGAAAAACAGACTATGTATAATAAAAGAACTAACATACCAGTGGATTTCAACATGCTCACAGGTACAGGACAATATTATGATGTGGGCCTCCAACTGAATTATCCTGAAATTGCGTATAATCAAATTAATACCTGTGCCATTACAGCTTGGAAAAAACTCCCCTCCACAGGGGGCAGAACTGAGGAATTGTCTAAAATTAGCCAAGGGCCAGATGAGAAGTACCAGGATTTCGTTGGGCACCTTTTGACTGCAGTCAGTCGTATGGTTACTCATGGGGAGGCAGGTACCATTATTGTAAAACAACTGGCTTATGAAAATGCTAATTCTGCATGTCAGGCAGCCATTCGTCCTTGGAAAAATCAGGGTACCTTGGAGGATATATCAGGCTATGTGCTGAGATTGGACCATCTTATATTCAGGGCATTACTTTGGCAGCCGCCTTAAAGGGAATAGACCCCTTACAGGTGCATGCCCAGCTTCAGGGTAAAAACGTAAGAACTAATCCAAGGAAGTTGGGTGGAATAGTGTGTTTCAAATGTGGCTAAGAGGGCCATATGAAGGCCCAATGTCGTAGTAAAGAAATAATTCCAACTACCCCCGGTTTGCCAAGTGGCCCTAACATTAGTAATAAGCTGGCAATTATTTGTCCCAGACGTAGACGGGGGTATCACTGGGTCAATGAATGCCACTCTAAAACTGATTGTAATGGCAAACCTCTTCAGGGAAACTGGAAGCGGGGCCAGCCACAGGCCCCTCAAACAATTGCGCCAATGTTCCCACAGGCACCTTCTCACCCACTGTATTCAACACTGGAGACCTCCCAGGTATTAGCCAACTACACCGCGGTACCCCCGCCAGTGCAGGACTAGATCTTACCCCAGCTCAGTCCGTTTACCTAGAAGGAGGTCAGCCCCCCAAAGCCATCCCCACAGGGATATGGGGGCCTCTACCCAGGAATACTTGGGGGTTATTATTGGGAAGATCCAGCTGGACTCTTAAGAGATTGATGATCTATCCTGGAGTTATTGATGAAGATTACACTGGAGAAATAAAAATTTTGGCCAGCTTAACTATGGGAACTTTTGTGCTTGAGCCCAAGACTCCCATAGCACAATTGATCTTGATACCCCGGATATCCTCCAATAATAAGGCTGTTAAACCTTATTGGGGAAATCAAGGGTTCGGCTCCACAGATCTTTATTGCGCTAAAGTGATCTCTGTAGAAAAGCCCATGCTTACATTGCATATCCAAGGAGTCCCTTTTGAGGGACTAGTGGATACAGGTGCAGATGTCTCAGTTATTGCTCAAAAAAATTGGCCTGTCACATGGCCTACTCAAGTGACTAATATTCCAATTAAACGTGTTGGTTATGCCTCTGCTCCGTTGCAAAGCTCTGATTATTTACATTGGAGACTGCCTGATGGTATGACTGGAACTTTTCAGCCTTTTGTTTTGAATATAGATCTTAATCTCTGGGGCAGGGACATATTAACTGCAATGAATTTGACTCTGGAGACTAAGGCAGTCCCGATTCAAAAACAGACTAATCTTGCTATGCACCTTATGAAGGAAATGGGCTATATCGAGGGGAAAGGCTTAGGGAAGGAGTTGCAGGGGAATCCTGAGCCATATGTCCCCGAGCCTAAAAGAGACCATTTCGGATTGGGTTTTTCCTAGGGCCATTGGAAACTCCCCACACCATGCCTCTCCAGTGGATGACTTCCACTCCAGTGTGGGTTGACCAATGGCCCTTACCTACTGTTAAGAGGGAGGCTGCTGCTCACCTCATAGAGGAACAACTGCAATTAGGTCATTTAGTTCCCTCCACCAGTCCCTGGAACACCCCAATCTTTGTGATTAGAAAAAAGTCAAATAAATGGAGGTTGCTGCAAGATTTGAGAGCAATTAATGCTGTCATGAAGCCCATGGGGGCTTTGCAACCCGGCCTCCCTTCCCCATCGCCCATTCCTTTACAATATCAATTACTAGTTTTGGACTTAAAAGATTGCTTTTTTTTTTACCATTCCATTGGCCCCTGGCGACGGAGAACATTTTGCATTCTCCCTGCCTTCCACTAACTTACAGGAACCTGCTAAGCGGTATCAGTGGAAGGTCTTACCGCAAGGCATGGCTAACAGTCCGACTTTATGTCAAGAATTTGTGGCCAGAGCAATTGCCTCTTTTAGACAGAGTTTTCCCCATGTATATTGTATCCATGATATGGATGACTTACTTTTGGCTGCTGAAACTGAGGAATTATTACAGGAGGCTTTTATTTCTCTTCAAAGATGCCTTAAAGCATATAATTTGATTGTTGCCCCTGAGAAAGTTCAAAGGGAAGCACCTTTTGAATACCTAGGGTATCTCATCTCCAAATCAACTGTCCGACCTCAGAAAGTATCAATTAGAACCGGACATTTGACTGCTTTAAATGATTTTCAGAAATTATTAGGAGATATAAACTGGATTAGAAATACACTAGGGGTCACCACAGAACAATTACTGCCTTTGTTTAATATTCTAAAAGGAGATAGTTCTCCAGCATCCCTGCGAAGTCTCACTCAAGAAGCTAAAGAAGCTATAAGACATATAGAACAGACCATTCAGCAGGCCCAAGTCACTAGAATTGACCCTTCTCAGCCTTTGTATCTAATAATATTAAAACCTCAGGTCATCCCCTTTGCAATTCTGTGGCAATCTCATGGCCCACTTGAATGGCTACATTTAGCCTTACACTCTCTGCATGTCATTAATCCTTTGCTATCTATGGTTTGTCTTCTCATCATTAGAGGAAGATCCCGAGCTGTTCAGCTCTTTGGACACGATCCAGAATTTATTGCATGTGCCTTTCTGACACAGAAGCTGGTGGACGCTGCTTTTGCCTAGTCCATCGAATGGCAACTTGCCTTGGCTAATTTTACAGGTCAAATTAAATTTCATTTACCTTCTGATTCTTTAATACAAGGTTTCAGTCTTATAGATATTTTGCCCTATAATCCTGTTGTTTGTCAGCCGATTGAAGATGCTGCTTCCATTTTTGTGGATGCTAGTAAATTGGGTAAAATTGCAGTGTATTATGTCACTTCCCAACATAAAAATTTGATCACTTTAAATTATACGACTAAATCTGTCCAAAGGGCCGAGCTTTATGCTGTACAGGTAGCCAGAAAAACTTACCCGGAATCTATAAATGTCTATTCTGACAGTCAATACGTTGTCAAAGCCGTGTTGCAGCTTCCCACTGCCTTTATACTGACAGCAGATGAGGAACTTTATCATCTATTTCATGCTATACAAAAACTTCTTAATTTACGGCACAGTCCAATTTATATTTCCCACATTCGAGCTCACACCGACCTGCCTGGTCCCCTAGTTGCTGGGAATCGGATAGCCAATGCAGCAACCCATTTATTGCAAGTTCTGCCCATTACCACTCCTTTGGAAACAGCCAAAAGGAGTCATGATAATTTTCGTCAGAATGTGGCAGCCCTTTGGTGAGAATTCAAAATATCTCGTGAAGCGGCCAGACAAATTGTTAAACAATGCGGCATCTGTCCGCAATTCTTCCCACACCCGGTCTATGCCATTAATCCCCGAGGTCTTCGGCCCAATGATTTGTGGCAAATGGACGTCACCCAATATGTACCTTTTGGGAAATTGCAATATATACATGTGTGTGTAGATACTTGCTCAGGCTATACACATGCTTCAGCCCACTCAGGAGAAGCATTTGTTGATGTTCAAAATCACCTATTTTCTGCCTTTGCAGCAATGGGCAAACCTCATAAAATAAAAACTGACTATGGTAGGGCTTATACTTCTAAATCTTTTACAGAATTTTGCCGCCGACTCCGAATTGAGCATACAAATGGCATTGCTTATAATTCCACAGGACAGGCTATTGTTGAGCGAGCTCATCTGACTCTAAAACAGTATCTGCAAAAACTTAAAGAGGGGGAGATATTAAAGGGAAAGATAAAGTATTCCCCACATGTACATCTCACTCTTGTGTTGTATGTTTTAAATTTTTTAAATGTCAATGAAGCAGGGATGAGTGCTGCAGAGCGTCGCTGGGGAAGGAATCAAGAACCTCTCTTGATGGCAAGATGGAAAGATATGCCGGAAGGCATTTGGCGAGGCCCAGACCCAGTCCTTCGAAAAGGGCAAGGGTATGCTTGTGTTTTTCCACAGGATGAAGAAGCGCCACGCTGGGTCCCGCTTCGGCTCCTCAGAGACATTACGGTTGCGCCGAAAAATGGCCAAATTGACAGTGACGGAGCCCCCCCAGAAGCGACAACGGCGGAGTCATAAGGCGGGTACACCCACCTGGGGACAGATAAAGAACCTGCTGACCCAGGCCACTGATGTAGTGATGGCCTCAGGTAGAGAGGTAACGGCCACACATGTCTTCTTGGCATGCCTGTGCATTTTCACTACAACTGGGGAGTCTGCCCTCTATTGGGCATACATGGTAGGTCCTCCTACAGTACAACCTGTAACATGGAGAGACCTCACACCCAAAGTATACACCAATCTCACCTTTATGGGAGGGGAAGATGCAGGGTTTTTGCCCACTGTGTCTGCCTCTATAAATTGGATGGCACTCTCTGCAGGAGTACCCATCTGCCTGCAAAGGGAGTCTACGCCGTACAAACTTGCTAATGGGTGTTTGGATACAAAACCAGTAGGGCGGTCTATTACTTATACTATGTGGCAAAATGGCAAGCGTCCTTCTGAATGGGTACCCCGCTCCGTTGTTACTTATTGGCAAAAGAGAGAATTATTAGGAGAATGGATGTTTTTTGGACCATGTGATCCCCCTCAGAATCTTCCTATATGTCCCTCAGCTGGTCAAGGCCTTACTGGGGACTCACCTTGGGGTATATGTGCCCAATCCTCTTCATTGAGGATGACTCCTAAAGACATAAACTATACCATTACAGATTATTCCCGAAAGGCCCGGCTAGCTCAGTTGGTAGAGCATGGGACTCCTAATCCCAGGGTCATGGGTCCACCTCCTAGCGAGGTACAGGTACACCACAAGATTATTCCCACAAACCATTTTGCAATCCCCTGAAGGAAGAATTCATTCTGATCTTTGGAAGTTATATGCTACCTTTGGTAAAATATATACTAATGACAGCTTTAGTTTTCCAGAATATTATGTTTCTCCAGTTCTGCAATTGTGTGCCTGTGTTCCTCCACCCTACTATCTGATTGTTGGAAATGGGACCATTACTCCAGTGAAAGAAGATGGTCATCAGTTATACTGGCTGATGTGTCCTGCTTGTGTTTTGACCAATTGTCTACCAGTAGATGGACCCTCTAGAAGTGAAATGAAGGTTTATCTGGTCTTACAACCTCCCTATTGGATGTTGCCAGTAAATGTTACAGGACCTTGGTATCCTAATTATGGGATGCAATTGGCCTTAGAAATCAGTAAACGGCTACGCAGGACCAGACGATTTCTTGGACTCTTAATTGCTGGACTCATAGCAACAGTGACTGTAATTGCCTCTGCAACTGTATCTGTAATATCCTTACATGAAAGTGCCCAAACGGCATCCCATGTAAATGAATTGGCTCATAATGTATCCAAGGTGTTTGCCACTCAAGAACGAATAGACCATAAATTGGAAGCCCAATTAGAGGCACTACAAGAAGCATTGATGTATCTTGGTGATCAGTTTGCTGTTTTGCGTACCAGACTTTAATTTGTCATGATGCATATAAGCATATCTGTGTTACCCCTTTAGAGTATACCAATACAAGTGCGTCATCATTTACAAGGGGTTTGGCATGATGCTAACACTAGCTTAGACCTCTTACAGCTACAAGAAGAGATAAATGCTGTTGCAAGAAGCTCACTCAGTTTCCCTGACCCTGGAGATCTCACTGAAACCATACTGCACCAACTTAATGGGTTTAATCCATTTAATATTCTTCAGCATTCCTTTTGGATCTTTATTGGAATTGTTTCCGTAATATCTGTTATATTTGTCTTGCTGTGTTGTTTCTGGAGATGGGGTCTTACTGGCTTTACCACATACCAAGCCAGGATGCACATGTTGCAATTACAAACAATAGGAGGAAATGTGGGGGGCTGGGCCCTGGTGCCAGGCTGAGACCGGGTCGAGCAATGTTCCCTGTTGACTCAGCCAACCCGGTGGTTCCCCCTCCCATTCATGTGGGAGGCCGGGCCCCGGCGCCAGGCTGAGACCAGGTCGAGCAACGTTCCCTGTTGACTTAGCCAACCTGGTGGTTCCCTCTCCCATTCCCCCACTTTCAAGGGCATACAAAAGCCTGTCAAGGCTGAGAAAGTTAATTCCTGAAGCCTGTGGTCTGCAGGTGTTGGCAATAATGCTACCTCCCTTTTTCTACCCCGAGTCAGATAGAAACAAACATGGGAATTGTGTTTTGCTAGCAATCTTATCAACAAGGTCTTGTTGTGACCTGTCTAGAAAATTCACAAGAAACACAGAACTAAATGTTTTAGTTGGCAGTGATTATATGAAACCTGATTATTCTTAGAATGACCTGATCCATAAGAGTCTTATATTATAAAAGATTGTGTACAGCAACAATAAAGCCGTCACTTGGGCCATCAGCCCAGGGGACCCTCCTGTTCCCAAACTTTCTCTTCTCTCTTTTTTCTTGCACTCCCCTACCCTCAGGACTCTGACTTCGGTGTTTGTAGCGCTGGTCGCGACACATATTCAGTCTTGAATTTTCTGGATCCAAGGGTTTAGACCTATGGTACTTGTGGGTCAGTGAACCTTTCAGGCTCTACCATAAAACCTTATTAGAGCTCCTTACTTTAAATTAAAGTTCAAATTTTCTTGACCTGGCATCCAACGATACCCATTGCCTGACCCCTTAGCTCCTCACCTTTCTAGCTGTGCAGTGTTCTACAATCACCTTGGATTTCTTTCACGTCCCATTTCATGTTCTTCCTGGTTTGATAGTTACTAACACATTTATCTGATCTTTTCTGTTAGATTATAAGCTTCTTGAAGAATTCATACCCAACTCTGCATTTTCCCTTATCAGAATGTGTCCAGTATCTGGTGCCCAAGAAGTGTTTGTTAAACAAGTGGTCTCTCAGAGTGTCATGGTAGACCCCACATGTTTATAACCAGGGTCTCGATGCCTGGTAGGTGTTCATATTGGCCTCTGTTGCAACACTGCAGGCATCACCCCTGTTTTCCTTTGCCCTAAGGAACATAGTGGCCACACACCCCAGTAAGATCTGCCTTGCATCTTTCTTATTTACTAAGAGGAAGTCTGTGAAACATCATTGTGCCCCGGAATTTCCTCTCCTAAGACAAAGATTTGTAGTTTCAACATCCTGGGTTCTGTAATTAGCTTTCCTGTGAATTATGGTCGTGTGCAACAAGGATTCTGCTCTTAGACTGGGTATTAGAGCTTTTTGGAAATGGAACAAGGGGTATTCAGAAAAGAAAGAAAAACATTCACAATTTAAAATTTTAAGATATAATTTATATGTTTAATGGTGGCAATTTCAGATATAATGAGTCTCAATTTCAAAATAATAAAGTCCAAAATCTGAATTGTCAAAAACAATCAACCCAAATAGTGCTGGTACACTGAGACTATTCCTGTAAAGCTCATTAATCCCTTCTTTGTAAATTCAATGGGACTTTTTCTTCCTTTCTAATGTTTATTTATTTATTTTGAGAGAGAGAGAGCTAGCAGGAGAGTGGAAGAAAGGAAGGGAGACAAAATTTTAAGCAGGCTCTGCACCATCAGTATGGAGCCTGAGGTGGGGTTCGAGATCGTGACCTAAGCTGAAACAAGAGTAGGTTGCTTAACTGACTGAGCCACCCAGGCACCCCTCATTCCTTTCTGATGAACAATGGAGCAATCTGACATTTTGCCACCCTTTTCTTCCTCTTCCTCTTCCTCTTTCTCTTCCCCTTTCCCTTCTTCCTCTCCCCCCCTTCCTCCTCCTCCTCCTTGCCTCCTCTTCCTTTTTCTCCTCCTCCTCCTTCTTCTTCTTTTCTCTTTCTTTTTTTTTTTTTAAACTCTCTTCTCTCCTTGATATTTGCTATGGCGTCCATTCCTTCTTGTTCGATTGTACCTAAAAATAATAAGAAAGAAAAGAAGTTAATACTCACTGATTTTTCTTGTGTGCCAAGTCTTATGGTAAGCATCTTCCATGGGTTATCTCATTTAATCCTCACAATAGCGCTGTGAGTTGGTACTATTATTCCCATAATTCAATTCAACAAACTGAAGCTTATAAAACTTAAGTAAAAGCCTAAGGTCATACTTTTTGTAAACGGTAGAGTCAAGGCTGGAGCACAGACAGCCTGACTTTAAAGTTACTGATGCTAGGGGAGGTGGAGGGAAAAAAATGAAAAATAAATAAATGATAGGGGAGGTGTGGTTGGCTCAGTTGGTTAAGCATTTAACTCTTGATTTTGGCTCAGGTCACAATCTCATGGTTTGTGGGATCAAGTGCTGCATCAGGCTCTGCTCTAACAGTGCAGAGCCTGCTTGGAATTCTCTCTCTTTCCTCTATCTCTGCCTCTCCCCATGCTGGTGTGCTCTCTTTCCAAAAATAAATTTCAAAGATAAACCTTTAAAATAATAAAATAAGGTAAGATAAGATAAAATAAAATAAAATAAAATAAAATAAAATAAAATAAAATAAACTCACCACTCTGGGTAATTTCATCCATTCAAAGACTTTGAGTATCATCTCTACATTGATGATTTTCAACATTTTGTTTCCAGTTGGATCTCTTCTGTCATCTACTAGATGTCTTCACTTTAATGTTCTATAGAAGCTTCATATGAAATATCTTAACACATCAAATATATCCTAGATACCTTTCATTAAGGTGGGGGAAAAGGCTTTTAAATCCTCCAGCAACTAGCTCAAGGTCTTGAGCAGAGAGCCCACTACCTAATGACAGATCCAAGCTGTACTTGTCAATTTATTCTCTTGTAATAAGAACAAAGCTCATCTTGTTCATCTATTCCATATCTAGGTGAATGGTATCCCTCAGAACCAGCCATATAATGTTAGGGGCAAGTGAAGGATGAAAAGGTAAGGACCATTGTTCAAAATTATTCAGAATTTCAAGATGCTGACAGTAGATGTTAAGCCAATCATTAAGCCTTTTTATATGCAAGACCTTATGTGACTGCACAGGTTGAATGCACATGAAGCTGGCCCTGGTACTTCTGTGGCCGCAGTTGACCAGCTGGAGACCTGGAAGTCATCTATTACATCCAAAAGAACATCAGTCTTGCCAGTCCTACTGCCTTAATATTTCTCATGTTTCCCTTTATCACCAATCCTGCTGCCATCATTTTTGATTCCTTACTATTTAGTATTAGAATATTATAGCATAATCGCTAATGGTCTCTCTGCCTCAAATCTAATCCCATAAGACTTTCCTATCATTTGAGACTTGAATTACTTTTATAACCTCTAAATTCATTGCGTTGTTTTTATCATGACCCCACCATAATATTCTACAGATACAATATTTATTTCCAACTACTACCTAAATCATTTAAATATTTATTTGTTATGGGAATCACTTCACTTAAATATTATTCAAATATGCAAATATGATAAAGTCATTTTTCTGCCAAAAATATTTCCCTTGGTTTTCAAGATTAATCGAAACTACTTCATTGCATGGTCTTTGAAAATGATGATGGTTTAGCTTCACCAACCTATCACCCTTATTTTTTTATGCTTCAGCCATATTGAACTATATGTACTGCCTCAAATAGACCATGCTTATGTCACTGTTCTTTGTACACTCTTCTTTGTACTCTTTTTCTGAAATTTCCAAACTTTCTTTCATTTGCATAAATATTAGTTACCCTTTAAAACTCATCTCACCCCAATGTTTATAGCAGAACTATTGACAATAGCCAAAGTATGGAAAGAATCCAAATGTCCATTGACTGATGGATGGATAAAGAAGATGTGGTATATATATACAATGGAATATTATTCAGCAATCAGAGAATGAATTTTGCCATTAGCAACAACGTGGATGGACCTAGTGTATTATGCTGAGCAAAAAAAGTTAAAGAAAGACAAATATCATATGATTTCACTCATATGTGGAATCTAAGAAACAAAACAGATGAACATGGAATAAGGGAAGCAAAAATAAGATAAAAACAGAGAGGGAGAGAAACCATAAGAGAATCTTAAATACAGAGAACAAACTGAGGGTTGCTGACAGAGTGTTGGGTAGGGGGATGGGCTAGGTGGGCAATGGGCATTGGGGAGGGCACTTGTTGGGATGAGCACTGGGCATTGCATGTAGGTTATCAATCACCGTATTCTATTCCTGAAATCATTACTACACTATATGTTAACTAACTTAGATTTAAATGAAACATGAATTTAAAAAATTAAAAAATAAAACTCATCTCACATATTACCTTATCTTAAAAAGTTTATTCTTACCACAACTCCTTTTAGAATTATCTCCTTTCCCTATTTAGCCCATTCTCCTTCTGCTGTCCACTAGTCTGGGTTATGGACTATAGCTGTCTGCTCTTATACTCTCCATTTATTTTTATATAGCTTCCATCCCATTGTGTTGAATTAATTCATTTGTCTATTTCCTCACTAGTGAGCTTCAAGTAAAGTTGGTTTCCTTAACCTTTCCATCTCTACTATCTAGTTTAGGGACTAGCATACCACGTTTGCCTATTAAATTGTTATCTAATAGATGAGTAATTAGGGTAGAAATTTTGATGCTTTTAGGGTTAGGTCTAACACCATTAATAAAATAATGCTTGAGTCAATATAGCATTTATGTATTTCTTCTCTTAGTAGCCAATATTTTAAATGTGTTGCTAAGTGCTATGATGTAAGAATGAAAAAGTCATGGATCCTATCTATAGACAACTGATAAACTAGCAGCTGAAATAAGACAGAGAGAGAGAGAGGGAGGGAGGGAGGGAGAGAGGGAGAGAATAACTATATAAGAGCAAAAGTGTCATGTTCTAAAAGAGAGTTTTTAAAATCTATGGGAATAGAGTTGAAAGAAACTCCCCTACAAGTTAATCCTTCAGTCTGGGTTTGGGCAATGGCCTATAATAGTGGTTCTCAAACAGAAATGGATATGTGGGAGGTGGTTGTATCAGCATGGTCACTGGCTCTCTTCCCAGAGTTCACAAGGTTTTGATCTTCTTTGGAAAATTAGAGGGTCTGGTATGTACATTCTTCAAAAGACATTCTCTTCAAAAGACAGGTTATTCTGCGATTGTCCTTTCCTCACCCATCTTGCCTCCAACATTTTTGAAAATCAGCACAAAATAAGAAAAAGAGTTCCTATTCTGATTCGTTGGCAGGGTTATAGATAGAAAACAATGGCATTCATTTTGTAAACTTGTATATATAAATATATAAAAATATTTATTACATCAAAATCATTGTCTTTGTGATTTAGAAGAAATATAGTTGCTATTTCTACTATTGAACACATGTTGACTTTATGTTGTATACAATTTCTTTAGATTAACCTAGACTATCATTTACTTTTTTTCATGGATGAATTTGCAGGTCACATATATGGTTTAATCAAAGAGTTGGAAGACACCTTAAGAAGGATCTACTTATCTCTGATCTTTTAGATGTGTATGAATAGTCCAGAGAGATTAACTGAAATATCTAAGGCTACATGGCAATTTTCTTTTTCATAGAGTTTATTTTTTTAAAGCAGTTTGTCACAGCAAAATGGGAGTACAGAGAGTTTACATTTATCTCCTGCCCCCATAAGCATAGCTTTCTACACCACAGTGGTACACATGTTAAAATCAATGAATCTACACTGACACATCATTATCATCCAAAGTCCATAATTTTTATTAGGTTCACTCATGATGTGTATATTCTATGGGTTTTAGCAAATGTGTAATGATATGTACCCACTATTGTAGTATCACACAGAATAATTTCACTGCATTAAAAACCTTCTGTGTTTTGCTTGCTCATCTATCCCTCTTCCCTAACCCCTGAAAATCAGTGATTCTTTTACTGTCCACGCCTTTGCCTTTTCCAGAATGTCATTTAACTAGAATCATACAGTATGTAGCCTTTCCAGATTGACTTATTTAGTTAGCAATATGCATGGTAGGTTCCTCCTTTTGTGCTTGATTCTTTCTTTATTTATTTAAAAATACTTTCTTTTTTTTAATGTTTATTTTTGAGAGGGTGAGTAGGGAAGGGGCAGAGAGAGGGAGACAGAGGATCTGAGGTGGGCTCTGCACTGACAGCAAAGAGCCCGATGTGGGGCTTGAACTCACACACCGTGAGATCGTGACCTGAGCTGAAGTTGTACACTTAACTGACTGAGCCACCCGGGCACCCGTGCTTGGTTTCTTTAAAGTGCTGAACAATATTCCATTGCTACAGTGTACCTCAGCTTCTTTATCCATTCACCTACTGAAGGATGTCACGGTTGCTTCCAAATTTTGACAATTAGGAATAAAGGTGTTTAAACATCCACGTGCAGGTTTTTGTGTAGACATAAGTTTGATTTTCCTTCCCTCAAATTATAGATCCCAGTGCTAAACAAATGTAATGACTCTTGATGGCATGGACCATATATATCTTTTGTGTCCTCTTTCAAGCTGTTTACTTTCTGTGATGAAGGTGTAAGATTTACCAGTTTTATCAGCCATCTGACTTAAATTTTCTCTTTGGGGTATTTTTGGTCCATCATAAAACCAAACCTCAAAACTAACACAAGGCTAATTTTCTATCAAAATGCATTTACGCTACCTTGTATAATAGGTGACTTTTTAGAGACTTAGATCTTATAAGCTGTATAAATCTGGATGTATATTCCTATTTCCTCCAAATACTTCTGGTAAATTGTCCAGTCCATACCTACTGATGTTGCCAGCAGGTGAGTACATTCTATCAACAAGAGAAAATAGTTTCCATCATTTGAATAGTAAATAATAATCACATTTCAAACACTAGATATACAAACAAATCCTTTAGAAAATTGGCTCACACCTTCTCTGAATAGAGCACATTCACCACCACATTTTTGCTTTTCAGTCTGATTTTAACCTGTAAATAGTTAAAAATGTTGTAATGGTTCACAATGTACATTTCTGATAACCAACTGTGGTTTCCTGCCTCAAGTTCTGCTTTCTTCAGAAAAAAAAGTTAGCATTTTATAATCCACCAACCCTACTTTATTTCATACATTTTTGACTATCTCAGTGTCAAAGCTTTCCTCCCAATAGGTAATGTCTAAAGCACACAGCTCATGGACCAAACATTATCCAAGCCCATGTGTACTTTGAGTTTCAATTCTGGGATAAATGTAATTAGGAATACCATATAATGTATAGTGCTTTTTATAATGGCATCTTAATGTTCACATTTTGCGTAAGAGGTGAGTTCCTAGGGTAGTATATAATGAAAATGAATATACAACTTTCTTGTAACAATCTGGTGCATGACATTTTAACCTTTGTTTTTAGAAGAGGCTTTCATTCTGTTTTTGTTTGTTTTACACAACTGTTTCTTTTTTTAAAATTATAGACATTTCTAATACTAGGTACATATCCTTTCTATCTTCAAAATAGTTATAAAGGTCTGAAGTAGAAGGCTGATCCAATTGGCAATGCATTTTACCCTATGTTGGACTATCTACACCATTCCAACTTTCTTGTCTATTATGTTGACTGCAACTTCCAAGTCAGTGTAAATGGACTCAGCTCTGTAGACATAAGCAAATGATCCTTTACCAAGCAGAGATTTCTAACTTTCATATTTCCCTTCTTCTCTCCCATGTAGGACACCATATTTTCAGGCACTGGCTCTGCTCCCTTTTGGCTCAGTTCCCATTAGGTTAAGTTTCCATGGCTACAGTTCTTATGGCAAAAGCACAGCCACCATAAGGTCTCCAGGATACTGCATCAGAAATATGCCTCTGAGCTCCCATTTTGGAAAGCCTGGGCTGGTTGACCCAATAACAGTAATGGGAACAGAAATACCACCCTACCTCCACTTTTTTCTTGTTACTGCAACACAATAAAACATCATGCATGAGTTGGAAATTTTAGGGAGAGCCCTGTGCAGTCAAGTATCCAATACTTCTATTGCAAAGGTCAAAAGAAGAAGAATTCCCGTGTACGCACATTTTTTCCTTTAGTGGAATTTGTACTCCCAGTAGCGGGTTGACATATTCTGGAGGTGGTTTGCCTGGGTTTAATTTTTTACTGTGCCATATGCTAGCTGTGTGGCTTTTGAAAGCTACTGAACTCCATTGGGTCTCAGTTTCCTTAAAAGTAGCTAGTACTTATCTCATCAGCCTATTGAAATGATTAAGTGAATTGATATAGGTAAGCTCCAAATAAGAGTTTTCTATATTGTCAAAGGCATTGGAGAGGGATTCATGCATTGTATGGGCCATTGTATCTCAGAGTTGGCAAGAACCTTAAGGACAACCAAGTTCGTGTTTATGTGTCAAATTTTTAGCCTGTCTGAACTTCTAATTTTTAAATTGTTTATTGTATATAAAACAATTCTTTGGAAATAAGCAAATTCCTATCTTTAGCTCATGACTCACCATAAGAACTGTATATCTCAGTGTACCATGTCTCACAGAAGGGTATGAGGATTCCAGAGTGCTGTGAATTGAGTAGCATTCTCTATAATGTGTAATATTACATTTAATATATTGGAGTGAGAAAAATAAGATATGAATTATATGTTAGGAACCTCAACCATTTACCATACAAAAGTTAAGTACAGAAGGAAGGGTGTAAGATATACTTACTTTTCTGAACACTTGAAATGAAAAATATACATAATTTTAAGCTATATTTTCCTCACTTATGGAAAGCAACATGTAGGGAATATACCACTATACACTTCTGATTTTACTATGACATAGGCTAGGATGGAAGTATTAGTCATTCTATTCAAAGAAAACCCATGTTACTAAGAATTCACTGCATCTAGTTAAAACCTTCTCTTATGGTGGTAGACCACCTTCATCCTCCAGTGACTCAATGACCCTTCCTCCATGGTGGAGCCAAGGCCACATGGCATGCATGCAAGAATAACATGACTTCTTTAAAAACATATCCAGTATTTTGTTGTACATCCTCCAGTCCAGAGATGAGTGAGTTCGAAGAAAACCAGGAATCATGGTTTCCATTATTTGAACAGATATAAGAGAATACACTCAGACGAACAAGTGTCCGCACTCTTTGTGGAGAACTTGAAGCCCAGTTTCAGTCTATCACCTACCTAACAACAGCGCCATGTCAGGAACAATGCCGTTTTTGTTGTTGTTTTGTTGTGTTTTGTTTTTGTTTTTGTTTTTGTTTTAAGTATTTACTTATTTTGGAGGGAGAGCACAAGCAGGGAGGGTCAGAGAGACAGGGACAGAGGATCTGAAGCAGGCTCTGAGCTAATAGGTTGACAGCAGAGAGCCCAATGTGGGGCTCAAACCTACAAACTGCAAGATCATGACCTGAACGAAAGTCGGACACTCAATCAACTCAGCCACCCAGGTGCGCCATACATGATGTTCTTAAAGAGAAAATGTGCACACAGAGTGTGGCTGAAAGCATCAAAGATGTTTTGCATGTCAAGATGATTGATTACTAATTAGATAAAACCAATTATGGAGAAGAAACTCTTGATATGTAGCCTTGTGGCATGTAGCTGTGGAGCCAGATTGATCCATGTAGCAGACAGGACAGAAAAACATCTTAACTTGGAGTCAATAAATGATTCTTAGTATTTACTTATATTCTAGTAGTACTTTATAGTTTCCTAAGATTTGAGCACTATATTTCATTCAACAGTAACCTTGTGAACAAGGCAGGACAGGCATTATTATGCTCATTGTACACAAATACAAAATGACTTGCCTAAGGTCACAAAGGTAATAGATGTCCAAAACGGAGCCCACAAAAATAACCCACCTTTGAAACCTCTCAATTTAGTGCGTTCTTAACTACATCAAGCCCTGAGACATGATGACCTTTCTTCCAACCCTTAAAAATTATACACGTATACACACACAGGTATGTACTTGGTCTGCATGCATACATTCATGCATGCAAACTTTTCTCATTTTAAACTTATATATGTTCATTGCAGAAACACTGACAGGAAAATAAAGAAGAAAATATGTCCCATGCACCTAAAAACTATTACCATTGACATTTGGTGTATTTTCTCTGGAATCAAATGAAATTTTGCTTATGAACAGGGAGATTTCACTGGGTTAGGGTGTATTCAAAATATGTTAAATATGTTGAAATAGTTTTTAGAGGTGTGACCTTAGAAATATGTGACTACATTTCCTTCCTTGAATCTGTTTGGGTGTGTGCACTCAACCCACTTCCTCAGACCTGGGCTTTCCACAAATTGAAAGTGTTTGCAAATTCTGCACGCAGGCAGCCATTGTGTCTTGTTTTTCTTCTCATCTTTAATAGCATAGCCAATATCTAGCTAATCATCTACTACTATATCTCATGAAATTCTATCAAGTCACCTCATTTCTTCTCCCTCTTCTTCCCAAATTCCCTTTCTCTCTAACCTGGTCTACATCGAGACCGGTGAAAAAGATGAGAAAGATCAATAAACTAAAGTTCTCCTCCCCTTTATAACCAACTGTGTGACCCTCAGTAAGCACCTTCATCCTTCTGAGCCTCAATTTTGTCATCTTTAAAATTAGTTTGGGTCTGGGTGCCTGGGAGACTCAGCTGGTTAAGCATCTGACCTTGGCTCAGATCATGATCTCATAGTTTGTGAGTTTGAGCCCCTCTTTGGGCTCTCTGCTGCCAGTGTCAGAGCCCACCTCAGATCTTCTGTCCCCCTTTCTCTTCATATCCCTTACTTGCGCGCACATGCTGTCTCTCAAAAATAAAAATAAACATTTTTAAAAAATGAGTTTGGCTCATATAATTTTTAAGCTCCTCTCCAACACTCTTAGATTATGTTATTAAATAAATTCATGCCAGATTGTGCGTGTCGGATAACCCCAGCCTCCTGAGAGAAATTATATTTCAAAGGTGACCTTGTTAGCCCACAGTAATTTATTCATGAATTTATTCATTTATATATTCATTCAACAGGTATTTGCTAGGTATGTACTAAGGTTGGGGGATGCATGGGTCAGTAAAAAATAGGGTGTCCCTGGCATTGGGAAGCTTATCATGTAGTAACAATGCAGACAAGGGCACAGGTAATTATAAACAAGTGTGATATTACTGTAGGGAGAGTAAAGGAATCTATTACCCATGGTTGAGGGTAGCAGTGTAGACTGGGTTTCATCTGGATGAGTATTTAATTATAGTTATGAATAAAGCAACTTTTAGACATTTTATTATATCATATCAATATTTATTGAATGTCATCATTTTAATTACAATAAAATATTCTAATTTTATTATAATTCTATTCTTACAAGGAAGGAACAGATATTGGAAAAACACTTTGAAATCTTTTATAAGTACTATTAAAAATTTGTGTATTATTAATTCGTGGGTCTGATACAATGAGCAATATAGACATATATAGACATCTTGGTCTTTACGAAATGCCAAGTTACATTAGTCAACGTTCAGCAGGAATTTCTCAGTTGTATTTCTAACACTCTTCAGGAAAGTCATGACACTAGTGCCTCCAGTTCCTTTATTTTCTGGTTCTGATGTTTCTTCAGATGTTGAGTTTGTCTTGTGCTTGTTCCTTGAAGGAATCACGATGTACTTGGCTACTATTTTCAAATGGTATTTTCTCAGGTCAGCCATAGCTTTCACGCATTCATTATAATCTGCCTTCAGTTTAGCATCACCTTTTGAAATAACAAACTCACGGACTGAGGGGGCTGACTCTAATGACTGGAGAAATTTCCGGTGAGCTAATGGCATATATTCTCTCATTTCCTGAAGGAATTTGAAAGAAGATTCTGAAGGAACAAGAGAAAGATTAGTTAGTAGGGAAACCAAAACATTCCCCAATCTAGGGGAGAAGGTCAGAGTGAAGTCATTGTGGGTGGGAGATCACAAGCCACCACTAAAACATGAGGCACTGAGTTCACAACCACCCTGTTAGAAGACTACTCGTCTTGATCTAGTAATGGTAATTATTGTAATACAGCCTTAATTCTGAAAGCCCCATGAGCTGAACTCATTCTTTCATAATAGAGTTTTTTGCTCATTGTCCTTTCTCACTTCCTACTGTATTTGATCCTTCTAAAAAGCTGATGATACAGACAGGGTGAATATAATCTATACTTGACAGATCATGACACAGAGTCCAGGAGAGTTTAAGGGAGAACTTTTAAATAAATGAATGAACTATTAACCAAGAAGTTCTTACTGGAGCTTCTCCTACCCCTACAAAGAATATAATGGATGTGGTTCATATTTCAACTTTGGGGCATCTTTAAAATTTGAGTTGCTGGAAAATAAGACCTGCTGGAAAATCTGACCAAGAGCAATGTCAAGCCTCCCCTGTCACTGACATCTCCACTTCCCCAACTTCAACTCACAGTCCCATCTCATTTGCTGGTGACTTTCTCTTTCTGAATCTGATCATACATTTTCAGGACATGTGCTATGGGCTTCATCACAGCCAATTAGGCCTTATATACATGTTCAAATGTCAAGATTGAGAGGGTGATGAACTTGGGTTTTGGTTCTGGCTTCACTGCTTTCTAGCTGGTTAATAAGGGGTTTGTCACTTAACCTGTAAAGAAATTTAAAAGTTCCTGCTTGGTTGTTTGTGAAAGGGGGTGATGACAACAAGATCTTGCCTTACTGATTCTTTGAAAAGTATCAGATAGGCTCAGATGAGATGCTGATGGAAAGTTACTTCTTAGATGTTAAAACACTATTGTATTAACATAGGAGATTATTATTATTTGTCATTATCCACTCACCTTCACCAGAACTCTGCTGGATGCCCAGCAGAACATCAAAGCACTGGAAGACGCTGCTTTGGGCTGCACTACCCCCTGCAAACTTCTTTGGGGTTTCCCAGACACCTTCATACTTCAGACCCTCTGGCAGCAGGGGGTTGCCTTTCCAGCTAGATGAGGAAGGAAAAAAAATCATTATTTAGATTAATTGCCAAATTTTCAGATATAAAATTTTATAATAGAGGGTGAATGGAGAGTGACATGACATAGATTTCATTATTCTTCTTCCACACTTCCCTCCACTCATGTTCATTTTTGAGAATGCTAAATAAAATGTTTCTGAGAAAATTTGGCATAAGGATTCTATAAATGGAAGCTTACCTTTGCATTGGAGAAAATATTCTGTTCTCTCTTTTTAATGTTTATTTATTTATCTTGAGAGAGAGAGAGAGGTGGGGGAAGGGCAGGGAGAGAGGGAGAGAGAGAACCCCAAGCAGGCTCCGTGCTATCAGTTCTGAGTCTGATATGGGGCTCGATCCCATGAACTGGGAGATCATGACTTGAGCCAAAAAGCAAGAGTCAGGAGCTCAATTGACTAAGCCACCCAGGCACCTCCATTCCTCTTTTTTAAGTGACTACCTTTCCTGTGCATAGTCGAGTCCATGCCTGGCCAACTAATAACAGAGAGAATAGTCTATTCTTTCTCTACAACATGTTTTTTAAGATATGAATTATTTCCTAAACCCGATGGATAGTGGGGATCATCAGTGGGAATTTGATGTGTTATGATAAATGTTTAAGAGAAAACAAACTCAGGTGTAAGACTACATACCCAGACAAGTATATGCGAAGAACATTGAAAAATGTGTTTGGATCCACATATTCTGTAAAAAGATAAGGTATGTTAAATTAAGCAGTTATCAGAACCATCACAGGAGATCAAGATATTGTAAATAACTGATAGCGGGTTTCAGCTTAGGCTGCAGGAAAGGCATTAGGTCCATCTTTGCAGAAAAAGTCCCTGAGGAGAAGCTCTCCCAAGTGAGCCTCATGTCCACTGAACAGGGTCTACCATAGGGCTAGCACACAGCTTATATCAAAGAGCCTAAGCCCACATCAGACTCCTCCTAGGGAGACCAATTAAACTGCCAATGTTTCTTTAAAGCTATTTCACATGCTTACTGCCATGAGATAAACTACTTACATAAAGAAAGAAACAAATCTAAATAAAATGAAAAGCAGAAACAACAACCCCAGGAACCCTGTGGGTTTGTTTCCCTGTGGATCATCCCCATGTCTCTCTTCCCAAAGCTTACTAACATTTTTTATCTGAAGGTCTATTTCTTTCCAATGACCAATCATCAGTAACTCAAAGCCTAGGGATACACTGTGACATATTTGTTGAAGCTGTCCGGCAGAGCGCATTTTTTTTTTTTTTGGTGGACCTTTGTTTATATACTTTTTTTGGTTATTGCTGCTTTTTTTTAACTGTTAATTTTGTAATAACTTTTGAGCTCAGTAGCTTTTCTCTGTTGTTTCTTACTTAACTTGTGAAAAAGCAGAATTCTTAGGGAGTTCTTATCAAGCAGAAGCTAAGTATTTCAGAAATTAAAACAGCCTGAACCTTAAGCAACTGTCTCCATGGTTTTCAGTGGGAGGCTAGGACATTCCTGACAGTTAAATAATTACCTGGCTTGCAATTCTAGCTTCACAATTTACTATATATGTAACCTTGGGCCATTTATCTTATCTCTCCAGTAGATTACTTTATCTATAAAATTAATATAACGAAACCTATCACAGGAAACTATAATAATTTAGTGAGATAAAGTGAAAACACACCCACTTAAGTGAGAGTTTTTTTTTCTATTTGTTTAACAACTCTACGTTTCAGGTAATCAGAAACTTGTGACTGCCAGCCTTGAATGTTGCCTGGCATACAACACTTGCCATGAATTTGTTTAAACTCTTCCTGGGCTTGTTGCAGACAAGAAGCTATGTAACGCAGTGCCCTTTGCAGAGTATTGTGGTCCTCGCATTTTACTGCATTCAATAAATCAGGAATTACCTTAAAAAAAAAAAAAAGGTAAACATTTAAGATTTCTTAGCACTAAATATTGGCATAGAATAAACTTCTTCTAATTCTTAATCCCCAAATTAAACGTGGGATTTCCACTTCTTTTGTTTTGGTGAGTACCCTCTTATTGTTTGACTTAATTTCTTTGTATTTAATTAAGCTTGGGTTTATTTTTATTTATTTAACATTTAGAGATAAGTTTATATAGTTTTATATAGTGTTATTTCTAATTCTAATAGTCAAAACCATTAGATTTATATCACTCTGTGATCTAGTTCCAATGACAACTTGCATTAAAAATGTATCTCTTTTTTTGAGGTTTCAAACTTTATTCTAAATGCGTGGGTCCTACGCTTTGTATTTTAGATGAGACACAAAAATAAATAAAATACTTTTTTCTACCAGATGATCCCTTATATCCAATTAAATAATTGAATGCTCTATTCAATCAAGATAAAGTTATTTCATGCATAATATAGAATGATTGCTCTGCTTATGGAACTCAAGATACAAATTTGCCAGTATGGATAGACTTACTTTGATTGCAGAAGCCGCTGCTATTTCCACCAACAGAGAAACCAGGAAAAATCCTTTACCGCAGTCTCCACCAGGAAACGAAAACAGAATGTCCATGTTCCTAAGAAAATAAGTCAAGGGAGTCAAGAATTTAGCAAAAATACTGGCGTATTTGTTTGAGTGCTTTGTAGTTTTCAAGTATTTTTATTCTATTTTAGTTTCAAAATAATCTTGTGGGATAAGTATGCTAGGTTTTACTATATTACATTGTTGGGAATATGAGTGTTAGGTCCATCGTCTAAGATCTAATGGTAAATTAAGCTGGGACTTTAAATTCTATTTTAGAATTTTGGAACCAGAAATTCCAAGACCATTTCTGTTTCTTTTGTCTCATTAATTTTTCACATGCATATATATTACCATATTTATAGATTTATACATATTTGATGCTTATAGAGACATCTGTGAGGTATAATTTTAAGCAGGTTTTGCTCTAAATAAATATATTCATATCTATATTTTTATCTGTGTACCTGATTCAATTTCTCAGTGGTTTACTTGCTTTACAAAGAAATTGGGAAATTCAAATAATTGATTATACCGTATTTTCTTTTTTAGTGAAGTTTCACACTAGTGCTACCAAGGATTCAGTATCTGTATATCTATGAAGTTCATGGTGGTTAAATTCATAGTCTCCAAAGCCAGACCATTTCTGCAAGTTTACTTGCTGTGTGACCTTGACCTAGATATTTTATGTTTCTGCCTCAGTGTTCTCATCTGTAAAATGGGACTGATGATACCATCTTCCCATGTAAAAGCCTTCCATAGCTGTCCACTGATCTGAAGATACTATTTAAACCCCTTATCATAGCCAAAAGTCCTACATAATCTTTTGGCTAAATTTATTTCTTCCTCCCTTTACCACACTACTACTTGCATCAGTCACTACTCATCAACGACACTAGCCTTCCTTCAGTTTGGTAATACATCAAGATTTTCATCACTTTGAGGCCCTTACTCTTGCTGTATCCTCCACTATGAACACTCATTTTTTTCTTGTAGCTAATTCCTTCCTACTCACTCTTTGGAACTCAGCTTAAGTAACCTGCTACAGTAATTCCTTCTTCATCCCTTTTATTTGGTTAGAGCTCCTCTTGCCCTCTTCCTAATCAAGGAGCAATTTACATAATTTGCCTGTATCCACTTTCCGCACCAAAGCAGGCTTATTCCTATGATATTTACCTTTGTTTCCCTAGCTTTCAGCCTCCGCTCTGTACATAGATCAAAAATAGTAAGGATTGGGCCAAAAAGAACAAGTTTATGTTTCTGGCCACTGAGATTATTAAATCAAAGACACACAGATGGATGTGCATTTTGTATTTGTGCATTTTTAATTACATTTTATATATGCAGGTGTTATTTTTGCATGTAAATATAGCTATGATATCAAGCAGACATGGTCCTATGATAGTCTGAGATCTAATTAAGGATTGGGATTATTTGCTCTTTAAAAAATTACTTGAGTTATTTTTTGCCTGAATTCAACTGGTCTCTTAAAAAGTACATTTGGATGATACTGATAAACCTATATTTACTTTGAATAAAAAATAATCCTTAGAATAAAATGATCAAATACTTACTCATAAGTCATGGGCCTTATGAAAGCAGCCATCAAACAGTGGGCCAGTTGGAAAAGAAAAAGAAAATCAGTTAAAAACTCAAACAGTGGTTTTGAGTTATTATTATTCAATGTAATACTACTGATCTATCAAAGGTAAGATATAAGTAAAAAAAAGAAAAATATATATGTTTTTAAAAAAATATTTATCAACTAGGCATTGCAAATACTTAGGACTTTTTAAGTAAAAAAAAAAATAAATAAATATTCAAGGAACACAGAAGGTTAGTCAAAACTAGTCATTCCTAATAAACTTTTCTAGATCAAATCCTTTCATTTTATGGTTCCTGGGTCTACAGTACTCCTCTGCAGAAACACACCCAGAGCCCTGGGACACCCTATGTCTCTTGTCCCCTTAGGGTATCAAATCCCACTGCTAAAATGATAGCAGGGGCCTAGTCCCTCAACAGGCTGCACTGAGGGCCTGGGCATTTTCCTTTCCACTGCCGAAAATGTGTTTACTCTTAACTGGAGAGATAAACATTAAAGTTGTAGAATCTCCGAAACATGTTACCCGTAAAAAAAAAAGCCAGACACAAGAATACCTGCTCTATAATCGCACTAATATGAAATCCAATAGCAGAAAAAATTAATTTTTAAAATGACCAATCAGAATGTGTGTACCTGGAGGTAGAGAAGAGAATTGAATAGAAAGAACCATAGAGGTGATATTCTGTATCTCGTCACAGGCTATCCATATGTGTAGAACAGTCAAAATCCCCCAACCGAACAGTCAGGATGGCACATTTCATTGTATGTTAATTATACACCTTTCTCTCTTGTATATACCAGCAGAGGAAAACATACCCCCAAGACAGAGAAGAAAGCTGTGCTGCTGAAAACTGAACCAATGACTAACTCCCTATTGACATAAATAGCATGCACTTCTTTAAAAAATAATAATAATGTTTATTTTATTTTTGAGACAGAGAGAGACAGAGCATAAGCAGGAGTGGGGCAGAGAGAGAGAGAGACACAGAATCTGAAGCAGGCTCCAGGCTCTAAGCTGTCAGCACAGAGCCCGATGTAGGGCTCGAACTGCTCAACCACGACACTCAACTGACTGAGCCACCCAAGTGCCCCAAGCATGTACTTCTTTAATTCCTGCTATAATCACAATTTACGTACCCATTGGGATCCTTTTTCTTCCAGTTTGCCAAGACACAATCTGCATAAACCAGAATAGGAGGCAGATCCAGCTTCTTAGACAGTTCACAGTAAGGAACAGCAATATTCTTTGGCAAGACCTAATTAAAACACAGTATTTAGTATTAGCCTTTGAAGTATCTTACCTTTTTCTCTGCTTTCTGGGTGCCAGAACATTAGCTGTTCTACATCATGGCATTCTGAAACCAAACCACTATAATTTTCTCTTCCTCATTTCACAACTTAGTCCTGGGAATTATTAAATGTTTATGTTTTAGATGTGGGTTGATGTGGACATAATCTAGTCAGAGAGAGAGAAAGGAGGTAAAGGGTTCAAGGAACAAAGGATGTATCCTTGACTTTCCAACGGTCTGTGGTTACTTGTAGTCACTTACTTATTCACTCATGTGTCCACCCCATGAATATTTGTTGGGCAATTCCTCTATGCAAGGAATTTTTCATCCATAGGAAATACAAGGATAAAATCATGCTCAGTTTCCTTTGTTCTCAATTTTTCTTTTCCTGGGCCTATTACTCAGGATTCTGCTCTGTGTTTGCCCACATTCTAAAAGGCTCCTACCCCCACAGGGCAATCCTGATGGGCAAGCGCTCTCTTAGGGTGCCCATTGTTGCCACTCATGCATGCCATGTTTTCCAACTGCTCTATTAATCATAATGCTGACCTTTTATTCTTTATCTGCCTGATTTTATAACCAGATTGTCCCATGTAATAATTAAGATCATCCTTGTCATCAGCAGCCTATGGCTGGAATATGTGTGGCTCATCTGGGGTAGTAGGAGGTGGGTTACGGTGGGAGAGGTGGCATGACAATGTGGCCCACTCAATAGTTCTGAGAGCTCAGGAGAGCTCTAATCTCAGTAGCTTCGGATTAATTTAATACACCTGGAGATGATGTTTTAACAAGACAAAATGTTAGCATGGTAACATTTGCTATCAAAGCCCTTGCAGAACTTATGCCTCTGGAAAGTGAAACATTTTGGTTTGCAAATGATTTACATTTGTTTCTAAAGGAAATTTCTGCCTCTTTCTGATTTAAAGGGAAGATCAAAGGGAAACAAAAGGGAAGGTGCTTAACTGAAAAATTAATTTGAGATGACTTGGAAAAAAGAAAGGAAATGTTCAAACCCATCTTAATCTATTAAGAGACATTTACACAGCTACTAAGAAACTCAGATGCTAATTTCTAACCCATTCTCAAGCAAAATTTGCCTTATATTGATATATCTTATTTTTTATCCATTTGTTTTCTTTCCTCACTTCATAGTTGTATATATATGTGTGTGTGTGTGTGTGTATGACTATTGACAGTATGTGTACACACACACACACACACACACACACACACACATATATAATATATATTTCCTATAGTTTCCTCACTTCAATAATCATATATATATGTATATATATATATATAATTTTCTATATATATGTATATACATATATATGTGTATATGTATTTGTTGCTGGCTTCTAAAATCCTTTTTAGAATAATGTGGTATATAAAAACTAGATAAATTAAAAATATATTTTTATTTTTATTTTATAATTTTGATGTCCAGTCTGGTAAATTTATTATCTTTTTTATTATCCATGTACATTCTGGTCTCCATATTTTTTGCTAGTCCTCTCTTTCTCTTTTTTGCTTCTCTCCTCTTTGAATAAGCTGTATCAATCTTTTAAGAAGCAATTCAAGTCCCACTTCTTCCTTGAAACATTTCATTATTATACCAACTACTATTTAACTCCTCTGGACTCTCATACTTCTCCACTTAGCATATGCTGCCCTTTGTTATTGATGATCTTTCATTTTGTTTTGATTTATTTACTCATTTTGAGAGAGAGAGTGTGCATGTGTGCGTGATCAGGGCAGGTGCACAGAGAGAGAATCCCAGGCAGGCTCCACTCCGTCAGCGCAGACCATGAACTCTGAAATCATCACCTGAGCCGAAACCAAGAGTTGTAGGGTTAACTGACTGAGCCAATCAGGTGCCCCTATTGATGATCTTTCTATACAATACCTACACATTTAGCTAGACTCAGATTCTAGCAAGTCTAGTGGGGCTGTGTGCTTAGGTTGTAAGGCTAGAACTAATCTGAAACTTTTTTGTGTCATCACAAAATTTATATATGGTAGTCTGATAATTATAAAGAAGTAAAAGGTGTTCCCATGATTATGCAGAACACATTTTCCCTTTTGTTTACATATCAGAGGATGACTTATCACATAGGGGAACTATATGTGTCATTTTGTATTTAAACAGGATGTGGAAAGACAAGATAATAATTCCAATTAAATTGTCAAAAAGGAAAAAAAATCATTAAATGGCAGAAGGTGCTTCTGGAATCTATTTTATCTCTTTCTTGTCTAAAGATCAGGTATTACAGTCAATTGGTTTCATGTGATTAGGATTTCCAGCTAAAATAAAATATGGTATTATTTCAAATCTAAAGTTATCTACTGTTGATGAGAGTAGAGTGAAACCCATATGTTCTTCCATGTTGACAGATTACATTTACATTGATGTAAGAGAGCACTTTGGCATTAAGTAGGAAGAGTCATAAAATGTCCATATCTCCCAAAACTCATAAAGAGAGAAAAAATTTAATTTTCAAATATATTGATTATAATGTCATTTACAATGGCAAAATATTAAAACAAGTACAGTATTTGTAAACAGAGGATTGAATAAATAAAGTCCAGTAACTCAATGAAAAACTATAAAGTGATTTTAAATGATGACTAGCATGATTATGTTGTAACTAAAAAATGCTTACAATATAATTTAAGTGAAAGACTCAGGACATATGTCTATATCCACAGGATGGAGCAACTGTGTTATGTAAGTGAAAGATTAAAAATCCAATAATGATAGCAGCTGGCATGTTAAGTCAATGAAACATTGTCTTCTTTTTATTTTCTGTTATACAAGCATCACCAAATTTAGTTATAATAGTTTTAGAATTATTTTTACGTTAAATGTAAATTGGATGTAAATTGTCATATAGCATAAGAAATACCAGGAAATCTCCAAACCTCACAAACATCTTCACCCCCTTGGTTCCACACATACGCCATGGTGATATACCCCAGGACCAGATGTGCAAGGCGCTGTGACTTGTGGTCTTTGAGGTCATCAATACTGAACATTTTTAACTGGGAATAAAAAGAGAGATTGACTCAAATCAACATGGGTGACATTATAGCTTTAAAGCCAAGTGAAAAATGTTAAGAAGCTCTAACAGAAAGATGAATGCAATGCCTTTCCAAACCTTCTCAACTTCTTTACGTAGTTCATTTTTCTCAATAAGTTCAGGCAGGTTTTTAGCAATGGAAATCCATTGATCATAAGGGTAAGGTAGTTCCTCCTAGAAAAAAAGAAACGGGACATTTATTTCATAGTGAAAATTTTTATGAAATAGTTTTGTATCTGATTCATAGTCTGTCTTGCCTGTAGATCAATTCTGTGTAATGCTGTCCTGACAAACACTTACCTGTTCAGTAACCCCAGTCCTTGTATTGTTACCTGCGCACTCAGAGCTCAAGACTTCTTCCTCTCCTCCAGCACTCTCACCTGCTCTTTTACACAGGCTACCTCAAAAGTTCCACTAAAATCATCCTGATTACTCCAACATACACTTAGATACCCAAGTATAAATCCTGTGTATTATACCTTCACATTGTTAAGTAATTTATTGTTATCTGCTATTTATTTTCTCTTCCTGGCTAGATTCTAATTTTTTTTTTTAATGGAAGAAAATTGAGATTTCTTAGATGTCAGTAAGTAGACTAGGCACTTTGCTCAATAATTTCTTATTTAAATATTACAATGACCTAAAAAGTTGACTGTTATCTCCATTTCATGAATAAGGAAAACAAGGCTCAGTTTATGAGATTGTTTTGTACATATAGTTCATATAGTTTATTGTGATTGAACTTTTAAGTGTTTCCAACTTTCAAAAATCAATGCTCTTTCTTTCCTTTTTTTTTTTTTAAAAGCTTATTCATTCCTCATTTCTAAGAGAAAGAGAGAGAGCACAAGCAGGGTAAGGGAAGAGAGAGAGGGAGGGAGACACAGAATCTGAAGCAGGCTGCAGGCTCTGAGCTGTCAGCACAGAGCCCAACATGGGGCTTGAACTCACAAACCGTGAGATCATGACCTGAGCTGAAGTCAGATGCTTAACCGAATGAGCTACTTAGGCACCCCTCAAAAATCAATGTTCTTTTAACATCTCACTACCCCATTTGATGGTAAGGATTTTATCATGCTTTTAATTTTGTATTTCTTACAGAACCTTGGACAGTACTGGACTTGTAAGAGATGCTGTACCTATATGTACCAATTGCCTGCTTTGGTACTATAGGCTTATATTTTTCCCAATAAGTGCAAATAAAATCCAAACAAAAGTGTCTCTTTGGATCTTATCATATTTATACTTTCATGTCAAAGGAAAACATGTAAACAAAAGACCTAGACACTGCCCTGAAATGAGCTTCAACTTCCCATATGCTCTTTCCCCATGCCTTTCTCATTAAGCTGTTTCCAGATATGTTCTTGAGGTCATCAATACTGAACTATGGGGATGCAGCAAAAACAGAGAGATTAACTCAAACCACCATTGATGAAATTTTAAGCTTCAAAACAATTAGTATTATAAGTAAGCTAGAAGACAAAAAGGCAAACGTCACATAAAATTCAAAGCTTCAAAACAATTAATATTATAAGTAAGCTAAAAGACAAAAAGGCAAACATCACATAAAATTCAAACATTTTCAGGGACTTCAGATAATTGGCCAGTCTTTGTCTATTAGTGCAGATTTTTTAGCAATGAAATATGCAAGCAGTATATTCACTAGATAGTCACCTCTCTGGTTTCTCTGAAACTTTCTCCCTAACCACACAAATGCTGTGCAGTGGTGTTTTTAGTAACAAATATATATTACATATATATATATATATATATATATATATATATGTATATATTGTTGTTGTTGTTCTGCATTTTACTCTGGAACACCGCTGAATTTTTGGTTTTTACTATTTTCCCCAAATAACAGAAATATTTTTTGTTGTCCTATATCGTGATTAACATCCTTTTGACAGAACTTTTAACAGATGCAAAAATTCAATCAATAATATACTTCTGTTTCAGATGCTTAATGGTATAATATAAATTAATTAAGAATAACACAGAGGGTCATCAACTTCTGCTAGATTAGAGAATGTATTTTGTATCTATGTGGAACTAGAAGACATTATTTTCTTTTGGAATAGAAATTTGATTGATGATAAAATATGAAATGAACATTGTGAACTTATAATTTCTAGGAAAGATCTTCAGTGAAGAAATAAAAGTAATGACTAATTTGTTCTCCTTGTTTCAGAATATGATCTAACTTCCTAAACATCTTAAGTAGTAATTACTACTTTTTAAGTAGTCCAGGATGAGTTTTGTTTTGTTTTTGTTTGCTTTCATTTGTTTTGCTTTACCCCTTGGAATCTGTTCTTAGAGCTCCAAAACTGCCACGATTGCCTTAATTTTTAAGAGAATTTACTCTGGGAGAAAAATTATATATAGAGTTTTGCAACTTCTTGTTGTACCATTGATAAGTACATTTCCAAAATCATCTTATCCTGGCACTGCAGTGTGCTTGTATGGAGGGGGAGCAGGTCTAAGTATTAGTGATTTGTAAATACAAAGTGCTTTAAGCAATGACATTAGTGGGTTTGTTGTTGTTTGAGAGAGAGAGAGCATAAGCTGGGGAGAGGGGCAGAGGGTAAGAGAGAAGGGCTCGATCCCAGATCCCAGGAACCTTGAGATCGTGACCTGAGCAGAAATCAAGAGTTGGATATGTAACCAACTGAGCCACCCAGATGCCCCTACAGGATGTTGTTTCTAAGTACAGTTAGATTAGATCTCTAACTATAAATATGTTTGCTTCATTTAAAGATGCCCTCTGCATGGCTTAAATTTCTCATCAGGAAAATGAGGTTAATAACATACATACTTTTTAGGATGGTTATGAAGGTGGAGTAAGTTAGTATTTGTAAATTGCTTAACGATGCTATATAAATGTTTGTTATTTGAAATAGATAATAAGATGGTTTTCCTGGCATTCTTTGAAATACAACTTTAAAAAAATGTAGTTTTAAAGACAAACACTTACTCTACATGTCTTGCTGTTTGCAGGCAAAGTTTGTAAAATTTAAAAAAAAAGGCAATTCAGACTCTCATCCAAATCTTACACTTAGTAGCAACAAGTAGTATTAATACAACACAAAATTGCTTGATATACCGTCTCAAAAACCTAATCAAAGTAGGAACATGTACTTCACACAATTTAAGGTATTATCAACCAAGAAAAGGGGTTCCTTTGACATGGATCATTTATTACTTTGTTGTTGTTGTTTTTCAAAATGCCCCCCCAAAATGCAATTGCATTAAGCCAAAATACTTCTATAGTTTCCTTATTTCATCACTTACCTTATCTGTGTAAGGTAAGTAAAAAATGGATTTAAGACTCAATCTCTAGGCAGAAAATTTTAAGGAAGTTAAGTATGCACCATTTATTAAAATTCTGCTCTACTTTTGGCATTGCTTCATCCATTTGTTCAGTAAAAATTACTGAACCACATTTGCTCAACAGAAGTTAACTTGCTCAGGTAAGTAATGATAAGAAAACATTTTTGCCCATACATCAGTTCTTTGTCTTACCTGTGGAGTTGGCAGAACGAAGCCCACCTCTTCATCTATATGGTATTCTTTCAAATTTTTCCAAGAATTTTTTGTAGGCAATATCCTATTGTGTGACATTCTTGCAGTCTACTTCTCTGGTCCTCCTTGTTGTGCAAGGAGTTTTCAGAGCATCTATTATAGAGGTTGCCATAGCCAATGATTGCAAACTTACACACGTAGGCAGCAAGAAATGACTTCCACTTTTGGAATAGTTTCATTTTCTTTCCTTGTAATTTGATAAACAATAAAACCACAAAAGCATCTCTATTCATCATATGAAGAAACTGAAAGTTTATGGTACTATGAAGTATTTGTCACTGGGAACACCATTCATTTACTGTCATAGGGAATGTGAGAAAGAAACTGAAATAACAAAAACCATGAATATAGGTAACTAGAAAAGTACATTTTTTTATGGGAACTTTTAAATCTTTGAAGTAAGACAATGAATTTGACCAAGGCTAAAGTCCTAAAATACCCCTTCACTGTTACTATCATTGGCTTTCCATTAAGTCTCTAGGGTTCTTCAAACACGGTAGTGTCTTATTTCAGCAGCCATGAAATGTAAACCATGCTACATTGAACTAATGTAGGCAATGATTGTTGTAGAAAAAAATGGAAGCAGGTGAGGAATTAAGACAGTACCTCTTGGGGCACCTGGGTGGCTCAGTCAGTTAAGCGTCAGACTTCAACTCAAGTCATGATCTCACCCTTTGAGGGTTTGAGCCCCGTGTCAGGCTCTGTGCTGACAGCTTAGAGCCTGGTGCCTGTTTTCGCATTCTATGTCTTCCTCTCTCTCTGTCCCACTCCAGCTCATGCTCCGTCTCTCTGTCTCTAAAAAATAAACATTAAAAAATTATTTTAAAAATTAAAAAACGAAAGACAGTACCTCTCTACATGCCCATTTTTCTTATTCAGTCTTTTATCTGTGTTCTCAGTGATACAGTTCTTTCTTCTTCATATTCCTTAGAAGTAATTTTTAGGAAGACTTTTCTGTATCTCTACTATATTTGACTGCTAAGGACTGTTGAAGCAATAGTACTTCACATTTGGAGAGTTTGTAATATGTTAAAAGTTTGAATAAAGGATAAAACATCCTGAAAATGTTTCTTCCAAAATGCAAATTAAAACTGCATTTGGCAAGTTCTTTGGGGTGCATGTAGTTCTGTGGTCACTTACAGGCATTGTTTGATCTCACTAATAAAGCTGAAGGAAAAGGAGAAACTGTATTGTTCCTTATGATGATCAAAAGGAGAAATGAGGAGTTAGTGTGCAGTGCATTGTAAGAATGCAGTTTTGTCATCCAGCTTATGAGTACTTGAAATAACTTCCTGGTACATGACTCTGCATTCTAGAATATTTCTTACACTATTCTTTCCCTTGAATCATGGATTCTTTTTTTTTTTTTCTTTTTTAACATGTAGTTTTACAAGAATATGTTCTCCTTATAATAAAACTAAGGGAAATTGAAACTAAAATTACACAGGAAAACACATGGCTTCAGAATGAATAATCCATGAGGCTGATATTTTTGAAACCAGGCCCAAGGCAAAAACACAAATAAGAATATCGTGTTGGATTATCATAACTACATGGAAGGCAAACATAACCAAAACAATTTTAGGAATTGGAGAATGTGTGTTTATTCCTATGATTTTTCACTCTTTTTACCTGGATTTGTTTTCCATCGGTGAGTCAAGACAGATACATGTAATGAAGTTTTAGATAATTCTATCTCAGAAAATTTTCTGAGGCTTGATGTTTTTTAAGAAGCATGGTTTGATACAACTTCTTCTTGACTCTGCTTGTTTATTAAATCCATCTTACCTTCGACTCCAGAAACAGTAATATTTTAGCATCCTACTTTTCTCTCTACCTACTTATCTCTACCTTCACATTTTAACCCTTTTCATATTTTCATATTTTGGAAACATTTTCAGTCCTCATTTATCTTGATTTTTCTTCAGCAATAACCACATCTCATTGAAAATCCCTTTTCACAAGGGGTCAGAAAAGCATCTTAATCGTACTATCCTCTATGGATTCTTTATCTTTTCCTTTATCTTTTTACCTGTGGCCAGGTCATTGTGAAAGAAAGCTCCTGAAAGTCAAAACTCAGCTTTTTGCTCCATAACCTCCCAGCTCTGACGGATACGAATCTGACTGCCTTGCATATATCACTTGTTTGATGACTTGGCTGAACTCTTGTATGTAGTGATTGTACTGCCTGGGTTATCGCCATAGCTATAAAGTACATTTCCAATTGCCTGGTGAACATCTACATCTGGAAATCCCATTTTTCTTTTCACTGAGCACAATGCCAGAACTATTATAAATAATAATAAAAAAAGAACTATTATGAATAAACCTGCAAAAGAACTTTTATCCAGGACGATGATAAACAAATTTGTTCCCTCACTACATGCTACCGTATATACTAATCCAAGTTCCTTTTTATTATTATGTTATGCTAGTCTATGTAGAGAGTAGCTTTGTTTTAAAAGTAAAAGAGGTTTCAGCTAAAAAAAAAAAAAGTTAAGTGACCTAGAACATATAAGAAGAATGAAGAAAATTATTGAAATGCCAATATCCACTGGCATTTACCATTAATATTTTGGTGATTATGTTTTCCACTGTTTTTGGTTTACATTAATAATATCCAGGGGTGACTGGGTGGCTTATTCAGTTAACCATCTGACTTATGCTCTGCTTGTGATCTCGTGGTTTGTGAGTTCGAGCCCCACATCATGTACTACACTGACAGTGCAGGGCCTGCCTGGGATTCTCTGTCTCCCCTTCTCTTCCTGCCACTCCCCCTCTCATACTTTCTCTCTCAAAATATATAAATAAACTTAAAAAAATAAAAAATAAAATAAATAAAATTTAAAAAATAATATCCAAATTTTCCTGACCACTCACTTGTGTCAGGAATTTTCTTAAAACTGTTCATGGTAACTAATTTGACATTTATTATTATCTTATGGGAAAATGCTCATATAACCCCCAAAAGAAATTAAGGTGATTCAGGATATTTCTGTCCCTCTAACATAGCTGTATAAATAAGAAGTAGTGCAGACTGTGAGGCAAATAGTATTTTATTGTATCAGAGTTCTCCAGAGTAACAGATCCAATAAGGAGATAGATAAATAGATGGATAGACAGATGGATAGATAGATAATAGATAGATAGATAGATAGATAGATAGATAAACAGATATCAAGAAATGGGCTCTCGTGATTGTTGGGGCTAGGAAATCTGAAATCTGGAGGGCAAGCTAGAAAACTGGAAACTCTGACGGGATCTAATGTTGCAGTTTACTGGCAAAATTTCTTTTTTAGAAAAACTTAGGTTTTTGCTCTTAAGGTCTTTCAACTGATTAGATGAAGCCCACTCAAATTATCCCACTTAATTTCTATTACTTAATGCAAACTAAGTATAGGTATTAAATAATCTACAAAATATCTTCAAGACAACTGTGATTAGTGTTTAACTGAATAAGTGGGTACTATAGCTAAGCCAAATTGACATAAAACAAATTATCACAAAGATAAAAGGGGAATACTTCATAACACAAAGTGTTTAACTTACCAGGAAGATACGACGATATTAAATTTTCTATACATTAAACAACATAACCTCAAACCGTGTAAAGCAAAAACTGATGTAGATGGAACACAAAAGACACAGACACATACCCACAATTAGACTGCAATTTTTTTGTTTTTATTTAAAATCTCACTAACAGAACAGCTAGTCCCAAATCACTAAATACATAAGAAATTTTAAAAACATTAATGAACTTAATTAAGATTAATCAAGATTAATGAACTTGATCTAATTAAGATATATAGATTATCAAGCTCATCAATTTCAAAATACATATTGTTTACAAGTACACTGGAAAATTTACAAAAATTTATCATATAGGTATGTGCAGTCCGATAATCAAATCTGAAAATTTTTATAAGATTAAATCCTACAGAAAATATTTTTTAACCCAGGTAAAATAAGACAAGTAAATAACCAAAAGTTCACTGGGAAATCTCTGTATGTTTGAAAATTAAGACATAGGTTTATATAATTCATTGGTCAAAATCACCATCAAAATAGAAACTAGAAACTATTTTTACTTGAATAATGGTTTAAAAAATGATAAAATTTCTGGGATTCAGCTAATGGCTGCCTGAGAGGGAAGTGTATCATCCACAATGCATAAATTATTTTAAAAGAAAGACTACGCATCCATCTCATGATTTTGGAAAAATAACGCATTATTCTCAAAAAAGTAAGAGATGTTGTTACATAAAAAAAAAAAAATTACAAAAAAGTGAGATATGGTTGTTACATAATTGTAAATAAAGTTATGAATGAAATAACAGTTACTCACATTAAAGTCTGTAAGCACACTTGACCGCTATTTTTTTCAATATTTAATTTCATATGGAAACAGGACTTCATATAATTCATATACAGGAAACTACATAAATTTTGTTAGAGTCATGTTGTAAATGGAAGAGAGACGCCCCCTTGTGGGTTCTTTAAGGATAATTTCCAGCGTGGCAGTGAAATCACTCTGAAAAGCATGTAAAATTAAAGGATTTACTATATTCACAGGTTCTAAAAAGGGAGGCACAGTAGGCTCAGATGGCCACCCAAAGTCACCAAGAGCCCAAAGTTTGATCATAAGAAGAAGCGGAGGAATGTTCTATGGGCAATGGGAAAATACCTTTATTGAGACTCATGGGTGGGGTAGTTTGTAGTGCCCTGGAAGCATTCACATTAGATAATTTGAATGTAGCAGAATCAGCGTGGAAAAGAGGAAAGGGACAAAATACGGAAGTCATCATGAGATTTATTACTTCAATACATATGTTGAGGATGGGTACCCAGAAAAGGGAAGTAGCTACATAAAAGTTCAAAACAAGCAAGGGCGGGGTGGTGCTGGCACTCAAGGAGCCAGTGACAGAACAAATAGATGTCACACAAGATTAATAAAATTTATTATCACATAGATTAAGATAGAAAACATTTACATCATTCAGAATGTTCCCTTTGCCTCTTTTCAATCCCCTCTCACCCAGAGTCAGCCACTATTTTGATTTTTATCACCATAGATTAGTTGGGTCTGGTCTTAATACAAATGGAATCATACAATATGTATGCTTAGGGTTCTGGCTTCTTTCACACAACATAGTGTTTTGGGGATTCGTCCATGTTGCATTATTAAAAATGTTTTTCTTCTTTTCATTACATAAGCATACCAATTTTGTTGTTTAACCATTCTCCTTAAACCATCAATAAACATTTAATTTGTTTCCAGCTTTTGACATGTATGAGTAAAGCTTCTATGAACATTGGTCTAAATCTTTGTGTAGACATTTGAGTACATTTTTCTTAGGTATTTGGATAAGGGTGGAATTGTTATGTAATAACTTATTAGAAACTGCTACATAGTTTTCCAAGGTGGTTTTCCAATTTCCATTTTCATCAGCATAATGAAATTTGTTGTTGCTTCACATTCTCAGCAACATTTTCTTTGCCATTTTAGTAGATGTAAGTGATATCACATGTGGATTCAATTTGTATTTTCCTTATTATAATAACTGCTATTCACATATCTTTTCTGATGTGCCTATTCAAGACTTGGAAAGCTTTTTTTTTTTTTTTTTTAATTTGATTTTCTTTTTATTACTGACTAGTATGAGCTGTTGATTGATTCTGGATACAAATACTATTTCAAGTATGTATACTAAGAATATTTTTCCAATCTCTGGTTTGTTTTGTTTTGGTTTTGTTTTTACTTCCTTAATGATGTATTTGATAAAGAATGTTTAATTTTAAAGATTAATATATCAACTTATTTTTACATATTTGGGACATTTCAGTGTTATGCTTAAGAAAACTTTGCTTACACCAAGTTCAGGAAGACAGTTTGTTTTCTGCTAGAAAATTTTATAGATTTTGCATTTTATTTCATGATTCACCTTCAATTAATTTTTATATTATTTAGTAAAAACCTTTTCCTTTCTTTCTTTTAAATTTTTTTGTATATAAATATTCTGTTGTTCCAACACCATTAGTTGAAATAAAATTTTTTTTTAGTTTTTTTTAGTGTTTGTTTATTTTTTTTTAATGTTTTAAATGTTTTTACTTATTTTTGAGACAGAGCATGAGCAGGGGATGGGCAGAAAGAGAGGGAGACACAGAATCCAAAGCAGGCTCCAGGCTCTGAGTTGTCAGCACAGAGCCTGATATGGGGCTCAAACTCACAGATTGTGACATCATGACCTGAGCTGAAGTCAGATGCTTAACTGACTGAGCCACCCAGGCGCCCCCTTTTTTTAAAATTTTTTTTAATGTTTGTTTATTTTTGAGAGAGAGAGAGAGACAGAACGTGAGCAGGTGAGGGGCAGAGAGATGGAGACACACAATCTAAAGCAGGCTCTAGGCTCTGAGCTGTCAGCACAGAGCTTGACCCGGGGCTGGAACCCACGAACTGTGAGATCATGACCTGAGTGAAGTTGGGTGCTTAACCGACTGAGCCACCCAGCTGCCCCTGAAATAAATATTTTTTAATGGATTTTTTTGGCTATTCCAGATCCTCTGCATTTTATTTTTTGAAACTAGAATCAAAACCTCCTTGGTTATTGATTCTCATTGCATTGAATCTTTAAGTCAATTTGCAAAGAAATTTTATCTTATGTTGAGTCATGTAATTTATGACTATAAATATAACTCCATAAATGTAGTTATTTGTTCAAGTTGTCTAAAAGTTTTTTGGTTAGCGTTCACTATGGAAGTCTTGAAAATTGTTCTATGGTATATTTTTATAGATAGTAATCTCCTTTAAATTCATTTTCTAACTGGGGCGCCTGGGAGGCTCAGTTGGTTGAGCGTCCGACTTCAGCTCAGGTCATGATCTCACGGTCTGTGAGTTTGAGCCCCGCATGGGGCTTTGTGCTGACACCGCAGAGCCTGGAGCCTGCTTTGGATTCTGTGTCTCCCTCTCTCTCTGCCCCTCCCCCACTCATGCTCTGTCTCTCTCTCTCTCTGTGTCAAAAATAAATAAACATTAAAAAAAAATTAAATTCATTTTCTAATAGATGTTTCTGGTATCTAAGTACAATTGATTTTTGCATATTGTTCTTGACCTTTTCAAATTCACTTAATTGTTCTAACAAGTAGTTTCTATGCTCTTTTAGATTTCCTGCATATATAATTATGTCACATGCAGATAAAGACAATTGAATTTCCTGCTTTCATCTATTTATCTATCTAATTTATATCAATTAATTCCTCTAAGATGACAATGTATAGAATAGATGAGGGCCTACACACACACACACACACACACACACACACACACACACATACTGTATGAATACTATTTGCTTATTGAAGAAGTTTTTTTCTATTATGAGTGGAATGAATATTTTTTAATTTTTTTCAAATGTCATTGAACATGTTTTGAAGTCCACAGAGAAAATTATATAGTTTTTTTACTTAATGCTTTTAATTGGAATGATATATATATATATATATTTTAATTTATTTATTTGTTTTGAGAGAAAGAGAGAGAAAGAGCATGGATGAGAGACAGAGAAGGGAAAGAGAGAATCCCAAGCAGGGCTCCATCCTATGAACTGTGAGTTCATGACCTGAGCCAAGACAAAGAGCTGGAAGTTCAACCAATTGAGCTACACAGGCACCTCTGTAATGATAAATTTTTGAATGTTATAAGTATCTTTCATCCCTAAGCTAAATCTGTCTTGGTCATAATATATATATTTGTTTAATTTGTTTCTTTCCTTCTTTCTTTCTTTCTTCTTCCATTCTTTTTTTCTTTCTTTCTTTATTATTCTATTTTAAATTTTAATTCCAGTGTAGTTAACAAACAGTGTTATATTGGTTCAGGTGTACAATATAGTGATTTAACAATTCCATATATCACTCAGTGCTTATCAAGATAAGTGTATTCTCATGATATATTGTTCTTATTATATATTGCTAGATTTCATCTGCTAATGTTTTGTTAATTATTTAAAATTTTATGTCCCGGAGGGATATTGGTTTCTAGGTTTTTTTTTCTAGTTTTCCTCCTTTCTTTTTTCTTTCTTTCTTTCTTTCTTTCTTTCTTCTTTCTTTCTTTTTCTTTTTGGTAATGTCCTTGCCAAATTTTGATATCAAGATACATAGGCTTTTTAAAAAAAAAAATAATCCTTTTTTTACATTCTCTGAAGGAGTTTGGGTAAAATTGATGTTATTTTGCTTTAATTTTTTATAGAATATACTAATTAAACAATGTGGGCCTAAGGGTTTATTTTATGCAGAAGTTTCAAATTACTTTATTTCACAAACATAGGACTATTCTAATTTTCCATATGATGTTAGGTCAGTTTGAAAAGTTCTGTTTTTCCTCAAAGTTGCTGTATCTGGATCAGCAAGAGGCAAAAAAGGAAACCTGGACCCTCCTTCTCCTCACAGACATGCTGATTCAACAACATGGACCAATTTCTTTTGTTAGAAATCCAGAAACCTGTTGAAAGGCTCTTGCCACTGAGATGATAGGGACAAAAGCCAAAATGAATAAAATGGCACCTTACTCATAATCTCTTCCCCCTACTCCGTGCCACACAATCATGAGAAAAACCAGAACTCCCAGCTTCTCCCTAAGAAGGGAAGGAGAAGACTGGACCATACGTCCAAAGTTCAGACTATTTAGGGGGCTGCCCAAGGTACCAATTACTGTACTGAGTAGGAGCACTGATTGGAAAAGGGCCCAGGTCTGGGAACACTGAGAATATAGTCCGCGGTTTGAACTAGCACGCTCTATTAGCCAAAGTTATTCCCCTGGTTCAGCACTGAGCAAGCGAGAACACCCAAATCCTTCCTTCTCCCTGGGAAGGGAAAGAGTCGAAGCATGCAAGAGGGAAAGACAAAAATAAAACATATATCTAACATTCAGACTTCCCAGGGAGCTCCCCAAGGGACTGGTTTTTGTCTTGCCTGTCTCTAAGTACGGACAGGATATAGTACACTCTGGATGCCTGGGGACCAGCGTATGCTGCTTCTTCACAGGAACTACAAGATAACAGACACCAGAGGGAGCAAGATATCATAAACTCCTGAAAAAATAAACCAACAAATTCTTATAATTATGAATTTACATGGACAAATTTGGAGAAAAGACACATCCACCAAAAACTTTTGAGAGGCCCACCAGAATCTCTAGCTAGGGTAATTGGTGAAGGTCTTCCCATATATGAAGCCAGTCCATAGAAACTAAGAAAAAGCGCTGTTTTTTCAAATATGCAGATACCCACACTGTTGAGGGCATTAAACACACACACACACATACACAGGAAACAAAAGAAAACACCAAAAGAAAAAGGGGTTTCATTACCTAATAAAGAATTCAAATTATGATCATAAAGATAATGAGTAAGTTCTGGAAAACAATTTATGAATAAGTTAGAAATTTCCAAATAAAGATAGAAAAAAATACAGAAATTTTGGAGCTGAAAAATAAAATAGCCAGACTGAATAATTCACTAGAAAAGTGTAATAATAGTCTTTATCAACTAGAAGAGAGAGTCAGCAAACTCGAAGACAGGAAAAACATTTGAAATCATCCTATCACAGAAGCAAAAACAAAAAAAGAATGAAAAGGTGTGAAGAAAGCCTAAGGGACTTCTGTGTCTTCATCAAATAAAGCAATACATGTACTATAGGAGTCCTAAGAGGGAAAGAGAGAGACAGAAAGGACAAGAGAGCTTATTGAGAAAAATAATGATCAATGCCTTTTCTCTATTAAGATGGTCGATCATGTGTTGTATTTCTTTCATTTTGTTAATGTGTTGTATAACATCAATTAATTTGCACACATTGAAACATCTTTGTTCGAAGGAGTAAGTTCCACTCAGACATGGTGTATAATCCTTTTAATGTGCTGATGTGCTGATTGAATTGAATTCAATTTACTACCATTTTATTAAAGACTTTCATTTATATTCATCAAGAATATTTTCCTGTAGTTTTCTTTTCTTGTGTTGTCTTTCTCTGGCTTTGGTATTAGTCTGATACTTGCCTCACAAAATGAGTTTGGAATTGTTTTCTTCTCTTTTACTTTTTGTAATAGTAAGAAGAGTTGGCATTAATTGTTTTTAAAATATTTGGTATAATTGACCCATGAAACCACCTATTCCTGGGCTTTTGATTATTGATTCAATCTTCTTATTTGTTATTAGTCTCTTCAGGTGTTTTATTTCTTGATTCAGTTTAGCTTTTGACAAAGTTCAATATCAATTCATGATCAAAACTCCCAACAAACAAGGTATAGAAAGAGCTTACTTAACACAATAAAGGTCATATATGAAAATTCCACAGATAATAGTGTAATCAGTGGGGGAAAACTAAAAGCTTTACCTCTAAGATACTGTACAAGGCAAGAATGCCCACTATCAGTACTTCTATTCGACATAGTACAGGAAGACCTAGCAAGAGCAATTAGATAAAAAAATAAAAATAAGAAAAGAAATAAAAGTCATTCAAATTGAACAAAATTAACTCTGCAGATGGGATGATCACATATGTGGAAAACCTTTAAAAGGTAAGAAAAAACTGTTAGAAGTAGTAAGTAAACTTAGAAAATTTGTAGCATAAAAAACCTAGTTGCATTTCTGTGTACAATGAACTATCTGAAAAGGAAAATAAGAAAACAATACCATTTACAATGCTGCCCAAATATTTGAAGTTAAGAATGAATTACCAAAAAGGTAAAAACAAACAAAACCCTTGTACACTGAAAATAACAAAACGTTAATGAAGGAAATTACAATAGACACAAATAGAAATGTACCCCACATTCTTGGATTGGAAGAACTAATATTGTTAAAATGTTCATACTATTCAAAGCAATGTACAGATTCAGTGCAATCCCTATCAAAATCCAATGATATTCTTCACAGAAATAGAAAAGACAATTGTAAGATTCATATGGAACGACAAAAGACTCAAATAGCCAAATCAATTTTGAGGAAGAAGAACACAGCTGGAGGCACAATATTTCTTGATTTCAAACTATATTACAAAGCTATAGTAATCAAAGCAATATGGCTCTGGCATAAAAAGGACACATATCCCAGTGGAATAGAAAAGAATGCCCAGAAATAAATGCATGGTCAGCTGATCTTCAAAAGGGGTGCTAAGAAAAGATAATTTCTTCAATAAATGGTTGGGGAAACTGAATATCCACACACAGAGAATGAAATGGAACCGTTAATGTCCATTGTATACAAAAATCAACTCAAAGTAGATTAAGCACTTAAACATCAGCCTGAACATATAAGCAGCTAGAAGAAAACATTAAAAAAAAATACTTTGCATTGGTTTTGGCAATGACTTTTTGGATATGACACCAAAAGCAGAGGCCACAAAAGCAAAAATACACAAATGTGACTATATCAAACTAAAAGCTTTTGCATACCAAAGAAAACAATCAACAGAGTAAAGAGGTAACCTACTGAATGGGAGAATACAGTTTTAAGCTATATATCTAATAAGGGGTTAATATCAAAACTATACAAGGAACTCAAACAACTTGATAGCTAAAAAACAACAAAAATGGGATAAGAGCACGAACAGACATTTCTTTAAAGAAGACACACAAATGAACAACAAGTATGTGAAAAGATAGATATCACTAATCATCAGGGAAATGCAAATCAAAACTACAATAAAATATCACCTCACACCTCTTTAAAAGGCAATAATAAGAAAGACAAAAGATAACAGATGTTGGCAAGAATGGAGAAAGGGTAATCTTTGTTCACCGTTGGTGGGAATACAATTTGAAACAGTATGAAGATTCCTCAAAAACTTAAAAGTAGAACTACTAAATGATGACATAGAGTCCCAATTCTAGGTATATATCCAAAGGAAATTAAGTCAGTATCTTGAAGAAATATAACACTCTTATGTTCATTGGGGCATTATTTATAACAGTAAGATATAGAAACAATCTTAAATGTCTATTGATGGATAAATGGATAAGGAAAATGTGAAAATAAAATTCAGCCATAAAAAAAGGCATAAATCCCACCATTTGCGATGACATCCATAATCTCTGAGGAAATTATGCTAAAGTGAAATAAGCCAGGCACAGAAAGAGAAATGCTGCATGATCTCACTTATATGTGGAATCTAAATAAATCACACTCATAAAAATAGAGAGCAGAATTGTTGTTCTAGGGGCTTAGGGATATAGGTTTGATGGATAGATGTTACTCAAAAGGTACAAAGTTTCAGTTATGAAAGATGAATCAGTTTTGGAAAACTAACCTACAGGATGATGACTATAGTTGATACTGTTTTCCTGTATATGTGAATTTTGCAAAAGTAATTGATTTTCTGTTCTTACCACAAACGCACAAATTGTAATTATGTGAAGTGATGAATATGTTAATTAGCTCAATTGGGATAATCATTTCACAAGGTATATGACTATGAAAACATCATGTTGTATGCCTTAAATATATATAATTTTTATTGCAAATATACCTCAGTGAAGCTGGAAAAATAAATATATATTTTTTAATAGAAAATTATATACTGGGCAAAAATTTTCCAACTCTAGGGAAAGGCAATGTAACTCAAGAAGCCCAAAAATCTTAAAATTGGATAAATCAAAAGTATTCCATACCAAAATGCATTATAATCAAATTGTCAAAACTTAAAGACATCATTTTGAAAGAAGTAAAAGCAATTTGTAACATAAATAAAACCCTTATAACAATGAGTAGATTTTTAATAAAAACCTTGCTGGTGACAAGGAAATGGCATGATATATGTAAAGTGCTGAAAGAAAAAAAGAATCTGCCAATCAAGAATACTATAGTGGGAAAAACTGTCCTTCAAAACTGAAAGAGATATGAAACTTCCCAGATAAACAAAACCTGACATAGTCCAACACTACTAGGCCTGTCTTATAAAATGTGCTAAAGGGAGTCCTTCCAGGTGAAATAAAAGAATACAAAAAGAACACTAAAGCATATGAAAGTATAAAGCTCTCTGGTAAAGGTAAGTATATAGACAAATACAGAATATTGTACTATAGTAACAACAGGGCATGAATCACTTTAAATTCTGGTATATAAGATAAAGAGGTTAAAAAATTATGATAATAAAAATATGTTAATAGATATACAATGTAAAAAGATATAATGTGTAATATTAATAAAAAAGTGTGTGGTGGGGAGAAATAAAAGTGTAGAATTTTTGTATGTGATTGAAGCCAAAATGTTATAATCTTAAAATACATTATACCTATGTTTTATGTAAACCTAATGATTATCACAAAGATAATACCTATAGAAGATACACAGAGGAAAATGAGGCTGGAATCAAAGCACATCACTACAAAAAAATTAACAAAATACAAAAGAAAACAGTAATCAAGGAAAGGAGGAACAAATGGGCTACAAGACAGATAAGAGGCAATGAAGAAAATGACAATAGGAAGTCTCTATCAATAATTACTTCAAATATAAATGGATAAAAATTCCAAGTCAAAGTATATAGATAAGATGAATGGATATACAAAAAAGAAAAAGACAAGATACAGCTATATGATGAATACAAGAAGCTCACTGTAGATTTAAAGTCACACCTAAGCTAAAAGTTACCAAAAAAAAAGGAAACAAATATTAAATGCAAATGGTAACCAAAATGGAATAAAGATGACCATACTCATATCAGACAAATTAGATCTTAAGTCAAAAATGCCACAAGAAATAAAGACATACATGATATTGTAATAAAATTGCCAATTCAGTAGTAAGATATAACAATTATAAATATATAAACAACCAACATTAATACACATAAATATATGAAACAAATGTTGACAAAACTGAAGAGAGAAAGCAACAATAAACAGAGTATCCAGGCAGTAGATTAATAAGGAAACCAAAGACCTGAATACTACAGACCAAATGACCCTAAGAGACATATACAGAACAGTCCATCCAAAAGCAATAAAATAAACATTCATCTCAAACATGGAGCATTCTCCAGGATATACCAGGATATATATAAACATGTCAGTTTACAAAACACTCTTAACAAATTTAAGAAGATTGAAATCATATTAAGAACATTTTTCTACCACAATAAAATGAAACTAGAAATTGATAACAGAAAGAAAACTGGAAAATCAACAAATGTGTGGAAAGTAAATAACACATTCTTGACAATTAATGGGCCAAAACATAATTAAAAGAGAAATTAGAAAGTATCTTGAGACAAACAAGAATGAAAACAAAAATATCAAAACTGACAGTGTACAGCAAAAGCAGGACTCAAAGGGAAATGTATAGCACTAAATACGTACATTAAAAAAAGACAAAGGTAAGTAAACAACTGAATTTTGTATCTCAAGAAATTAGAAAAGAACAATAAATGAAGCCCAAATTAACAGAAAGAAGGAAACAATAAAGATTTGAGTAGAAATAAACAATATGGTGAATAGAAAGTCATTGACAAAAGTAAGGGTTGGTTTTTTTGAAAAGGCTGGCAAACCTTAAACTAGACTGAAATAAATAATACACACATAATGAAAAAGGCAACATTACAACTGGTACTACAGAAACACAAGGATTATAAGAGACTACTGTGAGCAATTATTTGCCAACAAACTGGATATTATAGAAGGAATGGACAAATTCCTAGAAACATAAACCTACCAAAGCTGAATAAGGAAGAAACAGAAAATCTGAACAGAACTAAAAATATCAAGAAGATTGAATTAGTGACAAAAAACAAACAAAAAAGACCCCCCAAAAACAAAACAAAACAAAAACCTCCCAATAAGAAAATCTCAGGACCAGATGGCTTCATTGGTGAATTCTATTATACATTTAAAGAATAATTAATACCAATTCTTCTAATACTCTTCCTAAAAACTGAAGAGAAGGAAATACTTCAAAACTCGTTTTACAAGTCTTACATTATCCTCACACCAAAGCCAAAGAAACTACAGGAAAAGAAAGCTACAGGCTAATATCCCTGATGAATACAGATGCAAATCAACAAAATATAAGCTAATCAAATTCAACAGCATGTTAAAAATGTCATAAACTATGACAAAACTATGTTTATTCCTGAGATACAAGGAAGGTTCAATACATGAAATAAATCAATATGATAAACCGTATTAGGAGCATAAACGACAAAAATCATATGATCATCTCAACCAACGCAAAAAAAGCATTTAACAAAATTCAACAGCTTTTTCAGTATAAAAGACTCAACAAATTAGGAATAGAAGTAAATTACCTCAGTATAATAAAACCTATGCATGAAAAGACCACAGGAGACATCCAGTCAGTGGTATATAAGAGAAAGTTTTTCTTTTATGATTGAGAACAAGGCACAGATGCCCACTTTACCTCCTCTATTCAACAATGTACTGGAAAACTGTGCTAGAGCAACTAGTTAAGAGTAAGGTAAAAGGCATCCAAATAGGATACAAAGAGGTAAAATTATTTTATTAAAATATGACATGATCTTATATGTAGAAAACTGTGGGGAATAAGCTTAGAAATTCCCTGGGCTTATACCAATGGTATAACAAATGGCTTAACAAACCATAAAGTACAAAGCCATAGGATGTTCACACCCAAGTTTGGGTAAACAAGATTAGGTAAATGAGTATAGAGAAGGCAGGGCAGAAGCCCCAGTATAGAGAGGGCGGGGCAAAGGCCCCAATATAGAACATAGGTATATGAAATAACCAAGATTAGGTATTCAAGGCAGAAGCGCCCCTCAATTTAGTACTACAGCAGAAAGCTGCTTTTACAGGAGGGAAGGACCAAGTTAGGTAAACAAGTAAATAGGGCTATAGACCGCTGGATTGCAGGTGGGAAGCTGCCTGAGGGGAGATGATTAGCAAAAAAAAAAAAAAGGTGCCTTGTTAACTCTGAGTTCATGTGTCCTATTTGTCTCATCCCCCTAGGCTAGCTAAGATAAACAGAGGTGGTGCCTCAGGTCCTCTGTAAACAACCTTCCCCTGGACTGCCCTGAGCCAGGATTTTGTTTTGTATTAACCCAAACCCCAAACCCCGAATATCTTCAAGACAGCCTTTCCCTCACGTTCCCAGGTTAATGTTCACAGTTTCATTTTCTCTTTGTGCACGTCCATCCCCATGTTTGTACGCCTTCTGATCCTAATAACAACAGGGCAAGGACTCTTATTCGGGGCTCTTGTCTTTTCCTGGACATTAGCTCTCTCTCTTTTAATCCTGTGTCCTGCTTCCTTGCTAGTCAAGAGAGAACTTTAGACCCAGAGTCTATGACAGAAAACCCTACAGACTCCTCAAAAAAAAAAAAAAAAAAAAACAACAAAAAACTGTTAAAAATAATAAATGAATTTGCCAAATTTACAGGATACAAAATCAACATACAAAAATAATTTGCATTTCTATACACTCACAGACATTCTAAAAATGGAAATGAAGGGGGCGCCTGGGTGGGTCAGTCAGTTAAGCATCCAACTTCAGCTCAGATCAAGATCTCATGGCTCGTGATTTCGAGCCCTGCAATGGGCTCTGTGCTGACAGCTCAGAGTCTGGAGCCTGCTTTGGACTCTGAGTCTCCCTCTCTCTTTCTGCCCCTCCCCCACTCACACTCGCTCTCTCTCTCTGTCTCTCTCAAAAATAAATAAACATTAAAAATTTTTTTTCAAATGGAAATGAAGAAAAAAATTCCATTTATAATACATCAAAGAGAATAAAATACATAGAAATATACTTAACCAAGGAGTTTAAAGTCCTATACATTGAAAACTATAAATATTGCTGAAAGGAATTTTTAAGACACAAGTAAATGAAAAGATGCCCCATGTTCATGGGTTAGAAAACTTAGTATTGCTAAAATGTCCATACTACCTAAAAGAAATCTACAGATTCAATGTAACCCCGTAAAAATTTCAATAGCACTTTTTAGATAAATAGAAAAAAGTAATCCTAACATTCATATGAAACTACAAAGGACCCCAAATAGCTAAAAACAATCTTGAGAGAGCAGATTTCCTGATTTCAAAACATACTACAAAGCTACAGTAATTAAAACAGTATGGTCCTGGCATAAAGAGAGACATGTAGACAAATACAATGAAATAGCCCACAAAGAAATTAAAAAAAAAATTGCCAACTCATTGATGCCAAGAATACATAATCAGGAAAGGAAAGCCTTTTCAAAAAATGGTGTTTTAAAAAAATGAATATACACATACAAAATAATGAAATTGGATGTTTATCTTATATTTTCTTTATTTATTCATCATAAAAGGTTGTTTCCACCTTTTAGTTATTGTGACTAATGTTGCAAAGAAAATAGGAGTGCAATATCTTTTGACAACTTGATTTCAATTTTCTGGATAAATATCTGAAGGTGGCTTGTTGGGTCATATGCTGGTTCTATTTTTAATTTTTTATGCAACCTCCATAATGTTTTCCATAGTGACTGTACCATTTTACATTCCTACCAACAGTTTACAATATTTCCAATTTTTTTATGTCCTTGCCAACACATCTTATTTCCTGTATCACCTATCATCTATCAATCATCTATCATTCATCTATGTATCATCTATCATCATCATCTATTCACCTACATATTAATTTTGATAGTAGCTATCCTAATAGATATAAGGTGATATTTCATTGTGGTTTTTATTTGCATTTCCCTGATGCTTAGTAATTGAGCATCTTTGTATATACCTGTTGGCTATGTATTTTGTTTACTTTGCAGAAATGTCTATTCAAGCCCTTTCACCATTTAAAAATCAGATTGTCTGATTTTTTACCAGTTGTAGAGTTCCTTATATGTTTTGGATATTAACTCATTATCAGATGTATGGTAGGCAAATACATTTTCCCAATCCATAGGTTGACTTTTGACTTTGACTTTTGTTTTCTTTTCTCACTTATATATTTTTGCTTTTGTTGTTTGTGTTTTTGGTGTCATTTCCAAGAAGTGATTGCAAAATCCAGTGCTATGAAGCCTTTCCTATATGTTTTCTTTTAGAATATTATATTTTTAGCTCTTAATTTTAGGTTGTTGTTTTATTCTGAGTTAAATTTTATATATTGTGAATGAGTCCAGTTTATTATTTTGCATGTGAATATCCAACTTTTCCAGAATCACTCATTGAAGACTGACTGTCTTTGCTTCATTGAATGGTCTTGGCACTTATGTCAAAAATCATTTGGTCATATATGTGAGGATTTATTTTTGAGCTCTCTATTCTATTCTATTACTCTATGTCTATCTTTATGCCAGGACCATGCTATTTTGATTACTGCAGCTTTGTAGTAAATTTTGAAATCAGGACTCATGAGTCTTCCAAATTTGCTCTTTCTCTAGATTGTTTTCTCTATTGAGGATCCCTTGAAATTCCATATGTATTTTAGAACGTGTTTTCTATTTTTGCAAGGAATATCATTTGGTTTTTAATAGGGAATACATTAGATTGACATATTAATAAATAAACTTCAAATCGATGAACACTGCTATCTTTCCACTTGTTTATGTCTTTTAAAGTTTCTTCAGTAATGTTTTATAGTCTTCATCATATGTCTCTTGCTTCCTTGGTTAATTTTATTTCTAATTATTTTACTATTTTTGATGTTTTTGCTAATGGAATTGTTTTATTTATTTCCCTTTCATATTATTCAGTGTAATTGTATAGACATGCAACTGATTTTTGCATGTTGACGTTATATCTTGCAACTTTGCTGAATTTATTTGTGAATTCTAACAGGTGTGTGTGTGTGTGTGTGTGTGTGTGTGTGCACGCGTGTGTGTGTATGAGATCTGTAGGATTTTCTACAGATATAAGATTATGTCATCTGTGAACAGAAAGATTTTACTTTTTCTTTTCTGATTTAGATATTTTTCATTTCTTTTTCTTGTCTGTTTGTTCTGGTTCAGACTTCCAATATTATATTGAATAGAACTGGTGAAAGCAGGCATTCATGTCTTAATGTCCTAATTTTAGAGGAAAAGGTCTCAATCTTTCACTATGGGGTATGTGAACTTTTCCTGTGTAGCCTTTAATATGTAGACATAGTTTTCTATTTCTAGTTTCAGGAATGTTTTTATTTTGAATGATTTTTAAATGTTGTCATATACTTATTCTGGATCAATTGAAATGATCATATTTATTCCCCTTCATTCTGTTAATGTGATGTACTACCTTGATTGATTTTTGTATTTTGAACCAGGCTTGCATATCAGAAATAAATTGGTCATAGTGTATACAACTGTGATATACTATGGAATTTGGTTTGCTAGCATTTTGTTATCAATTGATTTTTATGTCAAAATTAATCATTGGTTATGTAGTTTTCTTTCCTTGTAGTACTTTGGTTTGGTTTTCCTATCAAGGTAATGCTGGCCTCATAAAACACATCTGTAAGTGTTCCTTCCTTTTCCATTTTTTTAAAGAGGAGTTTAACAAAGTCTGGTGTTAATTCTTCTTTAAATGTTTGGCAATATCCATCATTGAAAAGTTATGGTCCAAGATTTTTCTTTTTGGGAGGTTTTTTATAACTGACTCAATCTTTTATTATAGGTCTATTCAGATTTTCTAGTTATTCGTGAATTCATCTCTATCGAATGTGTGTTTTTTTCCAGGAATTTGTCCATTTTATCCAGGTTATCCAATTTGTTGGCATAAAATTGTTCAATTCAATTGTTCAAAATAGTCTCATAATACTTTTTTAAAAAGTTCTGTAATACTAGTAGTAATGTTCCTACTTTCACTTATGATTTTAAAAATTTGAGTTTTTTTCTTTAGTCAGCCTTACTGAAGGTTTATCAATTTGGTTGATCTCCTCAAAGAACCAACTTTTGTTTTATGAATTTCTCTATTGAGTTTCTATTATTTATTTCCTCCCTAATCTTTATTACTTCCTTCCTCCTGCCAGTTTTGGATTTTGCTTGCTCCTCTTTTTCTAGTTCCTTATTATGTAAAGTTAAATTGTTGACTTGAGTTTTTTTTAATGTAAGTATTTTACTAGTATAAATTTGTTTCTTTAGTAGTGCTTTCATTTTATCTCATAAGTTTGGCTATGTGTTTTTGTACTCTTGTTTTAAATGTGTTATTTAATTTCCTATATGATTGCTTTTTTGACTCCATGGTTGCTTAATTACCTTTTTTTTAATCTTTTAAGTGTTTTCAATCATTTATGATAATGTAAACCAAGGTAAAAAATATGATCTCATATTCTAAATGTTCAATTGGCTTTATACACAAGAACTACATGGCATTTTATAATCATTTCTTTGGAGAAGTTTCCCTTGAAGATGTTTGTAAGATATACTGTTCTGAAGTAGCTCATATAAATAAATGTTAAGAGTTTCCATGAGATGGAGGAATATATTGGTAGTTTTTTCTTTTTTCCTTTTATTTTGTATTTAATAGTTGTCTTATACATCCAAGATGGAATAAACTGTCATGTAGTCTATTTTCCTATTGATTATAATTAAGCACTCTGGAAAGAATACAAAATAAACTACTAAGAACCCTGACATAAACAATATCAGATAGATTGAGGACTAAAGTCAAAATCTCAATATTAATGTGTAGGAGGGTAAAGTTTATAATTTTATTTTTTCTCTTTTTCCTGGCTTTAATCCCAAATAGTTCTGGCAGGCACTATGTAAAAAGCACATCTTTCTAGTGAAAAGAATGGAAAAAAGTATTCTTGGATACATGGGGGTGAATATTCATTTCTTCTCTCTCTCTCTATTTTACTTCCCTACCCTACTCTGAAGCTAACTCTGCTTATGGGATAGCACTGCCACAAGCATAGTGGCACAGGTACCTAAACCCTGAGAGAAGGATTTCTATTCAGAGAAAGTAGGAAAAGGGACCCCAAATGTCTGAAGGGTTTGGGAAAACTACCCATTATTTTCATCTCTCTTTTCCTTCACAACTTCACTCTCTAGTTATGCAGAGTTGCACAACAGTACAGAAGGCTAATGTCATCCTTCTGAACAAAGAAAATGGATAAAATGCCCCATCGTTCAAGGATGCGGAAAAAATCACAAAAAGAAGAGAGGTAAAAAATGTCAACTCCTAATTCTGGTGTGAGTTGGTATAAGTTCTGGACTCTACCCTGAGCTGTGCACACACAGAAACACATCCAAAGAAGTATGGTAAACTTTTTAAGAACTGAACTCTGATACAGATGTTTGCCCAAATTCTAGAGGAAACCTTGAATGATATATGCATTCAGTAGACTCAAATAGAATATAAGCCTTTGGGGGCGCCTGGGTGGCTTGGTCAGTTAAGCGTCCGACTTCAGCTCAGGTCATGATCTCACAGTCCGTGAGTTCGAGCCCCGCGTGGGGCTCTGTGCTGACAGCTCAGAGCCTGGAGCCTGTTTCAGATTCTGTGTCTCCTTCTCTCTCTGCCCCTCCCCTGTTCATGCTCTGTCTCTCTCTGTCTCAAAAATAAATAAACGTTAAAAAAAAAAATTAAGAAAAAAAAAAGCCTTTGAACTGACTTTACAACTATTTTGCACAGAAGATGAGACATAATTTGTGATATGAATCTAACCAGCATGGTTATTTGCTAAAACAAACAACCTCTTCCCCAAAATCAGCATTGTCCAGAGAATTTTGACAGGATCTAGAGCCTCATATCATAGTATTAAAAATGTTAAGAATATAATCCAAAATTACATAACATTGAAAGAGCCAGGAAAATCTGACCAAGCTTTAATTAAGAAGACAATCAACAGATGCAAATCCTGACAGTATGCCATTATAACCATCTTTCATGAAGTAAATGTGAACTTTGTTTTTAATTAATGAAAAGATAGACATTAACAGAAGAGAAGATAAACATGTCAACAAAACGCAAAATTACAATGTACAGAATAAAACAATATATGCTACTGAACAACCAATGGGTCAAAGAAGAAATTAAAAGGGAAATAAATTTAAAAAGCCCTTGAGAAAATTAAAAAGGAAATACAAAATACAAAATTTTGGGGATGCAGTCAAAGAAGTTGTAAGAAGAAAATTCATAGTGACAAATGCCTATATCAAGAGACAAGAAGGGGGCGCCTGGGTGGCTCAGTCGGTTGAGCGGCCGACTTCGGCTCAGGTCACGATCTCGTGGTCCGTGGGTTCGAGCCCCGCGTCGGGCTCCGTGCTGACAGCTGGGAGCCTGGAGCCTGTTTCAGACTCTGTGTCTCCCTCTCTCTGACCCTCCCCCCGTTCATGCTCTGTCTCTCTCTGTCTCAAAAATAAATAAAAGTTAAAAAAAAAAAGAAGTATTTAAAGAGACAAGAAGAACATCAAATAAAAACCTAACTTTACACCTCAAGGAATTAGAAAAGAAATGAAGCCTAAAATTAGCAGAAGGAAGGAAATAACAAAGCTTAGAATGGAAATAAATGCAATAGAGACTAAAAAGAAAGGAGTGATGAAACTAACAGATGGTTCTTTGAGAGAATAAATAAAATTGACAAACTTTTAGCTAGACTCCCCAAGAAAACAAAGAGAAAGGACTCAAGTAAGTAAAATCAGAAATGAAAGAGGAGTCATTACAACTGATATCACAGACACAAAAGATTATAAGAGACTACCATGAACAAGTATACATCAACAAACTTGAAACATGAGGAGAAATGAATAGGGGCGCCTGACTTTGGCTCAGGTCATGATCTCATAGTTTGTGGGTTCCAGGTCCGCATCAGGTTTTGTGCTGACAGCTTGGAGCCTGGAGCCTGCTTTGGATTCTGTGTCTCCTCTGCCTGTCCCCTGCTCATGCTCTCTCTCTCTCTCCCTGCCCCCCCCCCCTGAAAGTAAATAATATTTTTAAAAAAGGAAGAAATGGGTAGATTTCTAGGAATATACAACTTTACCAAAATTAAATCATGAGGAAATAGAAAATAGCAACAGACCAATTACTAGTAAGGAAATTGAATCAATAATCAAAAACCTCCTCACAAACAAAAGTCCAGGACCAGACAGCTTCATTAGTGAATTATACCACTTAAAAAATACCAGTCTTTCTCAAATTCTTCCAAAAAATTAAAGAAAGAGGAATATACCCAAGCCCATTTTATAAGGCCAGCATTACCCTGACACTAAAGCTAGACAAGGACACTACAAGAAAAGAAAACTACAGTCCAGTATCCCTATGATCATAGATGTAAATATCTTTAAAAATACAAGCAAACTCAATTAAACCTAGCATTAAAAATATCATACAATATAATCAAGTGGGATTTATCCCTGGGATGCAAAGATGATTCAACACCTGCACAGCAGTCAATGTTATACATACATTAACTTCTCTTTTGGTTTCCATATACATGGAAAATCTTTTCCCATCTCTTCACTTTCAGTGTGTGTGCTGAAAACTGAAGTGGGTCTCTTTTATGTAGCATACACTCTGGTCTCAGCTTTTTGTTTTGGTTTGTTTTGTTAGTCTATTCAGCCACTCTTGATTGGAGAATTTAATTCATTTACATTTAAAGTAATTATTGATAGGTATGGACTTACTTTTGTGATCTTGTTAATTGTTTTCTGGCTCTATTGCAGTTCCTGTGTTCCCTTCTGTCTTGTGGTCTTCCTTTGTCATATGATTTTTTGTGGTCTATGCTTTGATTCCTTCTTTATCTTTCATATGTACTAAAGAGTTTCACTTTGTTGTTACCATGAGGCTTACATAAAACAAATTATAGTAATAACAATCTATTTCACCCTGATAAAACCTTAACTTCAATTGCATACAAAAAATCTACCTCTTCATTTTATGTTTTTGATATAATAGTTTACATCTTTTTGTACTGTTTATCCATTAACAAATTATTAAGCAGTAAAGTTATTTTTAATACTTTGTCTTTTAACATTTACCTTAGAGTTAAATGATTTACATACCACCATTACAGTATTTGAATATTCTGAATTTGACTATATACTTACCTTTCCAGTGAGTTTAATACTTTCATACGTTGTCATGTTACTAATTGCTGTCTTTTGATATTGGCTTCTAAGGCAGGTCTAATGATAATGCATTCCTTCAGATTTTGTTTTTCTATGAAAAGTTCTATCTTTCATTTCTGAAAAGCAACTTTGCCAGGTAAAGTATTCTTGTTTGTTAGTTCTTCTCTTTTAGCACTTTGAATATATCATCCTGTTCTCTCTTGTCCAACATGGTATCTGCTGAGAAATCTGCTTATAGTTTTAGGCACATTCCCTTTTATATGATGTTTATTTACTCTTACTGCTTTCAAATTCTCTGTTTATATTTGAGTTTTGACAGTTTTATTACAATGTGTCTCATGAAGTCCTCTTTGGGTTGAATTTATTTGGAGTTCTACAAGCTTCATGCGCCTGAATGTACATATCTCTCCTCAGATTTGGAAAGTTTTCAACCATTATTCCTTTGACTAAGTTTTTTGCCCCTTTTTCTTTCTCTTCTCATTCTGGAATTTCTATAATGGATACATTTTTTTGATCGATGGTATCCCTATTCAGAGTATAATCTTTATCAGATATATGAACTGTAAATATTTTCTTTCAACTTATCTTTTTTCTTTCCTTAATGACATCTTTTGAAGAGGAAAAATTTTTTATAAAGTCCAATTTATTATTATTATTATTATTATTATTATTATTATTTTTACAGATCATGGTTTTGGTATATCTGAGAAATCTGTGCTGCATTGTCATAAAAGTAGTGAAAACAGAAATGTTTGTCTTGTTCCTGATTGAAGAGTGACGGCACACTGCTTTTGTGCACACTGCTATTTGAGAAAGTTCCTTTCTATTTCTAGTTAGATTTGATGAGAGTGTTTATCACAGATCAGTGCTGGAGTTTATGAAATGCTATTTCTGTGTCCTTTGAGATGATTGTGCATTTCCCTTCCTTTATTCTATGAATTTACTCCTAGATATCAACCCAGTCTTGCATCCCTAGATAAGCCCACCTAGTCATGGTGTGTAATAATTTTTACATAATTCTAGCTTTAGTTTGCTAATATTTTATTAAGAATTTGTATGTGTATGTTTATTATATTGTGATGTCATTGCTTGGCTTTGATATCAGAATAATATTTGCCTTACAAATTAGGAAGTGTTTTATCTTTCTCATTTTCTATAAATGTTTGTATAGAATTAGTAATATTTTTTTCTTTATGTATTTCCATAGAATTCATCACTAAAGCCATTTGCCCCAGGGTTTTTCTTTATAATTGGGTAACACATTGAGATTCTAGGCAAATTTAAAATTTCCACTAGTGTTATTTCCCATCAATCCTTCTCAGGTTCCTCTAGCACATGCATGTAGCCTACCTGTCAGCTAGGGATGTGATATACATAGTTTTATCATTACCCTTTGTAGAGCTATTATTTCCAGTATGGTACCTTTAATTTCTGTCTGATCTGTCACTAACCCCAACTGAGACTTCAATCTTGGGCTCATAGCACTTCTGGTTTTACATTCATTCCCTACCAAGTTTGCTACTTTTATTCAAAGTGTTGATGGGTGAGATTTTTTTGCCATTTGCACCAAATGTAGAACCACTCCTCTGACATTTCATTTAAATGTTTTCATGACTAGCCTTGCTCTAGTAAAATAACACCATCAACTAATCTGGGAGAAGGCATAGGGGCAGACTCAGGAAAGAAGAATACAGCTCCCACTATTTTTACCTTATTTGGTGGCAGCTTTTCATAAATGATTCTCACTTTTTGTTTGTTTTGATAAGTTTTTATAGTCCTGTAATGTTGTTTTGACAAAATTGCTCAGTTTTATACGTGTTTTGGGAGTAGATGATTTAAATATAGTTTTTCTCTCTCATAGCCCCCTCATATAGATTTATCTATACAATTTTCTTTACCTTGTGTCTGACTTATCACAAAATCTAACACTGATCCATGATAAATACTCTTATCTAACTAGAAACAAAAAGGGACTTCCTCAATCTGAGAAAGCTGTATGCATTTTGTACTTCTGAAACATTCCATCTAGGATCAATTCCTAGAACTCAGGAATGTAAGGATGTGAAGAACTCAGTTTACATTTTTTTTAGTCCATGACTGCTTGGGATAAATTTTCTTCATTATTGTCTGAAAATACTGTATTTCATTTTGAAAGGTATTTTCTTTGCATATAGAATGAAAAGATAATAAATGGTTTGTTTCTTTTTTGAATTTGTCATTTGTTATGTCCAGAATTCGTGATCCCCAAATACCGCCAGGGAGCTGAGTCCGATGTAAAAGCAAAAGAGCCTTTATTCGAGCTAGCACAAGCTCAATCCCCTACCTGCATCAACACAGCAGTGAGATAACGGGGAGAGAGAGTGAGTTTCAAAAGCACAAAGGTTTTATTGGAGCCTAGGGGCAGTTGGTGAGGTAATGGCTGTGGCCTCAGCCAACTGGCTAGGGAAGGGTCCGAGTCCTGTTAGGCAGGTGAGGAGGGGGGTTACTCAAGGGGAGGAGGTGTGGTCAAGGTGAAGGACACAGAACAAGATGGAGTCTGCGGGCGTAGGCCTGCCCTTTCATCATTCAATAATTTTGTGGTTTCCATTGTTTCTGTTGGAAAGTCAATCTTAAATTGTATTATTATTCTTTTGCTTTTAAGGTTTTCTTTATGTTCTGGTTACCACTTTTTCTGTGGTTTACAACACTGTCATTGTAATGCATCTTAGTGGTTTTATTTTAATGTTTATTACATGTAATACTTTTGAATATGGGTTTAATGTCTTGTCAGTTTGTGATGTATAATGCTGAGAGTAGTTATTACACTTAAAACCTGAAAATAAATTCCAATAAAATTCATAATCAGGTAAACTTTGCTAATTTTTTAGGATAGAAGCTTAGAATTGATTGTTTAAGAATCAAAAAAGTGTAAAGGTATAATTAGCAAAAAGTGATCAGGATAACTAGTAAATAGTTTATAATTATTAAAATGGTCACTCATTATTAACAATAACAGTAAAGCCTTCATATATTTGGTATTTCAAAATTGATGGCATGAATCTTTTGAAAGCCTTGAATGCTTTATTTCAATCTTTTGCATTAGAAATGATACTTTAATATTTCTCTTTACTGAAAACTATAATTCTTATTTACAGGGATCTTTAGTGTGTACAATTAATATGTAAATATGAAAGACTTTCTAATTAATATTCCAAATGCCACTGCCATTTATAGCAACAAAAATGGACACAGCTATATCACAATGAGGCTTACATATAATTACTTTAAAATAGCTATTAAAATAATATATGCCCCAGAGCCTATGGAGTGAATACAGTCCTGCTGACATCTCAGTCTCAGTACAGTGAAACTGATTGCAGACTTCTGGCTTTCAGAAATTCAAGACAATATATTTAAGTTGTTTTAAGACTCTAAATATAATTTTTTATAGTGGCCACAGACTAATAATTTATTATGTTGACTATCTTTTTATGTGCTTATTGGCCATTCATATAACTTTTGTGGAGAAATATCTTTTAAAATCACATTCCACCCTGGGTGCCTGAGTAGCTCAGTCGGTTAAGCATCCAACTGCCACTAAGGTCATGATCTTGCAGTTCGTGAGTTCGAGCCCCATGTGCTGACAGCTCAGAGCCTGGAGCCTGCCTCAGATTCTGTCTTGCTCTCTCTCTGACCCCTCCCTGCTCACACTCTGTCTGCCTCTCTCTCAAAAACAAATAAACATTAAAAAAATTAAAAATAAAATCACTTTCCATCTTAAAATCGGATTATTTGAGTTATTAAATTATAACGCTTCTTTACATTGTATGCTTGTATTCTGGATATAAGTTCTTTATCAGATATATAATTTGTAAATACATTATCTATGTTGAGTTGCATAAATTCTTTATATATTTTGGATACTAACCTTTTATCAAAACTTGCAAATATCTTCTCCCATTCAGCAGGTTGTCTTTTAGTTTTGCTAATTGTTTCCTTCACTGTGCAGAAGTTTTTTATTTTGATACAGTCCCAACAGTGTATTTTTGTTTTATTTCCCTTGCTTCAGGAGACATATCTAAAAAAATGTTGTTAAGCCAACATCAGAAACATTACTGCCTGTGCTCTCTTCTGGGATTTTTCAGGTTTCATGTCTCACATTTAGTCCTTTAATCCATTTTGAATTTATTTTTGGGTATCATATAAGAAAGTGATCCAGTTTCATTCCTTTGCATGTAGCTGACCAGTTTTCCCAAATAATCCAATTAAAAAATGGGCAGAAGACATGGACAGACATTTCTCCAAAGAAGACATCCAGATGGCCAACAGACACATGAAAAGATGCTCAACATCACTCATCATCAGGGAAATGCAAATCAAAACTATATAATGAGATATTACCTGACACTTGTCAGAATGTCTAAAATCAAAAACATAAGAAAAAATAAACGTTGGGGAGAATGTGAAGAAAAAGGAAACTTCTTGCACTATTTGTTGGAATGCAAACTGGTGCAGCCACTGTGGAAACCAATATGGAGATTCCTCAAAAAGTTAAAAAAAAAAAAAAACCATACAATCCAGTAATTACAATACTCAGTATTTACCCAAAAATTACAAAAACACTAATTCAAAGGGGTAAATGCTCTCCTACATTTATAGCAGCATTATTTACAATAGCCAAATTGTGGAAGGAGCCCAAGTATCCACTGATTGAGGAATGGCATATATATATATATATATATATATATATATATATATGTGTGTGTGTGTGTGTGTGTGTGTATACACACACACACATACATACACACAATAGATTATTATTCATCCATAAAAAAGAATAAAATCTTGCTATTTGCAATAACATGGATGGAGGTAGAGAGTACAATGCTAAGCAAAATAAGTCAGAGAAAGAAAAATGCCATATGATTTCACTCATATGTGGAATTTAAGAAACAAAACAAAGCAGAGAGAGAGAGAGAGAAACCAGGAAACAGACTCTTCACTATAGAGGACAAACTGATGGTTACCAGAGAGGAGGCGGGGGGGCATTTGTCAGTAACACGCTGTCTTGATTACTGTAGCTTGTAGCATGTTTTTAAATGGAGAAATGCATATATTCCAAGTTTGAGATTGGAAATATTCTGGGTCCTTTGCCTTTCTGTATTAGCTTGGTAGGCCTGTCATAATAAAACACCATAGCCTAGGTGGCTTAAACAACATAACTTAATTTTATCACAATTCTGGAGGCTGGAAGTCCTTCTGAGGCTTCTTTCCTTGGCTTGTAGATGACTGCCTCCTCTGTGTCCTTACATGGTCTTTTCTCTGTGCTCAAACATTACTGATGTTTCTTTTTGTGTCCACATTTCCTATTTATAAAGACATTAATCATATTGGGCTAGGCCTACCCTAATGGCCCCTTTAATTTAATCATCCATTTAAATGTTCTATATTAAAATACAATCACATTCTGAGGCACTGGGAGTCAGGTCTTCAACACATAAATTGTGGGGGGCAATTCAGTCCATAACACATATTAAGTTCAGGAGCAGCCAGTATATATTTTTTTTAATTGGCTAAAATTTTGTGGATAAATGTAGATATGTGTCAAGGCTCCACAATTATCCTTTTTTTTTTTTTTTTTTTTTTCCTATAGCATTGTAGATCTACATGTGTTCTGCTTGTTTGTCTTTCCCTAAACAGTTCCTCTTTGTTTAGGCTAAGCCCAGATTTCCACATTCTTAACTGAAGCTAGAATTACCAAAAAACCCAGGAAGATAGCAGCTATAGATACTCAGATCATATCTCAAAGGTATGGTAATTCTTCCAATCCATAAACATGGGATTTCTTTCTATTTATTTGTGTCTTCTCAAAATTATTTTATCAATGTCTACTAATTTTCATTGTACAAATCTTTCACCATTTTGGTTAAATATATTTCTATGTATTTCATTATTTTGATGCTATTATCAATGAGATTGTTTTCTTATTTTTCTCTGTGGATAGTTCATTGTTAGTGCATAGAAATGCAACCAATTTTAGTGTGTTGATACCACATCTTGGAATTTTACTATATTTATCAGTTCTAAAGGTTTTTTTCATGGATTCTTTAGGCTTTTCTACAAATAAGATTATGCCATGTACAAACAGGTAGTTTTACTTCTTTTACTTCTTTCTTTCCAACTTGGACATTTTTTCTTTCCATTTTCCTACCTGATTGCTCTCTTAGGTTTTTCAGCACTGTGTTGAATAAAAGTGGCAAGAGTTCTCATCCTTGTGTTGTTCCTGATCTTAGAGGAAAATTTTTCAGCTCTTCACTGTTGAGTATCTATGTTGATGCTATCTGTGGGCTGTCGTAAATGGCCTTTATTATTATAAGGTATATTTCATCTATACTTATTTTCTTGAGACTTTTTATCATAAAGCGATACTGAATTTTTTCAAATTCTAGTTCTGCATAATTAAGATGATCATATAATTTTGATCCATCATTCTGTGCATGGAATGTCACATTTATTGATTTGCACATGCTGAATCATCCTTGCATGCCAGAGATAAATCCCATTTGCTAATGTTTTGCGATCTTTTAAAACTGCTATTAAATTTGGTTAGCTAATATTTTGTTGAGAAATTTTGCAGCTATATTTATCAGAAATATTGGCCTGTTACTTTATTTACTTGTTTGGCTTTAGTATCATGGTAATGCTAACTTCCTTAAATGACTTTGGAAGTGTTCTATCCTCTTCAAGATTTGGAAGAATTTGATGTGGGAAACAAAGGCAGAAGGAAAGAGCAGATAAAATTAAATTTCCTTATAACATGCAGCCCATTGGCAAATACTTGAGGCAGGCAGAGCAAAATGTTTCTCCAGGAAGTCCCTACCATCTTAAAGCTTTACTAGAGGGAAAAACAACCCTAGCTTGACAATAGCTAGGCCTCCAGTATCCTGGCAGTCTTCTTTAGCATATGAAAATCTCCTTGGAAACTTCTGGACTTTACCTCCCCCCAACTCCATAGTATATAACCAGTCTCTCCTCACAGTCCCAGGGCAGCTTTTCCTGCCCATGGGTCCTGTCCCCATACTTGAATAAAATCATCTTTTTGCATCAAAGATGTCTTCAAGAATTCTTTCTTGGCCATTGGCTCTGGACTCTGCGAATCCCCATCACCCCAAAACCTCATCAGAATTGGTAAGTATTGGTATTAAATATATTATTTAATGTTTGAAGGAATTCACTAGTGAACCCATCTTCTCCCAAACATTTCTTTGAAAATTTTTGATTACTGTTTCAACTTTCTTGTAATTGGTCTGTTCAGATTTTCTATTTCTTTTGATTCAGTCTTGGTAGTTTGTATATTTCTTGGAATTTACCATTTCTTCTAGGTTCTCCAATTTGTTGGTACATAATTTTTCACAGTAGTCTTTCATGATAATTTTAATTTTTGTGGTATCAGTTGTAATGCCTCCTCTTTCATTTCTGATTTTATTTGTATCTTCTCACTTTCTTAGTTGAGCTAAAAGTTTGTCAGTTTAGTTTATCTTTTAAAATCACCAAACTTAATTTTTTTCATCTTTATAGTCTCTATTTCATTTATTTCTGCTCTGATCTTTGTTATTTCATTTCTTCTGCTAAGGGTATAAACTTAAAACTTGTTTATTTGAGATTTTATTGCTATGAACTTCCATCTGAGAATTGCTTTTGTTGCATCCCATAAATTTTTTTGTGTTGTGCTTTTATTTAAATTTGTCTCAATATAGATTTTGATTTTTACTTTGGTTTCTTCTTTGACCAATTGGTTGTTCTGGAATGTGTTACTTAATTTTCACCTGGTTTTTACTTTCTAGTTTTTCTCCTATCATTGATTCCTGTTTTCATAGCATTATGGTGGGAAAAGATACTTGGTATGATTTTAAATCTTCACACATTTGCTACGGCTTATTTTGTGACCTAAAATATAATCTATCCTGTTTAATATTCCACATGTGTTTGAGATGAATGTGTATTCTGCTGTTGTTGGATGGAACATCTGTATACACCTGTTAGATGCATTAGACCCAAAGTGTAGTTCAAGTCCAATCTTTTCTTGTTGATTTTCTATCTGGATGATCTATCCATTGCTGAAAACAGAGTATTGCAATACCTTACTATTATTGTATTGCCTATTTCTCCTTTCAAATGTGTTAATATTTGCTTTACATATCTAGGTGCTCCAGTGTTAGGCATATATAGATTTATAATTGTTATACCCTCTTGTTGAATTGGCCTCATCATCATTATGTAATAAAAACCCAATTAAACTAGACACAAACATTTTAATGGATATATAGATGGTAAATAAGCACATGAAAGAAACCACAATAAGGTATCATTACAACCCATTAAAAATTACTAAAAATAAAAGACTAATATAAAAAGTATTGGTAAGGATTTAGAGCAACTGGGAATCATTTATTGCTAGTAAGCATCTGAAATGATACATTTTAGAAAACACTGTAAAAGTTTCTTATGTTAGCTGTTGCGACCGGCGCAACAAACACCGAGATCAGGGTCCTGAGGGTAGGGGAATGTAAGAAAAAAAGAGAGAAGAGAAGACAGTTTGGGAACAGGAGGGTCCCCTGGGCTGATGGCCCAGGTGACGACTTTATTGTTGCTGTACACAATCTTTTATATCCAGACTCTTATGGGTCAGGCCATTCTGAGAATAAACAGGTTTCACACAATCGCTGCCAACCAAAACATTTAGTTCTGTGTTTCTTGTGAATGTTCTAAACAGGTCACAACAAGACCTTGTTGATAAGATTGCTAGCAAAACACAATTCCCATGTTTGTTTCTATCTGACTCGGGATAGAAAAAAGGTGTCTGCCAACACCTGCAGACCACAGGCTTCAGGAATTAACTTTCTCAGCCTTGACAAGGTTTTCCTATGCCCTTGAAAGTGGGGGGATGGGAGGGGAACCACCGGGTTGGCTGAGTCAACAGGGAACCGTTGCTGGACCCGGTCTCAGCCTGGCAACGGGCCCGGCCTCCCACAGTTAGCTATATATTAACCTTATGACCCAGCCTTTTCTTTTCTAGATATTTATCCAAGAAAATGTAAACAAATAGCTACACAAAAACTTGTCCATGAATGTTTATAGCAGTTTTTATTTGTAATAGGAAAAATAGTATACAACCTACTGCCCTTTGAATACATGAATGCATAAACAATTGTGAGATATCTATACAATGGAATATTACTCAAACGTAATTAGGAATGAAATATCGATATACATAACATAGATGAATCATTAAATGCTGAATGAAAGAAGTCAGACTAACGAGCATATATACTGTATGTTTGCATTCTCATATAATTTTTGAGAAGGTACACTAATCTATAGTGACAGAAAGCAGTCTACTGAGTGGCCGTCTGAGTATTCAGGGTGCTGGAGATACAAATCGCGTATAAACGGACATAATAAAACTGTTGGAGGTTAAGGGTATGTTCAGTATTTTGATTGTGGTTTCAGGATTGTATTCACATGCCAAAACTCATTGAGTTCTAGATTTAAATGTGTGCAAATTGTACATCAATTACACTTAAATATACGTATAAGAAAAGAAAAACAAAATCATCTCAAAATTTAATGCCATCTTAGCATTTAGGTTTATACATGTTACTTCATTTTTTTGTTGTTGTTTCTCTTTCTTTTATTTTCTTGAGTGTATACATTTAAGATTACACTTTTTATATTCAATATGCATGTTCAATATACATGTTTGTAGTTTTCCAAACATTTCCAAATGTTTATTTATTTATTTGAGAGAGAGAGGGGAGAGAGAGAGAGAGAGAGCAGGAAGGGGCAGAGAGAGAGAGAGAGGGAGACAGAGAATCTCAAGCAGGGGCTTTGATATGGGGCTTGAACTCATGTACCATGAGATCATGACCTCAGCTGAAGTCAGACCTTAACCAACTGAGCCACCCAGGCAACCCTTACTCTTTAGCTATCTTAATGAATTTAATTATGTTATAGGAAAACCAGTTTATGTATTACATGAAATACTACATATTTATGATCTGACATAATGGCATATAATTCATCTCTCCAAGAATCTGTTAATTTTATCATTTCCATATCTTGGAAAAAAAATAAAAGTCATTATAGGTCTAATTGCACTCTGTTCAACAATCCACAGTACCTGCTTCCATATAGCAACTCTTCAGCAACATTCTATTTTTTCCTCTACATTTACTATTAAAAATATATGTGAAAGACAGGGAGAAAATACATATAAATCTCAAACTGCCTTCACATTGGCACCTTTATTCTTCTTGCCTCAATTTTTTAAATATCCTTTGTGTCTTTAACAATGCTTTCCTTTGTCATCCATTGAAAGTCATTGGTAAATTGCTACAGCATATGTCATGGCAGTATTCCACACTCTACTCTCTTACCATTTAGCTTAAACTTTGTTTTCCCCCTTTGCATGTAACATAGTTTAATGAACTGTATAGATGATTCATCAGGTAGTCCAACTGATATTTATTCAGCATGTGGCTTTGGACTACTTACTATATGCTACACATTGTTCTAGGCACAGTGAGAAAAATAGAAATAAAAAAATAAAGATATCCTTGCCCCATATAGCTTACATTCTAATTAAGAAAATATTACTATGATTACTCTATTTTGTGTCCCACAGTAGACACTGCCTCTTAATATTTGAACTACTACTTTTATTACCCCTAAGTCTTATATCTTTTGGCATAATGTTTCTCCCTTCTTCATTTTTCAGAAAATGGTAATAGGTTATTAATTCAATGTTTTAATGATGTCTCTTTCAAAGTGTGATTTTGTTCTCTTTTTGCTTTCATATTTTATTTAATTAAAAAAAAATTTTTTGAGAGCACGCATGTACAGGTTTGTGTCATGGGCAGGGGAGGGGCAGGGGGAGACAGAGACAGAGAGAGAGACAGAATGAGAGAGAGAATACAGAGAGAGAGAGAGACAGAGAGGGGGGGGGGGATTCAAATTCAAGCAGCCTCCACACCCAGCCCTGAGCCCAATGCAGGGCTTGACCTCATGTCTTTGGGATCATAATTTGAGCTGAAATCAAGAGTCAGACTGAGCCACCCAGGCGCCCCTCATATTTCATTTTCTAATCACTCCATCTTATCCACCTTCTACCTTGCTATGTTTCTTCCTTTCTAACTGGAACTTTCTGGCCCTGCCAAAATATAGGCTACCCTTTCTAATATCTGCAGCTTCTCATCTCCCTTTCTCTCCTTTCTGCCTGATGGGTCCTATCCCTGCTATTCTGACAGCTTCTAGCAAGTTCTGTTTATCTAACAGAAAAATGCAACACTTAGATCCCCCTTAAAGAAAGGATTTGCTACTCGAGGAAGGAGTGTGAGTAGCTGACAGCCTTGACCTCTTGGTTGCCTTAAGTTCTGTCTGGGCTTTTGAGCTAACTACATGACCTTTTGGGAGTGCGTCATTTCAATTACTGAACAAGCCACTGGTACAAAGCCCTAAGCTTCCTCTCCTTTAATGAGCAATCTTTGCTCTGGAGCTCCCTGGCTCTGGAGCAACCTTCTGGGTTGGCAGAAACTTTGCCAGGTCCTTATTATGGTCCTAGGTTCCCTTTCCCAATTCACTTCCCCTGTCTTTCACAGCTGTTAGTCCCTGAATAACCTTTTGCTCCTTAACTCTTCCTCAGCATCTGCTTCCTGGAGAGCACAATGGGGACGTTCATTACTACCAAAACAATAATTACCTTCTCAGTTCTCATTCTACCTAATCTCTGAGTAGCATTTAAAGTTTCTAATATTCCACTTAGAAATTCTATTTTATTTTATTAGTAGTCATCATAATATCTTCTAATTCTTATTCACTTTAACCTTTGTTAGTTTCACTTTGAATATAGATTCTTTTCCTCCTAATCCCCAAATCCTTTGTGTTGCCCAGGAGTCTATTTTGGACCTCCTTTTTCTTTCCACTCATTTGTCTTAAATGATCTTAGTCACTCTTTTCCTTCAAGTTCCTTTTTTATGTGTTCATAAATTGGTATATTTCAACTCAAACACTGGGACACCAGACTCCAATTTCCAATGTCTATACCTGGCATTCCACAACTATCTCCAAGTCAACATCTGTAGCTGAATGCATTATCTTCCTATTCAAATTTGCTGCTTTAAAAATTGGTGCCTCTTTCATTCCCAGTGGCTTAGTCCTCTTAACAATGTCATCAATCTCCAGAATAAATTATTAAACGCACTGACATTTCTTCCTAAATATCTCTCTGATCTTTCTACTATATATACTTCTCTTGCCTCTCTAATCCTGAGGATGTAGACGTCTTTGGTCTAAACCACAAAAACTTCCCCTTAGCAAACCTGTTGTTTCTAGTCCTCATCATTTCAAAACCACCACCCCCAAGCCATTACAAGTTCTCATTCTTACACAAAAATCCATCATTGATTTGCCCTAAGATTCTTGGATAATTTTAAATTATGTAATTATTTAAGAACAAAATCCTATAATGCACTGATGTCCATATAAATCATTCACTCATCTGAATATGGCTCACATCTTAAATGTCACAGCCACCTTTAAATTCACTTAGTATCTGTAGAGAAAACAAAATTATCTTAGCCATATTCCCAGAGAATTTTGAATATCCATGTAACAAAGAATTTTTCATTTCTAGCTGTGTACATTTCTAACATGTACATTTCATTTCTTGTATATGTTCAGTTTTCTGTTAGTTTCTGGGGTTCTTGAAAACATGTATCTTGTCATGTATATTTTCACATCTGCCTGGTTCCAGGCTTGTAGTAAGCATGTAAAAAACAATTGTTGTATTAAATTCAAATAATTTGAATGTCTGTAAATTATACCCGTTAAAAATGAGCAGTCAATACCAACATTGGAAATACAGTAACGAATTTAAACAATAGAGGCAATTTCCCCTTTTGGTTACCTGACTGAACAACAAAGACTTTTAGTAGAACCATTTACAAGCTTTTAATTCTTACCATGCCTTAAGTGGCATATATGTATATTAGACTTCAAAAATTTGATCATGTTGTAGACAATCAGGAAGAAATTTTAAGAGCACCATAATTAATCCCGATGTTAATTCCATCAATTTTCATATGATTTGGCAAAAAAGATAAAAATACTAATTTTGAGGTATATAGAAATATTCAAATAAATGAATATGGCATACAACATGTATCACAACAAGACTAAATGATTAGGCTATAAACACTTTAGTAAAATACTCAGAATTGCTATTTTGAAGATAAATTTCTTCTGTTATCATTTGTTAATTGTAAGAATATTTTCTTGATAGGCACTAAAATTAGGTTTAGGAAAAGCATGAACATAGAATATATATTGTTAAAGTCTAGCCTTCTCCATTTAAAAATTTTTCTTTTAAAATCTGAGAAAACACAATCATTTAATTTTGTGGATAAATATTGCATGCAAGGATGTGATTGAAAGGGCGGGCCTACACTGGCTGACTCCATCTTGTTCTGTGTCCTTCACCTTGACCACACCTCCTCCCCTTGAGCAACCCCCTCCCCCACCTGCCTAACCGAACTGGGACCCTCGGACCCTTCCCCAGCCAATCGGCTGACGCCATAGCCATTACCTCACCAACTGCCCCTAGGCCCCAATAAAACCTTTGTGCTTTTGAAACTCGCTCTCTCTCTGGTATCTCACCGCTGCGTCGGTGCAGGTAGGGGATTGAGCTCGAGCTAGCTCGAATAAAGGCTCTTTTGCTTTTACATCGGACTCGGCTCCCTGGCGGTATTTGGGGAACATGAATTCTGGGCATAACAGTGATCAGAAGTATCCCATGAAAGGACAACTCAAGAATTGGTTGGTGAAAATGTCCTTGTAAAATCGAAATTATGCAGGTCATCAACTTGCATATTAAGACAAAAAATTAAAGTTCTGTCAATGTCATACTGATGGGGAAAAAAGTTTACATTTAACCTTTTACTAGTTACATATTTTCCTAAGGACTCAAGTTCTACACCATGGAATAAATAATGGAAAAATAAAGTAATTCTTACAGGATCATTTAATAGTTGTACATTGTTTTTTGTTTTTATTTTTGGTCTGATACTTAAATTGCTAACTCATGTCAAGGGATTAAAACACATATGTACACTCATTTCATATTTAACTTTTTATTTAGTTTCCTTAAACAAAGAGTTTTCTAAGAAACAAATTAAGGATAGAAAAATCGATTTAGATTATATTTTTTACATTTTTTTACGTGCGTGCACGTGTGTATATTTGTTTCTACCTAAGACTTAAATAGAACTCTGGCAGTAGCCACGGTTGAAACAGGCAACCGTCTGCTACTAACCATATTGTGAATTTCCATTTTTTTCTTCACTACAGTAATTCAGCCATTGTGCCAGAAAACGATCACGTAGACTATTGACACAGCCAAGCACTTCACCAGTAGACGGTCCATTTCCAGAGGAGAAAACTTTACTTTATGACTCTTACGTAATCCCTAAATGAGTTTCAAATGTCCGCGTTTGGAAAATAAAGCCCAAACCCAAGCCCACGTGGGCACCGGTCAGGTTGCCATGTGCCTCCACAGCACAGAGGGCGGTGGGTGGGCGCCGGGACTGTGGCTGTGCTTGCGGGTCAGCAGAAGGGGCGGGGCGGGCTGATCAGCCGCGTGCCCCTCCCCCCATCGCCCCGTCACCCCATCGCCCCGTCACCCCACCGCCCCGCCGCCCGCGCCGCCCCTACTCCCTGCAGGCCCGGAGCTCAGGGCCAAGCGCGCGAGCGGCCGCCATTCCGCAGCCAACCGCCATCACCGTGTCAAGGCCGGCAGGACGCGCAGTGCTGCCTGTCCTGCTGATCCTCTCAGGCCTGGGCCGGCTGACCTCCGCCGGCCATCGTGAGTGTAGGACCTGCTCCGTAGAGGGTCACCTGTCACAGAGCCTGTGGGCGTGGCGGGCTCCAGAAGCTTGCTCCAGAACCCTGTGCCCGGCTGGGGGGAGCCCTGCATCCCGTCAGAGCCCGCCTAGAGTCAGGGTCCTGCGGGGCCTGCTGCTGGGAGGGCTCAGAACAGGACTGGGACAGTTGTCCTCACGTGCCTGACCCTGCACTTGGAGGAGGGGGCGAGCAGCTTCTGGGAGGTGGGGTCCCCAGAGCAGCTCTTCTTCACCTATTGGGGCGGAGGTCAGCAAATCCCAAAGTGTCTCTGGAAGGTGGTAGGGTCACGTCCCATTTCTAGGTAGCCTCTTCTGGAATGCACAAAGTCTGATTCCGTGGTGGGAGCATGCCTGCGTGTGTGTGTGTGTGTGTGTGTGTGTGTGTGTGTGTGTATGAGTTCGTGGAAGTTCAAAGAGTGATGTGAAGTGGCAGGACCAGTGAAGAATAAGGATGCTGGCAGGCACTGGGGAATGCTTACAGGCGTTTTCCTTACTGCAGATCCTGAAACATCACTTCTACAAATTACAGTGCCACGGAAGATAGAGACAAACACCGATGGTGAAGTTTCAGAAACGCATGTAATTAAGAAATCACTTCTTTTTTGAGTGCTTTATTTTTACTGGACTACGTGACCCAAATCAGCCCATGCATATATTCCTTTGAAATTTTGTGTTCTAATTGCTGTGTTAAAGTGTCATTTTGTCTGAATGAAAGCAGGTGTCTTGATTTTTCTTCATTTCCCAATGAACATTATGAAATATTTTTAAAACACAGACTCAGAAAAAAGTGCCCCAAATCCTTATCACACAAAATGTTATATACAGTCTACTGGACTTTTTGTCTAGAAAATATGGACATTTAAATATTCTGTATAAGTGAGGTCATGATAAAATTTATCTTGTCATTTTAAAATGACAATATATAAAGAATGCCTATATTTGCTCATATATACATATATAAATCTTTGTTAAAATGTAAGTACTGTTATTTTTCATATGATTACAATAAAGCATGTACATTGTCAAATCTAGGTAGCACAGAATGTTTTTTCAATGGTAAAGCTCTTTTAATATTAGCATGATTTTTATGAATAATTCATTAAGTATAATTTCTGACATTTGTGTAACATATATATTATTTGTGCCCATTATTTTTTCTTATTTATATTTTAAGTATTTAAATTCCAGGTAGTTAACATACAGTGTAATATTAGCTTCAGGTGTAAATTTAGTGATACAACACTCACATCCAACACCTGGTACTCCTACAAGTGCACTCCTTAGTCTCCATCACCGATTTACCCATCTCTCCCCTCCTCCCCCTCTGATAACCATCAGTGTGTTCTCTATAGTTAAGAGTCTGTTTCTTGGTTTTGCCCTTTTTTCTCTTTTTTCCTCCCAGTTTGCTCTTTTGTTTTTTTCTTAAATTCCACATGAGTGAAATCATGTGGCATTTGTCTTTCTCTGACTGACCTGCTTAGCTTAATACTCTCTAGCTCCATCCATGTCCTTGCAAATGGCAAGATTTCATTCTTTTTTATGGCTGAGTAATATTCCAGTGTGTGTGTGTGTGTGTGTGTGTGTGTGTGTGTGTGTGTGTCTGTATCACCTTAATGCATTCATCATCAATGGACACTGGGGTGTTTCCATAATTTGACTATTGTAGACAATGTTGTTATAAACATTGGGGTACTTGTATCTCTTTGAAATCGTATTTTTGCATTCTTTGGGTAAATAACTAGTGGTACATTTCCTGGGTCATAGGGTAGTTCTAGTTTTAACTATTTGAGGAAACTCCATACTGTTTTACCACAGTGGCTGTACTAGTTTTCATTCCTACTAACAGTGTAAGAGGGTTCCTCTTTGTCCACATCCTGGCCAACATATGTTGTTTCTTTAGCCATTTAGCCGTTCTGACAGGTGTGAGGTGCTATTTCATTGTAGTTTTGATTTACATTTCCCTGATGATGAATGATGTTGAGCATCTTTTCATGTGTCTGTTAGCCATCTGGATGTCTTCTTTGGAGAAATGTTTATTTGTGTCTTCTACCCATTTTTAAATTGAATTGTTTGCTTTTTTGGTGTTGGGTTTAAGTTCTTGTTATGTTTTGGTTACTAACCCATTATCAGATATGTCGTTTGCAATATCTTCTCTCATTCTGTATGTTGCCTTTTAGTTTTGTTGGTCTTCCTCATTGTGCAGAAGCTTTTAATTTTGATGAATTTAATTTTGTTTTCCTTGCCTCAGAAGATATATCTAGAAAGAACTTAGTCAAAGTTGAAAAAATTACTGTGCTCTCCTCTGGGATCTTTATGGTTTCAGGTCTCACATTTAGATCTTTAACACATTTTGAAATTATATTTGTGTATGGTGTAAGAAAGTGGTCCAGTTTTGTTCTTTTGCATATTGCCATCCAGGTTTCTCAACATCATTGAAGAGACTTTTTCCCATTGGATATTCTTTCCTATTTTGTTGAATAAATTGGCCATATAATTGTGGGTTTATTTCTGGGTTTTCTATTCTGTTCCATCGATTACGTGTCTATTTTTGTGTCAGTACCATACTGTTTTGATCACTCTAATTTTGTAATATAACTTGAAGCCTGGAATTGTGATGCCTCCAGCTTTGCTTTTCTTTTTCAAGGTTGCTTTGGCTATTCGTGTTTTTTGTGGTCCATACAAATTTTAGGAATGTTCATTCTATATCTGTGAAAAATGTGATTGGTGTTTTGATAGAGATTACGTTGAATGTGTATATTGCTTTGGGTAGTATAGACTATATTTTATATTTGTTCTTCTAATCCATGAGTATGAAATATCTTTTCATTTCTTTGTGATGTTTTCAGTTTCTTTCATCAGTGTTTTATAATTTTCAGGGTACCGGATTTTCACCTCTTCAGTTAGGTTTATTCCCAGTGTCTTATTGTTTTGGGTGCTAAATTTCATTTAAATTAATGGGATGGATTCTTAATTTCTCTTTCTGCTGCTTCATTATTGGTATATAGAAATGCAACTGGTTTCTGTACATTGATTTTGTATCTTGTGACTTTACTGAATTCATGTATGTGTCAGTTCTAGCAGTTTTTTGGTGGCATCTTGTAGGTTTTTCTATCTAGATAATCATGCCATCTGCAAATAATGAAACATTTAGTTCTTCCTTGCCAATCTGGATGCCTCCTATTACTTTTTGTTGTGTGATTGCTGAGGCTGGGACTTCTAGTACTATGTTAAATAACAGTGGTGAGGGTGACATCTCTGTCTTGTTCCTTACCATAGAGGAAAAGCTCTGAGTTTTTCCCCTTTGAGGATGATAATTAGCTGTGGGTTTGTCATATATGACCTTTATGATGTTGAGGTATGTTCCCTTTAAGTCTACTTTGTTGAGGGTTGTTATCATGAATACATATTGTACTTTGTTGTATGCTTTTTCTGTATCTATTGAAATGATCATATGGTTCTTTTATTAATGTGGCATTTTATTAATCATGTTGACTGATTTGTGAACATTGTACCATCCTTACAGCCCAGAAATAAATCCCACGTGATTTTGGTGAATGATTAATGTTTTGTTGGATTTGGTTTGCTAGAATTTTATTGAGCATTTTTACATCCATGTTCATCAGAGATATTGGCCTATAATTCTCTTTTTAAGTTGAGTCTTTATCTGGTTTTGGTATCTGATTTTGGTATGAGCCAGGGTAATGCTGGCTCATAGAATGAATTTGGAAGTTTTTCTTTCTTCTCCATGTTTTGGAATAGTTTGAGAAGAATAGGTATTAACTCTTTTTAAATGTTTGGTATGATCTGCCTGTGAAGCCATCTGGTTTTTTGTTGGGAGTGTTTTGTTTACTAATTCAATCTCTTTGCTTGTTATTGGTCTGTTAAAGTTTTCTGTCTCTTCCTGTTTCAGTTTTGGTAGTTTAGATGTTTCTAGGAATTTATCCATTTCTTCCAGATTGTCCCAATTTGTTGACATACAAATTTTCATAGTACTCTTATAATTGTTTGTATTTCTGTGGTGTTGGTTATTATTTTTATAATCTCATTTCTATTTTTATTTACTTGGTTCTTTTCTCTTTTCTTTTGATAAGCCTGACTAGAAGTTTATCAATTTTAAAGAACCAGCTCTTGTTTTCATTGACCTATTGTTTTTTGTTTTTGTTTTTTTTTTAATTTCTGTATCATTTATTTCTGCTCTAATCTTTATTATTTCCCTCCTGCTGGCTTTAGGCTTCATTTGCTATTCTTTTTCTAGCTCCATTAAGTGTAAGGTTAAGTTGTTTATTTGAGATTTTTCTTGCTTCCTGATGTAGGCCTGTATTGTCATGTACTTCCCTCCTAGGACCACTCTTGCTGCTCCTAAAGGTTTTGGATCATTGTATTTTCATTTTCATTTGTTTCCGTGTTTTTTTTTTTTTTAATTTCTTCTTTGCTTTTCTGGTTGACTGATTCATTGTTTAGTAGCATATTCTTTAACTTCCATGTATTTGTGCTCTTTCCACATTTTTCTTGTGGTTTACTTCTGGTCATAGTGTTGTGGTTAGAAAAGGCACATGATATGGTTTGAGGATTTTTGTATTCAGGCCTGATTTGTACCTAATATGAGATCTGTTCTGGAGAATGTTACATGTGTATTTGAAAAGAATGTATATTCTGCTGTTTTAGGGAGTGTTCTGAATATATCTCTTCAGTCCCTCTCACCCAATGTGTCATTCAAAGCCATTATTTCCTTGTTGATTTTCTATTTAGTTGATTTTCCCATTGATGTAAGTGTGGTGTTAAAAGTGTTCTACTATTACTGCATTATTATCAATTAGTTCCTCTACGTTTCTTATTGTTTTATGTATTTGGATGCCTTCATGTTGAGTGCATAAATATTTGCAATTGTTATATCTTCTTGTTGGATTGTTTCCTTTATGATGATATAGTACCCTTCATTGTCTCTTGTTACATTCTTTCTTTTAAAATCTAGTTTATCTAAGTAATGCTACTCCAGCTTTTTTTTTTACATCCATTTGGGTGATAAATATTTCTCCACCCCCTTACTTTTCTTCTGCAGGTGTCTTTAGTCCTAATATTAGTCTCTTGAAAGCACCATATACATGGGTCTTGTTTTATTTTCCATTCTGACACCTATGTCTTCTGATTGCAGCAGTTAGTCCACTTGCATTCAGAGTAATTATTGATAGATATATATTTATTGCCATTTTATTACTTGTTTTGTGTTGTTTCTGGTGATTTCTCTGATCCTTGTCTTTGTCCCTTTTTGTCTCTCCTTTACACTCACAGAGTATCCTTTAATATTTCTGGCAGGGCTGGTTTAGTGGTCATGAATTCCTTGGGGTTTTGTTTGTCTGGGAAACTCTTCATCTTTCCTTCTATTCTGAATGATAGCCTTGCTGGATAAAGTATTCTTGGCTGCAGATTTTTCCCATTTGGCACTTTGAATATATCATGCCACTCCCTTTAGGCTTGCCAAGGCTTTCTGTGGAGAGATCTCTAGCTAGCTTTATGGGTCTTCCCTTTTAAAATAAGGACTTATTTTGTCTTTCTACTTTTAATATTTTTTCTTTATCCCTATGTTTTGCAAATCTATGGTATGTCTTGGTGTTGGCTTGCTTTTGTTGATTTTGCTGGAAGTTATCTGTGCTTCCTGGATCTGAATATCTGTTTCCTTCCCCAGATTAGGGATGTTTTCAGTTATTATTTCTTCAAATAAATTTTCTTCCCCCCTTTCTCTTCTTCTGGGACTCATAGATAGCACAGAGAATTGTTGAGAAGGTGAATGAATGTCTATCTCAGTTTCTAAAGATAGTAAATTTGAACTGAATTAGTTTTTAGATATATGCACACTCATATTTTTAATTTTTGTAATTATTTATAGGTTTGGTATAAGTCTGCAATCTTGATATTTGGTTTTCTTTTTTCTTTCCCAAATACATTTTTTGACTCAGGTAGAAATACAATATCTGCTTATAGATTATATTTATAATCATGAAGTTATTTGAATTAATAATTTAAATAAATTGCCAGAAAATCTTACTAGTCAAATGGTTTTAAGTTTTTGGACAATATTCAAGGAAAGATGATGTGCCTTTTTCAGAGACTAGAACACGAGAAGAACATAAGTTAATTCTTCAGATCACTTAATAATGCTTTAAAATATTAATGTACCTTTGATAGAGATCAAATAAAGTATCAGAAAAGGAAATGACAGGTTCTTAAATCACTTAACTAAAATATTTAAAAAGTAAAAGTAGCAAATAATTGTAGAACTTTATGACCAAGTAGATTTTCTCTCTGTTGAAGGATGTGTGAATACTAGAAAACTTTATTAAATTAACCTACCACACTAACATACTTCAAATATCAGTGAATGTATCCAAAAGAACATCTCAGATAATTATTCCACATTCACACATACATATTCACCAAATACACATATAATACTCCTCTTTGGAATAGAATAGCCTCAATGTGCTTAAATGGATCCAGGGAACAAGGACAGCACCAACCAAAGCCATCTGTAACTAAATCATCCTTAATGTTTTACACATTACAGCATTCCATTTTAGGATCAGACTAACACAGGAGTGTCTATTATTTCCATTTTATTCAGTAATTTAAAATATAAAAAATTAAGAAAATAAAAATTAAAAAAGTAGGGTTTAAATGGTAAGACAGAGAGACCAGCTATTACATAGACCATATTTTTGCTTCGAGTACCTTGGATATATGGTGATGTCATTACCTATCTAAAATCCAGAATGTAGAAGGCAAATTATACAGATTTATTCTCAACAATAGAAAGAGGAGAGCTACTAAAGAAGTAGTACTTAAATCAATTTGTTTTCCATTTAGTTTGCATCTAGACAATTACCGTTAACAATGCCTATTGTGAAATAAATTATTTGAGAGGCATCTTTATGTTAGTACATCTCTGAAAATTGAAACTTGATTTTATCCTCAGAATGCATCTTTAAATTTTAAATGATTATGAAACATTTTTTAAAAAACATTTTTAAAAACCTGAAATATCATAAGTAAGCTGGTGTGACTATAATAATATCAGATAAAGAAGTATTTCTAGAGATAAAAGTTACCTTAATAATAACGTGATTGATTTATCCTGAAGATACCACCATACTAAATGTGTTTGTACCTAACAACAGAGCTCCTAAGACAAAAAACTAAGGCAGAAAAATGAGAAAGAAACATCACAAAATTTGGGGGAGATTTCAACACACCTATTTCAAGAGCTGTAGGGTTACAAAAGACTGAACACTATACAAGCTTTAAAATGACTTATGCAGAAAACTGCAACCAGTGACAAAATTCATGTTTTTGCAAATGTGGGAAAATTTCTGGCATTAACTGTATGTTATGCCATGAAGAACGTGTTATGTTTTATGATTATGTCACAGATTGTATTCTTTGGGATGCAGTCTTTGAGAAAATTCCTGTGAAGGCAGTTTATTAGGGTATGCTCTTTTGATGAGCCTCTGTGGACAGGACGGGAGGAAGCAGGAATGGGGAGACAGAGACTCAACTGAGTCTCAGCAAAGTGCGAAGCTGGCATGGTCTATCAAGATCTGGAGTTGGGCTTCTCATTAACTTGGAAATTGTGACTTGGTGTGACTTTTTAGCTGAGGCAATTTCCCAAAGAGAACAGGGAGAAGTCTGTGGGTAGCACTTCTGATAGCTTAGGGATGCTTCCTTTATTCTGAAAAGAGGACCTGTGTTGTATTCTTTCCCTCTTCTTTTCAGCTTCATTATTTTCCATAATTTTATCTTCTGTATGATTCATTCCTCTGCTTCTTCCATCCTTGTGGTCATTACATCCAGTTGGTTTTGCATCTCAGTTATTGCATTTTTCATTTTGGCCTGACTAGTTTTTAGGTCTTTTATCTCTGTGGTAAGGGACTCCCTGGTGTCTTCTCTGCTTTTCTCAAGCTCAGTGAGTATCTTTATGATTGTTGCTTTAAATTCTGGATCAGGCATATTGTTTATATCTGTTTTGATTAGATCCCTGGGTATGACCTTTTGTTGTTTCCTTTTGGGATGAAATCCTTCATCTTGGCATTTTGTCTAGGTCTTTGTCTTCTTCTGTGTGTTAGGATTTCTGTTATGTTTCTTGCTCCTAAGAGTAATGGCTTTATGAAGAAGAAGTTATATATTGTTCAGGGCCTGGCACTTCAGGAAGTGTCTCTGGTGTATGCTGTATCCACTCTGCTGCTGTGTTTTGGCTGCTCTTTCCCTCACGTTAGTCCTTGGTAGACCTTCTCCTTGCCTACAGTGGGGAGTGTTTGGACCTTGGCCAGAATGTGGCAAGTTTTAACTAGGTGTGCTCTGGTCTGCTTATTGAAAGAGACCTGATACTATTTCCAAGAGCTGAAGCTTTGCATAACTCTGTGGTCAGTAGACATAGTGCATGCAGGGGTTTGGTGCTGGTATTCTGGGGGAAAGGCTCACTGCTCTTGGTCTCAGGCACAGTTGCCTGAGAAAAGCAGCATCTGTAGGGGGTTGGGGTGTAAGTGGTTTAGGCTGCCAGTGTTGGCATTGTACTGCTTACTTAAGTTTATGCAGAGGAGTGGGAGAGAATAATGGCTCTAGCCAGCTCCATCATCCCCGGAGAGGTTGAGTTTGTACCTGCTGCTGTCTGGAAAGCCCTCCCAGAAGGGTGAACAATCTCCCTTTGTGTGTCCCAGGCATCCCTCAGATTGCTGTCTTGACCCTGTTTGTGTCTGGGCCACCTGCCCCACCAGCAGCGTGGGGCACTTTGGGCTCTATCCCAGTCAGGCAGCTGAGTTTTAAAACTCCAAACTTTAGGGACCTGGCCTGGTGTGCACCTGTGCTGGTCCTTTGGTGGGGGAGTCTCGCTGCTTTTGTACTGATGCAGGTTTGTCCCGGAAGGGCAGTCCCATCAAAGTGCAGGGGTGTGGAGTTTGGAGTAAAGCACAGCAAAGAGCAGGTGTCCAGGTTAGCTGCCGTCAGCAGGTGTCCCCACACCTATGCTGAGGGGCAGGGGAGGTCAATGGCACTCACCAGCTCTTTTGTCCCCAGAGAGGCAATGCCACCTGTCCCCGATGTGGTCCAAGAGGGTGAAATTGTCTCTCTCAGTGCATCCTAGGGAGATCCTCAGATTGTCTCAGCCCGGGCTATCTTCCCTCTTTCTCCACAGGAGCAAACTCTAAAACTCCAGTCTTTGAGCCTTGCTGGTTGTAAAAACTCAGGAAAATACCCGTCTCATTTTTCCAGTCATTGGCTTTGGGAGAATTGTTTTCCTTGTATGATCCCCTATGTGCTCCTCTCTCTGTCTTTCTCTCTCTCTCCTCTCTCTGTAACCAGGTCTCCCTCCCCTCTGTAGCACCTGCAATCCATTTTCCTGGAAACCAGGTCTCTGCATCTCCTACCTTCCACAATGTGGTCTCTTCTCTCTCTCTAGTTGTGCGTTTTGGTCTGTCAGTTTTCAGATGGATATCTTGGGTAGTCAGAATGATTTGATACTTATCTGTGTTCAAATGATAAGGCAAGCTTTGGGTCTTCCTACTACTCTGCCATCTTAGCTCCCCACAACCTGTGTTATATTCTTTAATTTTTAATTTATTTGGGCTAGAAATTGCAAAGTAGAAAGAAGATAATTAAGGGGTGCCTGGATGGCTCAGTTGGTTAGGCATCCGACTTCAGCTCAGGTCATGATCTCACAATTTGTGGGTTCAAGCCCTGTGTCAGGCTTTGTGCCTGACTTCATATTCTGTGTCTCCTTCTAGCTCTCTGCCCCTCCCCCTCTTGTGCTCTTTCGGTCTCAAAAATAAGTAAACATTTAAAAAAAAGATGAATTCAAGTGTCTTCAAAGATTACCCAACATTCCTAAATGTACCCATTTCAAATTAAAATTTCATATGACAATAAATGCTAATGACCAATGCTCTTAGTTTTAAAATATATTTACCCTCCTTAATTTTAGTGAAATTTAATTATTATTCGTTCTGTCATACATGATGAGATTGAAGAAAGATAGCAACATACATGTATATATAATTTTGAGACGTGTGTGATACCATCTATGTTTGTACGAAAGAGTACTTACATTTAAAAAAATTATGGCTTCTGACTTAAGAATTTTAAATTTCTATTAATTACTTTCTCTCTGAATACTTTGCTGTAGGTCATGTATGCCATCAAAATTGACAGGAAAACATATACTCTCCATCTTGAAATACAGTAAGTGGCCATTCTTCTTTTCATATACTTTTCAGTTTCTTCAAGTTTTACAATCACTACCCTAAATTGAGCCTAAACAAGATCATGACTATTATATTTAACATGTTACATCTTTGTGATTCAAGTCAGATTAGAATTTCAAGTCTTCATCTTGAGATTTTAAATTTAATTTTGGAGCCAAATTCTGATTTAATGATGTAAATATTAATGTGTAATTAGGTAAATTAAAATTACTCTATGTAACTCCTTGAAATATAACCACAATAGCAATAATTAAAGGAATAACTGTATTTGTCCCTGTTTAATTTTGTTCGCCTTCATGTCATTTTATATATTTATGTGATTTTAAGCATTTAACTAAATATTATGCCATAATTTTTTTCTTATCTTGGTGTAATATATAATTTAATCTCTTAAATTTTCTGTTTCCCACTTTTGCTCTTTGAGGAAACCAGTATTAATAATCTTATGTGTATCTTTCCACAATTTTCTATTCTTTTTAAAAAATGTTTATTACTAGGGTGCCTGGGTGGTTCAGTCAGTTAAGTGTCTGACTCCGGCTCAGGTCACGATCTCACGGTCTGTGAGTTCGAGCCCCGCGTCGGGCTCTGTGCTGCCAGCTCAGAGCCTGGAGCCTGCTTCAGATTCTGTGTCTCCCTCTCTCTCTGCCCCTCCCCCACTCACACTATGTCTCTCTCAAAAATTAATAAACATTTAAAAAATTTTAAAAATGTTTATTATTTTTGAGCAGGGTGTAGTGGCAAAGAGAGGGACCTGAAGCAGACTCTGTGCTGATAGTAGAGAGCCTGTTGCAGGCCTTAAACTCTTGAACTGTGAGATCATGATCCACGGCATCTAAGTCAGATGCTTATCCAACTGAGCCACCCAGGTGCCCTTCTACCATTTTCTATCTAAATTTCATCTTTCCCTTAAATAAAAATATAGAAACCTATTTTTTTTAAGTTTGTTTTTACACAGTTGGAAATAGTTTTGCTGCTAGCAGGTCTTATTTAATAATGTTCATTTTCTGGCTCTATGTATATATTTTAACTCATTCTTTAATAGATAGCATTCTGTAGTATGTAATATTGACACATAAGTTATTTCAAGGAATTATCACTTAAGAGTACTGCAGTAAACATCCTTGTATGTAAATTCTTATGTAATAGAGGTTTTCTTTTGTAGGGTTGGTATTAAGAAATGGGTTTCTGTAACAAGAAGTATGAGTAATAGTAATAATAGTGACAACAACAACAACAAAAGTAACAGACATTTAAGGAGCACATGCCATTTGCCAGGTGTATTTCTAAGCAATTTGCATGTAGTAACTAATTTAATTTTCACAACAACCTTCTTTATTACTCACATTTTATATTAAGATTTTGAGAGAGATTTTCAGTTTCTGGAAAGAAAGTAGCAGTTTAGATTTTCAAAAGCATGCAATATGTGCTAAAATATTATATCACATCTTCGTGTCAATTTGTATTTCCCTAAACATCTTCTCTAAACAGTTATCAGCTATTTGTAGTTTCTTATTTCCAGTTGAATATTTATTTTTCAGAGCAGTTTTAGGTTCACAGCAAAATTGAGTAGATGGTACAGAGAGTATCTGTATACCCTGTGCCTCCCACCCCCCCACACATGTATAGCCTCCCCATTATCAACATGCCCCACCAGAGTGATACATTCATTATATTTGATGACTCCACATTGACACATCATTATCACCCAAAGTCCATAGTTTATATTTGTCTTAATTTTTCTATATTGACTTTTTTCTTTTGATTAAAAATTAAAAAAGGAAAATTCTTAGAATAATATGTATCACTATGAATGACACACATGCAAGCATTTTATTTATGTATTTTTCTAAAAAGCATATGTGGCAAATAATAGTGAAATCTATTATTCCCATGCCTAGATATATTCAGTTCTTTCACTCCCCAGTGCTAATCATAGTTATGATACTGATATATATTCTTCTGCCATAATTTTATCATTCATCTGTATGCCTAGAGATTAAGAATCACCATGTTTTGACTATTACTTTATTTATTTATTTTTTTTTTAATTTTATTTTTCAACGTTTTTTATTTATTTTTTGGGACAGAGAGAGACAGAGCATGAACGGGGGAAGGGCAGAGAGAGAGGGAGACACAGAATTGGAAACAGGCTCCAGGCTCCGAGCCATCAGCCCAGAGCCTGACGCGGGGCTCGAACTCACGGACCGCGAGATCGTGACCTGGCTGAAGTCGGACGCTTAACCGACTGCGCCACCCAGGCGCCCCTTGACTATTACTTTAAATAGACACAAATGACACAGTACTCTTCTATATAATTTATTTATCTTAATATGGTAGACCAATAAAGTGACCCCAATTCTTTACCTTTCCCTGTATCTTCACTCTTTGCCATATAACTTTGAGTTTCTGTCATCAAGAGGTAGAATATATACATCTACCTCAGCCTCCCCACTCCCAGCCCTTGGATATGAGTTTACTTATGCAAGGCCAATTTCATGGGTATGTGGTCCCCCAGGACACTATGGTTAGACATGCCCTGTACATGGTTTCATTCTCTGCTGTTGCTGCCCTGAGATTCTTAATACTTTTGAACAAGAGACCTCATATTTTCATTTCACCAGGGCCCTGCAAATCATGTAGCCCATTCTGTGGCTATGTGACTGACTTTGGCCAAAAAGATGTTTAGCTGACTTGATTCAAACAGAGGTTTGAAAAAGCTCCCCTGCGTTCCTGCTCTCCATCTTGTTTGTCTGCCATCCCCATGAAAATATGCTGGGGCCAACTTTCTGGGCGATGGAGACAGGTGGGGCACAGCCAAGGTGCCCTAATCATCTCTAGATCAGCCAACATTCAGCTGAATCCCAGACCATTGAGCAAGCCTGGCCGCCATTAGCAGAACTGCTAAGGCTACTCGTACTTGACCCAGAAGTGTGAGCAATAGATACTTATTATGTTATTATGTGTAGTTCTGGTTTTGAGGCTGTGCTTTTTGTGCAACATTTTGCATAACATTTTTATTTGAGAGTCATTTATACAGATTTGTGCAGAATGAGTTAATTGATTGTAAATACATATGTAATATATATAAATCAAATAAATATATCTCATTTATTATTTATTCAGCCATTCGTTCTCTTTATTGACTAGGCCTCTAATTCTGTTCTCAGCAGACAAAGTATCTTTGACACATTTATTGAATTATTTATTTTTAACTGTCATTATTTTAGTTTGACTGTCTTTTTTTTTCTCTGAAATGGTCTCCTTTGAAAGTTTATTAACTTTTTAACTTGTTAAATTTTCTTGAAATAATGATTATTTTCTGTAATCAATTTCTTCAACTTCCTTAGGAACTTGCTTTTAAGTTTTGCCTTCTTCCCTTTTGTTGTTAATTTTCCTTACATTGGATATTGTTTTCCCTTGAATGATCATTTGTATTTCTGTTACTTCACTAAGGCAGACTTTTTTATTGTTTTGTGTAGAAGCAAAAGTATACATTTTTACTAAGGATGAATAAACTTGTAAACTAAACTGTTATCCTTTTAATTGTGCTTGTCAGAAACCTGTTGAAATTCCTTTTCCTGGGAAATGATTCTGGATTTCCATTTCCACCACCTCCATTTACATGCTTAGTTACTAAAATGTGGCTCTGCTTTTTTGCCACATGTTCTAGGTACTTGCATCTAAACCAACCCAGGCGACTTGGCGTGTCCTTGAATATATGTACAATATGAGCTGATGAATACCAGTCTTTTTTTCTGGGAAGCTCTGTGGTTTTGTTATTTGAATTGAGGAAAAGGGAAAGCTGTCAGGAATGAGAGATGATAAAGCAGGTCTGGAAAGAGAAGTGGTGAAAGCAAACACTCTGTGAATGTTCTAGTCCTTCCTTGATTCTGGTCTTGAACTGCCCTTTGATATTTGGATCCTTGAGAAACCCTGGCAATAAATAATGGTGTCAGATTGTTCCATAAGAATCACTATCTTCTATGTAAGAAGATTAAACTTCAGTACCATTTATATGAGGTTTATCTATAGAGATCATTCAGCTTACAGAATTTGAGCAAAACACTGGTCTTCCACTTCTAAGCAAAGTCTTTAAGAACTATTGTGTGCCTCTACACTTCCTTTTCTCTTTCTGCTACAAGAAGCATGTTCCAGGGGTAAGAGGTATGTCTTTACCCAGGTTCTAGAATGAAAGTAGTGTGGAATTGACTCTGTAATAAACTTGTAAAGAACAATCATTGTTTTAAGGCATTGAGAATTCTGGGATTGTTTTTACCAAAGCATAATTTCATGGAAACTGACAGGAAAAGCATATATTTTTTTATTACCAATCCATGGCTGTTTGTTAGCAAATACTAACATATTTATGACATGAGTTTTATTGGTCATTGAACGTAAAAGAAATCTTTGCCATGGGAATCTGGAAGTCCTAGTTTCTACTCTACATAAATCTATGTCATTATGGTGTCCCTACTGATATTATTATACTGCTTATTATTTTTTCTTATATACACAATATACTGTCAGCAAACTAGATAATCAACAGATGAGTCCATTTAATTTTTGGATATTTGAGCTTGTAAAATTGAAAGTAAATTGCTTAATATCAGGATTCTATTTTTGTTAATGTTACTATTACAATGAAATGTTATTACTTTGGTTGAATTAGGTCATTTTTAGACCCTCATTTCCTGGTGTATGCATACAACAAATCAGGAGTATTGTATCCAGATTCTTCATTTACAAAGGTAAGTTTTGCTTTCTGCTGTGTATATTTGCAGTTTTTTATATAGCTAAGGTGCCATTGGTGGGAAGAAAAAGGATGCTTTCTACCTCACAGAATTATTGGGCAAACAGATCAGAAACCCAAATATAATGTAACAATTACTATGAAGGCAGATTAAATAGAACAACTACTTTTCAGATATGGAATTTAGGAATCCCTTACCCAAAAAGGTTGTTTAAACTATCAGAGGTCTGAGAAAGAAAGTGGGTTACGGAGCAAAGAATAAGAAACCCCAAAACACAGATCATTTTAATTGAGATTTCATAGGACATGAGCAGTGGAAGAAGTGGTGGGAATTACTTTGTGGAAACACCTTATAGAAAGGGATAGTGAGGATGCAAAAGCATATTGGTTACAGAATCTGAATAGGTTCACATGTGAGACATGAGTTTGTGTTGTTCCCAAAATGCAGATAGGAGTCAAGAAATTTTAAGTATGTGAGAAAGTTAGCTTTAGTCTGTGAGATATGTGTGTGTGTGTGTGTGTGTGTGCGTGCGTGCGTGCGTGCGTGTGTGCGTGCGTGTGTCTGAACAGATGATTGGGAAGAAGTAAATGCAAGTGAAGGATAAGATTCTTCTGCTACATTGCAACTGAGAGAAGATGAAAATAAAAATCATTAGTACATTGTCTTTTTCACCACTTGCAATTAGAAAGCAGAACAAAATACATGAGAATCCTATTTTGAGACATTTGACAATAGGCTGATCAGGAAGTTTTTCTGAGAGAAAAGAAAGCCCAGAAAGTGAGTCATATTCAACTTGGCCCTCTGACTGAGGATAAAGTCTTAACCAGAGCATAGGGAGTTGGAACCAAGCAGAACTCAAAGAATTTGGAGTTCAGTGCTGCTGAAGCAGCTGGAAAGGGCATGACACAGGACCAGAGAAGAGGGGCCATCAGATGTATGATTTTTTATGGGGAGGGGAGTTATGCTTATGTCCCTTACTAAAGATTAGGCTGCCTATGTGCTGGATAAAACTCTACTGAAGGGCAGAGAGTAAAATGGAGATAATACTAACAGTCAAACAGTATTGGGAGATGTTGGATTTTCAGCCCAGAGAGAGTAAGGTGACTTTGCTGACACCCTAGACATTCAGCTGAGACCAGAAAGGCTAATTCTTAGGAGGAAGGACCAAACTCTAGGGTAAGAGATACTCTTATCACCCCAGTTCCCTACCCAAGGCCTAAAACTTAGCAACAAGAAGATTAAGGAAGGTTGCCATTAAATTAATTGCCTTCCAATACAAAATGCAAAACTCTGCAAAGGGTTAAAACATAGTAGATGAGGGGCGCCTGAGTGGCTCAGTCGGTTAAGCATCTGACTTCGGCTCAGGTCATGATCTCACGGTCCATGAGTTCGAGCCCCGCGTCGGGCTCTGGGCTGATGGCCAGAGCCTGGAGCCTGCTTCCGATTCTGTGTCTCCCTCTCTCTCTGCTCCTCCCCCGTTCATGCTCTGTCTCTCTCTGCCTCAAAAATAAATAAACGTTAAAAAAAAAAAATTTAAAAAAAATAAAAATAAAAAATAAAACATAGTAGATGAAGGAAATAATGCATATAAGGGTAGAAATCAATGAGATAGAAAAATGAAAAAGAATAGAAAAAAAATTTAAGCCCAGAATTTAGTTCTTTAAAAGGACTAACAGCATTAATAACCCCTAGTAAGGCTAAACTAGCACAAAACAAAATTCCATCACTATTAGGAATAAAAGGATATATGATTAGTCATACAGAAAATAAGATGATATTTTGGGGTATTAGGAAAACTTTATGCTAATACATTTTATAGTTTAGATGAAATGGACTGTTTCCTTGAAAAGGACAACTTACCAAAATTGAGGGAAGAAATCATAGAAAATCTCAATCACTTGAAACCTATTTAAAAATTTGAATTTCTAAATAACCACATTCCCACACCAGGTTTAGATGTTTTCACACTTCACCTATTGAGAGATAATTCTGATTGTTTCCAATTTAGCTATTAAAAATAATGTTTCTGTGAACATTCTGGGTAGTTCGTTGTGTGGATATAATTTTTTATTTCTCTGGAATACATGTCTGGGAATATGATTGCCAGATCATATGGTAAGTGTAAGTTTATTTTTAAGAAAAAAATTACTAAGCTGTTTTTCAGAACATCTCTACCATTTTACATTTACACTGTCAATGTATGAGAGATAAAGATTGCATTTTTGTCACCTTTGGTATTATCACATTTAAAAAAAATTAGCCATTGTGATAGATGTATAGTGATTATCTCATGTAATTTTGATTTGTATTTTCCTAGTGACCAGTGATGTTGAACATATTTTCATGTACTTATTTGTTGCCTTCTGTGAAATGTCTATTAATGTCTTTTACCCATTTTTGAATTGGATTGCTTGGTTTTTACTCTTGATTTTTGAGCAATTTATATATTCTCAATACAGATCTGTTGTCAGATGTGTAGTTTGCCAACATTTATTCCCAGTCTGTAATGTGTCTTTACAGCCTGTTCATAAGGTATCTCTTTGGTCAGAAGTTTTTAATGTTGATGAGGGTTAATTTATCAACTTTCCCTTTTTAATGGTGGTTTAGCTATCAAGCCTAGGAGCTCCATATATCCCTGGTTCTTGAATATTCTGCTTTTGTTTCCTAAAAGTTTTATAGTTTTATTTACATTTATGTTCACTTAAAAAAATTTTTTTTTAACATTTATTTATTTTTGAGACAGAGAGAGAGCATTAACGGGGGAGGGTCAGAGAGAGAGGGAGACACAGAATCCGAAGCAGGCTCCAGGCTCTGAGCTGTCAGCACCGAGCCCGATGCTGGGCTTGAACTCACAGACCGCGAGATCATGACCTGAGCTGAAGTCAGACGCTTAACCGACTGAGCCACCCAGGCGCCCCTATGTTCACTTTTATATAGCTTTATGTTAGGTATTGGATTTGAATCAAGTTTCATTCTTTTGACAGAGGTTGTGCATTGAATTGCTCTTGCATCTTTGTGAGAAGGTCAGTGGGGCATATTTTTGTGTATATATTTCCGGGTTCTTTATTCTATTCAATTCTTTTATGTGTATATATATTTCTGCCACTATCATGCTGTCTTTAGTTTACCTGCATCTTAAACATTTGTGTAAACTATAGTGATTCTTCCCACTTATTCTCATTTTTTAAAGATTTTTAGACTTCCAGATATTTTGTTTTTTCAGATAGACATTTTTTTAATCTTTTATTTATTTTTGAGAGAGAGAGACAGAGTGTGAACAGGGGAAGGGCAGAGAGAGAGGGAGACACAGAATCCGAAGCAGGCTCCAGGCTCTGAACTGTCAGCACCAATGGGGGGCTCGAGCTCACGAACCATGAGATCAAGACCTGAGCCAAAGTTGGATGCTTAACTGACTGAGCCACCCAGGCACCCCAATTTTTCATATAAACTTTAGACAAAACCTGCTATATGTATACAAACGGTGTTGCTAGGATTATGATAGACATTATGTCAAACCTACAGATCAGTTTGGGGGTAGTTGACATCTTTACTATGTTGAGTCTTCCAGTCCATGAATGCAACGAGTCTCTCCACTTATTTGATCTTTTGTTAAGTGTCTTTTATTAGCATTTTGTAATTTTAGCATTCAGATTCTGTATGTAGTTTTTTAGGCTTATACCAAAGTATTTCGTTTTCTTTGATGCAATTGTAAATGCTATTGTATTTCAATTTCAGTTTTTATATATTTGTTGTTATCTAGAATTGTATTCTTTTGATTTTCAAACCTACAACCTTGCTGAAGTTACATATTAATTCTATGATGGCTTTTTGTTTTGTTTTCATTTGTTTGGTAGATCTTTGTGATTCTCTAAATAGACCTGTCATTTACAAACATGAACATTTTTCTGTTTCATTTTCAATCTATGTGCTTTTATTCTCTGCTTAGCCTTACTGTGCTTGTTACAACTTCCAGTTGTGTTGAATCACAATAGTGAGGGCAGACACCCTCATTTGGTCCCAATCTTAAGGATAAAATATTTACTCTTTTACCATTAAGGATAATGTTAATTGTAGGGTTGTTTTTAAAACATATTCTTTACAAAGTTGAGGACATTCTCCATTTCTGGTTTGCTAAGATCTCTTTTTTACATCAAAGTATGTGCATTTGATTCAATTAAATGCCTTTTCTGCCTCAGTTGATAAGATCACATAAATCTGTTTCAGCCTGTTGATATGATGGACTGCACTGATTGACTTTCAGATATTGAAAACAGTATCGCATATTTAGAAAAGCTACAACTTGGTCCTGCTATATAATTCTTTTTATTGGTGACTGGGTTTATTTGCTAATAATTTATTGGTTTTGTTGTTGTTAAAGTTCATGAGAAATATTGGTCTGTGACTCTGTGGCTTTCTTGTTTTGTACTGACTGTCTAATTTTTGTATTAGAGTGATACTGGCCTCGTAAAATAAATTGAGAAGTATTACCTTCTCTTCTGTGTTTTGGAAGAAGTTGTTTAAAGTACATGTTCATTCTTAAGATATTTGGTAAAATTCTTTAGTGAAATCCCTGGACATTTATTTATGTGTATGGCGGGAGATTTTTAATTACCATCTCACTTTATTTAATACTTATGGAAATACCTTATCTGTTTCATATGTATTGTTTTGGTGGTTTGTGTTTTTTAAGGAATTGGTCCATTCAATCTCAGGTATGGAATTTATGGGTGTAATTATGTCACAGTCCTTCTTATCCTTTTAATGACCACAGGAATGTTTTGGTTGTAACATGATTAATTGCTGTCTTCTCTCTTCTTAACTTTAACAGTCCTGCTAGAGATTTTTCAATTTATTGAATTTATCAGAGAACCAGTTTTTTTCTTTCTTTTTCCATACTATTGTCTTATTTTCAATGTCATAGCATTTACCTCTTATGTTTATTACTTTCTCCCTTATATCTTACTTTGGGTTTATTTTGTGCTTCTTTTCTGTTTGTTGGGGAAAACACTTGTATTTCTACCAACTGTGACCTCCTTTGTTTCTATTGCAAGCATTTTAGTGCTAAAATTTCCTGCTCAGCACTGCTTTACTGCACTCTGAAACAATGTGTTGTATTTTTATTTTAATAAGGGCATATGTATTTTTTTTTTTAATTTCCTTTGAAGCTTGTTTGACTCATGTATTTTTTAAAAGTGCATTGTTCAGTTTCCAAGTGTTTGGAGATTTTTCCTGTTGTCCTTGTCAACTGATTTCTAGTTTGATTTCATTATGGTTAGAAAATGTACTCTGTATAATTTCAGATCTTTTAAATTGTGAAGGTTTGTTTTATGGTCCAGTATATTATGTGTGTAGGTAAGTGTTCTTAGATACTTATGAAAAAATGTGTATTCTGCTATTGTTGGTGCAGTCTTCCATGAATGTCATATAGATCATTTTGATTGACACTGTTTCAGTTCTGTATTTTTACTGATTTTCTGTCTAGTACTATCAATAACTGAATGGAGTGCATTGAATTATTTATTATTTTGTTTTTCTATCTTCTCTTTTAGCTGTATCAGTGTTTGCTTCACATATTTTGAAGCTCTATTGTTTGGTGCCTATACATTTAGGATTGCCATGTCTTCTTGATGGATTAATGCTTTCATGAATATGCAGTGAGTCTCCTTGTCCCTAGTAGATTTCTTTGCTAGTAAGTCCACTTTATCTGATATTAATAAAGCCATTCTTTGTCATAGACTCTGGGTCTAGAGTTCTTTCTTGTCCATCAAGAGAGCGGGACATAGGATTGAAAGCAAGAGATGGCTAATGTCTGGGAAAAGACGAGAGCCCAGATTAAGGGTCCTTGCTCTGTTTTTATTAGGATCAGAAGGCTCACAAACATAATGATGGATGTGCACAAAGGGAAAATGAAACTGTGAACATTAACTCATGGACATGAGGGAAAGGGGGTTTTGAAGATATGCAGAGTTAGGGGTTTGGGTCAATGCAAAACAAAATCCTGGCCCGTGGGCTGTGGGGTGGAAGGATGTTTACAGCAGACATGAGGTACCACCTGTGTTTACCTAAACTGGTCTAGGGGACAAGAAAGAGCAAGTAACCTCAGGGTCAACAAGGCACCTTTCTTTTGTTAATTAGCGCCTCTCTGGGCAACTTCACCCACAGGGGTCTATAGCCCGATTTACCTGTTTACCAAATTTGGTCCTTCCTTCCTGTGAAAGTACTAAGTTTTCTGCTATAGTACTAAGTTGGTGGGCGCTTCTGCCCTGACTACCTAATCTTGTTTATTTCATATACCTATGTTCTATATTGGGGCCTTTGCCCCGTTCTCTCTATACTGGGGCCTCTGCCCCCCCGCTTTTATTTATTTAATCTTGTTTACCCAAACTTGGGTGTGAGTGTCCTATGGCTTCGTAATTTTTTATGCCTTGTTAACCCATTAGTGCAGGCTCAGGGAATTCCTAAGCTTATTCTCTACAATTCTTCTTTGTTTTATAAATATTTTCATTACATAAATCTTCCATCCTTTTAATTTCGGTCTACCTATGTTATTGTTTGAAGTAAATTTCCTATAGAGAATATTTAGTTGGGCCATGGTGGGTTTTTTTTTCTCTCATCTATCCTAGCATCTGGTATTTTATTTGATGTTTCTATACTCATACATTTAAAGTAATTATTTATATGTTAGAGATTTTGTTTGCCATAATGTACATATATTTGTTTTCTTTTCTATGTTTCTCATTTCTTTGTTCCTCTCTTATTGCCTTCTTCTGCATTACTTGAACATTTTTAGGATTACATTGTGATTTATTTGTAGGGTTTTAAAGTATTTTCCTTATTACAATTTCCTTTTTTTTCTTTTTTTCTTTTTTATTAAAAATTTTTTTAAATGTTTATTTATATTTGACAGAGAGAGAGACAGAGACAGAGCATGAGTGGGGGAGGGACAGAGAGAGAGGGAGACACAGAATCTGAAACAGGCTCCAGGCTCTGAGCTGTCAGCACAGAGCCCGACACGGGGCTTGAACTCAGGGACAGGGAGATCATGACCTGAGCCAAAGGCAGACACTCAGCCGACTGAGCCACCCAGGTGCCCCAACAACTTTCTTAATATTTGCTCTAGATATTACAATATACATATATAACTTATAATAGTCTACTATTGTGGAATTTTTACTACTTCAAGTGAATTATCAAAAATTATTTCTATGTAGGTTCCTTTAACCTCTACATTTTTAAGTTATAATTGCCTAAATATCCCTATCTGTATCTTAAGTCACATGATATTGTATGATTTTGCTTCAACTACTAAATATGATTTAAGAAACTCATGAGGGAAACGATAGTCCACTATACTTACTGCTATTTTTATCTATTCTGGTTTTCCAGATTCTTGAATTCCATGTCTTTTTGTGATATTAGCTTTCACTTTTGGAATTTCTTTCTGATATTCTTTAAGGGTATGTGTGCTAGTAATAAAGTCTCCCGGTTTTCTTTTGTCTGAGAAAGACTCTCTTTTTCCTTCATTCTTAAAGGATAAATTTTCCAGATACATAGAGTTCATGTTTGACTGTACTTTTCTTTTTCTTTCTTTCTTTCTTTCTTTCTTTCTTTCTTTCTTTCTTTTCTTTTCTTTTCTTTTCTTTTTTTTTTTGATGTACTTTTTTTTAGCACTTGAAAATTGCTGTAGTGTTTCTTTATAGCCTCATTACTTCAGATGTGAAATCTGCTGTCATTCAAATTGGTGTTCCCCTATAGGTTATGTGACATTGCTCTCTGGTTACTTTGAAGATATTTCTATTGGTTTTGTTAATTGTTAATTGTGATCTTTTGTTCCTGTGAGTTATTTTGGGTCCATTCCCTTTGCAGTTTGCTCATCTCACGGAACCCAAATGTTTATGGCATTTGTTAATTTTGTGAAAGTTTCAGCCGTATTTCTTTTTCTTAATTTTTATTTATATTGGGCACCTGGGTGGCTCAGTTGGTTAAGCGTCCAATTTTGGCTCAGGTCATGATGTCATAGTTTGTGAGTTCAAGCCCCGCGTCGAGTTCTGTGCTGACAGCTCAGAGCCTGGAGCCTGCTTCAGATTCTGTGTGTCTCTCTCTCTCTCTCCGCCCTCCCCAGCTTGCACACTGTCTCTCTCTTTCTCTCGCAAAAATAAATAAACATTAACAAAATTTATATATATTTTTGTGTGGCAAAAATACTTAACATGAGTTCTATGCTCTTAACAAATCTTATGTATACATTACATTATTATTGAGCATAAGTATGATGTTTTATAGAAGCCACTAGAATTTATTCATCTTGCTTGACTGAAACTTTTTTTTTTAAGTTTATTTACATATTTTTAGAGAGAGAGCGAGAGTGTGCAAGTTGGGGAGGGACAGAGAGAGAGAGAGAGAGAGAGAGGGAGAGAAAATCCCAAGCAGGCTCTGTGCTGTCAGTGTAGAGCCCTGATGAACTGTGAGATCATGACCTGAGCTTAGATCAAGAGTTGGACACTTAACCTACTGAGCCACCCAGGGACCCCTTGACTGAAACTTTCACTACTTAGTAAGTGTCCATTTCAACATTTCCCCAGTCCCTGGAAAGCACCATTTCAGTCTTTGGAGATATGAATTTGGATGTTTTAAATATTTCACATAAAAGAACTCATAATATTTGTCTTCCTGTAACTGGCTTATTTCACTTAGCATAATGTCCTTGAGGTCCATACATGTTGCATATATTGCAGAATTTAATTCAAGGCTGAATATTATTCCATTAAATGTATATATCACATTTTTTAACTCTACCTATCTATTGGTGGACCTTTAGGTAGTTTCCACATCTTGTCTCTTTTGGATAGTGCTGCAACGAACACAGGAATATCAATAGCTCCTCATGATCCTATTTTCAGTTCTTTTGAATAACTACACAGAAATGACATCACTGGATCGTATGCTAATTCTACTTTTAATTTTAAAAATTTTTAATGTTTATTTTTGAAGGGGGGTGGGCAGAGAGAAAGGAAGACACAGAATCTGAAGCAGGCTCCAGGCTCTGAGCTGTCAGCACAGAGCCTGATGCAGGGCTCGAACTCAAGAAATGTGAGATCGTGACCTGAGCTTAAGTCAGACACTTAACTGGCTGAGCCACCCAGGCTCCCCTCTACCTTTAATTTTTAGAGGAACTTTCACTCAGTTTTCTATAGCAACTTGCACCATATAATATTCTCACTAATGGTGTACAACAGTTCCAGTTTCTCTACATTTGCCAAGTCTTGTCTATTTTTATATGATCATCGCCATCCTAACAGGTGTGAGATGTTATCTCATTGTGGTGTTGGCTTGCATTTCCCTAATAACCAGGGTTGGGTATATTTTCATATACCTGTTGGCCATTTGTATATCTTCTTTGGGAAATGTCTGTTCAACAATTTTAACAATGTTAAGTCTTTCAATCCATGGACATGGAATGTCTTTCCATTTGTTTGTGTCTTGTTTAATTTCTTTCATCAATACTTTGTAATTTTCAGAGTACAAGTATTTAACCTTAAATTTATCCCTAGGTATTTTATTGGCGTGTGTGTGTGTGTGTGTGTGTGTGTGTGTGTGTGTGATTTCAAATGGGGTTATTTTCTTAATTTTCCTTTTAGATAAGGAAGGTTTTATTTTCATTTTATTTTTTTGTATGTTGATCTTGTGTCCTGCAACTTTACTGAATTTCTTTTGTGTGTGTATGTAAAATCTTTAGGTTTTCTACATATGAGATCACGTCATCAAACAAATACAATTTTTCTTCTTCCTTTCTGACTTGAATGCCTTTTATTTCATTTCTTATCTAATTGCTCTGACTAGAACTTGCTGTCCTACATTGAATAGAACTGGTGAGATTGGGCATTCTTGCTTTGTTCCTGATCTAAGAGGAAAAGCTTTCAGTTTTTCACTGTTGAATACAATGTTATTTTCATAAATAACATTTCATAAATAGCCTTTTATTATTTTGAGGTAATTTCCTTCTATTCCTAGTTTGTTGAGAGTTGTTATGAAAGTATGTTGAATTTTGCAAATTCTTTCTCTATTATTCAGATGATCAAGTGATTTTTATCCTCTACAGTGTTAATGTGGTTTATCAAATTAATTGATTTTTGTGCATTAAACCATGCTAGCACTGTAGGGATAATCTAACTTGGTCTTGATGTAAAATAATTTTACATTTTTTGGATTACATTGGATTTGGTTTACTGGTATTTTGTTGAGAATTTGCGTCTGTATTCATGAGGGCTTTTGACTTGTAGTTTTCTTGTGGACTGTGTATGGCTTTTAAATCAGTGTAATGATGGCCTCGTAAAATAGTTTGGAAATGTTCCCTCCTGTTTAACGTTTTTTGGGACAGTGTGGGAAAGATTGTTGTAATTCTTACTTAGGTGTTTGGGAGAGTTCATCAGTGATGTCATTTGGTTTTAGGCTTCTCTTTGTTATGAAGTTTTGATTACTGATTAGAGCCCATACTAGTTGTAGGTTTGTTCAGATTTTCTGTTTCTTCGTGATTCGGTTTTGGTAGGTCATATGTTTCTAAGAATGTGCCCATTTTCTATGATATCCAGTTGTTGGTGTATAATTATTAATAGTATTCTCTTTTGATCTTTGCTTTCATATCTGATTTTATTTATTTGTGTCTTCTCTCTTTTCTTAATCTACCTGGGGGTTTGTCAATTTTGTTTATCAAGTTGTTCAAAGAAACAACTCTTAGTTTCATGATTTTTTCTATTGTTTTCTTAATTTTTTACTTTTTATTTTCTTTATTTTTTCTCTGACCTTTGTTATTTCTCTCTTCTGATACTTTGGACTTAGTTTATTCTTCTATTTTTAGTTCTTTGATGTGTGAAGTTAGTTTATGGATTTGAGATCTTCTTTTTCTTCAAGTATGTGTTTACCGACACATAGATCAATGGATCACATAGATTACAGACACCTAGATCAATGGAGCAAAATGCAGAACACAGAAATAAACCCACAATTATATGGTCAATTAATCAATGACCACAGAGGCAAGAATACACAATGGGGAAAAGACAATCTGTTCTTTAAATATCTGGTAGAATTCTCCTGGGAAGCCATCTGACCCTGGACATTTCTATGTTGGGAGGTTTTTACTTACTGATTAAATTTCTTTACTGGTTATAGGTCTGTTCAAATTTTCTATTTCTTCCTGTTTCAGCTTTGGTAGTTTGTATATTTCTAGGGACTTATCCATTTCTTCCAAAGAGCCCAGTTTGTTGGCATATAAATTTTCATAATATTCTCTTATGATTGTTTGTATTTCTGTGGTGTTGGTTATGATCTCTTCTCTTTCATTCATGATTTTAATTATCTGAGTCCTCTTTTTTTTTTTTCATACATCTGGCTAGGGGTTTACCAATTTCATAAATTCTTTACAAGAAACAGCTCTTAGTTTTGTTGATCTATTCTACTAGGTTTTTTTATGTTTCTATATCATTTATTTCATCTCTAATTTTTATGATTTCCATTTTTCTCCTGGCTTTATGCTTTATTTGCTCTTCCTTTTCTTGTATAAGTTTAGGTTAACAATTTGGACTTTTCTTTTTTCCTGTTATAGGCCTGTACTGCAATCTACTTTGCTCTTAGGACACCTTTGTTGTATATCAAAGGGTTTGGACTGTCATGTTTCCATTTTCATTTGCTTCCATGTATTTTTTAAAAATTTTTTTTAATGCTTATTTATTTTTGAGACAGAGAGAGACAGAGCATGAATGGGGGAGGGGCAGAGAGAGAGAGGGAGACACAGAATCAGAAGCAGGCTCCAGGCTCTGAGCCATCAGCCCAGAGCCCGACGCGGGGCTTGAACTCACGGACTGCGAGATCGTGACCCGAGCTGAAGTCAGACGCTTAACCGACTGAGCCACCCAGGTGCCCCTGCTTCCATGTATTTCTTAATTTCTTCTTTAATTTCCTGGTTAACCCATTCATTCTTTAGTATGATGCTCTTTGACCTCAATGTATTCCTGGTCTTTCTGAATTTTTTCTTGTGGTTGACTTCAAGTTTAATAGCACTGTGGTTGGAAAATATCCATGGTATGATTTCAGTCTTTTTGTAGATGTTGAGTGCTGATTTGTGACCCAGTACATGATCTATTCTGGAGAATGTTCCATGTGTACTTGAAAAAAATGTATATTCTGCTGCTTTAGAATGAAATGTTCTGGGGGCACCTGGGTGGCTCAGTTGGTTAAGTGTCCGACTTCAGCTCAGGTCGTGATCTCACAGTTAGTGGGTTCGAGCCCAGTGTTGGACTCTGCTGACAGCTCAGAGCCTAGAGCCTGCTTCTGATTCTGTGTCTCCTCTCTCTCTGCCCCTCCCCAGCTCTCTCTCTCTCTCAAATAAATAAACATTAAAAAAATTTAGAACGGAATGTTCTGAATATATATGTGGAGTCCATCTGGTCAAATTTATTATTCAAAGCATTGTTTCCTTGTTGATTTTCTGCTTAGATGATCTGTCCATTTCTGTAGGTGGAGTGTTAAAGTCCCCTACTATTATTTTATTATTATCAATGAGTCTCTTTTTGTTTGTCATTATTTGATTTCTATATTTGGGTACTTTCTAGTTTAGGGCATAAATATATACAATTGTTAGATCTTCCTGATGGATAGATTTCTTATCTATGATATAGTGCCCTTCTTCATCTCTTGTTACAGATTCAACTTAAAATCTAGTTTGTCTGATATAAGTATGACTACTCTAGATTTCTTTTAGTGTCCGTTAGCATGACGGACATCATGGTCGCATCCCTTCAATTTCAATCTGCAGGTGTCTTTAGGTCTAAAATGAGTCTCTTGTAGACAACATATAGATGGTTATTTTTTATCCATTCACATACCCTATAGCTTTTATTGGAGCATTTATTCCATTTACATTCAAAGTGATTATTGATAGATATAAATTTAGTGCCATCGTGTTACCTGTAAAGTTGGTGTTTCTGGTGATGTCCTCCGTTCGTCTAGTCTTTGTTGCTTTTGATCTTTCTTTCCCACACAAAGAGTCCCCTTCAATATTTCTTGCAGATCTAGTTTAATGGTGACAAACTCCTTTAGTTTTTATTTATCTGGGAAACTATTCTCTCTCCTTCTATTCCGAATGACCGCCTTGTGGAATATAGTATTCTTGGCTGAAGATTTTCCCATTCAGCATGTTGAATACATCTTGTCACTCCTTTCTGGCCTGCCATGTTTCTGTGGATAGATCTGCTATGAACCTGATATGTTTTCCCTTGTAGGTTAAGGACTTTTTTTTTTAACATTGCTGCTTTCAGGATTCTTTCCTTGTCTGTGTATTTTGTTAATTTGACTATGATATATCTTGGTGTGGGCTAGCTTTTATTGAATTTGATGGGAGTTCTCTGTGCCTCTTGAATTTTGATGTCTATTTTCTTCCCAAGATTAGGTAGATTTTGAGCTATTATTTGCTTCTGCCCTCTTTCCCTCTTTTTGTGGGACTCCTATGATACGAATATTATTATATTTTAAGGAGACACTGAGTTCCCTAAGTCTACATTAGTGATCCAATAATTTTCTTTCCCTCTTGTTTACAGCTTTATGATTTTCCATCATTTTATCTTCTATATCACTGAATTGTTCTTCTGCTCTCTGCTTCATCCATCCTCATTGTCATTGTATCTAGTCAGTTTTGCACGCAGTTGTAGTATTTTTTATTTTGGCCTGACTAGGTTTAGTTCTTTTATCTCTGCAGTAGGGGATTCTCTACAGTCTTCTATGCTTTTCTCAAGCCCAGCTAATATCCTTATTACTATTTTTTTGTTTTTTGTTTTTTTGTTTTTGTTTGTTTTTAATTCTGGTTCAGGCATTTTACGTATATCAGTCTTGATTAAATCCCTGGCCATTACATCTTCCTGTTCTTTTTTGGGGGGTCACTTCCTCCATCTTGTCATTTTTTCTAGGTCATTGTTTTTTTTTGGTAGTTGTTAGGAAAGCCTGTTACATTCCTGCTTCTGAGAGTAGTGGCTATATTAAGAAGAGGTCCAATACTTTCTTGGGTCTGGTGCTTCAGGAGGTGTTTCAGAGTGTGCACTCTGCTGTTGTGTTTTGGCTGCTCCTTCCCTTAGGTCAATCCTCTGCAAAGTTTCTCCTTGCCTGCAGTAGGGGTGTTTGGACCTCGTCCACTGTGTGGCAAGTTTTAAGTAGGTGTGTTTGGTCTGCTTGTTAAAAGAAGCTAGATTCTATTTCCCCTAGAGCTGAAGCTTTGCAGCATTCTATGTTTAGTAGACTTTGTGTGTGCAAGGTGTTTGTGCGGGTCTTCTGGGAGAGATACGCAGACTTGCCCTAGTAGACATGTGCCTGCAGGGTGCAGTGGGGTGGGGCTTGGTGTAAGGAGGCTATGGCTTCCACTGTGGGATGCTGTGTTGCTCGTTGACCTGGTCAGTGCTATTGGATGTGGGGGAAATGGCTTCACTCTACTCTCTAGTTTCTGGAGTGGGTAGTTTGTGCCTGCCAGTCTTCAGGAAGCCCTCATAGAAGAGCAAACAATCACCCCTCATGTGTCCCTGGCCTCTGTCAGATCCTTGCCTTTACCCTGTCTGTGTCTGAGCTGTATGCCTGCCAGGTGGCACAGTATTCCTGTGATTTATCTCAGGTGTGTATCTGGTTTTTAAAACTTTGCATTTGGGGGAACTATGTGGCACAGTTCCACACTGATCTCTTGGGAGGGTCTCACCACACTGTGCTAGTTTACCCTTGTGCTAGTTTACCCCATAAAGGGAGTTGCATGACCATGCAGTGGTTTAGAATTTATGGTAAAGCATGACAAAAAGCTGGCACCAGGGTTTGCTGCTTTCAGCTGATGTCTCTGTTCCTGTACTACTCAATAGAGCAGTACTTTGACACTGCCAGTTCTTTTGTCCCCAGAGAGGCAGTGCCACCCCTCCTAAATGCACTCCAAGAAGGGGAACTGTTTCTCCCTATGTGACCCAGGGATCCTCAGACCATGCTTTCCCTTCCAGGTCTCTGTCTTCCATCCCCACTGGAGCACTACTAAGCCTCTTAGGCATGACCCCAGTGATTTCAGGGACTTCTAATACTTCAGACTTTGTACTCTACTGTTTATATAAGCTTGTGGCTGGCATTCAGCCCTTCTCCCTATCCTAGTCAGTGGTTTTGGGGAAGAATTTTTCTTGTGCAGTCGCCTATGTGTGCTTTCTTTCCTCCCGTCCCCTCCCGTCTCCTCCCCTTCCATCCCCTCCCCTCCCCTCCCTTCCCCTCCCCTGTCCTATCCCGTCCTGTGATCAGGGCTCTCCCCTTTGCCGCACCTGCTATTCTTTTCTCCCCCAAATCAACTCTTTGCAGTTCCTACCTTCCACGATGTGGCTGTTTTTCTCCCTTTAGATGTTGAGTTTGTTCTCTCAATTTGAGTTCTTGGGTGTTCAGAATGGGTGTGTTTGAGGTATGAGGCAAGCTTAGGGTCCCCTTACTCCAGGATCTCAACTCCTTCCTCTGTTTGGTACTTTTAAAAAATATTTTCTGTCTCTGAAAATTGTAATTGAAATTGTGAATTTGTTCATGCATTGTCCTCTTGACCTCAGTGAACATTTTAAATTCTCTGTGAGGTAAATTATTTAATTTTATTTAATTAGCATCCATTTCTGGAGATACCTTTTTCCTTTATTTGAAATGTCTTTTCCTGATTACTCATTTATTTGACTCTCTGTTTTGGTATCTGCTCATTAGACAAAAGTAGTTGCTTTGCCCAATCTTCACTGATAGGCCTTGTTCAGAAAAGTATCTCAACAAGTCATCCTGTCCAATCATTTGGGAGGCCTCTACCAACTCTTTTTCTCTCCAGGGGGAAACATGCATCTGTGCTTTTTCCTGCTCTGTGTTGATCAGGAGAGAGGATTAGTAGCATCTACCCTCACAAGCTGCCGCCTCTATTCTCATCCAAGCAACTATATTGTGCTTGGCCCATCTGTGTTCCAGGATTGGTGAGAAAGATGCCAGTTCTTTTGGCAGTTTTGGTGAAGTAGGGAAACTACATGTATGGGTCAACTTTTTCCTTCCTCAAGGAGAAGCAGAGCTGGCATCTTTTTGTCCACTTATTCTGTGCTTAGTGGGGACATGGGGGAGAAACCCATGGTGTCTACTAGCCCAAGTCTCTATCTCCATTGTTGCCTGGATGGCCAGATTGTGCTGAACCTATTAGAGCTCCAAGACCGGTGAAATGGGTTCTAGTTCTTTAGGTAGCCCCTTCAGAAAAATTGGGACTCTAGACATGAGGACAAACCTGTTTCATGCTTTGGGTTAGGCTGGGAGCTAGAGGGCCGTTTTGTGATCATATAGCAGTGCTCTGGGGCAGTATCCCTATTGAAAGGGTATACCAAATCTCTATATTGGCTTTGGTGAGTCTGATTTTGCATTTTCCCAGAGTGTGCCCCTACACACTTTTTAATTAGTTTAATTAGCCTTTTAATTAGTTTCAGATTTCTTATAAAAGAAATTTGTCTGTGAATTGTTGCTGAATTCATTTGTTTTTGAAGGGGTGGGGGTGGGGGTCGAAGTTTTCCTACTCTGCCATCTTCCTGACCAGAATTTTAGCTTTTATTTCTTTGAATACTTTTCAGCCCTATATTCTTTCTGTTCTTTTCCTCAGATTCTGATATTTATTTTAGATCTTTTGTTATCGTTCCACGGGTCCTTGGGGCTCTGTTTATTTTCTTAGTTCGTTTGTCTCTGTTATATATATTGAGTAAATTCTATTGATCTCAAGTTCACTGATTCTATCCCTTGCCATCTCCACTTTACTTATCAATCTATCATATGTTTTTTGTAGATTTGTTTATTCTATTTTTTAGTTCTAATATTTTTTTATCTGTTTTTATGGCTTCCATTTATTTTCTGATATTTTCTGTTCTTTAATTTTTTTTCAAGATTATTTGTAATTGTTTACTGAAGCAATACTATCACAGCTACTTTAAAATCTTCATTAGTTCCAACATGTGGCTTATCTCAATATTGTTATCAGTGGGTTTTCTTTTCCCATTCTTGTGATTTTTATGGTTCTTGATGTAATGTGTGATTTTTGGTTGTGTCCTTGACATTCAAATCTATTGTTAAGAGACAGTAACCCAAGTTTAGATTTGGTGTGATTTGTTGTGCCAATGACAATTTCACTTTTAAGGTGCTTTTAAGGTTACTCTATTGTGATTCAGAAGCTCCTACTGGATCTCTGCTGATACAGCCTATAGTGGTAAAAGGTACTTTCCTGGGCCACTTTGTATTACTAGGTGGGGTTGGGTGATGAAGGTCCCATGGGATAGAGAGCATTTACTCTGGCTCTTCTCTAGCACTGTCAGTGCACTTCTCACTCTGATAGTGCCCCTGGGTGAGGAAAGTTCCTATCTGGAAATTCTTGTCCTTTGTGTTGGGGGTGTTGAGAATTATTTCATGGGGCTTATTTTCTCCCACTGCTGCAAAGCCAGGAGCTACAGAGACTGAATTGCTTTCTGCTGCTGGGTAGAGGATTTGGACATGGTTTGTATTCCATCTTTTTGTAAGGGCTTGTAGCATAGTCTGTTGGAACTAGTGCAGACAGAGGTGGCTGCTGCTGTTCCTTAGCATGGGGCAGGCAGGGTATGCCCTGCCACTGTCAGTGGGTGGGGAATAGGAGTTAAGCCTAGTTTTGAGAAAAAGTGAATGGTTACTGATGGACATGTATATCTGGGAGCTAATAACATATAAACAAATTTATGGTAGAGAATGTGATGATACTTTTCATTGCACAACATTAACAAAGGAACAGGATTGACTCTAGTTATCACTAGATTTTTAAGGGAAGAAAAGGGAATATTCACTGAATGAGAATATTAGGGGAGATCCTGGGAAGACTAATGCTGTGAACATCTAGAGGGAGAAGAGCTTGAACTAGTGATGGTGAGCTATATAGATTAAATAATATGGTGAAATATTAAAGAGAAATAAAACTGAGGAAATCTCAGTTAACATGATTTTGGGTAACTTGGAAAAAAGAAGTGAAATGTTCACATTTAAAGTCACATTGATGCCGCTAATTACATTAAATTAACAGCTATAGATTATACATTCAAGAAATGTCAAATATACTCAAATTAAAAAATCTAAATAACCTGACAAAAAGAGAAAAGCTCCAGCTGAATCATTAAAAATAATACTGTAAAAACTAAGATCATGACACAGAATCAAGATTAAAAATACAATGATCATATTTGAAAGAATAAAAGTTTACAAGTTAGAAAAAAATAAGAAAAAATGTGGCTGAGAAAGAAAAGACACAGATAAGAAAGTTATTCATCAAAAATTAAATATTCTAGCAATAAGTTATTTTGGGGGAAGACAGAAGTAATGATTATTTATAATCTAAAGAGGGTTAAAAGAGATTGTGCATAGATAACAAGGAAATGGAATGCCTGGTAAATAATATTATGGTGATGACTAAATCTGAATGTTTGATGATGTCTAGGACGTAAGGTAAACCTAAAACTTTATTTACAAATCACTCATGAATGTATCTTCATATGCTTCTGTTTAGGGCCATTGCTTTTATCAAGGATACACCGCAGAGATTCCAAAATCAGTTGTGACACTTAGCACTTGTTCTGGACTCAGGTACTGGCATATTCCAGAGATGTACATCATTGACAATCTTGTGTGATCCTTTAATTTTTAGAAACATCTTAAAGGATAGGGTGAAGGCAAAGAAAATAGACTTTGATTGTGTTTCTGCTGATATACTTTCTTTTCTCCCCCTCTCTTATCATTTTTCCTTTTCTCCTTGTCTCTGTCCCAGGCTGCAGTCTTAAAATTTATGCAGGAACCACCCCCACCCCCAGTATGAAGAATATTCACATTCCTCAGCCACACTAAAACCACAATGAATCCTAAATGGCATAGTAGACAGAAAAGGTATAAAATAAGGTTTGAAAGTCTGTCCATGTAAGAAGGGATGATTCTTGGACATCAGACTGCAAAGACAACTGTTAAATTTCTATAAAATGTTATTTAATGGTGATTTACATTTCTTAGTGGGGAGTCTATATTATCTTTTTATTTCTTTTTTGTGTGTTTAAATATCTAGGGGATTATTGCAGTTGGAGAATGTCAGTTACGGCATTGAACCATTGGAATCTGCAGTTGCATATGAGCATATGCTTTATCAAATAAATAATGATAAAGTTGATTTTTCTCCCTTACAAGAAAATTATTCTATCACCCAATTGGCAGATCAATCCTACAGGATTCTTGTGAAATCAGAAGTAAGTAACCCCTTTTATGAAATCTTCATTGTGTTACTTCTAGTAAATTTATTCATGCTGGGAATTGACTATATTAAAACCTTCTGTTGTAAGATTTTTATTTTTAAATATATTTTGATGTTTAGTCAGATAATATTTACAAACTGTAATAGGTATAAACACACATAATTTAAAATCAAAGTACTCACATTTCCCTAATTGAAAGTGTACTTCATGCATATAAAAATAGTTTCATTGTCACTGAATTTGCATACTACTAATATAATGATGTCCAAATCTGCTGATTATTAATTTGTCTGCATTTTTCTTACCAACACATTTTTCTTTATTTTTATTAAAAATTTAAAATTAGAACAGAGGGAAAAAAATTGTCCCAAAGGTCGTCATCTCAAAATAGTGCTAGAAGTTTGGATTATCTGTTCTAATTATTTTTATATATCTAGTTATAAATGTAGATTTATAAATATATAGATAATTTTTAAACAAAAAATTATATAACCACAAATTCTTTGAAATTTCCTTTTTGCTATCAAAAGGAAAATACGCATTATATTACATTTATTATTATTTACAATCAAATAATATTTGGGTTAGCATCTATTAAAATATTAAACATATGCATATGTAAGGATAATAAGAATGGGCCCTCATGTTATTTTCTAAAGATAAATGCAGTTGTGGAATCCATTATCATCATTTTGATGTATGCTATTTTATAGTTTTCATATATATGCATAAACTTGAAATGTATATATTTTATAAAATTATGCCATTTTTGCATATTTATATTTTTATATTAAGTAATCCATCCGCATGAGTTTACAATAGTTTTGAACAATTACACTTTCATTATAAATGCTCACATTTAAGGTAGGCATATTTCCAAAGGCTTTTTCATGTGTGTGTGTGTGTGTGTGTGTGTGTGTGTGTTTGTGTGTGTGTATGCATATATATATATACATATATATACGCATATATTTGTATATATAGGATATATATGTATATATCCTAACTTTTCATATATATATATATGTATATATAGGGTTTATATAGGATATATATGTGTATATCCTAACTTTACATATATATGTACTTTTCGTATATATATATGTATATGTATACTTTTCATATATATATACTTTTCATATATATGTATATACTTTATATATATATATGTGTGTGTGTGTGTACATGTCTGTGTGTATATACATCCTAACTTCCTCCTTAAGAATGTTTATACAACTTTACTTTTATCATCATGGTTAAATAAATGAATCTCTATCCACATATTCTCATCATAATTGGATATCACACTGAAGACAAGCAAAACAAAATAGTTACGAATGAAACCTGAACTGAATTTATAAGGAACTCCATCTCCCTGTTGCCTTAATTTGCTTTTGTTTATTTTGACAAAGTTAGTAGTATGAATACAGATTGATAAAACTGTACTTCCAGAAACTTAAAAAATGATGAAGTATAAACATATATAGAGATGAAAATTTCATTTTTAGTGAAACTAAGAAATGACCCCAAACTTTATGCTAGCTCTGGAAACTGTCTGCATGTTGTAATACAACATTAGACACAATTAAGACAATTTTCACCACTGAAATAGAGCACTATCACATATGTAAATTGGAAAGCTTTAAAAGATTCCATGAATACTTTTCTGTGGCAGAAGAAGAACCTGAAGGGATGGACATAACTTTGGAAAAGACAAATAACAACACTTGAAGCCATCAACCACTTGACAGAGATTAGACAAGATAGAGGTAACATACAGTCCCAGCTGCCTTGGCTTGAATTCGAAGTCTGTTAGTTTTAGCCACAAGAACTTGGGAAAGTAACATAACCTTTATGTGTTTAAATTTTCTTATCTGTAAAAAAAAAAAATAAAAGTAAACATAATACCTAGCTCATACAGTTATTTCAAAGACTAAGTTTATAAATGGAAATTACTTAGCATAGTGTGTGGACAAATAAAAAAGTGATCAATAAATATTATTGTTACTGCTATTCATATTTGCTCACAATATTTTCTAATGTAGTGGACAAGGTAATTGGGGGTAATTATATAAAACTTGGGTACAGAACAAATGTAATGATCAAGTAAAATAGAGACAGAAATTTCAGAACTTCAGAAGAAACCAGGGATATCATTGCAGGATTGGAGATAAGTGATTGTTATGTGTTTGTGAAATTTATATCTTTCATGAAGTAACTCAATTGCTTTTTATCCTGAATTTGATAGGCTTAGATCTATAGGTTTAGTTAAGTTTGTTTTCACATGACTAGTGCTTTTACAAGCACAGATATACAAAATAACTATCTTCAATATATCAGATTTTAAAAAGGAACAGAAAATAATATAAAACCTTATGTTTTAGGTATATTTTTATATTTTTGAAAGTAAACAGAAATGAACTCATAAACAAGGTAAATACCTTCACTATAACCAGAGTTGAAAAGTAGAACAAAAACCAAACAATATGGTAAACGGCTTATTTGTTAAAAGCATTTTGGGCACATGCTTTTACCCCTGTTCCTTCCTTAAACCCCCCCTACAATTAAAAGTGATTTTTTAAAATGACAAAAAGACATACAAACACAAAAAGAACAGGAAAGGAATAATAATCAAAATTGAATAGCTCATTTAAAAATCTAAATCCTTGAGGCACCTGGGTGGCTCAGTTGAGTAAGCATCCTACTTCAGCTTAGGTCATAATCTCAACGTTCTGGGTTCCCATGTCCAACTTTGTGCTGACAGCGTGGAGCCTGCTTCGGATTCTCTGTCTCCTTCTCTCTCTGCCCCTCCTCCACTAGCATGCATGCTCTTTCAAAAATAAACACACATTAAAAAAAAATCTTAGGGGCGCCCAGGTGGCTCAGTCGGTTGAGCATCCGACTTCGGTTCAGGTCATGATCTCACAGTTCGTGAGTTTGAGCCCTGCGTCAGCACAGAGCTGACAGCTCAGAACCTGGAGCCTGCTTCAGATTCTGTGTCTTTCTCTTTGCCCCATCTCCACTCATGCTCTGTCTTGCTCTGTCTTAAAAATAAATAAAACATTAAAAATAAATAAAACATTAAAAATAAATAAATAAATATTAATCCTAAACAGGTAAATTTTAGGATTATAAATTACCGGATAGGCTATAGAAAACTTGAAATATACAGCAGTACTTAAAAAAAAAAGGTTTATTTATTTATTTTTGAGAGAGTGAGAGCACATGAGCAGGGGAGGGGCAGAGAGGGAGAGAGAGAAGAGAGAATGCCAAGTAAGCTCCATGCTGTCAGTGCAGAACCCGATGTGGGGCTTGATCTCGTGGACCATGAGATCATAACCTGAGCCAAAATAAAGAGTCGGACGCTTAACTGACTGAACCATCTAGGTACCCCCAATAATGAATATAGGCGTCTTGGCCCCCAAATCACCTATAAAAGTAGAGAAACAGACTGACTTTAGCCTTAGCCAAATGAAGTGCTTATAAGATAGTGCAGTGTATATCTAGGATGTATAGAGTGACTTCTCTGGAAGGTATAAAAATCCCAACAATTTTTGTCTAGTCAAGTTGCCATTATAATATAAAAGCATTCATACTTTTTCAAGAATTTTAAGACTATAATATCTATGTGACTTTGAGGAAATATGGCTTAAATCAGTACAGCAATACAAGAATGAAACAATTTAACAGATTTATGTAGAAAACCACAGGACGGTATCAGTAGTTCCAGAAATATCATTTGGCCAAATTCAATACCCATTCATGATAAACTAGGGAGTAGAAAACTTCCTTGATCTGTTTGTGCCCCCTCACATGAGCAAACAATAGGAAGACAGCTATCTGCAAGCTAGGAAGAGTGTTTGTTGTTTAAGCAACCTCATCTGGTATATTTGTTAAGAACCTGAACTGACTAAAACAGCCTATAAGATTAGGAATAATGCGAGACTGTCTGCCCTCACTATTTCCAGCCACTTTTTTCCCTAGAGTTACTAGAGAGTGCAACAGGAGAAAGAATGATAAAGGACGTACGTTTTTGAAAGAAAAAAAAATTCTCTTTTTTTAAGTGACTTAACTCCATACATAGAAAATACTAAAGAATCTCCACCAAAGCTATCAGGACTAATAAGAGAGTCTGGGAGCGCCTGCGTGGCTCAGTTAGTTGATCGCCCGACTCTTGATTTTGGCTCAGGTCATGATCTCATGGTTCTTGAGTTCAGGCCCCACATTGGGCTCTGCACTGACAGTGCGGAGCCTGCTTGGGACTCTTTCTCCCTCTCTCTGCCCCTCCCCCACTCATGTGCCTGTGTGTGCATGCGCTGTCTCTCATAATAAATAAGTAAACTTTTTTAAAAAAGAGAGTCTAGCAAAGTCACAGGAAAGAAAGAAATTGATGTTGTTGTTTATTTTCTTCAAATTGATCTGTAAATTCAGTGTAATCCCAATCAAAATTTCAGAAAACATTTTTGTGGAAATTGGTTCTCAAATGCATAAGGAGAGATTACAAGTAACCTAGAATAATCACACAGTTTTAAACAGAACAAGATGAAAGACTTAACATTACTTTTTCTTAAAGGGCCAGAGTGTAAATGTGTTAGGTTTGTGGGGAAGATGGTTTGTTGCAAGTTATAACACTGAGCGTTTTAGCAAGAAAACAGCGTCTATAGAGGATATATAAACAAATGGGTATGCCTAGGTTACAATAAAACATATATATTTTTTTGTAAAACAGGTGGCTGTATCTCGGGCCATAGTTTGCTGACCCCTGGTATAGAGGTGTCTATTGTGTTAGTGATATAAATGTAGGTATATAGATCAGTAGATCAGAATAGATCAGAAATAGACCCACATGCTATTGGCTGATTGATTTTCCACAAGGGTGCTAAGGACTCTGAAAAACTAAAGAATACTCCCTTCAACAAGCAGTGCTAAAAGACTGGATATTCACATGAAATAAAATGAATTTTGGCCCCTATTCAGAAAAATTGAATTAAAGCATAGACTTAATTAAAAGTCAAAGCTAAACATAAAATTTCTGGTAGGGAATTTAGGTGAAACTAAATTAATGAGCAGTAAGCCTGTGAAAGATGGTCAGTATCATTCAACATCAGGGAATTGCAAATTAAAACATAAATGAGATTTCAGTATAGACCAACAGGAATGAATACAATGAAGAAGATGGATAATATCAAATACAGGCAAAAATGTGGAGTAATTGGCACTCTTTTTTAGTTCTTGATAAAATACAGAATAATCAAACTGCTTTAGAAAGCAATCTGGCACTTTGGCATTATATTACACATCCACACTTACCATATGACTTAGGTATTCCACTTTTAAGATTTTCTGAGAAAAAGTAAAGAACATACTTGCACAAAGACCTCCATATGGATATTCATAGCAGCTTTATATATAATAGCTAAAATGTCTAAATAATCCAAGTGATCATCAACAGGTAAATGTATTAACAAATTGGGATATATTTCTAAAATGGCATACTATTTTAATAAACACTAATGCGTTAATAATCACAACATAATGGATAAATGCTGAGTGAAAGAAGCCAGATGTAAAAAAGTATGTGACATATGATTCCAGTTTTATGAAATTCTAGAATAGATTATTCTACCCTATGGTGAGAGAAAGCAGATCATTGATTGCCTTGAGCCATATGGGGCTCTGATGGAAACATTTTTTATTTTATTTATAGAAATGGATACATGGGTGGTGTATACATTAATATCAATTGATAAAGCTAACATAATTAGTTAAATGTACAAAAATAATGAATAATTAAAGGCAGTGTTTTGGGGAAAGATGATGGGAGTTTATTTAGCTTGAAGGATTGAGGAGGGTCTAAGACAAAGGTTTAGAGTGAAGGGAAACATGGGTTGTCCATCATGAGGATCTTAATTATAAAGAATATAAGATAAAAGCTTTCGTTTTATTCCTAAAATTTGTGTTTGGAATGTCACCTGCTTTTTATTCAATGGCCTCCATTGTCTTATTTTCCTATTACCAATATCTATATCTTTATGTATATGTAGTCTCTTTCTTTCTTTCTTTCTTTCTTTCTTTCTTTCTTTCTTTTTCTCTCTTTCTTTTCTCTTTCTTTCTTTCTTTCTTTCTTTCTCTCTCCATGTGTATATAGATACATATATAATGTGCACGATAATAACAATATATTTTTTAATAAAATTTTTTATTTATTTTCATGTTTTATTTAATTCATGTCCTCTGTTTTGCAGAAAGATTCAGATGCATTATTGAACAGATTTCTGAAGATACAAATCATTATGGATAAAGCCTTGGTATGCATTATTGATATATAATAGCTTTGTTTTGTGTTTATATTTAATGGGAATGTGAAAAAGAAAATTCTCCTTGTCTTAAATACAGATATATTTTACTCTTTGAAATATGTATCTCAGTGTAGCAGGACATAAATGTCAGTTGCCTTTGGATTAACATGGGGGACTAATATTTACAGTGTTAACTTACAAATATAGAATTCTAGCAATAATGTATAATTTGTATGTATGGAAGTGTTCTACTACACTATAACCTATTCGATTATAACTAGCTGCATATACTTCTGGATCCACTCCAAATTGTGATGAAACTCTTCCATAAATTAATTTTCATTTTAAAATAAGCTAGTTTATTATAAATGGGAGATCCCTGTTATTAAAATTTATCTTTTATAAGATTATTTTATGCTTTACGATTTATTGGATTCTCTGGCAGACATTCTATATTCTAAAAATGGGAAGAATTATCCATTGGAATATTCATTTAGTTAGGGAAATTTTTATTTATATAATCAGCAAAGCCATTATGGGTGGCAACTAAGAAATCTTATTTTTTCATTATCACTGATATTTTTATATAAGGTTTATCAAGTGCCATAATGTTGAAAATTAGATCTTGTTGATAAAGGCAATATTTAGATCTTTAAATAATTTTTATAAAAATAATAGGAAAGAATAGGCAGACAAAATAATAAAGAGAAAAGCACATATAATTTTATTACCAGGAGATAAATTTTATGCACATTTTCTGTTTTTAATATACATACATGTATATATATGTTCTTATACCTTTGTCTTATATATGCTATTTTGTAAATTATTTTGTTTTTCCACATATTAAATATATTAATTTAATTTTAACATTTATATAGTATCTGATTAATATATTTAATATAGTTTAATGTATTTTACTGGCTAATGCCCTTTGGGGGCATTTAGATTTAGATTTTTGTTATTGTTACATAGGGAATAATACTATTTGTCCTAAAACCAGTATCATAAGCATTGGAATCATGTTTTGTCATAGCTGTCCCGATGAGGTTGCTAATATTAAATATAGACAGCCTACTTTTCTCTCTCCACTTAGCTGGATGCCTTCTTACCATTCCAATAACAACAGAAGGAATTTTCATTGTAAATGTCATCATGCAAAAACAACAATAAAGAACTCCAGAGTTCTTTATAATATCCTATGAATAGTATTCCCTCTTTTTTTATATTCAGTTTATCTGTCTTAAATTTTGAAGTATGACTTTGTAAACTGATTTTTTTAGATAATCCCTGCCTTTTCACTATACGTTTAGTTGATTTAAGTTTTTATCAAAAGTACTAATACTGTGGGTGTAGGTTAAGTACTACTATCCTATTAGTATTGTTTGTCTTATTAGTTATTTGCTCCTCTGTTCCTCCTTTGCTACCCTTGGGTTAATGGGGTATTTTTTAGCTTTTATCTTTATCTCCTATATTATATTTTGCTGCTGTACCTTTTTATCTCTCACATCTTACCCCATTGGTTTCTTGAGTGGTTCCAATTAACATTCTTGTCACAATCTAGAATTAATGTTATACCAATTCACATATAATGTAAGAGGTTTATAAAAATAAAGTTACGTGGATATTATCCCCTTAACGGATATAACATTTGTGGATATCTACTTGTGTTCAGTATGTTGCTTTTTTGTTTTGTTGATGATTTCTTTATGCAAAAGCTTTTTATTTTGATATAGTTTCAATGGTTTATTTTTGCTTTTGTCTCTCTTGCCTCAAGAGACCTATCTAGAAAAATGTTGCTACAGCCAATGACGGAGAAATTGCTGCCTGTGTTGTCTTCCAGGATTTTTATGGTTTCAAGGCTTACGTTTACGTCTTTAATCTGTTTTGAGTTTATTTTTGTGTATAGTGTTTAGAAAGTGGTCCAGTTTTATCCTTTTACACATAGCTGTCTGTTTTTTGCAGCATCATTTATTGAAGAGATTGTCTTTTCCCCATTGTGCATTCTTGCTTCTGTTGTCATTGATTAATTAGCCATATAATTGTGGGTTTATTTCTGGGCTCTCCATTCTGTTCCATTGATCTATGTGCCTATTTTTGTGCCAGGAACTTGCTGTTGTGATTACTACGGCTTTATAACATATATATCTTGAAATATGAAACTGTGTTACCTCCAGCTTTATTCTTCTTTTTCAACATTGCTTTGGCTATTTGGGATCTTTTGTGGTTTCATTGTAAAGCCTTAAAAAATAATGAGGTCATGCTCTTTGTGACATAATGGATGGACCTAGAGGCTATTATGCTAAATGAAGTAAGTCAGACTGGGAAAAAAATACCATATGATTTTATTCATATGTGGAATCTATAAAAATAAATAAAAAGAAGAATTCAACACATGAACAATGAGAGCAAGCTGATGATTGCCAGAATGGAGGGAGTGGGGGATAGGTAAAATAGGTAAAGGAGAATGGGAGATACAGTCTTCTAGATACGGAATGAGTGTTACGAGAATAAAAGGCACAGCATAGCGTTAGGAATAAAGTCAATGATGTTGTAATAGCTTTGTATGGTGACAGATTATAGCTACACTTATGATGAGCTTAGGGTAATGTTTACCCTTGTGGAATTAATATGTTGTACACCTGAAACTAATGTAACAGTCTGTGTCAACTACACTTAAAAAATTAATGAAAATAATTGTAAAAATAACCCTATGTGATGTTATTGTAATATATTTTACTTTGCCATGTGTTCTAAACTACACAATAGTTTATTCTTTTAAATATTCAATTGTTTAAGGAAATTAAGGAAATGAAAAAAGAATTTCATTTTCCCCCCATGTTTACCATTTTCAAAACTCTTTGTTCCTTCTTATAGGTCTCCGTTGCTGACATTTCTGTTTAGCCTGTTGATGAATTTGCTTCAGATTTTGTTCATCTGCAATTATTTTTATTTTACTTCAACTCTTTAAATATTTTATTTTGAAATATTTTTAAATTTTCCAAAAAGTTGCAAGAATAAGAGTAATACAAAAAATACCTATACTCTATTTACTCAGATTTATTGTATCCCATTGATTGTATCCCATTATCACTTGTGCTGTATTTAAAAGTACGTTGTAAATTGCATCATGAAACTTTTTTTCAGTGTTCATTTACCTAGAATAAGATCATTATCTTATATAACCACAATCGAGTTATTCATGTAGGTAAAAATAACATCATTAAAATACTTTTTATTCAGTCTACTAAGTATGTGCATATACATATAATTAAAGCATTTCAGAGGTAATATGTGATTTTTGTTTCTTTGAATGAGGACAATTTCTTGAGTATTTTTATTATTATGGTACATTGTTTATATGGGGTATATAGTCATGTTTTCTTACTGTGTTGAAGAAAATGGTGGTGGCAGCATACTATATCAGATAAAAATGACTTAGCATTTTAGTTAAGAGATTTGAGTCCTGGTTCCTATTGTTAGTAGTCATACAATCTTGGAACTTTAACTTTCAGCCCTTAATTTCTGTATGTGTAAGGAAGAAGATAATCACAAACTTCTCATTTTATTATTATTAATGCATAAGCTCCCTAGGTTTAAGCCTAAAACTTACTAAGCACTTAATTCTGCTTTTTTTCCTTTCACTGAGCACTGCATTATTTTGACACTTATATCCATTTAAAACGTGCTGGTTTAGTAATTTTTAATAGTGAACAAAATTTGTCTTTCAGTTTGATTATATGGGCTCTGAAGTGCCAGGTACAGTTGAGAAAGTTGTCCATATCTTTGGTCTTATCAATGCTGTAAGTATGTTTCATTTAAATACTAAACATTCCTATTAATGCAATAACATTGTTTGTATAAATAGTATTTACAATTTTATAAAATATATTCTTAACAACTAGTTTTATGCACTGATGAATCTCATCTCCAAAAATGAGTGAAGTGAATATATTAGCATTATGTATAGAGCTGTAATGTAATGCTTATGACTACTTAACACCTGTATGTGGTGTAACTTTTATTTTTAGATGTTTTCCCAGCTTAAAGTCGCTGTTAAGCTAACTTCTTTGGAGCTCTGGTCAGATCAAAATAAGATTTCAACTAATGGAGATGCTGATGAAGTACTACAAAGATTTGTGTCATGGAAAGAAAAAAGTTTATTTCAAAGGTCTCGTGATATGGCATACTTATTAATGTAAGTGCATTATTTGCATTGATATAGAATTTATAAAATTACCTCATATGTTAGTGATCGGAATTATATGCAAAATGTGTTATGGGTTATGACAAGACACCTCAAAAATCATATGCATACTGTGTTAGCAAAATGCAAAATATAAAATCTAATAACAATGTAGGACACTAAATCATAGCAGGCCATTATTCTCAGAGCGGACTGTTTACCCATGGAAGTGTATTAAATTTGAAAATTCAGAAAGCCGGGGCGCCTGGGTGGCTCAGTCAGTTGAGCATCTGACTTCAGCTCAGGTCAGGATCTCACGGTCCGTGAGTTTGAGCCCCGCCTCGAGCTCTGGGCTGATGGCTCAGAGCCTGGAGCCTGCTTCCGATTCTGTGTCTCCCTCTCTCTCTGCCCCTCCCCCGCTCATGCTCTGTCTCTCTCTGTCTCAAAAATAAATAAATGTTAAAAAAAAATTAAAAAAAAAAAAAGAAAATTCAGAAAGCCTTGGGATAAACATGGGCCTCAAGGGTTTTAAAGATTTTCTCAGAGTTAAATAATTGAAACTATCACTTTAATATTAAATAAAATATAAATTAGTTAACAGAATGCAATAGTTGCATATAAAACTGGTTAAAATAAAAACATTAAAATAGTAATATGGTTACCTTCTAGTATTTGTATAATAACCTAAGGTATAGATATATAGCTATTTGTACTATAGCTTTCAAAAGCCTTCATATAGATGTTTGCTTTACTATTTTGATGAATTTACATGGAAAAATAAGAACATAATTCAGAAGGTCTTAAGCAATATGGAATACATTTATAAATCTATTGGTGTCTCCTACTGCATTAAGGTCAGGTCTGGGGACTCGGGAACAACATTAATGGGACTGAAATATGTGAGGATGCTTTCTGTATCCTCTCTCTCAATATGAGTCTACCTCATATTGTCTTTTCTCTCCCTGTCCTCCAATCCATCCTTTTTTATACACTTTACAGAATCAATTAATGCAAATCATGGCAGTAAACTATCCTGACTTGTACATCTTAGAATTATGTCCATCCAGTGGTGGCAAGAGTGATGATTAATTTTTCAGAAGGGTAGGCACTGCTGGGTTTTGGGCTGTGTATCATATGACATTAAAGTAGACTTTAGAACTTAACTTTTAGAAACTGTGGGAAATCAAATACAAAATGATTGAAAACATTAGATTCAATATGTAATACTCAAGTTTCAAAAAACAGCTTTACTGAGGAATCCAATTCTTAAAATGTCATTAAGTTATTAGTAAAGTATGTTTATTTACAAGAAAAAATTTTGTTATTTAGTTATAGAGACCATTCTAATTATGTAGGAGCAACATATCATGGAATGGCATGCAATCCAAACTTTGCTGCAGGAATTGCTCTGGTATGCATTTTATCTCCATCTCTTTAGTAATTATATCACCTTTTGAAGTTAATATCTATTTCAGGGAACAAGCATACATATAGTGTATCTACCATGCTGTTTTGACACATTTTTATGAAATACCTTTTATTTGGATTTTGAAAGTCAAATATTATAATTTTAAAATTTTTGTGTGTGGTAAAATACACAGAATGTGAAATTTACCATTTAGCTATTTTAAGCATATAGTTCAGTAGTGCTTATGATGTTCCATCATTGTGAGACAGATCTCAAGAACTCCTCATCTTGCATAACTATAGCTTTGTGCCTTTTCACCAACATGGCCCCATTTTCCAAGCCCTCTAGCCCCTGGCATCTACCATTCTATTTACCTGCTTCTGTGAGTATGATATCTTTGGATTCCCTATATAATGGTGAACATACAATTTTTGTCTTCACGTGTCTGGCTTACTTCTCTTATTATAGTACAGTCTAGGTTCATACATGCCGTTGCATATAGCAGGATTTCATTCTTCTTATGGCTGAATAACATTCCATTATGTGTGTCTGTATAGGTGACATTTTATTTTTTCCATTAACATGTCAATGAACACCTAAGTTGTTTTTAATACCTTGGCTATCATAAATAATGTAGTAAATGTAGGAATGCAGATATCTCTTTGAAATGCTGATTCCAGTTATTTTGGGTCTATGTGTGTGTGTGTGTATATATATATATATATATATATATATATATATATATATGTATATTTGGAATATATATATAAAATATATATATGGAATATATATATGGAATATATGGAATATATATATATATAAATATATATATTTGTGTATATATATATATATATACACACACACACACACAGAGGTAGGTTTGCTGGGTCATCTTTAATATTTTGAGGAATGATCATACTAATTTTGAGAATGGTTACACCATTTGATAATCCCACCAGCAGTTCACATTATATCCATCACAACCTCACCAACACCTGTTACTTTCTGCAGTTGCTTTATTTTACAGTAGCCATCCTATTGGGTATGTGGTGATATCTTACTGTGGTTTTGATCTACGTTTCTATGATTATTAGTAATATTGAGGATCTTTTCATATACCTTGTGATCTTGTGAAATCTTCCCTGCAGAAATGTCTATCCGAGCCCTTAGCCCATTTTTTAATGGCTTTGAGGTTTTTTTTGTTTGTTTTTGGATTGTATGAGTTCTTTATATTTTGGATGTTAGTCTCTCATCAGCTATACGATTTGCAAAATTTTCCCCCATTTTGTAGGTTGCCTTTATACTTTATTGATCATGTCCTTTGAAGCACAAAAGTTTTATGTTTGGTGTAGTCCCATTTGTCCACTTTTACTTTTGTTGCCTGTGCTTTTGGTATCATATCTAAGAAATAATTGTCAAACCTAATGTCATGAAGTTTTTTCCTGTTTTCTTTTAAAAGTTTTATAATTTTGAGTCTTACATTTAGATTTTTAAGCCATTTTGAATTAATTTTTATATGTGGTGAAATATGTGGGTCCAACTTTATTCTTTTGTTATGTGGATATCCAATGTTCCCATCACCATTTATTGAAAAAGCTGTATTTTCTCCCTTGAGTATACTTGTTGAACAGACTGTCCTTTCCCATTGTGTCATATTGGCACCTTTTTATAGATCATTTAATCATATGCAAGGGTTTATTTCTAGGCTCTTTAATCTATTCCAGTGATATATATATGTCTACATATGGATCATGTCATTTGCGAACAGAGATAATTTTGCTTCTTTCTTTCCAAACTATAAGCCTTTTATTTATTTTATTGCTTAATTGCTCTGGCTAGGTCTTTCTATACTATGTTAAATAGAAGTGGCGAGTGAAGTATTCCATCTAGTTCTTTTTTTAATTTTTTTTTTTTCAACGTTTTTTTTTATATTTATTTTTGGGACAGAGAGAGACAGAGCATGAACGGAGGAGGGGCAGAGAGAGAGGGAGACACAGAATCGGAAACAGGCTCCAGGCTCCGAGCCATCAGCCCAGAGCCTGACGCGGGGCTCGAACTCACGGACCGCGAGATCGTGACCTGGCTGAAGTCGGACGCTTAACCGACTGCGCCACCCAGGCGCCCCTCCATCTAGTTCTTGATCTTAGAGGTAAAATTGTCAGGATTTCACCAGCATGTGTGACATTAGCTATGGGCTTTTCTACATGTCCTTGATTATGTCGAGGTAGTTTTCTTATATTCCTAGTTTGTTGAGTGTTTTTAATTATAAAAAGATGTTGAATCTTGTGAAATCCATTTTCAGCATAGAGATTATCATACGGTATTTTTTCTTCATTCTTCAAAAATGGGGTTTTACATTGATAGCTATTCAAATGTTAAATGTTCCTCACATTCTGGATATAAATACCACTCACTCATGGTGTAGAATCTTTTTAATATGCTATTCCATTCAGTTTGCTAGTATTTGGTTGAGGATTTTTATATCAATATTCATTAGGGATATTGCTCTATAGTTTTCTTGTTGAGTTTTTGTGTCAGGGTAATCATAGAATGATTTCACAGAATGAGTTTAGGAGTGTTCCTTCTCCTTTAATTCTTTGGAAGAATTTGAGGAGGATTGGTATTCTTTGTTTAATGTTTAATGTAGAATTTACCAGTAAAACCATCAAGTCCTGGGCTTTTCTTTGTTGGGAGGTGTTTTTACTATTTTTACCATTATTTCAATCTCCTTAGTAGTTATTATTTTATTTCTTCATGAGTGAGTCTTGAAAGATTGTATGTTTCTAGGAGTTTAGCCTTTTTTTCTTGTTTATCCAATTTATTGGATTACTATTTTTAATAGTATTCTCTTACATTTTTTTTAATTCTGTGATGTCACTTACAATGTCTTTTATTTCTTTTTGTTAAGTTTAATTATTTATTTTGAGAGAGAGAGTGTGCACGCACATGTGCTGGCATGTGTGCATGAGTTGGGGAGGGGCAGGGAGAGAGGGAGAGAGAAGATCCCAAGCAGGCTCTGCTCTGTCAGCCCAGAGCCCAAGGTGGGGCTCAATCCCACAAACTGTGAGATCATGACCTGAGTGAAAATGAGGAGTTGGACACTCAACCCACTGAGCCACCCAGGTGCCCCGTCTTTTATTTCTTATTTTAAGCATTTGAGTACTATCTCTTAGTTAATCTAGCTAAGAATATGCCAATTTTGTTGATCTTTTAAAAGAACCAACTATTTGTTTTATTGAATTTTTTCTATTGTTTTTCTGTTCTTTCTCTGCTTTAATCTGTATTATTCATTTCCTTCTTTTTGCTAGGGTTCATTTTTTCTAATTTCTTGAGTGGTGAAATTATGCTGTTGTTATGACATCTGTTTTTCTTTTTCTTTTTTTTTTATTTTTCTTTTTTTAAAGTTTATTTTTATTTTTGAGACAGAGAGAGACAAAGCATGAACGGGGGAGGGGCAGAGAGAGAGGGAGACACAGAATCCAAAGCAGGCTCCAGGCTCTGAGCCATCAGCCCAGAGCCCGACGCGGGGCTCAAACTCACGGACCGCGAGATCGTGCGTGACCTGAGCTGAAGTCGGAGGCTTAACTGACTGAGCCACCCAGGCGTCCTTGTTTTTCTTTTTAAATGTATGTGTATACAGCTATAAGCATGCCTCTTAGCATATCTTTTACTGGATCCTGTAAGTTTGGATATGTTGTGTTTTCATTTTCTTTTTATCTCAATGTATTTTCTCATTTCTTTTGTGACTTCTAACTTGGACTTAGTGGTGTTTGAGTCTGTTGTTGAAGTTTCACAGATCTGTGGACTTTCAAGTTTTCTTTCACTTGTTATTCTCTTGTTTCAATCCATAGGGATCAGAAAAGATACTTTGTATAATTTCAATATTTTTAAAGTTAACTTGTTTTGTAGGATGACAAGTAGTCTATCCCCCAGAATATTCTATGTTCACTTGAGAAAGATGTGTATTCCACTCTTGTTAGGTGGGATGTTCTGTATATTTTTATTAGGTCCAGCTGGTCTATACTGTTGGCAAGTCCTTTATTTAATTATCTTTTGTCTAAGTTTTCTATCCATTATTAAAAGTGAGGTACTATAGTCTTTTGATATTATGTTTCTGTTTATCCCTTCAATTCTTTCAAAACTTGCTTCATATATTTAGGAGCTCTGATGTTTGGTGCATAAGTATAATTATTATATATTCTTGGTTAATTGACACTTTTATTAATCCCTTTTAATAGTTTTTGATTTAAAGTCTATTTTGTTTGATATGAGTATGGTTTCAAAACTTGCTTCATATATTTAGGAGCTCTGATGTTTGGTGCATAAGTATAATTATTATATATTCTTGGTTAATTGACCCTTTTATTATTCCCTTTTAATAGTTTTTGATTTAAAGTCTATTTTGTTTGATATATTTGTATTGTATATTAAATACTGTATATTTTTATTACTGTATATTTTTATTAATGTATATTTTTATTTGTATTGTATATTAAATACTGTATATTTTTATTAGGGAGTTTAATTTATTCAAATTTAAATTAACTTCTTATATGAAAAGCTTACTATTGCCATTTTGCTAATTTTATTCTTTATATCCTGTAACATTTTTGTCCCTTCCTCTCTCTTAATGCTTTCGTTTGTGTCCCACTGATTTTTTTTTTTTTTTATTGTGACATGCTCTGGTTCCCTTCTGTTTTCATTTTGTGTATATTGTGTACATATTTTATTTTTAATCACCATTTTAATTACTTAAAATATATTAACATTAATAGTATTTTAAACTGATAACATCTTAACTTCAATTGCATACAAAAACATTACTCCTTTACAGCTCTATTTCTCATTTTATGTTATTACATAGATTATAGGGTTTTTTGTTTTGTTTTGTTTTGTTTTTGTATTTGTCCTTCCAATTCTATACAATAATTAAAAGTGAACTTACCCACTAAAATTACAATAATATATGTTACTGTATTTGTCCATGTATTTATCTTTATTAGAGAACTTTATAATTTTCTTTTGGCTTTATATTGCTAACCAGCATCTTTTAGTTTCAACATGACAGCCTCCCTTTAGCATTTCTTATAGATCAAGTCTAGTGGTAATTAACTTTTGTTCATTACCTCAGCTTTTATTTTTCTGGAAAAGTCTTAATGTCTTCATTATATTTTAAACTATGGTTTTCCTGGATACAATAATTTTGGTTGACAGTTTCTTTCTTTCAGCAGTTTGAATGTATTCATCCTAATCCCTTATGGCCTGTAAAATTTCTGCTGAGAAGTCTACTGGTAATCTTATGGGAGTTCCCTTATATGTGACAAGTCATTTTTGTCTTGTTTCTTTCAAGATTCTCTCCTCACCTTTACCTTATGGCAGTTTGATTATAATGGGAAATTTGTGGGTCTCTTTGGATTTATCCTAGTTGGAGTTTGTTGAGCAGTTCACTCAGATTTCTGAAGTTTATGGTCACTATTTCTCCAAATAAACTCTCTGTCCCTTTCTTTCTTTTTTCTCCTTCTGAGATCCCCATAATGCATACATTGATCTGCTTGTTCATGTCAATAGGTTCTTTCTATCTTCTTCATTCTTTTTTTCTTTTTACTTCTCTGACTGGATGATTTCAAATGATCAGTCTTCAGATCTGATTCTTTCTTCTGCCTGATCAAATCTAATTTTGAATACCTCCAGTGGATTTTTAAGCTCATTTATTGCATTTTTCCGCTCTAGAATTTCTTTTTAGAATAGTTTAAATTTCCTTGTTGACACCTACACTCAGAATTTATTCTGGTATGTAAGGCTAGTTAATCATTTAATTTAACCAATTCCATCCTTAGACTAAACTAGAAAACTTCTTTGATCATGTCAATAGATGCAGAAAAAGAATTTGACAAATCCCAACACCATTTGTGACAAAATTTTAGAAAACCAAGTCTAGAAGGGAACTTCCTTAACTTGAGACATCTAGAAAAGACCTACAGCTAACACCTTAATTGTGAGGAACTAAATGCTTTCCCAGTGAGATCAGGAACAAGGCAAGAATGTAACTTCCCAGTCCTTTTCAGCTTTGTACTGGAAGTCAAAAACACTGGTTACACCAAACACATAAGGATGTGGAGCAACAGAAACTCTCATTCATGATCATAGGAATGCAAACTGGTACAGCCACTGTGGAAGACAGTTTGGCAATTTCTTACTCTTACCATATTATCCAGCAACTGTCCTCTTTGGCAGTTACCCAAATGAGTATAAAACTTCTTATATCCACACAAGATCATGTACATGAATAGTTATGGCAACTTTATTCACAATTGGCAAAAATTAGAAGGAACCAAGATATCCTTTAATAAGTGAATGGATAAAAAAACTGGAATAAATACATATAAAGGAATATTATTTAGTTATTTAAAAAGGGAGCCACAAGGCATTTGAAGACATAAAGGAATCTTAAATGGATACTGGTTAATGAAAGAAGCCATTTGGAGAAAAGGCTAAGTGCTGTTATATCCTGTATTATATTTATATTATATTATATTATATTATATTATATTATATTGTATTATATTGTATTATATTGTTATTATTCTGTGACATTCTATAAAAGACAAAACTGTAGAGATCATGTAAAAATCATTGATTGCCAAGGATTTCCATGCTGCTGACATCACTACTTCTCAAGTTTTAGTTTTTAAGACAAAAAAAAAAAAAAATGCTGCTTGCACATTCTGCCTTTAGAAGAAAGTTAATTTGATTTCTTCCCTAAAACTGTTTCTGAAGTCAAAACTAATGGCCAAGCCAACCCTTAAGAATCTGTGTACTTTTTTCTAATTGTTCACATGAAAAGTAATATAGTTACAGAAGCAATGCTTATTATTTTCCATTAAAAAAATTCAGATTTAAATCAGTAGCATGTCATTAAAACATGAGATTGCATTAATCTTATTTGTTATTTGTCAATGCCATTTGGACTAAAAATACTATTACTCAAAGATAATAACAAAATTTGCCTATTTTTTCCATATTCTTAAGAAAATAATGAACTTTGTTATACTAGTTTAACTTATATACATTATATTTACTTGAAAAGATAAAATAGATAAACAAGTTAGGCAACAATTGTGATTTTTTTTTTCTATTTAGTATCCAAAGATGATAACTTTAGAGGCATTTTCAGTTGTTATGACACAGTTGCTTGGAGTTAATCTGGGATTAACATATAATAATGACATCCTCACTTGTTACTGTCCAGGAACTACATGCATAATGAACCCTGAGGCAATGTAAGGTTTTATTTTTGTCAAATCTATATCTTCCCTTGGGAAATGTTTGTAATATTCTTTAATGTACAATCTCTTTCAATATGACCTGATTATGAATATTTCTTATTAACCAAATATGTGCTAATTTAATGCTTAAAGGAAGTGGACATTTGATATTATAGAAATTATGCTTAATCGTTCTAGTATAGAGAGAAAGTGGATGTTGATGATGACTTTCTGGGGCTTACTAGAATCTTAGAGTAAAATTTATTCATTCACCAAAAAAAATTTTAATGAACATCTACTGTGTCCTGGTTATTGTGTTAGTTTGATTTACAAATAGTTAATAAGATAGATAAGTCCTAAATACATTAGTCCATCAGGGATAGAAAATTAAAAAGTAGACATAAAAACAAACAAAATCTAAACGGTTTATGATAGGTTCCAAGAAGAAAATGAATAGGGAAAGTATGGGGAGAAGAAACATTCTTTTTTTTTTATTTTTTTTTTTTAAAGTTTTTTTTTAACGTTTATTTATTTTTGAGACAGGGAAAGACAGAGCACGAACGGGGGAGGGGCAGAGAGAGAGGGAGACAGAATCTGAAACAGGCTCCAGGCTCTGAGTTGTCAGCACAGAGCCGGACGCGAGGCTCGAACTCACAGACCGCGAGATCATGACCTGAGCCGAAGTCGGCCGCTTAACCGACTGAGCCACCCAGGCGCCCCGGGAGAAGAAACATTCTGATAAAGTAGTCTAGGAATAATTATGGAAATAATTTTGTTGGGATCTGAAAGAGAATGAATCTGGTTATTAAAGAGCTCATTGAAAAAGTTTCAGTGAAAGTAAATGAACTAATACTTGGGTAGCAACAAGATTGTAAAGCTTGACAGACTGAAGTTAAGGAGGTTGGGGGGGGAGGATAAAAGTGAAAAAAAATATAGCTGGGACTATAAGGAAGAATGTTTTAGACGTAAGGAAAAAGAAGTAACATGCAATGAGGATAAATAATGAGTCATGGAAAGAAGTCCAGGATGTGATACAGAAAAGAGCATGATCATGCAATCATCATGTGGAAATTAGGATCTTATGATAAATGTAATGAAATATATTTTTAATTTCTTCATGCAGTATGGATAATAAAAATTATCTTATAAAATGAATATGAAATATATCAGAGGGAGCAAGAATATAGTGATATTTGGAAATGATGATTCTCATAATAATAATCTATAGCAGTTTCCTAAAATTGAGAGAAAAGGAGATGCCAAGAATTTTTTGCAGGGGTTCTGGTTCAAGATGGCAACATAAGAATAATCTGAACTCATGTCCTCCTATAGACACAACAAATCTATAACTATATATGGATCATTTTCCTTTAAAAATATAAAAACTAAGTAAGAACTCCTACATATTGGGCAAATGAGAAAAAAAAAACCCATATCAGAGTGGGTAGGGGAGGCTAAGGCACAATCTTATATCTTTCTATAATTCCCACCCCTCACATGCAACCCCAAATCAGGAGAAAACTGAAACCAGTAGTTTTCCCCTGAGGAATAAAGGGTTTGAATCGTCCTTGGATACCACAACTTTTAAGACAGCAGGTGCTAATTTGGCTGTCTTCATCTGTTGTACTCTGGAGTGCCAATCTCTTCCATAGAGAAGTTTGTAGAGGTGCCTGACATATCACCTAGCTCTGGTGTCCAGGAAGGTTTGCATTCCTGGGTCTCATGGAACTATAACAAATTAAGAGATGGTTCTCGGCCAGCTGCTACTTTTGTGGCAATACACAGACAGCAGACTGAAACATAACACCAAACTTTCTGTGAAATGGCCTATTTGCTTGCCCTGGAGCTTCTGCCTGAGGGGCAGGCTTCTGGTTTGGGACACCTTTAGAGTCCTACTAAGGTGCACTCTGGAAATGGAGTCTAGTATGTGCCATTTTGTGCTCTTTCTCTGACTCACAAAAGATCTCTGGGATCTCAGGAAAGGAACTTTTTAAAAAATTTGTTTTAATGTTTATTTATTTTTGTGAGAGAGAGAGAGACAGAGAGAGACAGAGCGTGAGTGGGGGGTGGGCAGAGAGTGAGGAAGACAGAATCTGAAGCAGGCTCCAGGCTCCAAGCTGTCAGCACAGATGTGGGGCTCAAACCCACTGATGTGGAGCTTGAATCCATGAACTGTGAGATCATGACCTGAGCTGAAGTTGGACGCTTAACCGACTGAGCCACCCAGGCACCTCAAAATGAACTTTTATAATCATCTGGTACCCCAAGTTTTGAGAATGTTGCACAGTATACATCTCTGCATCTCCTTGCTCTGTTGGCCAACAAGGTATATGTTTGTAGCCCCATAGCACTGTGTGTATTTTTATACTTTAAAAGCTGTTGCTTGAGGGTCTGGCTTCCAATCACCCTGAACCTAGGTGCTTATTGAGATCCTCCCCTTTGGGACAGTTAAAGGTCTTGGTACATCTTTAACCACTTGGAGCCAAAAACTAAAATTGGCTGCTTGGACAATCACAAGAGTTTGAGAGACAACCAAGAGTTAGGAGAAGCCTGAATAGCAAGGTTCATCTCCTACATGAGGCCACCCCTTCGAGACTGGAAAAGAAGGCTGTTTTATCTAATGCATAGCAGTGGACAGAGAATAAAACAAAATCAAGAAACAGAGGAATTTGTTCCAAACAAAAGAAGGCAAAACATCAGAAAAAGACTTAATAATACAGCGATAAGTAATCTACCTAATAAATTTTGTTTGAAGTAATGGTCATAAAGATGCTCACCAAGCTTGGGAGAAGAATGAATGAACAAGGTGAGAACATCAACAGAGATATAAAATAGAAGAAAGTACCAAATAGAAGTCACAGAACTTAAGATTATAAAACAGAACTGAAGAATACAATAATGGAACTGAAAATTCAATAGAGGGATTTAACAAGCAGACTAGATGAAGCACAAGAAAAGATCAATGAACTCACGAACAGAGTAGTAGAACTCATAGCCAGATCAACAAAAAGAAATAATTTTTGAAATGTGAAGTTAAATAAGGCGCTTACTAAACAAATCCAGCAGACCAATATTCACATTATAGGGGTCCCAGAAGGAGAGGAAAGAGTCAAAGGGACAGAAAACCAGTTAACGTTTGTCACCATTAGGAGTAACAAGTCTTTTTTTTTTTCTTATAATAAGAACTTTTAATATATAATCTCTTAGCAACTTTCAAATATTCAATACAGTGCCCCTTCGCCACTCTTGGTGTGTACCCTTGGTCAGTACGAGAGCTGCCACCCAAGCAGCCCCCCATCCTGCCAGACCTAATGGGTGTCATAAGCCACCACCAGAGCCCCTCCCCCTCCCAAGGGCCCCACACTGGGAAGCCAGCCACTTTACCAGCATGCCTCTAAGAGTCATGGCCAGGACTCCCAGATGGGCTAAGGGCCAGCCCTAAACACCAATGTGTCTGTAGGTGAACCTCACTCATATACATGTGCACTGAGGGACAGCCCCACTCACCAGCAAGTCTGGTGGCCACGTGTCATCGACTAGCCAGAACAGGAACATGCACACAGCCCATAGAGAGTCCTGGAGCACTTGGTTTGGCAGTCCAGGTGGGTCTGCACTACTGAGCCCCACAGTACCTGCATAAAGCCACTCCTTCAAGACCAGGAGACATAACTGCTTAGTACATAGAAATAAACAGAAGGAGGCAAAATGAGGCACTAGAGGTTGCAAATGAAAGAACAAGACAATACCTGAGAAAAGTGAAATGGATAGTCAGTCCACTAGGCAAAGTTCAAAGGAATGGTCATAAAGATGGTCACCAAACTGGAAGAGGAATGGAGGATCACAGTGAGAACTTCAACAAATACATAGAAAATATAAAAAAGAATCAATCAAGCTGAAGAATACAATAACTGAAATAAAAAAATCACACTAGAGGAAATCAACAGCAGATTAGATGTTGCACAAGAAAGGATAAGCAGTCTGGAAGATTGGATAATGGAAAGCACCCGATCAGAGAAGCAGAAAGAAAAAAATAATTTTAAAAATTGAAGTTATTTTAAGGAAACTCTAGGGTAACATCAGCCATACTAGCACTTATAGGTACCCTCAGAAGTAGAAGAGGGGCACCTGGGTGGCTCAGTCAGTTAAGCGTCTGACTTCGGCTCAGGTCATGATCTCATGGCTTGTGAGTTCGAGCCTTGCATTAGTCTCTGTTCTGACAGCTCAGAGCCTGGAGCCCACTTGGGATTCTGTGTCTCCCTCTCTCTCTCTGCCCCTCCCCCACTCATGCTCTGTCTCTCTCCCTCCTTCAAAATAAAATAAACATTAAATAAAAAGAAGTAGAAGAGAAGAAAAGGATCAGAAAATACATCTGAAGAAATAATGTCTGAAAATTTAACCTAATCTGGTGAAGGAGACAGATATCCAAGTCCAGGCAACAAGACTCTCAAATAATATGGACCCAAAGAGAGCAATACCCATTATAATCATAGTGTCAACATATAAAGATAAACTGAGAATCTTAAAAACAGCAAGAGAAAAACAGTTATGTATAAGGAAACCTTCCTCTGATTATCAGGGGTTTTTTTGGAAAAAACTTTGTAGTTCAAAAGGGAGTGGCATGATATATTCACAGTAATGAAAGGAATATTTATAATAAAAAATACGGTACCTATCAAGATTATCATTTGAGTTAAAGGAGAGATGAGGAGTTCCTCAGACAAGCAAAACTAAAGGAGTTCATCAACACCAAACAGATATCACAAGAAATGTTAAAAGGATTCTTTCAGTGGAAAAAGAAGAGGCCTTAACTAGAAATGAAACTGTGAATGAAAGCAGTGTCACTCAAGGTAAACATATAGTAAAGGCAGGAAGTCAACCACCCATGTATTTGGTATGAGTGTTAAAAGACAAACATAGACAGTCATCTAGACCTATAATAATTAGTCAAGTTATATACAAAATAAAATGTAAAATATATCAAAAACAAAATGCAGGGGGAGTAAAAATGTAGTATTTTTGGAACACACTTGAACTTCAGCCCTCAGCCATCAACTTAAAATAGACTGCAATATACATAGGATGTTACATATGAATCTCAAAAGATTCACAAAAAATACCACAAAAAAATACCAATAATAGATACACAAAAAATAAAGAGAAAGGAACACAAATACAACACTAAGTCACCAAATACCAACAGAAGACAGAAGAAGGAAACAGAATTACAAAAACAATAAGAAACAATCAATATAATGGCAATAAGTACATATCTATCAATAAAATATCTAAATGGACTAAATTCTCCAGTCAAAAGGTATACAGTAATTAAATGGACAAATAAAAACAAGATTTACATATATACTACCTACAGTAGGCTCAATGCAGATCCAAAGACACATGGAGTGAAAGGGAAGGGATGGACAAAGATATCCCATGCAGATGGAAATTAAAAGAAAGTTGGGGTAGCCATACTTCTCTCAGACAAAATAGACTTTAAAATAAAGACTGTAATAGACAAAGTCACCACATGATGATAAAGGGATCAATCGAACAAGATGATGTAATACTTGTAAATAGCTATGCACTTAACATAGAAGCACTTAAATACATAAATATTAGCATATATAATGGGAGAAATTGACAGTAATACAATAATAGTAGGAGCCTTTAACACCCCACTTATATCAGTGGACAAATCATCCAGACAGCAAAACATTGGCCATAAATGATTCATTAAGCAGATGAACTTAATAGATATATACAGAGCTTTCCATCCAAAATTGGCAGAGTGCACATTCTTTTCAAGTACATATAGAACATTCTCCAGGATAGATGATGTTAGGCTACAAAATAAGTCTCAATAAATTTAAGATGATTTAAATTATATCAAGCATCTTTTTCAACCACAACAGTATGAAACTAGAAATCAATTGCAAATCAAGTCTAAAGTTAGTAGAAGGAAGTAAATAATAAAGATGAGTGAAAAAATGAAATATGCTTAAAAAACAATAGAAAAGACAGGGGCTCCTGGGTCACTCAGTTTATTAACTATCCAACTGTTGATTTCTGCTCAGATCATGATCTCATGGTTCATGGGATCAAACCTTGCACTGAGCTCTGTGCTGATGAGGAACCTGATTGGGATTCTCTCTCTCCCTCTCTCTCTGCCCCATCCCTGGCTCATGCTCTATCTCTCTGAAAAACAAAAAATTAAAAAAAAACATTAGAAAAGAAAAAGGAAACTAAGAACAATTTATTTGAAATAATAAACAAAATTAACAAGCATTTAGCCAGACTTTTCAATAAAAGAAGGGAGAGGGCACCTGGGTGGCTCAGTTGGTTGAGTGTCCCAATTCAGCTCAGGTCATGATCTCATGGTTCCCGAGTTGGAGCCCTACATTGGGCTCACTGGTGTCAACCTGTCAGCGCAGAGTCTGCTTCCATCCTCTCTGCCTCTCCCCCGAATTGTGCTCTCTAAAAAATATTAAAAAGAGAGAGAGAGAGGACCCAAATAAACCACAAATGAAAGAGAAGTTACAACTGATACTAAAACTGATATTAAAATTGCCATTTTAAACAGTTTCTCTTTTTTTTTAATTTTTTAAAAAATATTTACTTATTTTTGAGAGAGAGAGTGTGAGCAGGGGAGGAGCAGAGAGGGGAAGACACAGAATTCAAAGCAGGCTCCAGGCTCTGAGCTCTCCAGCACAGAGCCTGACCTGGGGCCTGAACTCACGAACTATGAGATCATGACCTGAGTCCAAGGCGGATGCTTAACTGACTGAGCCACCTAGGCACTGAAATTGAGGGACATTTTAGCAAATAATCAGCCTATAATCATAAACCCTTTCAAGGTTATGAAATTCAACAACAAATGTGGACAACAAATGTAGATATGGAGAAGTAAATGCAATGGTTGATTCTGACCTGGATCCTTTTGCTATAAAGTGCCAATATTGTGAAGAAGGAGAAATTTGAATGGAATCTGAGGATTAGGTAATAGTAATGTACCACTATTTCCTGATTTTGAAGGGTCTGCTTAAGGAGAATTCATTTCTATACAAGAATTATACATTAAAATACTTAGAGTTATTAACATTGTTTTTGGCAGTTATTCTTAACTGTTTTCAGGAAACAAAATTTATTCTTTGAACTGTATTGTATTATTTATGTAAGATTTAGATTATTACAAAATTAAAGTCCATTAAGTAGTACACTTAGAAATGTACAAATATAAAATAAAAAAGAATCTAGGGCTTGTAGATTTTATATACTTAATGTTGATATATTTTAACTGATTGATTTTGATACCAAAGAATAAATAACCTTGTTTTTCATTAGCATAATCAACCATTTTTTATTCCTTCAGTTTACATAAATTTCCTAGTACATTTCATTTTTATAAGTAATTATGACTTACGTTGACAATAAAAGTAAAAATAAGATATTCTTAAAGAGAGCTTTTTGTGTGTGAAGCACTGTAAAGTGTTTTAATATATTTGAACTCGTCATTTTAACTTCCTTTATGTGGTAGATGTCTATTATATGGAATTATAATAAAAATGGACTCACTGCTTTTATTTACGGTTTGTATTAAAAATAAAAGCACATGAAACCAATATGACACTGTATGTTAAGTAACTGGTATTTAAATAAAAACTTAAGGAAAATAGTATTTTCCCCTCCTTGGCTCTCCAGTAAGTGAAATGTAGAATTCATAGTACTCTGTTGAAGAGGGTTTCTTTAAAACTGACTTTATTCCATTTGTCTGAAGAATATAATTTATTTTTAGACATTCCCATGGTGTGAAGTTTTTTAGCAGTTGCAGCATGAATGAATTTAACCGTATGGTTTCACAGCCTGAATTTGGATGTCTTCAGAATGAAATAGTTTCAGAAGTGTCTTACCAAGATAAAAATACACTCTGTGGCAATGGTATTTTGGAACCGCCTGAGGAATGTGATTGTGGTCCTTCACAGGTTAGTGATAGACATTAATTGCTTATCTAAAGATTTTTCTTTGGGGGAGCCTGGGTGGCTCAGTCGGTTATGCGCCTAACTGTGGCTCTGGGTCATGGTTTTGTGTTTCGTGGGTTCGGGCCGTGTTGGGCTCTGTGCTGGCAGCTCTCTGAGCCTGGAGTCTGCTTCGGATTCTGTGTCTTGCTGTCTCCCTCTTCCCCTCCCCTGATCGTGCTGTCTGTCTGTCTCTCTCTCTCTCTCAAAAATAAATAAACATTAATTTTTTTAAATAAAGATTTTTCTTTGTGTTTCTTGTGTAGACTTATAGATGTGATATAAAAAGGAAAGATTTTTTTTTTCTCAAAAGCTCCACCATTTATCAGATATCTAAGGGAGATATGGGGCATGTGATAACTGACTCATCTTGAATTTAAAGCATTTGAAGAGTTTAAGTAGCAGGTAAGTGTAGCGTGGATTAAAGAGGTAGATTTTCAGGGTGCCTGGATGGCTAAATTGGTTAAACTGCCAACTTTGGCTCCGGTCATGAAATTCACACAGTTGGTGGATTCGACCCCGGCATTGGACTCTGTGCTGACAGCTAGAGCCTAGAGCCTGCTTTGGATTCTGTGTCTCTGTCTCTCTCTGCGCCTCCCTGCTCACACTCTGTCTCTCTCTCAAAAATAAATAAACATTAAAAAATTTAAAAAAAAAAAAACAGAGGAGGTAGAGTTTCTTCATTGTGTAACCATTAATGGTAATATCTACCTTTCTGTATCACAAACAATGTTAACATCAGTTCTATAATTATCACCTCAATCATCTCTCCTGAATTCCTCCAAAGTGACTGCATTGGTTCACTAAGTTATTAAATGTGTGTTGCTGTTTACCTCCTCATCTCCTAATTGCTGTTCCTGCATTTGTGAGATCTTCATTTATTTTAACTTTTGACTTCACAGAATTTAATTAATAATGTCTTGATGTCTTGTTCTATTTAGCATTTTGCTATTTTTTTTTTTTAGTTGTGCTTGGTAAGATAAGTAATCATTGAATTTTGTTGTGACTGCTTTCATATACTTATAAATGGAGATAATTTTGAATATTTCACATTTGCTTGAGAAGATGTAAACTAACTGGAACAAAATTCTGTATACTTGATTGCATTATAATTTTTAAGTGAATGACTCACATCTGTATTTTTATTGGTTTTGTTTGCCTGAATTCTCAGTACTTAAGAAATAATGTTGGTACCTTCAACTATAGAGTTGGATTTGCCTAATTCTCACTATAATTTACTTAATTCATGCTTTATATATTTTGTAGCTTTTTATATGGTGCAAACATATTTACAATTTTTATATCTTCCTAGAAATTTAACATTTTGCCTTTAAATAAATACTGAATCTGTTTATCTCATGTTTCTTTTGGTTTTAAAGTCTATCTGGTCTGGCATACATCTGTATCTGTACACATAATAACTTTCTTTAATTGGTATTTCCCTGATAATTTTCTATTTACATTTAGTTTTTCTGTACTATTAAGTTCAATATCTATGTTTGGTTTTAATTTATTATTCACTCTGTCTTTGATTTATAAGATTATCCCCTTAAACATGATTATTACTTTTTGAATATTCTTTTAATTAACTAAAGTCCATAATTTGTTCATATTTCCTTTGTTTTTACCTAATGGCATCTTTCTGTCCCAGAATCTCCTCCAGGATACCTCACTACATGTAGCTATTATTACTTCTTACATATTATTTATAACTTTACTTGTCTCAAAATGTTTATGTTTTCTGTGTTCACTTTGCCACATTTGTTTTCCAATTGAATTTTTTTTTTTATTTCTTTTGGTCTATGTGTTTTGTTATTCTTTCTTCCACTATTTCTTCTAGTGATTCAGTGGATATGTATTTTCAATTTCCCTTTAGTGATTATATTTGCATTTTTAACCATATATATGTAATGTTTAACCATATCTAGACCACATTACCCCAAAATAACAGGATTTACAACTGTTAGAAAAAGCTCACTGACCCAGTCAAAAGAGGGACACTGGAAACTCGGAGCACAGTGAGACGAGGCTTTAATCAATGTTCTTGCAAGAGCGGGTGTCTGATGGACAGGCACACTGAGAGCAGTTACAGCAGACAATTTATCTGCTAGCATGCATGTCCCTCCCCTGGCTCCTCATTGGCTGAGTACTACAGAGATTACAGCCTTACCTGGATGTCCCTATGCCCATGTAAGGCAAAAAGTAGTCTGATTGGAACAAATGTACATTCCCTGAGGTGATAGAGACTTTCCATCTCTCCTTTGTTCTTTGGTGCATGCTCATTGCAAAGTCTGAAAAGAAATAAGCCAGCGAAATGGAGAATGGAAGAACCAGGAAGTGAGGTGTCTGAAGTTTTGGGACTCCATTATGGTGTGTGTGTGTGTGTGTGTGTGTGTGTGTGTGTGTGTGTGTGTCGGGGGAGGGGAGGGGGCTCATATATATTTCTAATAGGTTAAACCTACTGTTAACTAGTCAGCACAGCTTGTATTTGGTATTTCTGAAAATGAATCATCTCACTTCTCACAACAACCCAATAACTTACATGACATTTTTACAAAATATTTAATTTGTCATCTTTATTACTGCAGAGATTGTATTCAGAAAACAGTTGCTTTATTTCCCCTACAAGTCCTTTTATTTATTAAGGGTTTTTTTGCATGTGAAAGTTTCTTTCTGAAATAATGTCCTTTTGAATTATATCCTATTCCTTAAAATATACTTTAGGACTGTTCTCTTGATAGGAAAATTCACTGCCCACTTTTGTTTATCAAAAAAAATTATGTCATACTCACCATTTCATTGTAATATATAATACACATGAAATATGAATGAAGGGTATAACAAACAGATACTTAACACACACCTGAATAATTTGCATTCAGTTCAAAACAAATCTTACCTCTGCCAAAGGAGTTCTTTGTATGTCTCTTCCCAATCAGATGCCCCTTCCTTCCAATCATCATTTACAATTTCACTGCTTTACTACTCTTCAACACAGTTTTTCTTCTATTTTTGCATCCTTACACAATATACTTTGGTTGACTGTTTTCTACCTTTACATAGCAACCATATGGCTTATATCATTTTGTCACTTGGCCTTTTACTCAATATTACACTTGCAAAGTTCATCTGTTTTTGAATGTAGCTTAGTCCAATTGTTTTCATTGCTTTTAGTATTTTATTAATATTATAGTTTGTTCTATGTCAATGAAAATGTAAGTTTATTTGAATTTTTTACTATTAAGATTCATGCAGTTGTGTCTTTCCTGGCACATGTCTTCTGCTGCACATGTACCTGCATTGTTCTAGGCTATGCATCAGTAGGTGAATGTGCTATGTCCTGAGCTATTTATATGTATATTTCTTTGAATTGAGAGTATCTGACTTTGGGTTTTATTCTTGAGTGGTCTGTGCATATCTTTCATACAGTTTTTGGTTATTTCATCAGCATTCACTTCTGTAAATTATTAGCAATTTATCATCAATGTGGTAGAAGGCTCAGAGGTACACTGTTTCTCCAGTAAACTACATTTTCTGGGCATGAGATGAGTCTTGTTGGCAAGACCCCGTGATCAAGTGGTTCAGGTGAAGCAGTAGGTGGGCTGGTGATATCTGTTTCTTATGGGTGAACAGCTTCCTGTCTGTGGAGTTTACCAGTGTCAGGGGCCCATCTGTTTATAGTGGAACTTTTGGGGATTTTCCCACCCAATCAGATTGTATTGTTGTTACATTGGATTATTTCATGAAGAACTTTTAATGAGAATATCAGAATCATACATTTTCATTATATAACTATGGGATAAAGTTCTTTGGTTCCAACGTGCCAGTGAATATCAAAGGAAATTCAGGGCCAGTGGATGAAATCAGCTGTGTACTGGTCTGAGATGCCTGCAATTGCATGGGGTCCTAATCAGACATAGTGCTCAAGGGCTCTTCTCCCCTAACCCCCATTATCCTGGATTGCCTTCAGTGATCTTGTTGCTGAACTCCACCTACCCCAACGAAACTTAGCTGCTTTTTTTGGTGACTTATATACTAGCATATCAAGAATATTATTTGGGGGGAGCCTGGGTGGCTCAGTTGGCTAAGTGTCCGACTTCAGCTCAGGTCATGATCTCACAGTTCGTGGGCTCAAGCCCCACGTCAGGCTCTGTGCTGAGAGCTCAGAGCCTGAAGCCTTCCTCGGTTTCTGTGTTTCCCTCTCTCTTTCTACCCCTCTCCCACTTGTGTTCTCTCTATCTCTTAAAAATAAATAAATGTTATAAAATTTTAAAAAAGAATATTATTTGGATTATAAAGTCTATCTGTAGTCATATATGTTTAAATATTAAATATCATGCAGCACACACACAAAATAGTTTTTCAGTGCAGGCCACATAAAAATGTTATCATTGTGGCAGAATGTCTACATACTTGATAGTATTTCACATTTTACAAGAATTAATATAATCCAGAGAAGGCCCATCACTGTGGGAACCCAGAGCAGTAAAGCTGTGATCTCTAAGCATTGTCTGATGAAATTAAAATGAATTTGGTCCCACAATAGTATAAAAAGTATTAGTTATACCCATTACTATATGCCAAAGGTCATTCATGGAAAAATATTTTAATTATGGTTAATTTGTTGCTCACTCTGGGAACAATGGTGTTTACTTCTTGTTTATCTTGGTAGTATAATGCAAGCTTCTAATTATCCATGACTTCCCCCAGTCCCAGACAGTACTTCTTTATTTTTCCCTTGTATGCAACATTTTACAACTTTGAAATACTTTAGGAATATAGGTCATTCTTAGTTGATCCAATCATTACAGAAACTATGAATGTGTGTCATATCTGAGAACCAAGAAAAAAGTTATCAAGTGATAAAAACTAATGCAAGAACAAAAATACATAAAAGCATAAAAAAAACAATAGCCAGGTTAGTTCCAGTCTTTAATAAGCACAAACATACATTTGCAGAATGTATGTTTTACCTGTGCATAGTTTCAATCTATTTAAAAAATAAGTTATGATTTTTTAAGATATAGTAATAGATTTACAACAAAATCCAACAGATACTGCAGTGAGTTCTATATACCCACCCCACCCTCTACCCCAATTCCAGCATACAGTTTTTCTATTATAAGCATCTTATTCTTGTACATTTCTTATAGTGGATCAGCCAGTATTTATACACTATAATTAACTAAATTCAATAGTCTACATTAAGGTTCACTTTTTGTGTTAGACAATTCTGAGGATTTTGATAAAATTTATAATGACCTGTATTCGCTATTATAGATCACACAGAATAGTTTCACCACGGTAAAAACTCCCCTGTGCTTCACTTATGCTATCCTCTTTCCCTTCTCCTTAACTTTTTTTCTCTGATCCATTTTGAGTTGATTTTTGCAGAAAAGATAAAAGTCTATATGTCAATTCTTTTTTTTTTTTTTTTTTTTTGCATATCCACATTTAGTTACTCCAGCAACATCTACAAAAGATCATTCCCTATTCAATTGCCTTCGTTCTGCTTTTTTTTTTTCTTTAGTTAAGGTGGGAGTGATACTTCCAGCCTCTTTACATGTCACAGCTGAAACCAGAAATCCCTGAATTGCCCCTGTCTCTTTTTCACAGGTTAGCACCTTTAGATTTGGAATGCTCCCTTTGTTTTGGGAGTTATTGGCTTTCAGACCCTGCTGATAAACTTCTCTGTCCTCTTTGGAGCCTCCAGCTGCCAGGTTTCCACCTCTCCTCTCCATGGTCTAATCCCCTCCTTAGGGAAGAATGTTTCCTAAGGTAGCCAGTTGGAACCATCACTTCCATGAAACATGTGGAGTCAGCAATTGCATGGCCTTAGAGTGTGTGCCTTCTAAAAATTTGTAGTCCTAGGTGGCTTGCCTGCTCTACCCTAGTGCCACCCTTGATAACCATAATCCATCATTTCCCAGTGATTCTTTTCTGCTGGTGTTCCTGCCCTTAGTATCCTGCCATATTGAATTGGGGTCACTTTCGTGATGATTAGGATCTATGGAAATGATGGTATGGATAAGCCAGAAAGAATAGTTGTAGCAACTGCATTTTGTAACATATAGAGCAGACACATGGAAATGTTCACGTGTATGCCTCAAAATATATTTGGAATTTTTTCGGCAGTTTGTTTATATGTGCAATGCACCTGTAATTTTGCCTTACATGGTAAAAGGGTCTTTGAAGATATGATCAAGTTAGGGACTTTGAGAGTGTTAGGTATTCTATATTATCTGAGCAGGTCCAATGTAATAATGACAGGGGGCAGGTCAGAGTCAGAGGACACGTGAAAATGATATTTGGAGATGTACTGTGATTTTGAAGATGAAGATTCCATTAACCAAAGAATGCAGGTGGCCTCTAGAAGCTGTAAAAGGTAGGGAAATGGATTTTCTCAAGAGTTCCCAAGGAATGCACAGCTTTCAACATTTCAATTTTAGTCCAGGTAAGACACCTTTTGGACTTTCGACTTCCAGAACTATAAAATAATGCATGTATTATTTAAGCCATTAAGTATGGTAAATTTTTTTGATAGGAGAAATAGGAAATGAGTACAAAAGTAAACCAATTATGTATTTCTTTTGATAGGCAAACATTTGAATATGTTTAACCATTTGCTGCCAAGCAGCCTGCAGTTTTCTGAAGAGAAAAATAATTTGGCTATACTAGCAAGCCTAGATCCAATACATTGGCCTATTTTGGGAGAAATCATTGTTGCCAAGACATTTGTAGGAATCTCAGCAGCATTTTGCTAATGTGAGATTGGGGTCCAGTTCTTAGGAAACTGAAAGGCAGGATTATTAATGTAAGAGAAACATAAATGCCAGAAGGGACATGTAGGAGGTAATCTTAGAATATCTAAAGTATTTAAAGAAATAGCTAATAGAGGGCACCTGGCTGGCTCAGTTGGTGGAATGTGACTCTTGATTACAGGGTTGTGAGTTCAAGCCCCACGTTGGGTATAGAGATTACTTAAAAATAAAATCTTTAAAAAAGAAACTAACAAGAAACTGCTTAAAAAAACCAGCTAATGGTTTTCAAGAAGGTCAGTGAATTGATAGATCTAGCAATCAGAGTAGTAGCTATGGGCCTGAGGAGAGTACACAAGAAAGTTTTGTTTTCCCTTAGGTAGTAAATGCAGATCTCTAGAGTTAATAAAATGTAGCTGGCTAAGAGGAACCATATCAGTGCTCAAAAGTTTATCTGGGCAGAAGCTGTCTACCTTTACAGTTAACAAGTCTCAGCTTATGGTTTCCTAATAGAATGGGTATCCAACCTTTAGGTTAAAGGAATTGGTGATAGTCTGGGACAAGATCATCAAAGCATTCTGAATTGGCAAGGCCAGGTCATGTGTCTTGTGAGTGAGAGCCAAGAGTTTAATTGACTCTCCTCCCACCCTTGACCTCTGAGACTAAGATGTTTCTTCTCTACCTGTTGGGGTTGTTCTCTTATTCCATGGCCAAGTGATCAGTATGACTAGTGTCTGCAACACCACTTTACCCTTTTCCCATCCTTACCATAGCAAACCAAACCATTCGGCTACGTTCATCTTTAGGTAGTTCAGCAGTTTATTTCTTATATATCTTTGCCATCTTAGAACATCTCGCATCCACTGATACATGAACCATAGCAGGATCACCTTGGGAGTTTTGACCTCGTGGCAATGATCATTTTTATTCATTATCACCTTGATTCTGTGAAGAAATATGGCAGTAAAAATGGGACCGTGTTAGTGCCTACCACTCCTTGACTCTTATTTGCTACCTTCTTGTCTCTGTAGCCTCGTGTGTTGGGGATAGACACAGAGGGAATAAAAGAAAAATACGACGTTTAATTACGTGTTTCGGTTATTTTATAGTCAGTTTGGACTTCCTCTCCATCTGTCCCCTTCAAGGAAATTACCGTATTTAAAGCCTCTACTGCCTGTCTTGAGTGTGTGTTCCACTGGGAGCTAACTCTTGGTTGTGCACTTACCTTTTCAAATTTCTCCTTTAAGAATACATTTTGGGGGTGCCTGAGAGGCTCAGTCAGCTAATCATCCAACTCTTGATTTTGACTCAGGTCATGATATCACGGTTCATGAGACTGAGCCCCACATCAGGCTGTGTACTGACAGCATGGAGCCTGCTTGAGATTCTCTCTCCCTCTCTCTCTCTGCCCCTTGTGCTGTCTCTGTGTCTCTCCCAACAACAGACCATCAAATTCCTTATCAGACTTTCTATGTCCTAACATCCAGATCTACATGGCCATGAACTATTGGTTGTCTTATTTTTTTGCCCTTGGTTTGCAGGGAATTTTGTCTATCTTTTGCCATAGTGTTTACTTGGGGTACTTTATATCCCAGTTACTGAATAGGTTTTTAGAGATTATTCCTGGGACAGAAGAGGCAATTCAGTTGTCTCTGAACTGATTATTTGATTTGCTTGCCTATTTCATCATCTGGGCACTCTTAGTCTTTATTAGAAACCTAGGCTGGAGTCACAGTGAAGCAAAAGGAAGTGGTGGCTTGCCCCACTGGGTTTCAAGGACATCTAAATAGGAATTTATCTTGGGTAGGCCACTGTTTTATTATAGCTATACAGACTATTAAAAACATGACAACAGACCCAAAGTGGAGTCACTTTGGCTAATTCCCATGCTACCACACCAAGACTTCATTACAGTTTTGTCTTGGCTCTCACAGAAATAGAATCCTCAGTCTATCAGGAATCACCTTATCAGCACAAGTTATTTGCCTGATAGACCCCTGCTATCCCCTAAAGGAACGGAAATTTGCAATAATAAACATGCTTTTCTGCCAGTATAATTACCTTGTTCCTACTCCCTTCTGCCTATAAAAGTCTTTCATTCTGTATACAAATGGAATCTCCTCAAATCTTTCTTTTGCTAGATTGAATGCTGCCCAGTTTGAATGGAATTTTGCTAAGAATTTATCTTAAAAATTTTAATGTGTCTCAATTTATCTTTTAACAGGACCTACTGCAGTAAGCTACAATAAGTCTTTACATTCTTTCCCTCCATCTTCATATCATTAACTAGAGTGGTCACTGATCAGTGGTGCTTAGAGCATGAAGTTGATTCTTAAGTGACCAAATGACTTCCTAGCCTTCAAATCTGGAAAAGCCTGCATTGATCCCTAAAGTGTTAGTCAGATGATCCTAGTTTTTAGGATTTCATTAGGCTTTTGACTAAATATATCTCTAATTTCTTCCCTCTAATACATTGTAAGAATATATCTCAGTAAATTATAGAGTGACTAACTGTTCTTGCTCACCAGGGATTTTTCTGTCTATAGTAATGGCCACCAACAAAAGAAAAGTAGTTTTATTTTCTTGATATAGTGTAGGTGAGTGAATACAACCACAATAATCTTTCCTTGGTATTACAAGACCACCAACCTCCACTGATGGAACTCATCAGGAATCTCAACAATGGTGGTCAAAGACCATTTGTACCCATTATCAATGAAGACTTCAGCAACCAAGTCAGCTCCAAACCTGGACAGATGATCCTTAGAACCCATCTGTCTTTGTATTCATAAAAGCATTGTGACTTTGTCTTTCATTTCAGCACAAGGACTTAGGATGTGTCTAGGTAGTGCTCATTATATTTGTTTATATTGTTTTCCTTCTGGTTTACTGAGTTTTGTTTTTTAATTCTACTTATGTTATATTTAATTAGATGTGGATAAAAGAAATATTAGGACATTGACATTACCACCACTGACTTGGAGGAGTCTAAGTCAATCCCATTAGTATCTGAAACTTCTAATTCTCTCACATTATTTTTGCCCACTACTGAACTTCACATAAGTGAAATAATAGAGTATGGATCCTTTTTAATTCTAGATTTTTTGCCTATAATTTTGATATTCAACTGCATGATTAAATGTATCTGTAGTTCATTGGTATTTACTGTGGAGTAGTATTTCTTTGTATGAATATGACATAGTTTGTGGATTCATGCAATTTTTCTAATTTATTTTGAGTGGGGAGAGGGGCAACGAGAGAGGGAGAAAGATCTCAAGCAGGCTCTGCACTGTCAGTGCAGAGTCCAAAGCGGGGCTTAAACGCACAAACTGTGAGATTGTGACCCGAGCCAAAACCAAGAGTCAGACTTTCAACTGATTGAGCCACCCAGGCACCCCGATTCATGCAATTATTAATGATCTCTTAGGTTGTTTTTGTTTTTGAGTATTCTGAAAAATGCTTCTAAAGAATATTCATGTCTTTTTTAGACATAAGTTTTCACATATCTTGGGTAAATTTCTAGGAATAGAATTATTGGGTCACATGTTAATTATACTATTAAATGTGTAAAAAGGCATCAAACTGCATTTTAAAGTTCTTACAGTATTTTACATTTCAACCATCTATGTATGAGAGTGGCAGTTGTTCCTTATTCTTACCAACTTTTGTTACTTCCAGTCTTATATTTTAGTCATTTTAAGGTGTGCTGGTATTTCATTGCAGTTTTAATTTTATCTTCCTGATGACTAATTTGTATTGGACTGTGTCTTATATGATTATGAGACATTCAAATGTCTCTCTTTTGAATGTTCACATATTTTACATATTTTAATGTTTGTTTTTTTATCATGTATAAAAATTATTAATATAAACTACATGCAAATATTTTGCCAGATTATCTCCCCAGTATGTGGCTTGGTTCTGTATTTTGTTTCCTATCTGACCCAAAGTTGTTAAGCTTTCTCATAAGTGTTGTAGAAGTTTATTGATTTTAGCTTTTATGTATATGCCTATGATCCATTTTGAGTAATTTTTGTAAGTTAAGTATTAGGGCATATTTTTCTCTCTCTGTATATATCTAATTGCTCTAACCCCATTTATTGGGAAACGATCTTCTCTTCCCATGGAATTACCATGGTACCTTTATTGAAAAACAGTTCATCACCTACTTTGTGTTCCATCGATCCATATATCTCCCCTTAAACTAATCAGCTATTCTTACCCTAATTCACAAAATCAGGTAAATTGTGTCTTCATATTTTATACTTTTTTCTGAATATGGATTTGGTGATTTTAGGTTTTTGCATTTCTATGTGAAATTTGGAATCAAATTTTCCATTTTTACCACACCCCCTAAAAAATAAAAAAAAAACATTGCAGAAATTTTGATTGGGGTTTTTTGAATCTATACATGAATTTGTGGGGAACAGCCATATTCATGATGTGATTTTCAAACCATGAACCTGGTATATTGTTCCATTTATTTAGATGTCTCTAAATTAAAGTGTAAATATCTCATATTTCTGAATGTTATTAATTGTGTACATTTTAAAAATCTCTATTTCCAGTGCCCTTCACAGGCACATAGACATAGAATTAAATCATGGAAGTTGTTGATTCCTCCAATAACCAGCTTAGCATTACTTTGAATGACTGATTCATGTTTTGGAAAATTACTGCAAAATGTTTAAATCAAAATTGTCAAATAATCCCAGTGAACGTATGAAAAAGAGTATACTTTTGGAGTTTATTCCAGAAATAGAGAAGCATTTCAATACTTTTCAACATATGTCAAAATTAATAAAGAGATAAAAAATTATGATATTAAGTACTGAAGAGACATTTGATAAAAATTGGGAAAACTAGGAGTTAAAAAAGTCCTTTTGATTTCTCTAAATTATCAATTGCAAACCACAGTTACCTATTTTAAAAAGGTCTCACATTCAGTCCCATAATGGGATTCCATTTTAAAAAAGTGTTTTTTTTTTAATGTTTATTTATTTTCGAAGGAGAGGGAGGGACGGAGCATGAGCAAGGGAAGAGCAGAGAGAAAGGGAGACAGAATCTGAAGCAGGCTCCAGGCTCTGAGCTGTCAGCACAGAGTCTGATGTGGGGCTCGAACTCACAAACTGTGAGATCATGACCTGAGCTGAAGTTGGACACTTAACCAGCTGAGCCACCCGGGTGTCCCATGGGATTCCATTTTTAAACTACAGTTCATTGAACATTTATTTGTAAGCCCAGGAAGAGTTAAGATGGTGGAGTAGTAAGAGGACCCTAGAACATAGCTAGATCAATTCCAAATCATTTTGAAGACCTAGGATATCAATCTGAGGATTAAGAGAACAATTTGCACAATTAGAGGGGGAGACGTGACAAATACAAGGGGCAGATACATGAATTGGGGAAAAGAAAAGCCACAGTGCCACAGAGGGGAGGGAGCCTTTTTTGTAGAGAGAAGACAGTGAAGGAGAAAGGGGGAGAAAGAGCAGCATGTTGGGTTCATGCAAGAAAAACACTCCTCTAAAACCATTGACCGGGAAGTCAAGAGGAACTGACTATTGTAAGTTTTTGCAAACAGTGAAGCTCAAATTCTGAGGTTTTAGAAATCCCTGCCATTCACCAGAGTGGAGATGGGCAGGCAGTGGTGCTCCTGGGGAGGAGGGCAGAGGCCTGGGAGTGGAATGTGGACAGCACTGTGTGGGCATCCCCTGGGTCACACTGGGAGAGAATGTTCTCCTTCCTGGAGTACATTTGGAAGAGGGTATATTGCATCTCCAAGGACAAAAGACATAGCGGGTACATTGAGCAGCTGTTCAACAGCAAGGGACAGAGGTGCATGCAGAGGGCAGGAAAACTGGTTGCACCTTGTTGCTGTGCTTTACCATAAATTCCAGGTACCTGTGCGGTGGTGAAACTGCACAGGCGCCAAGTGCAGCACTGTGAGGCTCTCCTCTGGAGGAGGGGAGTGGGTTCACACTTCCGGATCCTTTAAGATTTGGAGTTTTGAATCCCAGCTGTGTGCCAGAGATAAAACACAGTAGAATTGTGGCACCAGGTATGAGGGCAGGGATCTGATGGAAACCTGGGACACAGGAAGGGGGATTGTTCACTTCCCTGTGAGGGCTCCCGTCTGGGGATAAGAAAGCAGGGCGACACCATCTTCCCCACTTGGACTTCAGTGAGCCACACAGTGCCCCTGGTATAGGCTGGAACCTCTTGTACCAAACCCTGCATCCTGCACCCTGCACCCTGCAGGGGAATCTTTACTAAGGAAGATCTGACTGTGACCCAAAGTAGGGCCTCTCCCCCAGAGGAACAACACAGGGACCCCTTATGCAGCAAGACTACTTACTGATCATAGAGTGCTCCAAAGCATCAGATTCAGTTTTGCTGGAAATATGACTAACCTTGCTTCTTTTCTTTTTCTTTGTTTTCTTTTGCAATCAGTCTAATAGTTTTTGGTTCATTCGTTTATTTTCATCTCCTTTTCTTCCTTTCTTTCGTTCTTTCTCTCTCTTTTTTTTTTTTTTTTTTGGAATCAGGTTTATAGTTCTTTTTTATCACTTTTTTTGGCTCTTTTTCCTTTTCTCTCTCTCTCTCTCTCTCTCTCTCTCTCTCTCTCTCTTTTTTGGAAGGGGGAATCAGGCTTTTTTAAAATTAGGCTTATTTTGGGGCGCCTGGGTGGCTCAGTCAGTTGAGCAACCGACTTCAGCTCAGGTCATGATCTTGCAGTTCGTGGGTTCAAGCCCCTCGTCGGGCTCTGTGCTGATGGCTCCGAGCCTGGAGCTTGCCTTGGATTCTGTGTCTCCCTTTCTCTGCCCCTTCCCTGCTCATGCTCTGTCTTTCTCTGTCTCTCAAAAATGAATAAAGTTAAAAACCTTAAAACAAAAAATTAGGCTTATTTTACCAAACAAATCAAAGCACACCTGGGTAACGGTCCGAACGCTCCCCAGTGCAAGCAAGGAGGAACTCTGCATAGGACTGACGTGTGGGAAAGACCAGCCAAAACACAACACAGTGCACACAGCATACACCAGAAACACTTCCTGAAGCTCCAGGCCATGGACAGTGTATGACCTCTTCATATAGCATTACTCTCAGGAACAGGAAACACAAGTTCTCATAACTTGCAAAAGACAGAAACCTAGGCAAAAATGGCAAGATGGAGGAATACTCCCCAAAAGAAAGATCAAGAAGAAATCACAGCCAGGGATTTGCTCAAAACACATATAAGCAATATATATGACAAGAATTTAGAACAAAAGTCTTAAGAATACTAGCTGGTCTTGAAAAAAGCATAGAAGACACCAGAGACATCCTTGCTTCAGAGATAAAAGGCTGAAAAACTAGTCAGGCTGCAATAAAAATGCTATAAGTGGGATGCAAAACCAACTTGAGTTAATCACAACGGGGAGAAGCAGAGGAAGGAATAGGTTATATAGAAGATAAAATTATGGAAACTAATGAAGCTGAAAAGAGGAAGGGAAGAAAACATCACACATACAGGCTTAGGGAACTCAGCTATTCCATAAAGTGCAATAATATCCATATCATAGCAACCCAGAAGAAGAGTGGGAAAAGGGGGAAGGAGGTTTATTTGAACAAATTATACTGAGAACTTTCCTAATCTGGGGAAGGAACAGGTATTCAAGTCCAAGAGGCACAGCAAACTCCCCTCAAAATCAACAAAATCAAGTCAGCACCAAGACATACCTTAGTGAAACTTGCAAAGATAGAGAATTCTGTAAACAGTTAGGGACAAAGGTCCTTAAACTACAAAGTTAGACACATAACGTTAGCAGCAGACCTGTCCACAGAAACTTGGCAGGCCAGAAGAAAGTTTCATGACATATTCAACATGCTTAATGGTAAATATTGCAGCCAAGAATACTTTATTCAGCAAGGCTCTCATTCAAAATAGAAGGAGAGATAAAGAGTTTTCAAGACAAGCAAAAACTAAAGGAGTTCGTGAACACTAAACCAGCTCCACAAGAAATATTAAATGGGACCCTTTGGGAGAGAAAGAAATACCAAAATCACCAAAAATAGAAATGAACAATCTACATGAACAGCAACTTTACAGGTAATAAATGACACTAAATTCATATCTATCAATAGTTACTCTGACTGTAAAAGAACTAAGAGCTCCATGAAAGAAATTGAAGAAGACACAAAGAAATGAAAAAATAATCTATACTCATGGATTGGAAGAACAAATATTGTTAAAATATATTTAATACCCAAAGCAGTCTACACATTCAATTGAATTCCTATCAAAATACCACCGGCATTTTTCACAGAGCTAGAAAAAGCAATTCTAAAATTTGTATGGAACCACAAAAGACCCTGAATAGCCAAAGTAATGTTGAAAAAGAAAACCAAACTGGAGGCATCACAATTTTGGACTTCAAGCTACATTACAAAGCTGCAGTCATCATGACAGTATGGTACTGGCACAGAAACAGTCACAAAGATCAATGGAACAGAATAGGAAACCTAGAAATGGACCAACAAATGTATAGACAATTAATCTTCAACAAAGGAAGAAAGCCTATCCAATGGATAAAAGACAGTCTCTTCAACAAATGGTGTTGGGAAAACTGTATGGTGACATGCAGAAAAATGAAATTGGACCATTTTTTTACACCATATACAAAACTAAATTCAAAATGGATGAAACACCTAAATGTGAGACAGAAAACCACTAAATCCTAGAGGAGAACACAAGTAGCAACATCTTTGACCTTGGTGCAGCAACTTCTTACTAGACATGTCTCCAGAGGCAAGGGAAACAAAAGCAAACCTGAGCTATTGTGACTTCATCAAGGTAAAAAGCTTCTGCACAGTAAAGGAAACAACAAAACTAAAAGGCCCCATATGGAATGGGAGAAGATATTTTCAGATGACATATCAGATAGACGGTTAGTATCCAAAATCTAAAACCAAATTATCAAAGTCAACGCCCCAAAATACAAACTTAACACCCAAATAATCCAGTTAAAAATGAGCAGAAGGCATGAAGAGACATTTTTTCCAAAGAAGGCATAAAGATGGTTATCAGACACATGGAAAGATGATCAACATCACTCATCATCAGGGAAATACAAATCAAAACCATGATGAGATATCACCTCACACCTATAAGAATGGCTAAAATAAACAACACAGGAAAACAAAAGATGTTGGTAAGGATGCAAAGAAAGGGGAACCCTCTTACAGTGTTGGTGGGAATGCAAACTGGTGCGGCCACTCTGGAAAACAGTTTTGAGGTTCTCAAAAAGTTAAAAATAGAACTACCCTAAAATCCAGCAATTGCACTACTAGGTATTTATCCAAAGGATACAAAAGTACTGATTTGAAGGGGCTCATGCATCCCTATGTTTATAGCAGCACTATCAAGAATAGCCAAATTATGGAAAGATCCCAAACGTCCATGGACTGATGAATGGATAAAGAAGATGTGGTGTATATATACACAATGTAATATTATTCAGCCATCAAGAAGAATATAATCTTGCCATTTTGAAGATGTGGATAAAATCACTGTATTATGCTAAGCAAAATAAGTCAGAGAAAGACAAATACCATATGGTTGCACTCATATATGGAATTTAAGAAACAAAACAGATGAACATGGGAATGTAAGGAAAAATAAAACATGATAAAAACTTAGAGGGAGGCAAGCCATAGAGACTTTTAACTGTAGAGAACAAACTGAGGGTTGCTGGAGGGGAGGTCGGTGGGGAAATGTGATAAATGGGTGATAGGTATTAAAGAGGGAAGTTTTCATGATGAGCACTGGGTGTTATATGTAAGTGATGAATCACTAAAAAATCTCCTGAAACCAAAATTGCATTATATCTTAAGTAACTTGAATTTAAATAAAATCTTGGAAGAAAAACACATTTCTAAGCCCCGAATTTAGTGTAGCTTTCAATTGTAAATCGAGTATTTTCAAAACATATTCTTCACTGTAGACTCTCTTTGATTCTAGCCTTTGGAGGTTTTCCCTTTTCATGTCATTGATTTTAGGGTTTTTTTCCCCTGCAATATTAATAGCTAATGTGTTCCATTTTCTGTCTTTACTAAATAATCTTGATAATATTTTATGAAAATATTTATATTATGAAGCATAATACATTTTTTTATTAATGAAACATGAAAATGTAAAAATGTCTTCTGTAAATATTAAAACATGTGTATAATAATAAAATTTATTTTTTTAATTTATTTTTGAGAGAGAGAGAGAGAGAGAGACAGAGACAGAGACAGAGGGCAAGCGGGGGAGGGGTAGAGAGGGAGACATAGAATCTGAAGCAGGCTCCAGGCTCTGAGCTGTCAGCACAGAGCCCATTGCAGGGCTCAAACTTGTGCAAGATCATGATCTGAGCCAAAGTTGGATGCTTAAATGACTGAGCCACCCAGGCACCCCTATAATAATAAAATTTTTAAATACACTTTAGTTATATGCAGTTAGTATAATTGAAGACATTGACATTATATATGATTTTATATAGGATAGTATATGATAATCCAGGGATTACAAAAGATCAGGACTAAATTATTATTCTATAAAAGCAACTGATAAATTGAACCTCTGTTTTGAGAAAAAGATACATCATTATAGCTTCTTTCACAATATACTATTCAAACCATTCAACATAAAAATAAATACATAATACATATAATGCAAATATTTTACAAAACCTCACATATTTACTGGGGTTAGGGTGAAAGAAAGTTTTATCTATAAATTCAAGAACCACACAAAAAAGATGATAGTTATCAGATATCATGAGTCTATCATTTCACAATATCGTATTATCAAAAAATTACCCAGAATAACCCCAAAAGTGCCAAAACCAAAATCAGGTCAATGACAAATTGTAAAACATAGTAAAGATAAATCAGTAGCCAGGGTTAAGATAATTAACGTAAAAGTGCATACAAATAAAGGAAATAAAGACAAGAATACCTTAACATAAATGTACATGCAGAAATATAAAATAAACCAGAAGATGTATATATATATATATATATATATATATATATATATATATATATATATAATTTTCAGCATACTTGTAATAAAAATAACAAAACTCAAACAGATGTAAACACTTAGTATTTTTGCCTATCACTTTACTAATTTTTAAATATTACTAACAGTCTTGTGAAGCATTACTCTTGCACTTAAAAGATAAGTGTGTACAAAGAAGAAAATGAGTATGTTATAAACAGGCTTTAATATTTTTGTACTCTATAGCCTAATAACTTCTAGAATTAATCTTTAATATAAAATCTTAGAGCTAAAAAATAATAACAAAATTTTCATTGAAATATCCTTTAGTACAATAACCTGTTAGCTGTGCCTGGGTGGCTCTGTGGGTTGAGCGTCCAACTCTTGATTTCAACTCAGGTCATGATTTGAGGGTTGTGGGATTGAGCACGATGTTGGGCTTCACACTAAGCATGAAGCCTGCTTAAGATTCTCTCTCTCTCTCTCTCTCTCTCTCTCTCTCTCTCTCTCTCTCAAAGTACTTTTAGATTTACAGTGTTATATTTATGAACACAAATAAGATTGACAGAAATTGCATTTGGGATGCTTAGGTGGCTCAGTTATTAAGTATACAGCTTGATTTCAGCTCAGGTCATGGTCTCATGGTTGTGAGATCAAGCCTTGGATTAGGCTCTGCATTGAGCATGAGCTCACTTGGGATTCTCTCTCTCTCTCTCTCTCTCTCTCTCTTTCTCTCTCTCTCTCTCTTCCCTCCTCCTTCCCTCAAATAAATAAACGTTAAAAAAAGAAATTTAATTACATTTCTAACAGTTCAGTTTCTTGAGCATGGAACCATAAATAATTTCATTCTTTTTCCTGTACTGGAAATATATTAACTTTAAAAGAAGTGGTGTTAAAAATAAGTACAGAAGTAAAAATCATACTGTGATTGTAATTAACTAAGAGATATGCTATAGTATATTTTGACAATAAATGAAATGATTTCTTTAATTGAAAATTCCTATTATTTAACCTGACTGTATTTACTTTTAGCCATGCAAATTTGAAAAATGCTGTGATACTGAACACTGTACTCTGATTGAACCTGCAGAGTGTGGCACTGGGCCATGCTGTGATAAAAATACTTGTCTGGTAAGCTTTCAAAATATTATGGTACATTCTTTCATGATTTTTTTCTGTGCTTGTGCATTCACTTTTTTTTTTATTTTATTTTTTTACACAACTTTCAAATACTGTGTGTAACTTTAGGTACCTGATTCATACACAGTTGACTTCAGAATTCAGAAGCTATCCTTAGATTTTTTTTTCAACCTTCCTTCTTATGTTTGCCTTCACTGTATTGTTTCAATCTCTACTGAATCCATCCAATTATTCAATACCAATTTCAAATTATTTGGATGCTAATGACTCCTTTTGGTCATATCTGAGGTCATACCTGAATGTAGATCCTCATGACCGAAGAACTTATGACGAAATTAAAAATAAGCCACCCAACACAGTTCATGTACAGTGTTTGAATAAACAGACAACAATAATAATAAAAATCTCATTTTGAGAACAGCAGAAAAAGAGTCCATGTAGAATAGTCAGCAACATGTAGCATGTCTAATATTGAAGTTAGCTTTGTAGATACACCTGGATCCTGAAGTGGATTGAATCCTTGACTTTCCTTGGGAAGTTTCCCATTGAGTTTTCCTTTATAGTCACACCTGAAAGGAGACTGAGTAAGATTTGTCTTTTGGGGATTGCTTCATTGTAGCATCTCCTTTTTTGTGTCGCCTTTAGACGTCAACAACAATCATAAAAGCTGATTAATTAGAGATCTTGATTGCCAGATTTCAGATTTACAGGTTCTCCATCAATGAAATCTCTCCTAATATCATTCTACTTTGTTCTCTGTGTGTTCTTTTTCACTCTTCGTGCTAGTAATTAAAGTCACTGGTCACTTGTCTTCAAGGAGGCAAGCGTAGAGTTTCCACTATTTAGCAATAAACCTTGTTGCTCTTCCCTTCATCACAGCTCTCATCTTGTCCTTTGTCTCCAAATCAGAAGGATTAAGCAATAAGGTTTTTCTACATAGCCCATTGCCCTTTCCCTACATCCGAGAGGGAAGTTCTTTAAAAAGGGAATAATTCTTACTTTTGGTAGAGTTTTTAAAAAATTAAGGTGAAAATCATGTACGATAAAATTTACCATTTTCAGGGAAACAATTTAGTGATACTCAGTACATTCACAGTGTTATACAACTGCCACCTCTATCTAGTTCCAAAACAAGTTCCTCAGTCAAACAGGAGACTCCTGGAGCATTAAGCACTTGCTCTCCTTTCTTCCTTCCCCTCAGTCCTGGCAACCACCAATTTGTGTTCTGTCTGGAGTAACCTATTCTGGATATTTTATATAAGTTAGAAGCATAGAATATGTGATCTTTGTGTATGGATTTCTTCACTTAACATAGTGTTGAATGTTCATTCATCTTGTAACCTATGTATCAGTGCTCCTTTATATGGCTGAAAATATTCCATTGCATGAATATACCACAATTTGTTAACCTGTTCATTCATTGATGGACATTTGGGCTTTTTCTAATCTTGAGTTTTCAAGGAAATTCATAATTTGACTTTAAGTAGTTAAAACGTGGTAATAATAGAAGTGATAGATCTACACTTTTCTTACATAATTTTTTTACAGTTTTGGTTTATTACTTTACAAAAATAATTCTTTTTCTTTGTCTCACAGCTCTCTGTAAAGGGAACTATGTGTCGACAAAGCCAAGATCTGTGTGATTTTCCAGAATTTTGCAATGGAACATCTGAGTTTTGTGTACCTGATGTGATATCTGCTGATTTACAACCATGCAATAATAACACTGCCTATTGCTTTCAAGGAATATGCCAAGATACAGATAGACAGTGTGCAGAGTTATTTGGAAAATGTAATAGTATACTTTTTTTCTGAAGTTCATTTTTATTATTTTATTTTGTATTTTTCCCAGTATAGTTAGCACACAGAGTTATATTAGTTTCAGGTGTACAATACAGTGATTTAACAATTCCATACATTACTCAGTACTCATCATGGTAAGTGTACTCCTTAATCCCCATCACCTATTTCACCCATTCCCCCAACCACCTCCTCTGGTTGACTCTTGTTTGTTCTCTATGGTTAAGAGTCTGTTTCTTGGTTTGTATCCCTCTCCCTCTTCTTTTTTTCCTTTGCTCCTTTGTTTCGCTTCTTAAATTCCACATATGAGTGACATCATATGATATTTGTCTTTCTCTGACTGACTTACTTCACTTAGCATTATACTCTCTAGTTCCATCCGTGTCATTGTGAATGACAAAATTTCATTTTTTTTTTTTTATGGCTGAACAATCTTCCATTGTATATATACCACTTCTTTATCCATTTATCTATTGATTGGCATTTAGGCTGCTTCCATTATTTGGTTATTGTAAATAGTGTTGCTATAAACATAGAGGTGCATGCATTTCTTTGAATTAATGTTTTTGTACTTTTTGGGTAAAGACCTAGTAGTATGATTATTGGATTGTAGGATTGTTCTATTTTTAGCTTTTTGAGGAATCTCCACACTTTTTCAGAGTGGCTATAGCAGTTTGCATTCCCACCAACAGTGCAAGAAGGTTCCTTTTTCTCCACATCCTCATGAACACTTGTTTCTTGTGGTTTTGATTTTAGCCATTGTGACAGGTGTGAGGTGATAATTTCATTGTAGTGTTGATTTGCATTTCCCTGATGAGTGGTGATGGTAAGCACCTTTTCCTGTGTCTTTTTGACCATCTGTATGTCTTCTTTGGAAAAACGCCTGTTCATAGCTTCTTCCCATTTTTAATTGGATTATTTTCTTTTTGGATATTGTGTTTCAGTTTTTTAAATATATTTTGGGTACCAACCCTTTATTGAATATGTTGTTTGCAGATATCTTCTCCCATTCAGCAGGTTGCCTTTTAGTTTTGTTGATTGTTTCCTTCACTGTGGAGAAGCTTTTTTGGTTTTTTGTTTTTGCTTTGTTTTGTTTTGTTTTGTTTTGTTTTGTATTGCTTTGTTTTGTTTTTGATGTAGTCCCAATAGTTTATTTTCACTTTTATTTCCCTTGCCTCAGGAGACATATATACAAAAATGTTGCGATGGCCAATGCCAAGGAGGTTACTGGCTGTGTTCTCCTCAGTGATTTTTATGGTTTTAGGTGTCACATTTAGGTCTTTAATCCATTTTGAATTTATTTTTGTGTATGGTGTACAGAAGTGGTCCCCTTTCCTTTCCTTTCCTTTCCTTTCCTCTCCTTTCCTTTCCTTCCTTTCCTTTCTTTTATTTTCTTTTCCCTTTCCTTTCCTTTCCTTTCCTTTCTTTTCTTTTCTTTTCTTTCGTGTGTGTTGCTGTGCAGTTTTCCCAACACCATTTGTTGAAGGGACTGTCCTCTGTCCTTTCCCCATTGGATACTCTTCCCTGCTTTGTCAAAGATTAACCATTTGGTTGTGGGTTCATTCTGGGTTTTCTATTCTGTTATATTGATCTATGTGTCTGTTTTTGTGCCAGTATCATACTGTTTGATTACTTTGGCTCTGTAATATAACTTGAAGTCTGGAATTGTGACACCTTTAGTTTTTTTGTTTGTTTTGTTTTTGTTTTTGTTTTATTGCTTTGGTTATTGGATGTCTTTAGTGTTTCCATACAAATGTTAGGATTGTTTGATCTAGTTCTGTGGAAAATGTTGGTATTTTCATACAGATTGAAATAAGTGTGCAGATTGCTTTGGGTAGTATAGACAGCTTAACAATATTTATTTTTCCAACCCATAAACATGGGATGTCTTTCCATTTCTTTGTCACATCCTGAATCTGTTTCATCAGTGTTTGATAGTTTTCAGGGTACCAGGTCTTTCACTTATTTGATTAAGCTTATTCTTAGATATTTTATTGTTTTTGGTTCAATTATAAGTGGGTTGTTTTCTTAATTTCTCTTTCTGCCTCTTGATTATTAGTGTATAAGAAAGCAGTAGGTCTCTGTGTATAGTTTTGTATCCTGTGACTTTACTGAATTCATTTATCAGTTCTAGTAGTTTTTTGGTGGAATCTTCTGAGTTATCTATATATAGTACCTATATATAGTATCTATATATAGTATAATGTCATCTGCAAATAGTGAAAATTTTGCATCTTCCCTATCAGTTTTGATACCATTTATTTCTTTTTGTTTTTTTTCTGATTGCTGTGGCTAGGACTTTTATATAGTCTAAACCTACGTTGTTGAGTGTTTTTTTTTTAATGTTTATTATTTATTTTTGAGACAGAGAGAGACAGAGCGTGAGCAGGGGAGGGTCAGAGGAGACACAGAATCTGAAGCAGACTCCAGGCTCCGAGCTGTCAGCACAGAGCCTGATGCAGGACTCAAACTCACAAACTGTGAGATCATGACCTGAGCCAAAGTCAGATGCTTAGCTGACTGAGCCACCAAGGCACCCTGTTGAGTATTTTTATCATTAATGGATGTTGTACTTTGCCAAATGCTTTTTCTGCATCTTGAAACGATCATATGGTTCTTACCCCTTCTCTTCTTGATGTGATTCATCACATTGATTGATTTGTGAATGTTGAACCTCCTTTGTACCCCAGGAATAAATGCCACTTATTTTTGGTGAAATATAAATATATATTTTGGTGAATTTTTAAAAAATATATTGTTGGATTCAGGGGCGCCTGGGTGGCTCAGTCCATTAAGCGGCCGACTTCGGCTCAGGTCACTATCTCATGGTGGGTGAGTTTGAGCCCCGCGTCGGGCTCTGTGCTGACAGCTCAGAGCCTGGAGCCTGTTTCAGATTCTGTGTCTCCCTCTCTCTCTGACCCTCCCCCGTTCATGCTCTGTCTCTCTCTGTCTCAAAAATAAATAAACGTTAAAAAATTTTTTTTTAAAAATAAAAAAAAATATTGTTGGATTCAGATTGCTGGTATTTTGTTGAGGATGTTTGCTTTATGTTCATCTGAGATATTGTCCTATAATTCTCTTTTTTTGTGGTGTCTTTATCTGGTTTTGGTATCAGGGTGATGTTGGTCTCATAGAATGAATTGGGAAGTTTTCCTTCTTTCTATTTTTTGGAATAGTTTGTAAAGAATAGGTATTAACTTTTCTTTACATGTTTGGTAGTATTCTTCTGTGAAGCCATTTGGTCCTCAACTTTTGTTTGTTGGGAGATTTTTGTTTGTTTTGTTTTGTTTTTGTTTTTTTATACTGATTCAATTTCATTGCTGATAATAGATCTGTTCAAATATTCTGTTTCTTCCTGCTTCAGTTTTGGTAGGTTATATGTTTCTAAGAATTTATCCATTCCTTCTGGTTGTCCAATTTGTTGGGATATAACTTTTCATAATATTCTCTTGCAATCCTTTCTGTTTTCATTATTATTTCTCCTCCTTCATTTCTCTTCTTTCATTTCTGATCTTTTGGCAGGAGCGGGGGGGTGGGTCCTCTCTATTTTTTGATGAGTCTGGCTAGGGTTTTATACATTCTATTGATTTTTTTCAAAGAATCAGCTCCTGGTTTTATTGATTTGTTTTTTGTTTGTTTGTTTGTTTTTGTTTTTGTGTTTTAGTTTCTATATAATTTATTTCTGCTCTAATTTTATTATTTCCTTCTTTATGCTGGTTTGGGGTTTTGTTTGTTATTCTTTTTCTCTCTCTTTTGGTGCAAAGTAAGCTGTTTATTTGAGGTTTTTCTTGCTTCTTGAGGTAGCCTTGTATTGCTATAAACTTTCCTTTTAGAATTGATTTTTCTGCATCCCAGAGAGGGTTGTGTTTTCATTTTCATCTGTTTCCGTATGCTTTTTGATTTCTTGGTTGACCCATTCATTGTTTAGTAACATGTTATTTAACTTCCATGTATTTGTGGCCTTTCCAGATTTTTTTCTTGTGGTTGACTTCCAATTTCATAGCATTGTAGTCAGAGAAGATGCAGGGTCTGACTTTTATCTTCTTGAATTTCTTGAGGCTTGTTTTGTGGGCTAATGTATGACATATTGGGGAGAATGTCTTATGTGCACTTGAAAAGAATATGTATTCTGCTGTTTTAGTATGAATTGTTCTGAATATATCCATTAAATCCACCTGGTCCTGTGTGTTATTCAGTGTCAAAGCCACTGTTTCCTTGTTGTATTCCTGTTTGGATGATCTGTCCATTGATGTAAGTAAGGTATTAAATTTCTCTACTATTGTATTACTGTCAATTATTTTCAGCTATTATTTCTTCAAATAAATTTTCTGCTCCCGTTTCTCTCTCTCCTTCCAGGATGTGAATGTTTTATACTTGATGCAGTCACTAAGTTCCCTAAGAGTATTCTCAATTTGCATAATTATTTTTACTCCCATTTGTTCAGCGTGATTACTTTCCTGTACTCCATTTTGCAGGCTATGAATTCTTTCTTTTGTTTCATTTAGCCTGCTACTTATTCTATCGGGTATATTTTTAATTTCATTTATTTTGCTCTTCATCTCTGATTGGTTCTTTTTTATCTCCTTATTAAGAGTTTCACTGATATTCTCTACTCTTTTATCAAGTGCGGAGAGTATCTCTATAATTATTACTTTAAATTCTCTATCAGGCATGTTACTTATTTCTGTTTTGGTTAGGTCTTTTGCTGTGGTTTGGTCTTTCGTTTAGGACACATTTCTTTCATTTAGGACACATTCCTTTGTCTCCTCATTTTGTCTAACCCCGTGTTTGGTTCTCTGTGTTAGGTAAGTCAACTATGAATCTTGCTATTGAAGGTAATGGCCTTATGAAGAAGTAGTCCTTTAGTACCTTGCAGTACAGTGTCCCTTGTTCCCCAGGACCTGATGCTTCAGGGAATGTCTGCTACGTGTGCTACCTATGCCCTGCTTCTTTCTTCCTTCAGTACAGTTGTCTGCAGAGGATCTTTTTTTCTGTTGTGGGCAGTGTTTGGTCCATGGCTGGGTGCAGCACATTTTAACATGGTGTGAGCCGGTCTGCTTGAGAAAGAGACCTGCTACCACCAACACTACAGGAACTGAGGTCCCACAAAACATGTGGGTCAGTTGACTAGGTGTTGTTGGAGTTTTCACTGGTCTTCTGAGGGAGGGGGCCCACAGCACTGGGACTGAGGCAAGCATGACTGAGAAGGGCTGATCCACTGAAGCACAGGGGGTTTGGGCTTAGGTAGCAAATGGTGGCACCATTGCTGTTTCCTGCAGGTGGCCCTGTGTTTATGGTGGGGGCTGGGGGAGGAAAATGGCAACGTCTAGCTCCTTTGTTCCTGGAGGCATTTCCTCATGATCCTTGCCTTCCTAGACCATGCTCCAAGATGAATAAATCACTCTCCCTCCTGTCTGTCCCTGGCAGTTTTCAGACTGCTGCTTCCCTGTTGTATCTCTGCTGGCTGTTTGTCCTGCTGTCTAAGACTAGGGACTCAGCTTCCTAATGCCCTCTGGGTTCAACCAGAGCCTAGCCACTGAGTTTTAAAATTCTGGGTTTTACAAGGGATACAGGAGTACTGATGCATAGGGGCACTTGTACCCCAATGTTTATAGCAGCACTCTCAACAATAGCCCAATTATGGAAAGAGCCGAAATGTCCATCAACTGATGAATGGATAAAGAAATTGTGGTTTATATACACAATGGAGTACTACGTGGCAATGAGAAAGAATGAAATATGGCCCTTTGTAGCAACGTGGATGGAACAGGAGAGTGTTATGCTAAGTGAAATAAGCCATACAGAGAAAGACAGATACCATATGTTTTCACTCTTACGTGGATCCTGAGAAACTTAACAGAAACCCATGGGGGAGGTGAAGGAAAAAAAAAAAAAGAGAGGTTAGAGTGGGAGAGAGCCAAAGCATAAGAGACTGTTAAAAACTGAGAACAAGCTGAGGGTTGATGGGGGGTGGGAAGGAGGGGAGGGAGGGTGGGTGATGGGTATTGAGGAGGGCACCTTTTGGGATGAGCACTGGATGTTGTATGGAAACCAATTTGACAATAAATTTCATATATTGGAAATAAAAAATATATATATATTTGAAAAAATAATAAAATAAAATAAAATAAAATAAAGTTCTGGGTTTTAAGTCCTGCTGGTTGTAAGAATTCACAAAATTTGGCCCTCTTGCTTTCAAAACCAGATATCATGGGATTTGTCTTTCCTGTGTAGGCTCCTCAGTGGTTCATTTTCAAACTATATTTTTCTAAAGTCAGTAATCCATCCTGTAACCATGATAAAAGGTATTGTTTGTGTAAGTTCAAATTTGAAAATAAAATTACAAATCAAAACAACTTTGACCTATGCCAAAAGAATAAGATATTAGTCAAATTTCAGGTAGTTGATGGAAAATGAGTAGAATATTAGAATTATAGATAGGAGAGTAATGATGGTTTGATTTCTTAGTCATTGCTTCACTATGATAGCAATTTTCCTATTCTCAAGTGGGAGTTTTTCATGGTTCTTCTTGTGTAGCCAGTAGATGATACCAAAAATTTATAGTACCTGACACTGACTGAGCATTGCTGTTGTCTAGATGTCTCTATATTAATTTACCACACTTTTAGCTTTTAATGTTTTAAAGATGAGTAATTGGAACTTTATTTATATTTTCAGTTGCAAAGGGTTCTACTTCTCTATGTACACAAGAAGTGAATCTTCAGGAAGATGATTTTGGAAACTGTGGACGAAAGTATTGTAATTTTAAGCGTGTATTTAGAAAATTATAAATTTTCCAATTTTGTGTGTTTGTACTGCAAAGAGTTGCTTAATGCAAATGAGAGGTGAATGTATTATATACAGATAAATATTTATGTTGCACTTCTTAAGATTGTTTATATTCTGAATAGCTTGGTGCTATGATCTAGTAACATTTTCAATTACCCTCATATTTGAACTATTATTTCCCTAATATTTTTTGTCCTTAAGTGACATATGGATAATTGTTTCTTCCTTATATTGCCAGGGATATCCTTTGTGGAAAGATAGTTTGTCATTGGACACGTTTAGAAGTAATACCATTTAAAAAATTTGATGTTCAATATACTTACATGGAAGGCCATGTGTGTATCTCCGCATATTTAAGAATACCAACAGCACATGTAACAGATGATATTACGTATACAGCGAATGGCACTATGTGTGGTCCAAATATGGTAAATAAAAATTTGACTTGATTATATATACGGTGTGTGGATGTCTGTGTGTGTGTGTGTGTGAGTGCACATGTGCACACACATGAGAGAGAGAGACAAAGACCTTAACTTTTTTTTACAATTAATATTACAAATTTTGGTTCCTACATAATGATCTTAAGATTTAAAGTTTAAGATTTCTATTGGTCAAAGGAGCACTTGCTTCACTATCATTTTTTTTATTATAAATTTTGCTATAGATATTAGAACTTATTTTCTCACACTGCAGAATATTAGCCTCTTCATTAGGCCAGGATCTGGTCTGCAAAAATTTATATAAATAACAAAAAAGAATCAAATAATACACCAAAGAGTAGGTTAAAACAACCTGAATAATAAGAAAAACAAAGAAAGCAAAAAAAGCAAAGCATTTAGTACTGCTATAATTGACAAGAATAATTGATTTGGTTGTAATGAAAGTAAAACAGGTATTTGCTCATTAGCCAACTTCCCTAATTCTTCTTCCAAAAGCATAATACTTATTAAAAATTTGGCCCTTTCACAAGACATAATAATAAAATGGATCTCAAGCTTTGCTTTTATTTTTCTTAAACAGCTTAAGAAACAATAAATGATTTGTGTGTGTCCTTTGTACCATTGAAATATTCGTTAACTAAGGTAAAACATTACTCAAGTATCTCATGTTGAAATTTAGATACTTAACATTGAGATGAAATATTTTAAGAAATGAAAAATTGAGGAAAATGGAAATGAATATTAAATTTATGTCAAAATTAGAAAACTTATTCTTACATAAAAATAATAAAATAATTACAAATGAACACACTGGTGCTGACTACCTTATAAAGTAACATGTCATCCCTTTAAAGATCACTTAAGACAAACTGACAAAATGTTTACTATAAAAGTGAGAGATTAAGTACATAAATTTATCAGCTAATTTAATCATTAATTGATTGGAAAAATCATTCTAGTGGCATAAAGGTGGTATAATACACAAAAATAATTTGGTCTTTTTCCCTGATTTTCTGGTACAAGAGCTCCTAAACCCCTTGAATTTCCCTAGTGATAATGAATGCTTTTTGTTAATCGTAAAGAGCTTCTTCCAATCAAACTGAATTTATGCTAATGAAGTGACAGGATGGGGTCTCTAGATAGCTGTATGATGGAGCTGATAACCAATAAGACCAAGAGATTAGAGGGTTGGAACTTTTAGCCTCATCACAACCTTCGGGAAGGGAAGTGGTGTAACTGGAGACTGAACACTGTAAAAACTTTTGAACAGTGAGATTCGGTGTGCTTCTAGCTTGGTGAAGTAAATAAAGTAAATGAACATCCAGTTATTGTTTTTTCTAATCAGTTAGGAGTTGAAAATAATAATTGATGATGGGAAGCATAACTTATCATCCTAAAACAAGTATAAATTAGCATATACTATCCAGAAAGTGATTTAGAAATGTGTATAATGTCAAAATATATTATTACACATTTTTATTGGTTTTTAAAAATTATTTGTTACTATTTTTAATTGACATATAATTGAAATATAACATTAACTTAGTTTCAAATGTACAACATAGTGGTTCAATATTTATACATATTGTGAAATGACCACCAAAAGAAATCTGGTTAACATCCATTACTGTACATAGTTATGAAATTTTTTTTATCGTGATGAGAACTTTCAAGACTTACTCTATTAGCAAGTTTCAAATATGCAATACAGTGTTATTAATTGCAGTCACCATAGTATTGTAACCTCCATGACTTATTTATTTACAAACTGTAATTTTGACCCTGTTTGTAATTTTTGACCCTGTTCACCCATTTTACCCACTTTCCCCAGCTCTCACCATTGGCAGCCACCAATCCATTCCTTGCATCAAAGAGCTTGGGTTTTGTTGTTTTTGTTGTTTAAATTACACATACACATAAGGTCACACAGTATTTGTCTTTCTCTGTCTGACTTATATCAATCAGCTAATGTTCTCAAGTTCCGTTCAAGTTGTCACAAATGGCAAGATTTAATTCCTTTTTATGGATGAATAATATTCCTTTGTGTATATTTGCTACATTTCCTTTATCCATTCATTCATCAGTGAACATTTAGATTGCTTACATATCTTAGCTAATCTAAATAATGCTGCAGTGAACATGAAGGTACACATATATTTTTGAGTTACATGTTTTAATTTACTTTGATAAATACTCAGAAGTGGAATTGCTGGATCATGTGATGTTTCTATTTTTAATTTTTGTAACAACATCCATAATATTTTCCATAGTGGCTGCAATGGTTTACATTTCCACCAATAATGCACCAGGGTTCCATTTTCTCTACATCTTTGCAAACATTTTCTATTGCTTTTTGTCATGATAAAAGCCATTCTAAGATCCTAGGAGAATAAGAGAAAGATTTTAAGGATGGAAAAGTATTTCAGGGAGTAATGCTTGGAATGTTTCCAAATTTGGCAAAAGGTGTAAACACACAGATGCAAAAAATTGAAAGAACATCATGTAGGATGAAGCCAGTGAGATCCACAGTAGGATATAGCATAATCAAACTGACAATTAAAGACCAAGAAAAAGAATCTTAAAAGTAGTGATAGTGAAATTACATGTACAGGAAAAAATACAATTTTTTGTATTACAAATGATTACAATGATAACAATTGAAATAAAACAGTATAGGAATAAGACATGCAAATACCACAGAAGCTTGCTATGCTGGTTTGTTCCAACCAGCTTGTATGTAAAGCTTTTAAGCTTTACAGATCAATTCACTCATCTCTCCAGCAGTGATTCTTTGCCTGGGAAGTCTGATCATAAGCCTGTGCCCAACTGGCTAATGTCCCCATGGAGGGAAAACAAAGAAAGGAATGAGGGAGGAGGGGGAGGGGAAGGGAAGGGAAGGGAAGGGAAGGGAAGGGAAGGGAAGGGAAGGGCAGGGCAGAAGGAAGACTGATTTTTCCTACTTGGTTCAGTAGAAGCTGGCATGACTTTTTACTCCCACACCATTTTTAACTCAAAAACAAAAACAAAAAAACCCAAAAAACGAATCGGCAGCCTTCTCCATGTGACAAGGCTTTGTCACATGGCAGCCTTCATTTCAGAAACTGGCTTTTAGGCCATGATACTTCCAGTAGTTTATTATTTTTTTTATTTAAAAAATTTTTACATTTATATCTTTATTTTGAGAGAGAGAGAGAGAGAGGGAGAGAGAGAGAGAGAGCATCAGTGGGGTAGCTACAGAGAGAGAGGGAGAGAGAATTCCAAGGAGGCTCCATGCTGACATAGCACAGAGCTTGATGCAGGGCTCACACTCACAAACTGTGAGATCGTGATCTGAGCTGAAATCATGACCTGAGCCAAAATCAAGAGTCAGATGCTTACCCAACTGAGCCATCCAGACACCCTATACTTCCAGTAGTTTAATTGGATAGGAACTCTTCTAGAGGACAGACCGCTTGAAACGTCGAAATTCTATAGTGACCATTAATTCAGTTGCTTTCGGAAACAAAATACCTTTCTAAATAATCTCCCTTGGGATAAAAGTGTTGTGTTGACTGCATTTTGTAATTGAGAGAAAGGAGAGATGAGTAGTGAATATGAGAGCTATCTACTTCTGTAGTTTTGTGGACAGACTTCCATTGAAAATTCTGCATTTTAGCCACCCTTCCCTACCTGCCTTTTTGGCTCTTCTTCCTCTGCTTTTCCTTCTTACTCAGGCTGCAGCTCCTCCAGAGCATTCGAAGTTGATCAACCAGGCTCTCTCTTTTACCATTGTATTTGATGATGTTGCTTCCTCGCCTCATTTTATCCATTAGTGGACTTCATTTTATTTCAAAATCCCAGGAAGTTCTTAAATCTTTTATCTTCCAATTGCCTCTTTCTGATGATCCTTTATTTGCATTAATTAGGAAAAGGGGAGCTATTTTGAGTGCCATATCTGTGAATTTGAACTGGAATTTTCCTGTGGTTATTTTAAAAATTCATCAAAGTTATGCTGTATTTTCATGTGTAATTCTCTCTTGTTTAGTTGATTTCAGAGTGGTTGGAAAGGAAAGATTTCTTTACTTTTCCCTCACTAAAGGTGGGTCCTTTGTAAAAATTTTTTTTTTAAAGTTTATTTATTTATTTTGAGAGAGACAGAGACAGCATGAGTGGGAGAGGGGCAGAGAGAGAGAATCCCAGCCAGGACTCTCCCTGTCAGCAGAGAGCCAAACATGGGGCTCGAACCCATGAAGCTGTGAGATGCATGACCTGAGCTGAAACCAAAAGTCAGATGCTTAACTGATTGAGCCATCCAGGTGCCCCTGTAAAAATTATCTTGATAGATAGCAAGAGAAGGAGGGAGAGAGGGGAGACTTTATTTCTTATTTTTTTATTAACAGGAAGAAAAATATATCTCCTTATTAATCATAATGAAGGTATAAATAAAACACTCATATATTTAATACTGTTATATAGTGGGTAAGAGTATACTGCATGGAGATAGGCATATTCCAGCAATGCAAATTTGCTTAATATTGGATATGATAGAAAGCTTTTTAATTTTTTAATTTATAAGACTTAGAACAGGGGAAATGATTCTAGTTCACGTATGTAGGCCAGGGAAGATGAACATATCTCAACACATTCATTTCAAACTTGAAAAGAAGTATGTTTGGGGCATTTGTCCAAAATTAGATAAGCTAATCAATGAATAAATGAATAAAATTAACTCCTTTTATCTTACTCATACCTGGGACTATACAAAAATATGCTTACATGTAATTCACATTTCTCTTTAGGAAATATGTATTTACTTATGTTGTTTTTATGTGTTTTTTTTTTCTTTGAAACATGGTATGACTGCTTCTGGGACACCATGTATCTTGTTCAAGGAAGGAATCTTGTATATTAGTTTATATTCAAAACATATCTCAACCACTGCCCAGGCCTAACTACTTTTGTAATGTCTCTTGCTTTTGCTGTCATTACAAAAGAGCCAGCTGCAAACTGACCCTTTTACCTGCAGGAAATTATATTAGAAGCATGAGTCTTAACTTTTCCAGCTTATTTTTCCCCTAAAGACAGTGCAGGGAAATATGACTAGTTATTATTGCCTCAATGACAATGTTTAAGGAGCACTAGAATGAAAATGATTTTGTGCACAGGTAATGCTGGTTTGTTCAAAATTTTTGTTATTCTTGCTGGCTTCATCAGAGCACTTCCAGTTACTGAACAAGCTGATATTCTTACCTTTATGATGATGGTTGGTTAATGGTGATAGGAAATAATGATTTTTAAGACTATTCATCATATAATATATATTCTATCAGATAACCTGAGAAAAGCCAGCAGAAATTTTTACAGACTTCCCTAAAGATATTCAAATTAAATTAAAATTTAGATAAAGCAATATTAACATAGAGCTTACATAAAAATCAGGTCAAATAAACAATAATTAAAATACTTTCTGTGTTTAGTGATCATTTACTATGTACCAGACACTACTTTTGTTCCTTTATGTCTAACAAATTATTTCATCCTTATAACCTACACTTTTATAAAATTTGGGTATAATTGCTGTTCCAAATTCAAAGATGGATAAACAGAGATATGGAGGGATTAAATTACTTGCTCTAGGTCACACTGCTAATTTGAAAGATAAGAGACATTATCATTAAAGTTGGAAAAAATATAAAAATGACAGGAACACTGCTATTTAGCATTGATCAATATGTCGCTCTGTGACGAAAGTAGTTCTTGCACTGAATATTGCATTTGTCAATAACTTGTGCTTGAACTTAGAAGAGTAGATTTATTCTCATCAAATCTAAAATGTGGATAAAAATATTTCCTTTGAGTGTGTATTAGTGTATATTATAAAAATATATAGAAAGTGCAAAGACAGATCCTAGCTTATTAAAAATGGTCAGTACAAGGTGGCTATTTTTATTCTTATAATAATTAATAATTCGTATCAATAAGCTCACAGCTGTACTCCTGGGAAAAACATAGTATCTCATTCTCTAAATTTTATATGTGGTAAAATAATAGCATACCGCTTGGACTCCCAAGTTCTTCTTTTAGAATGAGTAGATCTCATGAAATTCCAAATCATGTTATTTATGTATATATAAACATACATGTATAATAATATATAATATAATATAAATAATATAATATATATAATATAATATAATATGCTAATATAAATATATAGTATATGAAGGATAAATATAAAGTATATTGTGCATTAAATTTTTGTACAAAGTACAATTGCTCGATTCATGGCTTTACATTTAAAATTTTTGTTGTTGGCTGTTTTAACATTTTAGTTTTGTGACCGGGGACGGTGCACTCCTAAGGATTCATACTCAAAGAGAGTAAATTGTGACTCAGTTACAAATTGCAGTGGACATGGGGTATGTAATGTTTATTTCATTTCTACATATAGTAATTTTAGTTCACATCAATAATATTTTCCAAGATAATATGGTTCAGAATTATTTGACATAGAAATTACGTTGAAAACTTTCAGTTAAATAAGGAAATTGGATTCCATTATTTATACGTATGTACATGATTTATGTGCTATTGTTTTAGGCCTCATGAGCTTTGAACTTTGTACAGAAATGCAATATGAAGTGTAATCTATTATAATTTATATCAAGATTATGATACTTAGGAAATGAATTTATTAAGGATTATTCATACATATTTATACATACATGTAAATATGCTTATGGTTGAGTGTATGTGTACTGATATATATTTAGACACACAATATATTTATATCAAAATATTATGATCTAATATTTTTGTGAGAGCAGAGTTTCTTGTCTATTCAGATCTCTTTCATCCTTTAGTGACTTCAATTTATTTCCCTGTATGTCCTCCATACTATATTTGAAAAGTCCTTCACTGATGGACTTTTGGATGTTAAATTTTAACTTAACTATTATAAGTAGTGGGACAATGGACATCGGGTACAGTAACCTTTGCACATTCATCTGACTTCTTGTTAAATTTTTAATGAAATATTATTGGCCACATTGATGTACTATTTAAATTTTTATAAATATTATATTGTGTTTAACGCATATTATACCAATTTTTGCTCTCTCCTATCAGCTATAAAAATATGCATTTCCTCAAATTCTGGCCAGACTAGCATCTCAGTTTTTGTAAATCACTTTTAACATGCTAAATCCATTGTTAATTTGTATTTACCTAATGATATGGTTTTTAAGCATGTATGCATAGACATATTTTCCATTTGCATTTTAATTTGTTCATCCACTGTGAAATTATCTACTAGGGAATAGAAATTTTGTAGTTTGTTTTTTTGAACATAAATTTGGCTTTAATTTTGTGGCTAGTGTCTCCTGCCATATTGATGCTTCACATTTTATATAATAATCCAGGAATAAAGTGACCTGCCTGCGTGTCTTATATCAAAAATTTCTCCCAAATTACTTACATGTCCTATTATTAACAGTTTCTTTTCTATTTCTATCCTTTCTTATTTAATTTTAATTTAATTTCTTATTAATTTTTTTCTATGAACCTACTGCTTCTGACCCTTCTTTCAATTACATGTATAGGTATTTTCTAACCTTCCTATTTCTAGCAAAATACATTTAGATATCTGTGTCTCATTAAGGAAGCTTCTCCTTTTGTTTTTTTCCCCAATTTTTGGAAAAGTTTGTTTTTATAACCACTATTTTTAAACCTAGCACAATTCAAAATAAATATTAACTTCTATTTTATAATTTTTTAATTGAAATATATTGACAAACAATGTTACATTAGTTTCAGGTGTAGAATATAGTGATTCAACAACTCTGTATTATGATATGCTCACCACAAATGTAGCTATCATTTGCTATTACAGTATCATTGAATATATTCCCTCTGCTGTACCTATTAGCCCCATGATTTGTTCATTCTATAACTGGAAGCCTATATCTCCCACTCCTCTTTACACATGTTGCCCATTACCCCCACCTGTTCCCCTTTATGGCAACCACCAGTTCTCTGTATTTACAGATTTAATCCTGCTTTTTTGTTTATTCATTTATTTTTTTTAGATTCCACATAGGAATGAAATCATATGGTATTTGTCTTTCTTAGTCTGACTTATTTCAGTTAGCACAATATCTTCTAGATCCATCCAACTTGTCACAAATGGGAAGATCTCTTCTTTTTTATGGCTGTGTAACACTCCATTGTTTAGATATACTGCATATTTATCCATTCATCTACTGATAGCCATTTAGGTTGCTTCCATATCTTTGCTAGTGTAAATAATGCTGCAATAAACAAAAGAGTGCAATATACTAATTAGTGATTTTGTTTTCATTGGGTGAATACTCAGTAGTAGAATTACTGGATTGTATGATAGTTCTATTTTTAATTTTGGGGGAAACTCGATACTGTTTTTGACAGTGGCTGCACTAATTTACATTCTCACCAACAGTGCACAATGGTTCCCTTTTCTCCACATTCTCACCAACACTTGTTTTTTTTCTTTTTTCATTTATTTATTTATATATTTATTTACTTACTTATTATTTATTATTGTTTTGATACTAGCCATTCTGACTGTTGTGAGGTTATATCTCATTGTGGTTTTGATTTACATTTCACTGATGATTAGTATAATTTTTTATTCATAATTTTGTGCCTTTTTGGAATAAGGGATTTCAGTTTTATTATGAAGGTTCTTTTATTTGAAAACATATGAGACAGAAGAAAATCTTAATGACATTTAAAAGGTTAATGCATGGGAATTTGTTATATTTTATTTTAAAAATATTTGCCACATTAAAATAAATATACAAATTACAATACTTTAATACTTTACATTGACTAACAGAACAATGCATTTAATTTTTATGTTGTACATAAAATGTTCTTATTTTTTATTTGGTTTTGGTTTCAGGTTTGCAATAATTTGCTTCATTGTCACTGTGATGTTGGATATACTCCTCCATATTGTAAACCATCACCATTATCACCAGGAGGAAGTATTGATAATGGGTTTTGGAGTAAGGGAAGTTAGTATCCAGATGAGTGTGTTTCAAAGAGCTTTCTCCCCTTTCAGAAATGGTCTGCATCTTCACTGACTGTGTGGTTATAGAGCACCTGACATAGATAGTGCAATGAGGAACCTAAATTTCCATTTTATTTTACTTTATTTAATTTAAATTTAAGTATCCATAGCATATGGATAGTAGATGGTACAAAACATTTAAAAAATATTTGGTGAACATTTATGAACATATATAAGCATATTTGTTCTTTCTAAACTTCAAAATGTAAAAATCTTTGCAGTATAATTTCATTAATGTCTTTCCATCATTTGTACTTTTATACTTTATTTATATATGTCATAAATCTGATAAGAGATTATTGTTATATTGCCTTGAATAGATAATGAAATTTTAAAGATTTTTAATATAAATATTTACATTTACCCATCCATTTGCAGTTATCAAGGGCTTTTCAACTCTTCCATGTGGGTCATTTTTTTCTCTCTGAAAAAACTTCCTTTTATATTTCTTTTTGTTTGTACCTTGTGGTGGCCAATTGTCTCAGCTTTTGTCTTTAAAAGTTTTATAAAAATGTCTTAATTTCCAAAGACTATTTTCACTGGAATTAAATAATTCTACACTGAGAAGTTTTTCTTTCAGCAGTTCAAAGATGTAATCTTTGATTCTAGCTTATATCTTCTGATGAGAATACAGTGTCATTTTTTTTTTTTTTTTTTTTTTTTAGAGAGAGAGAATGTATTTGGAGGACAGGGGCAGAAGGAGAGAGAGAAAGAGAGAGAGAATCTTAAGCAGGCTCCACGCTGAGTGTGGAGGCCACTGTGGGGCTTGGTCCCATAACCCTGGAATCATGATCTGAGCTGAAATCAAGAGTCATATGCTCAACCAAATGAGCCACCTAGGAGCCCCTACAGTGCCATTCTTATTATTCTTCTGATTAATGTTTCTTTTATATTTTTTATACTTCTTTTATATGTTTTTATGTTATACATTTTTATTTTACATGTTTATATGATTTTCCAGTTTCACTACAATTTATCAAGACATGTTTCTTTTTGAATTTATCCTGTTTAGGTTGGCTGTGATTCTTGAATCCATAGGTTAATATGGCTTTGGAAATTTTGAAAAAAATCTTAAACCCTTGTCTCTTTTTAAATATTTTTTATTAAACATCTTTGGGTTTTAAAAAATGATACACAGTGACATTCGCTCTGTGGGATATAATTCAATGAGTATTGAAAAAAGCGCAGACTTTTGTTCCCAACACCGCAGTCACAATGCACAATAGATCTTTCACCTCAATAGTTCCCACTGGCTGCTCTTTTGTGTTCATGCCCCACTGCCGATTCCTGGAAACAAATTACCTGTTCTTGTCCCTATAGATTTCCCTTGTTCAGAATGTCATTTGCAGTACATATGCATTTCAGATCCATTCCTGTTGTCATAGGTCATATTCCTGTTTAAGAGTTCATTCATTTGTTTGTTTGTTTGTTTTGTTTTGTTTGTTTGTTAAGTAGGCTCCAGGCCCAATGTGGGGCATGAACTGATAACCCTGAGATCAAAAGTTGTGTGCTATACCAACTGATCCAGCCAAGCGCTCCCTAATAGCTCATTCTTTTATTGTTAAGTAGGCTTCTATATTGAAATGATGCATTCTTATTTGCTTATCCAGTCAGCCATTGAAAGGTATTTGGGTTATTTCTAGATTTGGGCAATTTTAAATAAACCTGCTATAAACATGTGCACATAGACTTTTGTGTATACGTAAATTTTCACCGTTTGGCTGGTAAACACCAAGGACTAAGATTTCTGGGTCATTTATTAAGTGTTTACTTTTTATCAAGTGTATTTTTAATTTTACAAGAAATAGCTTTGGGGTGCCTGGGTGGCTCGGTTGGTTAAGTGTCCAATTTGATTTCAGCTCAGGTCATGATCTCACAACTTGTGAGTTCAGGCCTAGCATCAGGCTACATGCTGAAAGTGTGGAGCCTGTTTGGCTGGGATTCTCTCTCTCTTTCTCTCTCTGTCCCTCCTCCACACCCACACATTCTCTCTCAAAATAAACTTTAAAAAAAAAGGAAAAAAATAGCGAAATTATTTTCTAACGTGAATGTACCAGTTTTCCTTCCTTGCATTTATCAATGAGAGTTCCAGTTTCTCTGCATGGATGTTGAACATTTCACAAGCACTCAATGTTGTCATTTTTGTTTGGTTTGCTTTGATTTTGTTTTGCCAGTTGTAGATGTCCAATGATATCCCTCTGTGATTTTTATTTAACTTTTTATGTTGAAATAATTATAGATTCACAAAGAGCTGCAAAAAAGTGCAGATGGAAGTCCTATGTACCCTTTACTCAGACTCTGTCAGTTTTAACATATTTTAATACTATAGTACAGTAGCAAAACAAGGAAATGGACATTATTAAAATCACAGACCTTATTCAGATTTCACTAGTATACATCTATATAGTGTGTGTGTGTGTGTGTGTGTGTGTGTGTGTATGAATGCATATGTGGGTGTTGGTATTCAGTTTCATGCGGTTTTACCATATGTTCAAGTTTGTGTAACCACCACCACAATCAAAATACAGAAGTGTATCATCACTATATGGCTCCTAATGTTACCCCTTTATATAGCTACACTGATCCCCTTTTCTGCCATTGCTAACTCCTGATAATAGCTAAACTGCCATCTCTCTTATGTTATTTCACGAATGTTATACATATGGAATCATACAGTTTATATCTCTTGGAGATTGGCTTCTTTCTCTTCCGTAATTTCCATGAACTGCATCCAAATTGTTGCAAGTATGAATACTTCATGCCTTTTTATTGATGACTAGTGTTCTTTTGTACAGATGTATCAAACTACTGATGGATATTTGCCAATTTTTAGCTACTATGAATAGATCTCCAATGCACACGTGTGGAAAATTCTGAATGAAAGTAAGATTTGAATTCCCTGGGAAACATCCTCAAAAGTGAAATTGCTGGGTCAATAATAATCCATTTATAGATTTAAAAGCAACTGCCAAACTATTTTTCAGAGTGACTGTAACATTTGACATTCTTACCAACAGTATATGAATGACCCATTGTTTTGGCATCCTCACTAATATTTGGTGATATCACTGGTTTTTTGTTTTGTTTTTTTTTGCTTTTTGGTTTTTGGTTTTTGGGTTTTTTTAGTCATTCTATTAGGTATGTATTAATTGTAGTTTTAATTTGAACTTCCCTAATGGGTAATGATGTTGAATGTCTTTAATGTGTTTATTTGGCGTCTGTATGTTCTCTTCAGTGAAAATCTGTTCATGTCTTTGCCCATTTTCTAATTAGACTGTGTTTTTTTAAATGTTGAATTTTTAGAGGTTTTTTTGGTTTTTTTTTTTTTTGGTTTTCTGGTTTCATAGATAGATAGATAATTTGAATACATTTTTTCCATGTCTGTAATTTGTTTACCCTCAGACCCCAAATATTAATTCTTTTTCTGATAAAGTCTACTTCTTTTCCTTAATGGATCATGCTTTTGGTGCCCAGTGTATGAACTCTTTATCAACCTTAAGTCCCGAAGATTTTCTGCCATGACATTTCTAAAAGATGCAGTTTTGTGTTTTACATTTAAGTCCATTATCCATTTTGAGTTACATTTTGTAAAGGGTGGGAGGTTAACTTTTTGATTAACACATCTCCAATTGCTGCACCATAATTCTTTGAAAAAGCATTCACTTGTCTTTTAAATTGTTTTTGTTCCTTCATCAATAATTAATTGGAAATTTTTGTGTTAGTGTATTTCTCACTTCTCTATTTTGTTCATTTATCTATGTGTCATTTTCTTCATTGTTATACTGTTCTGATTATTGTAACTGTGTGGCAATCTTTGACATTGGGAAGAATGTTTTTTCCCACTTTATTCTTCTTTTCCAAAATTGTTTTGACTATTCTAGGGTCTCCTTTCTATGTGCATTTCAAGATAAGCTTATCTATGTTTAAAAACTTTTTGCTGTGATCTTAATTCAAATTATGTTAAACCTATGGAACAATTTAGGAAGGTTTCATATCTTTACTATATATTATTGACCCTTCCAATCTACAGTATGTCACTTCATTTATTTAGATTTTGTAGGATTTTCTTCATCAGAATTTTGTACTTTTTACCAGATACTGTACATGTTTTACAATTTCATATTTTGTTTTTTCCTTTTTAGAGCAATTATAAATAGTGTACGATAATTGAACTTTTTTTACATTTATAAACATCAATTAAAATTATTAACTTTAATGTTTATTTATCCTACACCATCTAACTCCTTCCAATCAACCTTGTATACATATTTGTCCACTTGTGAACCATATCGTATAAGTGTTCATGTCCGAATGTTGTAAAAAAAATGGATATTCTAGATCTTCTTTACAACACAGAATGTTCCAGATATTTGTAATGAAATATTGCATGTCAGAGTATGAGTAACTGGATGAAAATATTATATTTCTTTTTTGCTATTAGAAATATTCTGTTTCTCATTGATTCTTGAGCTGGAGAAAAATGATATCATTATCTGAAGACTATATGAGCTATACCATGAAATTTCATTTGTGTGATCAATTTAAATATCATCATTACAGCCCAGAGGTCTTCTCTGTTTTGTTTTTTTTTTTATTTTTTGCATTTTTCTGATTAAAAATTGTAAAACATCTTCCTCCATCAATATTCTTTTCTTTATCATTATGGGCAGTAAAGAACATTTCTGAATTCTCAGTCATGTTCAGTAGAAGCTAAAATAAAAAGATACATTTGGCTCCAGGGCTCTTTTGTACCTTTTTGAAAGTTGATAAATTAATTTGGGCAACAGTATAAGAAAACTGAAATTTTTCAATGAAATAAAATAGGAAGCCAAGAAATAGACCATTTATAGACCATACATATGGTCTAATGACTTTCAACAAAGTGGCCATGACCTTTTAATGAGAAAAAGAATAAATTTTCAAGAAATGGTATTGGGATAATAGGATATCCACATGCAAAAGAATGAGATTGGACCTTTACATTGTATATAAAACTTAACTCCAAATGGATCAAAGATTTAAATGTGAGAGCTAAAACTATAAAATTCTTACAAGAAAGCATGGAAGAAGTCTTTTTTTAAAATAGTTTATTTTAAGAGAGAGAGAGAGAGAGAGCGAGCATGCAAGCAGGGGTGGGTCAGAGAAGGAGGAGAGAGAATCCCAAGTAGGCTCCACACTGTCAGTATGGAGTCTAATGCGAGGCTTGATGCAGGGCTTGAACTCACAAACTGTAAGATCATGACCTAAGCCAAAACCAAGAGTCGGAAACTCAACCAACTGTGCCACCCAGGTGCCCGTGGGAGGTCTTTAAAACACTGGATTTGGCAATGATTTCTTGGATATGACACCAAAGCACAGAAAACAGAAGAAAAAATAGACAAATTGGAATTCATCATAATGAAAAACTGTTACTTATAAAAAGATACCATCAACAAAAATGTAACCCATGAAATGTATCTGATGAAGTATTAATATCCAAAATATTTAAAGAATCTTAAAACTCAGCAACAAAGAAACTAATTAAAAAATGGGCAAAGGACTTGAATAGACATTTCTCCAAAGAAGATACACAAATGACTGATAAGCAAATGAAAAGATGTTCAACATCACTAATTGCTAGGGAATTGCAAGTCAGAACCACAAGATTCCAATTCATACTTATTAGGATGGCTGTTATAAAAAAAATTCAGAAATATCAAGTGTTGGTGATGATGTGGAGAAATTGGCATCCCTGTTCATTGCTCGTGGGAATGTAACATGATTCAGGCTCTGTGGAAAATAGTATGGTGATTCCTCATAAAATTAAACCTAGAATTACCACATCCTGCAATTCCATATCTAAGTATATACTCAAAAGTATTGAAAGCATGTATTTGAACAGGTATTTGTATACCCATGCTTATAACAGCATTATTTACAATAGCTAAATGGTAGAAATATTTAAATGTCTATCAACAGATAAATGGAGAAACAAAATGTGTCATATACATACAAATGGACTATTATTCAGCTTTAAAAAGGAATGAAATTTGGACACCTGCTACAACGTGGATGGAATACGAAGACCTTATCCTAATTAAAACAAGCCAGTCACACTAGAACAAATATTGGATGATTCTGCTTTTATGAGGCACCTAGAATAGTCAAATTCATAGAAAAAAAAAAAGAGAGAAGTGTACTTGTCAGGGATTGGGGGAGTGAAAATGATAAATTAATATTTAAGGGTTCAATTTGTAGGGATGAAAAAGTTCTGGTGTTTGATGGTGGCAATGATGCACTTAAAAATGTTTAAAATTGTAAAATTTATTGTGTATTTTTCCATGATAAAAATTAAATTAGGAAAAATTCCCTTTATATTACCAAAAATAATACAATATTTAGAAATAATGTTATGAAGTATAAGATATGCACTGAAAGCTAAACATGCATTATTGATGGAAAGATCTGCATAAAATGTAAAGACATGCCAGGTTCATGTATTAGAAGTCTCAGTATTGTTGATACAGAAATACCCCTTAAATTGATCTACAAATTCAACACAATTCTTAACAAACCCAAGCACTATTTTTTTAAATTATTTTTGCAGAAGTTGATAAGCTGATCCTAAAAGTCATTCAGAAATTTAAGGGACATGGAATGGTAAAAGAAGTCTTGAAGAAAACTTGAAGCTGAAAACATACTTTCTAATTCCAAAAGATAATCCAAAGCTAAAGTAATCAAGATGGTGTAGTAATAACCTAAAGATAAGGATAGACATTAGTTCAATGGAATAGAATAGAGAGTCCAGAAATAAAACTTCATACTTATAGTCATTCATCTTTGACAAGAATGCCAAGCCAATTCATTGGGGAAAAAATGTCTTTTCAGCAAATGGGAGAAGTAGATAACCACATGTAAAATAAAGAAGTTACATTGCTACATCACAATATTCATAAAAATTAATGGAAAATAGATCATAGATCTAAATGTAAGATTTAAACGTATAAAACACAACACACATAACTAAGGTCACTTTGTGACCTTGGCGTAGGCTGTGTTTTTAGAGGGCATCAAAGCACAAGTGAAGAAAGAACAATAGATTGATTGAACTTCATCAAAATTAAGAACTTTTGTAGAGCAAATGATACAAACAAGAAAGTGAAAAAGAATCTACCAAATGAGAGAAAATATGTGTAAATCTTATATCTCATATGGGATTTGTATCCAGAATATGTAAACAATACAAGTTCATAATAAAAAAGACTACTCAATAAAAAATAGGAAGAGATTTAAATATACACATTTCCATAAAAAAATTCAAATGGCCAATAAGACTATGAAAAAGATGCTCAACATTTTAGGAAAATGTAAGTCAAAACCAATGAGATACTGTTTAACATTCTTTAGGATGATTATAATAAAAAATACAGGCAGGGCACCTGGGTGGCTCAGTCATTTAAACATCTGAATCTATTTCAGCTCAGGTCAGGATCTCACAGTTTGTGAGATTGAGCCCCACATCGGGTTCTGTTGGGATTCTTTCTCTCTGCCCCTCCCCTGCTCACTCTCTATCTCTCTGTCTCTCTGTCTCTCTCTCTCTTTCAAAATAAAATAAACATTTTTTTTAAAATATAGGCAACATGAGGACGTGGATAAATTGGGATCTCCTTGGTACTCTTTTTTCAGCACTGTTCTGACTCTGGTTTCTCCTTTCTACCCTCAACCCAGTGAGAGCTGCCATCTAATTAGCTTTAGGTTGTTTCAGACTGTGTATATGTTTATATATCCTTCCCCTTCTCTCCAGTGCTGCACCCTACAGATTCTAGCCATTACGAGTGTTGTGAATTCTTTCCTCTGCCTCCTTAACTCAGTGGTAATTCTGTACTTTCTAGGACTTCAATTCTCTGTGCTGAGATCAGTAAATTGTCCATGGGTAAACTGGATTCTTATAAAATATATCATGCTTTCTTTCCTTCAGATATTATAGATTTGCATTTTTTGTTGATTTCCAGAAACCATTTCCTTCATGTATTTTGTCCTGTTTCATATTTCTATTTCTATTTCTAATTGCTGTTTCTATTTATTGTACTATAAAAAGGCTAGTTAAGCACTATTTAATGAAAAGTGTTCATCATGGCCAAACTGGAAGCCCTTTCTTCCTTAGAGTAATGGATATTGCCCAATTAATCTAATAATGATTAGGTCCAATTTCTTTAATCAGCCTTTGGAGTAACTAAGGACATGAGAAGGAAGCCCCACTTCCAATATGATAATTTTTAGTTAAGGTGAACTGATGGAGAGTTGACATTTTCTGATGGATGAGGGAGGAAAGGAGAGCTTTAAAAGGAGAGCCTAAACCCACTATATAGAGCTTAATTTTAATATTTTGTATATATTTGTCAATTTATTTCCTATAATCCATGTAACATACTGAATTACTTTCATTTAGGTAGATCACTTCTTATCAACATATAACTGGATTCTGTCCATGTTTTGAAGTTACTGAATTTTTGTCTTTTTTTGAAAGACACTAAATTCATTTGCATTTAGTGCCATCATAGTCGTTTTAAGGGTAATTCTGATTGCTTAATTTAGCATTATGTACTTTAGTTATCTGGTTTATTTATTTTGTTTAACTGGACTAAGACTTCATAGAGTTTTCTAATTTTCTGTAATGACTTTATAACACCTAGAGGAATATTTATTTTTCTAATTAATGTAGCTAAAAATAGAACAATATCACTATATATAGATAATATGGAAATTTAACCTAGTTTACAGTCATTAATTGTTTTTAAAAGTAGCCATCAGTTATGTCAGTAATTTTTTATTAAGTTAGTTTAAAAAAAAACACTTTCTTTTTGCTCTATTTTATTTAATGAAAGAACTTATTAAATAAGAATATCAATTTAATGAATTCTAAGTAGTTCGTAGAAGAGAATGCAATTGAATAGGTATATTTAATAAAACACAAAACTAAAGATTAAATATAGACATAAAGATTAAAAGTAAGTATTGTTGGGGCGCTTGGGTGGCTCAGTCGGTTAAGCATCCAACTTCGGCTTAAATCATGATCTCACGGTTCACGAGTTCGAGCTCCTCGTTGGGCCCTGTGCTGACAGCTCAGAGCCTGGAGCCTGCTTTGGATTCTGTCTCCTTCTCTCTCTGCCCCTCCCCACATGTGCTCTCTCTGTCTCTCAAAAATAAATAAATGAAAAAAGAATTTAAAAATAAATATTGTTATTGATATAGATAGATATAGATACACATACACATATGTAATTGTGGTGGATTTTGGGGAATAGTCACAGAATATAGGAAAATACATATTATTTGAATCCCTAACTTTTATAGTTAAAATTACTAATATGCTTTGAATATAAGTTTTGAAAATGTTAAAAGGTACTCTCATGTTTTTAGGTGGAGATGAATACCTGTTTATAAAACAACATGTGGCTTCTCGAAAACATGGCCTCTTGTTTGGTTTCTACATTCTTCTACCTTTCCTTATTTTAATCGCCATCCATGCTTTTAAATGGAATAAAATACAACTTTGGAACCAAGAGGGAATAGAAAATAAAGGGTAAATAAATTTATTATTGTTTATATTTAATATTAAAATATGGGAAGAATCCAAATGTAATTCAGAATATTGCAAATAGGGATTCCTGGATAGTTTGTGCTATGTTTAGAAATATTGAGTCTTAGTATACACAGATTTTTTTCTAAATTTCAGTTAGGTATCTTTTATGTTATTATAGGTCCAGAGACAACTGAAGATACTCAGTTAATTCATAGCGCATTTCAAATTAGAAACCAGGTTGACTATAATTGCTTTAGGAGAAGTTTCTACTTTCCAAGCAACCCCACTTTCCTTGAATTGACATTTATCTGTGCTAAGGACAGTAATAGAGATAGAGAAGCAAATTTTGTGAATAGGATATGTAGAAGGTGAGAAAAATTTAAAAAAATAAGATAATGAAAAAAGAACATGGAACATGATGCAATTTACACTTAATATTGTTCATATATTTCTAAAAATAAAATTGAGGTACTTTCACAATTGTTTTTATTTTTTTGGTAGAGCTGAGCTTGATTAGGTATTTTATTTTAATTAAACACAATTTATATATGACATTAGTTTCATATATATATAACATAATAATTCAATATTTGTATATATTACAAAACGATCACCACAATAAGTCTAGTTAACATCTGTCACCATACATAGTTACAAATGTTTTCTTCTTGTGATCAGGACTTTTAAGATCTACTCTTTTAGCAAGTTTCAAATATTCAATACAGTGTTATTAATTATAGTCACCATATTGTTTATTATATACCCATGACTTATTTATTTTATAACTGGAAGTTTGTACCTTTTGACCCCCTTCACACATTTTACCTACCCTCTACCCTCATGTCTGGCAACTACTAATCTGTTCTTCTATTTTCTGTGTCTATAAGGGTTTTTTTTTCTTTCCTTTTTTTTTAAATTTTAGATTCCACATATAAGTGAGATCATATGGTAATTGACCTTCTCTGTCTGAATTACTTCACTTAAATGCTTTTTTCTCTACTATAGCACCAATATAAGCCAGAACTTTGCTTAGTGAATATTTAGGAAAATGAGAGTGCAGAAGTAAAGGTAAATAAGTGGGGCTTGTTGTTCCATGCTAAAGGAAAATGTCTCCATTTCTGGTGTAGATGGAGATAAAATAATAGAAAATTTCCACCAACACCTCTATTTCCCAAGTTAGTTAATTTTATTTCTTAACAAGTTACAACAACGAGTTAAAGTCAATGTAGTATTCTGCATAATTTATATATACATTTACATAATCATCAATTTGTTACAATTTATTTAAAGTCTTCTAGTGATCTTAAGAGATCTTGACAAAATCTGAATAGTTGCTAGAAGGAAACCTGATTTTTGGAAGAGAGATTATAGTAAGGGATCATGAATCATAAATAACAAAATCTAGTCGCAACAGCCTAAGTTTTAGATCAACAATAAGTGGCTTTAGGGCCACAAGGGTAAGAAATGATGTACAGCTGACGTCCAAAGGGATGGTAATGAATTGGACAGTCAGGAAATAGGTTATTCTTTCTATCACCCAAAGGTTTACGAGTGAAATAATCTCTTCTTGTCTCTCTATCCATTCTTCCAAAATGACTGCTCTGCTTGCACATGGTCCAGTTTACCTATCTTAATCCTTTTCAGATTTGTTTTCAAATAAAATACGAATAACCTTTCCACACCCAATGCTTCTTAGTTCATATTCTCAAGAGATACAAGAAAATAGCTGTGTAAGTGTACCTAAATTCAGCCAATGTTCTGTCTGGATTTATAATTCTGAGTTAGGTGTTCAAACTTGATCTTATCATCTGTGGGTAAGGTATTGTTGCTATGTAGTAAGAACGTGAACACAATGACATGCCTCTTCAACAGGAGTATAGGAGCCAAAGGAAAAAAATGGAGGTTTAATGCCACAGAATGTAACAATGTAGCTGAAAGATACAGAAGCCTCATTAAGGACTTCAGTAATAAACGTGAAATCGTTATTTACATAGTTATTTGATAGAATAATATAATTGGAGATATGATAATTTAAGAATTTGAAGACTTGTGTGTAAATCGTCTTTTTTAACTTTGGAGAAGCATTATCAAACATACTACTATTTCATCCTGTCTTCCATGTAGACAAAATAGAAAAAAAGTACTAGATGGATTTAAGTTTGAAATTTTAAATGCTTAACATTCCTAAAACCTAGGTCAACATTAGAAAGACCAAATGCTAGATATGTGATCACTGAGTGGGATATGGGAAGCAAAGGAGATAGCGGTACATGTGAATGGAGTAAATAGTACAAATCTAGTTTTTCTACTTTTCTTGATTTTAAGACTACGTGTTACATAACCCTAAAAGTAATGCTATTTCTTTTATGCAGATATATATCAGAAGACAGCAATAGTAACGGCAACCTGTCATAGAATTAAAGGTGAATTGAAGGAGTCAAATTATTTTAAATGATGTAGTTTTTTTTTAATTTTTATGAAATTAAAAAATTTAATTTTTAACTATTTCATGAAATAGTTTTTTAAATTTCTAACAATACTTCCTATTCCACATTTCATCATACTGATTCTTATTTATCAATATCATATACTAAAACAAAGACTGAACTCATTTTGTAATTTTGTTTTATATTAATTTAGAAATGTTAATGTTAACTAATATTAGCCAGAGACTTATTAACCAACATTTTTGTAATGACAAATTATTTTGAAATGTTTTAAATGTCTATTTATCTTGAGAGAGAAAGAGAGAGCATATGAGCAGGGAAGGGTCAGAAAGAGGGGGACAGAATCCCAAGCAGGCTCTGCGCTGTCAGCACAGTGCCTGACAGAGGGCTCAAATCCATGAACCGTGAAATCATGACCTGAGCTAAAACCAAGAGTTGGACACTTAACTGACTGAGCCACCCAAGTGCCCAAAGAAATTATTTTAAAGAGAATTTAAAGATGTTCTTAAAATATTTATGAGCATTTATGCATCCTGCTCCCACACTTGGGGTTCCCATTGGTAGTTACACAGATTGACTCCTGATGTTTACATTTCTTTCTCACTAAGACTCCATGGTTATTGTTATTCTCAGTTTAAAGTGAGGGAACAGGCATAAGGAATTTAAATAATTCCCTATATGTACAGATTGTAGTAAGTTTGAGCCAGAGTTTCATTTAAGACAACCAGACTCTAGGGTTTAACTCTTAAGTACTCTACAATTTTGCACAGTTTGATGTATGCCTGGTAATGAGAAGGAATTTATAATCATTGAGGATCTATTAGATGCCAGGCAAAATGATAAATGCAGTGCCCCTCCAGGGTAGAAAGACAATTCTTTACTATAGATGGGATAGTGTTTGCATCTCTATATATTGAATATATATACATATATATATGTACATATATATATGTACACACACCTATACATACTTGCATATATACAGATATATCTGAATATATTCTGTATATTCTGTATATATCTATATACAGTATATTCTGTATATTAGGTATATATCTGTATATATTCAAATTTGTAAGTCGATACATAAAGAAATCATAATACTTGACATGTTATACCTATCACTGTGAATAAGTGGAAAAATTAAAAATTCAACCATGAGTGAAAACAAGAGTTCACTCACTTACTAATCTGCTATTCCTCCATATCTTTCTTTGATGGAGAATTAAGTCAATGGATCTCTGTTTCCCCATCTTCTGCTACCAAAGAAAACATAATTACTACCCGTTATGAAAAATAGTCTTATTTCTCAGTAGGGATAATTGGGAGATTTGGTGATGAGGGAGAAGCTGGTTTTAAATACAATTGGTTTTAAATATAATCCAATGAGTGAGCCCTATTCAGCAAGAGATGTGTAAACAAATAATTGGAGGATTTGCAAGTATTGACTCAGTTTAGATATTTAAAAGGAGGTACTTGAACTCCCAGGTTCAGTTCACATGGGGCTTTTATTTAAATGTAAAGGATACAGTGCAGCAAGAGAGAGTGCAGGCAAGCAATGGGCACCAGAGAGATACCTCATGCACAAGGTCTCAAGGTTCCTTACTTTAAATTTTGAACAGCCCATTATAAATTCCACTGCCAATGTCTTGGCAAAAAGTGAAACCAAGCATCCAGGCTTTCCCAGAGATAAAGATAGAGCTTTTCCATTCCAGCTGTAAATCAACTCCTTACAGAGGCATAGAGCTGGCAGAGGTCGCCATGCGTATATCTAGGCAGGAGCTTTCCAAGCATGTGAATGATCCAATGAAGTAAGTCAGGAATGTTTGATGAATCACAGTGATGTCAGTTTAGCTGGAGCAGAGTTAGTAAGGGGACTGTGGTAGTGAGTAGGTCAGACGGTAAGACCCTTGTAGGCTGTGGGAGGTCTTGGGGGCTATCTGTGTTTTATTTGGAATGAAAGGAGGAAATCATTGGAAGATTAAGGTTTCAAGCACAAGATTTCCACTTTAAAAGGCTGGTTTCTTGAAAATTGTATGGTGGCAAGAGGAGAAGTGGAGAAACCAGTTGGTGGCGAAATTACTGCAAAATGCAGGAGGAAAAGGATGGTACCTCAGACCAGGGGTAGTGAAGATGGTTTTAGGAATAAATTTTGAAGGAGACAAACAGAATGAATTGGCAGTTTGAATATAAAGTGTAAGAAAATGTGCCTAAATAATGTTTATTGATAAAGCAGCAAGATAAGCAAGGTTAAATGTAAGCACAGACCTGTTTTCAAACTTCTGCTCTTACTACATTTAAAATTTATATTAAAATCTATGTGGGTAATTGTGAACCAAGACAAGTGTCTGGTATGCCATGATAAGGCATTTGTTTTCTCACACACGAGAAAATATTTCTGGTATAGTTAAAGTGTGTTTAAAGTGGTAAGGGAGGGATTCAGCATGATATGGACTGCTTTTTTACAAATTTGGGGAAAAAGTCAAACTCAGTAAGAACTGGAGGCTAGTAAAACAGCTCCATCTGTATGTATATGGGACGCCTGTTGGAAAGGCACAGAGAGCTTCTTGAAATACTCTTCCTCTGAAGATAAAAATAGACAAATTAGTAGTTATTTATTTCTTCACATATTCTAGTGTTCTTTTCCTCTCTGTTTCCTTGTTGGTGATTTTCTTTAATCCATGTGAAGTGTAGAAACTGTGTAATTAAAATGCTTCTGAATAGCTACTTTTAGCATTTCCTTTTACTGTGGCTATCCCAGACAATTTAGGAACAAGAAACCCGGGCTTACAAATTTCATGAAGCACAGGCCTAGATTGTGACACCATAACCAGCATCCTATACACCAATGATTTGCTATACCTCTAGTTGCATAGTAAAATGAGATCACTTTTATTAACAATTAAAACTTAGCATTTCTCTTTTTTTATATTTGTTTTACAACAGTGACAAAACAATGTCAAAAAGCCATAGGTTGGAGAAAGGACATTACCAAGACACTCACCATTAACTGACTTGATTCAAGAAAGAAAGAAAAAAAAAAAACCAAAAACCATGCTATCCTCTCCTTTTGTTATGGCTCAAAGCTTTCAACTTCACAAACAAAAATAAATCCTGAGAGTGAAAGTATGCAGGCTTATGTCTATTGATTCTTCTACATGTTGTGATCCTTTATGGGAAAATAAGCAACTTTTGAACCAGAGAAGCTGTCACATCCCCAGATGTGAACATTTCTTGTTCACTGAGGACACCCACAGTCCACACCTCTCCCAATTGCCCATGATTCCCTGCCCTATCCCTTCCAAGCTTTGGGATATTGAGAGGAAATGTTGCCAGGTAAGGCCAGCCCCAGAACGAACCCCCAGATAGACACTAACATCCATTCCATCTCCAGGGAATTGCTCCAACTGTGTTTCTGGTCATAGATAACTGTTGTGTCTCTAGGTGAGAATTCTGTGGCCTCATGTAATTTGAGATCTAGGATATATCATTGTCCTTTGGGGAAGCCAGACTTGCTCCTCCTCCTTCGCTGGAGCTGAGCTTTTCTGGGAAATATTTTCTTGCTTCAGGGTCCCCCTCCCCATCTCCCTCTTACTAAGATGAGTGCACTTCTCAAAGTGCACCTCAAAGTGTTGTACATGGATAAGGGAGCCATCAACCTAGCTGGAATCTAATGAGAACCTACAGAGTCTCCCTCAATAAACAAGGATGCTCCTGGTTCAGGGCTGGGGGTACCTCATCACAGAGGCTAAGAGATTCCTTTTCCAAATGTCCATCAACTGATGAATGGAGAAACATTGTATGAATAGTGATCTATGCATGCAATGGAATATTATCCAGCCATAAAAAGGAACGAAACACTGATACCCCTACAACATGGATGAACCTTTAAAACCATTCTGCTAAGTATATAAATCCAGCCACAAAACCCATATGTTGTTTATTTGTATGAAATATTCAGAATGGGGACATCTATACAGGCAAAGATTAGTGGTTACTTATGGCTGGGTTGTTTAGGTGGGGGATGAAGATCTGGGGTGATGGGTAGTGATAATTAAAGGGTACAGGGTTCCTTTCGAAATGATGAAACTAAAATAGACTGTGGTGATGGCTGCACACATCTGTAAATATATGGAAAATCCTAAAAATCATTCAATTGTACACTTTAGTGGGTGATTTGTGTGGTTAAGAAACATACATATCAGGATGATTCTACCACAACTTTCCATCATCCTCAATACCACTAACTTATCTTAGGGCATTATGATCACTGGCCTACCTTATTTTTAATAAGAATTTCTAAGGATCCCAGGTATACTACCACCTAGCAGATCCAAGTTTGAAGCCTGACTGGAGTTTAACGTTGCAACTGTTGACACAATTCATCCTTGGCATAGGGTGTACTGGGATATAAGAAGATAAAAGTGAGAGATGCGTGGAAGTTGAGTTGGGTCTTGGACATGTGTGATTTAAGATTTCTCTTAGAATATTTAATGACAATTGCATGCTCTTGTCCAGCCAAGACACATTTCCTGTTTGCCTTGCTGCCTCAGCACCTTTACAGCTTTCTGCTAGTGCTCAGAGTAACTGTTAACAAAACACCTACGTTGCTTGTTAAAGTTTCCTTTCCCTTTCTTCAGCTGATTACAATCTAATACTGTATGAATAGGCACACTGTTGATGAAAAGCGCTTTTGGATTGCCTTATCCAGGATCAAGATCAATATTCTTGATTTTTCCTTATTTGCAAAGATACTAAATTAAGTCCGCAGTAGCACGATTCAAGCAGGAAATTTCTTGTAAAAGTGGTTAACGTCTCTATTTTCCTCTCTCCTCCATCACAGCAAATAAAAAAACATGCCAGAAAACCATGACGCAGAGAATCAAAATTACCGAGAACTTCACCAGAGAAACAAATCACGCCTCGTTGCCCCTGTGTCGCTAATGAAGAGTCTGATCAGTGACAACTTAGCCAGAACAAATCAGTTGTGTGCAAAGGCATAGGCTTGTGTCTGGTGCTTCCTCTCCTTTGACCCATGGAAGCCGCTGATCCGCTCAGGGCCCTGAGGGTGAGCCAGCGCGAGCTGAAAGCAAGCGCAATCCTCACCCGCAGGGCCGGGCCAGCATGCTGGACTCCTCAGCGTTCTCCTGCCCGCGAGCCTCAGAGCTGCCCAACGGCCTTCAGCCTTGGTCGTGCTTGCAAGCGCTTTGACCCCGCCATGTTCCTTCTCTTTGCACTGCTCTGTGCGCTTGGAGGACTGCACGCCCTCCTGGGTAAGATTGGGAAGACTGGGAAGCCTGGATTTCCTTCTCCTTTTGCCTCGAAGCAGGGCTGGGCTCTGCCAGGAGAGCAATTTTCTATGTGGTACTCCTATGGCCTCCTATGGCCTTCCCCTTCTGATCTCCTGCTGGTGCCTTCCCCAGCATCTCTCCCCCCTCCCCACCCCCAGGCCCTGGTAGGTGACTGAGGATATTAGCCAAGGTATCTACTCCACGCATCAGGGTCTAGAGTCTTAGCAGTTGAAATGCAGCCAGTCTTCCTGGCCAGAGGTTCTAGAGGGGTGAGTCCTGCCCTCGGTTTATTCCCCAGAGTCCCAAGGAAATGGGCACTGACGGTCCTGTAGGATGGTCCTGTAGAACTGTAATGTCTACTTTTTGTTCATTTGTTTGAATCTTAGCCATTTTGAGTGTGCCCCTGGAAATCTAGTGAAAGTTGTACACCAAGGAGGGTGGGCACATCTATGGAAGTTTACTTTCAATTTGAGACCGCCATGTACTCAGAATTAAGAACTCCATGCTCAACCGAGAAGATTGTTGCCAAAAAAAAAAAACAAAAAAACAAAAAACAAAAAAGCAAAAAAACACAAAAACCCATTTTCCTACTGCAGATTCTGAAGAAATATTACTGCATGTCACAGTTCCATGGAAGATAAAGTCAAATGAGAGTGAAGATTCAGAGAAGCAGGTGAACAATCAAGAATATTTGTTTTATAATTTAAAACTTTAAGTCTCTTTTTATTTACCTTTGCATTAAGTCAGATCATACTGATCTGTAGCCACTTGCAAAGGAAAATATTTCCCTGCGTTATTTTGTCTCTTAGTATATTCTGATCCTCCCTTCCCCACACTTCTGCTAACTTTTGTGCCCTTCTCATCTCTCCATTTCTTCTGACATACTTGCACACAACTTCCAAAAAATAGTAAACTCTTCTCAGGAGTAATACGGGTAGAAAAAAAAATCAGTATGAAATATGTGTAACAGTGGTCCAGCCTGCAATTATTACAAATTTGTGAATGGCCACTAAAACGACAAAAAAGAAAAAAAAATGATCTCCAGGAAAATTTTGACCCAGAAGCATCAGACTTTGTGGAGGTAATAGCCAAAGAAAGAAGGTAAGAAAAAGAAAAAAAATGTCATATTTGCCTGCATATAATGAAAAAGATTATAATAAATAAATACTAATTGGAAAAAGAAGTTGAAAATGCTTAGTTGCTATATAAAAAGAGTTAAATTGAAGGCATCCACTCTTGAATATTTTCTCAACTAAAATATTTCAAATTTGTATAGTTTTCATATTTTACATATTAAACTGGATGCCACAATAAAGGGGTTTAGATTTCCATGTTGTTAAAATGCTGTAGTCAATATATTTTATTATATTGTATTGTATTATATTATATTATATTTATTATAATAATATAAATATATTATATTTCCAGGTAACCCTGGAAAAAATTTTCAGGTTGAAGGAACAATTTTTGAAATAAAAGTTAAAAAAATTAAGAATTCATTAACTGTGTTTTGACATATAGAATTGGAGCTTATCCTGATTAAGTTCTACTACTGAACAATTATAATAAAAAATAAAATGTGTGCGAAAATGTACTTGAAAATCATAATAAAATAATTTCCTTTAGAGTAGTTGTATTTCTTATACTAATCTCATTTAATTCTTACATTAACCTTCTGAAATAGGAAATATATATATATATATATATATATATATATATATATATATATATAATACATACACACATGTATTTAGAAAAAAAGATTAAAAATGTTAAGGGCATCAAACCTATAAGCTTTAGGACATGGAATCTAATCTTTAATTTATAACTCCAATTTCATTATAAGTAAACTACTTTTTTCTGAAAAACTTCTTTGCATAAAACATGTTTTGTTTATTTTTTCTGATTTACTTCTGTTTGTACTTCTGTTTGTCACTGCATGGTCACTTTAAACTTCAAGCTGTTTACTTCAAATTGCCTGTCACAAAGCATATGGCAACATTGAGGAACATGACATAGTTTTACCTAATGTGTTCAGTATCTGTCTACATTTTTTGTATTCTATATATGGAATTCTGTAAGCTGTTTTTCCCTGTGATAGAGTATGCTAATGGTCTCCTTTGATTTCTTATAGTAGACATCCTTTATCTCTCTTATTTTCTTCCTTTAATACCTTATTATCCCAAGTCTTTAAAAAATTTTATTAGACATATGAAAGATTCTTTTTTCATACACTTTCAGTTTTTCATGACAACCACACTTTCCACTAAAACAATGGCGTGGATTTGGGGATATTACAGGAATTATGCAGAAGGTGTCCAACCCTCGAAATTTTATCTAAGTATATATGTGGAAGCCAAATAACCGTGGAAGCCATTATTGGTATAACACTGGGAAGAATGTCCTCAGATGAGGAGAACAGTTACAGTGGGTTTATTTCCTTCTGTCAGTGCCTTCCTGCCAAAGACCATTGTGAACATAAGTGTAAGTCAAAACAAGTTAGGGTTATTGTGGTGAGAAAGAATACACAATGGGATCCATGAGGCATCTCAGCAAGAAGGTGTTAGAAAGACATTAAGATTTAGCTTTAAGAGGCTTGGTGAAGTTTTTTTTTTTTTTTTTTTTTTTTTATTTATTTATTTTTGCGACAGAGAGAGACAGAGCATGAACGGGGGAGGGGCAGAGAGAGACGGAGACACAGAATCTGAAACAGGCTCCAGGCTCCGAGCCATCAGCCCAGAGCCCGACGCGGGGCTCGAACTCACGGACCGCGAGATCGTGACCTGGCTGAAGTCGGACGCTTAACCGACTGCGCCACCCAGGCGCCCCGCTTGGTGAAGTTTTTAAGAAACAGGCTTTTGTTCTGGTTTGGATGCAGTGCAGGAAGTACAGGTGATTCTATGATTGTGTATCTTAATAAATCTTATCTAGGAGAAGGGAAGGCTAGAACAATCTGAGAGTTGTAATTGGTTAAGAAGCAACAGCTTCTCATGGTAGCCCAACAAGGAGATATTTGGTCATTTTTTTTCTGGCTTGGAACATGTTTATATTTTGCCCATATTTAAACACAGTTATGATATTGTCTTGTTTTTGTCTTGATCCATAATTGTCTCATAGTAGCTGTGTGTGATGTTGATGTTTTATGAATGTGTTTATTTTAAACTAAATCAAATCCACCTTATTGTTATTTTTTAATGGATTTTGATTTTTCTCTCATATCCAAAAACTTACCAACACTAAGTTCACTTAGGTTTCCTCCTATGATTTATTGGAGAAGTTTTATAATACGTCTACAATACTTTTTTAATGTTTGTGTAAGGTGTGAGATCTGGGTTGAGCTTCAACATTTTGACATGGGCATCCAATTTTCCCAGCACCATTAATTGAAATTCCTATCATTTCTCCACTGAAATACCTTTGCATATTAAAAAAGTCAGTTGATTATATTTTAATGGGTCTATTTATGAGCTCTTTCTCTCTCTCCTTTGGCCAATAGTATGCTGTCTTATTTATAGTAGCTTTATGGAAGATCTTGAAAGTGAGCAATGTGATTAATTCAACTTTGTTCTTCCTTAGAATTCTGATGACTGGCAATCCAAGGTCCTTTTGAAAAGAGCTTCTCTTTTACTTATTCTTGCATATCTTCCACCTATAAGATTAGTTTGTATTTAATCTCAGAAACTTTCTTAGCTTTGATGCTTCAGATATATCCGATCTCTTATAATAATAATTTACTTAAAAAACAACAATTAAATTTTCATTTATATGATCTATAGTTGGATCATTTCCATATTTGTCTGTCAGCAGGTTAGCAGTGTAATACATCCTGTTACTTCTCTAAGGATGTTAAGTGTACTTATTTTTCAGGTCCTGTCTTACTACTTTACATTTTTCTTAGGAATCATTTATTTCATCTGTTGAATTTGATATCTTTCCTTCTTGATGTAGACATTCCTCAGAAGTTAAATTGTTTTGTATTGTATACTTGCCATTTTAGTTGCGATCCTGTCATACTTTCTTTTGCCTCTGTTTTGCATTTGGTCTAAGATAATGTATTGGGTCTGCTATAGTACATTATAGTAGTTTTATAGGAATTACAAAGATAAGGTTTGCGTCAGTTCTGGGTTATTAGTCATCTGGTCTTCTGAAATGTGTGCTTCTTGTACTTCCTAGGCGTTTCCAGTCATAGACATCACGGACCTCTCCCAAGCTTGCAGACTCTGGGCCAGCATAAAATCGAGATCTTTTCTGAAATTGGTTTGTTTTGGAAAGAAATTATGCATTTTCTGGAATAGGTATCTGTCTGCCTTTGTGGAGATAGTCCACTGACTGTAAACATACACTAAGTCTTCTCTTGTTCCTGAATGTCACCACATTAAAATGATAAGCACTATTATAACTCAGTCCCTGTTGTATAAGAGCTCCTATTGCTGGAGCTACAGCATTGCTCCCTATCTTGTTTCTTGGGTCCTTTCTTCCTCAGTTTTATATGTTAAGAATTGCTAAGTGGCGCTAGGTGAATACAGTAGTATGTGTATGTTTATGTTTTACATACATACATATATATAATGTAAATTTGTTATTTCATTATAATTGGTGTAGAATGTAAGCCTATAGTCATGTCTTTCATCTTGACCTGTAAAGTTATGTTTTTTTCTAAATAGAAGCAATTAATGTATAGTAATAATGCTAAATTATATATTTTTTCAGAAGGTAGTCTTCATTTTTTCTTTTCAAAAAGCCAACCCTATACATTAAATTCATCACCCTATCCTAAATTTACCAGAATAATAGATTCTTACTATTGAGAATAATAAATTCTGAAGAATACATTGATTTTCTAAATGGGCCCTGTCTTTTTATAAATTGAGGTAATATTGGAATATAACATTATGTAGGTTTCAGATATCCAATATTATCATTCAACATCTCTGTGCACTGCAAATTGATCATCACAAAGAGTCTAGCTACCATCCATCGCCATACAAGTTATCCCCTTTATCTATTTTTCCCACTCTTGACCTTCTTTACCCTCTGGTAACCACCAATCTATTCTCTCTACCTGTGAGTTTTGTTTTGTTTCCTTTAATTTTGTTCCTTCATTTGTTTTGTTCTTATACCATGTATAAGTGAAATCATATACTATCTGTCTTTCTCTGTCTGACTTTTTCCTCTTAGTATACCTTCAAGGTTCATTCATGTTGTTGTAAATGGCAAGGTTTCATTTTATTTGTGGCTGAGTAATATTCCATTGTGTATGTGTATTCACATATATATCACATCATCTTTATTCATCTATTTTTAAGTTTACTTATTTATTTTGAGAGAGAGAGAGAGCACAAGCAGGGGTGGGGCAAAGAGAGAGGACCCCAAGCAGGCTTTACACTGTCAGCATGGAGCCCTGCATGGGGCTTGAACTCATGAACTGTGAGATAATCACCTGACCTGAGATCTAGAGTCAGATGCTTAACTTATTGAGCCACCTAGGTGCCCCCATTGATGGACATATAGACTGTTTCCATTTCTTGGCTATTATAAATAATGTTGCAGTGAACATAGAGGTGCATATATCTTTTTGAATAAGCATTTTTATATTATTTGGATAAATATCCAGCAGTGGAACAGAGGGATATGTGGCAGTTGTATTCTTAATTTTTTGAGGAATCTCTGTACTATTTTCTATACTGGCTGCATTAATTTAGATTTCTACCAAAAGTGTACAAGTGTTCCCTTTTCTCCACATCCTCTCCAACAATAGTTATTTCTTGCCTTTTTTATAATGGCCATTCTAATTGGTGTGTGATAATATCTCATTGTGGTTTTGATTTGCATTTCCCTGATAATAGTGATGTTGAACATCTTTACATGTTCCTGTTGGCCATCTATATGCTTTTTTTGTGAATAGTCTATTCAGATCCTCTGCCCATTTTTAATCAAATTTTGTTGTTGCTGCTGAGTTGTGTGAGCTCTTTGTATATCTTGTAGATTAACCCCTTATTAGATGCATGACTTGAAAATGTCTTCTCCCATTTAGTAGGCCAACTTTTCATTTTAATGATGGTTTTCTTTGCTGTGCAAAAGCTTTCAGTTTCATATAGTCCCATTTGTTTACGTTTGCTTTTGTTCACCTTGCCTTTGGAGTCTGATCCACAAAAGCATTGCCGAGACCAATGTCACGGAGCTTACTGCCTATGTTTCCTTCAAAGAATTTTATAATTTTAGGCCTTACATTCAAGTCTTTAATCCAGTTTGAATTAATTGTTTGTGTATTGTGTAAGAGAGTGGTCTAGTTTCATTCTTTTGCATGTGGCTAACCAGTCTTCCCAACATTATTTACTGAAGGGACAATCCTTTCTCCATTGTGTTCTTGGATGCTTTGTCATAAATTAATTGTCCATATGTATATAGATTTATTCCTGGGGTCTCCGTTCTTTTCCATTGATCTGTGTGTCTGTTTTTGTGCCAGTGCCATATTGTTTTGATGGCTACAGCTTTAAAATATATTTTGAAATTAAGGAGAGTAATACCTTTGGTTTTGTTCTTTTTCTTAAGATTGCTTTGGCTATCAGGGATCTTTTGTGTGTTCATACAAATTTTAGAGTCATTTGTTCTTGTTCTGTAAAAATGATGTTACAATTTTGATAAGGATTGCATTGAATCTATAGATAGCTTTGGGTAGTAGGGACTTTTTTTTTGGCACATGAAAATTTTTTACTATCATGTTTTCACCATCAAAACTTATGATCTTGGTCTTTCCTTCTTGCCTTTGTGTAAGGCCAAAAGAAAGATGCTGGCTACTTTGACAGCCTTAAAGCAAACTCCAGGAATGTCACTAACAGTATGACCTTTGCAACCAAATCTAACAACCAGAACTTCATCATTTTCCTCAATAAAATTCAAACAACAATCATTGGATAAAAAGGCTGTGATTTTTTAGCCTTTCTTGATCAGCTGGACCCTGAGACACTTCCTGATGGCTAAATTTAGCTATTTGGTTTCAACACTTACTTTTTCCAGTACAATTCCCTTTGCATGGGAAGCACCTCCAAAAGGGTTGGCATTCAGGGCTGTGTCCAGATAGGCCTTCATGTACTTTGATCATGCCTCTTCTGATGCATTGGTGGCTGTGAGCTTCCTGGCAGTATGAAAACTGCTACACTTGCCCATCCTGCCAGTATCATGGGCCTGAACAAAAGAGATAGCAGGGACATTTTACCAAGATTAATTATTCTAATTCACAAGCACAGAACATCTTTTCATTCATTTGTGTCTTCTTCAATTTCTTTTATCAATATATTATAGTTCTCTGTGTACAGATATTTTACCTCTTTGGTAAAATTTGTTTCTAGATATTCTTCTTGATATTGTTTTTTTTTTTTTAATTTATCTTTCTGGGAGTTCATTATTTGTATATCTAAATTTAACAGATTGCACAAGTAATTTTATATTCTGCAACTTTACTTAATTTATTCATTCTAATATTTTTGTTTTGGTGGCGTCTTTGTATATATGATCTCATGTCAGTTGCAAAGAGTGACATTTTTATTTATTCTTTTTCATTTTGGATGCCTCTTATTTCCTTTTGTTGACTAATTGCTGTGGCTAAGACTTCCAGTACTATGTAGAATAAAAGTGGTGAGTGTGGGGATCCTTATCTTCTTCCTGAACTTCAAGGAAAAGTTTTCAGGTTTTCCTCATTGAGTAAGGTGTTAGTTATAGGTTAGTCATATATGGCCTTTATTATGCTGAGGTACATTTCTCCTATCAGCACTTTTCTGACAGCTTTTATCATAATTGGAGTTGAATTTTATTCAATGCTTTTTGGGCATCTATGGAGATGATCATATGATTTTCATCCTTCATTTTGTTAATATTGTATATCACTTTGATTGCAAATGTTGAAACATTCTTGCAACCCTGGAATAAATCCCACTTTATTTTGGTGTTTGATCATTTTAATGTATTGTTGAATTTGCTTCCTAATATTTTTTGAGGATTTTTGCATCTATGTTGATCAAAGATAATGGCTTATAATTTTCTTTTTCATGGTGTCCTTCTTGGTTTTGCTATCACAGTAATGCTGGCCTCACAAAATATATTTGGAAGTGTTTCCTGCTATTTAAGCTTTTGGAAGATTTTAAGAAGAATACATGCAAAATCTTTTTTTTTTTCTTGTTTTGAATGTATTCACAGTGACCCATATGATCCTGGACTTTTGTTTGTTGGGAGATTTTTGATTACAGATTCAGTCTCCATACTAGTAATCAGATTGTCTGTTACTTCATGATTCAGTTTTAGAAAATTGTATGTTTCAAAGAATTTATACACTTCTAGGTTGTCCAGTTTGTTGGTGTGTAATTGTTCATAATAGTCTCTTATGATTTTTTAGATTTCTGTGCTGTCAGTTTTAACTTCTCTTTGATTTCTGATTTTATTAGTGTCTTCTTTTTTGTTGTTGCTTTTGTTTGTTTTGTTTTGGTTTTGGGTGTTTTTTGTTTTTTGTTTTTTTTTTTTGTTAGTCTAGCTAAAGGTTTGTCCATTTTGTTTTATTTTTTTTCAAAGAACCAGCTCTTAGTTGCATTGATCTCTTCCATTTTTTGTCTCTTTTTATTTATTCCTCCTCTGATCTTTATTGTTTTCTTTCTTCTACTGACCTTGGGCTTTGTTTGTTTGTTTTGTAACTCCTTCAGATATAGACTTAGACTTATATAGTAGGACTGTATTGCTGTGATCTTTCCTTTTAGAACCACTTTTGCTGCATCTCAAAGATTTTGATATGTTGTATTTCTGCTTTCATTCATGTCTAGGTATTTTTTCTTTGATTTCTTTCTTTAAAAATGTTGCTTATTTATTTTTGAAAGAGAGAATGTGTGTGCACGAGTGAGGTAGGGACAGAGAGAGAATCCCAAGTAGGCTCTATGATGTCAATGCATAGGCCAATGCCAGTGTTGAACCCACGAACTGTGAGATCATGACCTGAGCCAAAACAAGAGATGCTTAACTGACTGAGCCACCCATCTCTTTGATTTATTTGTTTGACCCATTGAATGTTTACTAGCATGTTGTTTAATCTCCACATATTTATAGTTTTTTTCCAGTTTTCTTCTTCTAATTGACTTTTATACCATCTCATTTGGAAGAGATCCTTGATATGATTTCGGTATTTTGATGATGTCTTGTTTTGTAGTCTAACATGTGATATGTCCTGGAGGATGTTTTATGTGGATTTGAGAAGAATGCATATTCTGTTGCTTTTGGATAGAATATTCTGTGTAGCACTATTGTCTGTTTGGTTTAATGTTTTTTAAGACAGATGTTTCCTTATTGATTTTCTATCTAGTTGATCTATCCACTGAGATAAGTGGGGGTTAAATTCCCTGCTATTACTATATACCTTTTAATTTCTCCGCTTAAATATGTTAATATTTCTTTATGTGTCCTGGTGCTTCTATGTTGGGTGTGTATATATTTATAAATGTTATATCTTCTTGTTAAATTGACCCCTTTATCGTTACGTAAAGTCTTTCTTTATTATTACAGTCCTTGTTTTAGAGTCTATTTTGTTGGCTATGAATATAGGTATGCCAGCTTTTTTGTTTGTTTCCATTCCATGGAATATCTTTCTCTATCCCTTCACTTTCAGCTTGTGTTTGTCCTTTCTTCTGAAATTAGTCTTATGTGTGTAGAACACAGATGAGTCTTGTTTTTTTTAATCCATTCAACCATTTTATGTCTTTTGATTTTAAGGTCCATTTACATTTAAAGTCATTATTGATAGACATGTAGTTATTGACATTTTGCTAAAGGTTTTCGGGATGTTCCTTTCTTCTTCTATTTCTCTCTTCCCTAGTGGTTTGATGTCTTTTGTTAGTGTTATGTTTATATTTCTGTCTCATTTTCTTTTGTGTATTTACTTTTGGTATGTATGTGTGATTGTTGTGAGGTTTACATATAATTTCCTATGTTATATGAGTTGAGTTGACAGCAAATTAAATTTAAACACATTCCAAAACTTTCCATTTTTCTCCTCCTGTCGTGTTTTATATTTTTATGGCACATTTGCATCTTTTATGTTAGGTACGCTCTAACTAATTATTATGGTTTTAGCTAGTTTTACCATATTTTTCTTTTAACCTTCATATTTGCTTTATAAGTGATTGATCCACTATCTTTACTATGCATTTACCTTTTCCAAAGAGCTTTGTTACTTTCATATGTTTACCTGTTATTAGTTGTTGTCATTTCTTTTCAGTTTAGAGAAGTCCTTTAAACATTTCTTTTCAGGCCATTTTAGTGGTGATGAACTGCTTTAGGTTTTGCTTAACTTGAAAACTTAATCTCTTTATTCAGTTCTGAATAATAGCCTTACCAGGTAGAGAATTGTTGGTTGAAAATTCTTCCACTCAGCACTTTGAATATGTCATTTTACTGTCTTCTGGCTTGCATTATTTCTGCTGAAAAATATGCTGATTTATGAGATTAGATTTACAAGATTTCCTTGCATATAGTACATTGTACTTCTTTTGCTGCTTTTAAGAGTCTCTCTTTATTTTTAAACTTAACCATTTTAACTGTATTATATCTTGGTGTGGATCTGTTTGGGTTTATTTTATTTGGGACTGCTTAGCCTTCCTGAACCTGTTTCCTTCCTCAGATTAGGGAAATTTCTGTCATTATTTCTTCAATTAAGTTTTTGGCCCGTTCTCTCTTTGCTCCTTCTGGGATCACTATAGTTTAAGTATTATTCCACTTGATGTTGTACTTAAGGACTCTTAGTTATCTTCATTTTTTAGCTCTTTTTTTTTCCTGGTCTCTCTGGGTGAGTTCTGCTGCTCTGTTTTCCAGCTCAGTGATCCAGTCTTTGGCCTCGTTCTGTGTGCTGTTGAACTCCTCTAGTGTAGTTTTCAGTTTAGTTATGTCCTTATTTAGCTCTTTGACTTCTGTTTAGAACCTTCTTATATTTCCTGTCTCTTTGTTGAGGATCTCACTGTGTTCATCTACTCTTCTTCCAAGTTTGGTGAACATCTATATGACCATTACTTTTAACTCTTTATCAGGTTGATTGCTCATCTCCATTTCATTGAAGTCTTATGTTTTTTTTTTCTTTCATTTGGAACATATTTGCCTGTCTCTTCATTTTTCCTTACTTTCTGTGTTTGTTCCTATGTATTAGACAAATCAGCTACATCTCCTAATCTTGAAGGAACAGCTTTTTGTAGTTCTAACAAGAACCCTGAAAGCACAGTTCCCTCTGACCACTAGAGTAACATGCTCAAGGGATATCATCCTTAAGGTATATGCTCTGCACACCTATCTGCAGTGCATGGGTGCTCAGAGCTGGTATCCAGCATAGGTACATCATATAGTGGCACTGAGGTCCAAAGGTGAGTTGGGCTGGTGCCTGGCATGGCTGTATAGTATGGCTGTGATGCCATAGTGTGGACATGGTTCTTACAGCCCAAAGACTGTAGCAGGTTAGAGAGATATTCCAAAATGGTGCCCACCAGCACTGACATTAGCAAAGTAGGATGATGTTGCAGATGTGGCACCCACCAGTTTCTCTGTCCCCAGAGAAAGTTCCAACAGTTTACTGCTTCTTTGGCAAGTGCTTTAAGTTTAGTAAATGGGTCTTTTCACATATGGTCCAGGTGCTTTTCAAATTAGCATTTTTTGCTCTGGGTCCCAGGTTTAGTGATTCTGCATGTGATCTTTTTAAGAGTGGGTTCTCCATGCTCTACAGTTCTATAGTTTTCCTGGATGTAATAGCTATTGTTTTTCAAACCTCAGCATTTAGGGGGCTCATCTCTCTTAGGTAGGGTCTAACAATTTAGCTATCTGTTGTATAGCACAAACCTCTGACTCCTTGGTATTTTTGTTTCCCATCCCGATTATGTTTCACCCTGCTTGAGTAGGTTTTGTTTTGTTTTGTTTTGTTTTTCGGCAACGTGGTGTCTCTCCCTCTCTTATCCATCTCAATGCTGTCTTTTTTGTCTTTTGCTATAGAGTCTCTGTGCATCCCGTTTTCCAGTCTTTTTCAGAATAAATTACTCCATATGTAGTTGTATATTGGTTGTAACCATGGGAGGAAGGAGTTCATGATCTTCTGATATTGTTATCTTGAACCCATTTCCCCAAATGAATAGTTTCATTTACATGAGACAAAAATAGTGTTTCAGTTTATATATTTCTGATTTACTAAATCATCTTTATTTATTTGCTTTATTTTAGGTGATTTATGTCATTACAATTGATGAAAAATCATACACTCTGCATCTCAGAAAACAGTAAGATGTAATTTTCCATTAAAGCTTAGATTTTAATTTTAAATATATTTTTTAATTTTTTTAAAGTTTTTATTTATTTTTGGGAGAGAGACAGAGAGAGAGAGAGAGAGTGAGAGCATGAGCAGGGGAAAGGCAGAGAGAGACAGAGGGAGACACAGAATCCAAAGCAGACTCCAGGCTCTGAGCTATCATCACAGAGCCTGACTCAGGGCTCGAACCCACAAACTGTGATATCATGACCTGGGCCAAAGTCGGGCGCTTAACCGACTAAGCCACCCAGGTGCCCCTAATTTTAAATATTTTTGTACGCTGTTTAAATTAAAGAATGCAATATAATGTAGACTGTCTTTCTATTTTTCAATCAAGATTAATTACGTCTTGAATAATAGAAGAGTAGAATGATGTATAATAGAATGTTATATTTTAATTTTCTAGCTTATTATTTTCAAATTAAAAAATAAGCTACTTATTTCTAGATCTTCAACTGAGTATAAAGCCATTGAACCCAAGAACTGTAATTTATGTATTAAATAAATATGTCTGATGTGAAATCAAACATGGTTACACATCAAGTGGTTTATTGGTGGAAAAGTCAATGGCATACATTTTATGAATGTATTAATTATATATGTATTTATTTTTAACAAGTCTATTGGGTACATTCATGTATCACAAAACTCACTCAACTGTATAATGCAATAACTTTACACTGTGCAGCACTGCAACCATCAAACATAAATCAGTTGTAGAATGTTTCATATCCTGCATAAGATCCTCACGCTGTTTCATATTTAATCTCTGTGTTCATCCACAACTACAGACAACTATCAATCTATTTTGTGTCTCCTAATTTGCATTTTCTCAGCATTTCATGCAAGTGGAATCAAACAGCCTTTTCTTTGCCTGCATCTTTGAAAATATATATTTGTAACAACTGCATTTTGTCTGCCTGCATCTCTGTAGTTGAACAAGGATAAAGAAAACTACCCACCTAATTTATGACTGTTCCCATCTAATTCATGACCATTAAACTCATGTTGGTTTTTAATGTCTGTACAACTCCACTGAAATATTTTTTGATAAGACCATCAATGATCTTTACGTTGCTGAATGCCAGTTATGTTTTAGGTTTCATTTTTCTTTACCAAATGGCAGCATCTTGTGTAGCTTATCAGAATCTCCTCAGAAAATACTTTCTTCATCTGGCTTCATTTCTTCATTTGGCCAGAACACTGTGGACTCCTGGTTTAACTTTTACCATTGTGTTTACTCTCTCAGTTTTATTTGGCTATTTGTTTCAACTTGTTTGTTTTTTATATTCTTCTTCATCTTTCCAATCTTAGAGTACTCCATGGTACTTTTCTTGAATCTTGTTTTTCCCTAGCTACATTCAATGACCTTATTATTTCATCCTTTCTTGTAGCTTTAATATTGATTACCTCCAAGTTATATCCCTACTTTATTCCTCTCCAATGGACATCATATTCATTTATCTGACTACTTATTTGATTATCAAGTGTTTGCTAGAATTCTCATACTTAACATATCCAAAATGTACAGCTGATCCTCCCTCAAAATTTATCCTTCCTACAGTCATCTAAGCAAATGGCAATTCTATTCTTCTAGTTTCTCAAAACAAAATCTTGGAGCCGTCCTTGATATCTTTTTTTTCTTCTGTTTTCCCTCACAATGGATTATTAATCCCAGTGGATTATTAAATTCCAAGTGTTCAGTCTTCAAAATATACCCATAATTGAACCTCCACCACTGCTAACTGTCTTAATTCAAGTCACAATCATATCTTGCCTGGATGATTGTAAGAGCCTAACTGCTTTCTCTGCTTCTACTTACTTGCCCTACAGATAATTCTCAACAAGCATTCAATCTGACTCTATTAAAATGTTGGTCTGAAGGGTCCCTGACTGGCTCAGTAAGAAGAGCATGTGACTCTTGATCTTATGAGTTTGAGCCCCACATAGGGTGTAGAGATAAATAAGTAAAACTTAAAAAAATAAAGTATCAATCTGATCATATCATTTATTTGTTCAAAATCTTCTCATCTCTGTGACACCATCTGTTACTACTGTCTCTCATCTTCAATCAGCATTTCATTCCAGTCACATCTTCCCCTAGCTGTTCTTTATATATAGAATGCATATTTTGGCCTCATGATCTTTGGATTTTCTCCTAACTCTGTCTGGAGTAACATATCTATGCAAATCCATGTGGCCTGTTTTTAGGTCTCTACTCAATCTATTCAGTGAGCTTTTCTATGCTATTTACACTTTGCAGCCTATCTACACTTTGCAACCTATCTACACTTTGCAACCAACTTCCTTCACCCAGGCCTTATTTAATAACATGCTTAACATCTAACATGCTAGCAGTGTGTGTCCTTTATTGTCATGAAAACCAGTGGTTTTGTCTTTTGTTTACTGCTGTATCCTAATGCCTAGAAGAGGATCTGTCAGTAGGCACTCAGTAAATATATGTTGGATGAAGATATACACAGGCACACACTGATACAGAGGATTTCAGTCTGTTCCAGTGTTAAGAAAAGCTGAACTTTCTGATATGCTAGTTCTGTCAATTTAAACTGTTATGCCACACTAAAATTACTCTAATTAAAGCATATCATTATATAAATCCAGTATATTTCACATTTATCTTTATTATAGTAATGTTTATATTCCTATTAAGTTCATGACCGACCATTTTTTATTTTTGTTTTTCTTAGCTCATTCTTATCCCAGAACTTTTTGGTTTATACATATAATGAAACTGGATTTTTGCATTCAGAGTCATCATATTTTAAGGTAAGCTTAAGATGGCTTAGATATTTATTATCATATGTTTATTGAAGTGGCCATACCATTATCATTGGGATATGTTTGTTCTGTGAGGACAATTTAATACAAATATTTTATTCCATATAATTGACCTGTTATGTGGTTGATTGTTGTACATAAAAATAGTGAGAGAAATGGAGCTAAGATGGTGGAGGACCACTAAGCTTGTCTCATCCCTTGAACACAGCTAAATAGTTATCAAATCATTCTGAACACAGCAGACCAAAACACACCCAGGATCTAGTTTTTTGTTTCCTGCTTTTTGTGTTTGTTCTGTTTGTTTGTATGTTTTTTTTTCTTCCTTTTTTTTTCCTTGTCTTTGCTCTTTTCTTTTCTGGACAAAATGACAAGATGGAGAAACTCACCCTAAAAGAAAGAACAGAACTCATGGCCAGGGATTTAATCAACACAGATATAAGTATGATGTCTGAACTAGAATATAAAACCGCAATTATGGGGTGCCTGCGTGGCTCAGTTGGTTAAGCATCTGACTCGTGGTTTCAGTTCAGGTCATGATCTCACGGTTTGTGAGTTCAAGGCCAACATTGGGCTCTCCACTTTCAGTGCAGAGCCTGCTAGGGATTCTCTCTCTCTCTCCCCCTCTCTCTGTCCTTCATGAATTCTCTCTCTCTCTCTCTCTCAGAATAAATAAATAAACTTACATATATAAATAAAACCACGATTATAATAATATTAGCTGTGGTTGAAAAAGCATAGAAGATACCAGAGAATCCTTTTCTGAAGAGATAAAAGAACTAGAATCTAGTCAGGCTGAAATTAAAAAATCTATAACCTACATACAATCTCAATGGATGCCATGATTGTGAGGGTGGATGAAGCAGAGTAGTGAATCAGTGATATAGAAGATAAAATTATGGAAAATAATGAAGCTGAAAGAAAAGGAATACAAAGGCCAAATATCATGATACAGCAATTAGAGAACTCAGCAACCTATTAAAGAGGAAGGACATTTTGTATCATAGAAGTTCCAGAAGATGAAGAGAGAGAAAAAGGGGCAGAAGGTTTGTTTATGTGAACAAATTATAGCTGAAAACTTCCCTTATCTGGGGAAGGACATAGACATCAAAATCCAAGAACAGAAAACTCACATTAAATTCAACAGAAGCTGGGGCACCTGGGTGGCTCAGATAGTTAAGTGTCCAACTTTGGCTCAGGTCATGATCTCATGGTCTATGGGTTCAAGCCCCGCATCAGGCTCTGTGCTGACAGCTTGGAGCCTGGAGTCTGCTTTGGATTCTGCATCTCCCTCTGTCTCTGCCTCTCCACTGCTCATGCTCTCTCTGTAAAAAATGAATAAATGTTAAAATAAATTGAAAAAAATTCAACAGAAGCTGACCATCAGCAAGCCATATCATAGTCAAATTCACAAAATACTCAGACAAGTAAAGAATCCTGAGAGCAACAAGAGAAAAAAAATTCTTAAACTACAAGGGAAGACCAGGTTTACAGCAGATTTATCAACAGAAACTTGGCAGGCCAGAAGGGAGTGGCGGGATATTTTCAATGTGCTAAGTGGGAAAAAAATGCAGCCAAGAATTCTTTATCCAGCAAAGGGGTCGTTCAGAATAGAAGTTTCTCAGACAAACAAAAACTAAGAAACTTTGTGACCACTAACCCAGCCCTGCAAGAAATTTTAATGGGGACTGTTTGAGTGGAGAAAAGACAAAACAAAACAAAAAAGACCAAAAGTAACAAAGATGAGAAAGGACAAGAGAACATCACCAGAAACATCAACCCTACAGGCAACACAATGGCACTAAATTCATGTCTTTCTATACTTCCTCTAAATGCCAATGGGCTAAACGCTCCAATAAAAAAACATAGGGTATCAGAATGGATAAGAAACAAGACCCATCACTATATGCTGTTTATAAGAGACTCATTTTAGACCTAAAGACACCTCCAGATTGAAAGTAAGTGGATAGAGAACCATCTATCATGTTAATGGTCATCAAGAAAGGAGCTGGAGTAGCCATACTTATATCAGACAAAATAGACTTTAAAACAAACACTGTAAGAAGAGATGAAGCAGGACATTATATCATAATTAAGGGATCTGTCCATCAAGAAGATCTAGCAATTATAAATATTTTTGCCCCCACCTTGAGAGATCCCAAATATAGAAATCAATTATAACAAACATAAAGAAACTCTTTCATAATAATAAAATAATAGTAGGGGGCTTTGACAACCACTCACAGTAATGGGCAGATAATCTAAGCGTATCAACAAGGAAACATTGGATTTGGAAAACACACAGCACCAGATAGACTTAACAGAAATATTGAGAACATTTCATCCTAGACAGCAGAATACACATTCATTTCAAGTGCACATGGAACATTCTCCAGAATAGATCACATACTGGGTCACAAATCAGCTGTCAATAAGTACAAAATGATCAAGATAATACCATGAATATTTTTAGAACAAAACACTATAAAACTTGAAGTCAACCAGAAGAAAAAATTTAGAAAGCCCTCATATACACAGAAGTCAAAGAATATCCTATTAAAGAGTGAATGGGTTAACTAGAAGATTAAAGAGGAAATTAAAAAATACACGGAAGTCATGAAAGTGAAAACACAGCAGTCCAAAACCTTTGGGGTAAACAAAGCAGTCATGAGAAGAAAGTATATTGCAATTCAGACCTGTCTCAAGAAGCAAGAATGGTCCCAAATACACAACCTAATCTTATACCTGAAGGAGCTAGAAAAGGAGCAGCAAATAAAGCCTAAAGCCAGCAGAAGAAGGGAAATAATAAAGCAGAAATAAATGGTATAGAAACAAATGAACAAAATACCCAGGGAACAATAAAACTAGGAGCTGTTTTTTTTAAAGAATAAACAAGATTGATAACCCCCTAGCCAGCCTTATCAAAAATAAAAAAGAAGGACCCAAATAGATAAAATTATGAATTAAAGAGGATGATTACAAGCAACACCACAGAAATACAATTATAAGAGAATACTGTGAAAAATTATATGCCAACAAACTGGGAAATCTGGAAGAAATGGACAAATTCCTAGAAACTCACAAAGTACCAGCACTGAAACAGGAAGAAATAGAAAATTTGAACAGACACATAACCTGCAAAGAAACTGAATCAGTTATCAAAAATCTCACAACAAACAAGAGTCCTGGACCAGACAGCTTCCTAGGAGAATATGAACAGACATTTAAAGGAGAGTTAATACCTATTCTTCTGAAGCAGTTCCAAAATAAATAGAAATGGAAGGAAAACTTCCAAACTTATTCTACGAGGTCAGCATTACCTTGATTCCAAAATCAGACAAAGACCCCACTAAAAAGGAGAATTATAAGCCAATATCCCTGGTGAACCTGGATGAAAAACTTTTCAACAAGATACTAGCAGATCAAATCTAACAGTACTTCAAAAGAATTATTCACCATGATCACGTAGGGCTTATTCCTAGGCTGCAGAGGTGGTACAGGTTTGCAAATCAATCAATGGGATACATCACGTTAATAAAAGAAAGGATAAGAACGATATGATCCTCTCAATAGATGCAGAAAAAGCATTTGACAAAATACAGCATCCATTGTAGATAAAACTCCTTAACAACGGAGGTGTGGGTGGAACACTCCTCAACATCATAAAGGCCATATACAAAAGACCCACAGCTAATATCACCTTGAATGAGGAAAAACAGGGATCTTTTCTTCTACAGTCAGGATCAAGACAGGGATGTCCAGTCTCACCACTGTTATTTAAGATACTACTGGAATTCTTTGCCTCAGCACTCAGACAACAAAAATAAATAAAAGTCATCCAAATTGGCAAGGAAGAAGTCAAACTTTTACTAATTGTAGATGACATCATACTCTATGTAGAAAACCTGAAAGATTTCAAAAAAATTGTTAGAACTAATACATTAATTCACCAAAGTCACAGGATATATTATCAACCTGCAGTAATGTGTTGCATTTCCATACACCAATAATGAAGCAGCAGAAATAGAAATCAAGGAATTGATCCCATATACAATTGCACAAAAAATAATAATATACCTCGGAATAAACCAAAGAGGTAAAAAGTCCTGCACTCTGAAAACTATACAACAATTATGAAAGGTATTGGGCGTATTGAAGAGGACAAACAAAAAATGGAAAAGTATTCCATGCTCATAGATTGGAAGAACAAACATTGTTAAAATGCCTATACTACCCAAATCAATCTACACATAATGTAATCCCTATCAAAATACCATCTGCATTCTTTGCAGAGCTAAAACCAACAATCCTAAAATTTGTATGGAAACAGAAAAGGCCCCAAATATCCAAAGCAATTCTGAAAAACAAACTGGAGGCATCACAATTCTGGCATCAAGCTATATTACAAAGCTATATTCATCCAGACAGTATGGCGCTGCCACAAAAAAACAGACATGTAGATCAATGGAACAGAATTAAAAACTCAGAAATGGACCCACAACTATATGGTCAACTCATCTTTGACAAAGCAGGAGAGAATATCCAATGGAAAAAAAGCAGTCTCTTCAACAAATGCTGTTGGGAAAACTGGATGGCAACATGCAAAAGAAAGAAACTGGACCACTTTTTTACACCATACAAAAAATAAATTCAAAATGGATGAAAGACCTAAATGTGAGACAGGAAACCATCAAAATCCTGGAAGATAATACCACCGCAGCAACCTCTTTGACCTTGGCTATAGCAACTTCTACCTAGTCACATCACCAAAGGCAAGGGAAACAAAAGCAAATATCAACTATTGTGACTTCATCAAGATAAAAAACTTCTCCACAGCAAAGGAAAAAATCAAAAAAACTAAAAGGCAGCCTACAGAATGGAGAAAGATATTCAAAATATTCAAAATATTAAAAAATGACATATCTGATAAAGGCTTACTATCCAAAATCTATAAAGAACTTATCAAACTCAATACCCAAAATCAAACAGCCCAGTAAAGAAATGGGAAGAAGACAGGAATAGACACTTTTCCAAAGAAGACATCCAGATGGCTAACAGATACATGAAAAGATGTTCAACATCACTCATCATCAGGGAAATACAAAGCAAAACCACAATGAGATGCCACCTCACACCTGTCAGAATGGCTAAAAAACCCCAGATGTTGACAAGGTTGTGGAGAAAGGGAAACCCTCTTGCACTGCTTGTGGAAATGAAAACTGGTGTAGCCACTCTGTAGAACAGTACAGTGGTTCCTCAAAAAACTAAAAGTAGAACTACTCAATGATTTAGCAATTGCACTATCAGGTGTTTACCCAAAGGATATAAAAATGCAGATTCGAAGGGGTACATGCATCCCAATGGCTATAGCAACATTATGAACAATAGCCAAGCTATGGAAAGAGCCCAAATGTCCATCAATTGATTAATGAATAAAAAAAGATGGTCTCTCTATATAATGGAGTACTACTCAACCATCAAAAAGAATGAAATCTTGTCATTTGCAACAAGTGGATGGAGCTAGAATGTATTATGCTGAGCAAAATACATCAATCAGAGAAGGACAAATACCATATGATTTTATTCATATGTGGAATTTAAGAAGCAAAACAGATGAGCTCATAGGAAGGAGAGGGAAGAGAAGAGAGAGAAATAAATAGTAGACTATTAACAATAGAGAACAAACTGAGGGTTGATGGAGAGAGGTGGGTGGGAGATGGGCTAGATGGATGAGTATTAAAAAGAGCACTTGTGAACACTGGGTATTCATGTATGTAAGTGATAAATCACTGGATTCTAATCCAATGTTGCACTGTATATTAACTAACTAAAATTTAAATTAAAAAAAAAAGGCATGTGATGGGGCGCCTGGGTGGCTCAGTCAGTTAAGCTTCTGACTTCAGCTCAGGGCATGATCTCACAGTTCGTGAATTTGAGCCCGGTGTCTGGCTCTGTGCTGATATCTCAGAGCCTGGAGCCTTCTTCGAATTCTGTGTCTCCCTTTTCTCTGTGTCCCTCCCTGGCTCATACCCTGTCTCTCTCTCTCAAAAATAAATAAACATTAGAAAAAATTTTTAAATGGTATGTGAGAGAGATAAACTCAGGCTGAGAGTACTCATTGGCACATTGATGGTACAGAATAAACAGGACTTTCAGAAACCTTTTTTCCTTGAAACTCTGCATTAATAAATCTATCTATATATAAATCTTATTTTAATTATTTTGACATTTTTAATCTTCTGTAATGTGTGCAAATACATTTTTAATCATAAATAATTTATTTGTTTACCCTTCTATGTTGTTTTTCAGATACATTGCCATTACCAAGGATATATTGCAAATTTTCCAAATTCACTTGCAACACTCAGCATCTGTTCTGGACTCAGGTATAGCATCTTTGACATGGAAAACTAGTGGCTAGCAGACATAAATCTGGGAAGGTAAAGAGGATCCACATTCTGAAAGTTTCCTTTATGATGGCCTCACTTTTTAATATTAATATTAGTAGTTGGACTTTATTTAGTGCCTGTTCAGATGAAATCACACCAGGGAATTCTGACTGCAGGTATTATTTTAAGACACTGTGCAGAAGGGGATAGTTTCCGTAAAAGAAACTTTAGAAATAAATAATATTGTTGCAATGTTAATTGTCTCAAATAGTTATAGGAAATGATATTAACTTGTCATTTAAATAGCTGCATATTGTATTTTTTCAGTTTAGGTGTACTCAGTATCAGGCATAAAACAATTAATTAAGAAGGTACCTCAGAGGTAAAAGGCAGGAATAAGTGATTTTCATCAGTGTTAGTGGCAGGAGAAAGGTATTATCAGAGGAAGACTGGTCCAGAGCAAAGAAAAAAAGACTCTCCCTAACTTCCTTTTGTTTTTGTTTGCCTGATGTCTAGAATTTACTCATGTCATCTCAGAAAAATTGGCATCCATTTAATGTGGCTTTTCATAGATACCCCCTCTTTAGAGGTACACTCTGTATACCTGCTTTCCCTTATTTTAATCTCTGGAAGAAAATGACCTTTATTCCTGTGGAATTCTCAACAAGTGTCTTGATTTTCAACAAATACTTGGCCTTATTTAATAAATCTTGAATGAATATGACTACTATACAGGTAATACAAAATACTTTTAAATATATGTTGTTATTTAATATATGAGCAAAACTAAGGTAGATGTGGTATCTCAGTTACCAATAGTAGACTGAAAAAATAGGAAAATAAAGTGTGTTTATAATGTGCTCCTTAGTATATTTCAAGCTGGAATTTCTATTGATTTCTTTTCTATATTTTCCATGCCTTTGCTGACATGGTCTATTTAGCGAGACATCCTAATACTTCCCTTTAGTTGTTTAGACATGGTTTCTTTTAGCGCTTTGAAATTATATAAATACCTAATTTAAAGTATTGAAATTTAACTTAGATTTAAAGTACTTTTCACATTTTAGATTATAGCTTTGTAGGGTTTTTATGTCATTGATTTCTAAATATTCAGGGGATTCCTTCAGTTTGAAAACATCAGCTATGGAATTGAGCCATTGGAATCTTCAGCAAGATTTGAGCACATAATTTATCAACTGAAAAATGATAATCAAGATATACCATGGCTAGCAGAAAATTACAGCAATATTTGGCAGAAAGACCAATCCTATAAAGATAATTTAAGCTCGCAGGTAATGTGCTAATTCAGATGTTAGGACATACTATGAAACTACTTGTGTAGAATTTTGTTCATTGTGAAAAGGAGCTACTTTTCTGTGGAGTAGAAATATCAAATTTGATATCTTCTTTCTACATCTTATAATAAGACATCCTTATTCTATCTAAAATATATGACAATTACACAACAATGTATTTCAAGCTTATACTGTATTATGTAACATTTCTTATTTTCTATTTTTATTCAAGCAAAAATACATACTACTGAGTAAAATTTAGAAATAAAGGAAGAATGAAGTCACTATATAAATAAAGTCAATAAAATAAAGTCAAGTTACCACTACCTTGGTAAAATTACTCTTTTATTTTTATATATAGTTTTACATGCTACTTGAACATATCTTTCTAAAATAGATCATCATTTGTATATTATTAAGCTCTTAATTTACCTATAGGCTGCATGTAGTGTTGTTTGACAGGTGTTTTTCTTTCATCATTTTGAATGTTTTTTATTTCATTGTCTTATGGACTCCATGATTGCTGATGAAAAATTAGGTGTTATTAATCTTATTGAGGATTCCTTGTACACGATGGGCCCCTTCTCTGTTGTTTCTTTCAAGTTTCTCTCTTTATCTTTTGTTTATTGCACTTTTCTTATGATGAGTAGTTCTTTTTGAATTTATCTGAGTAGTTGTTTTTGAGTTTATCTAAATTGGAGTTCACTAAGCTTCTTTTTTGTGTAAACTAATGTTTTTCCCCTAATTTGGGAAATTTGGGGCCATTAGTTCTTGGGATATTCTTTTGCACTTTTATCTACCTCCTCACCTTCTGATACTCCCATTATGTATATGTTGGTCTGCATGACAGTACCTCATAGGTCTATTAGATTTTGTTTATTGTGGCCCATTCATGTTTCTTTCTCTTCCTCAGATTGTATAATCTCAATAGATCTGTCTTCAAGTTCCCCAATTCTTTCCTCTCTGCTCATATCTGATGTGAAGCCTCTCTAATGGATATTTTATTTCAATTATTGTATTTTTCAATACCAGATTTTCTATTTGTTTTTTAAAATAACTTTATGCCTTTATTGACATTCCATATTTAGTCAGACATTATTAAAGTATTCTCCTTCAGTATTTATACATAACTTAATACCTAAAGTGTTTCTCTAGTAAGTCCAACATCTAATCTTCCTCAAAGACAGTTTTTATTGTTGACCTTTTGACTGTATATGGGTCATACTCTAGGTCTTTTTCACGTCTCAATTTTTTGAAAACTGAAACTAGTCATTCCAAGTAATATAATGTGATAACTCTGGAAATCACATCCCCCTCCATCAAATATTGTTGCTGATATTCATTGTAGTTGTTTGCTTTGTGTATTTTTTAACTGGTTTTATAAAGTCTGTATTATGTGTTATGAGTAGCCACTGAAGTTTCTATTCTGTTATCTTATTGGTGGGTTAATGATCACACAGAGTTCTTTAAATGCTTGAAAACAATAAGTCTCCCAGTTTTTGCTGAGAGTCTCTCTGTGCATGTTGGAAAATGCCTTTGTCACTTGGCCAGGCAGTTACAACTGTGCCTTTCATTTCACTTTATCCTTGCACAGAGTCTCAAGATCTCTCAGAAGTGAGAGTTTAGGGTCTTTTCAGGTCTTTCCTAAGTATGTATACAGCCTTGGGCATGTATACACATGTGTGTAGTCTGCTAAATTCCCAGAAATTTGTCATAGCTTTTTAAAGCTTCATGTGGGTATCTTATTCTCCAGCTTTTCCTTTATTGGTCTACTGTTTGCCCCATGGTCATTCACTGTCCCAGACAACTATAAAGTTAAAAAAAATGCTTGTAATTGTTTAAAACAAACCCCTTTGAAAAAAGAGCTTTTCAGACTTTGTAAAATGTAATTTAGTTCAATACAGACAAACTTGAAATAGGTTTTCTAGGAAAAAATAGGTCAGGTGGTGACATTTCTTTGGAAATGAGATTTTGAAGATGTTCCAGCCATATTCTGAATTTTCTGGAGGTTGCCACTCTGCTGGTATTTACTGCAAATGTTGCTATTAGATTTCAATTAATGGGAGAAAAGACTAGGGCAAATTCAAATCCTCCATATATCACTGTTTTTACCCAGATAAGTTATTTTTATTGAACAAACACTCCCAGAAGGCTGCAGGCTATTTGTTAATTTCTAGAGATCTGAAAAAGTTGACTCTAACAATTTTAGCCAGTTCTCTTACTGGTTTTATGTAGGGGATAATTTCTGGAGTATCTCACCCTGATTTTAATTGATGTCTTTTCATTTCTTGAATTTTATATACCATGTGTTTATTATCTTTTAATGTAACATATTTTTAAATTTCCCTTGTTACTCCTCCAGTGAACCATGGGAAATTTAGAAGTGTGCATAATTGGACATTTCTAGATATCTTTCTTGGTACTTATTTCTAATTGACTTTCATCATGTTCAGATAGTGCATTTGACTTTAGTATATATGTTTCTGTATATATTCTGCAGTTGTTTTCTGTAGTGTTTTACAGATGTTAATTATGTCAAATTGTTTGTATTCTTCAAAACTTCTGTTTTCCACATTTTTTTTCCTGTAGGGGTTTTGTACTTCATGTCTGCTGTCCCAGCATCCTTCTTTGGGGCATTTTTGAGCTTTGTTCTGCATTTTTCATTTATAAGTGACTTGTCATTTTTTTTTTTAGAAAGAAAGAGAGCATGTGTTCATGTGCACAAGTGGGGGAGGGACATAGGGTGAGGGAGAGAATCTTAAGCAGACTTTATGTCCAGCATGGAGCCCTACGTGGAGCTTGAGATCATGATCATGAGATCATGACCTGAGCTGAAATCAAGAGTTGGATGCTTAACTGATTGACCCACCCAGGCACCACTGATATGTCATTAATTAGACTAAATATTCTTTAAAGTAATAGAAGATATGTCTGCCAAACTTTCACTAGACAATCATTGATTTTATCTAGAAGTCAGTGAGAAAATTATAAAAATGTTTTCCCCCCTCTGAGAAGCAAACAGGCAACCTCTTTCTCTTTTTTAGATCATTTCTATTTGCAAAGTTACAAATACTGACTTATCAAGATACAACTCAAAGGAACTCAATGATAAAATAAAATGTGCATAAACACATGTAGATAGGGACAACCAACTACTTTCCATATTAGGTGGCTGTTGTAGAAATATTTGGTGCTGAAATTACATATCTCACATTGCATTATTTAAGATTTTCCATCAGTGCCTTTAACATATTAGCTAGAGTTACTTTAAATATTCCTTCTGATAGTTCCAACATCTGTGTCTGTGTCTGTGTAAGTCTCATGGTAGCTATAGTTTCTATATTGCATTTTCTTCTTGCCTGTCTGTATCCCTTCTCTATCTTTTGTGAAATGTAAACATGTTACATAAGTCAGTAGGCAGTAGATATTGAATTAAATATTAATTTTAGCCTTGGAAATGAGCATATCTTTCTGCTAGGTCTTTAGCTCAAAAGTTTGTGTAATATAGTCAGAATATACATCTGTTAGTGTGTGTTTTTGCTATTGCTACCTTTAGTATACCTACCAGAGGTTTCATATTTCTTTTAGTGATATATTTTGTTTAAGGTGAATGGTAATTTGTTAGAGTAATGGTTGTTCTGTTTAGCTTTACATTTCTACACTGGACTTTGTTTTGCGTCTTTAGATAAAATGTCTCTTCCTGATCTTCTTGCTCTTTCTCCTGTACTTTTTTGACACATTTTAACACAGGTCATGGATTTGGCATGGAGCAGAGAACAGGGGAATTCTCTGATGTTTGGATTAAGGCTAAATATAAGGGAGGCACTATGAACCTGGATTTTGGGGAAAGATCAGTGATTATCACAGGTTAGGAATAAATGGGAAGTTGGAAGTGGGTGTAACTTTAAAGAGATATGAAAGGAAGATTTTTGCAATAATGGAATGTATCCGTGTCTTGATTGCAATGGTGTTTACATAAATGCACACATTACAGAATAACATAGAAATATACACATATACATCGTACAGAGTCAGCTTCCTGGCTTTGATAATGTACTACAGCTTTTTGTAAGATATAACCATTGGAGTAACTGGATTAATGGTACATGAGATTCTTGATCTGCTTTGCAATAAGTAGTTTTTAAAAAAAATTAATAAAATTAAATAATCTCTTAGTGAGTTAATGAGTTTTGAAGCTCATTTTATTGAAGGTGACTTATCTGACATTACAGTGAATATTATTTAATTTCATTTATAAATTTAAATACTAAAGAGTGAGAAGAAGAATGTAAATTTGAAAGGGAAAAATGTCAGGGTAACAACAGTGTCATAATTTTGGCTCAGGTCACGATCTCATGGTTCATGAGTTCAAACCCCACATTGGGCTCCATGGTAACAGCATGGAGCCTGTTTGGGATTCCCTCTTTGGTCCTCTCTTGCACACACATACACACACACACACACATACACCTCTCTCTCTCTCTCTCTCAAAATAAATTTAAAAAAATTATGGTATTTAGTAAAAAGTCAGTTGAAGGTGTTATCAATTTCAAGTGTATAAACCATAAAATGTAACCTTGAACAAAATCATAAGCAATGTAATGAAAATATTAAGAATATACTGAAAAAATTTTCTAAAAATATCAGACACATTTATAGGGAGATATGGCTAAGAAATTAAAGTCCATGAGTATTTTTCAAGAAAAATTATTTATGCTATTTTTAATCAAAGAAAACCTAGAAATGTTTTGGCTTCATGTAGTCAGATGTATATAAGAAGAAATCTAGTTTTAGAAATAACTTTTGAGTAGAAATATTTTAGGTCTACCAAAGTGATGAAATAGAACTAAAAATCAATTTCAGTAATTATATAATTTAGTTTTAGTGAACTCTTATCCCACTCCATATTATTCCAGTTAGAACAATAAATTATATGATCACCATTGTTATAAGACTAGTTAGTGCTGAAAATTTGCAGAGAAATTATAAAAGAGGGTTAGGAGGCCAAACTCATGTATTTCAGCATTATATGAGAGAAAATAAGAAATAAGAGCACTTTCATTTCTACAAAATTGCATATATGCATGTAATCAGACAGACAGATAGGTAATGACAAAAATAGGTAATATGATACAGGCATACTTTACTTCCCTATGGGAATTTAAACAAACTAATTTAAATCTAGGCTCTACCCATTAAGTCCAGTTAGTTTGCTCATTTATTCATTTAACCTATGCTATTTTATGACAGACCCAATTGTACCTTGTTACTCTTGTATTTAGTGATCAAGTAAATACTCTTGTATTTGGTGATCAAGTAAATACTCTTGTATTTAGTGTATTTAATTGGATCAAGGAAGAAATTTTGTGAGTTTTTTTTTTAATTTCTATATGTAAAATGGAATTTCAATGTGTTAGAAATACAGCTTGTATAAAAATTAGATTTAAAGTGCTAAGTGATGATATAATAAATTGATGAGTTTTAGCTGACTGACCTGGCACAATCAAGAATTATTACATCATACCAAATGGGGCATACAGCTTATGCTCTGAGACTGCAGAATTATTTCTGATATTGCGCACTTTGTTCTTTCCTGTGTACACATATAGTTAATAGTACAAGGAATACTATTTACCCAAATTTATGTGTTGTCAATGAATTCTCAAATATTCCCTATACTGAATGAATGAAAAGATTTCTAGTGCACCACAGTTGGTGCTGCCATAGTCTTTAGGAGGACAGTTCGTGAAAAATTTTCAAGTGTGAACTGGTAATGTAGATTTGTCACGAGATGAAGACAACAGAATATATATCTTTATATTCACTTTCTTTCTCATTCAGTATTAATAGAGATTACTTAAACTCTTACATTACTCCAGCAAGCTCACTGGAACTCTCTTAAACCTAGAATACATTTTCAAATGAAATTTTCTGATTTGTAATTAATTTTTATATTTAAGTCCTCATGAAGGTTTTATATGTTGTTATTTTTCCTTATTTACATGTCAGCATTTTCACTTTAACAAATTCAGTACATGTTAACATTCGATAAATCCTTTTTTCTTCAGAAAACAGCTCTTCCAAAACTATTACCCCAATACCTAGAAATTCACATTATAGTGGAAAAAGATTTGGTAAGTCAAACTTTTCCCTCCCCCCACCTCATTCCCTCTTTCTCTCTTTTTCTCTTTCTTTCTTTGAACTTAATGAAAATATTTTATCTTAATTTTGAAGACATATGTAATTTTTAAATTATTGAAAAGTAAAGATATTTTATTTTAGGTGTTACTCAGTTATGATGAAAAATCCAAACTAGCCTAGAGTGCCCTCCAGTATCTACCCTTTCCCTATCCTAAGTTTAGCCCAGTCTCTCCTTGACCTCACTTTCTAACAGCCTTGATTTTTCCTTACCTGCTCTAACATCTCTCGTTACATTTTTTGAGCATATCAAATATTTAACATCTTACCAATTCACTTATTTTTTCTAACTTTATTGAGGAATAATTAATAGAATTGTATATATTTAAAGTGCAAAATGTGATAATTTGATATACATTGTGGATTCATTACCAAGATTAAGATAATCAACACATCCATTACTTCACATAGTTAACTCGTTTTTCTTCTCTTTGCGTGTGTGTGTGTGTGTGTGCCCAAGTGTGTGTGGTAATAACACTTACTCTCAGCAACTTTCAAGTATACAATACCATATTATGAACTCTAGTCACCATGCCTGTGCATTAGATCTTCAGAATTTATCCTTTTTTATGACTGAAAGTGTGTTACTCTTTGACCTATATCTCTCCATTTTCTCCTTCCACCAGCCACAGCAACCACCATTCTATTTTCTTTTCTTTTTTTAATTTTTTTATTTTTACATATAATTGATACAATACAGTTTTTGTCTTTTGCTGGCTTATTTCATTTAGTGTAATGCACTCCATGTTCATCAAGTTGTTGCAAATAGGATATTTCCTTCATTTTTTATGACTAATATTCCATTGCATGTGTGTATATACATATACATATACATATACATATACATATACATATACATATACACATACATATACATATACATGCCACACTTTTTTATTCATTAATCTGTTGATGGGCACTTAGGTAGCTTCCATATCTAGTCTGTTATGAATAGTGCTACATTAAACATGGGAGTACAGATATCTCTTCGATCTTGTTTCTTTAGTATATTTACCCTGAAATGGAATTGCTAGATATGTAGTAGTTTTATTTTTAACTGTTGAAGGAACCATCATACTGTTTTCCATAATGGCTGTACCAATTTGCATTCTCACCAACAGTGTATAAGGGTTTACTTTTCTTCACATCTTTTCCAACATTTGAAATCTCTTGTCTTTTAGATAATAGACATTCTAACAAGTGTATGGTGATATCTCACTGAGGTTTTGATTTGCATTTATTTGCCTGATGATCAGTGATGTTGATCACCTTTTCATGCACCTGTTGATCATGTGTATGTCTTCTTTAGAAAAATATCCATTTGGTAGACAAAATTTCTTTTGAATACCTACCTAAGAGTGAAATTTTTCTGTTGTAGCATTAGTATATGTTACCTTTAAGAGATGTTGATTGAATATAGCAATTTGTTTTCCCGTCAACAAAGTATGAAAGATCCAAGGTACCCCCCCCAAATAAAGGTTCAAGGGTTCCATATCTCCACAAACAATTGGTATTGATAGTCTTTAAATTTTAGCCATTCTAGTGTATGTAAAATGAGATCATATTGTGGTTTTTATTAGCATTTACCTGATGACTAATGAGTTTGAATACATTTGATATTGTTGTAGACTATTTGGATATTCTCTCTTTTTAAAATTTTTTAATGTTTATTTATTTTTGAGAGAGAGAGAGAGAAAGAGGGACAGAGCAAGAGTGGGAGAGAAGCAGAGAGAGAGGGAAACACAGTCTGAAGCAGGTTCCTGGCTCTGAGCTGTCATCACGGAGACCAATGCAGGGCTCAAACTCGTGAACAGTGAGATCATGACCTGAGCCCAAGTCGGACGCTCAACTGACTGAGCCACCCAGGTGCCCCTGGATATTCTCTTTAAGAGAAAATATACAAGTGTTTCCCATTTTAATATTTTTATTAATGCTTTGTGGAGTTTTATATATTTTGAATGTGAATCTTTTGTCAGATGGCTATATTGGGGATATCTTCTCCCAATTTGAGGCTTGTTTTTTCTTTCCCTTAGTGGTGTCTTTTGATGGACATATTTTTTAATGATAAAGCATTTAAGTCCAATATATGATTTTTATCATTATTTTATTTTTTCCATTTAAGAAATATTTTCTTACTCCGAGGACACAAATATTTTTACTTTTGTTTTGGAATTTATTTTTCTTTATCTTTTCACATAGAGTTTTATGCTTTCCTCTAATTGATAAAAATGTGTGGTGTGAGGTAAGAGTTAAGGTTTATTTTTTTCATATCCATCAGACAGACATAACCAGCAACGAAATTGAATCAGTGATCAAAAATCTCCTAACATATAAAAATCCAGAGCCAAATGGTTTCCCAGGGGCATTCTACCAAACATTTAAAGAAGAGTTAATATCTATTCTTCTTAAACTGTTTTAAAAAAGTAGAAATGGGAGGAAAACTTCCAAATTCATCCTATGAGGCCAGCATTACCTTGATCCCAAAACCAACAAAGACTATACTAAAAAGAAGAATTATACACCAATATCCCTAATGAACATGGTGAAAAAATTCTAAACATACTAGAAAATGGAAACCAACATTACATTAAAAGAATCATTAACTACAGTCAAGTGGGATTTATTTCTGGGGTGCAAGGGTGGTTCAGTATTCTTAAATCAATCAACATGATGTACCACATTAATAAAAGAAAGGGTAAGAACTGTATGATTTTGTCAATAGATGAAAAAAAGTCATTTGACAAGGTATGGCATTCATTCTTGACAAAAACCCTCAACAAAGTAATGATAGATGGAACATACCTCAATATTAGAAAGACCATATACAAAACACCCACAGCTAGTATAATCCTCAATGTGGAAAAGCTGAGACCCTTTCCCTTAGGAAAAAGTCAAGGATGTCCACTCTCATTACTATGTTAAATAGTAATGAATATCTTAGCTTCAGAAATCAGAAAACAGAAAGAAATAAAAAGCATACAAATCAGCAAGGAAGAAGTCAAACTTTCACTATTTTCAGATGATGTGACACTCTATGTAGAAAACCCACAAGACTCCACCAAAAAATTGCTAGAACTGATACACTATCAGTAAAGTCACAGGATACAAAATCAATGTACAGAAATCTGTTGCATCCACACCAATAATGAAGCAGCAGAAAGAGAAATCAAGGAATTGATCCCATTTACAACTGCACCAAAAGCAATAAAATACCTAGGAATAAATCTAACCAAAGATGTAAATGATTTGTACTCTGAAAACTATCGGACACTTATGACAAAAATGGGAAGAGGACACAACGAAATGGAAAAAAATTCCATGCTCATGGATTGGAAGAACAAATATTGTTAAAATGTTTATACTACTTAAAGCAATCTGCACATTTATGCAATCCCTATCAAAATACCACAAGTGTTTTTCACAGAGCTAGAACAAATAATCCTAAAATTTGTATGGAACCACAAAAGACCATGAAGAGCCAAAGCAATCTTGAAAAAGAAAAAGCAAAGCTGGAGGCATCATAATTCTGGACTTTGAGCTATATTACAAAACTGTAGTGATGCAGACAATATGGTACTGGGACAAAAACAGGCAGTTAGGTCAATGGAATGTAATAGAAGACCCAGAAATGGATCCATAACTATATGGTCAACTTACACTTGAAAAAGCAGGGAAGACTATCCAGTGGACAAAAGAGTCTCTTCAACAAATGGTGTTGGAAAAACTGGACAGCAACATGCAAAAGAATGAAACGGGACTGCTTTCTTACACCATACACAGAAATAAATTCAAAATGGATGACAAACCTAAATGTGAGACAGGAAACTATCAAAATCTTAGAGGAGCATACAGAGACCTACCCCTTTGACATTGGCCATAGCAACTTCTTACTAGATATGTCTCTAGAGGCAAGAGAAACAAAGAACATGAACTACTGGGACTTCAGCAAGATAAAAAGCTTCTGCACAGTGGAAGAAACAATCAACAAAAGTCAATCTATGGGATTGGAGAAGATACTTGCAAATAACATATCTGATAAAGGGTTAGTATCCAAAATATATAAATAACTTATCAAACTGAACACCCCAAAGTCAAATAATCCAGTGAAGAAATGAGCAGAAGACATGAATAGAAACTTTTCCAAAGAAGACATCCAGATGGCTAACAGACACATGAAAAGATGCTCAATATCACTCATCATCAGGGAAATACAAAGCAAAACCACAATGAGATACCACCTCATGGAACAGCTAAATATATTCCGTGATTACTTATGTTTATTCCCTAACATTATTTTCTTATCTTCTGTCTGTTATTTCCTCCCTTTCAGTTTCTTTGGTTTGGATAAGATAATTGATTTTATGCATTTTTTATTTTCTAATGTATTTATGCTTAACAGTTTATCTCTTGTCAAAGAGTTACTATCTAATACAAGGGTTTATGTTTGTTACTAGCAACACAAATTTTGATAAGTCTGACTTCTTTGAACATTTCAGTTTTTCTAAATTATGTCTAAGTCATTTGTGTGTGTGTGTGTGTGTGTGTGTGTGACCCCTGGGAATTTAAATTGTATTGGTTCAATTCAAAATATTTGGGGATTTTCAAGTTGTATTTTAGTTACTCATATCAGTTTTATTCCATAGTGGTAAAAAAGCATGATCTGAATGATGTGAAACCTTGGAAATGTGTTGTGACTTCTTTTATGGCTCAGTATATGGTCAGTTTTGTAAATGGTCCACATGAATTTTAAAAAGATTTATTATATTCTACCTTTTTTTTTTTTTAACTTTTATTTATTATTGAGAGACAGAGAGAGTCAGAGCATGAGCATGGGAGGGGCAGAGAGAGAGGGAGACACAGAATCTGAAGCAGGCTCCAGGCTCTGAGCTGTCAGCACAGAGCCGGATGCGGGGCTCTAACCCACAAACTGTGAGGTCATGACCTGAGCTGACTGAGAGATCATGACCTGAGCTGAAGTCAGACGCTTAACCGACTGAGCCACCCAGGCGCCCCTATTCTGCCCTTTTTGAATGGAGTTATGTCTGTATATTAATGAGTCAAACATTTTAACTGTATTGCTCAGACCTTCTAAGTTTACTAAGTTTTTGCCCTCTTTTCCTATCAGTTACTGAGAGAGTTGGGTTAATATCTTGAACTATTATTGCGGGTTTTTTAAATTCTTGTTTTAATTGTGTCCATTTTGTTTTCCATATTTTGATGATGTGTATTATTTCCTACTAATTAAGCATTGATATGCCTTCCTTATATATTGAGAATTTTTACCTTGTGAAATAAACCTTTGGGGCTAGCTCTATCTTCCAAAGTGTCATGACATTTAGTATATGAAATTATACCTCTACTCTGATGATCTTGAGTATTCTCATATTGTCATAAATAAGGATTTTTTTATTTGTGTGTTGTATAGGAATACATTTCATATGTATAATACTTCTCTAATGCTGTGTTTTTTCTATTATAAGGAAATTTTTTTTACCAGAATATGTTTAACTTCTAATTCATGAAATGGAAATATATAATTAATTTTACATTATTTCTATGTTAATGCTTATAACAAGCACATCCATTTCAATAACTACCAAAATTTTGAGTAAACAAGTTATGCAGAGTTCTAAGATTTGGTAGGAGTCTATTTTTTCAATTTGTACAATTAACAACTTTTGCAGAGGTACTAAGCATTTTCCAAAACATGACTGCAAAGAACACATTAAGTTCTCAAATAAATACAAGTTTATGTCCTCTCAAGAATTTACCATTTCACAGGCCAGTTTGTTTCTTTTCTCCTTTCCTTTACATAATTTCATTGTATTCATTATCAAAGTTTTTGAATCCTTTATTCCACATAATGTTTAATTTTTATAATTGTCATTTTTGTTTTTTTGTTCTATAGATATATTTGAGCCTTTTATTTTGTTTATTGATTTGATATTTTTAACCAACCATGTGATGGGAGATTTTGTGTTTCCCTCTGTGTCTAGCTGAAGAAATCCCATTAAACTAAGGAGGAATCTCTGAAGTTATTTTGGGACCTCTTGATGATTTCAATTGTTTCTGCTTGAGAGTTTCTTTAAAATATTAACAAATGAGAATCTATTTTAAAAGCCTATGATTTTTTATTGTTGCTTCTTTTATGATGTCGTCATCATTATAGTAGTATGTGTTATATTGTTTGACAAATCCTATGATTTACCTGCCTGTTATGAGCAAGATATATTCACCGTCGAAAGAGAAATTATTATCACTCACATTTTAAAAGAATAATTTAAAAATTGTTTTTCAGTATGATTATATGGGATCAGAAATGATGGCTGTAACACAGAAAATTATCCAGATTACTGGCCTTGTCAACACTGTAAGTTTTAAGTTTTTTACATTTATAGTTTTATGAAAAATCATTGAAACCGGTTTCTATTTTACCATGACAAATCAATGACTTAAAAATGTTCAATAATCTAAATAATAAACTGAATATATTCCTTATGTTATATCGTTTTGATTTAATAATTAATGTTATTTTAACAAGTATGCCATAAATCTTATTTTAGATGTTTACTCAGTTCAAACTGACTGTAATGCTGTCCTCCTTGGAATTGTGGTCAGATAAAAACAAAATTTCTACCAACGGGGATGCTGATGATTTATTACAAAGATTTTTTGTATGGAAACGGGACTATCTTATCCTACGGCCCCATGATATAGCATTCTTACTTATGTAAGCACAATGTTCTACATTAAAAAAGAGATATGCATAAATAATATAATTAATTTGATAATTAATGCATTTACTGTGTTCTTCAACTTTCTGTAGGCCTCTGAAAATGTTAAACATTTTCATATATAGCTATTGCCATAGATGTTATAGTATAGTTGAAAAGATGATAAGAATAAAAACAACATAAGTAACATATATCACATATATCACAATATATTTTGGAATATAATTTATATAAAAAGACTTGACTTTCATAACTACAGAATACATTACTTATGTTATGTACATATGTTATACTACATACTTTACTACTATATATGTTTACTAAAGAGTACATGTAAACCTTAGCTTATTAATAATGTTAAAATTGTCACTATTCAGTTAATATTATCTATAATATGTTAATACATTTCATGTCTACTGCTTGACTAAAAAGAATTTTTTTGATAATATTTAATTTAAGAAAATGCTTACATTTAGGACAGACAAAACTTCTTATTCCACAGATTAAAAATCCTTTTTGTTTGGGGTGCCTGGGTGGCTCAGTTGGTTAGACCTCTGACTTTGATTTTGACTCAGGCCGTGATCCAGACCCATGTCAGGCTTTGCAATGACAGCATGGGGCTTACTTGGGATTCTCTCTCTCCCCCTTTCTGCTTCTCCTCCATGCGTGCACATGCTCTCTTTCTCTGAAAATAAATAAACTTAAAAAAAATAAAAATATAAAAAAACTTTTTTGACTTTTAGTGATCAAAAGAATGCATGCAGAATAAGGGAAACTGAGGAGAATTCATGATAGTCAAATTATTTCAAGTCTAAGAGGTGATGAGAGAAAATTGCTACTAAAGTGAATCATAATTTTCAATGAGCATTTTGTATAATATTTTAGATATTATCCAGGTCAAAAATTTGTATATTTGAAAATCATTGTAAATTTTATGGAAGATTTAGCTTAATAAATAAAGTAGTAAATTGCTCTGAATAACTATGGTAATAAAAAGTTTATACTATAATGATGTAGTTACAGGAAACATCCTACATATTTGGGAGCAACATTTTCTGGCACAATATGCAATAAAAGCCATAATGCAGATATTGCTATGGTATGTAATCTTTATCCTTCTTTACTATTTTTTTCTAATCTGTATATTGCATTTTATATTATTTAATATAGCTAAATAGTGTATAATAAAAGTAGTGTACAATAAGGCATTTTTCTCTCTATGTGTATTTATTATTTTGTTTGGACAAAAATATTTTAATCTTAGAACATAATATGAACATACATTAAAATACTCATTCACTGAATAGGAATAATGACTATTACGACAGTTATATCAGAATTTCTAAGGATGTAAAACAGTAAGCAAAGTTAAATCCTCCTGTATGTCTACTTTAAATTCAAGAAATAGCAAAAATCATTAATTTGTCCTTGCCATTTTATGTGTTATTATGCTATTGTTACAAAAGTATGGGTCCATTTACTACATGTTGTTCTGCATTGTTCTTATTTTATGAATCATTTCAGAACTATTTTGAACAGCTTTTTAAAAGACATATACATGTTGATTCATATAGCTCCACTTTTCTTTTTAAATTTGTATCTTAATAAGTAATACACATTCACGTGTTACAAATACAAATGATTTTTGGGGCACCTGGGTGGCTCAGTCAGTTGGGCGATCAACTTCAGCTCAGGTTATGATCTCACCATACCCAAGTTCAAGCCCCGCATCAAGCTCTGTGCTGACAGCTTAGAGCCTGGAGCCTGCTTCAGATTCTGTGTCTCCCTCTCTCTCTGCCCTTCCTCCCACTTGTGCTCTCTTTCTCTCAAAAATAAATAAACAATAAAAGTGTTTTTAAAAAATTTAAAAAAACAAGTGATTTTACAGGACTAATACTGAAAAAACGAAATCAGTCCCTTACATAAACTACGCCTGCATTTTTTTTTTAATTTTTCCTCCTGACTTATACTTTTATATTCATCTCCTTGTAAATAAAGTTTTATTGGAGTATATTACATGTAAAGAACATTGCAAAAATCATAAATATCTAGCACAATTAATATTGACCAGGTTAATACATAGCCATAAATATCATGGAGATCAAGAAATAGTGTATTTCACCACTTCATAAGACCCCTATGAATCATATACCTCCTTCCACTTACTATCCATATCAAAGAAAAACACTTTTTGACACTTATCACCATTGGTTAAGTTGGCCTCTTTTTGAGCTTTATGTAAATGAAATAATACACAGTATATTCTTGTATCTGCCAATTATTTGTTCAAAATTATGTCTGTGGAATTTACCCATGCTTATATGTGTAAGAATAATTGATTCATTTTTACTCTATATTTTTAAATAAAATGCCCTTGAAATTTCTTGAGTCTTCAAATTTAGACATCCATTGACTTACTATCAGTGAAGTCAGAATTTAGGATCCTAATAGCTCATAATACTGACTTGCCACCTCTTCCATTCTTCCTCTATAATAATATAGCTTATTAGAATTTTGTTTTATTCTCAGATGAGCCAAATAATGAAATAAAATTAAATCGCCTTCATTGCTTAGCTTTTGTTTCTTCCCAAATTTGTAACTGCATAATATTGCCTTTGCCCAAATTCTTTAATAAAATTAAAAATTGCCTCTACTTTTTTTACATGTTTCAAAAAGTCCTCTTTGGAGCTCTGGGGATGTTTCTTTTTTTCCCCCAATCTCTATTAAACTTCTTGCATAGGGGCTGTTTACAAATTTTCTACCATTTCTCCTTTGGAACGTGTATTCTTTTTTCATGACTTGCTTACTCATTTTAGTAGAATATATGCTCTTATAATTTACTAAAAAATAGATGTGTAGCAAATTGTTTGAGAGTGACATGATTGAAAATACATTTAATTATTTCAAAGATTGGTTAATTTTACTTTCATATATATATATATATGTGTATATATATATATATATGTTTTTTTTATTTTGAGAAAGAGAGAATGAGTGGGGGAGGGGCAGAGAGAGAGGGAGAGAGAGAACCCCAAACAGTTTCCATATTCAGCATGGAGCCTGATGTGGGGCTTGAGCCTATGACCCTGAGATCATGACTTGAACCAAAATCAGTCTGATGCTTACCTGACTGAGCCACCCAGACACCCTATGGTTAATTTTCCTTTTAAAATAATTGTACCTTGGAATTTTAAAGGATTTTTTCCTTGTCTTTTACCATTTCTTTAGAAATTTAATGCTATTTTTATTCTCATTCATTTGTGTGTCTTGCTTATTTCATGTATGGAAACATTTAAGACTTTTTAAAATCCTTGTATGTTGTCTTTCATCATCCAATATGCTGGTTATATTAAAGTCCTTTCAATCTGGATACTAATTTACTTCTGATTTGAGAAATTTTACTATATTTTATTTGATCATTTTTTCCCCTTTTCTCTATGGAACTTTGTTAATTATATATTAGAGCATTTTGACTCATTATACAATTTATTTTATCTTATTTAAGTTTGTTCTTTTACTTCTACATTCCCTAATATTTTTTGATATTTATACTTTTGATCAGTCACTCATCTAAGTGTTCTCAGATCCATCTCATGATAATCCTCTGCTCTGATCTGTCTCATAGGGTACTACATATATATATTCCCTGGGCTTCTTTGCCTTCATGCTTTTGGGTATATTCAGCAAGTGTGGATGATTAGATGGAGGCAGGGAAATGTCTTAGTATGTCTACATACTGACCCTGCTTGGAGAAATGTCTCAGAACTATTGCTTTCTGTTCTGAAACTCCTCGTCCTTCTGTCATGTGGCTCCTATTGAGTAGCACATGTTTATGGATTCTAAGAATGGATCTTCATTTATACATCCTGTTCTGGTGTTGGTAGCAACATTTTGCTTTTCTAATCTCAGAATTGCCTCATCATCCTCTGTTGGTTTATCAATAATTTATCTGTTATATGTTAACCAGCTGCTTTTTTTCCCCAGTTGCTTTTATAAAATTCTTTCTTCTTGGATCCTATAGTGGCTTTAAAATCGTCTCCTTTTTTTGGTAACCACTAGGCAAGTATAACTGAGAATCATTTACCCGATTAATTGTTCATGTTGCAGAATTACAGACAAGTGGGGGTGGGTACCTGGGTGGCTCAGTCAGGCAAGCATCTTCAGTAAGCTGAGCCGACTTCAGCTCAAGTCATGATCTCACCGTTTGTAAGTTCACGCCCTGCATCAGGCTCTGTGCTGACAGCTTGGAGCTTGGAGCCTGCTTTGGATTCTGTGTGTCCTCTCTCTCTGCCCCTCCCCTGCTTGCACTCTGTCTGTCTGTCTGTCTCTCTGTGTGTCTCTCAAAAACAAATAAACATAAGAATATAATTAGAATAAAGACAAGCGGGGACCAAATCTGTTATTTTATAATTAGCACATTAATTGGAAGGAGACCTTAGACTTGGGATTGTAACAATGGATGAACCCAAGATGAACCTGATCATTTTATTAAAAAAATTTTTTTTAAATATATTTTTTAAGTTTATTTATTCTGAGAGAGTGAGAGAGCATGTGCAAGCACACAAAAGAGGCAGAGAGAGGGGGGAAAAAGAACGTCCAGCAGGCTCTGCATTGTCAGCACAGAGCCCCATGAAGGGCTTGATCCCACAAACCTGACCTGAGCCAAACTCAAGAGCTGGATGCTTAACCAACTGAGCCACCCAGATATCCCGAACCTCAGAATTCCTCAGAACAGGAACCCGATCAAAATTTAAAATGACAAATTCTTCTAAGAGTGTTTTGGTCAACTGAAGTAGCTGGTCCACGTCTGTGGTGAGGTGAAACTTCTTACTTCTCTGTGTAAAGATCCTGTAATAATTTCATTTGAATTGGATGCCTTATAATGACACCTGTTCACTCTAAGCTCTATCTTAAGGATTAGCATATTTTATATAAAAAGGAACAAGTACTAAATGTTTCAGACTTTGTAGACCATGTAATCTACATTACAGCTCATTAACTCTGCCACTGTAATGCAAAAGCCAATATAGAAAGTATATAAATTTATGAGCATGGTGGTGTTCCAATAATACTTTATTTATGAATACTGAAATTTAATCTCATATAATTTTAATTTGTCACAAAGTATTATTTTTTATTTTTTTAATTATTTAAAAATATAAAACCATTATTTATTAAAAAAAATTTTTTTTTTATTCATTTTTGAGAGACAGAAACAGAGTGTGAGCAGGGGAGGGGCAGAGAGAGAGGGAGACACAGAATCCAAAGCAGGCTCCAGGCTCTGAGCTGTCAGCAGAGCCTGACATGGGGCTCAAACCCACGAACGTGAGATTATGACTTAAGTTGAAGTCAGACATTTAACCAACTGAGCCACCCAGGCTCCCCTAAAACCATTCTTATTTGAAGGCTGTACTGGTCATAGGCTAGATTGGGTTTGTGGACCATAGTTTACCCTGCTTTATTTTAATCTCATCAGCCTTTATCCTCATAGGTTAATAAAAGTTGTAAAGGCTTTCCAGAAGATGTTAGCTCATAAAGCAAGACAACATATAAGATCTTGCTAATTTATGTTGACATTTTCCTGGGCAACAGGTGAGGGGTAGATACTAAGGATTTTAGTAAACAAAAATAGAATAATATTTATTTCATAATAAATAAATAAATAAATAAATAAATCTAGGTAAAAATATTTGAGTTTTTTAATTTAGTGCGACAGCTCAAACATTTGAGAATGGCTTTAATAGTTTTATCAATTGACTGAAACGTGAGCAAAGATGGTCTATTTGTAGTGAAATTGGCAAAGGAATTCATGTTGTTTTACACATGGTGATATTTGAATACATTTATCTAGTTAATCAAACTAACATAGATGATAGATAGATGATAGATAGATAGATAGACAGATATATAGATAGGTCATCTGAGAATAGAGACAATTTTTTTTATTCCATTCTAATCTGTATGCCTTTTATTTTTTCTCAATTTATTCCATCAATTAGAATCCCTAATACAATATTGAATAGAAGTTGTGAGAGTCTAAACCTTGCCTTGTTTGTAATCTTACAGGGAATGCATTCAGTCTTTCATGATTTTATAGGATGTTAGCTATAGGATTTATAGAGAGACTCTTTATAAGGAAGCTCCCTTTGATTCCTACTAAGCAGATATTTTTTTGTGTTTCTTTGTTTCACCGAACATGAATATTGGATTTTGTCAAATGTCTTTCTCTGTATTTATTGAAAACTCATACATTTTTTAATTCTTTAGTCTGTTGATATGGTGACTATATTATTGATGAATTTTCAATTGGTGAACTAGCTTTGTGTTCCCAGAATAAATCCCACTTGGTCTTGATGTATTGTCTTTTTCGTATATTTTTGGATTCAAGTTGGTGAAATTTTGTTAGGAAATTTTGCATTTAGGGGCACCTGGGTGGCTCAGTCAGTTAAGTGTCTGACTTCGGCTCAGGTCATGATCTCACAGTCTGTGAGTTCGAGCCCCGCGTTGGGCTTTGCTGACAGTTTAGAGCCTGGAGCCTGCTTCGGATTCTGTGTCTCCCTCTCTCTCTGCCCCTCCCCTGCTCATGCTCTGTCTCTCTCTGTCTCAAAAATAAATTTAAAAAAAATTAAATATATATATATATAAAGAAAGAAAGAAATTTTGCATTTATGGTGATTGGGTATATCAAACTGTAGTTATCTTTTCTAGTAATGGCTATTTATGGATTTTCTATCAAGGTAATGATGAGTTCATAAAATGAGCTATGTTTTGTCTATTTCTGGATTTTTTTTGGAGAGTTTGTGTAGTGAAAAATAAATCAAATAGAGAATAGAAAAATAATGGGAAAAATGACAAAGCTAGGATTTGGGATTTGTGACAAGAAAAATAAAATTGATAAGCTCTTACCTAAAATAATTAAGAAAAAAGTAGAGGGAAGATTTAAATAAATGAAGTCAGAAATGAAAGTGGAGACATTACAATGGATAAATTACAGAGGTAAAAAGGACTATTAAGAATAATTATATGTTAACAAATTAGATAACCTGGAAAAAATGGATACATTCTTGGAAAAATACAACCTACCAAAATAATCAGGAAAAATAGAAAACTTGATCAAAGCAATACCAAATAGAGATTCAATTAGTAATCAAAGCCTCCCAACCAAAAAAAAAAAGCCAAGGAACAGATGGTTTTACTGGAGATTTCTACCAAAAATTCAAAGAATAATTAACACCAATCCTTCTGAAACTCTTCAAAATAATTGAAGGGAGAACACTTCCAAATATATTTTAACAAACCAGCATCAGCCTCATATAAAAGCCAGAAAAAGAGATACCACAAGAAAACAAAACCACAGGCCAATATCCCTGATGCACATAGATGCAAAAGCTTAAAATATTAGCAAAAAAAATTCAATATAATTTATTGCATTAAAAGGATTATACATTATGACCAAGTGGAATTTACCCCTGAGACGAAACATATGTTGAACGTGGAAAGCAATCACAACACAGAGTACTAAGCAGTATATGATCATGGCCAAACATGGAAAGCAGTCAATATGATACAATACATGAACAAAATGAAAGAGGAAAAAACACACAATCATCTTAGTGGAAACAGAAAAACATTTGAGAAAGTTCAACATCCATTCATGATAAAAACTCTCAACAAACCAGTTTTAAAAGGAAATTGCTTCAACAGAATGAAGATCATATGGCAATAGCCTAGAGCTCATCATAATCAACCAGGGAAAACTGAAAGCTTTCCATCTCAGATCTGGTACAAGGCAAGAATACCCACTCTCACAACTTCTATTTAACATAATACTGGAAGTCCTAGCCAGAGCAATTACACAAAAGAAGAAGAAGGAGAAGAAAAAGAAGATAGAGAAGAAAAAGAGAGAAAGAGAGAGGAAGGGAGGAAGGGAAGAAAGGTGGAAAGAAGGAAGGAAGAAAGGAGAAAGAAAAATCAAAACTGGAAAAGAAGATGTAAAATTATCTCTTGTTTGAAGATGACGTGATCATATATGTAGAAACCCCTGAACAACAACAAAGGACTCAGAAATAATAAATTCAGTAAAGTTGCAGAAACAAAATAAACATTACAAAAATTAGTCATGTTTTTATACACAATGGACTATCTGAAAAAGGAAATCAATAAAACATTTCCATTCACAATAGTAACAAAAAGAATAAAATACTTAGGAATAAACTTAACCAAATTGGTCAAAGATTTGCACAATGAAAATTATAAAACATTGATGAGAGGAATGAGATGATACAGATAAGTGGAAAGACATCCCATCTTCACTAATTGGAAGAATTAATATTTTTAAATGTCTATATTACACGCAAGTGATCTACAGTTTCAGTGCATTCCCTATCAAAACTTCAATGTCATTATTTACAGAAATAGAAAGAAAACCCTAAATATTATATGGAACCACAAGAAATCCTGGGCAAAGAAATCTCAAGCAAGAAGAACTTATCTGGAGACATGACACTTTCTGACTTTAAAATATACTATAAATATACAGTAATCAAAATAGTATGATACTGGTACAAAACAAACATCTAGACAAATAGAACAGAATGGAGACCCCAGAAATAAATTCATGCTGTAGACTGGGGCAAGAGTAGGGGAAGTAAATATGCCACAATGCTTTCCTATCATTTTTTGAGTTGACTTAAAAATTTTAATACATTTAAAAAATATGTAAGAAAATACCCCCATAGTCTGGTAGCATTTTAAAATACTAGCTATAAATTTTCAAGTTGCCTTTTTCATTAATTCTGAATTCACTTGGTTGCTTGTAAGACTTTGTTTTTTAGAGTTCTGAAAAAATCGATTCTGACAAATTTTCCTCAAATTATTAGTGTTTTCGCGGAGGGATGGGTTCTTGGGACTATCTACTTGGCCATTTCACTGGCATCCTCTGCTTTTTAAATTTTGTTTGGTTGCTTGTTTTCAATTATACACTGTCAGTTGCTGCATATTAATACGTATGTTTGTAGGGGTGCCTGGGTGATTCAGTCGGCTGAGCGTCTGACTTCGGCTCAGGTCATGATCTCATGGTTCGTGAGTTGGAGCCTGGCGTCGGGCTCTGTGCTGACAGCTCAGAGCCTGGAGCCTGCTTTGGATTCTGTGTCTCCCTCTCTCTCTGCCCCTCCCCTATTCACTCTCTTTCTCTCCCTCTCTCTCAAAAATAAATAAACATAAAAAAATAAATAAATAGTATGTGTGTTTGTCTGTGTGTATTATTGTCCCTTTTCTCAGACAGAATTAAAGTACTCGCATAGAATTTGCTTCTTTCACGCTGTTATTTTAAATGTTCTCAAGTAGAAACAGGACTCGTTTCATCTAGAGTAAAGCTTGCCAAACAACTGAGGCAGTAGACTTCTGATTCTATGTACTCTGTCCAAAACCTCATAAATTATGAATGTTTTTATTCTGACTGGTGTGAGCATGAATCATTCCCAGTTCAAGGATTTTTTTTTCTGCTCTCTTCAGGTTCTTTTATCCCCCTAGTCTTTAGGAATTGACTTAACTTTTCACAGAGAGTTAAATTATGTTACTTTATTTCATAGGTAGAAACATTGCTTTAAGATACATACAAATCTGCAAGATAATATTATTCATTTTCCCTTGAATAGTTAATAATTGTTATAGCACTCTTAACAAAACTAAGCCACCTAAAATCTCTTGTATTTACCCATATATTTATCATTTCCAATACTTTAATTTTCTGAGGATTTAAGTTTTCATCTAGAATCATTTAGTTTCAACCTCAATCTCTTTCTCCAACAATTTTTGTAGTTCATGTCCACTTGCAATGAATTCTTTAGTTTTTTTATGTAAAAATATATTTATTCAATCTAATTTTGGTGTTATTTTTGCTAGATTTATAATTTGGGGATGATAATCTTTTTCCTTCTGTACTTAAAATGTATTTCACACTCTGCCCTCCTTGTTATTTATGGAAATTCAACCAATAATGGAATTGTTTGTTTTTGTGTAATCTGTCATTTATTTTTTGCTGCTTTCAAGTTCTTAAGTGTTGATTTTCAAGCCTTGGTTAATTTGTGTAGGAATTTATTTCTTCATTAATTTATTTCTTCATTCTTCCTGGTTATAGCATAATAATTAAAAGTTTAAATGGAATGGTTCTTTTTATGTTCTAGCAAATTATGCTTTCACTAAAATCTAGGTATGAAAATTAATTGCTACTAATAATTTGTTACTAATCAAAAACTGGCATTGCTTTCACCTGAAAGTTTTCTTAAATTCCCCTCAGATACTGAGACACTTCATAGTGGTTGACAGTTGGATTTACTTCTTCTGATAGTGTTCAATAATTTCACTGCTTGATCTTACAATGCTATGATTTCTGTGTGTTATTTGTTATTTAGGCTTATTCTCTTGCAAAAAAATAAGACTCATGAGAAGTTCAGTAGAACAGTCTTTATGTACCCTTTATTCAGATTTCCCCAAAGAAAACTTGCTCAATAACCATAGTATCATGAGACTGTTTCACTCGTTTTCTAAAATTATTATAGGTTTACCATTTACACTTAGAAATGACCTATTTTTATTAATAATAATGTGCTGAGTGAGATATAAGTTATTAAGTTTTTAGGAATTTTTTTTTACTAAGGGTTTCCAAATGTTCTAACATAATTTATTGAAGAGATACTCTCGCTTGAAATTTTGCACCGTTCTCAAAATTCACTTGAGCATACTTATCTGGGTCTATCTCTGGACTTTATTTGTTTCATCAATCTATTTGTCTGTCTTCTTTCAATATTGCATTGTTTTGATTACTCTAAATATGTGGTAAGGCTTAAAATTTCAGAAATTGATTCTTACTTTTTAAAATTATTTTCACTATTCTAATTTCAGTGCCTTTCCACTGAAATTTCAAAACCGTTTTTAAAAACATAGTGCTGTTTTGTTGGGTAATGCATTAAACCTATAGTTCAATTTGGGGAGAATAGAAATCTTCACTTTGTTTTATTTTTTAAAGCTATCAATATGCAGTGTTTCTCACTTTCTTTAGGATTTCTTTGATTTATTTCTTCAAAATATTCTAAGTTTTAGCATATAGTTCCTTACATGTTTTGTTTCATTTTTACCATTTGTGGGCTGGTTTATATCCTCCCCAAATTGATAGATTGAAATCCCACCCCCAGTACCTCATAATGTGACTGTATTTGAAGAGGCCTTTAAAGGAGTAATTAATGAAAATCAGGTCAATATGATTGGTGCTCTTTTAGGAAGAGATTGAGGCAAGATATGTACTGAGAACAGACCATATGAAAACATAAGGAGAAAGGACTTAGAAACCAGCCCTGCCAGCATCTTGATCTGGGATGTTCAGCCTTTAAAATTATGAGAAAAAAATATTGATGTTTAAACCACCTAGTACTTCGTTATGGAATCCCCAGCAAACTGATACATATACATAAATGTTTTAACTTTTTAAAGAAAGAATTGTAAATAGAATTGTGTTTTCAATTTCAGTTTTCAATTGTTCTAGTGTATTTCTAATATATAGAAATACAATTGATTTATTTGTTGAACTTATATCCTGCCTCCTTTCTACTTATATTTCAGTTCTATGAGTTTTTTATTTTTAATAAAATAAATAATAAACTTCCCTTCTGGCAACTATGAGTTTGTTCTCTGTATTTAGGACTTCTTTTTGTCTCTTTTTTTTCTTTGCTTATTCATTTGTTTTGTTGTGTTTTATTTTAATCCCACATATGGGAGAAATCATATGATATTTGTCTCTGTCTGACTGACTTTATATAGCATTATACCCTTTAGGTCCACCCATGTTGTTGCAAATGGCAAGATTCGTTCTTTTATATGCTGAATAATATCCCATTGTACATACACATGTCACATACTCATTATCTGTTCATCTATCAGTGGGTATCACGTGGGTTGCTCCAGTAGTTACACCACTTGTTAATTTTTGCTTTTGTTGCCAGTGCTTTTGGTGTGAAAACCAAAACTTGTTGCCAAGACCAATTTGAAGGAGATTTTTGCTTATGTTTTCTTCTAAACCTTTTACAGTTTTAGGTCTTATGTGTAAATCTTTAATCCATGTCATGTTAATTTCTGTGAATGGTGTAAGATAAGGGTACAATTTCCTTCTTTTGTACATCATAGCTCCTTTTAATCAACAAGCTCTACATTGATGTCCTCTTTTTTTATTTCTGTTAAGAATTTTTTGTATAATTGTCTTCTCTTCCTGCACAATATAACTACTGGGTTATTTTATTTTACTGTATGACTTTATTTTTTATAATTTTTTAAATGTTTATTTATTTTTGAAAGAGAGCGAGAGACAGAGAGCAAGTGGGGGAGGGTCAGAGAGAGACACACACACAGAATCCAAAGCAGGCTCCAGGCTCCAAGCTGTCATCACAGAGCCCAACACAGGGCTCGAAATCACAAACCCTGAGATCATGACCTGAGGTAAAGCTGGATGCTTAACCGACTGAGACACCCAGGAGCCCCTTGTTGTATGACTTTATAGAGGGGATTCATTCTCAACTGTGGAATTATGGAAGTACAAGAGCATGTTTTCTTTTTCTGAGCTGGCATTAAAAGGCCAGCTTATGGTTGTTAACAACCTGTCTTAAAATCTGATGATCAGCTTGATATCACCTTTCATGTTTTGCTGTGGCTTTATCTGTCTTTCAAATTCTGTTACTGGAATTTTTTCCTTTCTTTTATACTTCGGTCTTGTAGTGTAAAAAGAAAGGGTACCTATCAACTATTAGCTAGTAACTGATTTTTCCATGTTTTCATTCACGCACTTGCACATACATATGTACAATCTTTTTTTTTTTTCTTTTAGGCATGAAGTACTTAAATTTTATTCACCATAAATTTCAACTGATGTAGAAAAATAAGAAAAACTCTAAGAATTTTGCTTGTGATGACTAAAGGGATGAGAAAAGTTTCACAATTTACTTATCAAAAGTTAAATAATGTGAAATATGACTCTGTACTGCCAGCAACCTTTTTAAAATAACTTCTCATTCCAAATGTCCTTACAATAGCTTTGCCTATATCTCTAATTTCTGTTATTATTTTTAAAATTCATCCATTATACTACAACCTTTTAATGAGCTTTCATACAAATACCTTACTCCTATGTATATTGCTGGGTCATTTCCCAAGTGTTACACCTCAGCCTAAATATTAATTCATAAATTTTAAGTGGTTCTACTCGTCCTCAGAATTTTCTTTTGGAGTACTTCATTTTCTTCATAATACTTTTTGTGATCTATTTGTATTGATGAAGTTTGTTTTAAGTTTCTTGTTTATTTTCTTTCTTCCTTTCTGTAATGGAAGCTCCTCATGTGAACAATGTCCGTTTCTTTAATGCATGCCACCACATTTTGACCTTCTGTTAATGTGCCTGACACATGTGTACACTGAGTTAATATTTACTAATTGGATGAACTGATTTAATTGAAAAGTTATATAAATGTGTTTTATGTTGATTTCATCAGAAATACTAAGTGTGCTTATGGCTATAGAATTTGAGCGTGTCAAATTGTAAACCAGAGAATACTGGTAGTTTGATCATTCCCTACATTCTTGCATTGTTCTTAACCAAATGACCAGTATGGATAGTCCTGTCAATGACTTATCAAAATAATGTTGTAAAATATACTTAACATAAAGAGTATTAAAATATAAAATTTTATGGGAACAAAATGCTTTAATTTAATTTATTACCTGCTTTTGTTAACTTCTTATATGATGGTTTTCCCTTCAATCTTCTTTATTTTAGTATCCAGATGCAGTAACTTTGGAGGGATTTTCAGTTATTATAGCTCAACTACTTGGTCTTAAAATGGGATTAACATATGATGATATTAATAATTGTTCTTGTCCAAGAGCTACATGCATAATGAATCATAAAGCAGTGTAAGGCTTTTTTTTCTTCTTAATTATTTTACATATATATTTGTGAGGTTGTTTACAAGATGTGATGAATTTTTTATTCTTTATATTCAACTCCATGTCAAAAATTGGAAAGGTATCGAAGAGTTTTCCTACTAATAAATCTGAGTGATACAAAACTCCAGGAAAGTGGTAAATATCATGATTAAGAAATACCTGAGGGAATCAGAGAGAAATTTTTAAGATTTATAAAGACTTTGAAATACTATATAAACATGGTGCTGTTATTGTTTTGACTGTTATAGCACTTGGCATTCAAAGCAAAGATATGTAAAATTATCCTCAGTGATATAGTCCAGGGAGCTTTGGCCAGAATTTTAAGGGAAAGAAAAAAGAGGAAACATTTGAAAAAGAAAAAAAAAACTGTCCTTATTTATAGATATTACGATTGACTACCTACATAAATCAGCAGAATCATAATACGATTCGAACAATAATAGCATTAAAAATTTTATTAAGAGGAACTACATTATCTATAAACAAAGAAATAAAGAGAAAAGAAGGAAAGGGTGATGATGCTGGATAAAATGAAGACTTAACAAAATCACTGAGTAAATTAGGATAGAATCTAGTGCATAAGTACAGGGGCTGGCTTTTATGTATTTATTTTTATTTTTTTAATGTTTAGTTATTTATTTTGAGAGAGAGAGAGAGAGAGAGAGAGAGAGAGAGAGAGAGAAAGCAGAGGAGGGGCAGAGAGAGGGAAAGAGAATCCCAAGCAGGCACTGTCAGTGTAGAGCTTGACACGGGACTCTTGAAACCACAAATCGTGAAATCATGATCTGAGCCGAAACCAAGACTCTGAGGTTTTACCGACTGAGCTGCGCAGGCACTCATAGGTTGGCTTTTTTTTTTGTAGCTGTGTATATGTATACTCAATTATTGTGATAAGATGTTAGCAGAGTAAATAAAGATGTAGGTAGTTTGGTTAATGTAGGTGGAAAGATGAGGACAATTTCTTCTGATAGGAAGCTGAGAACAAGGAGCATAAGAGCTTGGATAAAAGACGTGAAACACATGTCTTGGAGACTAGAAATTAGAAATGACTTCAGAATGTGATAAGATTGTTGGGCCTTTTGAATGGATACTTAATATTAGTAATTACAACAGTAATATGAATTCAAACAGCATGTTTGTTTATTTTGGCCCATGTAATTTCAGCTATCAAACACATAAGTAAAGAAAGTAAATTGTTGAGGTTTTGTCAAGTTAATAATGTCCATGGGATTCAAAAAGAGTTAGGGTTGCAGGAAAAGCTGTGTTTCTCTGAAATAATTTTTTCAGTGTTTCCAAGCCCACACTTGGAGTTTGGGATAAAAAATGAAAATACTTTGAAACAGCTGCTTTAACTCAACTTATTTTGTAGTTGTCTTTAGACCTCGATGGTAACTTTCCCCACAAAAAACCAATCGATTAAGACTTACTTTGAAATGTCTGGGTCTATTAAAATTCTATATACTTAGGCTAACACATTCATTTCTTCCTTTTCATGGCCATCTTTTAGGCAGAGATTTAAAAAAACAAGTTGCTTTGTACACGTTTTAAATGAAAGTTTCAAGTTCTTTTTTTTTTTGTAATGTTTATTTAATTTTGAAGGAGAGAGAGACAGAGCATGAGTGGGGGAAGAGCAGAGAGAGAGGGAGACACAGAATCCAAAACAAGCTTCAGGCTCTGAGCTGGCAGCACAGAGCCCGACGCGGGGCTCGAACTCACAAATTGTGAGATCATGACCTGAGCCGAGGTCAAACGTTTAACTGACTGAGCCACCCAGGTGCCCCTGAAAGCTTCAAGTTCTAACTAACACTTAATTTTTACTCAGAAAGCATGTGGTCCAAGTAGAAAAGAACCTAGGTCTCTGTCTATTTTTAAGCTAATTTTGTGTACAAAGATATCAGTGCTCAAAATTCGTAGCTTTTTGCCTAAGAGTAGCCTGCAAAACTGTAGTGGCACTGATGTCTATTGAAACAAAATAGTTAAAAGTAATATACAAAATTGTTTAAATATTTTTCTTGTGACAGTCTTCATACTTTCCCCTATTGATTCCGTTACAAATGAGTATATCAATGAAAGCTAAAGCATGCCTTTTTTTTTTTTTTTTTTTTTTTTTTATTTTTTAATATATGAAATTTACTGTCAAATTGGTTTCCATACAACACCCAGTGCTCATCCCAAAAGGTGCCCTCCTCAATACCCATCACCCACCCTGCCCTCCCTCCCACCCTGCCCTCCCTCCCACCCCCCATCAACCCTCAGTTTGTTCTCAGTTTTTAACAGTCTCTTATGCTTTGGCTCTCTCCCACTCTAACCTCTTTTTTTTTTTTTTCCTTCCCCTCCCCCATGGGTTTCTGTTACGTTTCAGAAGCATGCCTTTTTTTTCTCACTCTCCCAACTCCAAACCCTTGGCAGTTATACATTTCTTTCCTTGGAGGCTCTGGAGTCAACCCAGAACATCACTCATCACAGATATAGCTGTTTAAGAGTTACTGTTTCAGACATGATTGCTTAGAGGGGAACTGTGAAATAGAATTAAAATGTAAACCACATATGTAATTGTAAATTTTCTAGTAGCTGCATTAAAACATTTAAAAAATCATAGGGCGCCTGGGTAGCTCCATTGGTTGAGTGTCCAACTTTGGCCTAGGTCATGTTTTCATGGCTTGTGGGCCTGGGCCCCATGCTGGGCTCTGTGCTGGCAGCTCAGAGCCTGGAACCTGCTTCAGATTCTCTGTCTCCCTTTATCTCTGCACCTCACCGACTTGCACTCTGTCTCTCTGTCTCAAAAATAAGCAAACATTAAAACCTTTTTTAATCAGATGAAGTTAATTGCAGCAATATGTTTTAATGTATTTTATTAACATATAATAAATATTTAATATATAATATATTTAATATATTTTAATATATTTTATTTAATTCAATGTATTCAAAATGTTACCATTCCAACATGCAGTTTCATGCAGGATTACACCAATGTTATCATCTTGAGAAATTAGAAGATTAAAGTTGCCTGGAACTGAGAATAGTGGATGGGACAGGCTTGGCCGAGAAGACCAGTAGACAATATTTTACACAGTATATTTAAAATATATATTGGAGATCTATTAGACATATATATTAGATATCCCACTAAAAATATAGCTGTGAACATGAAAATAAAGACCTTCACAGAACTTATATTTGAGTGCAAAATTTAAGTCATATAAAAACAGATTTAAAAAATACAAATATGCTTATTTTTACATGATACAATAATATAGAGTAATATATGTAGAAAAATAAATAATGACAGTGGAAGGAGAATGTGGGAAGGTACACAATTTTATATAACGTCAAGAAAGACTTCTTTAGAAAGTTACATGTGAGTAGACATCTGACTGATGAGGGAAGAAAACTTTGGATATATGACTGAAGAGCATATCAGGTAGAAAGATAGATGGTAGATAATAGATGATATATAGATAGATGATAGATAGGTGGATATTTAACCATTAAACTTTACTGCTTTCCTGTAAAGATACATTTTCAATGCCATTTTAAAAATATTAAAGATTAATAGTGATAAATTAAAATGTAATCATGTTTGACTTCATCTCTGCTAAGGCACAACTTTTTCATTTAAGCCATCTTGCAACTCATATCATTATATATGGAACATCGTTTAGATGGGCTTTTATTAACCTGGTTTATTTACCTGAGGATTATTATTTCATTGTAGGGGTTCCAGTGGTATAAAGATTTTTAGCAACTGCAGCATGCATGACTATAGAAATTTTGTTTCAAAATATGAGGCTAAATGCCTTCAGAACTTTTCAAATTTGCAACCATCATACCAAAATCAATCAGTATGTGGTAATGGGATTTTGGAACCTAATGAAGAATGTGACTGTGGAAGCGAAGAGGTAAGCAGTAAAGATTGGAATTTGAGCACAATTTCTTACATTTCTAATAAGTGGTTTTCATGGTATTGGAATTATATATGCAACTATGTCTTCAATATGGAACTTGGATATGAAAGTGAGTAGTGGTTAGGATATATATGAATTGCTTTTCCATCCCTCTTCAATTGAGAAGACAAATGATTCATGAAAACTTGGTTTGTACACACTGTTCCCAAGTATGCCAGTGAAGAGGTTTTGCATACATAGGCTGAACAAATGGCTTTTTATCCACAACTTATTTCCTAATGTATGTGGCCCCAGTCTCTGTTTTTTTCTACAAACTTCTTCTGAGTTTGTTTCAAATTTTCCCCTTTCTTTTGGTTGCAAGAATGGTAAAACATTATAATGTTTTTTTCTTAATCCTCAAGCATTTTTGCATTTCCAATTTCAGGATGATCAAAAACTTGTCCTGTTTGCTCACTTCTAAATATATATATATCCAGCTTACCACAGTCTCATCAACCAAATGTTCTATACATACTAATTATAAATAACATTATTATAATAGCATTATTGCATAATATGTCATAATTCCCCTTTATTTGAATAAAATAAAATTTCATTATTGGTCCCCCAGAAGTTACATGAATTTCTTATCCATCTACAAAAATAGTGGACCACCATTTGTTTACATAATATTAAATCTCTACAAGTTATCTTAATTCTCCACTATTCCCCAGCATTAATATATATGGATGTATATATGTGTGTGTGTGTGTGTGTGTGTGTGTGTGTGTCTATGTAGGCTTTCCAGTTATCTCAGATTTTCTTTTTTTTTTTCATTTTATTTATTTTAGAGAGAGAGAGAAAGAAAGAGAGAGAAGAGGGGAGGGGCAGAGAGAGGGAGAGAGAATCCCAAGCAGGCTCCACACTCAACATGGAGCCTGATGTTGGGTTCAAACTCATGAACCGTTAGAGCGTGACCTGAGCTGATATCAAGAGTCAGACGCTCAGCTGACTGAGCCACCCAGGCACCCCTCCAGTTATCTCAGATTTTCTAAAGTCATCTTAGTTTTCTAATTAGTGATACTATGCTCATCTTGTATTCACATCCTCCTAGATACGGTGCCAATTGCCACCAAAAAAAAAAAAACTGGTTATTTTTAATGAAGGATAGAATAAAGCAACAGAATCTGGAGCTAGGTCTGCACATTGTGAATTTCCACAGCTACCAGCTGTAGACAGATTGTCACTTACAACAGACACTGTCAGTGGCCTACCAGTATCTTCTCAGCTTTGACTATTCCTGGAGAGAGTATTTGTTTCAAGTATCTAAGACTTTTTGTTGGAGTACCTCCTCTGGTCTCAGTAGCATGCTCAGCTTTTAGCAGGGTGGACTTAGTGCACTTGGGGCTAACGATTAACCCTCAAATAATTATGAAGGGTATTTGGTGGATAATTGCCCCAGATTCCTTGACTTTTACAAGGAAATTCTATGAAATATGCTCAGTATCAGAGTTATGCAAACTGGCCAGTGGACAAAATTCAGCTGCTACATATTTTTGTAAGTGGAACTTTATCGGAATGACAACCATGCCCATACATTTACATATTATCTATGGCTGCTTTTGTGCTACAATGGCAGAGTTGAACACTTGCAATAGAAGCCATAAGGTGCACTATTTTAGCAAAGTTGCAAATAGTTGATATTTCACTCTTTACATAAAATGTTTTGATGCCCCCTATTTTATATCATTTCCTAGAAGTACCTGTGGGATTTAGCTTAAGAGAGCAGTAAGCAACTCACAAACCTATATGTACTGGCTTGTTTCCCTTCCTTAACATCTTGCTCCCATCTTGCTCTTAGTGTTTTGGTGGTAGGTAGAATAGACCTTCAAAGATGTCCTCACTCTAATCCTTTGAATTGTGGTATGTTATATTACTGAGGTACTTTGCAGAAGTTATTAAGGTTATGGACTTTAAAATGGGGACATTATCTTGGAATATCTCAGTAGGTCCAATCTAATCAAATGAATCCTTAAAAACAGAGAGCTTTCTCTAAGTGAAGTCACAGAGATGTAGCAGAAGACTCAAAAATATTTGGAAAGAGGGACCCAACCTGCTGTTGCTGAAGGAAGGAACATGGAAGCACAGAAGGAATGTAATTAGTTTCTAGGAGAAGAAAACATGCCCTTGACTGATAGCCAGTAAGGAAACAGGAATCCCTGTACTATAACCTCAAGGAACTTAATTGGGCAGACAATCTGGATGAGACTTGAAGTGAATTCCTTCCCAAAGCCTCCAATAAGGACATAGCCCTATTCACATCTTGATTTTACCTTTGTGATACCATAAGCAGAGGATCTGGACTAGTTTATGTACTTAAATTTTTGATTTATAGACTATAAGATAATTATTTAAGTTGCTAAGTTTTTGGTAATTTGTGACAACCTCATTACGGAGCTAGTACACTCTCCAAATAAAGTACTTGTCGGCATCCTTGCTTAGTGGTCTGTTTCTTGGGGAACTAAAACCAAGTCAGCTGGTACCAGAAGTTTTCCTAGGAAGCATACACTCAGGGTAAGATTCTGAAAGTGGATGTATTGCTGGCCAGATAACAAAATGTACTCATTTATAGATAGGTTCAGGACATTTGAAATGATGGACTTTAGAAACCTAAACTTTCAAATTTCTCAGAAATCTCTGTTCTGGGAAGTCACTGCTAGCTCAATGGTGGAAGAAGGTAGCTTCACATTGCCTAGAGACCACACAAAGATGTGTTCACAAGAGATGGATGTCTCACAAGATGATGCTTGTTCTTTTCAAGATCTGTCCCTGCCTTCCCTCATTGGTTCTAGACTGCATCAAATCTAAGTATAGCCCAAGTGAGAAAGTACTTTCTGCTATTATGATAAAGAGATTATTTTTTAAGAATTTGTAGAATTTGTTAATATGTATGTACAAAACCCTGGATAACATGCAATGAATGGATGCTAAAAATGCTGGCTCAAAATGTTAAATATAGGCCTGGATAGGGTAGGGTTTATTGATAGGATGATAATCTCTACCGAATAAAGATCTATTAGGCAAGGAGATTTGGAGCCAGTCTTGATTTGCTGCTGGATGAATCTTTGAACATTGCAGTCTGGCCCACAATAAATGAGGTTCATATGCCAGAACTGTTTTATTATTTTTTTTATTGCCAGAACTACCTTAATATAGAAATATGGAAGGGTCTCAAAAACTCAGAATAGTGGTCATATTATAACAAAATGTAAGAATAAAAAATCTAGCATCCAATTATTTGGGTGGCTCACCAGATACTGCTTTCAGTAAAACAATGAAAAAATGTGCTACTAAGAAGGTCCAAGTATTGTTGAAAATATCCATGGTAGCTTTCTTGTATAGATAGGGATTGACTATTGGAAGCACCATTACAGAGTTGGGCACCCTGTGTCACTAGGGATCATTGAATACCAAAATAGCAGAGGCCAAGTGGCAGTACTTAGCAATAACAGCCAAATGGATGTAGTTAGCATAAAGGGAAGAAAAGCATAGATGGCAACTATGGTTTTGAGCTGCATGGATTTATACTAATAGTTAAGAAAGATCTGGGTCACCAGTTACATATTTCTTTATTTATATAACTAAAAATTAAGAAAAAGCAGAGGACTGATGTCAATTGCTACAAATGGAAATTTATAATCTCTTGGTACATTTCCAGACCCAAGCTAGTATCAGAGTTTGAGCTCACTATTCAGATAGATGATGAAATCTTGCAATCTCCAGTAATGATAGAAAATAGCACTTTCCTCAGTCATTCCCCTCTCCAATAGAGTAACCTATAGCCTTTTACTGGATTAACTATACACTGGGTAATGGGAAATACCCAGATCATATAGGATGATTGCATGCAGAATCTTTGCTCATGGTACTCACATGAGAGGACCCAAAACACAATAAGGAGTAGGGTGAGTGTATAGAGAATCCAGGTAATACCTGGAGCCCTTGAAAAAGACCACCTCACAGTAGGTTCAATGGATCCAAGGTTAGCACAGATTCTGCATTCAGTCATCCAGTAACTAAATATAAGTTGTTTGAATAGATAGATAGATAGGTAGACAGATGATAGATAGATATAGATATAGATATAGATATAGATATAGATAGATATAGGTATAGATATGCCCCTATTAACACAAATAAAAAATTCAACAATAACAGTAACTAAAGATGAGACATCATATAGATCATATATAATATGACATTAAAATGGTAAGGTGATAAGAACATTATACTAGTAAATTTAACAACCTAAATTGAATAGACAAATTCCTTGAAAAAAGCACTTACAAAAACCAACATGAGTAGAAATTTAAAATGTGAATAGCATTATTGAGAAAAATATATTAAAGAAATCCTATCTATACTTTCAAAACTCCTCATCAAAGAAAAGTCCACACCACATGGCTCTGCTGGTGATTTTTTTTAATTAATGAAAGCACAGCATAGACAATACAGTCAGTGATACTGTAACAGCATTGTATAGTGACAAACGGTAGCCACGTTTATGGCGAGCATAGCATAATGTATAGAAAAGTTGAATCACTATCTTGTACACCTGGAAACTAATGTAATGTTGTGTGCCAACTATATTCAAATTAAAAAAAAAGAAATTATGCTAATTTGATATATTTTCTAAATTATAGAAAAAAGTGACATACTCACTTTTTTCATCTAGAAATAAAAACTAAATGAGTTTATGCATCCATATTAATAATGTGGGACAATTACCATCCACAGCAAGTTCAACATATAAATGTGCACACATAAACACACATACATAGTAATTAAAATGAAGTGTTATTCCCCAAAAAATTACAGAGATTTAAAATGAATATAGTCCATATCTTGACCATTGCTTGATCACAAGACTAGTAGTATCTGATACAGACAAAGTACCCAATAAATGCTTATTGATTCAATGACTGCATGGATAGTGTATTTATCCTTATAATAATATATCAATTTTATCAATGTATAAGGATAAGTATATTTAGAATATCGATTAGGAATGTTACTTGGAGAGTTTATTTGAAAGTTTTTCCTAAAGGGAGCTATAGAAGAATACAAGTAACTTTTTAGAAAAAGAGTTGGTTTGAGGGAAATCTTGCCTTAACAATCATCAAACATACTATGATGTTATTTAATTTCATTCAGTGTGGCATTGGCCATTGGAATAAGAAGTGAAAATTGACATTTATATATATGTATCTATTTATATATCAACATATATATATATATATATATATATATATATATATATATATATATATATAAAATCAATTAATTTAACTATCTAAACATGTACAAGTTATATAGATACATAACATTTATTCTCAGGATGGAAATGGTTAATGTCATAAGGGTTTATCTATAAATCCAGTACAGTGCCTATAAGGAAGGGAGAAGCAACCCCTGGCATTCAGGATCTGGCCTAATAATATCAGCTGGGCCTTGGTGTTGCTAGGAGCTGGCTTGACACAAATAGGCTGTGTGGGTCTCCTGTTGAACATAAACAATTTCATAAAAGGTCAACGTCTGTGATCATGATGGATGAAGAAAAATAGCAAGGACACTCTCTATGTCTGAATACAAGTAAAACTTGAAAAGTTTTCAAGTCACAGAAATGACCAAAAACCCTCCCATCCTGGCTAATATGAGTAATTCCTATTCCTTTACCAATTTTGACTTAGTATTGTTGTAGTTTCTTCTTCTAGATAAGAATTCGTAGAATACTCAGAGATGTACCCCTTTGTTTCTAACAGCATCTAATGTGGCAAAGCCCAGATTTGTTAAATCCCCTCAAATTACACAAGCTTGAATCCTGTAATTACATCCTCTCACTGAGGATTACAACAGTTTCCCATGGTGTATGTCCTCCTTTGCTGACAATAGTAATGAATCCAACTTGTTCAACTACAGATATGTTCCAGGAGGTCTTTGGCAGAACGGCATGGACATCTATATCTTCATAAATATCCCCGATTTGTGAAAAATGGAAGCTCTGTTTTATGAACCTACCCACATAAGTGCAGATGTGTGGATTTGTTCTTGTATTCACAAATATAATGACAATTAATAAATATTAGAATGAATATTCCACAAAATATAGAGAGGTAAATTTCAGAAAAAAATAAATATGTATGTTTTAAATAGCATTAAAATATAAAGTATTGATAAGTCTTTACATAATGGAGGTCATGGTAAGGAGACATAAAACCCAATAGTCATCAAGAAGAACATTACAAATTTCACAAAATGACAGGCACCATTAATAAGATAAACAATAGGCTGCAAGCAAATATTATAAACATATAGAAGGTTGCTGAGGTTAGGACTTCTGGTACTATTTTGAACAAAGGTGGTGAGAGTGGACATCCCTGTCATGTTTCTGATCTTAGGGAGAAAGCCCATTGCAAAGGCATCCAAACTGGTAAGGAATAAGTTCGACTTTCACTCTTTGAAGATGACATAATACTCTACATAGAAAATCAAAAGACTTCACCAAAAAACAGCTAGAGCGGATACACGAATTCAGTAAAGTCTCAGGATATAAAATCAACATACAGAAATTGGTTGTATTTCCATACACCAATAATGAAGCAGATAAAGATATCTATAAAGATATAAAAGAATAAGAGATATCAAGGAATCGATCCCATTTACAACTGAACCAAAAAAGAAAAAAAAAAAAAAAACGTAGGAATAAACCTAACCAAAGAAGTAAAAGATCTGTACACTGAAAACTGTAGAAAGTTTATGAAAGAAATTGAAAAAGTCACAAAGAAATGGAAAAACATTCTATGCTCGTGGATTGGAAGAACAAATATTGTTAAAATGTCGATACTACCCAAAGCAATCTACACCGATGCAATCCCTATCAAAATTTTTCACAGAACTAGAACAAACAACCCTAAAATTTGTGTGGAACCACAAAAAAACCTGAATAGCCAAAGTAATGTTGAAAAAGAAAAAGCTAGAGGCATCACAAGCTGTATTACAAAGCTGTAATCAAGACAGTATGATATTGGCACAAAACAGACACATAAATCAATAGAATAGAGAACCCAGAAATGGATCCACAAACATATGGCCAAATAATCTTTGACAAAGCATGAGGACTATCCAATGGAAAAAAAGACCATCTCTTTAGCATGGTGCTAGGAGAAATGGACCGCGACATTCAGAAGAATGACCTTGGACCACTTTCTTAGACCATACACAAAAAATAAATTCAAAATGGATGAAAGACCTAAATTTGAGACAGGAAACCATCAAAATCCTAGAGGAAAACACAGGCAGCAACCTCTTTGACCTAGGCCGCAGGAACTTACTTGACATGTCTCTGGAGGCAAAGGAAATAAAAGCAAAAATGAAGTATTGAGACCTCATCAAGATAAAAAGCTTCTATACAGCAAAGGAAACAATCAACAAAACTAAAAGGCAACCAACAGAATGGGAGAGTATATTTGCAATTGCAATATTAGATAAAGGGTTAGTATTCAAAATCTATAAAGAACTTATCAAACTCAACACCCAAAAAACAAATTATCCAGTGAAGAAATGGACAGAAGACATGAATAGACACTTTTCCAAAGAAGACATCCAGATGGCCAACAGACACATGAAAAGATACTTGGCATCACTCATCATCGGGGAAATAAAAATCAAAACCACTCTGAGATATGACCTCATACCCATCAGAATGGCTAAAATTAACAACTCAGGAAACATTAGATGCTGACAAGGATGCAGCGAAAGGGAACCCTTTTGTACTGTTGGTGGGAATGCAAACTGGTGCAGCCACCCTGGGAAAAAGCATGGAGATTCCTCAAAAAGTTAAAAATAGAACTACGCGACTCAGCAATTGCACTACTAAGTATTTTCCAAAGGATACACAAGTGCTGTTTTGAAGGGACACATGCACACCAAAGTTTATAGCAGTACTATCAACAATAGCCAAAGTATGGAAACAGCCCAAATGTCCATTAACTGATGAATGGATAAAGAAGATGTGATGTATATTTATACAATGGAATACTACTTGGTGATGAAAAAGAATTAATTCTTGCCATTTGCAACAACGTGGATGGAACTAGGGTGTATTATGCTAAGCAAAATAAGTCAGTTGGAGAAAGATATGATTTCACTTATATGGAATTTGAGAAACTCAACAGGTGAACATAGGGGCAGGGAAGGAAAAAAGATAACAGAGAAGGAGGCAAATCATGAGATTCTTAAGTACAGAAAACCAACTGAGGGTTTCTGGAAGACAGATGGGTGGGGGTATGGGTTAAACAGGTAATGCACATTAAGGAGGGCACTTTTCTGGATGAGCACTGGGTGTCATATGTAAGAAATGAAGTACTGGGTTCTACTCTTAAAGCCAAGACTACATTGTATGTTACCTACCTTGAATTTGAATTAAAAAATAAATAAATAAACACATAGAATGGAGAAAGCATAACTGGGTACTATGTAAAATCTGTTCACACTATTTACTGAGGAAAAGAGGGAAAAACAAACCTGTTATGCATAATGCTCAAAGTGGTCAAAATAAATGATTATTTAATTCATAAGGTTGTACAAAATGAAAATTCACTCACATTCACTAGTAATTAGACAAATGATAACAAAAAAATGAGACCCCATTTCCCCATTAGTTCATTATAAGTTAAACTGATTTGGTCATAATTAGTATTGATAAACATGGTTGGGAGAGCATCTTCATTTACTGTCCATGAAAGAACGCGCACACACACACACACACACACACACACACACACACATAATGATTTTGAACTTACTCCTGGAGAATCTGGGGAGTATAACAACAACTTCAACTTTTATTCTATATTTTCTATATTATTTCTAGGGTGGGAATGTTTATAAATTCATGTCTATCACATAGACATGTGAAAAAGCAGAAACAAAAGGAATATTAAAAATAAAGAAGAATCAGGGGTGCCTGGGTGGCTCAGTCAGTTAAGCATCTGACTTCAGCTCAGGTCATGATCTCACAGTTCGAGCCCCATGTTAGGCTCTGTGCTGACAACTCAGAACCTGGAGCCTAGTTCAGATTCTGTGTCTCCCTCTCTCTCTCTCGGACTCTCCCCAGCTCACACTCTGTCTCTCTTTCTCTCAAAAATAAACAAACATTAAAAAAAAAGTAAAGAATAATCATACCTCCATAATAAATGACAATATCTTTAAAACTTGTTTTTTGAGTAAATAGAAAATGTTTGGTTTTTTAGAAAGTGTTAATATAAAAATATTAAAGAATTGCATAAATGCAATTTATTTACATGGAAACAATATTTAGTTTATTATTTATTTATCACCCAATGTGAGTAAGTTTACTGTCTTTTACTTGTAAAATATATAAATTTATTAACATCCATTTTATTAACTTCATTACAGTAAAACAAAACATGACACATGATTACTATACTATACTAACTTTGTTTTTTATCATAACTATTGCTTAACTCTATTTAATTTTATTCACAAAATGAAACCTTAGTAAACAAATCACTAAAAATAAAATTGGGGAAGGTCTTCTCTTGGAAACTTACACTTTTTTTCCCCAAGGATATACTTCCATGTTGGTAATTTATGAATTAATTTCCAATGACTTTAGATAATGTTATTGATTAACTTCTATTTTAGGTGTTACTTAGTTTTTACAGTTATATGTTCTTTTGGACATTCTAGAAATAATAAAATAATAAAATTTCATTGACTGTAAATACATTGTATAACTGAAAAGTTGAACATATAAGTGTATTAAATAGAAGTTGAGATTAATAAATGAAAGCTGTTAAGTGGTTGAACTACAATAATATTTCTTATGAAATTTTAGGAATGTCAGTTTAAGAAGTGCTGTGATTTTCATACATGTAAACTGAAAAGCTCAGCAAAATGTGGTTCTGGACCCTGCTGTACATCAAAATGTGAGGTAATTTTCCAATATTTATAAAAAGGAAATTAAGGGGCGCCTGGGTGGCGCAGTCGGTTAAGCGTCCGACTTCAGCCAGGTCACGATCTCGCGGTCCGTGAGTTCGAGCCCCGTGTCAGGCTCTGGCCTGATGGCTCGGAGCCTGGAGCCTGTTTCCGATTCTGTGTCTCCCTCTCTCTCTCTCTGCCCCTCCCCCATTCATGCTCTGTCTCTCTCTCTGTCCCAAAAATAAATAAAAAACGTTGAAAAAAAAATTAAAAAAAAAAAAGGAAATTAAGCTGTGATCATAGATGTGATCATGATTAATAATTAATTAAATTTATGTGGAATTGATAAACAGAATATAGAAGTGGTTCAGTGGACAAAATGGAGAGCACATCAACAACCACAAGTAAAAAGGAAAACTACTATGAATTAAAGAAGACATCACAGATAGGTACTGATTATTCTGTTGTGTTGAAACCACAGTTTACCATCTTCTAAATCATCACATAAAGAAAGTATATATATACATTACTATATCAAAATATTATCAACTCTCAAGGAAATCATGAAGTCAAATAAATGGTAAATGTCTGTGGAAATATAAGCCAATTTTGCAGCAGACAAAATGTGTAGTGTATAGGATATACAAAGAACTCTCAGACAGGGATGAGTGAAAGACAAATCTCCTCTCCCCTCCGCCCCCCACACACACTCACAGGCAAAGGGGCTCTACAGGCAATTTACAATAATGGAGGTAGAGTTGTACTCCAGTGTGTGTACTTCATCTTCAGTAATTAAGGTAAACACAAATAAAAAAAATTAGCACAATATCTAATGTAGTTATTCAAATGGTAATCTTAAAAACAACAATGTCAGATATTAACCAAAGAGAAGAGATAAAGTTATTTTTTGGAGAGTATGGAATTTTGAATTGCTATAATCCCTTTGGTAAGCAATATTTGAGTATCTCTGAACAAAGTATAAATTATCAGTTTCTTATGTATATATCTTAGGAGTATATACATGTATGGAATGCTCAAAAAAGAATATTAATTATAGAATTATTTGCAGTAGTCAACAATTGGTACTAGAATGAATACAAATTATTGTACGTTGTACAAGAATTAATAACTGCAGGCTAAATATGTATGCACTAATACATATTATCTTTAAGATATATGTTCAGATGAGAAAGCAAGTTTAATAATGAAAAATATTTTATAATTAAAAATTCTGATATATTATATACACATAAATATTCCATATATTCTTTTTGCCCAATTTTTCAACTCTGGTATAACTTACTATATTATAATTTTATTGTAGTAAAATTCTTTTAGAAACATTCAGTCTTATAACTAGCACCACAATCAAAGGATAGGTGATTTCATCAGCACTCTCAAAAAATCACCCTATGCCTCTTTGTACCTCCACCCACAGACCCCAGTAACTACAGATCTGTTTTCTGCATCTGTAATTTTCTTTTTGCAGAAATACAAATTGAATCGTGTATGTAAACATTGTAATTAGGCATGTTAGCATTTGAGTTTCATTCATGTTGTGGTGCTTGTCAGTAACCCATTCTTTTTTGGTTTGTTTGTTTTTTTAAAATAGGTATTTATTATTTAAAAATATACAAACTGGCTTTTTATTAGTCACAAATTATGAAAAATTTTTAAAAGTGTGTATCAACCCTCCAAAAAGTGTGCTCTCTCTTTACAGTCTTGAGTGCCAGTACATTTTGATGGTATGGAAACTAACTCACAAACATTCCATATAACTTTGTTAGAATGTACAAAGATATGGCAGAAGCCAGAATCCCTACAGTGTTAGACAAATTCAAGTTCAAGTGTTACTGAACTTTTATAAACAGTGAAGATTACAGAATAAATAGTAAACACCTGTGTGAAATTTTGCAAAGCAAAAATGATTAGTTTTGTATATTTTCACTTTGTTTCAGCCTTTCCAAAAGACTTTTAAATGCAAAAGTTGAAAATTTTCCAGTTACCTGAAATTTCAAAAATCTACTGTACCTTGAAAAAAACCCCTGGGGTGCCTGGGCCGCTCAGTCGGTTAAGTGGCCGACTTCAGCTCAGGTCATGATTTTGCGGTTCGTGAGTTTGAGCCCCAGATCAGGCTTTGTGCCGACAGCTCAGAGCATGGAGCCTGCTTCAGATTCTGTGTCTCCCTCTCTCTCTCTGCCCCTCCATCACTCACGCTCTGTCTCTCTTTCATCTCTCAAAAATGAATAAACGTTAAAAAATTTTAAAAAGAAAAAAGAAAAACTCTTGGGACGCCTGGGTGGCTCAGTTGGTAAAAAGCCCAACTCTTGTTTTTGACTCAGGTCCGGATCTCATGGTTTCATGAGTTGGAGCCCTGCATTGGGCTCTGTGCTAACAGTGTGGAGCCTGGTTGGTATTTCTTTTTCCCCATCTCTCTCTGCCCCTCCTCCACTCACGTTGTCTCTCTCAAAATAAATAAACTAAAAGAGAGAGAAAAAGCTCTTAAAAGCAGCATCATTCAAACAGTGGCTAACTCACAAATGTGTATGCAACAACCACAACTAAGCATGTCAGAGTCACCAGCTTACAACTGAAGGCAGAATTAGAGGCACATCTCTGACAGTTAAGAGAAAAGGACATGAGGGGTAAGTATGCAGCCCAAGACATCCAGGTATTTGATTGTGGGAAAAAGGGTCAAAACTAAAGGGACTTTTCTTACAGAATCCAAGGTCTTAATTAAAAGCAGCTCCTTTAAACACCTAAATCCTTTGTGACTCTCTCCTCATCACTAAAAAGATGGTACAAAGTCTTCATACAAAAGAGAAAATTTCTGAAATTGTATTTTACATCAATGCTAATAACAAGCAATTGAAAAGAAAGAACTACAAAGTGCAAATTTATAAACACTGTACTTGACTTTTTCGTCAGATAACTCACAGCCTTGGGAATTCTGTGATTCTCCCAAATATAAATAATTAGGTATATTTTATATGACAAATCTCTTCACTAAGAATAGTTATTCATAGAATATGGTTTTATTTTTCTTTTTCCTCCTAGATATCATTAGCAGGCACTCCTTGTAGAAAGAGTATTGATCAAGAATGTGATTTTACAGAATATTGCAATGGAACCTCTAGTAATTGTGTTCCTGACACTTATGCGTCGAATGGTCAGTTGTGTAGGTTGGGAACTGCGTATTGTTATAATGGACGATGCCAAACTACTGATAACCAGTGTGCCCAGATATTTGGAGAAGGTATTGCTCTTTATTATATATTTCTTTTACCTTAAATTTGAATCCCTCTATATAGGGATATATCAAATGGAAAGTTAGAGAAAGTCTTAATTATCAAGTTGAAGGAACTTCAGAGGAGGTTAAATTCTCAGTGAAGTCTGTTTTGCCATAATTAAGGTTCTGGTTGGAAGAAGAATGAAACCTATACTTAGGATGGGAACAGTTGAAAATATGTTCTCTCCAATTTTAGCCTCCAGACTTCTCTGAAACTACTGAATTTATAAAATGGTACAGCACTGATCCTTCACACCACCACCTGCACCAATTAATAATGACATAAGTATGTTCCCATTATATGAAGATAATGTGGAAACCTGTCACTCATAACACAAATTGTATCCCCATCAGGATCTCTCTCTTACCTGTCCTGGACACTAACTGTAAGTCAAGTTCAAGTCACAGCAAAATAGAGCCAGGATGTGCTGGAATTTATAAGGGAGTAAAGGAAATATACCCCAATAGAGCTACAGGTCCTAGACAGCAATTACTGCCAGAATCAAGGGGGTGTACATGGAACTGGATTCTGAGAGTGCTTGATCATAACATTGGATAGGGGAACATAAGATTGGATAAGAGAGAGTTTATTATTTTGGGAGTACTCTCCTAAGATAATAAGACTTAACACCCTGGCAAGGATCCTAGAAGACAGTAAAAATTTCTATTAGGATTGTTTCCAGAAAGATGGAAACAATGGCCCACTCTAAGTGAAATTTAAATGTTGAAATTACCAAGGGAATAGAATCTTTGACAACTTTCAGTGCACAATGGGTCTACAGGGTCCACAAATCCATTTGGCAATTATTTTTTAGTCCTAGAGGATATCATCAGGTTTGACATATTAATAGTTTGTGCAGTCCCATAATTATGTCCTTGGCCTATTTGATAAGGCCATGGAGAAAGCCTCTGTAATTCTCTCCTACCAGAAATTAATACTACCTTTAAAAATCTAAAGGATGCAGAATATATTTAATTATTCAATATGATTCTTGTAGAAACCAGATGGTGTTGGAAGATAATAATATTCCACTGCAAATGCAGACAAGCAGTAGATTAATTGCACTCACTATGCCAGATGTGGTGTCTATGCTAGAGCAGGATAGCATATGTAGTAGGAGTATAGCCACTGATTTGGCAAATATATTCTTTTCTGTTTCTATTTTAAAAAAAGAATTAACAACAGTCTGCTTTCACATGAAATGGATAATGACATTAATGTTGAGTTTTGCTGTCAATCATAAAGTTGTAGAGATGTGGACATCTTAAAATATATCACATTTTCTACTCCATCAATGATTTTGTTCTAATCCAGCTAAATAAGAAAAGCACTGCTAGAATGCTGGAGGATTAAGTAAAGCACATTTTCTATAAAGGGCAGGAGACAGACTTTCAAAATGTTTAGGAATTTATCATCAGTAAAATTTTTAAGGATCCAGTGATCAGAGGTATTATCTGACGTCTCCTGCAAAGTAAAACCAAATGGTGTGTATCTTGCATCTCATTTAACTAAAAAAGCACACCACCTGGTAGGCCTCTTTGGGTTCTGGAGTCAGTATATCCCACATGGGGAAGTACTGCTTGATTTCATTTACCAGATGACATGAAAGGTTGCTAATGTGGAGTGATGTAAAAAGCAGGAAAGGGTTCTGCAGCATGTCAAAGCTGCAACGCAAGAAGCCCTGCATTCTGAATTATAAAACACAGCAGCCCCAATAATATTAGAGGTGTGGGTCATGAGAAAAACTGCTATATGGGACTTTTACCAAGCCTCTTTGGGAGAGTAATAGAGCAGTTCTCTGGGGTTTTGGAGAAAGATTGTTCCATCTAAACTGGAGAACGATACCACTTTGACAAAACCACTCTGAGCACACTACTGACTCCTGTAGAGATGAAGAATCTGACTTTCAGACACCAAAAACCCATGTGTTCAGAACTGTACAGTATAAGCTTTGTTATGTCAGACCCACTAAGTTAAATGGTCAGGTAGATGGAAGTCATTCATTCACCTGGATTCAAGCACAAGCAAAAAGATCCTTTGCATCTCCCTTAGCTCATACCTATGAAATTTCATGGGATTTCACAATGACCAAGTTACACTTAGAAGAACAAGCTTATGTTTGCTTTATAGATGTGTTGGCTCAGTCACTAGTCATAAGTGGGGGAAAAAGCAGTAGCTATACTGCAGCCTCACTTTGCAGGTTGCCTTGAAAGAAAGATACTGACCATCTGGTCATTTGTTTCTGTGGAAGGAAAAATAGCCAGAAGTAGATTATCGATATTCTCTTAAACAATGACAAAGGGCCTAGTTTGTTGGTGAGGTGCCTGGGTGTGGAAAGACCAGAAGATTAGAGGCAAGAGTTCTGGAATAGAAATATATGCTAAGACACATGGAAATGGACAATAATGTGAAGATCTTTGTATTAATCCACCAGTTAACACCCACCAATGAGCATCCACCATGGAAGAGATACAGAACAATCAAATAAGCATAATTATTTGGCTAGTTTCCATCAGCCAGCATCCATCATTATCCACCCCAATGCTGTAGGATGGATATATTTCTAGGCTTTCTCAATTTTTTTTTAAATTACTGTCTGAAATAACAGATTCTTTTCTGAGTTTAGTTTATCTTTTTCTTGAGTACCTTTACCTTCTGGTCAAATGTAGCCAATGGTAACCAAGATAGTTTCTGCTTCCCTACTTCTTTGCCTAAGACAAGTTTATTAAGGCTATGATTTCCCTTTCAATTGCTGAGAAGAGAGTTTGTTCAAGTGTCTTATCCTCCCATAGCATGCATTAGTCTTCTTTATCCAATGATAGTAATTTTATTACCACCTACTACCAGGCTTCAATGACAATGCCACATATTTTAGACACATTTTACCCGGGAACTCCACTTTTAAGTACCAATTCATGTGTTTAATGAAATGGAAAGAACCCTAAAACATCTAAGATATCCAATACAACTATTCTGCTACTCCACACTGCTTTTACTATGATACCCAAAGTGACAGGTGAACATCTACTTAAAACATTGCTTATCCTCCATCAGAGAAGAGGATCTGACACTCAGTTCTGAAGGTTTCTGCCCATAAGTGACATGTTTCAAATTACAATGTCATGTCTAATGTTCATTAGATGAGGCAGTATACATTCCCACAGCAAGGGACAGCCAATTATTGTTAATAATAATATAATGTTTCTGCAATAGATATAATTGTTTTCTGTTTTCTGTTAGGTAAGACAATTGTTTCTTTCTACTTGCATTGACAAGATACACACAGAAAAAAGTATGACCAAGCTCATGATTTTTTGTTTATTCAATAAGAGTTTCATTAGTTTTTTATGGAAAAAATATTTAATTTAGATTAATAATAATAATTTAACAGAGGTGTTTGCATTTTTAGGTGCTCAAGGTGCTCCGTTTGCCTGTTACAAAGAAATCAATTCTCTGCATGATAAATTTGGAAACTGTGGTTTTAAAAATTCACAACCATTGCCCTGTGAACAGAGGTATGTATATAGAAAATAATTGTTTTATTAAGTCATAAGAATTATATATTGCCTGTTAAGAGACGCTAAAGAGTAATGGTCAGTAAATTGTGTATCAGGAGAATATTTTAAAATAACATTGCACATATTGTTCTTTTACATAATTCAGTTTTCTTTTTGCCTGTTTTTTTCTCTAATATGTTCTAATGATGAAACTAGACAAAAAAGGCTGATGCTTATTACCAGAGGTAAGAAGTGGGCACAAACCACCAAGAATCAGAAACTTGTGCACTAAACTGAGAATTAAAACTGAGTTTTTTTTATTAAGTTGATATATGATAATGATCCTAAAGCAAGTGCTTTGATTTTTGAGACATGAGATTATTGAAAGGAATAAAGTTTCTGTTGTTGTTGTTGTTGTTATTTGTTTCCAAAATACTGATATGTAACACATGGCAGTACATATCAATAACTAAACTGGAAGTACTGGAATATTTTTAAGGGATTTATGAAATCCAATAAGGGAGAACTTAATCCATTACAAATACTTGGATTAAGTACAAATACTTAATCCAATACAAATACTTTCAATGGACTATTGAAAACCAAGGAATAAAAAAATAACAGATAAGAGGTTGACCAAGATGGTAACATAGAAGGCTTTGGAATTTTACTCCTACAATATACACACTGAATCTTCATGTACACATGAAGCAATTACTTCTAAAAGAAGTCCAAAAAACACCAGAAGGACTCCTACACATTGAGCAACTGAGAAAATACTCACATTGAAACAGGTAGATACACACGTTCACCATAAAACACGTAACTGGCACAGAACCACGCAACTGGAAAGGAAATCCCAATTACCAGTTTCTTCCTGAGGAACAAAGGATTTCACCCCCACATTTAGTGTCCCAACATTTTAAGACACTTCTCTGAAGGACAGGATCACAAAACATGTAGTTCTGAAAGCCAACAAAGCTTGTGTCCACAGACCCACAAGACTGTGACAAACAAAGGAATGATTGTTAACAGGAATTTAAGCACATGTCACACATATCCTCCAAGGCTCATGAGAAAGGAAGCAGGCAAAACTTCCCTATCCCGGCCCTTTCCCTGAAAGGGATCTGGCTGCATATTTAGAGAGCTGTCACCTAAGGCTTAGGCTTCTAAGGAGACAGCTGTGATCCTTCCCAGAGACTGAGGAAAGTGATGGACACCTCCTTTGCCAATTCCTTGTAGCCCACTCTAAGTCACTAATATCTCCCTGCAAGGAATGTGTACATAAGTCTGTTCTCCAACTTTTGCACTGCTGCCCAAGGGACAAGTCCCCAGATCATCTGGTTCTGATAGCCAAAGGAACTTCTATTCACAAGCCCCAGAAGACTGTTGCAAAGAAAGAAGGAGTTCTCAGGAGGCTATACCACAGGGCTCAGCACAGAGAGAGCAGACAAAATTGCCTGTCTCAAAGTCTTTACCTGATATGAATCCATTTGCATAATGTAAAAGATCTTGACTGAGGACCAGGTTTCTGTGAAGGGACTGGCTTTGATCCTGCTCAGGGACCAGAGAAGCTGGCAGCTTTCTCTCCCAGTATCTCTTCCTAGCCAGCTCCAAGTCTCTAGTATCTCTGGAAGGAGCTTATAAAGGATGTCTTGCACCACAGATTTTGACCCTTTGCCCAAAGAACAGGTCCCCAAACTACCTAGTTCTGATAGCCAATAGGACTTCTGTTCACAAGTCTCACAGGAATGTACAAAGAAATAGTTCCTAACAGACCCAGGAATATCCTCCCCTACCCAACCCTGCAGCTATAAAGCCAGGCCTAGCACAGAGGAAGGAGGCAAAAATGTCCATCTCCTGTTTTTCCCTAGAGGGTCTTAACTACCTACTTTTCCAGTTTCTGTCTTAAGATGCTGTTTTCCAGTCTAGGAGCCCCTAGATGTATGCAATCCTCCCCTTTATGATACTGATGGGTCTTAGCACATCTTAACTACTGGGAGCCACTAAGAAAAATAAGGTGTCTCTGGGAATCAAAAAAGATTGAAAGGCAAACTGGAACTAAGGCCAGGCAAGGCTAATTGATGATGTTTATCTCCTAAATGAGACCATTCTGTTAAGATGGAGAGGGGTGACTATTTTATCTAATGCATAGAAATGAACACAGAATTCAAGAAAACATAAACATGTGAGTATTTTCTCAGAACAAAATAATAATCTCCAGAAACTGATCTTAATGAAATGGAGATAACTGATTCACTTGATAGATAAAAATAACAGTCATAAAGATGTGCACTGTGGTTGGAAGAGCAATGCATGAACAAAGTGAGAGGCTTAACCAAGAGATGGAAATTATAAGAAAGTACCAAAGAAATCACAAAACTGAAGAATACAATGACCGAATTGAAAAAGAGAAAGAGAAAGAAAATAAAATAAATGAAAAAAAGTCAAGATTATTTAAGGAACTTATGGGGCACTATTAAAAAGAGCGTTATACACTTTATAGGAGTATCAGAATGAGAAAAGAGTGAGAAAAGGGCAGAAAGCTTATTGAAAATAATAATGACTGAAAATTTCCCTAATCTGGGGGAAACAAATATTCAGATACAGGAAGCCCAGGGAGAAGCTAAAAGATGAACCTAAAATCCCCACAGCAAAATTACATTTTTGTATTAATATATTTAAATGTATTAAAATTTATAAATCGTATTTAAAAATACATTAAAATTAAATTGTCAAAGGTTAAAAACAAGGCGACAATCTTAAAAGCAGAAAGACAAAAGTAATTTGATATGTACAAGAGAACACCATAAAACTATATGTAGATTTTTTGAGCAGAAATCTGCAGTCCAGAAGAGAGTGAGATAATAGAGAGTTTTCCAGACAAGTAAAAACTGAAGTTCATCACAAGACCAGCCTTACAAGAAATGCTAAAGGTGGTTCTTTAAGCCAAAATTAAAGGACACTAATTAGAAAAAGAAAAACATATGAAAGAATAACATCTATAGGAAATAGCAAATAAATAGTTAAATTCAGAGCACTCTAATGTGGTGATCATAGTGGGTAAATCACTCATAACTCTAGTATAAAGATTAAAAGACAAAGGGTTGAAATGACTATAACTACCATAATTTGTTAATTTATAAACAATGTAAAAATTTGCACACTATAACATCAAAAATATAAATGTGCAGGAGGGGTGTAAAAATGTAGAGCTTTTGTATGTGTTCGGAGTTTTCATTAGCTTAAAACTGTTACAAATATAAGCTGTTTATGTAAACCTCATGGTAAACACAAAGCAAAAACTTAAAGTCAATGTACAAAAGACAAAAAGAATATTCTTTTTATTTCATACATGAAGAGACTCTTCTCCATAGAAGACATACACATGATTAAAAGACAGAAGAAAAAATACTCAACATTATTCATCATCAGAAAAATACGCATCAAAACTATAATGAGATACTACCTCACACCCACCAGAATGGCTAAAATTAACAACTCGGAAAACAACAGAAGTTGGCAAGGATGTGGAGAAAGGGAAACTTTCTTACACTGTTGGTGGGAATGCAAACTGGTGCAGCCATGCTAGAAAACAGTGTGGAGGTTCCTCAGAAAATTAAAGATAGAACTATCCTATGACCCAGCAATTGTACTACTGGGTATTCATCCAAAGGATACAAAAAAATTGATTCAAAGGGGTACACGCACCCCAATGTTTGTAGCGCCACTATCAACAACAGCCTATCTCAAGAAACAAGAAAGGTCCCAAATACACAACCTACTCTTACACCTAAAGGGGCACTACACGGAAAGTGCAGAGTTGGTTGACTAGGCCTTGGATGTTGTGAGGAAGGAGGCTGAGAGCTATGACTGCCTGCAGGGCTTTCAGCTGACCCACTCCCTGGGTGGTGGGACCCGGTCTGGGATGGGTACCCTCCTCATCAGCAAGATCCAGGAGGAGTACCCGGACACAATCATGAACACATTCAGTGTGGTGCCCTCGCCCAAGGTGTCAGACACGGTGGTGGAGCCTTATAACACCACCCTCTCGGTCCACCAGCTCGTAGAAAACACAGACAAAACCTATTGCATTGATAATGAGGCCCTCTATGACATCTGCTTCAGAGCCCTAAAACTGACTACACCTACCTATGGGGACCTCAACCACCTGGTGTCAGCCACCATGAGTGGAGTCACCACCTGCCTGCGCTTTCCTGGCCAGCTTAAAGCTGACCTGCGTGAGCTGGCTGTCAACATGGTCCCCTTCCTCCACCTGCATTTCTTCATGCCCAGCTTCACCCCACTGACCAGCAGAGGCAGCCAACAGTACTAGTCCTGACAGTGCCCGAGCTTACCCAGCAAATGTTTGATGCTAAGAACATGATGGCTGCCTGTGACCCTTGCCATGGCTGCTACCTGACCTTGGCCACAGTGTTTAGGGGTCGCTTGTCCATGAAAGACGTGGATGAGCAGATGCTGAATGTCCAAAACAAGAACAGCAGCTACTTCGTCGAGTGGATCCCCAACAACGTGAAGACTGCCATCTGTGACATCCCACCCCGGGAGCTAAAAATGTCGGCCACCTTCATTGGCAATAGCATGGCCATCCAGGAGCTGTTCAAGTGCATCTCAGAGCAGCTCACAGCCATGTTCAGGCCTAAGGCCTTCCTGCACTGGTACACAGGCAAGGGCATGGACAAGATGGAGTTCACTGAGGCCAAGAGCAACATGAATGACCTGGTGTCCAAATACCAGCAGTACCAGGACCCGACGGCCAAGGAGGAAGGCGAGTTTGAGGAGGAGGAAGAGGAAGAGGTGGTCTAGAGCTGATACCCAGTAAAGCATGTGGAAGCTGTGTGAACTCTTTATTTGCTCACAATCTGTTCTCTGATAGCCATGTCTCTGTATGCACTTGCTCTTTTTCTTGTCTTGACATCACATGCTGTACAGACGCCACTATTAAAGCATTTTCATAGTGAAAAAGAAAAAGAAAAAAAAAAGAAAAGGAATGGCAAGTAAGGCCTAAAGCCAGCAGAAGAAAGGAAAAAATAAAGATTAGAGCAGAAATAAATGATACAGAAACAAACAAACAAAAACAGCAGAACAGATCAATGAAACTAAGAGCTGGTTCTTTGAAAGAATTTACAAAATTGATAACCCCCTAGCCAGACTTATAAAAGAGTAAAGAGAAAAGACCCAAATAGATAAAATCACAAATGAAAGAGGAGAGATCAAAACCAACATCACAGAAATACAAATAATTATAAGAGAATATGATGAAAAATTATACGCCAACAAACTGGGCAATCTAGAAGAAATGAGCAAATTCCTAGAAACTGGCAACCTACAAAAACTGAAACAGGAAGAGATAGAAAATTTGAAGAGACCCATAGCCAGCAAAGAAATGTAATCAGTAATCAAGAATCTCCCAACAAACAAGAGTCCTGGGCCAGTTGGATTCCCAGGGAAATTCTACCACACATTAAAAGAAGAGTTAATACTTATTCTCTTCTAGCTGTTCCAAAATTAGAAAGAAATCTTCCAAACTCATTCTATTAAGCCAACATTACCTTGATTCCAAAACCAAAGACCCCACTAAAAAGGAGAACTACAAGCCAATATCCCTGATGAACATGGATGCAAAACTTTTCAACAAGATATTAGCAAATCGACTTCAAAAGTACATTAAAAAAACTATTCACCATGACCAAGCAGGATTTATTCCTGGGCTGTAGGGCTGGTTTAATAATTGCAAATCAATCAACATGATATACCACACTGATAAAAGAAAGGATAAGAACCATATGATCTCAATAGATGCAGAAAAAGCATTTGACAAAATACACCATCCATTCATTATAAAAACACTTGAGAAATAGGGATAGAAGGAACATACCTCAACATTATAAAGGACACATATGATAGACCCACAGCTAATATCATCTTCAATGGGGAAAAACTGAAAACCTTTACCCTACAGTCAGGAACAAGACAAGGATATCCACTTTTACTGTTACTATTTAACATGGTACTAGAAGTCTTAACCTCAGCAATCAGAGAACAACAACAAAAATAGAAGGCATCCAAATCAGCGAGAAAGAAGTAAAACTTTCACTATTTGTAGATGACATAATACGCTATGTAGAAAACCTGAAAAACTCCACCCAAAAATTGCTAGAACTAATACAGGGAAGTCACAGGTCATAAAATCAACATACAGAATTCGGTTGCATTTCTATACACTAATAATGAAGCAGCAGAAAAAGAAGTCACAGAATCAATTCCATCTGCAACTGCACCAAAAACAATAGGATACCTAGAAATAAACCTAACTAAAAGGTACAAGAAGTATACTCTGAAAACTATAGAGCACATATAAAATAAATTGAAGAGGACCAAAGAAATGGAAAGGCATTCCATACTCACAGATATGAAGAACAAACATTGTTAAAATGTCTATACTACTCAAAGCAATCTACACATTTAAAGATATCCCTATCAAAACACCACCAGCATTTTTCATGGAGCTAGAACAGACAATTCTAAACTTTGTGTAGAACCACAAAAGACACCGAATAGCCGACCCAATTCTGAAAAAAAACAAAACTGGACACATCGCAATTCCGGATTTCAAGCTATATTACAAAACTGTAGTTTTAACGACAGTATGGTACTGACACAAAACACACACATAGATCAATGGAACAGAATGGAAACCCAAAAAAATTGACCCAAAACTATACTGTCAATGAATCTTTGACAAAGCAGGAAAGAATGTCCAATGGAAGACAGTCTTTTCAAATGGTGTTAAGAAAACTTGACAGCAACATGCAGAAGAATGAAACTGGACCACTTTCTTACACCATACACAAAAATAAATTCAAAATGGATGAATCACCTAAATATGAGAATGGTAACCATCAAAATCCTAGGCACAGGAAGCAACCCTTTTGACCTCAGCTATAGCAACTTTTTACTAGACACATCACTGAAGGCAAGGGAAACAAAAGCAAACACAAACTATTGGGACTTCCTCAAGATAAATAGCTGTGTACAGTGAAGAAAACAATCAACAAAACTAAAAGGCATCCTCAGAATGGGAGAATATATTTTGGAATGGCCTATCTGATAAAGGGTTAGTATCCAAAATCTATGAAAAACTTATCAAATTCAACACCCAAAAAACAAATAACCCAGTTAAGAAATGGGCAGAAGACATGAATAGACACTTTTCCAAAGAAGACATCCAAATGGCTAGAAGCCACATGAAAAGATGCTCAACAACACTCATCATCAGGGAAATACAAATCAAAATCATGATGAGATGCTATCTCAGTGCTATCAGAATGGCTAAAATTAACAACACAAGAAAGCACATATATTTGCAAGGATGCAGAGAAAGGGGAATCCTCTTGCACCATTGATGGGAATGCAAACTGGTGCAGCCACTCTGGAGAACAGTATGAAAGTTCCTCAAGAGCTAAAAATAGAACTAGTCTAAGATCCAGCAATTACACTACTGATTCAAAGGGGTACATGCACCTCAATATTTATAGCATCAGTTCAACAATAGCCAAACTATGGAGAGAACCCAAATGTCCCTCAATGGATAAATGGGTAGAGAAGATGTGGTATATATATATATATATGTATATATATATATACACACACACATATATAAAAGAGGATTATATATATATATAATAGGATTATATATATATAATAGGATTATATATATATATATAATAGGATTATATATATATAATAGGATTATATATATAATAGGATTAGATAGATAGATAGATAGATAGATAGATAATAGGATATTACTTAGCCTTCAAAAAGAATGAAATCTTGCCATTTGCAATGACATGGATGGAGCATAATGTATTATGCTGAGTGAAATAAGTCAACCAGAGAAAGAGGAATACCATATGATTTAATTCATATGTGGAATTTAAGAAACAAAACAGATGAACATATGGGTATTGGGGTGAAGAGAAGAGAAGGAAACAAACAACAAGAAACTCTAAATGATAGTGAACAAACTATGGATTGACAGAGGGAGGTGGAAGGGAAATGGGCTAGATGGGTAATGTGTACTAAGGAGTACACTTGTCATGATGAGCACTGGATGTTGTATGTAAGTGATGAATCACTGAATTCTACTCCTGATACCAATATTGCACTGTATGTTAACTAACTAAAATTTAATTTTAAAAAGTTAAAAAGAAAAGAACAAGAACTGCCATATGACTATAGTTAATAATTCAAATTGCATATTTGAAAGTTGCTAATAGACTAACTCTTAAAAGTCCTCATGACAAGGGAAAAAATTGTAACTGGGTATGGTGACAGATGTTATTATGGTGATCATTTGGCAGTGCATACAAATATCTAATCATTAAGTTGTACACCTGAATCTAACGTTATATGTCAATTATTCCTCAATAAAGACAGAACAAAAACAAACAAAAAACTACAGTGATCAAGAGTTGGCATAAAATATTGTCATAAAAACAAGCAAATATTAATGGAACAGAATATACAGTCTAAAAATAAGCACATGCAGACACAATCAATTAATTTTTGACAAAAAGACCAAGATTATACAATGGTAAATGATAGTCTCTTCAATAAATCATATTTGAAATATGAGATTGCTACAGGGAAAGAAATAAAACTGACATCTATCTCACACCATAAACAAAAGTCAACTAAAGTACACTTGAATGTGACATCTCAAACTGTAAAATTCCTAGAGGAAAATGGACACAATAATTTCCTTGACAGTGGTCTTGGTAATGATTTTTTACTGTCACTGAAAGCAAAGGCAGCAAAGGAAAAATTATACGAGTAGAAGTACAACAAAACTAAAAGGCTTCAAGTTAGCAAATGAAACCATCCACAAAATGAAAATACAAGCTATGGAATGGGAAACCATTCCAAGCCAAATATCAATAAGTGGTATTATCTAAAATACACAAGAAATCTTACAACTCAATAGCAAGAAAATATTTTTTTAGTGGACTTGAACAGACATTTTTCCAAGGGTCATATTCACATGGCCAACAGGTATACGAGAAGGTCCTCAGCATCATGAATCATCAAGGAAATGCATATCAAAACCATAAGATACCAAATCATATCTGTTAGGGTGGCTATTATAAAAAGATAATAGATAACAAATGCTGGCAAAGATGTGGAGAAAAGGGAGCCCTCATATAGTGTTTATGGCAATGTAAACTGGTACAGCCAGTATGAAAAATAGTTTGGAGTTTCCTCAGGAAATTAAAAATAGCTGAATAGCCAAAAGAAATTAGATCAGTATCTTGAGGATATTTAATTATAGCACTATTCACAACAAGCAAGATATGAAAACAATCTACATGTCCAGCAATAGATAAATGGATCAAAAAAGTGCTATGTATCCAATGGAATATGTTAAGCTTTAAAAAAGAAAAAAATCCTGTCATTTGTGGCAACTTGGATGAACCTGGCCAGCTCTATGCTGAGTGACATGAGCCAGACAAAGAAAGACACATACTAAACCGTATCACTTATTTGTGGAATAAGAAAAAAGTTAAACTCATAAAAACAGAGAGTATAAAAATAGTTACAAGTGAGAAATACAGAAATGTTAGTAAAAGGGTACCAAGTTTTCAGTTTTAAGATGAATAAAGGTCCAAGTATCTAATGTAATATGGTGACCACAGTTAATAACATTGTATTGTATAATTGAAATTTGCTAAGAGAGTAGAACTTAAATGTTCTCAGATACATACAAAAAGGATAAACATATGAAATGATGAATGCGCTAATTAAGTCAATGGGGAGAATTCTTTCACAATATGTACACATATCAAATCACCACTTTGCACACTTTAACTGTCTTACAATTTTATTAGTCAATTATACCCCCAATAAAACTGAAAAAGTATAGCAACATAAATAAGTCTGGAGACATACTACACAGCATAGTTACTATAACTAAAAATATGGTATTGTATACTTAAAATTTGCTAAGTAGTAGTACATATAATAAGCATTCTTGCCACAAAATATTTTAAAATAATATAATAAATTATTAATATTATTATTAATATTATTATTATATACATAGGCAGGAGGAGACTTTAGGAAGTGGTGGATATGTTTATGTCCTTGATGGTGCTGATGGACTCATTGAGTATGTGCTTATCCCCAAATTCATCACATTGGGTACATTAAATATGTATAGCTTGGTAGGTGTTAATTATAACTTAAAGTGGCTTAAAAATATTTACAGATCCAAATTCAAGAACATATATGAAAAGAGAAAATATAAAAAACATTAAGATAGGGTCATGTGATCCAAGGAGAAGCAGGATTTTCCTTAATCTCCAAAGACGCAATTAGAAAAAAACGTGAAATCCTTTGGTAAGCACCACACTCAGCATACTTATTAAAAGACTTGGTTCCATTATGAAGATTATAAGTATCTGAAGAAAGTGTCTAGTTGGGTGGGACTAGGATAGTATCCACCACTTTGCATCCACATGAGTTTACTATAGAATAAGTATTGTTGGGGAACAAGAAGCCGGAGGCACCGTAAGAATGTTCGGAAGGAAAGGGACGGAGCAGCAAGGAAGTGAAAGCAGTTCCATTCCCAGGTGGAAAGCCACTGGGACTGCATGTTCTCTCCAGAAGGACATAAAACGGGCACCAGGCCAGGGATAAGAATGTTTTATCTGGTGCAGACGTACTCATGACCCAGTATGGAATACACTGCAGGTGCACGACCTGTCAAGATGACAAATACTATCTTGTATGTGCTTGCTGTTATCAGACAAATTGCAAAAATAAAAGAGGCTTGAGCCAGGAGACCAGTGATTCGCCTCCTGGAGAGTCTTAGCCCCGTGCTTTGTAAGTCTCTCGACCACGCAACTTTAGGCCCTGTCTCTCTTCAAAGTATGACATGTAGAAGATGCAGAATTAAAAGACTATGTCTGGGATCACAAAGTGAATACTGATGAGGGGAGATCTCAGAAGGAGACCCCGTATAATCTCTAAAAGACAAGATATTATGAGTCACACAATGTTAAATACCATTACAGAGCAGGAGTGATCAGGCTGAGTTACACCACGGAGGATGCCGACAAAAATAGGAAGTGGTGGTAAACAGACATGCTTAAATCTCTTTCCCTGTTGACAAGAAGGCATGTTGGCTGCACTTCATCTAAGTAAGATTATTTGTGAAAATATGAACAAAAAAGATGGAAGAAACTGTGAAACTCTAGCAAGCATGACGTATCCATATTTCATCTGAAATTATAATACATATATTTTCCTGAAATAAAATCACTAGATGAGACTGGAATTCATTAGCACAATTCATCTGTGCTAAGACAACTGCGATTCCTTTCCAGAAAAGAAGAGCCTGTTAGTTCCAAGAATTCAGCCATAAATGCAAATTTTGAGAGAATAGATTGTGGAGGAAGTGTCTGTACTCAATGGCCAAACTAGAAAGAGACCTACTATGTGCAAAGCTGGTTTAAGATATATTCCATGGAAAGAGAGTGGAACCACAATCAAAAGAAGTATCTACATCTAAGATAGACACATTAGGCTGGAAAGGAGAAAAGCTTGAAAAGAGATTTAGATTTTGGCTCTCAACTTTACTTGAATCTTCACCTCGTACCATGAAACTAATCCCTGTTATATTAAAGAACCCAACATGGTCTTTCAGGAAAAATGAATAAAATTTTCTAAGGAACACTTTTGAAGAAGTATTAATGGCATGCTTGGCAAGATTATATCAAAGTTAAGAATAGTTGTTTCCATTGAAAATGAGAAATGATAGATTTGAGTGATTCCAAGAGTAAGAAGTGACATAGATTACTTTTTAGGGCATAGTCTAGGGATATTGTAAGTCTTAGAGAAGCCAGTATTCTATTCAGGGATAGGTTACTCTCCAGGAGGCAAATCACTGGTCTCATGGCTCAAGCCTCTTTTATTTTTGCAGTTTTTCCGATAACAGCAAGCACATACAATGTAGTATTTGGCATCTTGACAGGTCGTACACCTGCAGTGTATTCCATACTGGGTCATGAGTACGTCTGGCTAAATAAACTGTTCATGGGATAATGTTTGGAATGCTTGTGGCACAAAGGGGATCTCAAAGTTCCTTAATTCTCAAGAGAGAAGTCCAGAACTACTGGAAGGATTAGCATGAAGAGTCTGTATACCATAGAGATGTATTGACTAAGGTTCATACCAGGGATGATGGAAATAAACAGAAGGGGTTCAAAAGATACATACATAGAGTTAATAAATGCAATCAGCTGCTTTCAGGAAATGTTGGGTAACCAATGACCAGACTGGCTAAGCTATATCAAAGTGGAGGCAGGTGATGAATTTTCCTAAAGAATATGGTAAAATATGATAAGTGCTCTAGGTCAACTGGAGACTAGACAAAAAGTTGAGTTCTGAAATAGGAAATGAAGTCATGACTGCAAATTTGTGTTCAGCATACAGTATTCAATTTGGTTCCAGTGCTAATCATTAAGATTGCATTCAGTTGGTGGGCACCGAAGGATAATGTTATCTTGTCATTTTTTTCTGGCAAATTTTTATGCTATCAATTAAATAATATTTATGTTGTCAATCATGTAATACAATATTTATTTGGAACATGGTATCATTAAAAGACAAAATGATAAGGAATTTTCTGCTTTTCATTTCAGGGATGTTCTCTGTGGAAAATTAGCTTGTGTTTGGCCACATAGGAATACTTATAAAAATGATGTTCAGTCTGCAGTTTATTCATACATTCAAGGGCATGTATGTATATCTATGGCCACTGGGTCATCAGTGAAATCAGATGAAAGAGATTATTCCTATATTGCTGATGGCACTGTTTGTGGGGCACAAATGGTAACAAAATATGTTCATTTCTATTTAGCTGTGCTAAATTACATAATTATCAAATACTATATTCCATGATTACTATCACAGTATATTGAATGGATTTGAACCTGGTGCTGCAACTTACTTCCCATACAATATTGAAAAGATAATTAAACTAGACCTTGGTTATCCAATAACTTTGCTTTTTGGAAGTTACAACTTGTCATTGATCCTTATATGAAAAAATATGTATGTAAGCACAACATTCCACTAAACTGACAGGTGATTTTTTTTACTATATCTCTGAATTCTAGCAACTTTTAGTCATAAAATTCTGAGTTTTCAATGTTTCCTGCTAAGCCATCTTTTTACATGTATGGTCAAAGTATAAATATGAGAAGTTTGAAAGAACCAAATTAAGTCTATACCAGGGAAGCATAGTTATAGTGGTGTACAAGTTTCTGTCCATACGCATATATACATACATATGAGCATTTGTACTCATATAGTCATAAAATAAAGGGAGAACAAAAATGGCTCAGAGGCTATTAGTCAGTTTGGAAATACAAGTGCACACATTCCAGAAAATATAAGGCAACTAAGATTTAAAGCAGCAATTATGCATCAGTGTGCTACATGTAAATAACAAACTTACTTGCTTAATTAAAAATAAAATTAAACCTTGAAAAGGTGAATCAATTAGCCAATTCTTTTTTTTTTATTTTATGCTTTATGTTCATTTATTTTTATTGAGGTATATTTGACATAAATTTTTTTATTAGTTTCAGGTGTACAACATAATAATTAGACATTGTACACATTGTGAAATAATCACCACAATAAGTCTAGTTATCATCTGTCACCTACAGTGTTAATACATTTTTTACTATATATCTCATGCTGTGTATTATATCCCTAAGACTTATTTCATACCTCTATGCTTGTACTTTTTAATCTCCTTCATCTCTTTTGCTCTACTCAATCCCTTCTCCTCTGACAATGACCAATCTGTTCTGTGACTGTCTGAGTTTTATTTTGATTGTTTCGGGTTTTTTGTTTTGTTTTGTTTTGTTTTTAGTTGTTGTTGTTGTTGTTGTTGTTTTTAGATTCCATATACAGATGAAATCATATGGTATTTGTCTTTCTATCTCTGAATTATTTCACTTGCATGATACCCTTAACTTTCATCCATGTTATCACAAATATCAAGATTTCCTTCTTTTTTGTGGTTAACTAGTATTTCATTGTGTATATATATATATATATATATATATATATATATATACCACATCTTCTTTATCCACTCATTTATGGTAGGACATTTTGGTTGCTTCCATATCTTGGGTATTGTTAATAATGCTGCAGTGAACAGAAGGCTGCACATATCTTTTTGAATTAAAGTTTTTTATTTTCTTCAGATAGATATCCAGTAGTGGAATTGATGGATCATATGGTTGTTCTATTTTTTAATATTTTGAGGAAACTCCATACTATTTTTCATAAGGGATACACCAATTTATATTCCCAACAGTGCACAAGATATCCCTTTTCCCCACAGCTTCACCAGCACTCGTTATTTCTTGTCTTTTTTATTCTAGCCATTCTGACAATTGTAAGGTGATGCCTCATTGTAGTCTTGATTTGTATTTCTCTGATGAGTAGTGATGTTGAGCCTCTTTTCATGTCCCCTTTGGCTATCTGTATATCTTTTTTGGAAAAATGTCTTCAATCCTTTGTTCATTCTTTAATTGGATTGTTTTTATGTTATTGAGTTGCATGAATTCTTTATATATTTTGGGTATGAGCCCTTTATTGTATATATGATTTGAAAATATGTTTTTACAATAGGTTGCATTTTTGTTTTCACTGTGCAAAACCTTTTTAGTTTTATGTAGTCCCATGTTCATTTTTACTTTTCTTTCTCTTTCCTTTGATGTCAGATTCCAAATAAAATCTTTAAGACTGTGTCAAGGAGCTTACTACCTATGTTTCCTTCTAGAAATTTTATGGTTTCAAATATTACATTCAAGTCTTTAGTATATTTTGATTTAATCCTTATACATGTTAAGATGGCAGTCCAGTTTTATTCTTTTTCATGTAGCTGTCCAGTTTTCCCAATATCTTCTTGAAGACACTGTACTTTCCTATTTCATATTTTTGTCTCCTTTGTAAATTAATTGACAACATATACCCAGTTGTATTTCTGAGCTCCCTATGCTGTTCCATTGGTTTATATGCCTATTTTGATTCCAGTACCACACTGTTTTAGTTGTGGTAGCTCTTTAGTCTAGTTTGAAAATAGAAAACGTGGTATCTCCAGCCTTGTCCTTCTTTTTTAGAATTGCTTTGTCTGTTCAGTGTCATTTGTGGTTCCATACAAATTTTAGAGTTGTTTTTGTTTCCATTTTGGTGATGAATGCCTTTGGAGTTTTGATAGGGATTGAATTTAATCTACAGATTGCTTTGGGCAGTATTGATATTTTAACAATATTAATTATTCTACTGCATGAGCCCTGAATACCTTTCCATTTATTTGTGTCTTCAATTTCATTTATCAATGAAACTGTAGTTTTTAATGTATATGACTTTCACCTCCTTGGTTAAATTTATCCCTAGGTATTTTATTCTTTCTGATGCAATTGTCAATGGGATTTTTAAATTTCTCTTTCCGATAGTTGCATGTAGAAATGCAACAGGTTTTTTATGTTGTTTTTTTTATCCAGTAACCTTACTGAATTCCTTTATTAGTTCTAACAGTTTTGTAGTGGAGTCTTTAGGATTTTCTATATATAATATCATGTCATCTACAAATAGTTTTACTTCTTCTTTTCCACTTTGAATGTCTTTTGTTTTTTGTTATCTAATTGCCGTGGCTAGGACTTCCAAAACTGTGTTGACTGAAAGTGGGGAGAGTGTGCATTCTTGTCTTGTTCTTGATCTTAGAGGTAAAACTTTCAGCTTTTCATCATTGAGTGTATTAGCTGTAGGTTTGTAATATATGAAATTTATTAAGTTGAAGTATGTACCATCTATAGATACTCTGTTGGGAGTTTTATTTATCATAAATGAATGATGAATTTTATCCAATTCTTTTTCTGCATCTATTAAGATGATTATATTATTTTTCTTTTGTTAATTTGGTATATCATGCTAACTGATTTGCTGATGGTGAACCATCCCTACATCACTGCAATAAATCCCACTTTGATCATGTTATATAATCCTTTTAATGTTTTGTTGAATTCAGTTTGCCAACATTTTATTGAGGATTTTTGCATCTATGTTCATCAGGGCTATTGACCCACAAATTTCTTTTCTTGTGTTTGTCGGGTTTTAGGATCAGGATAATTTTGGCCTTATCAACTGAATTTGGAAGTGTTTCCTATACAATTTTGGAAGAGTTTGAAAAGGATAGGTATTAAATCTTCTTTGAATGTTTGATAGAATTTACCAGTGAAGATGTTTGGTCCTGAACTTCTGTTTGCTGATGGTATTTTTTTTTTAACTGAACAAATTTCTTACTTGTAATTGATACTCAGATTTTCTATTTATTTATGATTCACTGTTGACAGATTATAAGTGTCTAAGAATTTATACATTTTCTCTAGGCTGTCCAATATATTGGTGTAAAATTGGTCCTAGTAGTCTTTTATGATACTTTGTATTTCTGTGATAGGAGTTGTAACTTCTCTTTCATATCTGATTTCATCTACACAAGAACGCTCTTTTTTTCTTGGTGAGTCTAACTAAATATTAGCCAATTTTGTTTATCTTTCCAAAGAACTAGCTCTTAGTTTGATTAATATTTTCTATTGCCATTTTAGTCTCTAGCTCATTTATTTCAGCTCTGATCTCTATTATTTCCTTCCTTCTACTAACTTCAGCCTTCATTTGTTCTTCTTTTTCTAGTTCCTTTATGTGTAAAGCTAAATTGTTTGAGATTTCTCTTGTTTCTTATGGTAGCCTGTATTGCTATAAACTTCCCTCTTATAACTGTTTTTGCACCATCCCATACATTTTGGTAAGCAGTATTTCTGTAATTATTTGTTTATTGGGATTTTTAAAATTTTAAAGTATCATGTTGTTTAATCTCCATGTATTTGTGTTTTTTTTCCAGTTTTCTTCTTGTGACTGATTTCTGGTTTCATACCATTATGGTCAGAACAGATGCTTAATATGATTTCAATCTTCTTGACTTTATTGAGTCTTATTTCATGGCATAACATGTGATCTATCCTAAAGAATATTGCATATGCACTTGAGAAAAATGTTTATTCTCCTTTTGGATGGAATATTCTCTATGTATCTATTAAGTCCATCTGGTCTATATAATGTTTAATGCTAAAGTTTCCTTTTTTATTCTTTGTCTTGATGATCTATTCATTGATTTTAGTGGGATGTTAAAATGTCATACTCTTATTGTGTTTCTGTCAATTTCTCCTTTTAGTTCTATTAACACTTGCTTCATGTTTTTTTTGGTGCATATTGGGTGCATATATGTTTATATGTCTTCTTGCTTGATTGACACTTTTATCATTATATAGTGTCTCTTTTTGTCTTTTAGTAGCCTTTGTTTAAAAGTCTATTTGTCTGTTAAGACTATACTTACATTGATGAGCACTGAGTAATATATGGTACTGTTGAATCACTATGTTGTACAAATGAAACTAATATAACACTGTATGTTAACAACACTGGAATTAAAATTAAAAAATAACAAAAGTCTATTTGTCTGATATGAATGTAGCTATACCAACTTTCTTCTTGTTTCCATTTGCATGAGCTGTCTTTTTCTATTCCTTCATTTCAGTATGCACGTGTCCTTGCTTCTAAAGTTAGTGCCACATAGACAATATATAGATGTGTTTTTTTATTTTATCCATTCAGCCACTCTCTGTTTTGATTAAATATTTAGTCCATTTACAAATAAAGTAAATATTGATACATATGTGCTTATTTCCATTTTGTTCATTGTTTTCTGGCTGTTATTGTAGCTTGTGTCTTTTCTTCCTCTTTTCTTGCCTCTGTGTTTTGATGAATTTCTTAAGTGTTATGTTTACATTTCTTTCTCATTTTCTTTGTGTATTTACTATAAATTTTTGTCTTGTGGTAACCATGAGTTTTACATCTATCTTCCTATGTATAGCAGCTTAAATCTGAATACATTCCAAAACTCTAAATTTTGCTCCCCATATTTTATGTTTTTCTCTTTCAAATTTTTAATTAAATTCTAGTGAGTTGACATACAGTGAGTGCAATAATGGTTTCGGGAGTAGAATTCAGTGATTTATCAATTACATACAACACTCAGTGTTCATCATAACAAGTGCCCTCCTTAATACCCATTACCCATCCAGCCCATCCCCAACCCACCTCCCTCCATCAACCCTCAGTTTATTCTATAACTTTAAGAGTCTCTCATAGTTTGTTTCCCTCTTTCTACCCCCCCCCATATGTTCATATGTTTTGTTACTTTATTTCCACATATGAGTGAAATTATTGGTATTTGTCTTTCTCTGACTTATTTCATTTAGCATAATATACTCTAGCTCCATCCATGTCATTACAAATGGCAAGATTTCATTCTTTTTGATGGCTGGGTAATATTCCATTATATATATACCACTTTGTTATCCATTCATCAGTTGATGGACATTTGGGATCTCTCCATAGCTTGGCTATTTTTGATAATGGTGCTATATGCGTTGAGGTGAATGTACCCTTTTCAATCTGTAATTTTTACCTTTTGGGCAAATACCTACAGTGCAATTGCTGGATGGTAGGATAGTTCTATTTTTAACTTTTTGAGGAATCCCCATGCTGTTCTTCAGGATGACTACACCAGGTTGCATTCCCAAGAGTGCAAGAGGGTTCCCCTTTTTCTGTATCCTCACCAACACCTGTGGTTTCTTGTGTTGCCAATTTTAGCCATTCTGACAGGTGTGAGGTGATATCTCGTTGTGGCTTTCATTACTATTTCCCTAATGATGTGTGATGTTGAGCATCTTTTCTTGTGTCTGTTAGCCATTCGGATATCTTCTTTGGAGAAGTGTCTATTCATATCTTCATTTCTTAACTGGGGTATTTGTTTTTTGGGTGTTGAATTTGATAAGTTCTTTATAGGTTTTGGATACTAACCTTTGATCAGACATGTTCTTTGAAAATATCTTCTCCCTTCTGTAAGCTGCATTTTAGCTTCGTTGATTGTTTCCTTTGCTATGGAGAAGCTTTTTATCTTGATGAAGTCAGTAGTTCACTTTCACTTTCATTTCCCTTGCCTCCTATGGTGTATCTAGTAAGAAATTGCTCTGGCTGAGGTCAAGGAGGTTGCTACCTGTGTTCTCTAAGGTTTTGATGGTTTCTTGTCTCACATTTAGGTCTTTTATCCCTTTTGAATTTATTTTTGTGTATGTTGTAAGAAAATGGTCCAGTTTCATTCTTCTGCATGTTACCATCCAGTTTTCCTAACACCATTTGTTGAAGAGACTTTTTTTTTTCCATTGGATATTATTTCCTGCTTTGTCAAAGACCAGTTGACTGTATAGCTGTGGGTCGATTTATGAGTTTTCTATGCCATTACATTGATCTATATGTCTGCTTTTGTGCCAGTATAATACTGTCTTGATGACTACAGCTTTGTAATATAGGTTGAAATCTGGAATTGTGATGCCTTCAGTTTTGTTTTTCTTTGGCTACTCAGAGTCTTTTGTGGTTCCATACAAATTTTAGAATTGTTTCTTCTAGTTATGCAAAAATGCTGGTGATATTTTGATAGGGATTGCATTAAATGTGTAGATTGCTTTGAGTAGAAGAAACGTTTAACAATGTTTGTTCTTCCAATCCACGGGCATGGAATGCTTTTCTATTTCTTTGTATTCTCCTCAATTTATTTTATAACTGTTCTATAGTTTTTAGAGTACAAACCTTTCACCTCTTTGGTTACATTTTTTTCCCTAGGTATCTAATTGTTTTGGTGTAATTGTAAGTGTGATCAATTCCTTGATTTCTTTTTCTGCTGCTTCATTATTGGTGTATAGAAATGCAATCAAATTCTGTACATTCATTTTATATCCTGGAATTCATATATTAGTTTAAGCAATTTTTTTGGGAAGAGTTTCTACATAGGGTGTTATATCATCTGTGAATACTGAAATTTTGACTTCTTCCTTGATAATTTGGATGCCTTTTATTTCTTTATTTCTTCTTGTTGTCTGATTGCTGAGGCTAAGACTTCCAGTACTATTTTAAATAGCAATGATGAAACTGGGCATCCTTGTCTGTGACTGACCTTAAGGCAAAGGCTCTAAGTTTTTCTCCACTGAGAATGATATTAGCTGCGGGTCTTTTATATTTGGCCTTTTTGATGTTGAGGTATGTTCCATCTATTCCTACTTGTTGAGCATTTTTGTCAAGCACAAATGCTGTATTTTGTATATATTTTATGTTTTTGATGTCACATTTTACGTCTTCTTATTATATGTATCCCTTAACTAAGTATTGCAGCTTTAGTTAATTTTACTACTTTTATCTATTCAAATTCATAGTAGCTTTATTGACTACCCTTATTATATTTTTTTTTTTGCAGTGAGCTTTTTACTTCTGTATGTTTTCCTATTTCAGTTTAAATAATTCTCCTTAGCATTTCCTGCAAGGATGGTTTAGTAATGACAAACTCCTTTAGCTTTTGCTTGTCTTTAAAACTCTTTATCATTTCTTCAATTCTGAATGATAATCTTGATGGTTACAATACTTTTGGATGGAAGTTTTTTCCTTTCAGCACTTTGAATGTCATGCCACTTCCTTATGGCCTGAAAAATACATCTGCTGAGAAATCTGCTGACAGCTAATGAATGATGTTTTCTATGTACATAACAATTTGTTTTTCTCTTGCTGCTTTTAAGATTCTCCTCTTTACCGGGGCGCCTGGGTGACTCAGTCAGTTGAGTGTCCGACTTTGGTTCAGGTCATGATCTTGCAGTCAATGAGTTTGAGCCCCGTGTCAGGCTCTGTGCCACACGGGCTCAGCCTTCTTTGGATTCTGTGACACCCCCTCTCTCTGTCCCTCCCCCGCTCATACTCCGTTCTCTCTGTCTCTCAAAAATGAATAAAACTTTTAAAAATTTTTTTAAAAAGATTCTCCTCTTTACCTTTTGGCATTTTATTTTAGTTTTGTTGTTTGGTTTTTTTTTTTTTTTTTAAGTTTTTATTTAAATTCCGGTTAACATACAGTGTAATATTAGTTTCAGGTGTTTGGTTTAGTGATTCAACACTTAGGTACAACACCCAGCGCTCATCACAAGTGCCCTCCTTAATCCTCATCACCTAACCCATCTTCCCACCTACCTCTCCAGTCTGTTCTCTGTAGTTAAACGTCTTTTTCTTGTTTTGCCTCTCTCTCTCTTTTTCCCCCTATGATCATCTGTTTTGTTTCTTAAAATTCCACATATGAATGAAATCGTATAGTATTTATCTTTCTCTGACTTATTTTAGCATAATACTCTCTAGCTATATCCACATTGTAGCAAATGACAAAATTTTATTCTTCTTGATGTCTGCATAATATTCAGTTGTATATACTTACCACATCTTTATTCATCTGTTGATGGACACATGGTCTGTTTCCATAGTTTGGCTATTGTAAATAATGCTACTATAAACACTGGGGTGCATGTATCCCTTTGAATTAGTATTTTTATATTCTTTGGGTAAATACCTGGTAGTGCAATTGCTGTGTCATTTTAATTATGTGCCTTGGTGTGGAGTGCTTTGGGTTCATCTTATTTGGAACTCTATGAGCTTTCTACACCTAGATTTCTGCTTCCTTCCCTGGTTAGGAAAAATTTCCATTGTTTCTGTCTCTTTGTCTCTCTGTTCTCTTTCTGGCCACCAATAATGCTACTGTTATTCTGTTTTATGTTGTTCCAAAGGTCTCTTTAGTTTGTTTGTTTGTTTTTTTCATTTTTTAAAGTTCTTTTTTTTTTCTTTTTGCTGTTCTGTCTGGATGAGTTCCATTGCTTTGTCTCCCAGGTTGCTAATCCATTCTTCTGCTTCACCAAGTCTGCTATTAAAATCTCTTGTGAAATTTTTAGTTATTGTATGCGTCACTTTATGATTTTTTGTTGTTGGTGGTGTACTTCTTATATTTTCTTTTTATTGACATTCTCACTATGCTCATCCATTCTTCTCCCAAGTTTAGTGAGCATTTGATGACCATTAATTTGAATCCCTTATCTGGTAGGTTACTTATCTTTATATCATTAAGGAGTCTTTTATTTTTTTCCTGTTCTTTCTTTTAGGTCATAATTCTATATTTACTAATTTTGCTTAACTCTCTGTATTTGTTTCTGTGTGTTAAATATAAAATAGTTACTTCTATCAGTCTTTAAGGAGTGGCTTTGTGTAGGTGATAAACTTTCTTGTTCAACCTTACCCTAGCTCTTGATTATCTTTCAAACCTTTGTGATTATCTAACCACCTGATTTATTCTTGATTTGTTCTTATTTTTGAGGGTGTGCCAAGACCTCCCAGTATTCAGTGAGAGGAATCTCATTGAGTACGTAGTTTCAGGCTGATTGGAAACCAGACCCCTAGGTAAATGTGTAAAATATGAACATATATTCCGTCCTCTGGGATTGCAATTATAACCCCTGCTGGTGTCCAGTCCAGGAGATCTGGAAGTGTCCTTTGGGGGACATCTGCAAAAGTTGAGGTTGCAGATAAGTGCATATACTCTTTTCTGGGAGGTATCTTTGACCTATAGTGAGGTCCAGGGTGTGCACAAGGACGGTGTATCCTGCTTACATTTCCTGTGAGTGGTTCAGCCCTCTACATGTGGAGGAAATTTGAAGACTGTCCCTCAGCTTGAAGCTCCATACTTGTAAATAAGTCATTTCCACAGGAAGACTGGTATTGCATTTCAGTCTGTTTGTGTAGTAACCTGGGTGCAGTGACCAGACAAGAACTGTATTTCCAATTGTCACATTCCCATGGAACTTAGGAATGACAGCCTCCTTGGCCACCAGAGCCAGGTGGATCACAGGGGATTCCCTGTGTGGATTATCCATGCTTATTGGATTTATATATACAACTGGAGAGTATAGGAATTGGAGCATGTTTGCTGGCTTAAGAAATGTACTGAGAATGTGTCTTAACTGCACATTTCTATGGGTCAGAATGCAGCCGAGGGTCCTTCTCTGTGTGTGTATGATGGCTTTAGTCTGGGAGTGGGAGAATTCCATAGCTCCTTGCTATCACCAGCCCCAGCCATAAAGCAGAGGAGTGTCACATTTGTCCATGCTCGCTGGCTTTATCTAGTGAACATGAGAAGGCCACAACTGTTCCTGTTCACCTGCCCCAGCCAACTAGAGGGGAATTACTGCAACTACACAACCAGACTTCAGTAAGCAGTAGGATAGAACTTGAATGCTGCCTTTTCTGTCTTAGTAAGTTGGAGGGAAGGGGTGTATCTGAATTTCCCCCCTGGGCTAACAGGGTAGGTGCAGAGTACAAAAATGGTACCTACCAGTGCCTCTGACTCAGGGAAAGTTTCAGTTGTCCCTTGCTCCTTCACCAGAGACTTTTAAATTAACATATGAATCTCTTTCGAATATACTCACAATGCTTTTCAAACTACTAGGAGGTTGCTTGTTTGTTTGCTTGCTTGTTTTTGTTGGATTTTGGTTGAGTGAGACCATATGTAAATTCTTTAAAAAGTAAATCTTGGGTTTGTATAGAACTTTGTGTCCCTTGGACATCAGCCCCTTTGGTTTTCTAAGCCATACATTTTGGGGGCTCATGTTGCCAGTGCAGATCCCAAAGGTTGGGATGATTAATGTAGAGGCACCAACTCCTTGCTCCTCCAGGAGAAACACCAGACTGATGAAATCCTATTATGTGATGCCATGACAGGGCAGTTTTTGGTGAGATCACATCTCTGCCTTCCTACCCATTTTGATATGGTCTTTGTATCATTTGTTATGGAGAAGCAGTTCATCTAGTTTTCAAATCTTTTTCAGAGGTATGATCCATATGTCACTGTAGAGTTGGTGTGTCCATGAAAGGATGTGGTTTCAGGATATTCATATGCCACCATCTTACAGAAGTCCTAGCCAATTCTTATTCCCTTGGGGAAAGTGCTTATTGTGATAGACAGCTTCCAAAATGTTTCCAATGATCCCACTTTCTGGTATTCATTCCTTTTTGTAATCTTCCTTTGTATTTGGGCTGGATATAGTGGCTTGCTTCTATGGCAAAAGTTATAGGATGTCACTCAGAAGATTAGGTTAAAAAAGAATGACTTCTGTTTTGCATGCACTCTCTCTCTCTCGCCTTCTCAGATTGCTTGCTTTGCTAAAACAAGCTACTATGATGAAGAAGCACACATGGAAAAGCAATCATGAGCCAGTGAAGCAGTAAGACCCTCAATTTAACAGCTCTCAGGAAATTGAATTCTTCCAAAAACCATATGAGCAAGCTATGAAGAGAATCCTTCCAAGTCAGACTTTCAGATGAGACAACAGCCCCAGATAATACCTTGATTATGGCTTTGTAAGAGACTGAAGAGGGAACCTAGCTAAGATATACCCGGATTCCTGAACTACAGAAACTCTGATATGATATATGTGTGTTGTTTAATGCTATTAATTCTGTGGATAATATGTTATACAGCAATATATAAATAATAGAGACTTTGGCACCTAGAAATATGGTGCAGTTGTCTCAAATAACTAAGAATGTAGTTGTGGCTGTATAAACAGGTAGTATGTGGGGGCCAGAAGAATTTTGAAAGCCATGATAGATGAAGCTCAAATTGCCTGAAATAGACATCTAGAAACTCTCAACTTTGAGAAAATTAATGTTGAGGGCTCAAGAGGTAATGGGAATACATTATTCAAAACTGGAAAAGGAAGGACCCATTTTGTTAGGGGCAGAAAACCTAGCACATTTTCTTTTACAGTATGTGAAAAGCAGAACATGTACCTAATGAACTTGGTGATCTAGACTGGCTTCTTCTTGATGCTTGTAATAAAATACGAGAAGAAAGTAGTAAATTGAGATAATTGTTAAACAAAGTGCAGCCATGACTCAATTATTCTGAAAGTTCCCAACCTCTTCACACAGTAAAAAAAATGCAAAATTAAATGATTTCCAAGAAAATGGAGCCAAAACTGAGACTATACAAACATAAGAGTTCAAAAACATCAAAGGATGTTTAGAAATTAAAGGTGTTCCCCTCAGATTCTGTAAAAAAAAATTGGCCTCCAAAAGCTTTAGAGTTTTGTCTTTCAGCCATATCAACAGAAGCCCAAGGTAAAGAAAAGCTTATTTTGAAGAGAGTTGTGAGTGTGGCTTTTGTGTAATGGAATGAACTCCAATGAGATTCACAAGTGGTCTGCACAGTTTTTGTGAAATATCAGCAGACACACTGCCAGCAAGAATGATAGGGACAAAGAATAGTAAATAGTAAAGAGGATGTTGGACTTCTCAAATTCTACTGGTTGGAAACAGGTTGAGACAGTTGCTCAGCTGTAAACACGTGCTACTTTTTATGAAAAAGAAAGGAATACTAAGACAACAAAACAAGATCTCAGAGGGCAGAATCAAGAGCCAAATATGATGATGCACACACCTTGAAACCTATTCAAGAAACTGCTATGGACTAGTGATTCCTTTTTATGTGCCATCTCCTTGCCCTTTTTGAGTAGAAATATCTATACAAATTATCCTATGCCTGCCATACTCTTGTATATTGGTGGTGTTGGGGACAGATAGTTCTAGTTTCACAGACTACAGATGGAAGAGCTGTACTCAGTGAAATATAGGCAGGAATCTAATCCACAGCTGGAGCTAATTCAGGTGAAGAAATAAGCTTTGATAGTGTTATAATGGATGAGAATTTGGAAACTTTGGGGATAAATGTAGTTTGCATGTGTAAAGTATATGTAACATTAGAACACAAAGGGTGGATGGTGTAATCTGCTTTTAAATTGTATCACAATGAACTCACTTTCTCTTACTCGTGATGAATGATTTTTTTAAATTAATTGTTTAATTTGATTCGCAGGTATTTTGTTGAGAATTTTTGGATCTGTTTTCATCAAGGATATTATCCTGTAGTTCTCATTTTTAGTAATGCCTTTATCTGGTTTTGATGTAAGGGTCATGTTGGCCTGTAAAGCCATCTGATCTGGACTTTTGTTTGTTGGGATTTTTCTTATGACTGACTTAATTTCTTTGCTGGTTATTGATCCATTCAAATGTTCTTTTTCTTCTGCTTCACTTTTCACAGTGGATTTATATCTAGGAACATATCCATTTCTTCTAGGTTGACCACTTTGTTGGTAGTGCTAGTAGTTGCAAGTAGTGCCTTGCAATTGTATTTCTTTGGTGCTGGTTGTTATTTGTCCTCTCTCATTTGTGATTTTATTTACTTGAGTTCTTTCTCTTTTTTTCTTGATAATTCTGGCTAGATGCTCATCAATTTTATTGATTTTTTCAAAGAACTAGTTCCTGGTTTTATTTTTTTGTTGTTGCTGTTGTTGTTGTTGTTGTTGTTTGTCTGCTTGTTTCTGTATCATTCATTTCTGCTCTAATCTTTGTTATTTCCTTCCTTCTGCTGGTTTGAGGCCTCTTTTGTTGTTCTTTATCTAGCTCCTTCAGGTATAAGCTTAGGTTGTTTGAGATATTTCTTGCTTCTTGTGGTAGGCCTGTCTTGCTATAAACTTCACTCTTAGAAATGCTTTTTCTGGGGGCACCTGGGTAGCTCAGTTGGTTAAGCATCTGACTTCGGCTCAGGTCATGATCTCACGGTTCATGAGTTTGAGCCCTGTGTCAGGCTGTGTGCTGACGGCTCAGAGCCTGGAACCTGCTTCAGATTCTGTGTCTCCCTCTCTCTCTCTCTGACCCTTCCCCACTCATGCTGTATCCATCTCTCTCTCTCAAGAATAAAAACTAAAAAATTTAAAAAAAAAGAAATGCTTTTTCTACATCCTAGGTTTTGGGATGTGGTGTTTTCATTCTCATTTGCTTCCATGTACATTTTTATTTCTTCTTTGATTTCCTGGTTGATTAATTCATTGTTTAGTAGCATGTGATTTCACTTCCATATATTTGTATTCTTTCCAAATTTTTTCTTGTGATTGACTTCTACTTTCATAGCTTTGTGGTCAGAGAAGATGCAGGGTATGACTTTGACCTTCTTGAATTTGTTGAAGTTTGTTTTGTGGGCTAATACAAACTTCTATTTGTATGTGATCTATTCTGGAGAATGTTCCATTTGTGCTTGAAAAGAATGTGTATTCTGCTGTTTCAAGATAGAATGTTCTGAATATATATGTTGAATTGATGTAATCCAGTGCATCATTCAAAGCCATTGTTTCCTTGTTTTTCTATTTGCATGCTATGTCCATCAGCGTAAGTGGGGTGCAAAAGTCCCCTACTATTGTTGTATTATTATAGATTAGTTCCCTTATGTTTGTTATTAAGTTTTATGTATTTGGGTGCTTTTATGTTGGGTGCATATTTTCCATTGTTATATCTTCTTGTTGGATTGTATGCTTTATTATTATATAGTGTCCTTCCTTGTCTCTTGTTACAGTCTTTGATTTAATGTCTATGTTTTCCAATATAAATATTGCTACTTTGGCTTTTTTTTTCTGACATTTGTTTGCATGATAGATGTTTTTTCATCTTCTCACTTTCTATCTGTAGATGTCTTTAGATCTCAAATATATCTCTTGGGGTGCCTGGGAGGCTCAGTCAGGTAAGCATCTAACTTCTGCTTAGGTCATGATCTCGTGATTCACGAGTTAGAGCCCGGTGTTGGGCTCTGTGTGGACAGCTCCAAGCCTGGAGCCTGTTTTGGATTCTGTGTCTCCCTCTCTCTCTGCCCCTCCCGTACTCATTCTCCCTCTCTCCCTCTCTCTCTCTCTCTCTCTCAAAAATAAATAAAAACATTTTAAAAATAAAACAAAATATATGTCTTGTAAGAAGCATATAGATGTGTGTTCTTTTTTTAATCCATTCTGTCACTGTATGTCTTTTGATTAGAGGGTTTAGTCCATTAACATTCATATTAATTATTGGTAAATATGTTTATTGCTATTTTATTACTTGTTTTGTGGTTGTTTCTGAAGATTTTCTCTGATGTTTTTTGTCTTTCATGTTTTGCTGACTTTCTTTAGTGATATATTTGGATTTATTTCTCTTTATTCTTTATTTGTTAGTGGCTTTTGATATATGGTTGCCATTAGGTTTGTATATAACTTCTTCTGCACATAGCAGTCTATATTAAGTTGATTGTTAAGTTTGAACCCATTCTTTTCTCCTGACTCCTTCTTGTTTTAGGTATATGTTATTATATTTTATATTCTTTTTTTATGCATAAGTTCCTTCACTTATTTTTTATAAAAATTTCATTTTTACTGATTTTGTGTTTCCTACCTCTATACTGTCACTTTTGGTCTCTCCTTTCCATTTAAAGAATCCCCTTTTCTTGCAGAGCTGGTTTTGTGGTCATGAACTACTTTAGTTTCTGTTTGTCTGGGAAACTCTTTACCTCTCCTTCTATTCTGAATGACAGCCTTGTTGTATAAAGTGTTCTTGGCTGCAGATTTTTCCCATTCAGCACTTTGAATATAAAATGCCACAACCTTCCGACTTGCAAAATTTCTGTTGAAAACTCTGCTAGTTTTATGGGTTTTCCCTTATAATTTACTAATTTCTTTAGCCTTGTTGCTTTTAAATTTTTTTCTTTGTCATCATATTTTGCAAATTTAGTTACAATATGTCTTCGTGTGGGTCTGCTTTTGTTAATTCTGATGGGTGTTCTCTGTGCTTCCTGGATCTGGATATCTGTTTCCTTCCTCAGATTAGGGGAAGTTTTCAGCTATTATTTCTTCAAATAAATTTCTTCAAATAAATGTTTATTTGTGTCTTTTGCCCATTTTTAATTTGGTGTTGGTTTTCGTTGTTGTTCTTGAGTTTAAGGAATCCTTAATATATACTTGTATACCAATCCTTAATATAAACTCTGGATATTAATCTCTTACCAGATAATGATTTTTTAATATTTCCTTCCATTCCGTGGGTGCCTTTTCAGTCTCTTGATAATGTCGTTTGCAGACAAAAGTCCTTTTAATTTTGATTAAGCCCAGTATATCTGTTTTCTTGTTTGTTCCCTGTTGTTTGGGTATCACATCCAAAATCATGTTTCCAAATTAATGTTATGAAGATTTTCCATGTGTCTCCTCAGAGTATTATCATTTAGTTCTTTAGGTCTTCAATACATCTTGAATTAGTTGTTGCAGATGGTATAAGGGTCTAATTTCATTCTTTTGCATGTGGATATCCAATATCCCAGAGTCATTTGTTGAAAACATTGTCCTTTGTCATTGAAAGGACTTGGCAGACTTCTTGAAAATTATTTGACCATATATGAGAGGATTTATTTCTTAACTGTCTAATATATTCCATTCATCAGTAATGCCTGAATTTACTCCATGACCACATTGTTTTAGTTGCTGTAGCTTTGTAGAAAGTTTTGATCTCAAGAAGCATGAGTTATCCCACTTTGTCTTTCTGTAAGTCTCTTTTGGCAATTTGAAGTCCCTTGAAATTGTTTTAGGATGGATTATTTATTTCTGAAAAAGTGTCATTAGAATTTTAACAGAGACTACATTGAATTTGTAAATTGTTTTGGATAGCATTAACATCTTAACAGTATTATATATTTCAGTCCATGAACGGGTATGAATGGGTATCTTTCCATTTCTTTAGGCCTTCTTTAATTTTTTTCAGCCTTTCTTGGTAGTTTTCAGCATACAAATCATTTATCATCTTGTTTAGTTTAGTTGGTTAATAATAGTTTATACTGTTATAATTGGAATTGTTTTCTTAATTTTAAAAAAATGTTCATTGTTACTGTACAGAAATACATTTGATTTTTGTATGTTAATATTTTATTCCATAAATTTACTTTTTTTGATTAGTCCTGACAAGCTTTTTACATGTGGAGTCTTTAGAGTTTTCTATATGTACAATTATGTCATCTGCAAACAGATTATTTTACTTCTTTCTCAGCAATTTGTATGCCTTTTATTTATTTTTATCACCTAATTGCACTGGCTAGAATTTCAAATATATTGAAAAGAGGAGGCAAATGTAGGCTTGCATATGCAACTTTATGTATTGGGTATATGTTAATTTTCAGGAAATAATTGCAAAAACAAATTTTTATTCTTACTTGATATATTCATATTTTTGATGTATTACTTATAATTTATAGTGCTTTTTAAAATAAAATAAAAGAACATAAGCCAGGAGGCCAGTTAACAAAATATAAAATGGTAAAGGAAGCAAAAGTTACATATACTGGTGACTAATTACCACTGGATTACCCATTTTTATGGAACAATGTTTTATTAAAACAAGGGTTTTACAATGGTTACAAATGAAGTTAAAATATTTCTCTTGACAAACTATTCTTATCAATATTATAACAAAGATTCATGATAATTTATAATCCAAAATATTCACTTACATTTGAAACCAAAACACAATTAATGAATTATGTTCCAAGTTTTGAGGGCACAAATCATTAACACTAACCAATTATTTATAACAGAATATTAACATAATATAGAAAATCTCCCTTATGGAGATTCTCAATTTAATTCCTAAAGGCCAAATTATATTACATTATTACAAAAAAACTATGTCAAGGCAAACACCCAAGTTATTCTTCTTTAATTGATTATTGTTTAGATTTTGTATTGGAATGCTAGACTTTTTGTACCCAAATGAGAGTAATATGGAATAAAAAGTCTCAAATTGGGCATATAAGAAATAATTCTTTTCTCATGTTATATCAAATGTATGAATGATTATGAAATATTATCTGTGTTTTACTTTAGTATTGTATAAATAAAACCTGCAAAAAAGTTCACTTGATGGAATATAACTGTAATGCTGCTACAAAATGCAGAGGAAATGGAGTAAGTAACTTTTTTTATAGTTCTAAGTTAAATGTTATTTTTGTGGGTGATTAAAAGTAAAAAAATTATCTTATTTGGGAGAATTGAGACTCTAGGTTACTTTTAATCTGACCTGGTCCAGAAATAGCTAATCAATATAAAGAAAATCAGTGAAGCTAATTCAAAGACTGTTAAATATATTGTACTACATGTGTTGAATTTATTGTAAGCACCCACAACTTATGAATGAAAAACATGTTTAAATGAAAAACATTTATTCTTTTCTTATGACAATAAGTTCATGCTTTACTTATAAATATGTACTTATAAACATAAATAATTTACTTATAAATAAAAATTTACTTATATAAATTCATATTTATATAAAATTCATATAAAATAAATATAACTATGAATATATTTTGTTCTCCCTCATACTCTTATTAAAATTTATGGCTATATAATATTTTATACAGAGTACACTTAAAACCATGTTGATACATTAGTGAATTTTCTGATTGTTCCTATGAAGAGATTTCTAATAGGAAACGTATCCTTATGCAAAAATTTTTATTTCTTCCCAACTGCTTATCTATCTTAATCTAATAATACAAATTTGCTGTCACATTTATGTTTAATTTTTACTTCTTTAATTTATAGTTCTAGTTCTTTTTAAATTATTTTCCTAAAAGAAAATCAGTGTAAGATGCATTCAACATTATAAAAGTTATTTCAAATTTACCAAACTTATAGGATTCAATTTTATAATTTTTAAATTGTTTGGATTTAGAATATATAAAATGCTTTTTGCATTATCTTTAATTTTCTATAGGTTGTTAACAAAGAGTATAACTATATTTTAATGTTTTGTTTTTTACTTTCTTTATAGTTATTGTTCTGATCTTTTGTTTTTCTTTGTTTAACTTTCCATTGTAAGTATTTAGCCTTAATGATTTTTATTAAATCTCAAAACAAAGTAGAGATTATAGATTATTGATACAGTTTTATGGGACACAAATTTATTTTCTTCATCTACTGCCATTTTTATTTTATTTACACTTTTGTATTTTTAATAAAATTTTTCACTATGAAAAATGACATTAAAATAAGTAAGATTAGACTTCTGTATTTATTTTAAGAATTTTCACTATTTGTTAGTTTCAATATTAAATTAACATGTCAAGTAAAATCTAAATCTAGGAGAAGCTCTGTTTACTTTCCAATGACATGTCAACAGATAGGCAACTTTATTATTTACAATTTATAGAGTTGATTTACAATTCTATAATTTCCAACTTTAGTTCAAATTTTAAGAACATGTAGTTGCTTAGACATATTATTGTGAATAATTGGCAGTTATTGTAGTGTTGTTATTTATTTATTTATTTATTTATTTATTTTTAGGCTTAAGTTTTATTTGTATAAAAATTAGAAAAATAGCTGTTAAAAGTCTGGAAAAGTCCAGTGAAATAAATTTCTTGTCAGTATTTTAGCTGATTGGATATTTACACAAAAGAGGTTTTCAGTTTGAATTATTTCAAAATTATTTTTCTCTACTTTCATAGTTATTTATAAATTATCCAAATGATTAGGGGTTTTTTGTTTTTTTTTTTTTTCATTTTAATTTTATTATTTTTTGTCCAATATATGAAATTTATTGTCAGATTGGTTTCCATACAACACCCAGTGCTCATCCCAAAAGTGCCCTCCTCAATACCCATCACCCACCCTCCCCTCCGTCCCACCCCCCATCAACCCTCAGTTTGTTCTCAGTTTTTACGAGTCTCTCATGCTTTGGCTCTCTACCACTCTAACCCCTTTTTTTTCCCCCTTCCCCACCCCCATGGGTTTCTGTTAAGTTTCTCAGGATCCACATAAGAGTGAAAACATATGGTATCTGTCTTCCTCTGTATGGCTTATTTCACTCAGCATAACACTCTCCAGTTCCAACCACATTTCTACAAAGAGCCATATTTCATTCTTTCTCATTGCCACATAGTACTCCATTGTGTATATAAACCACAGTTTCTTTATCCATTCATCACTTGATGGACATTACGGCTCTTTCCATAATTTGGCTATTGTTGAGAGTGCTGCTATAAACATTGGGGTCCAAGTGCCTCTATGCATCAGCACTCCTGTATCCCTTGGGTAAATTCCTAGCAGTGCTACTGCTGGGTCATAGGGTAGGTCTATTTTTAATTTTTTGAGGAACCACCACACTGTTTTCCAGAGTGGCTGCACCAATTTGCATTCCCACCAATAGTGCGAGAGGGTTCCCATTTCTCCACATCCTCTCCAGCATCTATAGTCTCCTGATTTGTTCATTTTGGCCACTCTGACTGGCGTGAGGTGGTATCTGAGTGTGGTTTTGATTTATATTTCCCTGATGAGGGGCGACATTGAGCATCTTTTCATGTGCCTGTTGGCCATCCGGATGTCTTCTTTGGAGAAGTGTCTATTCATGTTTTCTGCCCATTTCTTCACTGGGTTATTTGTTTTTCGGGTGTGGAATTTGGTGAGCTCTTTATAGATTTTGGATACTAGCCCTTTGTCCGATATGTCATTTGCAAATATCTTTTCCCATTCCGTTGGTTGCCTTTTAGTTTTGTTGGTTGTTTTCTTTGCTGTGCAGAAGGTTTTTATCTTCATAAGGTCCCAGTAATTCATTTTTGCTTTTAATTCCCTTGCCTTTGGGGATGTGTCAAGCAAGAAATTGCTACGACTGAGGTCAGAGAGGTCTTTTCCTGCTTTGTCCTCTAGGGTTTTGATGGTTTCCTGTCTCACATTCAGGCCCTTATCCATTTTGAGTTTATTTTTGTGAATGGTGTGAGAAAGTGGTCTAGTTTCAACCTTCTGCATGTTGCTGTCCAGTTCTCCCAGCACCATTTGTTAAAGAGACTGTCTTTTTTCCATTGGATGTTCTTTCCTGATTTGTCAAAGATTAGTTGGCCATACATTTGTGGGTCTAGTTCTGGGGTTTGTATTCTATTCCATTGGTCTATGTGTCTGTTTTTGTGCCAATACCATGCTGTCTTGATGATGACAGCTTTGTAGTAGAGGCTAAAGTCTGGGATTGTGATGCCTCCTGCTTTGGTCTTCTTCTTCAAAATTACTTTGGCTATTCGGGGCCTTTTGTGGTTCCATATGAATTTTAGGATTGCTTGTTCTAGTTTGGAGAAGAATGCTGGTGCAATTTTGATTGGGATTGCATTGAATGTGTAGATAGCTTTGGGTAGTATTGACATTTTGACAATATTTATTCTTCCAATCCATGAGCAGGGAATTTTTTTACATTTCCTTATATCTTCTTCAATTTCCTTCATAAGCTTCCTATAGTTTTCAGCATACAGATCTTGTACATCTTTGGTTACATTTATCCCTAGGTATTTTACGCTTCTTGGTGCAGTTGTGAATGGGATCAGTTTCTTTATTTGTCTTTCTGTTGCTTCATTATTAGTGTATAAGAATGCAACTGATTTCTGTACATTGATTTTGTATCCTGCAACTTTGCTAAATTCATGTATCAGTTCTAGCAGACTTTTGGTGGAGTCTATCGGATTTTCCATGTATAATATCATGTCATCTGCAAAAAGTGAAAGCTTGACTTCATCTTTGCCAATTTTGATGCCTTTGATTTCCTTTTGTTGTCTGATTGCTGATGCTAGAACTTCCAGCACTATGTTAAACAACAGCGGTGAGAGTGTACATCCCTGTCATGTTCCTGATCTCAGGGAAAAAGCTCTCAGTTTTTCCCCATTGAGGATGATGTTAGCTGTGGGCTTTTCATAAATGGCTTTTACGATCTTTAAGTATGATCCTTCTATCCCGACTTTCTCGTGGGTTTTTATTAAGAATCGATGCTGAATTTTGTCAAATGACTTTTCTGCATCGATTGACAGGATCATATGGTTCTTTTCTTTTATTAATGTGATGTATCACATTGATTGATTTGCGAATGTTGAACCAGCCCTGCATCCCAGGAATGAATCCCACTTGATCATGGTGAATAATTCTTTTTATATGCTGTTGAATTCGATTTGCTAGTATCTTATTGAGAATTTTTGCATCCATATTCATCAGGGATATTGGCCTGTAGTTCTCTTTTTTTACTGGGTCTCTGTCTGGTTTAGGAATCAAAGTAATACTGGCTTCATAGAATGAGTCTGGAAGTTTCCTTCCCTTTCTATTTTTTGGAATAGCTTGAGAAGGATAGGTATTGTCTCTGCTTTAAACGTCTGGCAGAACTGCCCTGGGAAGCCATCTGGTCCTGGACTCTTATTTGTTGAGAGATTTTTGATGACTGATTCAATTTCTTCGCTGGTTATGCGTGTGTTCAAGCTTTCTATTTCCTCCTGATTGAGTTTTGGAAGCATGTGGGTGTTTAGGAATTTGTCCATTTCTTCCAGGTTGTCCAGTTTGTTGGCATATACTTTTTCATAGTATTCCCCGATAATTGCTTGTATCTCTGAGTGATTGGTTGTAATAATTACATTTTCATTCATGATTTTACCTATTTGGGTCATCTCCGTTTTCTTTTTGAGAAGCCTGGCTAGAGGTTAATCAATTTTGTTTATTTTTTCAAAAAACCAACTCTTGGTTTCATTGATCTCCTCTACAGTTTTTTTAGATTCTATATTGTTTATTTCTGCTCTGATCTTTATTATTTGTCTTCTTCTGCTGGGTTTAGGTTGTCTTTGCTGTTCTGCTTCTATTTCCTTTAGGTGTGCTGTTAGATTTTGTATTTGGGATTTTTCTTGTTTCTTGAGATAGGCCTGGATTGCTATGTATTTTCCTCTCAGGACTACCTTTGCTGCATCCCAAAGTGTTTGGATTGTTGTATTTTCATTTTCTTTTGTTTCCATATATTTTTTAATTTCTTCTCTAAGTGCCTGGTTGACCCATTCATTCTTTAGTAGGGTGCTCTTTAACCTCATGTTTTTGGAGGTTTCTGAGACCTTTTCCTGTGGTTGATTTCAAGCTTCACAGCATTGTGGTCTGAAAGTATGTATGGTATGATCTCAATTCTTGTATACTTATGAAGGGCTGTTTTGTGACCCAGTATGTGATCTATCTTGGAGAATGTTCCATGTGCACTTGAGAAGAAAGTATATTCTGTTGCTTTGGGATGCAGAGTTCTAAATATATCTGTCAAGTCCATCTGATCCAATGTATCATTCAGGGCCCTTGTTTCTTTATTGACTGTGTGTCTAGATGATCTATCCATTTCTGTAAGTGGAGTGTTAAAGTCCCCTGCAATTACCACATTCTTATCAATAAGGCTGCTTATGTTTGTCATTGTTTTATATATTTGCAGGCTCCTGTATTCTGTGCATAGACATTTATTATTGTTAGCTCTTCCTGATGGATAGACCCTGTAATTATTATATAGTGCCCTTCTTCATCTCTTGTTACAGCCTTTAATTTAAAGTCGAGTTTGTGTGATATAAGTATGGCAACTCCAGCTTTCTTTTGACTTCCAGTAGCATGATAGATAGTTCTCCATCCCCTCACTTTCAATCTGAAGGTGTCCTCAGGTCTAAAATGAGTCTCTTGTAGACAGCAAATAGATGGGTCTTGTTTTTTTTATTCATTCTGATACCCTATTTCTTTCGGTTGGCACATTTAGTCCATTTACATTCAGTGTTATTATAGAAAGATATGGGTTTAGAGTCATTGTGATGTCTGTAGGTTTGTTTCATGCTTGTAGTGATGTCTCTGGTACTTTGTCTCATAGGATCCCCCTTAGGATCTCTTGTAGGGCTGGTTTAGTGGTGACGAATTCCTTCAGTGTTTGTTTGTTTGGGAAGACCTTTATCTCTCCTTCTATTCTAAATGACACACTTGCTGGATACAGGATTCTTGGCTGCATATTTTTTCTGTTCATCACAGGGAAGATTTCCTGCCATTCGTTTCTGGCCTGCTAAGTTTCAGTAGAGAGATCGGTCACGAGTCTTATAGGTCTCCCTTTATATGTTAGAGCACGTTTATCCCTAACTGCTTTCGGAATTTTTTCTTTATCCCTGTATTTTGCCAGTTTCACTATGATATGTCGTGCAGAAGATCGATTCAAGGTATGTCTGAAGGGAGTTCTCTGTGCCTCTTGGATTTCAATGCCTTTTTCCTTCCCCAGATCAGGGAAGTTCTCAGCTATTATTTCTTCAAGTACACCTTCAGCACCTTTCCCTCTCTCTTCCTCCTCTGTAACACCAATTATGTGTAGATTATTTCTCTTTAGTGCATCACTTAGTTCTCTAATTTTCCCCTGATACTCCTGGATTTTTTTATCTCTCTTTTTCTCAGCTTCCTCTTTTTCCATAATTTTATATTCTAGTTCCCCTATTCTCTCCTCTGCCTCTTCACTCCAAGCCGTGGTCATTTCCATTTTATTTTGCAGCTCTTTTATAGCATTTTTTAGCTCCTCCTCACTGTTTCTTAGTCCCTTGATCTCTGTAGTAGTAGATTCTCTGCTGTCCTCTATACTGTCTTCAAGCCCAGTGATTAATTTTATGACTATTATTCTAAATTCACTTTCTGTTATATTGTTTAAATCGTTTTTGATCAGTTCATTAGCTGTCGTTATTTCTTGGAGATTCTTTTGAGGGGAATTCTTCTGTTTCGTCATTTTGGATAACCCCTGGAGTGGTGTGGAACTGCAGGGCACTTCCCCTGTGCTGTATTGAATTACTTGCGTTTGTGGGTGGGGCCACAGTCAGACCTGATGTCTGCCCCCAGCCCACCACTGGGGCCACAGTCAGACTGGTGTGTGCCTTCTCTTTCCCTCTCCTAGGGGCGGGATTCACTGTGGGGTGGCGTGGCCTGTCTGGGCTACTTGCACACTGCCAGGTTTGTTGTGCTGGGGATCTGGCTGGCGTATTAGCTGGGGTGGATGGGCAAGTTGCACGGGGGCGGGAGGGCAGGCTCTGCTCGTGTATCCTTCGGTGATCCGCTTCTGGAGGGGCCCTGTGACAGAGGGCGAGAGTCAGACCCGCCACTGGAGGGATGGATCTGCAGAAGCACAGCGTTGGGTGTTTGCGTGGTGCAAGCTAGTTCCCTGACAGGAAACGGTTCCCTTTGGGATTTTGGCTGGGGGAGGGGCGAGGGAGATGGCCCTGGCGAGCGCCTTTGTTCCCCGCCAAGCTGAGCTCTGTCGTCGGGGGCTCAACAACTCTCCCTCCCGTTGTCCTCCAGCCCTCCAGTTCTCTGAGCAGAGCTGTTAACTTATAACCTTCCAGATGTTAAGTCCCGCTTGCTGTCCGAACACACTCTGTCCAGCCCCTCCACTTTTACAAGCCAGACTCAGGGTCTCTGATTGGCCGGCGGGCTGCCCCTCCTCTCGGCTCCCTCCTGCCAGTCCTGTAGCGAGCACCGCCTCTCCTCCCTTCCTAACCTCTTTCCTGGGCCTCTCGTCTGTGCTTGGCTCCGGAAAATCCGTTCTGCTTGTCTTCTGCTGGTTTTCTGGGTTATTTAGGCAGTGTAGGCAGAATCTAAGTGATCAGCAGGACGCAGTGAGCCCAGCGTCCTCCTATGCCGCCATCTTCCCAACCCTCCCTCCTGTTCTTTTTTCATTTATAATATACTTTTTAAAAAAATTAATAAGAATATTTTTAAGAGCAGTTTTAGGTTCACAGAAAACCTGAGGGAAAAATATAGAATTTTCCCATATGTCTCTTTCCCTGACATAAGTATAGCCTCCTGCATCAAAAGTGTACATTTGTTACAATTGATGAACTTACACTGGTACATCATAATTACCCAAACTACTGAGAGTTTACATTAGGGTTCATTCTTTGTGTTGTATATTTTATGGTTTTGGACAAATGTAAAATGACATGTATCCATTATTATAATACACATTATAATAATAATTTTCACTGGCTTAAAAAATCCTCTGTGTGCCTCTTTTCTCCCCCAGCCCCAATCTATGGCAGCCACTGATTTTGTTACTGTCTCCATAGATTCGCCTCTTCCAGAATGTTATATAGTTAGTATATAGCCTTTTCTAGAATCTTATATAGTTACATAGTATATACAGTGATATAGTTATAAAGCCTTTTCAAAGTGACTTCTTTCACTTAGTAACATACACTTAAGATATCTTCATGTCTGGATTTATGAGTTTATTTATTCATCTCTGAAAGACATATTGGTTGCTTCCAAAATTTTGCAATTATGAATATAATTACTTAAATATCCATGTACAGGTTTTTGTGTAAAGGTAAGTTTTCAACTCTTTTGAGTATATACTTCTGTTTCAATTAATCTCCCTAGCAATTTATAATTTTATTATTCTGAAAAGTAATAATCTCCATATGAATATCAACAAGTTAAGAAAAGAACAGCAGATTTATTGAAAATATTAGTTATTGATTGACTGTAAGTGGTGGGCATTCCTGAATCTGGTCTCTGTTGTTAAAGACAAAGTTTTCAGTATTCAATTCCATGTCTTTCTTTCATACGACATGCTTTTGAAGTATCTAAAAAGTTATCTCCAAATCCAGGGTCATGGAGATTTTCTCCAATTTTATCCTCTAGAAGTTTTACAGTTTTGTATTTTACATGTAGATCTATGATCCATTTGAGCTAATTTTTATAAAAGGTTAACTAAGTACTTAGTAACTTAGTTAAGTAAATTAATAATAAGTACTAACTTTTTGCATGTGAATATCCAGCACCATTTGCTGAAAGATGATTTTTTTCTCCATTGAACTACCTGCCTCTGTTCCATTATCAAAGATCAGTTGATTATATTTATGTGGGTTTAATTCTATCTTCTCTATTTAATTCCATTAATTTGTTTTGATTATTGTAGCCTTAAAAAATGTATACATATCAAGTAGTTAAATGGTTCTTCTTTATTCTTCAGCATTATGTTGGCTATTCTGCATCTTTTGCTTCTCCATATAAACATTAGTTTTCCAAATAAGTTATCAATAACCAGAAAATAACCAACTAGAATTTTTCTTGGGAATGTATTGAATGTATAGATCAAGTGTGGAAGATCTAACATCTCGAAAATATTGAATGTTCATATCCATGTACATGGAATATGTCTCCATTTTTATACATCTTTGAGTTTGTTACATTAGACTTTTGCAGTTTTCCTAATACAGGTCTTGTAAATTTGAAACCAATTATTTCTGGTGCTAATATAAATGGCATTGTTTTCAATTTCAAATGCCAATTGTTTATTGTTATATATAAGTACACAATTGACTTTTATATATTAAACTTTCATTATGCTACCTTACATAATCACTTATTGGTTCATATATCTCTTTTTGTCAATTCTTTGGGATAATTTACACAATCATCTCATCTGAGAAAAAAAAATTGTATTTCTTTCTTCCCCAATTTTATATCTTTTATTTCCTGTTCTTATTTCCTGTTCTTAAGGTTTTATATTTAAAATCTTTAGGTATGACTAAGGTCATATGTTTTATGACTAAAACCATTAGGTACCATAAATTTTTATGACTAAAACCATTAGGTATGACTTTAAGTATAATGTTGAAAGAGAAAAGTAGTAAGACTAAACATCCTTGCCTTGTTCCTGATCTTAGCAGGAAAGCTTCTAGCTATATTCTCACTATTTTTTCTTATATTCCTTCAATGTAGTAGGCCATATTAATGTGAAATTCTAAATAAGGTAGAGCAATTTCCTATCTGTATATTTAAAAATGAATTCAAACCTTAGAGAAAGTCACTTTCAAATAAGCATATCTAAATTAAAAATAATAAAAAACACTTACTTCCTGAAAAACAATAAAGGGGATGCAATTTATAAACCTAGGGAACACTAATAATATTCCTTTTTCCTATTCTTCATAATTTTCTTTCATATTATTTTACATTGGAGCTTCTCATCTGTGACCCTCCACCCCCAACACACAAGTGAAATCTCACAAAATAAGTTCTTTTTTTTCTCTGAACCCCATGGCTTACTCTCTTCTTGCCACTTGTTCTTTTTTCCTATTTCTCACTCAACTTTTTCTCTTGTTTTACTCTATTTCAATTTATTTTTTCTTAGGTTTTTCCCTAGTCTGTTATGTATTCTTATGTATGCCTTTTTTTTAATTGAGGTATAATCCAGGTGTACAATTTAGTGATTTCATATTTGTATGCATTGTGAAGTGATCACCACAATAATTCTAGTTAACGTACATCATCATATATAATTACAATTTTTTTCTTGTGCTGAGCACTTTCAAGATCTGCTCTCTTGGTAACTTTCAAATATTCAATACAATATTATTAACTATATCATCATATTTACATTACATCTCCATAATTTATTTATATTATAACTGGGGACTTTATCTTTGACAACCTTTACTCATTTCACCCATCATCCCCCCTCCCCCCACCTGTGGCAACTACCAATCTGTTTCTGTATTTATATGCTTGTTTTTAAAAATGCTTGTTTTTAAAAATTCTATCTATGTTGGGATGAGCACGGGGTGTTGTATGGAAACCAATATGACAATAAATTTCATATTAAAATTTAAAAAAATAAAAAATAAACATCTGTATTAAGACAAAAAATAAAATAAAAAATAAAAATTCTATCTATAAGTGAGATCATTTAGTATTTGCCTTCTACTCTCTAACTTATTTTACTTTGCATAATGCCCTCAAGGTCCATCCATGTTGCCACAAATGGCAATATTTCATTGTTTTTATGGCTGAATAGTATTCATATATAATATGAATAATATTTTTTTAATATGAAATTTATTGTCAAATTGGTTTCCACAACACCCAGTACTCATCCCAACAGGTGCCCTCCTCAATGCCCATCACCCACCCTCTCCTCCCTCCCACCCCCCATCAACCCTCAGTTTATTCTCAGTTTTTAAGAGTCTCTTATGGTTTGCCTCCCTCCCTCTCTAACATTTTTTTTTCCTTCCCCTCCCCCACAGTTTTCTGTTATGTTTCTCAGGATCCACATAAGAGGGAAAACATATGGTATCTTTCTCTGCATGACTTATTTCACTTAGCATAACATTCTCCAGTTCCTTCCACATTGCTACAATAGGCCACATTTCATTCTTTCTTATTGCCACGTAATATTCCATTGTGTATATAAACCACAATTTCTTTATCCATTCATCAGTTGATGGACATTTAGGCTCTTTCCCTAATTTGGCTATCGTTGACAGTGTTGCTGTAAACATTGGGGTACAAGTGCCCCTTTGTATCAGCACTCCTGTATCCCTTGGGCAAATTCCTAGCAGTGCTATTTCTGGGTCATAGGGTAGATCTATTTTTAATTTTTTGAGAACCTCCACACTGTTTTCCAGATGCTGGTGAGGATATATAACATCTTTTTATCCATTCATTCATAGATGAGCACTTAGGTTGTTTCCATATTTTGACTATTATTTAAAAAATGCTATAATTAACATCTTTAAAAATTAGTGATTTGGTTTCTTTGGATACATATGAAGAAGTGGAAGTACTGGATCATATGGTATTCCTATTTTTAATTTTTTGAAGAACATCCATACTGTTTTCCACAGTAGTTGCACCAATTTGCATTCCCACCAACATGAGGGTTCCCTATTCTCCTCTTCCTCACCAACACTTGTTATTTCACATCTTTTTGATAATAACCATTCTAGCATGTGTGGGTAATATATCATTGTGGTTTTGATTTGCATTTCTCTTATGATCAGTAATATTGAGCATCTTTTCAGGTACATATTGGCTATATGTAGGTCTTCTGTTTCTCATTATTAAGTATGATGTTATCTGTGCATTTTTGTAGATTTTCCTTCTATTGAGAAATTTCCCCATTTCTTACTGGATTGGTGATTTTCAATCATATATTGTATATGTTTAGTCAAGTCCTTTTTTCTGAATCTATTGATATATAGTCATATGACTTTTTAGCCTAATGGTGTGATAGGTTACAGTCATTGATCTTCAAATGATAACCTCACCTGTATACCAAGAATAAAATCCATTTTATTGTGATATATTATTCTTTTATAATTTGATTTGCTAATATTTTAGAGAATTTTTGCATTTTTGCTAATGAGTGATATTGGTCTGTAGTTTTTTCTTATAATGTCTTTGGTTTTGGTATTGTGATAATGCTGACCTCAGAATGAGTTTGCAAATGTTCCTTCTGCCTCATTTTGTGGAAGAGGTTGTAAATAATTGATATAATTTCTTTCTTAAAAGCTTGGTCAAAGAAAGGGTGCCGGGTGGCTCAGTTAGTTAAGTGTCTGACTCTTGGTTTTGGTTCAGGTCATGATCTCATGGTTCCTTTGTTCTGACCCCACTTGGGATTCTTTCTCTCTCTCTCTCTCTCTCTCTCTCTCTCTCTGCCCTTCCCCTGCTCACGCTCTCTATCTCAAATAAATAAATAAATAAACTTTGTAAAAAAAAAGAATAAGAAAAATAAAATAGTTTATTTTACCTTCCTTTATTCCTTCTCTTTTACTCTTTCTTCTGTACGTATGTCTGAGTTTCTAATCTACATCAGTCTTTTCTGAAGCATTTCTTGCAAAGCAGGTATATTTGTGACAAATTTTCTGAAATTTTGTTTGTTTAAGAAAGTCTTTATTTTTCCTTCTTTTTTGAAGTATAATTTTAATGGATACACATTCAAGGTGGCTGTTTGGTTTTTTTCGGCATTTAAATATTTCACTCCCTTCTCTTATTGCTTTCAATGATTTCTGAAGAAAAGTACAACATAATTATCATCCTTGCTCTTCTGTAGATAAGTTTTTTTTTTATTTTCTAGATTTTTTCAAGATATTCTCTTCATTTTTTTTATATTTTCTGCAGTTTGAATGTTATTTCCACATGCATTTTTAAAATGTTTGCCTTGCCTGACATTCTCTGAAGTTTATGTATAGGACCTTTGGGGAAATTGTGTCAATATTGTTTCAAATAGTTTTCTGTCCCTTTCTTTTTTTCTCCTTCAGGTATTCCCATGACATGTATATATTTCTTAATTGTCCCACAGTTCTTGGATATTCTGTTGTATCTTTTTATTATTTTTTCTCTTTGCACTTAAGTTTTGGATTTTTTTATTGACATTTTCTCAAGCTCACTGATTATTTCTTTGGTTGTATACAGATGAGCCCATCAAAGGAATTCATGTCTTCTATATAGTGTTTTAGATTTCTATTACTTAAAATATTTTTTTTTTAGAATTTCTATCTCACTGCTTATATTACACATCTGTTCTTTTATGTTGTCTACTTTCCCTAAGCACATTAATCATGGCTGCTTTATATCCTTGGTCTGATACTTCCAACATCTTTGGCATATGTGTCTGGTCTAGACCTTTCTCTGTCTCTTCAAATTGTGATTTTTTTAGCATGGCATGTAACTTATTGTTGACTATCAGACATGATGTACTGATTAAAAAGAACTAACCTCCAACAAAAAAGTTCTTCTATGACAATATATGAGAAAATCTTGGAAAGTAATGACACTCTGATATGTTGGAAGTGGCTGTCTGAATTGATATTCCCCCAAAATCTCAAATCTCCAGATTCATCTGAACCTACAGAAATGGTTCATTTATTTCTGTCAAGGGATGAAATTCCCTGCTTGCTAGAAGATTATACAGAGGTCTGGCACTTGCAAGTTAACATATGCCCCCTAAAATTTTCTCCCACTTTTCTTTCTGCCACTATACCAATAATAAGAATTACAGTATAATTTGACTGGAGATGTTCTGGGCCTGATAAGGAACAAAAGCAATTACACTCCAAAGGAAATGCAAGACTTGCCCCAATAGGGGCAAGAACAGTAGTCATGAACTGAATTCTGAGTTTGTTTTATGAAAGAACTAGAATATTAGTTTGACCTAGAGAATGTTTATTGATTTGAAGGACCATTATAAGGACACTGACAAAATCCTCAATAGATGTAGCATGTACACTTCTATGATGTCTCCTAGAACCATGGGGAAAAAATGGCTCATACCACATGAATACAAATGCCAGAATATTTATGGTAGAAGAAGAGATTATAAGCCTCAGATAAATGGGCATGCTAATTGGATATACTATATAAGGCCTAACCCTAAAAATGGCAGTGCATCACATGAAGGTCCATAAGATATATCATTTATTTGCTTAATTTTACTTAATTAAAAATGCACTAGAAATGGTTAGGAACTTAGTGTAGTCCATGCTTATGGTAGGAGATACTATTACAGATCTGGGTTCATTGATACCCATGGGGGTGACAGAACCATGAGACAATAGAAGTCAATAATGATCAGAAATTATCATAATTAGTGGCAAGATACTAGGGCAAACCAGAGGGGCCTGGTCCTCAGAGAATTATGGAAACCTTTCTTATTGGTGAAAAAATATGCAGCCAACACAAGTACTGTTCAATCTATCCAATGAATTGTAATTAACAAAGGATAATCAGGAAGCTGAAAGCAGTTGTCCCAATAAAATGTCACAATTTCTTGCCACATTTCTGGAACTGAGCAAGGTTTTTGACCATGAATCACTAACTAAAGAAGCAGCAGCATCTTAAATACGAAGTTCTCAACAGGATCAAAACAATATAGTTATGTGATGATGATTCTTCCTGTTCTTGACAAGAACTATGGCCATTTCTTCATGTAACTATAGTTTGAAGTAAATGTTCTCCAAACATTTTGAGAACTGTTGGACACAAGGTCCAAACTGATACAAATACTCATAAACCTGAAGACTCATCACTTTCCCTTTTTTAGGACATGGACATATAGGGATCAGATAATAAATGGAATTCTTTCCTAGGACATATTGGGTCTTTGGACTCACCCAGTGGCTATTTCTCCCCTCCTTATGTGTATGTTTGTAATTTATATATATACTGCTTGGCAAAACTGCCACCTAGAACTTTTGATTTGTGGTGTCAAACTGTCTTATGGGTAAATACAAGTGGAGGCCTCTGAAACTTCCCTAGACGGATAAAATATAAAACCAAAAACAATATCACGTCCTGGTGTAAATGGCTTGGATTATTGTCACCTTTAAAATACAGCAGATATAAAGTTAGTGGCCCCCCACAATATCTCCATTTAAGTTACTACTCTAGTCTCTACAAAACCAGGCATATCTTGAAGGATGATAATAAGATCCTCAAACTCAAAAGTGTTGTATTTACATTTGCAGTAATTGTGCCAGATGTGTTGTCTTTACTAAAGATTAAGATATGGTATATGGTGTGTGGCTATTCATCAGGCAAATCTGTTCCAGTTCATCTTTATTAGAAAAAAAAATCATCTGATAGTTATCATATTCACATGGAGTGAATAACAATATACATTTTAGTTTTTCCCAGGACTGGGTTAATTTTCCCATCCTCTTTCTTAAAGTAATCAAACAATATCTGTATTATTTGGACATCTGGAGAATATCACAGTGCTTATCTCTATCAATGATATCATGCTAATGGACCAGATAAGCCAAAATAGCTAGCACTTTGTAGGTATCTATAAGATATATGTGCTCCAGAGGATGAGAGCTAAATACTAGGGATATTCAGTGGCTTGTACATTAATAAATGATTAGGAGTCCAGTTGTTTATGTCATGTCAGAACATCTCCTTTGAAGAAAAGGACATGTTATTTTGTTTTACATTTTCCACTATTAAGATGGAAGTACAACAACTATTGGGTTTCCTCAGATTCTAGTAACAGCTTATTATATACCTGAAAATATTGTTGCAAGCCATATATCAAGTGATATGAAAGGCTATCAGCTTTCTGTAGGGAAGATAGTAGGTGAGGTCCTTGAAGCTGACTCAGACTGGTAAATGCAAGCCCTATTGCTTCAGTCCTATTACCCAGATTAAATGGTATTAGTGCTTTCAGGGGTGGGGAAAGATGCTGAATTATGCTTCTATGCTTTAATAGAAGAATAGCAATGTATACCCCAGGTTTTTGGAATGAAACCATGCCATTTCCAGTAGATAATTCTTCATTTTTGGAAAAATACCTGCTGGTGTATTATTATTACACTCTGAGAAAGAAGTTCTGACCATGAAACAACAACTGATTGTTCTGCCAAGATTTCCAAGTCACAAATTTTGTAAAATCTGAAATAATGCATTATAAGATTGAAGTGGTATATCTGGAATCAAGCAAGAGCCTAACCAAAGCAATGAAAGGATAAGTAGGCTAAACTCCCATATAATTCTCTGGTCTTGCATTGGTACTTCTCCCTAGTTTCACCTATGAATACATGAAAGATTCTCTATGACTAGCTGATAGATCAGCAATGCCAAAGCCTGATGTACAGATGGATGGCTTGGTGTGTGGGTACAAGTCAAATATAAATAATGGCTTTCCTACAGCCACAGTGAGGAATGAGCTTAAAAGACTTTGGTGATGATAAATCTTCCCTATGGGTAGAAATTCTGGTAGGTCAGCTAATCATAATATTGTGTTGAAGAGAGAAAGAGACTGATGTTAAAATATACACTGACTTGTAGGCTATAGTAAATTCCTTGGCCAGCTAGTCAAAAGACAAAAAAAAGAAAGATTGAAAAATCAGGGTTAAGATCATGCGGATGAACATATGGGAGGAACCATAATTCATGACAATTTCATTTAGAATGTTAACTCTTATCAGAGGGATCAGCCACAAAAGTAAAAACAGACAAAATTATTTGACTGGTTAACATTTGCCAGTCTCCATCATTGCCCACCCAAATGCTGACACATTCACATAAACAAACTAGTTATTGTGGCAGCTATGGACAAGCAGCTATGGAGATTATGCATGGGTTAAACAAGGTGGAATCCCATTTACCAAGGGTGATCTAGTTACTGCCACTGTTTAAAGTCCAATTTGCAGCCTTGGTTGTCAATGTTGAGTCCCATTATGGAATCATAATGTCAACTCTTGTAGAACTGCTTATTTCTCCTTTACATTCTATCAGTTTTTGCCTAATATATTTTGAAGGTCTGTTACTAAGTGTATAAATATTTATAATTGCTATATCTTTTTGCTGTATTGAATCTTTTTTAACATATCATATCATTCTTTGTCTTTTCTAAACTTTTTAAAGTCTATTGTGTCTGATATTAGTATAATGACCTCTGTTATCTTTCAGTTACTTTTGCGTGAAATATCTTTTCCATCCTTTCACTTTCAATTTATTTGTCTTTGGATCTACATTAAGTCTCTTATAAACAGCATATAGTTAAATCATGTGTTTTTTTTTAAATCTGTTTTGCCAATTTATGTCTTTTTATTTAAAGTTTAATTTATTTACAGTTAAAGTAATTATGGATAAACAGTGACTTTGTTACTTTGCTGTTTATTTTTGATACACCTTTCAAATAAATTATAAATTTAAATAAATAAATTATAAATAAAAAATCTTTTTATTTATATTACTATATTCTTTTGTGTTCACTTGATTTTTTTGTATTGAAATGTTTAAATTCCATCCTCTTTTCCTTTCATGTATATTTGATAGCAGTTTCTTTGTGAAACTGCATTGGGGATACATTTAATGTACTAAAGTTATAACACTCTCATTTAAATTTATACCAGTTTAACTTTAAGAACATACAAAAACTTTGCTTCTTTATTGTACTGTTGTGACCCCTATTATTTGTTGATGTCACAAATTAAATCATTTTACTTTGGATCCCAAAACATAAACTAATAATTATTTTAAGCTCATTAGTCTCTTAAATTGTGTAGAAACAAAATGTGAAGCTACAATCCAAGATTATAATAATACTAGCTTCTAGACTAATAATTTTTTTTTTATCTATTAGTTCCTTATCATGTAGAAACCAAAAGTAGAGTTACAATTTTTACAATTTTAGCTTTTAAAAATTCACGTGTATATACCTTTTTTGAGATCTTTATTTCTTCACATAGCTTTAAATTGTAATATACTGGCCTTTCAAATTACCCTGCCATACTTCTTTGACCATTTCTTGCAGGGCTGCTCTAGTAATAATGAATTCCTTAGTATTTATCTGGGAATTATTTAAATTCTCCCTTACTTTTGAAGGACAGTTTTGCTAAATATAAGATTCTTGGTTGACAGGTTTTTTGTTGTTGTTTTTCTGTTAGCACTCTAAATATATCTGCCATCTGCCTGCTGGTTTCCAAATTTCTCATGAGAAAGCTGCTGATAGTCTTATTTAAGATCTCTTGTACGTGACAACTTACTTCCTTTCCTGCTTTCAAAATTCTCTCTTTGCCTTTGGCTTTTAAGTTTGATTATGATATGTACCAGTGTGAGTCTCTGAGTTCATTTTATTTGAAGTTTGTGAGCTTCTGGATATATTCACATTTTTCATTGAATTTGGGAAGTTTTCAGTAGTTATTTCTTCATATATTCTCTTTTTCTGAAATGCAAAAAGGAGTTCTTCAAGTTGACAAAAAGGACACTAACAACATGAAAAAGTGTAAAAGTATAAAAGTCACTGTAAAAATTAAAATATATTCAAATTCAGAATACTCTAATATTGTAATGTTAGCATGTAAATCACTTTAAACTCTGGTATAAAAGTTAAGGGGTACCTGGGTGGCTCAGTCGGCTAAGTGTTTGACTTCAGCTTAGGTCATGATCTCACAGTTTGTGAGTCTGAGACCCAGGTCAGGCTAGGAACTCACAGTTGGAAGCCCGGGGCCTGCTTTGGATTCCCTGTCTCCCTCTTTTTCTACCCCAACCCCCGTTTGTGCCCTCTCTCTCTCAAAGATAAATAAACGAGCATTTAAAAAAATAAAAAATAAAAGTTAACAGACAAAAGTTTTGAAATTAACTAGATACAAAAATGTGTTAATACATCACATAAAATGATGGAGGTTGTGACATCAATTATACAAAATGTGGGGGAAGGAGAAATTAAAGTGTAGAATTATTTGTATAAGGTCATATTTTGGTTGTTATCAGCTTAAAATAAACTATTATATCTATAAAATATCTTATGTAAGCTTCATCAAACTCACATATAAAAAATTGTAGTAGACACACAAAAGATAAAGACAAAGTAATCAAAGCATAAAAGTATTTTTAAAAAAATCAAGTTACAAAGGAGCACAGCAAGAGAAGGAAAACAGAACAAAGGAACCACCAGTAAACAAGGGGCACAAAGGCAATAGTAAATTCTTTCTAACCCATAATTACTTTAAATATAAGTTTATTGAATTTTTATTAAAAAACAACATCAAATGATATACTAGGAAGTATACAGTGATTTACTTTACTTTTAAGGACACACATAGGTTGAATATTAAGGAATGGAAAGAGATTTTCCATGCAGATGGTAATCAAAAGACAGTAGTGTGGCTACACTTCTATCAGAGAAAATATGCCTTAAGTAAAAGATTGTCAAAAAAGACAAGTTATTATATAATGATAAAAGAGTCAAGCCATCAAAAAGTTACAAAAATTGTAATAGAAATGCATCCAAAGTCCAAACTTTTGAATATATAAATGAAATATTAACAAAACTGAAAGAAGAAATAGACAGGAATAGGAAGGAAATACAGAAAATTCTTAGCAGTGGTGAGTGGAACTTAATTAGTGGGTGAAAACGCTTAGTTTTATGCATTTTAAGTATTTGAATTTTATAAAATTGTATTTACTTGTTTTACTTCAAAATGAAAATACTAAACTATTAAGTGTAAAAGCACAAATAACATATAAACTCCATAGATGTAAACTGTTAGAGGTGTGAGTTGATCATAAAGTTTTACTTGTTTTTCATTTTTAATATTTTTGCATCTATTTTATTTTATTTTGGAAAATATGTTCACTTAAAATGAAATGCAAACAGCTTATCATTAAAGTAAAATTTTGGAAAGATGACTAGGATAAGAAATTAAAGTGACCAAGTCAATTGTTGGTAATTTAATTGTCATATTTTGCATAGAAATTAAAGTGTAGAAATGTGGAAGTGGTGGCGGCAAATGTTTACAAAATAACTAAATGATATAATATTTTTGAAAAATTCTAAAGTCACCCAATGTTGTGAATATGATGGCCATAATATATTGAATCTCATTTAATAAAAATGATTGGTGTCTTGGGGCACCTGGGTGGCTCAGTCGGTTAAGCGTCCAACTTCAGCTCAGGTCACGATCTCACGGTCCGTGAGTTCGAGCCCTGTGTCGGGCCCTGGGCTGATGGCTCAGAGCCTGGAGCCTGCTTCGGATTCTGTGTCTCCCTCTCTCTCTGCCCATCCCCCGTTCATGCTCTGTCTCTCTCTGTCTCAAAAATAAATAAACGTTAAAAAAAAAAATTAAAAAAAAAATAAAAATGATTGGGGAAGGCAAAGTATTTATCAGAAAGTCAATATATGAAGGTCGTAAGTAGTAATTTTGTCCTTGACCATTATGCTGCCAAAATTTTCACTATTTTTTCCAACCTATTTCTCATACAGTGTTAATAAACTTAGGAAAAATAATTTTATTCTTTTAAATATATACATAAGATATAAAAACTAACAAATTTATATTTTGTTGTTTGTTTCAGATATGTAATAATTTGGGTAATTGTCATTGTTTTCCTGGCCATAGGCCTCCATATTGTAAATTCCAGATTGGTTCACCAGGGGGAAGTATTGATGATGGAAATGTTCAGAAATCTGGTGAGTAGAAATAAAACTTTTAAAACAAAAATAGATGTTGTTTTATTAAATAAAGAAATATAATGCTGAGTCTAATCTTTCATGATCACCTGAATAATTAAAAGGGCTATCTTGAATAGTGACTTTAATGAAATTAGTATTATACAATATTTGTAATATTTTCTCAGATACTCAGTTTTCAACATCTTAGTTAAATAAGTTAGAAGATAGTATTCAAGTTTCAATAAATGCCATAGCAAGAATTCAAAACAAATTAAAATATGGAAGAATAAACACTACATAAAAGATTTGAATTTTATATTATTAAAAATTTTGTACACTTAAAAACAGCTATAGCATAGGGTGGTCATTCTGAATGAAATTTGGAAAATACATATGACAAAATATAAATGGAACTAATAATAAATCATACCTTGACTGATGGAGTAAATTTTTATATTTTCTCTTATTTGCATAAATTAAGGCAAGTGTCATATTTGTTGATTCAATCATTCATTCATTCATTATTCCCTATACAAACATGTTAAGTGTCTGGTAAGGCAATAGTATTGAGATCCACATTTCAGAAAGTCCAATCAAGCAACACCATGGAATATGGATTTGATAATATGAGTCTGAATGAAACTATTCATTGGAAAACAATTACCTTAATTATAAGGACCTGAAATAAACAATAAAAGAGAAGATAATGTGTTGCATTATCCTGTTTTTATGAATAACAATGAATAAGGCATGATGGTCATTGATATGGTCATTATATTTGGCACACGGAGAAGAATGGGTAATGATAATATATCTACTTTGCAAAAATAATTGAAGGATGGACACAGCATGAAGATAATGTATTTAATTTTGTATAAATAGAGTTTGGGTTACATGTTAAAGAATCCATGTGAAAACATCTATGGGAATCCATGGGAATTTGATAACATTGCCAACTAAGTAGTGACATCAGGGACTGATAATCCTTAATTTACAGTTATCTTATATTGAAAGTAATTTCTGGAAAGGTAAAAATATGTACATTTTTATGTGTAATGAGATAAGAGATTTGGATATAAATTCTGGATGCAACAGTAGAGACATAATCTCTAAAATAATTGTTAATCCTTGAAAAAAAGATGACAAAAAGGAGTGGTCACAATGATTTATTTTTCTGGTCATGAAAGATTACTATAAAATTACATGAGATATTTTCATCAGGTAATAATATACAACTATGATCTTTGACCTAAGGAAAACACATGAGATTCACCATTGTAGGTTAGTGAGATAATCAACCATTCCTGCAGGCATGTAATGGGTGGTTCAAATGAAAATTAGAAAGAAAGAATGTACAGAAAAGATATTTGAAAAATTATGACCCCAAATTTCTGTAACAGGGTGAAAAAAGCTTACACTCAGATATAAGAAACTAAATGAAACTTAATAAGGATAATGTAAAGAAATTTACACTTAAAACAATCATAATCAAACTTCTGAAAACCATTGGTAAAATAAATAAATAAATAGCTTGAGTTAGTCTTTTAATTATCCTACAGTATAGAGAGGAGATCAACAAAACCTCTCTCTCCTCCAGAAGCAACTAAAAAGGTGGACAAAACCTGTCAAACCAACCATTTCAGTACTGTGTAAATCAGCCAAAAGCTAATAAAAAGTATTTATTCATGAAATCCACTTCAATTAACAAGAGTGTAAATTTGTGGTAATCCTTCCCTGAGGCTGTTCTTATTTCTTCAGTCCCAGCTCTGTCAACATGGTAATTTAACTAGGACACAGCAAGATATGAAAACCATTAGCTTCCTCCCACCCAAGTATGTAGGAGGAAGAAAGGGATTACTTGATTCATTGGAGTATTGTCAACTACACTGGCAATCAGTTTATCAGGATAACATGGGGGACTTGCTGTACAGAGATAGCAGAACTTTTATGACAAGCAACAAACTAGGGAGTAACTATAAATTTAACAGGCCCAACACACCCACATGTCCATCAGTGTATCCTCAACTGATGGAGCCTGTGTACAACACAGAGGAGATTCAAGAGATACAGGTGGAAGGTAAAATACAAGCTAAGCTTGAAAATGACCTGAAGTTTGAATGAGTTCCCTAATGCACATAAAAATCTAGTAGCAGAAAGTTAAGACAAGTGTTTGCAAAGCAAACAAGCTTTGGCTGAAAACAAAACTGAAGACACAAGGATGGCCCAGACAAAGAAAATTAAAGAAATTTAAATAAAAAACAGCATAAACAAGAGCCATACACTGCAGACTAAAAAGCTGTAGCATATTTTGTTATATGTAAGTGATGGATCACTTGGTTCTACTCCTGAAACCAATACTACACTGTATATTAACTAATTTGGATTCAAATAAGTAAATTAAAAAAGGGAAGTCCTAGCTAATACAGTAGGACAAGAAAAGGAAATAGGAATTATAAAAATTTTGAAGAAATAGTACTGTTTGTGTTCTCAGATGACATGATGGTCTATGTATAAAATCCAAAATAATAAAAAAAAAAAAACCCTCCTAGAACTAATTAACATTTATAGCAAGGTTGCAAGATATAAAATTAATATATATACTGGGTGCCTGGGTGGCCCAGTCAGTTAAGTGTCCGACTCTTGGTTTCAACTCAGGTCACAATCTCACGGTTCATGAGTTTGAGCCCTATGTGGGGCTCTGTGCTAACAGCAGGGAGCCTGCTTGGGATTCCTTCTCTCTCCCTTTGTCTCTGCCCATTCCCCTCTTGCCTACACACACGTGCTCTTTCTCCTCTCTCTCTCAAGATAAACTCTAAAAAAATTAAAAAAGTAAAATTAATGTACAGAAGTCAAATCACCTTAGTGGGCTGAATTGCATATTGTTTTTCTTGAAGTGGTGGAAGAAGTGAACAATGGTAAAAACCTCTATGTTTGGGTTTGGGGTTTCTACTAACTCATAAGTAGTAGCCAATCCCTGGCCTTATGGTCAGAGTCCAAGGGCAATGGAAACTTGACCTATTAAAGGGATGCCTGTATGGGGGCATGGCCCTATGGAGATTTGAGGAGTGACTTAAAGTAGGACATGTTGATGCTCATCAGAATCCCCTTGCAAATTCAGAAGGTGATCGAATTGATAATCAGATATTCCCATGTGATTCCTTGTGATGGCCACCTAGGTCCACAAAATAAAGGTATATAGGGATATTGCAGCAATGCAAAGATGGACTGAATTCAGACACATTCTTCTTGCAACCTCTGAGGCACGAAATGCCAATAAGAGCTCTTCTGTCTGTCACTAAAACAGACAAAGACTGCAGATGCATATGTGGCAGGTTCCCTGGTGGGAAGGTCCTGATCATATCCGACAAGTGAGACTGATGCTGGTAGCCCTGGGAAGCTACACTTGGGTCCTAACAGAGATAGACTCTGGCCTGGGGTTTGCTTGCTTGGTGGTAGATTCAAATGCTCAGAGTGCTATTAGGAAACAATAACAAAAACAAAACCTGAAACAGAACTTTTTCACCAATTTGAATTGTTGACCATCACTTGTTTAGACCAAGAAACACATTTTACAGTCTATAAGGTCAAAACTATGGGCAGACAGATATTCTCCTCAGACTACTAGTTTGATAAAGAATTGGAAACATTGTCTAAAATGGAGGGAGATAAAGGCACTAGGTCTTAGACACCTTCATGTGGGTATGCTCACACTCAACATGAGTGAGACTAAAAAGAGTGCCCCCTCTTGGTAGATTTCCCTGTTTTTCTAGTGCATCCAAGTCTGCAAATACAAGGCAAGGAACAAGCATAATTCCTAAGTAAGAAACCAAAACTATATGTTGTCTTTATATCAGAATTCCGAAAGGCCTTGATGGGGAAGAATGTACCTTTACCCCATCTGGCAAAATTTAGGCTAACCATAAATGCAGCTATATTGCCTGCGGGTAAAGATAGTCCACTAGTTCTGTACCTTTTTAATTTTACCCTATGTGAACAAGAGTGAACTGAGGGGAAAGGACTTTCTAGATAGACTAGCATTGTTGCCTGCAAGCTAGATCAGCACAGTAAGCAAGCTTAATGTACCTTCCAAAGCTGGAACAATTTGTGTGTAAATGGAAAGAAGGGGGAGTAATTGTAAAGGATAGAGGAATGAATAATTGGGTTATTTAATGAGAGAAATCCAATATTACATTAACAGCTCAAAAGGGACTAAACCAGAGATGATACTGTCTTAGCTTGATGGTATTAGATGCCTGAAAGAACGAAGCCCTAGTCTAGATGCCACATAGGGCTATTACACAGAGAATTTGCCTCTAACAGCATTCCAATATTTGGGCTCAGACCATCTCACTAATTCCTATCTAGCATGTTCAGTTAATATTGCTTGAAGGGCAGATTTATACCCTTCTGTTTTATAAAACCAAGTATGGGTTACATTCCCCTCAGATACAATGTTCATCTCCATAATAGCATCAGGTAAAAGAGATGCAACCATTTCACATAAAGCTTTTTTATGTATACCAATTTCATAATCTTATCAGCCCTCATGTTTTTATGTTCTCCCAATCTACTTTAGCTCACATTGAGACTTCACCAATGTGTTTTTGGTACCACACTCCCTAGGGTTTCTGTATCAAGGAGTCTTGGAAATTTCTCCCCCTCATTTCCTGACCATTTTACCCATTCTTGTGAAAAAGTCTTTGGGAGACATCCCTAGTGAGAAATCAAGCCGAGGGATTCAGGCCCTTTTGTCCACCTTTAACTCAATCAACCTGCTTAACCACTACCACAAGCACAAGTGATTTATGGTCTTGTTTCTCATTGTAATCTCCACCTTAATGCTTTTTAAAATTTTCCAAACTGAGAAAAATATAATGAGCTTGTTCAGGAACTTCAATATTGGGGGACCAGCAGGAGGTCCCTTTTGTTTACCCCACCTCTGGTAGTGCGATATTAAAACCTTTGTTTTGGAGCACCTGGGTGGCTCAGTCAGTTAAGTGATAGACTTTGGCTCAGTTCATGATCTCATAGCTCATGAGTTCAAGTCCCACGGAGGGGTCTGTGCCATCAGTGCAGATCCCACTTTGGATTCTCTCTACCCCTCTCTCTTTTCCCATTCCCTGCTCGCATTTTCTCTTTCTCTCTCAAAAATAAACAAGCATTAAGAAAACACCTTTGTTTCAACCCCATCAATGTCTGTTTTATTCACCCCACTTATTAATTGCTATCTAAGGATTTCCATCATTCTGGGATCCATTTACAGTTGCACCAAATCCATAAAATACTTAGGAATAAATCTAACCAAAAAGGTGAAAAATCTATACACTGAAAACTATAGAAAGCTTATGAAAGAAATTGAAGAACACACACACAAAAAAAAAATGGAAAAAGATTCCATGCTCCTGGATAGGAATAACAAATATTGTTAAAATGTCGATACTACCCAAAGCAATCTACATATTCAATGCAATCCCTATCAAAGTAACACCAGCATTCTTCACAGAGCTAGAACAAATAATCCTAAAATTTGTATGGGACCAGAAAAGACCCCGAATAGCCAAAGTGATCTCTAAAAAGAAAATCAAAGCAGGAGGCATCACAATCCCAGGCTTCAAGCTATACTACAAAGCTGTAATCATCAAGACAGTATGGTACTGGCACAAGAACACTTAGATCAATGGAACAGAATAGAGAACCCAGAAATAGACCCACAAACGTATGGCCAACTAATCTTTGACAAAGCAGGAAAGAATATCCAATGGCATAAAGACAGTCTCTTCAGCAAGTGGTGCTGGGAAAACTGGACAGCGACATGCAGAATAAACCTGGACCACTTTCTTACACCATACACAAAAATAAACTCAAAATGGATGAAAGACCTCAATGTAAGACAGGAAGCCATCAAAATCCTCAAGGAGAAAGCAGGCAAAAACCTCTTTGATCTTGGCCCCACCAACTTCTTACTCAACACATCTCCAGAGGCACAGGAGACAAAAGCAAAAAAGAACTACTGGGACCTCACCAAAATGAAAAGCTTCTGCACAGTGAAGGAAACAATCATAAAAACTAAAAGGCAACTGACAGACTGGGAGACGATATTTGCAAACGACATCAGATAAAGGGTTAGTATCCAAAATCTATAAAGAATTTATCCAACTCGACACCAAAAAAACAAATAATCCAGTGAAGAAATGGGCAAAAGACATGAATAGACACTTCTCCAAAGAAGACATCCAGATGGCCAACGGACACATGAAAAAATGCTCAACATCACTCATCACCAGGGAAATACAAATCAAAACCACAATGAAATACCACCTTACACCTGTCAGAATGACTAATATTAACAACTCAGGCAACACCAGATGTTGGCGAGGATGCAGAGAAAGAGGATCTCTTTTGCATTATTGGTGGGAATGCAAGCTGGTGCAGCCACTCTGGAAAACAGCATGGAGGTTCCTCAAAAAACTAAAAATAGAACTACCGTATGACTCAGCAATTGCACTACTAGGCATTTTATCCATGGGATAGAGATGTGCTGTGTCAAAGGGACACATGAACCCCAATGTTTATAGCAGCACTATCAACAATAGCCAAAGTATGGAAAGAGCCTAAATGTCCATCAATGGATGAATGGATAAAGAAAATGTGGTATATATATATATGTACACACACATATACATATATATATACATATATATATTTGAACTACATGGATGGAACTGGAGGGTATTATGCTAAGTGAAAATAGTCAGAGAAAGACAAAAATCATATGACTTCACTCATATGAGGACTTTAAGAGACACAATAGATGAACATAAGGGAAGGGAAATAAAAATAATATAAAAACAGGGAGGGGGACAAAGCAGAAAAGACTCATAAATATGGAGAACAAACTGAGGATTATTGGAGCGGTTGTGGGAGGGGAGATGGGCTAAATAGGTAAGAGGCATTAATGAATCTACTCCTGAAATCATTGTTGCACTATATGCTAACTAATTTAGATGTAAATTTTTAAAAATAAAATTAAAAAAAAGAAAAAGTACATACAATATAATTCTATTCACATAAGGTTTAAAATCTGTCAAAAATTGATTCATGTAGTATTTCTCTTTTGGAAGGATAATTACTGGAAAAAATCAGGTTGAGTGTTCTGAGGTACTCATAATATCCTGAGCCCTGGATTTGGTGTTGACTATATGGTTGTGTTTAATTTAGAAAATTCTTTGAGCTGTATAATCATGGCATGCATCAATTTCTGTTTTTATGTTATACTCCAGTAAAAATTCACTAAATAATAATAGAAGAAATCAAGATACTTGTAAACTTTGGAAAGAAATATTGATTAGAAAATATTGAGGATTCTCTTGGATTCTGGCAGGATATGTTTTGAGATAGCTCTCCATCTATCAATTCACCCATGCATCACTCAATCACTCATTTGGTTAGTTTTTATTTTTACAAAAAAGGAGATCCTAAAATATATATTCTACTTGAGTTGTTCATTCCCTATATCATTGAATTTATCAAAGTCTATCTCATTCTTTTTAGTAGTGACACGGTATCACATTGTATGGATATCTCGTAACTTAATTTAGCCCTTGTCCTGTTGATGGAACTTTATGCTATTTCTCTTTTTCTATCACAAAACTGCTATAATAAAATTCTTTTATTTGCAACATTTATGATCTAGGTGAGTCTTTTTTCCCAAAAATTTTATTTAAATTCCAGTTAGTTAATATATAGTGTAATATTAATTCCAGGAGTAGAACTCAGTGATTCATCAGTTACATATTACACCCAGGGCTTATCATAAAAAGTGCCTTCCTTAGTACCCATAGCCTATTGAGTCCATCCTCCACCCACCTCCCCCCATCAACCCTCACTTTCTTCTCTATTGTTAAGAGTTTCTCATGGTTTACTTCCCTCTCTCTCTCCTTTTTCATCTTCCCATATGTTCATCTCTTTTGTTTCCTAAATTCCAGATATGAGTGAAATCGTATGATATTTTTCTTTCTCTGACTTATCCTTCCTAATTTTTAAATTAAATTCTATTACTGTATTACTTTTTAAAAAAATATTGATGTCATAAATATGCCAAATGTAGTAAGCAGTACTCAAAACATGTACACAGTTAATAATAATTAAAAATATGCATAAAAGACAAGAAATCTGACAAAAGCTCCATCACTGTTTAGGGTTATGAACTTAAATGTCCTTTTATTTTCCCCATAAGAGTTTGCAATGTATTAAAATTTCAATCATTTACATAAATATTATATACAAAATAATTAAAGTGAAAGAAATATGTTTTTTTAAATATTCAGTGAATATCTACTGATTTCTATTTCATTTTTAGATATAATTTTTATTGAAGAAGGCTACAATGCACAGAAAAACAACTGGCTTATTCTGAGTTTCTACATTGTTCTTCCCTTTATCATAATTTTCACCATTATGATCATGAAACGAAATGAAATGAGAAAATCATGCAACAGACAAAATGCAGAATATGAAGGGTAAATATGACTATGCAAATAATTTATGATCTTAAATTGTACTGCTCATTGACCATTGAAATAAATCCATTATATAATATTCCTAAGTTATATTCATTCCTTATATTCATTAGTTATATTCATTTCTAAGTATGCATTATTTTTAATCTAATGTAAAAGGCATTTTTATAATTTTGTTTTCCAATAGATTGTTTTTAGCATACTGCAGCAAGTCAAAATTTTGGCTGTTCTAGAACTGTTTTCCCAATGAATATTTACAGTATTTAGATGCTGTGTTCAAACTGTCATTTATTCCTGAACCTCAAAATATTTCTCTTCAGTAGTTTCAAATCCTGTGAAAAAAATCCCTTCAAAATTCCTTAGAAATTAGTTACCATTTCTTATTAATTTCTACATGCTATTCTTATTTTTGTCCTTTTTCTCTTCTGATGGAATTTATCACCAGTAAAACTATCCAGTTTTGGGTTTCTCAAAAATTTTAATTAATTAATGGTTTTTCTAGTGGATGACCTCTCCCTTGATGTCAGTGGGTAATTTAAGTCCCCTACTACAACTGTACTGCTATATCTCCCTGTAGATCTGTTAATATTTGCATTCTATATTTAGGTGCATGTATCTTGTTTGGATTGACCCCTTTGTCATTATATAACGCCTTTCTTTGTCTCTATTACAGTCTTTGTTTTAAAGTCTCTTGTACATCCCAGCTTTCTTTTTTTTTCTTTTTTGATTTATTTATTTAAATTCAAGTTAGTTAACATCCATTATAGTAGTGGTTTCAGGAGTAGAACCCAGTGATTCATCACTTAACATATAACACCCAGTGCTCATCTCCACAACTGCCCTCCTTAATGCTCCTCACCCATTTAGCCCATCCCCCTATCCATCTCGCCTCAAGCAACACTCAGTTCTCTGTCTTTAAGAGTCTGTTATTGTTTTCCTCCCTTTCTGTATGTGAGATAGGAGATGGTAATTGTGTCTAATATTGTGTTTCTCATATATTTTTTAAATTTTATTAGTGAGGCTGCAAATCTTTATTTTCATCTGGGCTGCACCATTTTTTTCTACACAGAAATTACTTTCATGTCATTTGGCCTCTTTTCCCTATTTGCTTATATTTTATCTTTTACAGGAGTTGTATATACACGTATATATAGTTTACTAATGCTTTTTTTTATTTGTACATGAATATCCTCTCTTGATTCTTACTGAGTTTATAAAGTAATTAGAGAATTGGTAGCTTAAAGTATTGTGTATTTCTATCCTCAACATGTATCATAGGAATATATTCAAAAAATATCAAAAGATTTTTCATCACATAAAAGGCTAATAGTGACGGCACAAATTGCCCTATTGTCTGATCCAATTAGATCCAATTGCCTTTGCAAGAGTAGTCTTTGAGGCTTGTTTCTTTCTGAACCCAAAAGGACGTTTCTTAGCTGTCTCTTTTCCTGGTTCTCTCTGTTAAAATTTTAGATGATCTGTAATTTAGCTTGTTCTCAATAGCTTCCAGCCTTATATTAATTGTTTACCAATATAATCTCCATAGTGTATGACAGTGTCCTTAGGGTTGGACTTCTTCACTTTCTGTTCCCAATAAATCACTTACCTTGAGAGAGCTACCAATCCAACAATTTCACTCTTGAAGATTTATCTCTGAGAAATGAAAATCATTCTCTCACACAAACTTGAACACAAATGTTCATAACACCATAATACAGAATACCCCAAATCTGGAAATTAAGGTCATTCAATGAATAAATCATTATACAACCTGTGGTAAACCCATACCACCACACACTATACAGTAATAAAAGAAAACAAAGTATTAATAGAAACAATTTTGAGAACACTAAAGGGAATTATGCTAAGTGAAACAAAGCCCTTTTCAAAAGGTTGGATACACTATGATTCCAATTATATAAAATTCTTGTCATATTAAAAATGACAGTTTTTGAGGATAGATTAGTAGTTGCCAAGAGATAGGGATAACGGAGAGAGTGGGTATGTCCATTAAAGAGTAGCAACAAAAGCTTTTGTTGATGGTACAGTTCTGTATCTTGATGTGGTTATAATTACATGAAACTACGCATGTGATCAAGTTGCATAGAACTACCTGGACATAAACATACACACATATGCATGCATGTCTAAATTGTGCAATCTGAGCAATCTCTGTAGGTTGTGTTAATGTAAATTGCCTTTTCATATTATACTATAGTTAGCCAAAATGTTATCATGGGAAAGGCTGAGTAAGGGGTACATGAAAGCTTTCTGTACATGTCTTTGCAACTTGCTATGAATATGAAACTACTTAAAAATAGAAGGTCAAAAATTGGATCGTAGACATAAATTTAATAAGTTAAATTATTCAACTTTTAATGAATACATAAAAAACTCTACAGATGTAGGACAAGATCAAAAATTCTTTCATATGAGAACAAATCATGATCCATAAGAAAAATTTGTATGTGATACAAATTAAATATATTTGATCTGAAAAATATCCTGTTAAAAAGGTAAAAATACAGGCTTCAGTCTGATAGAATGTATTTGCAAACCATATATCCCACAAAGACTTTATATCTATATTTTAAAAGTTCACCAACAGTTGAAAAAATGTGGGGTTAGAAAAAGACAAAGATGTGAGCAAAGAATGGACTAAAGAGTATGTACAGATGGCAAGCAAGCATATTAAGTTATACTTAACATGATTAGTTACTTGGGTAATTATTAAAACAACAATGAGATAATATCACACTTCCCCCAATAGATTGATTAAGATAAAAAATATTAATATAGTAAATACTGATGAGGATACAGAAAATTGGATCACTTGTACATTGCTGGAGGAAATGCAAAACCACATAGCTACTATGACTACAATTTGTCAGCCTTATCATACAACCCAATAATTTCACTCTTGGGTATTTACCCTAGAGAGGACTTTTACATTTATGCAAAAATACTGTACATGAACATCCATAGCAATGTTATAATATTTAGTTATCCAATTGATAAAATTGGATAAAAATTATCCAATTGATCTTTTGATGGATGACTGGTTTAACAAACTGTGGAATATTCATACTGCGGAAGCTACTCAGGAATAGCAAGAAATTAATTATTAATACATAACGCAATTTTGATGGGTCTAAGGGAATTACATGAGAGAAAAAAACAAAGTTCAAGAGCTACCATACAATACCATTTATATAAAGTACTTGCATTACAGTTATAGTAATGGAGACCAGATTAGTGGTTGCCAGGGATTAGGAATTGGGAGTAAGGCAGGTAGGTGTACCAAGTAGGGATTGTATGGCTTTTTGTGGTGATGGAACAATTCTATATGTTGATGTTGGTGTTGGACACACTAATTTATACATGTAATAAGATAGAATACATTAATACACATATAAACACAAGTCATTGCATGTAAAAAATGATAAAATCTAAATTAACTCTGTGGAATATACCAATGTCGATTTCCTGGCTTTGATAATGTAATATAATCATGCAAGATTTTACCATCAGGAGAAACCAAGTGAAGGATACCTTTTTATCCTTGTGTATACACACATTAAATCTCCCAGTAAAAAATTTTAAACTTCCTATAAATCTATAAGTATTTCAAAAAATTAAGCAAAATTAACATTTGCCCCCCCAAAAGCCTATTAAATGATTCCCAAGAATCTAGAAAAGAGGATAAAAAGAATGACAACAATAATATATAGCGAGGTGTTATATTGAAACTCAACCATACAGAGTCAATAAATTTTATCTAAATAAATTTAGTCTAAATACTAATACTAATTTCATCTAACTACTTTTAGTCTAAATACACCAATTAAAAAAACCCTAAAAAACAGAAAATGTGGGGCACCTGGGTGGCACAGTGGTTAAGCTTGGTCCAATTCGATCTTGGCTCAGGTCATGATCTCACTGTTCACTCTCACTGTGAGTTCAAGCCCCACATTGGGCTAGGTGCTGATGGTGCAGAGCCTGCTTGGGATTCTGTCTGTCCTTCTGTCTGCCCCTCCCCTGCTTGTGCTATTTCTCTCTCTCTCAAAAATAAATAAATAAACTAAAAAAATGTTTTAAATAACAGAAAATGTAAAATTGGATAAGAATCAAGATAAATATATGCTCTCAGCAAGAAATCCACATTCAATCTAAAGAAACAAATGTGTTACAAGTAAAATATCTACCATGCTAACACCAACCAAAAGGAAGCTAAAGCGGCTATATTTATGTCAGCCAACATTGAAGAAGAAATATTATAACAAGAGTATAACTTGATCATTATAATCATAATAAAAGAATAGTCTTTAAGAGCACATATAATTCCTTCAGTTCTAACAGACTTTGTTTTATATATTTGAAACTCTATTATGAGCTGCATAAGAGAAAAAGTCACAAATATAATTCGAAGTTTCAACATCTCTCTCTCTCTCTCCCTCTCTCTCTCTCTCTCTCAATATAAGCAGACTGAAAAACAGTAAGAATATAAAAGAATTGAAAAACACTAATTAGCAGCATGACCTTTTAGAAGACCTCACTACAGCAGCAGAAATCGCATTTGTTTCTTTAACGTTTATTTATTTTTGAGACAGAGAGAGACAAAGCATGAACGGGGGAGGGTCAGAGAGAGAGGGAGACACAGAATCTGAAACAGGCTCCAGGCTCTCAGCAGTCAGCCCAGAGCCCGACGCGGGGCTTGAACTCATGGACAGTGAGATTGTGACCTGAGCCTAAGTCAGACGTTAACCGACTGAGCCACCCAGGCACCCCAGAAATCGCATTTGTTTCAAATGCACCTGAAACATTTAACAAGTTAGCCCTAAAGTGTGCCTTGAAAAAGTAACAAATTCAAACAGATTCAGATCATGTGAAATATGTACTCTGAACAAATAGAATTATACAAAAATGTTTTGGAAAGTATGCCACATATTTTTCAGTAATTCACTGATCAAAGAAAAAAATAAACAGAAAAATTAGAACATATTTGAACACTAATTGAAAATAAAAATACATGATAAAATTTGTCAGATAGATAGATAGATAGCAGTACTTTGGGGAAAAGTTATATTATTAATAATTTATATCAGAAAGGTAAGAAATTTTAAATCAACTACATTAGCTTCCGCACAAAGAAAGTATACAAAGAGGAACAAATTCAACCCCATATAAAAGGGAAATGAAATTATGAAATTTAGAAAACAGCAGTAACAAAATAGAAAACAGGAAAACAATGAAACCAGTGAAACAAAAAACTATGTTTTGGGAAAGATCTTTTTGGAAAAGTACTAACTGTGTAGCCACACTGGTAAGAATAAAGAGACAGTAGACAACAACAATACCAGTGTCTAGAATGAGAGAAGATCCCTCATTACTGATGCTATAGACAATGAAAAAATACTGAGGAAATATTATAAAAGTGTTAATACTAAACAGTCTGACAACCTAAATGAAATGGACAAATTCCTGAAAGACTGAACTATCGAAGCTTATTCAAAAAGAAATGGGGAGGAATTAAGATGGTGGAGTCCTAGTAGGACCCTAGGCTTGCCTTCTCCCTCAAACACAGCTAGATAAATATCAAATAATTCTGAACACCCAAGAAATCCATCTGAGGACTGACAGAACAGACTTCACAACTAGATGGAGAGAAGAGGCCAAACACATCATGGAAGGTAGGAGGTGTGGAGACATGATTTGTGGGAGAAATGGATAGTGGTTGCTGCTAAGGGGAGGGAGCACTGGTCATGAAGAGAGGCAAGAGAAAGAGAAATAGGAAAACACAGGGGATCATACAAAGAAAACAATTCCCCAAAGCCATTGCCTGGGAAAAGGAGTGGGGCTGATAGTCCTGAGTTTTTAAATTCAGCAAGACTCAATGGCTGGAATTTTAGAGGTCCTGGCATGACTTGTATGGAGGCTTGAAAGTGCTGCAGTGATCCTATGAAGAAGAAGAGCATATGGCCCGGGAACAGAAGGCAAAATCTGAGGATCCCCTTGGACACACAGAGAGACACAGTTCCCCCTTCTTGGAGAGCAACTGGGAGAGGTGTCATTTCTTCTCCAGGAACAAAAGAAACAAAACAGATCAACATGGTAGGAGACAGAGTGGGGAGGGGGGTGGGGGGAACGGGAAGAGAAGCAAACCATAAAAAGGACTCTTAACTTTAGAGAACAAATTGAGTGTTGCTGGAGGGGAGGCGGGCAGGGGGATGGCTTAAATGGGTTATAAGCATTAAGGAGGGCACTTGTTGGGATGAGCATTGGGTGCTGTATGTAAGTGATGAACCACTGATTTCTACACCTGAAACTGACATTGCACTATAGTTAACTAACTGGAATTTGGATCCTGTGGTTTCTTTGGATTCTGTGTCTTCCTCTCTCTTTGCCCCTCCCCGCCTCTCAAAAACAAATAATAAAACATTAAAAATATTTTTTTAAGTTGAAAGAAAATCTAAATATCAAAACAAGACAAACAAATGTAAGAAATGGAGAACCTGAATGGGCTTCTATCCATAAATAAACTGAATTTGCAGTTGAAAATCTATAGTCTCCAACCCAGATAGCTCCACTGGTAAATTATGCCAAACATTAAAAGAATAAATAATACCAATGTTATACAAAATCTCCCACATATTTTAGCACACTTCCAGACTCCTTCTAAGAAGATACTATTACCTTGATACAAGGGACAAATAAATAACGCAAGAAAAATACACATCAATTTGTATCCCTCAAACTGAATCCAATGTTATATAAAAAAGAATAACAGGGCACCTGGGTAGCGCAGTTGCTTATGCATCCAACTCTTGGTTTCAGCTTAGGTCATGATCTCATGCTTCCTGAGTTTGAGCTCCCTGTGGAGCTCTGTGCTGGCAGTGAGGAGCCTCCTTGGGATTAATATTCTCTCTCTCTCTCTCTCTCTCTCTCTCTCTCTCTCTCTCTCTCTCTCTCTCTCTCTCTCTCTCTCTCTCTCTCTCTCTCCCCCTCCCCTGCTCACGCTTTCTTTCTCAAAATAAATAAATAAACTAAAAAAAATAAATAAATAACATATCATGACCAAATGTGATTTATCCAGGGAACACAAGGTTCAATCAATAATTTACCATAGTAGACTGGATATTTAAAAGATCAGCTCAACAGATTCAAGAAAACCATTTAACAAAATCACCATAATGTTAACTTCTTCTAATTCCTAACTTGCTGTACTTTTCATTCTTTATCAGTTTCATTTTCTTTCTTTCTGTTCCCTTAGTCACTGAAATTATCTGTATGGTCCACAAATTGCTTTTGGACATCCACTTTTTCTCTATATGTTTCTTAGATTGACTGATTCACTCTCTTTCCTTCAAATTGCCTTTTTAGATGTTCAACTCAAATTATAAGGATGCAGACTCATCTAGGTCCTTAGTTTAGCTATAAGGACTTGCCATTTCTGGCCTAAACTATGGAAAATCCCCTTGTTCATCCACAAAGACCTCAAATTCAACAAATCTTCAACCCAACTGATTATCTCCCAACTACTGTACAAATCTGCCTCTCCTAAAATTTGTGGCACTATCATCTCAGTTGCCTAGTGACTTTAACAATTTAACAAGCTTCATAGCAAATTAGTCAGTGCACCTATTTGGCTCCCTATATATTATAAAGGTAAATACAAATTTATGAAACAAAACATCAATTTTCCCTGGCACCACACATGAAAGGAAGTACCTCCCCCACCCACACACACCCTTTTCTTAGATTATTTCCTTTAGAAAACGTGGAATTGTACATCCTTTCTCTGTCTCTTTGGGACATATGTAATTCTTTTTGAAAACTAAATAAAATTTGTCAGCTTTACACTCCAGGAATATTTTCCTTAAGGATTTTGTAGGCATCTGTCTATTACAAACATAAACATTAAGGAAGATAGCTTCCTATCTTCCTGGCTCCTTGGGAGTTTAACCTTGATGTCTAGTTCCAAGCTGCAACTTCCTGGTTATCCTAAAGAAATTGAAAGTTTTATTTGTATTTTGGATAAAGACAGTTAACATGTGTGACATGGACTACATCTGCCTGGTTATATAAAAGGGTGAGATTTCATTCTATCTTTACAATCCCTTTAGCCCAACACAGTCAGGTCTAACACTTAATAATAAAATTGTTTTATTCCTTTCTACATTTGTGAAGAGGATTTTTAGTGGGTTGACAGAGATACTATTTTTAATTTTAATTTTTATTTTTTTTAAATATTTTTATTTATTTTTGAGACAGAGCATGAGCAGGGGAGGGGCAGAGAGAGAGGGAGACACAGAATCTGAGGCAGGCTCCAGGCTCCGAGCTGTCAGCACAGAGCCTGATTCTGGTCTTGAACTCACAGACCATGAGATCATGACCTGAGCTGAAGTCGGACGCTCAACAGACTGAGCCACCCAGGCGCCCCAACTATTTTTAATTATGTTTCCAAAATACCTCTCATATTTATATTTTTCCCCCTCAGGGTTTAGCTGTGAGGATGTTGACATTTCTGGCCTAAACTATGGAAAACACTTCTAACTGGATTTGCTGTCTCCAGTCCTCATCATTTCTATCTCACCATCTCCAGGACTATTATAAGTTACTTTTCTGAAACAAAATATCATTCATCCACACTTAAAGTTTTTGGATTATTTAATATTATTCTTAGGAGAACATTTACTGGCTCAATACAAGTCATTCACTCATCCAATTATGGTTCAAATCTCAGATATGACATCCTTTCTGTAGCTACATTTAATATATGTGGAGAAAACAAACTAGCAACATTCCAGGAGAACATTGTATATTATGCTAACAATGAATTTCTTATGCGTATCTGGTTTCCTGTTAGTCTTTGACCTGTTTGGATACATGGATGATATTCTTTGTATTTTGATAACACAGGCATACTGCTTGGCTTATACTATATATTCAAATATTTATATTTATATATCTAAATATTCACAATTAGTAATTACATTATTAGTAATTATTATATTATCAATATAATAACATAATTATATCAATAATAATTGTTAATTAATAAACTTATTACATAAGCATTATTATTTATAAATATTCAAGTATTTTTTTAATGTTTTATTTATTTTGAGAGAGAGCACAAACAGGCAAGGGGCAGAGAGAGAGAGAAAGAGAGAATTCCAGGCAAGCTCCACACTCAGCACAGAGCTGGACGCAGGCCTCAAACTCACTAACTGTGAGATCGTGACTTGAGTCAAAATCAAGAGTTGGGTGCTTAAACGACTGAGCCACCCAGGCGCCCCTTCGAGTATTTTATATACTTATATCAATCCCCCCAAAACCACGTGGTTAAGAAGTAAATATTTTAGTAAAATAAATAGACATGTCTATTTTAGAATTACATATTATATTAATTGCTACTGAAACAAATATTTAGAAAGAAGTATGGGAATTAAACTTTTTAAAAAACCATCTTTATTTTTGTGTTTATGTTTACAAACAGGAAAAGCAATCAGTATTTGAATTTGTCTACAGGTATTGATTTTAAGGTATAAAAGCACAAGTTTCATGAAAGGAAAATTTAAGAATGTCTTGTAAAAAAAGCTCTTATGAAAATGAAATTAGGTAATTCTACTTTAAGAACTTTTACAGAGGCTGTGCCATTTTACATCCTCACCAATAATGTACAAGTGGTCTGATTTCTTCATATCCTCGCTAACACTTATCTCCTCATTTTTGATAGTAGCCATCCTGAGGGATGTGAGAGTGTAGTTCTTTGTGGGTTTTATTTGCATTTCCCTGATGATTAGAGATTTGAGCATCTTTTCATGTGCTTATAGGCCATTTCCGTATCTTACCTGAAGAAATGTCTATTCAAGTCCTTTGGCCATTTCTTAATCAGGTGGTTGTTTTTGTTGTTGAATCTCAGGAGTTCTCTGTATAGTCTAGATATTAATCCCCTATCAGATATATGATTTCCAAATATTTTCTCCCATTTTGGGGGGTTGCTTTTTACTCTGTTGATATGCTGAGTAGATATCCAAATAATTGAGAGTGGGATCCAGAAGAGATATCTGTATGCCAATTTCATTGCAGCATTATTCACAGCAGCAAAAAGGTGGAAGCAACCCAAGTGTCCATGACAGATAAACAGATACACAAAATGTGGTATGCACGCACAATGGAATATTATTCAGCTTTTAAAAGGAAAGAACCTCTGTAATATGCTACAACAGGAGCATAATGAAGCCATTATGCTGAATAAAATAAGCCAGTCACGAAAGAAAAATACTGTATGAGGCCACTTATGTGAGGTAGCTGGAGAGGTCAAACTCCTAGAGACAGAAATGAGAATTGTCATTGTCAGGGTTTGGGGGGGTAGGAATAGGGACTTGTTTAATGGATATAGAGTTCCCGTTTTGCAAGATACAGAGTTCTGGTGATTGCTGGTGGTAACATTTGCACAACAATGTGAATATGCTTTGTAGCAATAAACTATATATACACTTTAAATATGGTTAAGATGGTAAATTTTTATGTTAGTTGTATTTTACTACAATGGAAAATAAATTTTGAAGAAGAAACTGAAATTAGGCAAGTCACCAACCTGTATATTAAAACATGACATGGAAGTTCTTTCCAGATTAACTCTATTGCCTTTCAACGTGTGAACTCCATATTGATTGGGGGAAAAAATTGCATTTAGACATTCACTTAGTCTCCTAAACATAGGTTTTTCTAAGGAACAAAGGTGTGCAAAACTGAATAAATGTATTTCGTTTTTTGCTCATTTCATAGCTGCAATTCTTTTGCCTCATGCTTAAGTTGTAAATCAATACTAAAATAATAAACACATATTTACATTTGTTTAGTGTTTTATTTGGACTTCTTAGTTTTCTAAGAAACAAACTTATCTATAAAAGAATTGATTTTTCATTATTTTGTGTTTGTGTTCCTTTGCACGTATGTGTTGTGACCTGAGGCTTAAAATAGAACTCCGCAGTAGCCACGGTTAAAACAGACAACTGTCTTCTACTAACCATATTGTGAATTTCCATTTTGTTTTTCTTCACTACAGTAATTCAGTCGTTGTGCCGGAAAACTATGACGTGGACTACTGGTAACAGCCAAGCACTTCACCAGCAGATGGTCCATTTCCAGAGGAGAAAACTTCACTTTATGACCCTTACGTAATCCCTAAATGCGTTTCAGATGTTCTCGTTCTGGAAAATAAAACCCAAGCCCACGTGGGCACCAGGCCAGCTTGCCTCTCGCCTCCAGCGCCCAGTGGGCAGGTTCCCGGGGCTGCGGCTGCGCGTGCGGGTCAGCAGAAGGGGCGGGGTGGGAATAAACCACGTGCCCCTCCCCAACCTCCCCGTCGCCCGCGCTGCCCCCCAAGCCCACTGCCCCCCCTCGCCCCCACCCCCGCCCTGCCAGTAGGGAGTTCAGGACCCCGCGCGCGAGCGGCCGCCATTCCGCAGCCAACCGCCATCACCGTGGCAAGGCCGGCAGGACGCGCAATGCTGCCTGTCCTGCTGATCCTCTCAGGCCTGGGCCGGCTGACCTCCACCGGCCATCGTGAGTGTAGGACTTGCTCCGTAGAGGGTCACCTGTCACAGAGCCTGTGGGCGTGGCGGGCTCCAGAAGCTTGCTCCAGAACCCTGTGCCCGGCTGGGGGGAGCCCTGCGTCCCGTCAGAGCCCGCCTAGAGTCAGGGTCCTGCGGGGCCTGCTGCTGGGAGGGCTCAGAACAGGACTGGGACAGTTGTCCTCACGTGCCTGACCCTGCACTTGGAGGAGGGGGCGAGCCGCTTCTGGGAGGTGGGGTCCCCAGAGCAGCTCTTCTTCACCTATTGGGGCGGAGGTCAGCAAATCCCAAAGTGTCTCTGGAAGGTGGTAGGGTCACGTCCCATTTCTAGGTAGCCTCTTCTGGAATGCGCAAAGTCTGATTCCGTGGTGGGAGCGTGCCTGCGTGTGTGTGTGTGTGTGTGTGTGTGTGTGTGTGTGTGTGTGTGTGTATGTGTATGAGTTCGTGGAAGTTCAAAGAGTGATGTGAAGTGGCAGGACCAGTGAAGAATAAGGATGCTGGCAGGCACTGGGGAATGCTTACAGGTGTTTTCCTTACTGCAGATCCTGAAACATCACTTCTACAAATTACAGTGCCATGGAAGACTGGGGCAAACACTGATGATGGCAAAGTTTCTTAAATGTATGCAAATAAGAAATCATTCTTTGTATTTTCTGGGTATTTTATTTTTTGGGCTACATGAGATCAGTAGTCCAGATCAATTCACACATAATCATTTACAAAATTATTTGTATTCATATTTACTTTGTCAAAGAGCTCCAATAACTGAATGAGAGCAAGTGTTTTGATATTTAATTTTTAGTAAGTATTTCCCAAGTGGTATATAAGCATAATTGTGGCTCACAAAACGGCTGTACATTTTACTGGACCTTTTAGCTATAAAATAATATGTAATTTAAATATTCTTATACAAGTGGGATCATACAAATACATTTGATTATTGTGGTAGCTGTTTCATAAAGTCCCACTGCACTGAATTAGCTACCACTGAATCATTGCTTCTAGGGTAAATGTGTGTATATTACATATATATGATCATAAATTTTAAAAACAACCCATCCTGAGAGATTCTATTTTCTCTAGATTTCAAAGAAGGAAAGGAGGTTCAGAAGTGAAAAATGACTCACATGGGGCTGCTTGATAGGTGCCAGAGTTGAGATCCAAACACGCTCCATTTGGCTCCACAACCTGAGCTTTTTGCGGTACAGTGCACTGCTCCCTACCTTTTTTATCCTCTGCTCCTCTCTGTATGAGAGCTGAAATAATAAGGCAGAGTGTCATCTGTTCAACTTCAGATGAAAATGTGAACCTTGGTGCGACTGATTTTTTTTTTTTTTTTTTTTTTACCTTGAGCATGAATTCAAATGACCAAGAGAGATCTATAAATATTGATTTGGGGTTATAAACCCTAGCAAGTAGGCAAATTTACAAATATGGAATACTTGAGTAATGATTATTTTGTGACATGATTGTTAAATAAATATAAAATGAATAAGGTTTAAAAGGTAAACTACAAACCAGCTATTTTTTTTTTTTTTTTTTTGCAGATTATATGTTTAGGTTGAAAGCCTGAGATAGTTTACATGCAAATTTTTAGTATTAATTAGAAAGGTTAGCAAAAGATATCTGGGCACTGAAACAGAGAAGTATGTAAAATACTGGTGAAAAAGTTGAAATGTGTTAAAGGGAGTGATGCTTCCAAATCTCCATCACTTAGTAGCTATGTATCAAAATAAAGCTAACATCTCTCTTTAGTTCCCTTATTATAAAATGAGCAAAGTAGAACCATGCCTACCCTATCAGTATATTGTGAGTCTTTAATGCTTAGCTATAATGCAAAGAACTTATTTTTTATATATTTCTGTTATAACCAGTAAGGTGCAGGTGTATTACATTGTTGAAACGCAGATTTTGGTCTTGAGTAATGATACATGGTGAAACCATTATATGATATCCAGAATGTAGAAGGAAAACTATACATTTTTATTCTCAAACAATAGGATAAAGGAAGGATACTAAAAATATGTTATTGGTTTGTTTCCTATAGAGTTAGTAGCAGATGTAGCTATGAAATGCATCATGGAGTTCGGTAAACAAAAGCAATCAATGCAGCACACCACAGTAACAGAATAAAGGAAAAGAACACGTGATCATGTCAAAAAAGCATTTGACAAAATGCACACCAATTCATGACAAAAACAATATGTAGGTACAGAAGGAAACTACCTTAAAATAATAAAAGACATGAAAACCTGTAGCTAACATCATTCTCAAAAGTAAGAGACTAAAATCCTCTAAAATCAGGAAGAAGGCAAAGATGCCCATTTTGCCACTTCTTTTCAATAAAGTACTGGAAGTTCTAGACAGAATAGGCAAGAAAAATAAATGAGACATCCGAATTACAAAGAAAAATTTTCTCTGTCCAAAGATAATACAATCTCATACATACAAATCCTAAAGATGCCCCCCCAAATTGTTAGACCTAATAAATTTCAGCAAAAAAAAAAAAAAAAAAAAAAAAAAATCTCAGCAAAATTTCAGCAGGATACAAAATCAACACCCAACACATCAGCTACATTTCTATACACATAACAATAACAAATCCAAAAAGAAAACAGTTCTATTTACAATAGCATCAAAAATAATGAAATACTTATGTATAAACAACCAAAGAGGTCAAAGAAGATTAAAACTATAAGACATTGCTTTAAGAAGTTAAGATTAGACATCCTTGTTCATGGATTGATTGACAAGATGCAAATACTACCCACAGAGGTCTACAGATTCAATGGAATTTCTATCAAAATCAAAGTGATATTTTTGGAGAAATAGGAAAACATATCCTAAAATTCATGTGGAATTTCAGTGGATCCCAAATAGCCAAAAAAATCTTGAAAAAAGATGAGAAAAGTTGGACAACTCACACTTCCTGATTTCAAAACTATTTACAAATCCACAAAAATAAAAAATAGTATTGACAGACATGTGGACGAATGGATGAAAATAGAGTATAGATATAAACTCTCACATATATGATCAAATTATTGAGAAAGTGGCAAGACCATTCAATGAGGAAAGGACAAACTTTTTTTCTTTAATATGAAATTTATTGTCAAATTGGTTTCCATACAACACCCAGTGCTCATTCTAACAGGTGCCCTCCTCAATACCCATCACCCACCCTCCCCTCCCTTCCACCCCCATCAACCCTCAGTTTATTCTCAGTTTTTAAGAGTCTCTTATGGTCTGCCTCCCTCCCTCTCTAGCTTTTTTTTTCCCCTTCTCTTCCCCCATGGTCTTCTGTTAAGTTTCTCAGGATCCACATATGAGTGAAAACATGTGGTATTTGTCTTTCTCTGCCTGACTTACTTCACTTAGCATAACACTCTCCAGTTCCATTCACGTTGCTACAAATGGCCAGATTTCATTCTTTCTCATTGCTAAGTAGTATTCCATTGTATATATAAACCACGATTTCTTTATCCATTCATCAGTTGATGGACATTTAGGCTCTTTCCATAGTTTGGCTATTGTTGAAAGTGCTGCTGTAAACATTGGGGTACAAGTACCCCTATGCATCAGCACTCCTGTATCCCTTGGGTAAATTCCTAGCAGTGCTACTGCTGGGTCATAGGGTAGATCTATTTTTAATTTTTTGAGGAACCTCCACACTGTTTTCCAGAGTGGCTACACCAGTTTGCATTCCCACCAACAGTGCAAGAGGGTTCCTGTTTCTTCACATCCTCTCCAGCATCTATATTCTCCTGATTTGTTCATTTTAGCCACTCTGACTGGAGTCACGTGGTATCTCAGTGAGGTTTTGATTTGTATTTCCCTGATGAGAACTGACATTGAGCATCTTTTCATGTGTCTTTTGGCCATCTGGATGTCTTTAGAAAAGTGTCTATTTGGGGCACCTGGGTGGCTCAGTGTGTTAAGCATCGGACTTCAGCCCAGGTCATGATCTCATGGCTAGTGAGTTCAAGCCCCGCATCAGGCTTGTGCTAACAGCTTTGAGCCTAGAGCCTGCTTTGAATTCTGTGTCTCCATCTGTCTCTGCCCCTTCCCTGCTCATGCTCTGTCTCTCTCTCTCTCTAAGAAGTAAATAAACATTAAAAAAAATTTTTTAAGTGTCTATTCATATCTTCCACTCATTTCCTCACTGGATTATTTGTTTTTTGGGGTGTGGAGTTCGGTGAGTTCTTTACAGATTTTGGATACTAGCCCTTTATTCGATATGTCATTTGCAAATATCTTTTCCCATTCCATCAGTTGCCTTTTAGTTTTGTTGATTGTTTCCTTTGCAGTGCAGAAGCTTTTTATCTTGCTAAGGTCCCAATAGTTCATTTTTGCTTTTAATTCCCTTGCTTTTGGAGATATGTTGAGTAAGAAATTGGTGAGGTTGAGGTCAAAGAGGTTTTTTCTTGCTTTCTTCTCTAGGGTTTTGATGGTTTCCTGTCTCACTTTCAGGTCCTTCATCCATTTTGAGTTTATTTTTGTGAATAGTGTAAGAAAGTGGTCTAGTTTCATCCTTCTACATGTTGCTGTCCAGTTCTCCCAGCACCATTTAGTAAAGAGACTGTCTTTTGTACCATTGGATATTCTTTCCTGCTTTGTCAAAGATTAGTTGGCCATACTTTTGTGAGTCCAACTCTGGAGTCTCTATTCTAATGCATTGGTCTATGTGTCTGTTTTTGTGCCAATACCATGCTGTCTTGATGATTACAGCTTTGTAGTAGAGGCTAAAGTCTGGGATTGTGATGCCTCCTGTTTTGGTCTTCTTCTTGAATATTACTTAAGCTATTTGGGATCTTTTGTGGTTCCATACAAATCTTAGGATTGCTTGTTCTAGCTTCGAGAAGAATGCTGGTGAAATTTTGATTGGGACTGCAGTGAATGTGTAGATTGCTTTGGGTAGTATTGACATTTTAACAATATTTATTCTTCCAATCCATGAGCATGAAATGTTTTTCCATTTCTTTGTATCTTCTTCAATTTCCTTCATAAGCTTTCTACAGTTTTCAGCATAAAGATCTTTTACACCTTTGGTTGGGTTTATTACTAGGTATTTTATGATTCTTGGTGCAATTGTGAATGGGATCGGTTTCTTTATTTGTCTTTCTGTTGCTTCATTATTAGTGTATAAGAATGCAACTGATTTCTGTACATTAATTTTGTATCCTGCGACTTTGCTGAATTCATGTATCAGTTCTAGTGGACTTTTGGTGGAGTCTATCTGGTTTTCCAGGTATAATATCATGTCATCTGCAAAAAGTGAATGGTTGACTTCATTTTTACCAATTTTGATGCCTTTGATTTCCTTTTGTTGTCTGATTGCTGATGCTAGAACTTCCAGCACTATGTTAAACAACAGAAGTGAGAGTGGACATCCCTGTCATGTTCCTGATCTCAGGGGGAAAGCTCTCAGTTTTTCCCCATTGAGGATGATATTAGCTGTGGGCTTTTCATAAATGGCTTTTATGATATTTAAGTATGTTCCTTCTATCCCAACTTTCTCGATTGTTTTTATTAAGAAAGGATGCTGAATTTTGTCAAATGCCTTTTCTGCATCAATTCACAGGATCATATGGTTCTTTTAGTAATGTGATGTATCACATTGATTGATTTGTGAATATTGAACGAGCCCTGCATCCCAGGAATGAATCCCACTTGATCATGGTGAATAATTCTTTTTATATGCTGTTGCATTCAATTTGCTAGTATCTTGTTGAGAATTTTTGCATTCGTATTTATCAGGGATATTGGCCTGTTGTTCTCTTTTTTTGATGGGTCTCTGTCTCGCTTGGGAATCAAAGTAATGCTGGCTTCATAGAATGAGTCTGGAAATTTCCTTTCCTTTCTATTTTTTGGAAAAGCTTGAGAAGAATAGGTATTATCTCTGCTTTAAATGTCTGGTAGAATTCCCCAGAGAAGCCATCTGGTCCTGGACTCTTATTTGTTGGGAGATTTTTGATAACTGATTCAATTTCTTCGCTGGTTATGGGTCTGTTAAAATTTTCTATATCTTCCCGTTCGAGTTCTTTGGAAGTGTGTGGATGCTTAGGAATTTGTCCATTTCTTCCAGGTTGTCCAGTTTGTTGGCATATACTTTTTCTAGTATTCCCGGATAATTCCGTGTATTTCTGAGGGATTGGTTGTAATAAATCCTTTTTCATTCATGATTTTATCTGTTTGGGTCATCTCCCTTTCCTTTTTGAGAAGCCTGGCTAGAATTTTATCAATTTTGTTTATTTTTTCAAAAAACCAACTCTTGGTTTCATTGACCTGCTCTACAGTTTTTTTGTATTCCATATTGTTTATTTCTGCTCTGATCTTTATTATTTCTCTTCTTCTGCTGGGTTTGGGTGTCTTTGGTGTTCTGCTACTATTTCCTTTAGGTGTGCTGTTAGATTTTTTTATTTGGGATTTTTCTTGTTTCTTGAGATAGGCCTGGATTGCAATGTATTTTCTTCTCAGGACTGCCTTCGCTGCATCCCAAAGCGTTTGGATTGTTGTATTTTCATTTTCATTTATTTCCATATATTTTTTAATTTCTTCTCCAATTTCCTGGTTGACCCATTCATTCTTTAGAAAGGTGTTCTTTAACTCCATGCTTTTGGAGGTTTTCCAGACTTTTTCCTGTGGTTGATTTCAAGTTTCATAGCATTGTGGTCTGAAAGCATGCATGGTATGATTTCAATTCTTGTACACTTATGAAGGGCTGTTTTGTGACCCAGTATGTGATCTATCCTGGAGAATGTTCCATGTGCACTCGAGAAGAAAGTATATTCTGTTGCTTTGGGATGCAGAGTTCTAAATATATCTGTCAAGTCCATCTGATCCAATGTATCATTCAGGGCTCTTGTTTCTTTATTGATCCTGTGTCTAGATGATCTATCTATTGTTGTAAGTGGGGTATTAAAGTCCTCTGCAATTACCACATGCTTATCAATAAGGTTGCTTATGTTTGGATTGTTTTATATATTTGGGAGCTCCTGTATTCGGTACTAGACATTTATTATTATTAGCTCTTCCTGATGGATAGACCGTGTAATTATTATATAATGCCCTTCTTCATCTCTTGTTACAGCCTTTAATTTAAAGTCTAGTTTGTGTGATATAAATATGGCTACTCCAGCTTTCTTTTGACTTCCAGTAGCATGATAGATAGTTCTCCATCCCCTCACTCTCAGTCTAAAGGTGTCCTCAGGTCTAAAATGAGTCTCTTGTAGACAGCAAATAGATGGGTCTTGTTTTTTTATCCATTCTGATACCCTATGTCTTTCGGTTGGAGCATTTAGTCCATGTACATTCATGTTATTATTGAAAGATATGGGTTTAGAGTCTTTGTGTTATCTGTAGGTTTCATGCTTGTAGTGATGTCTGTGGTACTTTGTGGTCCTTGCAACATTTCACTCACAGAGTCCCCGTAGGATCTCTTGTAGGGCTGGTTTAGTGATGATGAATTCCTTCAGTTTTTGTTTGTTTGGGAAAACCTTTATCTCTCCTTCTTTTCTGACAGACAGACTTGCTGGATAAAGGATTCTCAGCTGCATATTTTTTTCTGTTCATCACATTGACGATTTCCTGCCATTCCTTTCTGGCCTGCCAAGTTTCAGTAGATAGGTCTGCTACTACCCTTATGTGTCTACATTTGTAAATAGGGCCCATTTATCCCTAGCTACTTTTAGAATTCTCTCTTTATCCTTGTATTTTGCCTGTTTCACTATGATATGTGATGTAGAAGATTGATTCAAATTACATCTGAAGGGAGTTCTCTGTGCCTCTTGGATTTCAATGCCTGTTTCCTTCCCTAGATCAGGGAAGTTCTCAGCTATGATTTGTTCAAGTACACCTTCAGCCCCTTTCTCTCTTCTTCTTCTGGAATTCCTATGACACAGATTTTGTTCTGTTTGATTACATCACTTAGTTCTCTAATTCTCCCCTCATACTCTTGTATTTTTTTTACCTCTCTTTTTCTCAGCTTCCTCTTTTTCCATAATTTTATCTTCTAATTCACCTATTCTCTCCTCTGCCTCTTTAATCCATGCTGGCTGCCTCCATTTTGCACCTCATTTATAGCATTTTTTAGTTCCTCATGCCTATTTCTTAGTCCCTTGATCTCTGTAGCAATAGATTTTCTGCTGTCCTCTATGCTTTTTTCAAGCCCAGTGATTAATTTTATGACCAGTATTCTAAATTCTTGTTCTGCTATATTGCTTAAATCAGTTTTGATCAACTCTTTAGCTGTCGCTACTTCCTGGAGTTTCTTTTGAGGAGAATTCTTCCCTTTCGTCATTTTGGATAGTCCCTGGGTTAGCTCTAAACTGCAGGGCACTTCCTCTGTGCTGCCCAGAGAAACTTGTGTTGGTGGGCAGGGCAGCAGTCAGACCCGATGCCTGCCCCCAACCCACTACTGGGGCCACAGTCAGACTGGTGTGTACCTTATCTTTCCCTCTCCCAGGGGCAGGACTCACTGTGGAGGGGTGTGGACCCTGTCTGGGCTGCTTGCACACTGCCAGGCTTGTGGTGCTGCTTTGATGGGATCTGGCCAAGGGCGTATTAGATGGGGTGGATCTCCAAGGTGCGCAGGGGCCGGAGGGGCAGGCTTAAATAGCACTGGGAGGGAGGCAGGCCAGTTGGAGGGATGGATCTTAAGTTAGATAAGATAAAAACAATCATACCAGCACAGTGTTAGGCATTTGCATGGTGCAAGCAATTTCGGTGACTGGAACTGGTTCCCTTTGGAATTTCGGCTGGGGGATGGGAGAGGGAAATGGCACTTGCTAGCGCCTTTGTTCCCAGGATGAGCTCTGTCCTTCGGGGCTCAACAACTCTCCCTCCCAGCATCCTCTAGCCCTCCCCACTCTCCGAGAGCAAAGCTGTTGACTTTTAACATTCCAGTTGTTAAATCCCGCTGGCTGTCAGAACTCATGAAGGACAATCTTTTCAACATAAGGTGCTGGATAAATAAGTATCCATATGCAAACAAATGGAATTATACCCTTCCCTAACACCACATACAAAAATTAATTCAAAATGATCAAAGAGTTAAACATTAAAAAATATATAAATGTCTTCTAAGAAAACACAGGGCAAAGCTCCACAATGTTGCATTTGGCAATGATTTCTTGGATATAACATCAAAGGCACAGGTAACAAAAGCAAACAAATTGGACTTCATGAAAATTAAAAACTTTTGTGCATCAAAAGGCACTATAGAGTAACAAGGCAACCTACACAATGGGAGAAAATATGTGGAAATCATATATGTTTGCAAATCATACATCTGATAACAAATTAATATCCATAATACATAGAGAAGCTCTACAACAAAACAAAAAAAACACAAATGGCCCATGGCCAGAAGTTACTCAACACCAGTAATTATTCAGAGAGGGCAAATCAAAACCCATCATAAAATATCACCCTACACTCATTAAGAAGGTTACTTTGCAAAACAAAATAAGTATTGAGAAATGGATGTGGAGAAATTGGAACTCTTGTGTACTGTCGGTGGGAATGTGAAGTGATGCAGCCACTGTATGAAATACTCAGTAATTAAAAGTATAATTACCATATGTTGCAGCAGTTCCACTTTTGGGTATATAGACAAAAGAATTGAAAGCATGGTCTCAAGGAGATATTTGTACACCAACATTCATTGTAGCATTATACACAATAGCTAAAAGGCAGAAGCAACCCAGAGGCCACTGACAGATGAATGGATAAGCAAAATATGGTGTGTACATATAAAAGGAAATTCTGCAGTATACAACAACATGGATGAACTTGAGGACATTATGCTAAGTGAAATAAGCCAGTCAGAAAAAGACAAGTATTATATGACTCCACTTTATTTGAGATACTTGGAGTAGTCAAATTCATAGAGATAAGAAGCAGCATAGTGGTTACCAGGGGATGGAAGAAAATACCAGTAAGGAATTATTATTTAATAGGTATAAAGTTTATTTTTGCAAATGAAAAGTTCTGGAGATTGATGGTGCTGATGGTTGCACAATAAAAATGTACTAATGCCACTAAACTGTATACTTTGTTATGTGTATTTTATACCACTAAAAAAAGGGGAGAATAAATTCACCATAGAATACAAAACATATAGGGACATCTTTACACCAGTCATTCACTGTAAATTAGATTTTTCACTTTCAAAAATACAACCATGAATTTATCAGAATGAATATCTACATTTTATATGAGCATAAAAAAATACTACTTATAGAAAAAAAATACTCTTTTCATCAAAAAGAATACAATGGACCAAAAATTAAGAATTAAAAAAATGAAAATATCAAAAGCTGGTACAGCAATACCAATATCAGGGTAGAATTCAAATAAACTTTTCAAAAGAAAAAAAAGAGCATTCATTATTAATATTGGGATCATAACATCATAGAACACATTTCTAAATGTCATACTGAATTCTGCGGGATTAAAATCTTTATCCTTGAGGTTGGGAATGTGTTAAGTATGCCTTCATTCCTTGTTAAGATATTGTCATAAGTTGGGGCACCTGGGTGACTCAGTGGTTTAAGCAACAGACTCTTGATTTTGGCTCAGGTCATGAGACTGAGCAGCCTGGGCTTCAAAGTTGGTGTGGAGCCTTCTTAAGATTCTCTCCCTCTCCTTCCCTTCCTTCACTTATGCACACATGCATGTTTGTTCTCTCTCTCTCTCTCTCTCAAAAAAAAATATTGTCATAAGGCAAGAAAAGGGAAATATAAAACGGGTAAAGGAACATTTAATCCATTTAGTTATGTGATTACTGATAAAGATTTACATATGCCATATCACTATTGGTTTTCTACATCATGCCATTTTTGTTTTACTTTTCCTCCATTATTGTTTCCATTGAGTTACCATTTTTATTTGTTATTTCTTTTATTATATATTTTTGAGTTATCTACTTAGTTATTGGCTTCAGGATTATAATTAATGTCTTAATTTATAACAATCTATTTTGAACTAATACTATATTAATTTTAGTAGTATATAAACTTAGCTACTGTGTAGTTCTGTTTCCACCACATTATGTTATTGTCACAAATTACATCATTATACATTGTGTGCCCATCACTATAGATTTATAAGTATTCCTTTATCTAATTGTCTTTTAAATCAAATAGGAGAAAAAGGTTACCAACATTTACACTATCTTTTATGTTGACCTGTATAATTACATTACTGATGCTTGATATTTGCTCATATGGGTTAAGGTTACTGTTTAATGTCTTTTTATGTTAACATAAAGGATCCCTTTAGTAGGAAATTAATTTTTGGAAAAACAGGGGTGCCTGTATGGCTCAGTCCACTGAGTGTCTGACTTGATTTCTACTCAGGTCATGATACCAGGGTAGTGGGATCGAGCCCCATATTGGGCTCTGCCCTGAGTGTGCAGCATGCTTGGGATTCTCTCTCTCCCCCTCTGCCCCTATCCTCCACTTCCTCTCTCTCTCTCTCTAATAAAAAAAATTAAAAATTAAAGTTTTTGAAACACAAAAATAAAAATATAAAAATGTCCATTTACCATCACTAAGTCACTGAGCCAAAATACCTTCCCAGGTATGTTTTAACAGATAACATTTTTTATACTGTTTAAAATTTTCCAGAAACTGTATAAAGAAGTGTTTTAATGTTTAAAATTTTCCAGAAACTGTATAAAGAAGTGTTTTCAAATTTCTATGGAAATTCAAAAATATTCCATTTTTGAAATTTAATCTCAAATGACTGGCTTGATAATTCGGCTTTAAGCATATCTATTATATAAAAGCTAGATTTGTGTCAGAAAGTCTTGATTTTTAAATAAAATTTCAGAAATATAAGTTCTAACTTAAAAATATACAACGTGGACTGTTTACATTTATTGCAATATTTTACATAGTTTTCAACTATTTTGTGCTGTTTTATAATTTGTATTGGGTTTGAGTCAGTTAAATTTATAATGGCCAGAGTAGAAGTCATGTATGGACACCTCATAATTGATCCAAGGATAATTAAATCTACTTTTGAAATTTGCTTTGCACATATATTTCTAGTTATTTCTTATAATATATAAAACTTTCATTTAGGTAGACTCTTCTAATCAATTGGATTGTGTCATATATATATATATATATATATAGGTGTATATATATATATGTGTATATTTATATAGGTGTATATATATATATATATATAGGTGTATATATATATATATATATATATATGTATATATAATTTAAGTTAAAGGATCCTTGTCTCTTAATGAGGATATTAAATTCATTGACAGTTATTATTTTGGTTGTAATTTTGATTTAATTTATTAATTTTGTCTTAAGAATCTAGTTTGCTATTTGGACAAAGTTTCTACAGATTTTTTTCCTAATTCTTTTAATAGTTTTAGAGAACCTTCATGAACAACTATTTTTCTAATTAATATCGTCAAAATTATAATAATGTCATCTGATACTGGACTAGTTATGACCATTAAATCCCTGTTAAAATGGGGTATCAGGTATGTCAATAATTATTTTACATTTTCATAAAATATGACATTTTAAAAGGTTTTTCTTTTTGCTCTATTTTTTAAAACCAGAAGTCTAGAGCCCATTAATTGACAATAATCTGAATATCAGAGAGTTTTAGATAGCAGATTATACAGTGGAATATGATAGGATAAAATAGAATACATCAGGCAAAAATGAAAAAATCACGTATACTTACAAAGATTAAGAAATTACATCAGGGTGCCTGGGTGACTCAGTCAACCATCTGACACTTGATCACGTCATGATCATGGTTCAGGACATTGAGCCCCAGGTCTGCTTAAGATTCCCTCTCTACATCTTTCTCTGCCCCTCCCCCTCCCCCCTCAAACTTTTAAAAAATAAAAAAATTATATTTATGTTTGTATTGAGTTTATATATATATACACATACGTATATACATATATTTTATAGATAAATATACGTATATACATATATTTTATATATATAAACAATACGTATATACGTATATATGTACATATATATGTAAATATGTATATATTATATATATATAGTTCACTTTGAGACATAGTTACAAGTGATTAGAAAACACTGTTGTACAAGGAGAAACATAGATAAACCAAAAAACAGACTTAAATATAGAAAATGAATTGATAGTTCCCTAAAGGGAGGTGGGTAGGGGGCATGGGTAAAACGGGTAAAGAGGATTAAGAGTGCACTTATCTTGATGAGCACTTGAGTAATATATGGAATTGTTGAACCACTATGAAACTAATATAACACTGTATGTTAACTATACTGGAAATAAAATTTTAAAAATAAGAATTAAACCAAAACAAAAAACAAAACAAAAAAACCCTCAAATTATAAAATTATAAATTTAACTTTATTCATACCAAGATTTTATCATTTGAGCTCCAAATGTATGTAATTCAAATCACAAGTATACTTTAATATCATTTTTTGTTTCATATTTTAACCATTGTGCCCATATAATCTCATCGTTATTCATTGCTACCTTGAACTAAAGCAACTAATTTTTATTCTCTTCAGACAAAACTTGGAAGCAGGAAATAAAGAATATAGCTACTTTTGTTCACAAGTACATATTACAGATCTCTTTTTATAAAGAAATTAAATTTTATAAGTTAATTCAATTGAGCATATAATTTTGTAGTTTTACACTTTTAAAGTGATATTAGTTTTCCTAACAGTTAAACCAATAGAATTTAAGATTCGAATTAATCAGTTTTAACATGAAAAAAAAATACCCAACTGACAAAATTTAAATATTGTAAAAACATTTTTAATTGACTTTATTTTTACAGCAGTTTAGGTTCACAGCGAAATCAAATGGCAAATAGAGATTTTCCAAGTAGCTCTGTCCATATGCTTGCATAATCTCCCCAACTATCAGCATCCCACAATAGATCAATATACGTATTAAAATCAATGATGTTCTTATAGCCAATATCAGAGAAATTACTGCTGTGCTTTATTCTAGGATTTTTATAGTTTCAGGCCTCACATCTAGGTCTTTAATACATTTTGACTTTAGTTTTGTGTATGATGTAAGAAAGTGGTTTTAGTTTCATTGTTTTGCATGCAGCTGTCCAGTTCTCCTGACACTGTTAGTTGAAGAGACTCTCTTGTCACCATTGCATATTCTTGCCCCTTTGTAAAAGATTGACCATGAACGTGGGGGCTTTATCTCTGGGCTTCCCATTCTGTTTCATTGATCTGTGTCTATTCCTATACCAGTACCATACTGTTTTAATTGCTACCACTTTCTAGTGTATCTTGAAATCTGGGTTATAATGCCTCCAGCTTTGCTCTTGCTTTCAAGATTGCTTTGGCTATTCAGAGACTTTTGTGGTTCCGTTGAAATTTTAGGATTATTTGTTATACTTCTGTAAAAAATGCTATTGGTATTTTGATACAGATGGCATTAAATGTGTGGATTGCTTTGAATAGATAGTATAGACATTTTAACAATATTTGTTCTTTCAATCCATTAGCATGAAATGTCTTTCCATTTGTTTGTGTCAACTTCAATTTTTCATCAATGTTTCATAGTTTTCAGAGTATAGGTATTTCACCTTTTTAAGCTTATTCCTACATATTTTATTATTCTTGGTACAATTATAAATGGGATTGCTTTCTTAATTTTTCTTTCTGCTGCATTATTATTAGTGTATAGAAGTGCAGCTGATTTCTGTACATTTATTTTGTATACTATGACATCTCTAAATTTCTTTTTTTGTTTTAGTAGGTCTTTTGGTAGAGTGTTTAAGATTTTCTCTATACAGTATCATATCATCTGCAAATAGTGGAAGTTTTACTTCTTCCTTACCAATTTGGATGCCTTTTATTCCTTTTTCTTATCTGATTGCTGCTGCTAGGACTTCCAGTTCTCTAACATCATTTTTAACAACATCTTTCTAGATATGTCTCCTGAGGTAAGGGCTACAAAAGCAAAAATAAACTATTGGGGCTACATCAAAATAAAAAGCTTCTGCACAGCAAAAGAAACAATCAACAAAACTAGAAGGCAACCTACTAAACAGGAGAAGACATTTGCAAATGGCATATCTGATAAAGGGTTAGTATCCAAAATATGTAAAGGAATTATACAATTCAACACAAAAAAAACAAATAATCCAATTAAAAATGGGCATAAGCTGTGGACATTTCTCTAAAAAGATTCAGATGGCCAACAGACACATGAAAAGATGCTCAACATCACTCATCATCAGGGAAATACAAATCAAAACTACAATGAAATATAACCTCACACCTGTAATAATGGCAAAAAAATAAAAATTAAAAATTAAAAAAAAAACAAGAAAAACATGTTGGTGAGGATGTGAATAAAAGGGAACCCTCTTGAACTTTGGTGGGAATGCAAACTGGTGCAGTCACTGTGGAAGACGATATAATGATTCCAAAAAAAAATTAAAAATAAAAGTATTCTATAATCCAGTAATTACACTACTGGGTATTTATCCAAAGAAAGTGAAAATACTAAATCAAAGGTATATATGCACCCTTATGTTTATTACAGCATTATCGACAATAGTCAAATTATGGAAGCAACTCCAGTGTCTTTGATGGATGAATAAAGAAGATGTCATTAGATATAGATACAGATATAGATATAGATATAGATATAGATATAGATATAGATATAGATATAGATATAGATGGTATATAGATATAGGTATAGATATAGAATGGAATATAATTCAGTCATAAAAAGAATGAAATCTTGCTATTTGAAAAAACATGGATCTAGAGAGTATAATGCTAAGCAAAATAAGCCAGGAAGAGAAAGACAAATACCTTATGATTTCAGCCATTTGGAATTTAAGAAACAACATAAACAAAGGAAAGAAAAAAAATTGGAGAGACAAACCAAAACAGATTCAACTATAGAGAACAAACAGATGGTTACCAGAGGGGAGGTGAGTGGTACGATGGGTGAAATAGGTGAAGAGGATTAAGAGTACACTGATTTTTATGAGCACTGAGTAATATATGGAATTATTGAATCACTGTACTGTAGACTGAAATTAATATAACACTCTATATCAACTACACTGGAATTTTAAAAAATCAATAGACATACATGACACATCATTATCACCAAAAGGTGGTGAATTATCTTCTAATTCACCTATTCTCCCCTCTGCCTCTTCAATCCCCGCTGTGGCCATCTCCATTTTATTTTGTACCTCATTTATAGCATTTTTTAATTCATCGTGACTATATTTTACTCCCTTGATCTCTGTAGCAATGGATTCTCTGCTGTCCTCTATTCTTTTTTCAAGCCCAGCAATTAATTTTATAACTATTATTCTAAATTCTTGTATATCCAACAACCTACCTAAATTCACTTATTCATTTAATGATTTCTAAAAATGTATCTGTAGATTCAGATTTTTTATATGGAAATTCATAAATTTTTCAAATAATTAAATCTTTATTTTGTTCTAATCTTTATGCCTTTGAATTTCTATCTCTGGGTTTAATGTACTACCTTTGATCTTTTATATGACGCTAATAAAAGTGTCTATAGCAGGTATTTTTAACTCATTTCTAGTCTCAATAGTCTTTCAAATTTTCACCATTAAATATGATAGATAGTTTATCCAACTTTGTAGAGGCTCATCATCAGATTAAGTGGGTTTCCTTCTATTTATTTTTAAAATTCTAAACAGTTTATAAATTTATCAAAAGCTTTTTACACATTCATTAAGATTAATATATGGCTTTTTTATTTTTGTGTTGACTAGATAGGTAGATAGATAGATAGATAGATAGATAGATAAATATCCAGAGGTTATAATTATTATTTCTGGGAGGATCAGTCTCATACAAAATTACTTCACCACAACTGCAACCCAAAGTCAGGATATCATCTTTTTAAAGTTTCTCTTCCATTTCAGGCCCATTTCCCAACTGGATTGCCTAAATCGTTCTTAGTAGCATTTAGTTTTTCTTTATACATACTGCATATGAAACATTGTGAGTTTTTATGTGTTGCAAATGTTCCTAATCTGTGACTTGCTTTATCATTGTCTCAACAGCATCTTTGGATGAATAGAATATATTCCAAAGTTACAACTTTATTTGAAATTTTGTTTCAGGTTATTGTAGCACACTCAAGAAACTGCCTATCCCAAAGCCATAATACATTCTCTTGTTATCTTCTATAAGATTAATTATTTTTTATTTTATATTCACACTATTTTATAGCCTATAACATTATTATATTGATTCATCTGAATTTACTATTCTAAATACCATAAAACAAGTACCAGGATACTAGGAATTTTTTCTTTCCATATTGATAGCCAATTGACCCATGTTGATGGAAAAAAAATTTTTGCCCAATGCTGTATTTTATCAATGGTCTCATTAATCAACTTATATATATTATATACATTATATACAGTATGTTGGCTTATTTGTTTACTATTGAAATATAATAGTCTCCGGGCTCCTGGGTGGCTCAGTTGGTTAAGCGTCCAACTTCGGCTCAGGTCATGATCTCACTGTCTGTGAGTTCGAGCCCCGCGTCGGGCTCTGTGCTGACAGCTCAGAGCCTGGAGCCTGTTTCAGATTCTATGTCTCCCTCTCTCTCTGCCCCTCCCCTGTTCACACTCTGTCTCTCTCTGTCTCAAAAATAAATAAACGTTAAAAAAAAAAGAAATATAATACTCTCTTGGTAACATAAACGTTGGTGTCTGGCAATTTAAGTCCTCCAAATTCACTATTATATTAAGTGAGTGACTTAGTTATACTTGGCTACCTAAATTTTCATGTTAATAAAACTATCTGCTGAGACTGTATGGACATGGAATCAAATTTGTACATCATTTGGTGATGGGAACTTCTGCTTCTTCTGGGTGAGAAAACTAGAAAAAAAACAGAAAAAAAGCAAATATCATGTGCTTGAATGCAATCTAGAGTTGCTGAACAATGATAACTAGGTGCTGAAGATATTGGAGAGGGGATAATGACACATTTGAGCTGAGTTCTTTGGGTGTTTTAATCTCAGCATCTGTAGATTCCAGGCATTGGTAGAATGTGAAAATTCAAGGTTTCGTCTGCAGTAGACCACTATTGGGCATGGGGTACAGAAAAGTAACAGGGACAAAAATGCAGGTGCTTTTTGCCTCAGGATATTTGTCAATTACTTTGCCACATGGGTTAGGGCACCTCAAAGAAAGTATACTGAAAACTAGAATAAAGCTTTTAGAATTCTCATAAAACAGAAAGTTTTGGAGATGAGAGGTTTGATGAGCAGGCATTCAGTTGAATATTCTAGAGACTCAAGAACATAAGAGGTAATCTGGGCCTTGTTGAGTAAGTAAATGCCTAAAACTATTATTACCAGGCAGAGAGAATGGCAAACCACCCTTTTAAAAAACTTCAGTATTATTTGGAGGCTTTACATTTTTATGTTCAATGTCAAACATTCAAAAATAATAAAATTATAATAAATTTCTAGGTATGGCAAAAGATAAATTAAAAACAACACACAAAAAAATCAAATAAAGGATGCTAGATCCTAGGCGTGTTTTCATCTGATTGTTGAAAGAAGCTTGACAGAATTGAGAAAAAAGGGAAAGAAAAAAAAAAGAAAAAAAGAAAGACAACGTTTGAAAATTTAAAATAAGAATACAATAAAATAGAATATAATGAAATGATGAAAGTAAAACAGAATAAAACATTTACAAAAATTTCAAAATTATAGTGGAAAAAGTTAAAGAAAAATGTTTTTTATAGAAAAAGAAAATAAATCATATTCTGTACTCACAAATAAGCAAAACAAAAAAAAAAATGAATAGATGGCCCAGTGAACAGAATGGAATACAATTAAAATTGCTTCCAGTTTCCCCTACAAGTCAAACTATGAAACACTTCATAGTCTGTAAACTAAGCAGGCAGAGAGACTTGTGATGTTTGTTCCTCTAGAGCGCCGTCGGCACAGTTGGACTTGGTGGGGCTTGGCGTAACAGCTCCATTCTTCACTAAACAGTGCTGCTTAGTGTCCTGTGGTGGATCTTTGTGGCAGGTGTACACATGCATGCGCATGCACAGGAGAGGTGAAAATGGCATCACCCAGCTACCCAGTCTCTAGTTAATCAGAACTCCGTGCTCTTGCCCACCGGCAACCAAACATCCCTCCTTTGTCTCCCGCTTCAGTCCACTCCCCACTTCTACACTGTCTGCGACCAAACCGTCAGCCCACCAGGCAGCAACTCCCTCCTGAGTTTTATCTCAGAGACGGCTGTGTTACCAAACCCAGCACTGAGGGCCCTGCAGCTTTGACCCACTCAGACCCTCTGGGGGAGGGTTTGCTGAGCAATGGCTTGGTGCCTGGCCTGCCTACCCCTGGGAACGTTCAGATCATCTTGCTGCTGAAGATGTCCAGAGACTGCAGCTGGGTGCCAGCCTGCCCCTGAAAAAGTTTGCATGATCATGTAGCAGCAGCCTTTCAGGGATTATGGTAAATCACAACATACATCTGGCACCAGGATTCACCACCCCTTAATGTCCTTATTCCAACATCAGCAAACATGGCTGTCCTCCAGGGTCTGCTGGGACCTTTGCCTGTGGGGAGGCTGCATAGCCTCTACCATATGTACTCTCAGACACCTCAGATTTCGCTGTATGATCCTGGGGATTTGCCCTTCCCACCAGAGCTCTGCCAGGGATCGAGCTACAGAGTTTCAGAATATGCACTCTCCTGTTCATACAGTCTTAAGGTTATCCAAACCCTCTCCTTCCCCTTTCCCCTTTCTGCCTTTCTTATTAAGTCCCTTATGGGTGTTTCCACTCTTTCTCTTTCTCTCCACCTGCTTTTGGGGAAAGTACTTTTCCTGTACTCTGTCCACTGTCTCCATCCTCTCCCCACAAGCAAAAACAGCTCCCTGCCCTCCATGGCTTCTCTCTCCCCCAGTTTACCTCTCCACACCATGAAGCTGCTGAGTTCTGTGGTTCAAGTTATGCAGATTGTCATGTTTATCCTCAGATCAATTTTCTAGGTGTGCAAAATGGTTTGGTGTTGATCTAGCTGCATTTCAGGAATGAGAGACACAAAAAACTTGCATGCTTCTCTGCCATCTTGGCCCCCCTCAATTTGCTAATATCTTGTTGAGAATTTTTGCATTCGTGTTCATCAGAGAAATTGGCCTAAAATTCTCCTTTAGTGGGAGATTTGTCCGGTTTTCGAATTAAGATAATTCTGGCCTCATAGATTGAGATTGCAACTTTTCCTCCCATTTGTATTTTTTGGAACAGTTTCAAAAGAATATATATTAATTCTTCTTTAAATATGTGGTAGATTTTCCCTGGAAAGCCATCCTGCCCTGGACTTTTGTTTGTTGGGAGATTTCTGATTAGTGTTTCAATTTCTTTGCTGCTTGTGGATCTGTTTCAATTTTCTATTTCTTCCTATTTCAGTTTTAGTAGTTTATATGTTTCTAGGAATCTATCCATTTCTTCCAAATTGCCTTATTTGTCCTTTTGCTTTTCTGTTAAGTCTGGCTAGGGGCTTATTATGTAAATTATTTTTTAAGTTTACTTATTTTGAGAGAGAGATAGAGAGAGAGCAGTGGAGGGGCAGAGAGAGAGAGGAGAGAACCTTAAACAGGCATTGCACCATCATCTCCTGAGCCAAGAGATCATGACCTGAACTGAATTCAAGAGTCAGATGCTTAACCAACTGAGGCACCCCTCAGTTATGTAAATTCTAGCAAAGAACTAGCTCCTAGTTTCATTGAGATGTTCTACTGACTTTTTTAAATTTTGGTATCATTTCTGCTTTAGTCTTTATTATTTCCCTCTTTCTGCTGGTTTTGGGCTTTATTTGCAGCTCCTTTAGGTGTAAAGTTAGGTTGTGTATTTGAGACTTTTCTTCCTTCTCAAGGAAGACCTGGATTGCTATATACTTCCCTCTTATGACTGCCTTTGTTGCATCCCAAAGGTTTTTGACTATCATGTTTTCATTTTCATTGGATTCCATGTATTGTATTAATTTCCATGTATTGTTGGGCTTTCCAAAAAAAATTATTTTGTTTGAATTTTGTGTGGGGCCCAAAATAAGAGAAGGTTCTGCAACAGGTACAGGCTTCAAATCAAGCTGCTTTACCACTTGGGCCATATGATCCAACATATTCCATGATGGTTGAAGTGTCAGTTGCAGGTAGGGATGCTCTTTGGAGCCTTTCGCAGGCTCCACAGATGCATATCATAATGCAGGTCTTTAGGATTTTGGAGGAAATCCCTGCCATAACCTATAGATAACTACTTTCTTTTTCAGAAACAGCGCTTGGCCTGCTGCTGGGTCTTTGTAGAGATTGAATTCCTGACCATGGTCCACCGACTTACCATACAACCTCAGCTTCCTATCATGAACTGAGTGTTTTCTGACCCACCAAGCCATGAAATTAATCATGCACAACAGCACTCCATCATCAAATGTAAATACTAATAACATGATCAGGCCCAAGCAGGCCCTGAAGGCAGAGGTAAGTTACATAAATAAGTGGCTTAAATGCTCATGGTCCCCTCTATTGCCACACTGCCTTGTCTCTCCCTCCAAGTTTATACTTATGGCCTATGGGGTTTATTTACCATTAGCTGAAGAAAGAGAAGACTTGGACCTAGTTTACAGATGATTCTGCACAGTATGCAAGAACCACTAGAAAATGGAGAGCTAAAACACTACAGTCTTTCTCTTGGACATTCCTGAAGACAGCAGTAAAAGGAAACCCTCCCAAGAGGAAATAACTTCAGGCAGTGTACTTAGTTGTGAACTTTTCTTGGAAGGAGTAATACCATGACATGTAATTGAATATTGATTCATGGGCTGTAGCCAACGGGTTAGTTGGATGGTCAAGCACTTGAAAGGAAGAGAAGTGGGAAATTGGTGACAGAGAAATTTGGGGAAAACTTTAATAGATATAATTCTCTGAAAAGGCAAAAAAAGTGAAGATAGTTGTGTCCCAAGTGGTTTTTAACTAAATGGGGAACTCAGCAGAGAAGTTAATAATTTTAATAATCAGACGGAGAGGACGACTCATTCTGTGGATACTAGTCAGCCTATTTCTCTAATCACACCTATTCTTTCTGAAAGGGCTCATGAACAAAGTGGTCATGGTAACAGAGATGGAGGTTATGATTTGGCTCAACAACATGAACTTCCACTCACCAAGCCCTACATGGTTAAAATCACTGCTGAGTGCCTAATCTGCCAGCAGCACAGGTTAATTTTGTCAGGTGTAGCACCATTTTATAGGATGATCAGCCAGATAGAAAACTAGTGACAGGTTGATTACATTGGACCACTTCCATCATGGAAGGGACAATGTTTTTCTTTATTGGAATAGAGTCTTGCTATGGATTTTTATTTGCTTTCCCTACATGCAGTGCTTCTGCCAAAACTATCCTCCATGGAATTATAGAATGCCTTACCTATCATTATGTTTTCTACTCAGCATTTCTTCTGATCAAGGAACTAACTTCAGAGAAAAAGAAGTGTGGCAATGATCCTGGGCTCATGGAATTCACTAGTTCCCCACTATCCTGAAGCAACTGACTTGACTGAAATGGCCTTTTGAACACTCAGTTACATCATCAGCTAGGTGGCAATATCTTTTGGGGCTGAGATAAAGTTCTCTACAAGACTGTTTATGCTCTGAATCGGTGTTCATATATGGTGCTATTTCTCACATAACCAGGATTCATGGGTCCAGGAATTGAAGGGTGGAAATATAAATGGGACCATTCATTATTACCCCAAGTGACCCACTAACAGAATGTCTGTTTCTTGTTTCCATGACTTTATGCTGTGCTGGCCTAGAGGTCTTATTCTCAGAAGGAGAAATGCTTTCATGAGGAGACACAACAATGATTCCTTGAGAAGGAGATTGGAATTTTTCAGGATTTCTCTTAGTATTACCATGCCCTATAATTAAAGCCAATAGAAAACTACCACAACAGGACTGCTAATGGTCCAGACCCTTCAGAAGTGAAGGTTTTGGTCACCAAACCATCCCAGGTGCTTTCTGAGGTCAAAGAGAAAACAGAATGGGTCGTAAAAGAATGTAGTTGTAACTACCAGCTACAACCACATGACAGTTACAAAAGTGAAGACTGTAATGTCATGAGTGTTTCCTCCTAATAATGTCATAAGTACATTTTTGTGTGTATATATACATATCTTAAGCAAGTATCTTTGTTTTCTTTCCTCCCTTACTCTCTTATAGCATAAGACATTTTGACTTTATGTCAGTATTTAAGTATTGCTGTTTTTAAATCATAGTATTTAAGTTAAAAGATATCAGGAGAATAGTGAACATCATTCAAGGATTTTATCTACTTTTCTGGGCAAGGAATTAGTGCATTTTTGCTTGTATTCAGTATACTTATATCACATTATAGTTATGATATTTGGAGAATAAGTATATGATTGCAAGTTGAGCAGGGATAGACTTGTGATGATTAATTTTATATGTTAACTTACGAACCACCAGAAATCTGATAAATCATTATTTCTGGTTGTGTCTGTGAGTGTATCTCTGGAGGAGATTAGCATTTTAATCAAAAGATTGAGTGAATATTAACCTCATCAATGGAAGTAGGTATTATTCAATCTTTTGAGAAACTGATTAGAAAGAAAAAAAAAAGAGAAAGGATGAATTTGCGTTATGTTTAAGCTAAGACATCCATCTTCTCCTGCCTGGGACATGCATTGGCATTCCTGGTTCTCAAGTTTTGAAGTCATACCTAAACTTAGACCATGGGCTTTCCAAGTCTCCAGCTTTCACACACCCATACTAAATTTCACTCTGACCTTCCCTGGTTCTCCACGTTCCACATAGTAGATCATTGGATTTTTTGGCCCCCATAAATATATGAGCCAATTCCTATAACAAATCTTCTCATTATCTATCTACATTATCTATCTACATTAGATATCTATCTATCTATCTATCTAATTAATCCCTCTCTCTCTATATCATCTATCTATAATATATCTACCTACCTATCTATCATCTATCTGTCATCTCATCATCAATCATTGATATTCTATTCATTCTGTTTCTCTGGAGAACCTTGACTAATGCATTTTTTTATTATAACTTACTCTTAAGAATAAACATTTTCATTATAATTTTCTTTAACTCTACGAATGCTTTTACTATTAAAGTTGATCAAGCTTTTTTTGTATAAGGTTTTTTATATAAATTTCCATGGTATCTTTCCATTCTTTACCTTGAACCTTTATATAACTGAGGTACATCTTTTGTGAGCAGCATATAATTGAGAATTATTTCCAAATCATTGTTTTTTGATTGGCAATGGACCTGACTATAATGTAACTACATAGCATTGCAATTTAAAATATAATAGTGACCTTTAATCATGACATTAGATTTATTATAAACTTTCTTTATCTCATGCCTACTGCTTAACAGAGTTAGTGCATACTAACAATTAGTATAACTTCAAAAATAAATATATAATATAAAAATTCATAAATATGACTTTCTTACAAATAATTCATCTGTAGAATTTTATATGTAACTATAAATTTATATTACATTTGTTATATGAGAAATCTTCTATCTTTTCTTGTTAGATTAGAACCGTAACATGCAGGTTTTGAATCCCAATCAGGCAATGCAGGTAACTGCGGTTTGTTTTGTTTTTGTTTTTTGGGTTTTTTTTGTTTGTTTTTGTTTTTGTTTTTTTCATTTTTTCTGTCCATCGAAGATAATTATTCTGGAAGAATAAATGAAAGGGAAAAAGTTACTTGTTTGACCAATCAAGTTAAAAATGATTAATTCAACAAATAGCATGGGGTTACCCTTATTATAGAGTTCTATCATGTTATTTATTTTTAACCAACTTAATACACAAATGCTCAAAGATTAAATGTTATAAGACACAAATTTAAAACATCACACTGCAAATAAATTTTTAAATGAATATTGGAAAGTCATTTATAGTTTACAATGCCTATGACATAGTTTACAATATTGAAAAATATTTTTGAATTCAATTTTTATTCTATGTAGCGATATATCACCATTAAATATATATTATATTATTTAAATTTATCTAATACATTAAATTTTCTGTTTCTCTGTCTCTACCTTTCACTCTTACATTATTTTATACTCACTGTGATATGATGGATTGTTTTCCTGGCTACTCCCTAGGTTCACTCTCACTTTCAAGTTGCCTATATATTTCAAAATAAATATAATCACTTAAAATTATATTTTCTTCAAGACTGTTCCACAAAACTCTGTATACACTTTCAATATTGATACAGCTTTGAATTCCTATCTAGGATCTGAGACTAAGCACTCCTTAAGAATATATTACCACTGAGAACACTGATCAATTAGTAATCAAGATTAACAAGAGAAAAAATACATTAATATAAATTTACCTAAAAATGAATGCATAATTTTCATATTAATAACACTATTAGCTAAATAACATTAAGCTTTCTTGTGATTCATCTTCTGCCATATTTATTTCTATGAATTTTACCAGCTACTTTCTCTCCCAAAGATATTTGGTATCATTTTTCCACAATAAAGTCACCAAACATATGAATATCCTTTCAAATTGAATTATGTTAACTATTTTACACCCTGCATATTATTTCAGAAATGTTACATAACATTTTCAAATCATTTCTGTGAAACGTATTCTCTTTTATTTATATTATCTTATGAACTTTAAATATTTTAATAAAATTTAATGTTTATTAAGTAAAATGAATAGCAACACAGAACCCAAAGGCACAAATTATTTTACAGCAATTCCTCTGAAGAAAAGTAACACAAGTATAATATTTATTTTTATTTTTGAAGCATATTTTCAGATGTTTCTAAGGTTTTTTAATGAAAACTTATTTTATTTTTTCTGAAGATTAGCCTTGACTATAATCTCGATATTTCAGTCTACTATTTATTAACTTTTAATCTTTTCAACCTTTGGTTGCCTAACTTTCAATTTATTTAACAGCCTAAAAGACTAATTACTCTTTTAGATTTCTCTGTTTCTTTTTAATAAAATAGTATGCACAAAATACTTTGAAATATATAAATAATAAAAAATAAAGAATAATTAATACATATTTAATAATTAAGATCAAATAATAAAAAGAGGTAGATAAACATTAACTAAAAATAGTTTCCACTTAAATTTATCCCAACAGAGTTCAAGTTGTTACAATATTAAAATTCCTGACCTTTTAAATATTCTATTTATTATGCACTATACTGATTATTAATATATTAAGTATTATATTTTACATGAAGATAAAAATTAAATCTGAATTATTATTTACATCATCATGCTGTTATTTATTAATAGGTCATATATACGCCAAAAAATTATAAAAAGAATGAATCTTAAATATGAAATCAATATACTCATCGCTTGTATACTCCTCAGTTCTCCATTTGTTTCTTTGGAAATAAACTTTTACCAGTGCGGCAATCAGTAAACAGAGAATAGTGAAAAAAGGAATGAGTAGGAAAAATGGCCATCTTGTAGGTTTGGAATGATAAGCATTTTCAATGTAGCGTCTTTCTAGGAGAGAAAACACCAGTGATTTGAAAGCAATTACCAGGAATATAATAAAGACATTTCTTAAAGGGGTCTATCCACCAAGATCTAACAACTGTAAATATTTATGCCCCCAACGCTGAGACACTAAAATATGTACATCAATTTGTCACAAACATAAAGAAAATCATTGATAATAATACAATGCTATAAATGGGGACTTTAACACCCCACTTAAAACAATGGACAGATTACCTAAGTAGAAAATCAATAAGGAAACAATGGCTTTGAATGACACACTGTACCAAATAAACTTAACAGATATATTAAGAACATTTCATCCTGAAGCAGCAGAATACCTATTCTTCTCCAGTGAACATTTAACATTCTCCAGAATAGATAGCATACTGGTTCAATTCTCAGCCCTCAACAAGTACAAAGAGATCAAGCTCCTACCATGTGTATTTTCTTACCACAACACTATGAAACTTGAAATCACAAGAAAAATTTTAGAAAGAACAGAAATACTTGGATATTAAAGAACATTCAACTAAAGAATGAGTGGGTTAACCAAGAAATTAAAGAGGAAATTAAAAAGTACATTAAAGCCAATGAAAATGAAAACACAATGGTTCAAAATTTTTGGGATACAGCTAAGGCAGTCATAAGAAGGAATTATATAGCAATCCAGGCCTTCCTAAAGAAGGAAGAAATGTCTCAAACACACAAGCTAACTTTATACATAAAGCGGCTGGAAAAAGAACAGCAAATAAAGCCCCAAACCAGCAGAAGAAGGTAAATAATAAAGATTAGAGCAGATCAAAGATATGAAAAAAGATAGTAGAGGGGTGCTGGGGTGGCTCAGTTGGTTAAGCCTCCTACTTCAGCTCAGGTTATGGTCTCTCAGTTTGTGAGTGTGAGCCCCACATTGGGCTCTGTGCTGACAGCTCGTAGCCTGAAGCCTGCTTTGGATTCTGTGTTTCCCTCTCTCTCTCTGCCCCTCCCCCGCTCATGTGCATGCTCTCGCTCTCAAAATGAGTAAACATTTTTTTTAATTAAAAAAAATAGAACAGATCAACAAAACTAGGAGCTGGTTCTTTGAAAGAATTAACAAAATTGATAAACCTTTAACCAGATTTATCAAAATTAAATAGGAAAGGACCCAAAATAAATAAAATCATGAATGAAAGAGATCACAGCCAACACCACAGAAATACAAACAATAACAAGAGAATATTATGAGCAACTATATGACAAATAGAGCAATCTGGAAGAAATGGATAAATTCCTAAAAACAAATAAACTACCAAACTGAAACAGGAAAAATAGAAAATTTGAACAGACCCATAATCAGTAAAGGAATTGAATCAGTAATCAAAATCTCCAAACAAACAAGAGTTCAGTATGAGATGGTTTCTCGGGGGAATTCTACCAAACATTTAAAGAAAGTCTAGTAACTATTCTTTTGAAGCCATTCCAAAAATACACATGGAAGGAAAACTTCCAAACTCATTCTATTAAGCCAGAATTACCTTGATTCCAAAAACCAAATACTCCACTGAAAAGGAGAATTACATACTAATTTCCCCAATTAATATGGGTGCAAAAATTCTCATATTAGCAAAAAAATCCAACAATACATTAAAATCATTATTCACCACAATCAAGTAGGATTTATTCCTGGGCTGCAGGGATGGCTCAATATCCACAAATCAATCAATATGACACAACACATTATTAAAAATGTATAAGAACCACATAATCCTCTCAATAGATGGAGAAAAAAACATTTGACAAAACACAGCATCATTTTTTGATAAAAAACCCTCAAGAAAGTAGGGATATAAGGAACATACCTCAACATCATAAAGACAAAATATGAATGACCCACAGCTAATATCACCCTCAATTGGGAAAAACTGAGACCTTCCCCCTAAGATCAGGAACACAACAAGGTTTTCCATTCTCACCACTGTGGTTCAACATGGTACTGGAAGTCCTAGCCTCAGCAATCAGATAACAGAAAGAAAAAAAAAAGGCATACAAACTGTCAAGGAAGAAGTCAAACTTTCACTCTTTGCAGATGACATGATACTCTACATGAAGAAAACCTGAAGAACACCACAAAAAAAAATTGCTAGAACTGATCCAGGAATTCAGCAGTCACAGGATATAAAGTCAACAGACAGAAATCAGTTGCATTTATATACACCAATAATGAAGCAGCAGAAAGAGATATTAAGGAATCGCTCCCATTTACAATTACACCAAAAACCATAAAATACCAAGGAATAAATTCAACCAAAGAGGTAAAATATCTGTATGCTGAAAACTATAGACAGCATATGAAAGAAATTGAAGAAGACACCAAAAAAATGGAAAAATATTCCATGGTCATGGACTGAAAAACAAATATTGTTAAAATGTTGATACTACCCAAAGCAGTCAACACATTCAGTGCAATCCCTAGCAAAAAAACACAAGCGTTCTTTACAGGGCTACAACAAACAATTCTAAAATTTGTATGGAACCAGAAAAGACCCCGAATAGCCAAAGTAATGTTGAAAAAGGAAACCAAAGCTGGAGGCATCACAATCCCGGACTTCAAGCTGTATTACAAAGCTGTAATCATGAAGACAGTATGGTACTGGCACAAAACGGACACATAGATCAGTAGAACAGAATAGAAAACCTAGAAATGGACCCAACTAATCATTGACAAAGCAGTAAAGAGTATCCAATGATAAAAAGATAGTCTCTTTAGGAAATAGTGTTGGGAAAACTGGACCATGACAGGCAGAAGAATGAAACTGGACCACTTTCTTACAGCATACACAAAAAAATAAATTTACCGTGGATAAAGACCTAAATGTGAGACAGGAAACCATCAGAACCCTAAAGGAGAAAACAGGCAACAACCTCTTTGACCTCAGCTGCAGCATCTTCTTACTAGGTATGTCCTGGAGGCAAGGGAAACAAAAGCAAAAATGAACTATTGGGACCTCGCCAAAATAAAATGTTTCTGCACAGTGAAAGAAACAATCCTTTTAGCAAAGCTAAAAGGCAACCAACGGAATGGGAGAAGATATTTGCAAATGACATATCAGATAAGGGATTAGTATCCAAAATCTATAAAGAACTTATCAAAACCCAACACCCAAAAAACAAACCAGTGAGGAAATGGGCAAAAGACATGAATAGACACTTTTCCAAAGAAGACATCCAGATGGCTAATAGACACATGAAAAGATGCTCATCACTCATCATCAGGGATGTACAAATCAAAACCACAATGATATATCACCTCACACCCACAGAATGGCTGAAATTAACGACTCAGGCAACAACAGATGTTCGTGAGCATGCAGCAAAAGGGGAGACATTTCTGCATGTTGGTGAGAATGCAAACTGGTGCAGCTACTCTGGCAAACACTATGAAGGTCCCTCAAAAAATTAAAAATAGAGCCATCCTAGGACCGAGCAATTGCACAATTAGGAATTGATCCAAAGGATACAAAAATGCCCTATGAAAGGCCTTATGCACCCCAATGTTTATAGCAGCACTATCAACAATATCCAAATTATGGAAAGAGCCAAATGTCCATTGACTAATGAATGGATAAAGATGTAGTATATATATACAACAGAGTATTACTCGGCAATCAAAAAGAAGGAAATCTTGCCATTTGCAACAACGTGGATTGAACTACAATGTAATGTTAACTGAAAAGTCAGTCATAAAAAGACAAATATTATATGTGGAACTTAAGAAACAAAACAGATGAACATAGAAGAAGGAAAGGAAAAGTAAGATAAAAACAGAGAGGGAAGCAAACTCTTAAATACAGACAACAAACTGAAGGTTGCTGGCAGGATGTTGAGTGGGGGGATGGGTTAAATGTGTGATGGACATTAAGGAGGGCACTTGTTGGGATGAGCACTGGGTGTTATATGTAAGTGATGAATCACTAAATTCTATTCTTGAAATCATTATTACACTATATGTTAACTAACTTTAATTGAATAAATAAATAAATAAGTAAATAAAATTTCTGGAGAGTCATTTAAAAATAAATCATTTCTATATTTTAATATGACTATTAGCATAAAATTTTTAAACTTTTATAGTTTTATAAATTAACATGTTTTTAAATGAAGTAGATAGGTTTATAGCATCAGTGCCCCCCAAATTTTTTCTAACTTCTATAATAGTCCTATCCTTTGCTATTTATACTCAGAACTCTTTATTCTGTAGTTTCTCTTCAGAACTGTTTGATAATATAGATGAATAGAAAGTGTGACCCCTGTGGAGAGCAGAAGCAGTCTTTCTCAATACTCTATTTTTATTAAGAAATACTGTACATGTGATAAAATTTTCATGAGTTCCAAAATACCTTTCTTTTATTGTATTGTATTGTATTGTATTGTATTGTATTGGTATGTATTTTCATGTCTCAGAAATTATTGCTTATTCCAAGGTCATGTAGAAATTTCCCTGCTTCCTGGGGTACCTGGGTGGCTCAGTCGGTTAAGCTTCCGACTTTGGTTCAGTTCATGATCTCACAGTTCGTGGGCTCTGTGCTGACAGCTCAGTGCCTGGAACCTGCTTCAGATTCTGTCTCCCTCGCTCTCTGCCCCTCCCCCACTCATGCTCTGTCTCTCTCTCTCTCTCTCTCTCAAAAATAAATAAACATTTAAATTTTTTTTTTAAATTCCCCTGCTTTCCTCATGAAGATATATAGTTTTCATTTATGCATTTAGATTTATGATTTATTTCATATAAATTGGCAAGTTGAGATTTTAAGGATCAATGGTCTTATGTAGATATTCAATTGTTACAATACAATGTTTTGAAATGATTTTTATTCATTGAACTATCTTTGTATCTTCCTTGAAAAAAATGTTTAACCATATATCAAGACTCCCTATTCCATATTCCATATCATTGATCTGTTTGTATATCTATCCATTACCAATGCCACACTGTCTTCATTAACATAACTATATTTAAATCTGTAATATACTAAATTCAATATAAGGGAAATAGACTAAGCTTTTTTTCAGGGTGGGTTTTTTTTTTAAGTTGGTTTCCATTTACTGCTGTTATTATAAAACAATACTAACTTTTGAACATTATTTCCTCTGATCTTTCAAAATATATTACTTCTAGAAGTGTTTTGTAGATCCCTTAGGATTTAATATTGTACTTAACTACAACATATGCAGTCTCATTTCATCCTTTCTGATAATAATCTTTATGTTCTTGATTTCTTGTTTTTTGTTATTGCACTAGCTAGGATGGCTAGGATTTATGGGGAAATGTTGAATAGGTATGGTGAGAGCATAATTTGTTCCCCTGCTTTGAATTTTTTTTTTTTTTGAAAAACAATGTACTTCATCATAAGTTGTATTAGGTACATTTTCTATTGATGCTGTTTATCAGATTGATCAAGTTTACTTCTGTTAGTTTGCTGTTTTTTAAAAAAATTCATAAATAGGTGTTGAATTTTTTGTCAAATGATTTTTATGCATCACATGAGAAAATCGTATACTTTTTAAAAATAATTTCATTAATTTAATGAATTCCACTGATTGACTTTCAAGTGATACAGGAGACTTGCATTTCTAAGATAAATCCCAATTAGTCCAGATTACTATCCTTTTAATATAGATAGCTATAGAATATGCTAATATATTGGTAAGAATGTTTACATCTGTTTTTATAAAAGATGTTTTTCTGTAACTTTATCTATGTTAACTTACTTGTCTGGATTTGGTATCAGGGTTATATTTTCCTTATACAACGAGGTGATAAAAGTCCTTCCTACCAGTTTTTTGAAGATGGTATTTCTTCCTTGCAAAAATTTTCTGGATTTAACTTGTGAAAACATCTATTTCTAGAGTTGGGGTGGGGGGCTGGTTATTTTTGTTGGTATTGATATTTAAAAATTATAAACCCACAGGCTAAAGAAATTTTAATTCTGGTTTCTTGGTTATATCTTTGATTTATAATTCCTTTTCCATAGGAATAGCCATTTTTACAACTGAATAGCTTTATCAGCCTTGTTTCTTGCCCATAACTAATTGGGACTCAAAGAATTTATGTACTATTTTGATCACTTTTAGTCTGAGCTGATACAATTCCTTTAAAATGTGTGGGCTTCTTGTGTGTCAAATAAAAAGTACACCCCATTAATCAAAGGAAAAGTCATGCCCACAAATCTTTTTGAGATAACATTTTTTCTATATTGGACCCTGGTGAGGCTGCTATGAGATAACTTATTCAACATTCTTCATAGCCTTACTTTTTCAGAGTTTTTAGAAGCATTCTAATACAACACTTAGAAGACCTTTTGCATAGATAAGATCTATAAAATGCATCACTTTGGGTTTTTTTTAGGATTTAAAAGAGTCTTACAGTCACATGCTTGACTTAATTAACTGATGTCAAATTTTATTGTTCAATATCTCAGATTTAGTTTTTAGCCATTTCTCTCAATAAGCATGTTTTGTTGGAAGAGTCTAAGGATGAGAATATTTTATTTTCAAACTAAACCAAACCAAAACAAAACACAAAATCCTGTCTTTTATATTTGATCTACATTTTACTTGAGAATTGAAATGTGTCTTCATTAACTATTATTCTCTTCTCATACTTTATCATAGGCAAATTAAATCACCTACTGGAAATCTTTACAATCTACCTGGAAATCTTGCTGACCAGAACCATAAATTCTATTTTCCATATTGTCACAGGCAACAGTGATGCCAAACAATTTGCCACTTTATAATAAATGTCCTTATTTCTCCAATTTCTAATAACATGTTTTAAAGCTATCTTCGAATTGCTCACCAACAGTATTCTCAAGACAATTTCAACATATACCAAAAGTCTTCAACAGTTTCCTAGATGACTTTCTACCTTCCATGTACCATCCAATTCCAAAGCTAATGCCATATGTCTTGGATTCCTTTTATATAAATACACTATCTGGTTACCAAATTGTTTTCTATTATAGATAGAAAGATGTGCAGAAAACTTTACCCAAACATAGAAATTTAAAACAATCATTTAATTTTTGTGCGTCATGAATTTGGGGAATTCATATTTTGTGTCTCAATGTAGTCAAATTTCAAATAGGGAAGATGATTTTCAACAGAATGAGCATTCCAACAATGAGAGTTGCAAGAATTGGTATTCTAAAAAACCCAGTCAGAATCTCACTTCTGTACATTTTATTGATCAGTTATACCACTAAAGTCAACCTGGACTCAATGAAAGAAGTGGTCTCTTCTGATTATTGGTGAAATGACATGTGTGTGCATGGACAAAAGCAATAAATTACAGCTGATTTGAAGATAAGTTACTGCAAACTAATTGTTCTACAGAATGGAAACAGTTTGAAATGCATTAAGTATACTCTAATGTTTTTAACTTACCAATCTATTACCATATGGCAAACACTGGAATGAATGTGGAAATGTTAAGAACTACCTCTAGCTCAAAATCTGGGAAAAGCTGCTTTAATTATCTGAAATTTAGGTTTTTATATTAAGACTGTCCCTAATCATCATTGGATATGCTTGGCTTACTCTAAAATCCATCTTCTTTGAAGAAAAATTGTAGGAAACTACATTTTCTAAGAACTCCAGACTTCTAGTTATATTAGGCTAACAGGAGTAACTGAAAAACTTTTGGAGGGTCAGAATAGTCAAATTATTTATAGTATTTAACCCCTGTCTCTGCACCATCTCCCATAGTGGCTTATATGCTCTAGAACTCTTCATGACAGATAGTACCTCTGCTTGTGATCTACATGCTGGTATGTAACCCTGACCATAGTTACAAGTCATGCTAGATGGCTCAGATTTTGGTACTAGTAATACTGCCTCCTTTCATTGTCCCTCCAACTGCTGAAGTGATAGTGGATTCCTGTGTTGCCTAAAGATTCTCCAGTTGGCTTTCATCTCTGCCATTGTGTGTTGCCTGATGCCTTATGTTGAATTCCTTCTGTGTGAAGGGCTAAAGTGATTTTTGTTTTCCTGCCTGGGCTTTTACTGATATGCCTTATATATAATATATGTTACCTATGTTATATTACTCTCTACAAGTAAAATATAAACTTTCCTCATATGATTTATTATTTAAGGCCATATCTAATCTAAATATAGATTATAGACAACTAAATAAAATATTATTTATTTTATTAAATTTAATAGGTTAAAATGTAGTTTTAGTTATGTTTTCAATTTTTTATTAATACTTACCAGAACTGTCAAGGCCAGCAGCTACTTGAGGCGGAAAATTTCCACTGTCAACACTCCCACCAGTCCATGCATCATCACTAGTTTCACAATTAGGAGGCAAATATGAAGGGTTACAGTGACAGTTCTTTTTATTATTGCATACCTGAAACCAGGAGAAATATCATCTTTTAAGATAAGAGCTATAATTATTTGTGTTCCAGTAGAATTTTAAAATAATCCTTAGGTCAAATGAGGCCAATATTCTTATGTGGTTTATGAGTATATAAACGTGTGTGTGTGTGTGTCTGTGTTTGTGTGTTCAGTTATGTGTTTACTTTCTAGTATTACTCTCAGTGATTTCTATTCTCACATCACATTACTGAACTTACACCACGTTCATTGCATTTTCCTGGAGTACAATCATAATTCAAATATCCAGCATCTACACATTCTTTATTCTTGCAAACCTGAAAAGAAAATAAGCCAAAGTAAAATAACTGAAATAACATCTATATTTGACATTTCATTAAAAGAATTCTCTACGATACTGATATAAAAGGTATTTATTTAATAAGTGTTAACACACTAGCAACAAGTTGATTAATTTATAGTGCTGTTTCCAGCACTAGATGAGACTCTGATTATCTGATAGTCAAGAAAACAACAGAAGTATCTTCTCTTCTTGTGCTGGTATAAAAGACATCAAATAAATAAAAGTGAAGATAATTATGTCATAAATACTATAATGAAAAAAGCACAGGGAATTTATCTGATATGTGGGAATAGTTTAATCTTATCAAACCTCTTATCAACCCCAGATGTTGAACAAGACTTAGGCAAGGATAGAAATGAAAGACAAAGTACTTATAGGAAAAGAAATAGCATTTAAAATGACCCTACACTGAAAGATAATACAAAACTTTTGAGAAATATTAACAGCAGTGTAGCTGGTACACAGAGAACAACCATTTAATCATGAATTCACTAAATAATTGAGTCCTACAGCGTGCCTGTCCTGAGAAAAAACCAGTGAACAAAAAAATCTCATTTTGTTCATATTGCAGTGAAAGATATAGAAATGCACAAATAAAAAGGCCAAATGTGATGTGACAGTAACTGTAATGGCAGGATTGTGCAGGGTCTTACATTATTTTTTTAAAGTTTATTTATTTTGAGAGAGAGAGAGAAAGAGAGGGAGAAAGCACAAGTGGGGCAGGGGCAGAGAGAGAGGAGAGAGCAGGAATCCCAAGCAGGTTCCACATTGCCAGTGTGGAGTCCGCTGTGGAGCTCCATTTCATGAACTGTGAGATCATGACCTGAGCCAAAGTCAGATGCTCAAATGACACAGTCACCCAGGAGCCCGTGGGGCCTTACGTTCTTAAGCAGAAAGATGGCCTATAACCTGCAAGCAATTGGTTGTTTTTAGAGATTTCATGGAAGATGGAGAGCTGATAAAAATACGTTTTGGAAAAAAGGATGGAAAAGGCAATAGAAAATGTTGAGAGACAAATTAGGACACCTTATGGTAGTCCAGAAAATGATAACCATAGAGTGAAATTGAGTGGTAATGGTGTAATGAAAACTCATGGTTCTATTTGAGGTATCATTAAAAAGTTTAATACACTTAATTTTAATGATAAATTGATTTTATTGGAGGATGAAAAGAAAGATGGGTCAATGACACCAAGGTTTCTGGTTTATATAACACTCTTAGTAGTAGTATGATTGATTGAGGTAGGGAAAGCTATGCAGAAAGCTCAAAAGTTTAACAGTTATTTTTTGAGACTTCTTTCAACTTCTTTCAACTATGCTTAATATTTTTAAAATATTTAAACATTTATTGACCTTATGAAAAGTCTCTGAGTGACATGGCAAACCAAAGAACATGTAACTGGAAATATTATTTTTATAAAAATGTTTTCTATATATTGTCAGTATTTCTTTGGGAGTCTCTTCTTAAAAATATATAATAATAATATACTAATTTTTAAAACCAGACAATGAATCTTCCCAAAAAAGGTTTTGCTAAACATGGTGAGTATGAAATAACACATTATTAAAGGTGTCTGATAATTTTGGCAACCCATACCTCTGTTTAAGAAGGAAATATACTTATTATAAATTGATGACCAGGCTATTCTCAGGGGTTTGGGTAAAAGAACAAAAGTTCTAGCTGTGGATACAGACTAGTGTTGCTATTGTTAGAAATATATCTGTTTTGTTACAATGATGCTTTACCACCTAACTAGCACTTGGGCAGAGAAGTTAAATAAATAATTTGCAGAGCTATTGTCAAGAAGAAGATAAACATAACTCTCATAAGCATTAAATAAATTATTTCAACCAGAGAAGAAAAAAGTTGAGAAGCCATTGTTGGTATTATGAGTATTCTATTTGTGCAATGAAAAAAAGTTTTTTGGCTTTAACATGCTTACTTCAGTTGTACCATGCAGAAAGGCTAGGAAAAAACACCATCCAAAGTGGGGAGCTAGCTACAAAATCACAGAAGTTTTTTATCACCATATTATAATATAATATAATATAATATAATATAATATAATATAATATAAACAATGGTTCCTCACCAAACACTTTGAAACAGATTTTTTGAAAATTTGGTTTGTAATAAGAAAACTGATGCAGTTTCCTATTCTTGTCTCTATGCTAGAGTAGGATTCTGTAGAAACCTTCTTGTACAGAGGACTTAAAATAGTGAGTAAATTATGTGCACATATTCTTTGAAAAGAACACATGACTGTACCAGAGATAAAGTGAAAACAATTTTAAGTTCACAAAAGTTAAAATGAGACAATATGATTCCACAAAAGTAACCAAATCTGAAGCCAGTATTCCTCTACAGGCCATCAGTGACCAAGCAAATAGACTTTAAGTGATCATGTTTACTCTGTACAAGTGACAGAATTATAAGCAGGTTTTACTAAATACTGAAAAAATAATCTGGATAGAGGCATCAACAGAATGGTGCATTAGAAAGTCCAAAGTTCTTGTTCTATCTTGGAGATATTTTAAAAATAATAAGAAGGAAAGCTGGCTAAAATAACCAATAAGAACTCTAGAAATAGTCAATGGTCTATGGCAACCAAGAAAATGCCCAATCAAGAAACAGCCAAATTTAAAATTGTAGAAAAATTTGTGGTAATTTTTTTAGAGTTTACGGATTTATTTTGAGAGCGGGAGAGAGAGAATCCCAAGCAGAGGTGTGCTGTCAGCATAGAGAGCCCAAACCATGAGATCATGACCTAAGCCAAAATCAAGAGTTGGATGTATAACCAGTTGAGCCACCTAGGTGCTCCAAACTTTGTGGAATTTTTAAAATCAAATTTGCCCCACCCCTTCCCCAGCATGGCATTGTCTTGGTATGGAGGAGGAAACTGCTGAGTTCACAATGATTTGCTTTGAACTGAAGGGAGCGGAGGAAACCATATTTTCAATTCCATATTTTTCTTGGGAGCTACCTGAAGGACTGGTCTCTGTTTAACCTAACTTGAATCTTAGATAAGGAGAAGCAATGGACACTTCTCAGGAATGCTGCAAGGAGACTTAAGTTTTGCAAGCACCTGGGGCAAAAAATAATGGGTAAAGACATACAATAGATCATCTGAAGCCCAAAGGAGAGGATGGCATGAGAATATTTTGAAAAGTAAGACATCTGATAATATCCATGTATGTGGGGAATCAAAAAAGCCACAGGGAAGCCCAGGAAAGATGCATCATCACAAAAGTTCTGAGAAGACCACAAGCTTTCTTTCTCCTCAGGCTGATTCCAAGGCTTAGAGCACACCCAACTTCCCCAGCACAGAGTTAGTCTGCCAACACTGGGAGAAATGTCTGTTTTCTCAAATGTCCAATTTTCAACAACAACAACAACAAACAACAATCAAAAGGTAGAAAAAGAAACAGGAGAACATGGTCCATTCAAAGAAAGAAGATTAAGTGACATAATGTTATTTTTAAATAACTATACTAAATATGAAAAAGTTAAATAAAAGAAAATTTAAATAAAAACATAGCTTAAGAAAGAAAGAAAATCAGAAAAATTATATATGAACAAAATGAGAATATCAACAAAGAGATAGCAATTATAAATAGCAACCAAAAAATGATGATGCAAACATGTAATAACTAAATTTGAAAATTTATTATTTAGACTCAAAAACAAATTTTGGTTGGCAGAAGAAAGAATCAGTGATTTAAAGATAAGACATTTTAAACTTTGGAGTCTTAGATGAAGAAAGAAAAAAACAAAGAAAATGAACAAAGATAAAGAGAGTTATGAAATACCATCAGGCAGATCAAAATACATATTATGGGACTCCCTGAAGTAGATGAGAAAAAAGGAAACAGGGAAATTAGTTGAAAAACTGATGTCTGAAATGCCCCATGTTTGAAGAATAACATGGATCTACAAATCCTGTGAGACAAATGAATACCAACTAAGGCAAAGGCAAAGAGATTCACACCAAAACACATTATAATCAAACAAAATGCCAAAGGAAAAAAATAGAATTTTAAAAACAGCAATTGGAAAATGAATTACCATGTACAAATTATCCTTAACAAAATTATAGCAGACTCCTCATTAAAAACTTTTAAAACCAAAATGCAATGGGCTCATATATTGGAAATGCTAGAAGGAAAATAAAAAGTCCTGACAACTGAGAATTCTATATCCAACAAAACTGAGCTGAATTTGATAGGGGAAATTAATACATTCTCATATTAAAAAGAAATAAAATTTGAGGGAATTTATTACCATAAGACATAGCCTACAAAAAAGTACTAAAAGGAGTCCTACAAGATAAATAACTAGTCTTTAACTAGATAACTAGATAACTAGATAAATTGCTAGTCTGTAACTAGAATTTACACACAGAAATAAAGATCTCTGGTAACAATAAATAAATGACGAAAGTATAAAAATTAGTAGTATTGTAGTTTTCATTTATAACTCCATTTTGAAAATTTCTGAGATTAAAAGGACAAATACATAAAATTAAATAATTATAAGTCTGTGTTAATGGGTACACAGTATATAAAATGTAATTTTTGACATCAAAAAAAAGTGTGGAGGGCAAAGATGTACAAGAGTAGATGTTTGTGTATACTTGAAGTTAACTTGGTATTAGTTCAAATTAGATTGTTATAACTTTAGGATGCTATATGCAATCCCATAGTAGCCACAAATATAATAATCTATAGAATATATACAAAAGGTATAGAGAAGAGAATAAAAAATGTGTTACTACAAAACATGAACTAAAGAAAAATGAAGGTGGTGATGGGGAAATGATGTACAAAAAAAGTTATAAGAAATATAAAAATAATAAAATGTCAAAAGTAAGTCCTTTTCTATCAGTTACATTAATGTTAATGGATTAAATTCTTCAATCAAATACCATGGGGTGACAGAATGGATAACATTGCTCAACTATATGTTTTTTGTTTTTAATTTTTTTTTAACATTTATTTATTTTTGAGACAGAGAGAGACAGAGCATGAATGAGGAAGGATCAGAGAGAGAGGGAGACACAGAATCCGAAACAGGCTCCAGGCTCTGAGCTGTCAGCACAGAGCCCGACGTGGGGCTCGAAATCACGGACTGCGAGATCATGACCTAAGCCGAAGTCGGCCGCTTAACCGACTGAGCCACCCAGGCGCCCCATCAACTATATGTTTAAAGGGACTCTTTCTGCAAGACATTCACCTGATATCCAATGTCACAAACATGTAGAAATTGAAAGGATGGAAAAATATATTCCATGAAAGAAACAACAAAAGGGAATGAGAATGGCTATAATAATATCAGACAAAATAGATTTTAAATCAACTATCATTGCAAGAAAAAAGTACACTCTAGATTAATAAGTAATCAAAATTCACCAAGAAACATACACATGATAAACATGTATATATCAAACATCAGAACTCCCACATAATGGCACAAACAGAATTGCTGAGAGAAATAGATAGCTCTACAATAATAGCCTTCAATATTCCACTTTTGAAAAGAAGGGGACAGAAGATCAATAAAGAAATAGAGGATGTGAAAACACTGTATAACAATTGGACCTAATAGACATATATAGAACACTGCTTAACAATAGCAAAATACACATTTGTCTCAACTGCACATGGGCATTGTATACATTAGGACATATATAGTCACAAGACAAGTCTTAATAAATTTGGAAAGATTGAAATTATGCAAAGTATCTTTTCTGATTAAAGTAAAGTGAAACTATACAGTAAAATCAGAAGGAACACTGAAAAATTTACAAATATGTGAAATTATCACATATTAAATAAAAAAACTAGTCAACAAAAATACACAATGGAAATTAGAAAATATTCTGAAACAAAAGAAAACAAAAACACAATACACCAGACATGAAATGCAGGAAAACACTGCTGACAGTAATTTTTAACTGTAAGCCAACACATTAAAAAGGAAGAATGATTTTATTTTTAAATTTTTTAAAAATGTTTATTCACTTATTTTGAGACAGAGTGAGAGTGAGAAAGAGTGTGTGTGAGCAGGGGAGGAGCAGAGAGAGAGGAAGAGAGATAATCCCAAGCAGGCTCTGTGCTATCAGCACAGAAACCAACACGGGGCTCGATCCCATAAACTATGCTATCTGAGCCGATATCAAGAGTTGGAAGCTCAACTGACTGACCCATCCAAGTGCCCCTAGAAAAGGAAGAAAAATTTTAAATAAAAAACTTAAACTTTCACCATAAACAAACAAACACACAAACAAGCAAACAAGCCAAGAGGTGGCAGAAGGAAGGGAATAACAAAGATTAGAACAGAAATAAAAGAGAAAACAGAAAACCGAATTAGAGAATAAAAATTAAAGACCAAAAAAATTGAAAAATCTTTTACCTAGAATTACTAAAATAAATAATATTCAAATAAGTAAATTAGAAATAAAGGTGAGCACATTGCTATCAATTTAACAGAAATAACAAGCTTTATACGGTGAAAAACTGAGCACCAACATTTGGATAAGCTAATAAAATGAACAAATTTTTAGGAACACCCCATCTACCAACATTACATCAAAGAGAAATAGAAAATCTGACTAGACCTAGAACTCATAAAGATATTAAATCAGTAATCAAAATCCTTGAAACAAAGAAAATTCCTGGACCAGATAGCTTCATTGGTGAATTTTACTAAATATTTACAGAATTTCACCAAATATTTAAATCAGTCTTTCTCAAATTCTTCCAACAAATGTAACAGGAAGGCACACTTCCACATCCATTCTATAAGGCCAGAATTACCCTAATATAAAAACCAAGGACACAATAATAAAGGAAAACTACAAACAAATATTGATTGTAAATATTAATGCAATGTTCTCAACAAAACATGAGTAAACAGAATTCAACAACATATTAAAAATTTGCATATAATAACCACGTAGGATTAATTTATGGAACGTGGGAATGATTCGACATACAAAAATCAATGTAATACACTACATTAAAGGAATAAAGGGGGGAATAATCACATAACCATCTCAATTGAAGTAGAAAAACCATATGACAAAATTGAACACCTTTTAATGATAAAAAAGAATCTAACAAATTAGGAGTAGAGGGAAACTACCTCAATATAGTAAGCACTATCTATTAAAAACACACAGCTACACTCCCAGGGAAGATGGCAGAGTAGAAGAATCCTAAGCTTACCTCGTCCCATGGATACAACTAGACAACACCCATATCAGTGTACAGAACCCCCCCAAAATAACCTGTAGACTGGCAGAACAGACTCTCCATAGCTAAATGTAGAAAAAAGACCACCTCAGAGAAAGTATGAAGGGATAGTCCAGAGTTCAACAGAATTACAGGACTGTCCACAGGAGGTAGAGATACCTCAGGCGTGGAGAAAACAGAGAAAGAACCCCTCCTCACACCAGAATACTCAGACATGAGGAACTCACATGAGAAAGTCAAATCCTTATAACATCTGGCTTTGAAAACCAGAAGGGCATAATTTCACAAGTTCTTACAATCAGTGAGGCTTAATGCCTGGAACTTTAAAAATCACTGGGCTTGGCTCTGGGAGAGCCAGGAAAGGTGATTGGAAACTTGAGCCCTTAAAGAAACAGCACAACAGCCCCGTGGAGATGGAGCACAGAAGCAGCAGTGTATATGGGGTATATGAGAGGGAGATTTGTTTACTAATCTCTGAGTCTGAGCCGGAAGAGAGGGATCTTGGAGAGACTTTTCCAGGAACAAAGGAGCTGGAGGGCACTATTTCTCTTCTCTGCCCCACACACTAGACACACAGACACCTGTGTGAAACAGCACAGCATCAACATTCCATCTAGTTTGCTAGTAGGCCACCCTGCCCCTGCATTCTCCTGCAGACATAGCCTGTCCACCACAGCAGGCCCACACAAACCTTGCTAACCCTCCCCCTGAGTTCTTCTACAAATATTTGCCTCCAATATGCCTTTGGCCATATTCATCCAAAGTAGTGCCACAAACAGTGTGCAAGTTGCCCCAGTAGTGGCCAGCACCACTCTAACATGACTCTTGCCCTGGGAAGAGTGCCAAATAATCACACGCACCAGTGCCACTGCAGCCTCAACAGTGGACTAGGGACAGGCATCTGGTCTGACTATAGGCCCTGCCCACCAACCTTCTCCGGAGACAACACAAGGAAAGTGCCCTACAGTTTGGTGTTACCACATCTCTAGGAAACTCCTGATCTGATCCAACCCAAGCCCAGAGTAGCCCCAGATGGCCCATATGATTTCACTCATATGTGGAATTTAAGAAACAAAAGAGATGAACATAAGGGAAGGGAAGCAAAAAGAGAACAGTGTTGATGGAAGGGAAGAGGGTGAGGGGGAAGTAGGTGGGGGAATGAGCTAAATGGTGATGGGCATTTAGGAGGACACTTGTGATGATGAGCACTGCATATACAAGTGATGAATCACTAAATCCTACACTTAAAACCAATATGACACTATATGTTAACTATATGACACTATATGTTAACCAATATGACACTATATGTTAGCTATAGTTTTCAGTGTACAAGCCTTTTACTTCCTTTATTAAGTTAATTCCTAAGTATTTTATTCTTATTGGTGTTATCAGTGGAGCTGATAACATAATTCCCTTTTCAGAATGTTCACCTTTACTATGTAGAGATTCCACTCACTGATTTTTATGTCCTGATTTTGTATCCTACAACTTTGCTGAATTTATTAATTCTAATATAGTGCGTGTATCTCTGTATCTCTGTGTAATGTTTATGGCTTTCTACATGTAAGATCATGTTATATGTTAACCAATATGACACTATATGTTAACTTGAGTTTAGATAAGATATTGGAAGAAAAAAATTCAAGTATCACATATATATAAAATATAGTTAGTATACTAAGTATTTCACAATTGTTTGTATGGGTATATAAATAGTTGTTGGAAGGTCCATGAACATGGAAAGTAGTCACATCTCATATATATGCATTTGAATGATTTTGCTTTTATCTCATTTTTATTATTTTCATCACTAAAACGAGTGTATATTATTTTAACAGTTCTTTTCAAGTAAATCTATTAAAAGATAATTCATGGCATGAATTACATCTCTATGTACCATGAGACAATTTAATAAAATCTAGTGAGGGGCGCCTGGGTGGCTCAGTCGGTTTTGCGACCGACTTCGGCTCAGGTCATGATCTCGCGATCTGTGAGTTGGAGCCCTGCGTCGGGCTGTGCTGACAGCTCCGAGCCTGGAGCCCGTTTTAGATTCTGTGTCTCCCTCTCTCTGACCCTCCCCCGTTCATGCTCTGTCTCTCTGTCTCAAAAATAAATAAACGTTAAAAAAAAAATTTTTTTTAAATCTAGTGAAAGAACAGTACGATTCTCCGTTCAGTGAAGATACATTAATATCAATGAAAAAAAGTACTAAATAGCCAATAAAATGTTTATAGAAAAATAATCTGCATGAATGTAGATTTAAAATGTTTTTTCTTATTTTTAAAGTTTTTATTTTTGAAATCAAATGCACACTTCAATTATGAGAAAAATATTAAACATGCATTTGAAAATAGAGTATAAAATATTAAGAATTTATTTGGGGAAAAAGACTACATACCTTATTATTACCACAAACAGTTCCTTCTTTTACCCACATCTTTTTGCTAATTATAAAATCATGTGGAAAATCCAATGCAACGCAGATGTGTCCATTTATGTTGGCATAAACAGCAGTGGCATTTGGAATATTAATTATTTCTTCTTTTTTATATTCACATATTAATTTTCCACACTGCAGATCCCTATAATTTACCCATAAATGAAATCATTAGCCTTCAATAAAAAGAAATATTAGAATATCATTTATAAATCAAAAAGATTTAGGTAAAGTATTTGAAGTCTTGCAAAAAGATTCATACAATTAATTGTAAAACAACAAGAAAATATAAAAGCCTTACCTGCATTGTAAATAATAACTGAACATTTTAATAATTTTGAACCATTTCCAAGTTAGCCTGATCACTTTTTTTAAAGTAATTCTTTCACTCTTTTTTGATTCTTAAAGATAAGCAATTCCAAGCTTATTCCATTTTTAAAAATTGGTAAAGTTCTTCTAAATACCAGTCTCTTTGGATTTTCTTTTTAATTTTTCAAACATAATTCCTACTCTCAGGATGATGTGTCCCAACTGACAAAACATTGAATCCCACATCCAAGAAGCATTATATACAATAAATATTAAAATAAAACTACTAAGATACATCATAAAGATAGTGCTGTAAACCACAAAAAAAGTGATAAAGGTAATCAGAATATTAAAAAGCATGAAAAGCAAAAGCGTAATAATACAATTTAAGACTGACTTTCCAACAGAAACAATGGAAACCAGATTATTGAATGACAAATTCCAAAAAAGAAACAAACTATCTACTGTCTTCCTATTTTATGTGCAGAGAAAATACCTTTCAAAATGAAATATGGTATTTTCAGACAATAATTGAGAACATTTATCATCAGCAGTCTTGGACTAAAGAAAATGTACACCAAGTTCTTCACACTAAAGGGAATTGATCTTAGATGGAAGCTTGCAAAACTACAAAATGCAGATAGCTTTATCAAATGAGGAAGTCCCTTTTTATTCCTAGTTATGTGAGAGTATTTATCATGGATCAGTGCTAGATTTTGTGATAAGTTAGACACAGAATAAAGAAAATTGTACAGATAAATGTACATGAGGGGGCTATGAGAAAGAGAAGATATAGTTAAATCATCTATTCCCCAAACAAGCATAAAACTGGGCAAATTTGTCAAAACAACCATTTCAGGGCTATAAAACTTACCAAAACAAACAAAAAAGTGAGAAGTATTTATGAAAAGCTGCCATAAAATCAAGAGTAGTGGGAACTGTGGTCTTCTGTACTGAATCTGCTCCTATGCCCTCTCAGGTCAGTTGATGCTGTTATTTTACCAGAGTCAGAGCTGGCCATGAAAACTATTAAATTAAATGTCAGCAAAATGGTTCTAGATATGGTGAAGAGGACAAAAAACTTCACCCATTAACACTTTGAATAAAGTAGCAAATTTGGTAAGGAAAGAATGTAAAACCAGCAGCACTATGAGTCTGAGATTGAAATCCTAGTTGGGGTTAGTGACAGATAAGATAAAAATCAAAGACACAATCCTGGAAGTAATAGCTCCATTAAGGGTAGTGATAAACTATCCTTATATCACATCCCTAGCTGACAGAGAGGCTACATGCATATGCTAGAGAGATCTAAGAATGATTGATAAGAAGTAACAGCAGTGGAAACTAAATTTACCTTGAATCTAAATGTGCTCCCTAATTACAAAGAAAAGCCTAAGGCCACATGACTCTAGTGATAAATTCTATAAAATACATGAAAAATATTACTAATTCTACACAAACATTTACAGAAAGTGAGAAAAATAAAACATTTTCTAACTTATTTTATGGGCAAGTAGTATTCTGACATCAAAGCAAAGAAAAGACACCACAATACGATAAATATGGACACAAAAATTCTTAACAGAATATTAGCAAACCAAATCTAGAATTACATAAAATGATTATACACCATGACTAAGTGGGATTTACCCAGGAATGTATCATTGGGTTAATACCTAAGAGCCAAGTCACAGAATAAAGGGGAAGGGAACACATAATTATTTCAAAAGGCACAGAAATAGCATTTAATAAAATCCAGCACTGATCCATGATAAACATATCTAGTCAAAGTGGGAATAGAAAGGAACTTCCTCAAACAGATAACAGCTGTATGAATAACCAACTAGTAACATCATGGTTAAAGTCCAAAGATTGAATGCTACCACTCTTTAATCAGGAACAAAACAAATACTTCTGCTTTCACCACTATTATGGCAATGGAGCACAGATTTCTCAGATACTATACCAAAACCATAATCTGTAAAAAAATAAATGAATAAATTGGGCTTCATCGAAATTAAAGTCTTCTGCTCTTTGAAAGATGCCATTAAGGAAAGAAAAGGGATAGATTTAGAGAAAATATTTACATTTCATACATCTGATAAAAATTATATTCTGAATATGTAAACTATTTTTCAATTTAATGATAACAAACCACAATTTGAAAATAGGCTACAGATTTGTCAAGACAATTTACCAAAGAAGGTATGAAAAAGGCTAATAATCACATGAAAGACTGATCATTTCATTAATTAGTACTTAAATTCAAAGTGAAACCAGAATGGTTTTGCCTTTTTAGAATGACCAAAAGAAAACAGACAAACAAACAAACAAAACCCTACAAGCATATAAAAAGTTATTACAATATCAAATGTTGGTGAGGTTTTACACTGTTGATGGAAATGTAAAATGATCCACTCACTCCACAAAATACTTGGAAACCTTCTTACGATATTAAACATATATGGAGGAATGGTAAACTTGAATAGACTGATAACCTGCAAAGAAATGGAATCAGTAATCAAAACCCTCCCAAAAAAACAAAAGTTCAAGGCCAAATGGTTTCATAAGCAAATTCTAAAAAAAACATTTAAAGAAGACTTAATGTCTACTCTTCTCAAACTATTCCAGAAAATAGAAAAGGAAGGAAAACTTCCAAATTCATTCTATGAGGTCAGGATTACCCTGATATCAAAACCAGAAAAAGACACCACTAAAACAGAAAATTACAGGCCAATATCCTTGGTCAAAATTGATGCAAAATTCTCATTAAAATACAAACAAACTGAATCCAACAATACATTTTTTAAAAATCAACATTAACAAGTGGGATTTATTCCTGTGTTGCAAAGGTGGCTCAATATTTGCAAATGACCAAAATGAAACACTACATTAATAAAAGAAAGGATAAGAAGCATCTGATCATTTCAATATATGCAGAAAAAGGATCTGTACAACATCCATTCATGATAAAAACCCTCAACAAAGTAAGGTTACAGGGAAAATACCTCAACATAATCAAGGCCATTTGTGAAAAACCCAGTTAATATCTTCCCAATGGGGAAAACCTGAGAGTTTTTTTTCCTCTATGGAACAACACAGGGATGTCCACTCACACCATTGTTATTTAGCATAGTACTGGAAGTCTTAGCCACAGCAATCAGACAACAAAAAGAAATAAAAGGGTTCCAAACTGAAAAGGAAGAAGCCAAACTTTCACTATTTGCAGATGACACAATACTCTACATGAAAAACCCAAAAGACTCCATCCATCAAAACTCTGCTAGAACTGATACACAAATTCAGTAAAGTAGCAGGATACAAAACCAATGTACAGAAATCTGTTGCATTTCTACACACCAATGATAAAGCAGCAGAAAGGAAATTAAGGAATCAATCCTATTTACAATTGCACCAAAAACCATAAGATACCTAGGAATAAACCTAACCAAAGAGGGAAATAATCTATGGAATACTTATGAAAGAAATTGTAAAGGACACAAAGAAATGGAAAAAATAATATTTGTTAGAAGAACAAATATTATTAAAATGTCTATACTACCCAAAGCAATCAATACATTTAATACAATCCCTAGCAAATTATCAACATCATTTTTCACAGAGCTAGAACAAACAATCCTAAAATTTGTGTGGACCACAAAAGATGCTGAATAGCCAGAGAAACCTCAAAAAAAGAAAAGAAAAGCTGGAGGCATCCAATTCCAAACTTCAAGTTATATTACAAAGCTGTAGTAATCAAGACAGTATGGTACTGGCACAAAAATACACACATAGATCACTTAGATCAATACAGCTAAATAGAACACACACACACACACACACACACACACACACACAGAAGCAGGAAAGAATATCCCATGGAAAAAAAAGACAGTCTCTTCACTTCAACAAATAGTGTTGGGTAAACTGAACAACAATATGCAAAAGAATGAAACTGGACCACATTCTACACCATACATAAAAATAAATTCAAAATGGATGAAAGACCTAAATGTGAGACAAGAAACATCAAAATGCTAGAGAACACAGGCAGTAACCTCTTTGACATTGCCCATGAAGACTTCTTACTAGATATGTCTCCTGAGCCAAGGGAAACAAAAGCAAAAATAAACTATTGGGATTCATGTAGGTGGTTTTTTCTGCAACCTCAGTTCTCTGATGGGTCAAAGAAAAGTCATGGATTTCAGTTTGTTTAGTTGTTTAGTTTGTTGTTGTTACGAAAAGAGAAATGACTTCCAAACTCTTTTTTTTTCTTTTTTTGGGGGGCATCTGTTTTCATTAGAAAACTCCACTTGGTCAGCATTTCCCTGACCCGGAACAGAGACTGGGCAGCCCCCAAGTGTCCCTAGGCCTTCATATTGTCTTCTAGCCTCTACTGGGAGGGGAGCGTGGGGGTGGGGGTGAGGGCAGCATCAGGCAGTCTCCTAAGTGCCCCTTCCAGACCCCTCAAAGTTCTCCCTGCTGGCCCCGCCCAGCTCGGTGGTGGGGACCTGAGGGCCCACAAGGCTGGAAGCTTGTTGCCTAAAGCATTCCTGTTGGTATGGCTTCAGGATGGAAGTGAGGCATGGAGTAGGAACTCTCATGCAAAATTTCCCACAGTTTCGTTAAGATAAAAAAGTTACTTAGATTAAAATGAATCAAATCATTTTAAGGATATATTTATGTGCAAATATCACCAAAATCCTGTGGAGTCCATTTTCCTTTGTGGGCATTCAGAATCAATTTTTACTGATGAGTCCATCCCCAAGTAACCAGTGACCTGATTTTTGTCTCCATGGATTTACCTTTTCTGGAAAATTTATATAGGGGAAATCATAAAGATTTTTGTCTGGTGTATTTTAATTATTATAATTTTGTAAGGTTCATCCATTTTGTATCATACATCAGTAGTTCATTATGTTTTACCAGAGAGAAAATGTCAGCAGAGATACGGAAATTGTCAGAATAAGCTATAAGAATGAAAAGAAGATAATTGCAAAATAAAAAAAAAGTAACAGAAATTAAGAATGGCTCCCAAGGGCTCATCAATAAAACTCAGTCAAAACAGCAAAATACTCAGTGAAGTCAATGATAGGTCAATAGAAACTTCCTAAATGAAAACTCAATGGTAAAAAATAACAGAAAAAAATCCAAGAACTATGGAACAATATCAAAAACTGTAACGTATTCATAATAAAATTGCAGAAGGAGAAGGAAAATGGAGGGAAAAAAATTTAAGAAAATAACAGCCAAGATCTTTCCAAAACTACTGACATTAAATCACAAATGCAAGAAACTCAGAGAACACACACAAATATGTTGCATGCACCTAAAGAAACCAAAGTCAATGAGAAAATCTTGCAGGCAACTAGGTTGGGCACATACCTTACTTACAGAAGAACAAAGATAAGAAATACAACATCCCTTTACCGTAAAAACAATGAAAGAAGAAGAGAGTGGAGGGAAGTTTTAAGGGTTGAAAGAAAAAAATCTAACTTGGAATTCTGTGTCCAGTGAATTATTCTTCAAAAGTAAGGAGAAATAAAGACTTTCTGAGACAAACGAAAAGTGATAGTGTTTTTTGCCCCCAGACCTGTTTTGCAAGAAATGTTTAAAAAAAAATTCTTCAGGCATAAGGAAAATGATATGGGTCAGAAAATCGGATCTACCTAAAGAAAAGAAGAGCATCAGAAAATAAATAAATTAAAAAAGCATATTTTAAAACCCAGACATTGTCAGAGTAAATAACAAAAACATTACCCAAAGTTGGTTTAACATCTGAAAGTCGATTGATGTAATATACAATATCAATAGAATAATGGACAGAAAACACAGAATCATATCAATAGATGGATGAGAAGCATTTGAAAAAAGTTCAGCCACCACCCAAGATTTTCTGGATTTTGCAGGCAGGCGGTGGCGGGGACAGGGGTCGGTGGGAAGGGAGGGTGTTTGTTTTTCAGAGAAAGAGAGAGAGAGAGAGAGAGGGAGTATGAATGGGGGAGAAGGGCAGAGGGGAAAGAGAGAAAATCTTAAGCAGGCTCCATGTTGAGCATGGAGCTGATGCAGGGCTCGACTCCACAACCCTGAGATCATGACCTGAGTTGAAATCAAGAGTCAGATGCTCAACCAACTAAGCAACCCAGGTGCTAATCCACCATTCAAGATTTAAAACTCTCTAGAAAGTAAGAATACAGGAGCACTTTCCTAGTTTGGTAAAAGGCACCCCCCTCCAAAAAAAACCCATACAGTTAATAATAAACTTAATGCTTAATTTTTCTAATAAATTTGGGAATAAGCAAAAGTCTCTTCTTTCTCCACTTACACTGCAACATTTTCAAGCAAAAGAAACAAATTAAAAAGCATCCTAATTAAAAAAGAATAAACAATTCAAAATAAAATAATCCTGGACAAGGAAATGCTAAGAAACTCAGATTAAAAAAAATGAATTTAGGAAGGTCACACAATATAAAAGATCAATATAAAAATTTTGTTTGCATTTTCAATATTATTATATATCAGCAATGAACAATGTGAACATGAAATTAAGAAAACTATTCTATTCACAAGTTTCAAAAGTAGAATGTTTAAGAATATATTTACCCAAATAAATGCAACAAGAACACAAAAAAATTAATAAGTCTGGTTGAGAAAAATGAAAGAAAACAAATAAATTGAGAAATCCTATATATTTATCAATTGAAAACTCAATATTTTTAAGATGGCAATTCACCACACACACACACACACACACACACACCCGACACACACTCATGTAAAACTGATGGAAATCTGGGGGGTAAGGTCTATTCACCAGTGTCAATTTCCTGGTTTTGATATTGTACTACAGATAAAATACATTTGATATAAATCATATAAAATGTTACCTCTTGGGGAAACCAACTAAAGGGTACATGGGGCCTTTGTTTTCTCTATATATATTTTTGCTACTTCTTGTGAATCCACAATTAATTCAGAATAAAAAGATATAAAGATAAGACTCAATAGTAGGAATACTAACCTATTCCAAATACAATGGAAAAAAAATTAATAAATTCGCCACACAGGAAGAGATACACATTGACAAGAGGACTTGGGAAAATGTTCAAAAGTTAGATAAGTGTAAATGTAAATAAATGTAAATTAAAACAAGTTACAACTAGAGTGGCTAAAATAAAAAAGAATGATAATACCAAGTAGTAACACGTTGTGGAGAAACTAGAACTCTTGAATTCTGTTAATGTAGATGTACATTTACACAGCCACTTTAGAAAACAATCAGCAATTTCTTAAAAAGGTTAATGTGAGCTTATTATAGGACTCAGTAATGATACTATGTATGTATCTACCAAACATAAATGAAAAAATATTACACTATAAAGACCTGACCTTAAATGTTTATAGCAGTTTTATTCATAATAGCTAAAATATATACCATATAACTGACCATCAATAAAGAATGAATAAACTAATCATATTAATTAACATATATATATAGTAATTTTCAGTGAAAATCAAAATCACTTAGCAATAAAAATAAAATCTAATAGAAGATTGATCTATTTGAATCTGAAAACTGTGTCGGAATATTAAGTACACAAAATATGCATACTGTAGCATTCCATTTATATGAAATTTTTTAATAGACTACATTTATCTATCATCATTGAGATGAGGTTGTATGGGGTATAGATTAAAGAAAACATTTTTGCATGATGGAAATATTAATGAAATTTTGCATTTAAAGTACATTCAATTATTATAATCCACATACATTTAAAAATCAAATAAAACCAAGCAAAGTGAAGATTAAAAAAATAATCAAAAGGAATTTATTTATTTATTTATTTATTTTTTTTTAATATATGAAATTTGCTGTCAAATTGGTTTCCATACAACACCCAGTGTTCATCCCAAAAGGTGCCCTCCTCAATACCCATCACCCACCCTGCCCTCCCTCCCACCCCCCATCAACCCTCAGTTTGTTCTCAGTTTTTAACAGTCTCTTATGCTTTGGCTCTCTCCCACTCTAACCTCTTTTTTTTTTTTTTTTTCCCTCCCCCATGGGTTTCTGTTATGTTTCTCAGGATCCACATAAGAGTGAAACCATATGGTATCTGTCTTTCTCTGTATGGCTTATTTCACTTAGCATCACACTCTCCAGTTCCATCCATGTTGCTACAAAAGGCCATATTTCATTTTTTCTCATTGCCACGTAGTATTCCATTGTGTATATAAACCACAATTTCTTTATCCATTCATCAGTTGATGGACATTTAGGCTCTTTCCATAATTTGGCTATTGTTGAGAGTGCCGCTATAAACATTGGGGTACAGGTGCCCCTATGCATCAGTACTCCTGTATCCCTTGGATAAATTCCTAGCAGTGCTATTGCTGGGTCATAGGGTAGGTCTATTTTTAATTTTCTGAGGAACCTCCACACTGCTTTCCAGAGCGGCTGCACCAATTTGCATTCCCACCAACAGTGCAAGAGGGTTCCTGTTTCTCCACATCCTCTCCAGCATCTATAGTCTCCTGATTTCTTCATTTTGGCCACTCTGACTGGCGTGAGGTGGTATCTGAGTGTGGTTTTGATTTGTATTTCCCTGATGAGGAGCGACGTTGAACATCTTTTCATGTGCCTGTTGGCCATCCAGATGTCTTCTTTAGAGAAGTGTCTATTCATGTTTTCTGCCCATTTCTTCACTGGGTTATTTGTTTTTCGGGTGTGGAGTTTGGTGAGCTCTTTATAGATTTTGGATACTAGCCCTTTGTCCGATGTGTCATTTGCAAAGATCTTTTCCCATTCCGTTGGTTGCCTTTTAGTTTTGTTGGTTGTTTCCTTTGCTGTGCAGAAGCTTTTTATCTTCATAAGGTCCCAGTAATTCACTTTTGCTTTTAATTCCCTTGCCTTTGGGGATGTGCCGAGTAAGAGATTGCTACGGCTGAGGTCAGAGAGGTCTTTTCCTGCTTTCTCCTCTAAGGTTTTGATGGTTTCCTGTCTCACATTCAGGTCCTTTATCCATTTTGAGTTTATTTTTGTGAATGGTGTGAGAAAGTGGTCTAGTTTCAACCTTCTGCATGTTGCTGTCCAGTTCTCCCAGCACCATTTGTTAAAGAGACTGTCTTTTTTCCATTGGATGTTCTTTCCTGCCAAAAGGAATTTATATATACTCTATCTTTAGTATGCTATATTTACACATGGACTTCAGGCAAAATTTTACAAAGGTAAAACCGTAGTATTTCAAGTGTTTAACTTTATAAGGGTAAAACAGTAATGTTTTCAAGTGTTTAACATGAAATTTAAATTCTATAAAAAGTCACATGAGGTAGAAAGGGAAAGTATTATTAATCTCATTTCACATACATGTAACTACTGTTTAAAAGGGTAGTTTTCTCTTGCACATGGATAATGCATTGTAGTAAAGAGCCTAGAACTACATACTTTTAGATACGAAACTAAAAATGAGAACAAAAAACTGTTTTTAAACACATGTATCAGTTTATCTACACTCCCAAAAATTTACTAAGCATGAATATAATGCCTATTTACTTTTGAGTTATTTTAAAACTAAGATTTGAGGTGTCTGGGTGGCTGTAGTAAAGTGTCTTACTCTTGATTTTGACTCAGGTCATACCTCATGGTTCGTGAATTCGAGCCCCAGGATCGGCTCCATGGTAGCAGTGCAGAGCTTAGTTGGGATTTTCTCTCACGTGCTCTCTCTACCTTTCCCCTGCTCAGGCTCTCTCTCTCTTTCTCAAAATAAATAAACTTTAAAAAAAGATTTCAAAGAGCCATATGGCCTTTTCAATTGTGCAGAAAAAGGATTTGACAAAGTACAACAACATCCATTCATGATAAAATCCCTCAGTAAAGTAGCTTTAGAGGGAGTATACCTCAACATAATCAAAACCATATACATCTTCATTGGGGAAAACCTGAGAGCTTTTCCTCTATGGTCAGGGACAAGACAGAGATGCCAGCTTTCACCATTGTTATTTAACATAGTGTCAAGACACCTAGCCTCAGCAATCAGACAACAAAAAGACATAAAAGGCATCCAAGTCAGCAAGGAAGAAGTCAAACTTCCACTGTTTGCAGGTGACATGATACTCAGAAAACCCAAAAGACTCCACCAAAAAATTACAGGAAAATCAATGTACAGAAATCGGTTGCATTCCTATACAGCAGAAAGAGAAATCAAGGAATCAATCCAATTTACAATTGCACAAAAACCATAAGATCACTAGTAATAAACCTAACCAAAGAGGTAAAAGATCTGTCCTCTGAAAACTATTGAATACTTATGAAATAAATTGAACATGATACAAAGAAATGGAAAACATTCCATGCTCCTGGGATTAGAAGAATAAATATTGTTAAAATGTCTATACTATCCAAAGTAATCTACATATTTAACACAATCCCTAGCAAAGTGTCAACATCATTTTTCACAGACCTAGAAAAAACAATCCTAAAGTTTGTAGGGAACCACAAAAGACCCTGAGTAGCCAGAGCAATCTTGAAAAAGAGAAGAAAATCTGGGAGCATCACAATTCCAGACTTCCAGTTACATTACAAAGCTGTAGTGATCAAGACAGCATGGTACCGGCACACACACACAAAACACACACACACACACACACACACACACACACACACACAGATCAATAGAACTGAACAGAGGGGCACCTGCATAGCTTAGTCATTTGAACATCTGATTCTTGATTTTGGCTCAGGTCATGTTCTCATGGTTTGTGAGATTGAGCCCCATGTCAGGCTCTGTGCTGTTAGTGCAGTTAAAAAATGGCAGAAGACATGAATAAACATTTTTCCAAGGAAGACATACAGATGGCCAATAGACACATGAAAAAATGCTCAACATCAGTCATCATCAAGGACATCAAAACTACAATGGATATCTCCTCACACCTGTCAGAATAGCTTAGATCAACAACACAAGAAACAACAGGTGTTGGCAAGGATGTGGAAAAAAGGGGATCCATTTGCACTGCTGGTTGGAACGCAAACTGGTGCAGCCACTCTGGAGAACAGTATGGAAGTTCCTCAAAAAGTTAAAAATAGAACTACCCTATGATATAACAATCACACTACTAGGTATTTACCCAAAGAATACAGAAATACTGATTCAAAGGGATACATACACCTCAATGTTGACAGCAGCATTATCCACAGTAGCCAAATTATGGAAACAGCCCAAGTGTCCATCGATTGATGAATGGATAAGGAATATGTGGACATCAATACACAATGGAATACTATTCAGCCATAAAAAGAATGAAATCTTGCCATTTTTAATGACATGGATGGAGCTAGAGATTATTATGCTAAGTGAAATCAGTTAGTCAGAGAAAGGCAAATACCACATGATTTCATTCGTATGTGCAAACTAGGAAACAAAAATATATATATAGGGCAAAAAAAGAGAGAGGAAAACTAAGAAACAAACTCTTAACTATAGAGAACAAACTGATGGTTACCAGAATGGAGGTGGATGGGGGATGGGTTAAATAGGTGATGGGGATTTTGGAGTACACTTGTGTTGAGCACCGAGTGTTGTATGTAAGTACTGAATCACCTGAAACTAATATTATAATGTATGTTAACTAACTTGAATTTAAATGAAAACATTTTAAAACTTAAGAATTCAAAAGCTAAAGTTAGATTAATTAACAAAAGTAGGGTGCCTGGGTGGCTCAGTCAGGTGAGCGTCAGACTTCAACTCAAGAGGTGATCTCCCAGGTCATCTTGAGTTCAAGCCACACATCAGGCTCTCTGCTGTCAGTACAGAGCCCACCTGGGACCCTCTGTCCTCGTCTCTGCCCCTCCCCCACTTGCATGCATGCTCTCTCTCTGTTTCTCTCTCTCTCTCAAAAATAAGTAAACATTTTTTAAAAATAACAAAAGTAAATGAATTATATACCGTAGAGTTATCACTATGTACGTTATTTAAGGTATATGCAGTATTTTAACAAAACGGATATCCTGAAAATTATGTCTGTTGTATCAATGTGAGCATATTACAAATATTAGCAAATATTATGCCATAAAATTTTTATTTGGCTTATGAGTCTTTTGGGGGGTCTAAATGCTACCACACAGCCACTGATACATCAGAGAATTCAACAAATTATCTTGCAGCAAAAGTGACAGGGGAGACTAACATGAGCCCAACTATATACCACATTCTCTAAATAAGTTCCTAATCGGTAAAATCTTAGCAATGACAAAAATATAGGTAACTTGGAGCAATTTTCTATGGCTTGACTTTGTCTGCCTTTGGGCAAAAAAGGGAAATGAAAAAGCGAAAAGCATCCTCTGACATTCAGGTGAAGATATTAACAGAAAAGTATTAGAGTTAATGCAAACTGACTTGTACTTACAGCTAGATCTTCTGCTTAACTGTTGAATATAAGCAATTTTAGGAATATCAACTTTAAGCCAAGTCACTCTGTGGTCATGATGCATCAAGAAAAGACAGACCTGCTCCATAAATTATGAATGAACATAGAGAGACAAAACATAAACATTTTCCAAACAACAAAATTATCAAACATCCGTCTCATCCAGCTAATATGAGTGGCTGTTGCTTCATTATCAGTTACAGCTTAACTTCTCTCCAATCTTTCTTCTTCATATGTAAGATTTATTGAGATACTCAATCATACCTTTACTTTCTGAAAGCATCAAATTCAGAAGAAAGATCCGCTTCCTCAAACCCAATTGAAAATCACTTAAAACAAACCCAAATTCTATAAAAACTCTCTCAAACTCTGGAACCAAGATGCCCCACCGTTTCTCGTAGTGGATAGTTTCACTGATTGCTGCATGTAATAAACTAAGGATTCCAGTAAGGGTGGAATTCTAATTGAAACACACACACACACACACACACACACACACACACACAGGGAGAGAGGAAGAGAGAGAGAAAGGGAGAAAGAGAGGGAGAGAGAGAGAGAGAGAAAGGCCCTGTAATGTAACCAGAAAGGGAACAATTGTATGATAATTGAGCTTTAACAATGGGAACTATATCAAGAGATATTGTGAATTGGGATATATCCAACATCTCTTAGCTTAAATAATCAGATGGCAGAACTAAAAATGGGCCTCGTGTCAATTAGGTGCCCAGAAATTAAAAGGAGCTCAGCACTGAAGTGTGCATAAACTTCACCATAAATCTGGTCTGACCACTGAACTCAGCATGTATAGTGAAGACTCCAGGGAGTTCATAAAAAGCATCTTAAGAGGCATAAAGAAATAAACAGTATTTCAACTGCAACTCACAGAAGGGTATTGTTTATAGTGTGAGTTCAGCTATGTTAAATCCCTTCCACAACAAAACTCTATTGCTTTCAGGAAGCATAAATGAATGAAAAATTTCCATTATGTATTATTCATAGTATCCAATATAAAGTAAAAAAAAATGTATACGTGCCAAAAGAAATAAGACATAGCCAAGGAGCAAATAAATGCCTAGATACCAATATCAATATGATTCAAATATCATAATTAACAGAGAAGCACTGTATAGCAGCTAATATAAAAATGATCAATGATTAAAGGAAAATACAATCATAATCACTAGAAGGTTTTCTTTAGTCAGTAAATGCAATTTTTATACATGATTTTTAATGAATAACTTCTGCATATTTGAGTTTGAACATATGAGAAATGTACTAAAATGTACTTTATGGTGTATAATCAGAAATAATCACTGTAAGTTCATGTTTTAAATGCAGAGATATAAAGGAGCAAATAAATAATTGTATGATACATGTATGTGCATACATTACATGTATGTTCTAGGTCTGTTGACTGAGAAGGTGCAGAGGTAATAAAAAATAGTGGAAATAAGCACATCTGTTGCCCAGATATTTATTTTTTTAATATTATTCTCTACTAAAAGGAATATAGGCTACTTGGATAAATAGCTAAATACAGATTAGGGGCAGGAAAAGCATAACAGGAGCCTAGAATATTTTGTGCTAGAAAAATGTGAAAGTTCTTTTTTTTTTTTTTTTTGAGTTTATTTATTATTGACTTTGAGAGAGACAGAAACAGCATGAGTGGAGGAGGGGCAGAGAGAGGGAGACAGAGAATCCCAAGCAGGCAGCATTATCAGCACAGAGCAGATGTGGGGCTCAAACTCAGGAAATCATAAGATCATGACCTGTACTGAAACCAAGAGTCAGACGCTTAACCAACTGAGCCACACCCCCAAAATCTGGAAGTTCTTAGAGTCCTATCAAACACTGTGGCCAATTAAAAGAGACTCTCAGTGGCCAAAACTGAGACAATTTGAAAAAGAACCACAATAAATAATAACAGTAAAGTATTCTATACTATTGAATAAAATAACAATTGCTGAGTCTGAACCAATATAAATAAACACATAGATAAACAAATAAATAAATATAGAGAAGGGAATACTTCTCCCTACTGTACATTTCTAGCTTACAGGCAGAGTAAATAATGGAATTAGAAATCATCAATGAATTTTAAGCCTAGTGAAGTAAAGTTTGAAGAGGAACAGAATATGTCCATGTTCTCAATATAATTTAACCTAAAATAGACAAGACTGAGAAAAAATTCCGTGTACTTTTTAAAAATTATACTAGGGCATACATATCACTTCAGTAATAAGCATGCCAAAACGTATAGCATGAATCTATGAAAAATATCCACCAAAGCCAAATTGAAGGACATCTTTAAAACAATTACTCTGTAGCATTAAAAAAAAACTACAGAAAAGAAAAAAATTAAAACAAAGAAAATATCTAGATTAAAGATGAAAAATACATTATGACTAAATACAAACAAATATATGACTCTGGATTTGTTCCTGAAAAAGACAAAATAGACATAAATACTTCCCTAAGACAATTAAAGAAGGTTTTTTTTTTAAGTTTATTTAGTTATTTTGAGAGAGACAGAGACAGAGTGAGTGGGGGAGGGGGGAGGGAGAGAGAGATGATCCTAAACTGACTCTGCACTGTCAGCACAGAGCCTGATGCTGGCTGGGGCTTGAACTCACAGACTGTGAGTTCATGACCTGAGCCAAAGTCAAGAGTCAGACGTTTAACTGGCTGAGCCACCTAAGGGCCCCAGAAGTTCTAATGTGAAACATGGCTTTATAGCTACACTATAGCTATGTAAGAAAATATCTTTGTTCCCAGGAAACACACATGATTTTTTTTATGGGTAAAGAAGCATAGTTTTCAATATTCTTTCAAATGGTTTAGGAAAATCATTTTGAAGAGAGGAGAGAAGAGAGTTGAAAAAATAGAAGGATAAAGCAAATGGGCAAAAGTAAATAATTGGTAAACCTGGGTGAAGGTATATGGGGAGGCTCTGTATGATTCATGCAAACTAGAAATGTTTTACAGAATTTTTACTTTTACTACCAAACCAAATTTGAAATCATATCAAAATAAAATATTATAAGAGCAGTAACATTCTGGTTCTAATATATATAGTAATGGCAACCCAATGGTGTTGGTGGAATTACTATTCATATTTGGCATATCAGAAACATGAAGCACATATCCAAGTTCACACAAGAAGGTAAGCCAGTGGTATTAGGATTTGACACCAAGGTGCATGGCTGTAGAGCACATGGTCTTAAACACAGTCCTTTACTTACCGGATAGTAAAAATTCATACATTTTCTTTTCATCACTGTAAGAATGCTCATACTTTGTAAAGTTAAAATGACAACGTGCAAAATAGAAATGACCAGTCCTTCTAACTAACGTTATCAATGTATCTATATATGTAAAGTAAACACTCTGCGGGACAATAAAAGGGATAATGGGATGTATGAGAAAAAGTAGTGCAGATATTCTGTATTAAAGACATTTATAAAGGACTGAATATAGTCTAACTTCATGGGCAGGTAATATTTTGATTACTCATAAGCTTAATTATCTAGTTGTATTTTCTAATTTAAGGCAATAAATAGAGTTTCTCAGACAGATTTCTTAAAGCATACTTAGTTTTACACTGTATGTATCCTGAAGGACCTGAACCGCAGTTCCCAGATTGATCGGTCTTAGAATTAAGGTGAGCATAACACTCTTCAGGACCAAAATCTGCACCTGGAAAAAAATGTGTGTTTAGTCATATTGAGCTTATGTTAATTTAAAATAATGTATGAGTATATTTAAAATTCTGATATGGTTTAAAATATACAAAATACACTCATAACACATATTGAAAAAAAACTAGATTTAAGATCACACAAAATAATTTCAATGAAATATTTAAAAATTGAAAGCACTTTTGCCAAAAAGATATCTTAAAATTAACCATGGTGTGCAGTTTATCTTCTAATTTTTAATAAGTCTAGATATCTATAAATGTATAAGAAACTTTAAAAGTTGACTTATTGGTCAATAACCTAACTTATATAAATATCATTTCAAGGCAAACCACTAACTAATATTTTATTTTTTCATATTTTTCTTAGAAAAATATTTTCTAATTTTTCTTAGAAAAATATTTTCATATTTTTCTTAGAAAAAAATCCTGGAGTCTCAGTTTTTACATTTACTATCCAATCCATGCACACAATATGTTCAATTCTCATAAAATCCAACCAATGGATCTTATTTATTATAGCATCCATTAGTTCTATTGTAGCTGAAGGATGAAATCAAAAATCTTTGATAGGAAGATTTAACCACTGCATTATGGTGCTGAAGAAAAATGGCACACCAAAAGAGGATCCACAGGTACAAATCTGGATCTCAGCTGAAACTCCCACAGGCTCTAGTAAACTGGAAATAAGCAGTTTATTTTATCCCAGAGGTCATTTTAAACCTGGTTATGGGTGAGAAGTCAAAATTATTGCTTAGCTAGGGAAGCAGGCCATTTGGTGGACATAAAAATAGGCCAAGGTTGAAGGATCTTCATAGTTATAGTGACAAAATTAGAGACTCAAGAGGTCTCAACATATACTTTATTCCCTGCCTCAAGGATCCTTCCTGCTTCTAAATGTGTGAAGAGCAGGAGATTAAAATATAAGAAGACTTCCATAAAGCAGTGTGGATTTTTCTGCAGTTTCTGTGTTGTGGTTACATAGTTGCTAAGGTAAGGAGTCTCAGTAAATATACCAATTCTCAGTTGAAAACCCTAAAGAGTTATGGCCATAAAAACAACAGTAAACTAGATAGACTGAACGTTATTTAATCTCTAACCAAAACTTAATACATATCACTTTCTGATTTAATTAAAATGATTAGTTCCTCATTTCATACACTTAACAGAAGAAAAAGATGGATAATAGTAGTATCTGTGTAAAAAAATAAGCATTTTAGACTGAAAGCAGGGCTTCAAAAGGCAAAAATTAAAGACAATGAAAAAATTTAACTAGAAATGTGTCTTTTCATTCAAGAAAAAATATAAAGATATCTACCTATATTAAAATAGTTAAGAGAACATGATACATTGTATAAATTACAAAGATATAAGCATGCAAGAAGAAAAATACCAAAAAGAAATTGAAATAATTATGGAGAAGTTATTGAATATAATTTGAAATTTTAAGAAAATCCGTATGATAATACAGGATTTACACCAGTGTTCCTAAAAACTCACAGAACACTAAGAAGAATTAAACACACACATACACAAATACACCCAAACATATGACATGAAGACTGCTAAAAAACAAAGAAGATCTTGATGGCTTAAAGAGAAAAGAGACACAATTTGACAGATTTTCTTTAGAAAATATGGAAACAATATGACAATAAAGTAACATCTTTAAAATGTGAATAGGGATAGAGTTTCCATTTCAGGATGGCAACATAAGAAGATTCTGAAGTCACTTCCTCCCATAGACATACCAAATCTGCAGCTAGATATGGAAAAATTTCATCTCAAAAAACTAAAAACTAACTAAGCAACTCTTACACATTGGACAAAGGAGAAAACTCTCATAGAATCCAGTAGGAGAGGCAGAGAGAGACAGCACACCAGACATGGAAATCCACAATCATGAAGGAATACAAAACCCAGAACAATAACACTGAGAGTTGGAATGGTTATAGAAACATCTCACACACACACACACACACACACACACACACACACACAAAGTATAAGAAAAAAAACTGTTACTAAAGACAACCAAAGAATTTTTACAATAAGATTGTCAACGCATGAAGAAATATTACAGAAAATATTACAAACATATCCCCTAGGAACAAAGCACCAAAATCTATTAAATAAAAACTGGCAGACTTGAAGGAAGAAGTAGGTAAAAATAATAGCTGACATTCTGTCAACTGTCAGTAATGGACAGAAGAAATAGAAGATCAAGAAGGAAATACAAAATTAGAACAACACTACAAATGAACTAGCCACAACATATCTATAGAACACTCTATCCAACAATAGCAGGATACATATTCTTCTCCATGCATTTGGAAATTCTCCAAAATGGTCATATGTGAGACCAAAACAGTCTAAATAATTTGAGAAGAAATGAAATCATATGAATTATGTTCTCTGAATACTCAATTATGTTTTCTGAATACAATGGAATTAAATTAAAAATCAATAATAAAAGTACATTAGGGAATGTACAAACATGGTAATTAAAAACCACACTCCTAAATAACCAAAGCATCAAAGAAAAAAAAAATCTCATGGGAAATTAGAAAATACTTAAGATGAATAGGAATAAAAACATGACATACAGAAATTTATGAAAAACATTGAAATCACTATTTGGAAATTGATATCTGTAAATGCTTAAAATAGGAAAGAAATATTTCAAATTAATAACCTAGAATTTTATCTTAAGATATTGAAAAAAAGTATTCTAAATATAAAAGGAACAGAAGGAAAGAACTAATAGGAATTAGAGAAGAAAATGATAAAATAAAAAAGACACAAGTGACAGAGAAAATCAACAAAACCAAAATTTGGTTCTTTGAAAAGATCAACAAAGCTGGCAAGTTTGAATTATTAATCAGGAAATTTCCCACAATGAAAAGGCTGAGTGTGGATGACTTCACCGGTAAATTCTCCAAAATTTTCAGACAATATAATACATTGCAGATTGTTCCCAAAACTATGAGTAAGGAATGCTTTTTGTGTCATTCAATGTGACTTGATTATTAAAACAACACAAGACAGTTCAAAAAGAAAAAATGTTAGAACAATATCTCTCACAAATATAGACATAAAAATATCAAGAAATCTACAGAATTAGGAAACAAAACAAATGAACATGAGGGAAATAAAAGAGAGAGGAAAGCCAAGAACAAACTGAACTGTAGAGAACAAACTGATGGTTACCTGAGGGGAGGTAGGTGGGGGGGGGGGGGGTTAAATAGGTGATGGGGATTAAGGAGTGCAATTGTGATGAGCACTCATTGTTGTATGGAAGTGTTGAGTCACCATAATTTACACCTGAAACTAATATTACACTGTATATTAACTAACTGGAATTTAAACACAAACTTTTAAAAAAATCTACAGTGATGAATAATAAAATGCCAGTAAACTGAAATCTAGAGCATATTAAAGCATTATTAGCAAAACCATTAGCATATTCTATTACCAAGTAAGATTTGTTCCTGGAATACAAGGATGATGTTATATACCAAAATAGCAGAATAAAGGGGAAAAAACACATGATCATGTCAATTGATGCACAAGAAGCAAAACTTGATGCATTTTAATGATAAAAACACTTAACTAACTAAAAGTAGAAAGAAAGTCCTTCAATATAGTAGAAGCCACCTATAAAAAACACAGTTAATATAATACTCAGTGGTGAAAAATTGAAAGCTTTTCTTCTAATGACAAGGAGCAACACAAGGATGCCAGATTTTAGTAGAAGTCCTAGTCTAAAGCAAGAGGCAAGTAAAAGAAATGATAGGAACTTAAATTGGAACAGAAAAAGTTAAATTATCTCTGCTCATAGTTGCCATGATTGTATACATAAAGAAAATTCTGAGGATTTTACACACACACACACACACACACACACACATTCACACAACTAATAAATAAATTCAGCAAAGTTTAAGGATACAAAAATTAAGGCATCAATTGCATTTCTATAATTAGCAATGAAAATTCCCAAAAGAAACCTAAGTAAACAATTTTATTTATCAGTGCATCAAAAAGAAAAAATACTTACAAGTAAAATTAACCAAAGTGAAGTAAAATTTATACAATGAAATCCACAATGTGCTGCTGAAGAAAATTAAAGAAAGCACAAAAATGGAAAGCTATCCTATATTTATGACTTGGAGGAAAAATATTAAGACGGCAATATCATCCAAAGTGAGCTACAGCTTCAATGCAAACCTATTAAAACACCAACAATGTATCTCTGCGGAAATAGAAAAACCCATCTTAAAATTCGTATGGAGTTTCAAGGTCCTGAAATTGTCAAAATAATCTTAAAAATGGAGAAAAAACTTGGAGGTCTCATACTTCCTGATTTCAAAACTTACCACAAAAGCTACAGTATTCAAAACCATGTACATTGGTATACTAACATACGGATATATACACCAACAGACTAAAATAGCCACCCTAGAAGCAAATCCTTCCATATATGTCTAATGATTTTTATAAGTGTGCCAAAACCATTCAATAGGAAAGGACAGTCTTTTCGACAATTGGTGTTAAGAAAACTGATTATACACATGCAAAAGAATGAACTTGAACCCTTACCTTACAGGATATTCTAAAATTAACATGAAATGGATTAGACACATAAATATAAGAGCTACAAACATAAAACGTTTTCTTAGATATGCTGAGGATTAAGGAGTGCGCTTGTTTTGATGAGCACTGGGTATTGTATGTGTGTGTTGAATCACTAAATTGTACACCTGAAACTAGTATTACACTGTATATTAACAACTGGAATTTAAATAAAAACTTTAATTTTTTTATTTGTGTATAGTTGCACACAATGTTACATTGCTTTTAGGTGTACAACATAGCAATTCAATTTCTCTACACATTATGCGAAAAACTATAAAACTCTTAGAAGAAAATAGAGAGGAAAAGTTTTTTGACATTGGATTTAGCAATTATTTCTTGGATATAATGCCAAAAGCATTGGCAACAAAAGAAAATATAGATAAAAGTGTTAAAAACAGTTACACATGAAAATCAACAGTGAAATCAACTTTGATAGATATGGATTTTCAGTTTGGAAAAGTGAAAAACGTTCTGGGGATGGATGATGGTGATATTTGCAAAGTAAAGTGAATTGTAAAATGACAGTGAATTGTAAAACAGTAAAAATGGTAAGTTTTATGTCATGTATATTTTTTCACAATAAAAATAAGAAAAAAATCTCAAGCATATACCAAGAATCCATAACTATCAATATAAAAATGATAACACAACTTGACCAAGTGGTATCTCTTCCAGAAATACAAGGTTAGACATTAGTGTAATGCACCATATCAATAAACTAAAAGACAAAAAAAAATCACTTAATAGACACAGAAAAAGGACTGGAAAACCTAGCATTTTACTCTTGATTTAAGGAAAAAAAAACCCAGCAACCTTAACAAACAGGGAAACTGAAATGGAACTTCCTTAACCTAATAAAGAGGATTATGAAAAAACCATGGTTAATATCATCCATACTAATGAAAAACTCAAAGTTCAACCCCTAAGATAAGGAACAAATCATAATATATGCCCTGAGTACTTCTACTCAATATTATATTGGAAATACTAGTCAGGAAAAAAAGCCAAGAAGAAAAAATAAAAGGCATATAGATTGTAAACTAAGAAATTAAAATATATCCATTTTCCTAAGACATTTTATGATATATAGAAATCCTAGCTATCTATTAAAAATAATTATGGGAACTAATAAAGAATTTTAGCAATTTTGCAGGATAAAGTTTCAATATTCAAAGTCAATTTATATCTCCACACTAGTAATGAATAATGAAATTTTTAAAAAATCCTATACATAATAGCATCAAAAAGAATAAAATATCAAGAAATATATTTAACAAAATAAGTGTAGAGCTTGTATACTGATAATTACAAAACTATAAAACATTTAATTAAAATTAGCTGAATACAATAAAAATAATTGGAAAGACATCCCATGTTCATGGATTCTAAGCTATAACATAGTTAATATAACATTACACCTCAAATTGATGTGTAATTCAACACAATTACTATCAAAATTCCAGCTGACTTTTTTTCAGAAATTGTCAAGTTGATTCTGAAATTTAAGAAATGCAAGAGTCCCAGGATATCCAAAATAATCTTAAAAAGATAGAAAAAGTTGGATTACTCACATTTGATTTGTAAACTACAGGGCTACAGTAATCAAGACAGTGTGCTACTGACATAAGAATATAGATGTATAGATCAATGGAGTAGAATTTACAGTCTAGAAATAAATTGTTTTCCAATCAAGTGATTTTTTTTAGCAAAGATGTCAAGTTACTTAAATGGGTGAATAATCATCTTTTCAACAGTGATGCTGAGATAACTGGGTATCCACATGCTAAAAGAATTAAGTTGAACCATTTTTCACACCATATACAAAATTAACTGAAAATGGATTATAGACCCAAATTTAAGAGGAAAAGGTATAAAACTCCCAGGAAAAACAAATCAGGACCTTGAATTAAGCAATGCTTTGTTAGATATAACACCAAAATCACAAGCACATACAAAAAAAATAAATAAATTGAACCTAATCAAAATTAAAACTTTGCATTTCAGAGGAGGCCATCAGAAAAGTGATGACATAATTTAGACAACAAAAGAAAATGAATTTAACATGAATTTAACAATTAAAAAATAGGTGAATGATATAAATAGATATCTTTCCAAACAAACATACAAATGGTCAATAAGAACATTGAAAAGATATTCATCATTAGTCTTTAGGTAAATGCAAATCAAAACCACAAGATACCACTTCATACTCATTGGATCATCCACAGAATCACTCAATATTACATGGATATCAATTCAACTAAAATTAATGCATGATTTAATTTATTAATCTGGTTCTTAAGTTCATATGGAAGAAAGCCAAGCCAACACATATGAAGAAGATACAAAAGGAAGAAGACGAAACTTGTCTCTGAGATATAAATGGAGAGAAATTAAGATAGCATAAGACTGGCACAAGTAGAGAAAAATGACCAAGAGAACAGAGGAGGAAATCGAGAAACATTCACACTTTTAAGTTTAAAAACAACCAACGAAGCAACAAAACACACGATTTTTAGCAGATATCATATTGCAGTGCATTCAGGAGTATTAAGTTGTGACAGTAAAGGTGGTCATCAATATGCTGTAATATTAAATTGGATATATGTCAAACAATACACACACACACACACACACAATTACATTCATACATTCATCCTCTGCCTCCCTCCTCTAACCTTAGGCAACTATTAATTTATCTTCTGTCTTAAATATTTGCCTATTCTGTATGCTTACTATAAATGGAATCATAGAATCTGTGGTATTTTGTTTCTGGCTTTCTTAGGTTAGCATAAAGTTTTCAAAATTTATTCAAAATTTATTGGTAAATACCAAATATCATCACTTCTTTAATTTTTATTGACTAAATAATATCCTGCATTTTATTTACTAGTTCATCAGTTGATGGACATTTGGGTTGTTTCTACATTTTGGTTATTATGAATAATGGTATTGTGAACATTTGTATACAAGGTTTGTGGGGACATATGTTTTAAGTTTCCTTAGGCATATAACAGGGGTTAAACTGCTAGATTCAAAATTTTAAGGAACTTCCAAACTGCTTTCTAAAGTATCTGTACCATTTTATATTCCCACGAGCATGTGCATAAGAATTCAGATTTGCCATATTCTCCCAACAATTCCTATTGTCTTTTAATTATGGCTATTTTAGTAAATGTGGAGAAGTATCTTGTTTTAATTTAATTTAATTTAATTTAAATTTCCTTAATGACAAACAATGTTGAGCATCTTTCATGTGAGTAATCATTTCTTTAAAAAAAAATTTTTTTAATGTTTATTCATTATTGAGAGACAGACACAGGGTGTGAGCAGGGGAGGGGTAAAGAGAGGGAGACACAGAATCTGAAGCAGGCTCCAGGCTCTGAGATGTCAGCACAGAGCCTGATGCAGGGCTCAAACTCACCGACTATGAGATCATGACCTGAGCCAAAGTCGGATGCTTAACCGACTGAGCCACCCAGGCACCCCTCCTTTATAAGCTTTTATTTTCAAATTATTTTATTATTATTCTTGTAGCTTGGATTATAAAATGAATACTTGACTAATGCTAATTTTTAATTTCTCTTTTGTGCTGCATTTTATTGGAATGATTGAGTTTTGTTTCAGTTTGTTTTTTTTTTTTTTTTTTCCTGGTGAAACTATTTTTTTTTCCATTTTTATTCTTCTAGGGGTCAACTTACATTTTTGACATACTAATAACTTTCATTTCATATTATTCTTTATATTTTAAAATATGTTTTTAAAAGATGTGTTTTTTAGCCAACAATGAATTTTGCTAATTTCTATGATGATGATTTCTTCTTGCTTAATTCTTCTGTCTCCTCATTTAGTTTCCCTTTTTGTTTTTATTTTTTTTTATTTTTATTTTTTAACATTCATTTATTTTTGAGACAGGGAGAGACAGAGCATGAACAGGGGAGGGTCAGAGAGAGGGAGACACAGAATCTGAAACAGGCTCCAGGCTCTGAGCTGTCAGCACAGAGCCCCACGCGGGGCTCGAACTCACGGACTGCAAGATCATGACCTGAGCCGAAGTCGGCCCCTTAACCGACTGAGCCACCCAGGCGCCCCTCCCTTTTTGCTTTTAACATCATTCACAATCAGCCCTTACAGAAATAGATTTGGAAAGCAAATTATATGAGTTCAAATGTGTGCTTTCACATACTTTTTTTTTTAATCTATGTATTTAACATTGGGTGAAATTCACAATTTTACCTGCCAGCTGAAACAGAAGTTCTACCTTTTCAATGATCTAACCAATATGCTTATTTTTACATTTTAACCAGTATTCCTTTCAGATCAAGATTTTCTTTCCTATTTCTCCCTTTCTCTTTCTTTATTTATCTGTATGCATATATAGGTAGGTAGATAGAGATAAATAAATAGATGATATGGATGATAAGGAAGACATGATACAGATAGAGAGTGATAAGAGATAGGTAGAGATCAGTGATAGTAAATAGATAGATGATAGATAGACAGATAGATAGATGATAGAGAGATAATTGATAGATGATAGATATATATATAGAGAGAGAGAGATGATAGAAAGAGAGAGAGAGAGAGAGAGAGAGGAGACAGAGAGATGGAGAGATAGAGATATCTTTCTTCAAAATTTCCTTTGTGGTTCAAATCACCCAGTTCCTGGGGAGAGCACTTTACCATTCTATGTTTCTTTCCTTATATCTTTGTTTTGCCTTTCTTCAAACCAATAGTCATTCTATGTCATTGTATGTCCATTTTTGGAGTTGATCATTACTTTGCAACTCCTTTTTACACAGAAATTAAAGTAGGCAATTACCCATTACAGTTGAGAAAAGGTTGAGCCACTTGGCTATTTATATGAATATCCTAAATATTTCCTCTGTCAATCACTCTTTTACTTCTGATATAGACATAAAATGCTGCTGCCATTGCTGCTGTCTCCATCTTCTTCAGCAAATGATTCCATGTATATTTAGTACCATGTGTACTCAGTGCACATCATCTTTCAATTATTTGATAGTTACTGGATCCTCATTACTCCTTTTTGTGATTTTCATAAACTATCCTTGTAGTGCCCAGGTGTGAATGTGTGTATCTGGCTGTGTGTATCTGCATGTGTGATTTAAATTCTACTCATATGCCGATTTATATTTATGATCCTCTAATGTCCACAGCCATATGTATGTATTTCGTATTCACTAACAAAACTATGGATATGGAGTGAGAGAGGGAAGTGTAACTTATATTCAGTCTGCTTTTTTCCTTCTCAAATGAAGAGCCCATAGACTTTGAATCTTTTCCTTTATTATTTTGTGGAAATAATTCATACCTTTAATTCCAGACAACTTGTCTGATATTTTTTACAGCATTCCTTAACTTTTTTCTATAATCCTTTTAAGATATATGTGTGTGTGTGTGTGTGTGTGTGTGTGTATACTAAAAATCGCATTATTTTTAAAAAAATTTTTAATGTTTATTTTTGAGAGAGACAGAGTGTGAGTGGGGGAGGAGCAGGAAGAGGGAGACACAGAATCTGAAGCCAGCTCCAGGCTCCGAGCTGTCAGCACAGAGCGCAATGCTGGGCTCGAACTCACAAACTGTGAGATCATGACCTGAACCAAAGTCGGACACTTAACCAACTGAGCCACCCAGGAGGCCCTTACATTATTTTTTAAATCACAATTATGTATCAACATCTACTTCTTTTTGGTTTCCAGAAGAACACATATAAGAGAAATAAAATTATAATAAATACCTTCACCAAATAAATCCACACACTGTTTTATCCCACTTATACAACTTCCATTCAGACAAAGCCATTGATTCTCTCCACATGGATGCCCATTCTGAATAAAAAAGTTATCTTGACATGTTGCCGATGATCCATTGCAATATTCAGGGAGATCACATTCATCAGAGGAAGGTCTACATATTTCTCCTTTTGCCAAATACTGATGGAATGAAGTAAATAATATTGAATAAAGCAGAATGTGAACATACGAATAGAATAAAAAAGATGACTTTGTTCAGAAAAATTTAAAAGGACCTTACTTGACAATTTTTACAGCATTCACCCATATCACAAGTTGAACCAACTATTAATGTACATGTGGTATGATCACAACATGAGTTTAAGTTAGCAGCACAATCCTGAAAGGAAAATCAAATGCTCTGAAGTACCTTCCAACTTTTACTCACACTAGATAGATATTTTAATGGTGACAGAATATTATCTAATATACAGATAGGTGCTTAAATTACATGTTGGCAAGCATAAAAAAAATAGAGCCACTTATTTATTTACTTAACACATATTTATTGGTTACTACTCTGCTATTCTGTATACTCTTTCTATCCCTAGAGTAGGTTTGACTATACTGTAGTAGGATTTTTCTGAAACTCTGAGTCTACCAAAGCCAAAACATCAAGCTCTCTGGCTTTTGTAGACAAACAGATAGTTAAATACAAGACATAAAATAAAAGGAAACTATGATTTATCAGTTTCATTATAGTGACTAGTTCCTAATCAGCCTTTATGAATCTATTGTGTTTTAATAAGTCTATAACTTTTATGGGATGTTCAAAGTTTAACTTACTTTTATTCTCTAAAGGCAAAGAGTTAGAAAATAATATTTCTAAATATGACTGAAATTATGATTCATCCATATCTTATTATGCTTTGATTAATGTTATGATTCATCCATGTGATTTTGTTTATAAAAATTCTATTATTACACTTAAAGCAACAGATAAGAATAGAGAAGATTGGAGAGACAATGTTTACACACACACACACACACACACACACACACTTTTTAAATTGTCAGGGATTTGGAATAGGGTTAATTGGGCAAAAATTTCAATAAGTTACACAAAAATAAGTCATGGATTTCAGTAGTCTTAATATGAGTTATAGCCAAATACTTATTAGGGCAAACTAAATTTGAACTATTTTCCAGAACTATTCTGCCTAATCAATGTTATTGTTATTGCTACCCATACGGGATTCCAGAGAGTAAAGTTATATCACAGGAACTGGCTCAATTATATTATAATTAATAGAACTAAGATACACAATTGTCAATTTTTACTAAAAATTTTCAAAGTGTTTCCATTTAGACCCAAACAAGAAAAACACAAGTGGGTACTGGAAAATAATTTCTTAAAAGCACGTCATCCAACTAGGTATCTAAAAGTTCACTTTCAGCCAAAATGAACAAATCGGAGACTATAGATGCTGGACAGGATGTGTAGAAACGGGAACCCTCTTGCACTGTTGGTGGGAATGCAAATTGGTGCAGCCGCTCTGGAAAGCAGTGTGGAGGTTCCTCAGAAAATTAAAAATAGACCTACCCTATGACCCAGCAATAGCACTGCTAGGAATTTACCCAAGGGATACAGGAGTACTGATGCATAGGGGCACTTGTACCCCAATGTTTATAGCAGCACTCTCAACAATAACCAAATTATGGAAAGAGCCTAAATGTCCATCAACTGATGAATGGATAAAGAAATTGTGGTTTATATACACAATGGAATACTACGTGGCAATGAGAAAGAATGAAATATGGCCTTTTGTAGCAACGTGGATGGAATTGGAGAGTGTGATGCTAAGTGAAATAAGCCATACAGAGAAAGACAGATACCATATGGTTTCACTCTTATGTGGATCCTGAGAAACTTAACAGAAACCCATGGGGGAGGGGAAGGAAAAAAAAAAAGGTTAGAGTGGGAGAGAGGCAAAGCACAAGAGACTGTTAAAAACTGAGAACAAACTGAGGGTTGATGGGGGGTGGGAGGGAGGGGAGGGTGGGTGATGGGTATTGAGGAAGGCACCTTTTGGGATGAGCACTGGGTGTTGTATGGAAACAAATTTGACAATAAATTTCATATATTGAAAAAAAATAAAAAATAAAAATAAATAAATAAATAAATAAATAAAAAATAAAAGTTCACTTTCATATTGGGGACAGTACACATTCATGACCTCAGCTATTGCTGTAGGGAACACTGAACTCCTTTCATGTATTGATTTCCTCACATCCATACACCCATTATGAGTCTCACAATCTCTCTCTCTCTCTCTGTCTCTCTCTTAGTGCATTCCTTTTATCTCTAGTCTTCCCACCTCCCTCCAATCAAGCAGCTTTATCTAAGATTTTTGTGGGTTGGAGAACATGCATTTGTTGATTGTGAATGATCCAAACATTTTTTTACTTAAATGTTGACCTGCATTAAAATATTCAAAGCCACAAGCATGCCTCATTTTCTGTTGAATTGTGAAAACTTTGTATCTATTTTCCTGAATGCCAGCAGATATTAAGCTTGGAAGAAATGTGGGCATTACCTTATTTTATCATGCTTCATTTCATTGTACTTTGCAAACATCACTTTTGTTTGTTTATTTGTTTTTACAAATTGAAGGTGGCAACCTTAAATTGAGCAAATCTACCAGCATCATTTTTCCAACAGTCTCTGTGTCACATTTTGGTAATTCTTTCATTATTATATTTGTTATGGAGATCTGTTTTCAGTGGCATTTGATGTTACTATTGTGATTTTGGAAAGTGTCATGAACCATTGTCCATATGAGACAATAAACTTAATTATGTTTTGACTGTTCCACTGATGAACTGCTCCCCTCGCTCCTTCTTTTCAGGCATCCCTATTCCCTGAGACACAACAACATTGAAATTACAGGATTATTAATTGGCCTAATTCAAGTGAAAGGAATAGTCAAATGTTTCTCACTTTAAATCAAAAGCTAGAAAGCATTAAGCTTAGGGAGGAAGGCATGTTGAAAGCTGAGAGAGGCCAAAGCTAGGCCTCTTACACCAAAAAGTTAGCCAAGTAGTGAAAGCAAAAGAAAAATTCTTGAAGGAAATTAAAAATCAATGAATGCACGGATGGTAAGAAAGCAAAATGACATTATTGCTAATATAGAGAAAGTTTTAGTTGTCTGGATAGAAGATCAAACCAACCATAACATTCCCTTAAGCCAATGTCTCACCCACAGGAAGGCCCTAATTCTCTTCAATTTTATGAAGGCTGAGAGAGATAAGGAGGCTGCAGAAAAGTCTGAAGCTAGCAGAGGTTGGTTCATGAGGTTTAAGGAAAGAATCTGTATCCATCACATAAAAGTGCAAAGTTAAGTAGCAAGTGGTGATGTAGAAGCTGTAGCAAGTTATTTAGATGTAGCTAAGATAATTAATGACGGTGGCTACACTAAACAACAAATTTTCAATGTAGACAAAATAGCCTTCCATTGAAAGATGTCATTTTCATAGATAGGGAGGAGAAAGTAATATCTGGCTTCAAAGCTTCAAAGGACAGGGTGACTCTTGTTGGGGGCTAATGCAGCTATGACATTTAGTTGAAGGCAATACTCATTTACCATTTCAAAAATTCTAGGGCTCTTAAAAATTATGCTAAATCTACTCTGCCTGTACCCGATAAATGGAACAACAAAGTCTGGATGACAGCACATCTGTTTACAACATGGCTTAGTTAATATTTTAAGACCACTGTTGAGAAACACAGCTCAGAAAAAAGGAATCCTTTCAAAATACCACTGCTCATTGACAATATTCCTGGTGACCCAAGAGTTCTGATGGGGAGGTACAAGGAGATTAATGTTGTTTTATGATTACTAACACAACATCCATTTTCTAGCCCATTGATCAAAGTCTATAATTGTGATAGATAGTGATTTTTCTAACAGACCTGACCAAAGTAAGTTGAAAACTTTCTGGAAAGGACTCACTATACTAGATGCCATAAAAAGCATTCATGATTTATGGGAAAAGGTCAAAATACCAACATTAACAGGAGTTTGGAACAAGTTGATTCCAATTTTCATGAATAGCTTTGAGGGGGTCAAGGTTTCAGTGTAGGAAGTAATTACACATGTGATGGAAATAGAAAGAAAACTATAATTGGCAATGAAGCCTGAAGATGTGACTGAATCACTGAAATCTCACGATAAAACTTCGACAGATGAGGAGTTCCCTCTAATGGCTAAGCAAAGAAAGTGGTTTCTTGAGATGGAATTTATTCCCACTGAAGATGCTGTGAAGATTATTAAAATGACAATCAAAGATTTAGATTATATAATTTTAGTTGATTAAACAGCAGCAAAGTTTGAGATGATTGACCCCAATATGAAAGAAGTTCTACTGGGGGTAAAATGCTTTCAAACACCACCATATGCTTACAGAGAAACTATTCATAAAAGAGCCAATCAATGCAGGCAGGTTCGTTGCCATCTTATTTTAGAAACTGCCACAGACACTCCAACCTTCAACAACCACCACCTTGATCAGTCAGCAGCCATCAGCATTAAGGCGAGATTATGACTTGCTGAAAGCATTCTTCAGTGATAAGGTATTTTTAAGATACGTACCTTGTTTTTTCAGACATAATTCTATTTCACACTTAGTAGACTATAAGATAATATAAGCATATAATTGTATGTACTGGGAAACGAAAAGAATCATTTTATTTACTTTATTGTGATATTCACTTTGTTCTGGTTGTCTGGAACAAAACCCACAAAGCTCTGAGGTATTTCTATACTAGGGAAGAACACACTCAAGAGGGAAAGTGAAAAACCTAGGTCAACATAGTTACAGAATTAATGATCTTGAAAATCATCTGTAAGGATAATCTATGAACCACTGAATGCATATACTGATATATAAGTGCACTTATCAGTTTATTAAAATTTCTATATGCCTTTTAAACTTTTTTTCAGAAAAGTGATTTTGATTCCCTAGGGAAAATGGCAGTATAAAAATTTATTTATAATTTTTCACACATATCTTCCAAAGTAGTACTAACCTCTGCACTCCCACAGTCACACTGTTCTCCTTGTTCCACTTGTCCATTACCACAAACCACAGATTTGTATGATGGGTCTAAGCGTGGCTGATTTTGAAGACATTGGGACTTTGGCTTTGAAATAAAATTTGCAAAATCCTCCATGCTGCAGTTACTAAAGATCTTCACACCACTGGAATGACTAAACATATGTCAAACTTCAAATTTTTATGTTAAGTATTACTTCATAAATTGCCTAGACTTGGAATAAAGCTATTTAATAGTATTCCACAACAGTCAAAATGCTCAATTTTGTTAGTGTCAAAATTTTATTTTCTGTACAAGGGAAGTCAATTGTGCAAGAATTTATATTAAATATTTAGTTAGCAATAAATGATGGAATTTTATTGGTTCTTATATTACACTCACTCATGACATTGTTTTCTCTTACATTTCCTACCTCACAAAGTACTCTATTTCATTTGTTGCTTCCTTTTCCTTTCATGGTCCCTAAATATTATAATATCCTGTATTAACAAAAGATTTTGAGCTTTTCACTTCTTTATCTATATTTATTCATAGGTAATCCTGAAGTACATATTTTGAATAACACCTATACCTGACAGCTCAGATATTGGTGCCTACAGCCCTAATATATCACCTAAACTCAAGAGTCCAATACCAACTTTTTACTCAGAGATAACATTTCTAAACCCACATCTAAAATACCATCCCCTTACATCTTTATTCTTTTAGTGACACTTATTATTCTTTAATATTTATCAACAACCAAACTATTATTTATTTAATTATTTACTCATTATCTTCCCCTACTAGTTTTTTAGCTCCAGGAGAACAGGCATTCCAACTATTTTGTTCTCTAGCACATATATATATATATATATATATATATATATATATATACATATACATATATTTTTTTAAATAAATGAGTCCATGGAATAAACTATCTGTTATAAATAGTACATTCTTTTGTTGATGTTGCATTGTGACTTTTATTATTCTGAATAGTATTAATACATGAAAAAGTTATATTCATAAAGATTTATAATTTGATGACAGATATAGCTAATATGAACTTATTGGATTTTACAACAATAGACTCAAACCCTAGTCCTTTGGACTATCACAGGGAAATATTATTTACATGAGGATCATGAAAAAATTAGGGTTTTTAAATTTTTTGGAGGTCACACCCTATTGAACATACTCTACCATTAGAATAACCACAAATAATTGATTTATTATTACATTGCCAAAAATTCAGATGATTTCTATCTAAATACCAAAAACCAAAAGGAGAAATGATAGAACATTACTAAAAACTAGGCAATGTAAGATGTGTTTACTATGTGTGAACTCGTTTATAAGGGATACACTTCTGGGTATAAATGAGTGTTGTCATTAGAAAGAAAATATCAGTCATAATTATATCCAACTAGACAATTAATTTGAAGCTTGAGTCTTAGCAAACACTTGCTGGATGTTCTCATTCTCCATTCTCTCATTTTTCCTTGATAATTGAGCTTCTGGTTTTCAGTCAAATACAAGGCTTCCTTGTGAGTGTCTACATTTCTTAGCCTTTTGTAAAGTTAGGATAACATCTATATAAAGGTCAGATAATTGACCTAAAACAAAACCATAAATTTAAATTATAGAAAGTAGTGTTGACAGCCAGGTTTTTATTCTATTGGTGACTATAATTTTGGTTAACTATTGTAGTCAAAGCTTCCATTATGAACTATGAGATGATCCTGGATATGAAAGTCACTGTGTAGAAATCAATGTAAAATTATACTGTGAAATGTCATGCAATTAATAGAATTCTAATTTCCCAAAATAAAAATAACTTATCCTTGATTTAAGCTGTTATTACTTCGGGGTTTCTGAACTTACATTTAAATCTAAAAACAAATTCCATCCCAATAAATACAGATATCAATCAGGATATTGCTGTTTTAATGACATTTCAAACATTCATTTTCTTACCACAATATTGCAAAGCATTGACAGCAGGATGCAATGTTCTCATTACATTGAGGTGGATGGTACTAGAATAGATCATCTTTTGCTTAATCCATAAGCAAAACATGTGTTCAATATTTGCATTTTTTAGAAGAAGCAACACTCATTAGAAACAAAGTTAATAAAATCTGTCTTCTAATATAACATTGAGGAAATTATTAGAGGCACTTCAATTAGTAACTAAAAACAAATACAACATTTCAACGCATTCTCTTACTGTGAAGTTTGTACAGCATAGAGATAATCAAGCAAAAATGGAAAACAAAAGATAAAAATAATTACTATCATTAAATAAGTCTCAATAAATTTCAAAATATGTACATCCAAAAACAATAAATATTAAATCAGAAATAAATAATAAAAAGGCATCTAGATGATCCACGAATATTTGAAAATCAACTGAAATACTTCTAAAACAATCTGCTAGACAAAAGGAATTACAAAGAAAATTAAAATATTTTAACTAAATGAAAAAGAAACACAAAATATCCACATGTATGATATGCAATAGAAGCTGTGGTTAGACTGAAATGTACAGCTTTAAAGGACTTACACAAAAAGAAAAAAAGTTTCAAATAAAATATCTGAGTTTTCACATTAAAAATCTAGGGGAGGGGCACCTGGATGGCTCAGTCAGTTTAGCAACCGACTCTTGATTTCAGTTCAGGTCATGATCTCATGGTGGTGAGATTCAGCCTCACATTGCTATGATCACAGAGCCTGTGAATTCTCTCTGTCCCTTTCTCTCTGCACCCCTCCTCTGCTCACATTTCCTCTCTCTCTCAGTCTTTCTCAAAATAAATTAAAATAAAACAAAAAAATCTAGTTTACCCCAAAGTATGCATAAAGTTAAGAAAAGAAATTAGACAAGTGATGATAAAGAGTCAATAAAATTAAAATATAGCCTTAAAAATCAATTAATTTGATAAAGCCCAAGTTAGAGAGATTGAGAAAAAAAAGAGAAAATAAAATAACAAATTATATGAGACATAAAAGAAGTAATATCACTAGAGATCCCAGTGACTTAAAAAAAAATAAGTGGAATTTAGGTTTGTGAAGATGGCAAAGTAGGAGGACCCTAAGCTCACTCCATCCCATGTTTACAACTAGATATCACTCACATCCCATTAAGAAACCAGAGATCAATCCAAAGCCTGGCAGAATAAACTCCACAAATAAATATAGAGAATAAGTCACACCAGAGAGGTTAGGAAGGACATAAATGGTGGTTGAGAGCTGCCCACAGGAAAGAGGCTCTGAGAAAAGAAACCACCAGGGGATCCACATAGAGGAAAATGAATCCTCATACACCCAACACTGTGCTTCTGTGGATCCATCCCTCTGCCGGGTCGGCCTCCCTCCTGGGGCTGCAGGTCCCCTCCTGCATGGGACCACCGATGGCAAAGTGAGCTAAGCCTACCCTTTCCACCCCTGTACACCTTACGGATCCACCCCAGCTAATACACCAGATCCCATAGAAGCAGCACCACAAGCCTGGCACTGTGCAAGTAGCCCAGACAGGGGCCACACCACTCCACAGTGAGTCCTGCCTCTGGGAGAAGGGAAGATAAGGTACACACCAATCTGACTGTGACCCCAGCAGTGGGCTGGGGTCGGACATCGGGTCTGACTGTGGCCCCACCCACCAACACAAGTTACTCTGGACAGCACAGGAGAAGTGCCCTGCAGTTTGGAGCCACTGCAGGGACTACCAGAAATGACAAAATGGAAGAACTCTCCTCAAAAGAAACTCCAGGAAGTAGTGACAGCTAATGAATTGATCAAAAACTATTTAAGCAATATAACTGAACAAGAATTTAGAATAATAGTCATAAAATTAATCGCTGGGCTTGAAAAAAGTATAGAGGAAAGTAGAGAATCTATTGCTACAGATATCAAGGGACGAAGAAATAGTTATAAGGAGCTGAAAAATGCTAGAAATGAGGTTCAAAATAAAATGGAGGGGGCCATAGCATGGATTGAAGAGGCAGAGAAGAGACTAGGTGAATTAGAAGATAAAATTATGGAAAAAGAGGAAGCTGAGAAAAAGAGATAAAAAATCCAGGAGTATGAGGGGAGAATTAGAGAACTAGTGATGTAATCAAATGGAACAATACCCATATCATAGGAATTCCAGAAGAAGAGAGAGAGATAGGGGCTGAAGGTGTACTTGAACAAATCATAGCTGAGAACATCCCTGATCTGGGGAAGGAGACAGGCATGGAAATCCAAGAGGCACAGAGAACTCCCTTCAGACATAACTTGAAGCAATCTTCTGCACGACATACCATAGTGAAACTGGCAAAATACAAGGATAAAGAGAAAATTCTGAAAGCAGCTAGGGAAAAACAGGCTCTAACCTACAAAGGGAGATCCATAAGATTAGTGGCAGACCGATCTCCTGAAACTTGGCAGGCCAGAAAGGAATGGCAGGAAATCTACAATGTGATGAACAGAAAAAATATGCAGCAAAGAATCCTTTATTCAGCAAGTCTGTCTGTCAGAAGAGAAGGAGAGATAAAGGTTTTCCCAAACAAACAAAAACTGAAGGAATTCATCACCACTAAACCAGCCCTACAAGAGATCCTAACGGGGACTCTGTGAGTGAAATGTTGCAAGGACCACAAAATACCAGAGACATCACTACAAGCATGAAAACTATAGATAACACAATGTCTCTAAACCCATATCTTTCAATAATAACATGAATGTACATGGACTAAATGCTCCAACCAAAACACATAGGGTATCAGAATGGATAAAAAAACAAGACCCATCTATTTGCTGTCTACAAGAGACTCATTTTAGACCTGAGGACACCTTCAGATTGAGAGTGAGGGGATGGAAAACTATTTATCATGCCACTGGAAGTCAAAAGAAAGCTGGAGTAGCCATACTTATATCAGACAAACTAGACTTTAAATTAAAGGCTGTAACAAGAGATGAAGAAGGGCATTATATAATAATCACAGGGTCTATCCATCAGGAAGAGCTAACAATTATAAATGTCTATGCGCCGAATACAGGAGCCCCCAAATATATAAAACAATTACTCACAAACATAAGCAAACTTATTGATAAGAATGTAGTAATTGCAGGGGACTTTAACACTCCACTTACAGAAATGGATAGATCATCTAGACACACGGTCAATAAAGAAACAAGGGCCCTGAATGATACATTGGATCAGATGGACTTGACAGATATATTTAGAACTCTGCATCCCAAAGCAACAGAATATGCTTTCTTCTCGAGTGTACATGGAACATTCTCCAAGATAGATCACATACTGGGTCACAAAACAGCCATTCATAGGTATACAAGAATTGAGATCATACCATGCATGCTTTCAGACCACAGTGCTATGAAACTTGTAAATCAACCTTAGGAAAAGGTCTGGAAAACCTCCAAAAGCATGGAGGTTAAACAACACCCTTTTAAAGAATGAATGGGTCAACCAGGAAATTAGAGAAGAAATTAAAAATTATATGTAAATAAATGAAAATGAAAATACAACAATCCAAACGCTTTGGGATGCAGCAAGGGGAGTCCTGAGAGGAAAATACATTGCAATCCAGGCCTATCTCCACAAACAAGAAAAATCACAAATACAAAATCTAACAGCACACCTAAAGGAAATAGAAGCAGAACAGCAAAGGCAGCCTAAACCCAGCAGAAGAAGAGAAATAATAAAGATCAGAGCAGAAATAAACAATATAGAATCTAAAAAAACTGTAGAGCAGATCAACGAAACCAAGAGTTGGTGTTTTGAAAAAATAAACAAAATTGATAAACCTCTAGCCAGGCTTCTCAAAAAGAAAAGGGAGATGACCCAAATAGATAAAATCATGAATGAATATGGAATTATTACAACCAATCCCTCAGAAATACAAGCAGTTATCAAGGAATATTATGAAAAAGTATATGCCAACAAACCGGACAACCTGGAAGAAATGGACCAATTCCTAAGCACCCACACACTTCCAAAACTCAAACAGGAAGAAATAGAAAACTTGAACAGACCCATAACCAGTGAAGAAATTGAATCAGCTATCAAAAATCTCCCAACAGGGCAGATATAGGAAGATGGTGGCGTAGGAGGACGCTGGGCTCACCGCGCGTCCTGCTGATCACTTAGATTCCACCTACACCTGCCTAAATAACCCAGAAAACCGCCAGATTTAGCAGAACAGAGTCTCCGGAGCCAGGCACAGATGAGAGGCCCACGGAAGAGGGTAGGAAGGGCGGCGAGGCGGTGCGCACTCCACGGACTGGCGGGAGGGAGCCGGGGCGGAGGGGCAGCCTGCCAGCCAAGCAGAGCCCCCGAGTCTGGCTGGCAAAAGCGGAGGGGCCTGATGGACTGTGTTCCGACAGCAAGCGCGACTTAGCGTCTGGGAGGTCATAAGTTAACAGCTCTGCTCAGAAAGCGGGAAGGCTGGAGGACAAAGAGAGGGAGAGCTGCTGAGCCCCCGGACGACAGAGCTCAGTTTGGTGGGGAACAAAGGCGCTCACCAGTGCCATCTCCCTCGCCCATCCCCCAGCCAAAATCCCAAAGGGAACCAGTTCCTACCAGGGAACTTGCTGGCTCCGTGCAAACACCCAACTCTGTGCTTCTGCGGAGCCAAACCTCCGGCAGCGGATCTGACTCCCTCCCGCTGCCACAGGGCCCCTCCTGAAGTGGATCACCTAAGGAGAAGCGAGCTAAACCTGCCCCTCCTGCTCCCGTGCACCTTGCCTACCCACCCCAGCTAATATGCCAGATCCCCAGCACCACAAGCCTGGCAGTGTGCAAGTAGCCCAGACGGGCCATGCCACCCCCCAGTGAATCCCGCCCCTAGGAGAGGGGAAGAGAAGGCACACACCAGTCTGACTGTGGCCCCAGTGGTGGGCTGGGGGCAGACATCAGGTCGGACTGCGGCCCCACCCACCAACTCCAGTTATACACCACAGCACAGGGGAAGTGCCCTGCAGGTCCTCACCACTCCAGGGACTATCCAAAATGACCAAACGGAAGAATTCCCCTCAGAAGAATCTCCAGGAAATAACAACAGCTAATGAGCTGATCAAAAAGGATTTAAATAATATAACAGAAAGTGAATTTAGAATAATAGTCATAAAATTAATCGCTGGGCTTGAAAACAGTATAGAGGACAGCAGAGAATCTCTTGCTACAGAGATGAAGGGACTAAGGAACAATCACGAGGAGCTGAAAAACGCTTTAAACAAAATGCAAAACAAAATGGAAACCACGACGGCTCGGCTTGAAGAGGCAGAGGAGAGAATAGGTGAACTAGAAGATAAAGTTATGGAAAAAGAGGAAGCTGAGAAAAAGAGAGATGAAAAAATCCAGGAGTATGAGGGGAAAATTAGAGAACTAAGTGATACACTAAAAAGAAATAATATATGCGTAATTGGTATCCCAGAGGAGGAAGAGAGAGGGAAAGGTGCTGAAGGGGTACTTGAAGAAATAATAGCTGAGAACTTTCCTGAACTGGAGAAGGAAAAAGGCATTGAAATCCAAGAGGCACAGAGAACTCCCTTCAGACGTAACTTGAATCGATCTTCTGCACGACATATCATAGTGAAACTGGCAAAATACAAGGATAAAGAGAAAATTCTGAAAGCAGCAAGGGATAAACGTGCCCTCACATATAAAGGGAGACATATAAGACTCATGACTGATCTCTCTTTTGAAACTTGGCAGGCCAGAAAGGATTGGCACGGTATCTTCAGTGTGCTAAACAGAAAAAATATGCAGCCGAGAATCCTTTATCCAGCAAGTCTGTCATTTAGAATAGAAGGAGAGATAAAGGTCTTCCCAAACAAACAAAAACTGAAGGAATTTGTGACCACTAAACCAGCCCTACAAGAGATCCTAAGGGGGATCCTGTGAGACAAAGTGCCAGAGACATCACTACAAGCATAAAACATACAGACATCACAATGACTCTAAACCCATATCTTTCTATAATAACACTGAATGTAAATGGATTAAATGCGCCAACTAAAAGACATAGGGTATCAGAATGGATAAAAAAAACAAGACCCATCTATTTGCTGTCTACAAGAGACTCATTTTAGACCTGAGGACACCTTTAGATTGAGAGTGAGGGGATGGAGAACTATTTATCATGCTACTGGAAGCCAAAAGAAAGCTGGAGTAGCCATACTTATATCAGACAAACTAGACTTTAAGTTAAAGGCTGTAACAAGAGATGAACAAGGGCATTATTTAATAATTACAGGGTCTATCCATCAGGAAGAGCTAACAATTATAAATGTCTATGTGCCAAATACCGGAGCCCCCAAATATATAAAACAATTACTCATAAACATAAGCAACCTTTTTGATAAGAATGTGGTAATTGCAGGGGACTTTAACACTCCACTTACAGAAATGGATAGATCATCTAGACACACGGTCAATAAAGAAACAAGGGCCCTGAATGATACATTGGATAAGATGGACTTGACAGATACATTTAGAACTCTGCATCCCAAAGCAACAGAATATACTTTCTTCTCGAGTGCACATGGAACATTCTCCAAGATAGATCATATACTGGGTCACAAAACAGCCCTTCATAAGTTTACAAGAATTGAAATTATACCATGCATACTTTCAGACCACAATGGTATGAAGCTTGAAATCAACCACAGGAAAAAGTCTGGAAAACCTCCAAAAGCGTGGAGGTTAAAGAACACCCTACTAAAGAATGAGTGGGTCAACCAGGCAATTAGAGAAGAAATTAAAAAATATATGGAAACAAACAAAAATGAAAATACAACAATCCAAACGCTTTGGGACGCAGCGAAGGCAGTCCTGAGAGGAAATTACATTGCAATCCAGGCCTATCTCAAGAAACAAGAAAAATCCCAAATACAAAATCTAACAGCACACCTAAAGGAAATAGAAGCAGAACAGCAAAGGCAGCCTAAACCCAGCAGAAGAAGAGAAATAATAAAGATCAGAGCAGAAATAAACAATATAGAATCTAAAAAAACTGTAGAGCAGATCAACGAAACCAAGAGTTGGTTTTTTGAAAAAATAAACAAAATTGACAAACCTCTAGCCAGGCTTCTAAAAAGAAAAGGGAGATGACCCAAATAGATAAAATCATGAATGAAAATGGAATTATTACAACCAATCCCTCAGAGATACAAACAATTATCAGGGAATACTATGAAAAATTATATGCCAACAAATTGGACAACCTGGAAGAAATGGACAAATTCCTAAACACCCACACTCTTCCAAAACTCAATCAGGAGGAAATAGAAAGCTTGAACAGACCCATAACCAGCGAAGAAATTGAATCGGTTATCAAAAATCTCCCAACAAATAAGAGTCCAGGACCAGATGGCTTCCCAGGGGATTTCTACCAGATGTTTAAAGCAGAGATAATACCTATCCTTCTCAAGCTATTCCAAGAAATAGAAAGGGAAGGAAAACTTCCAGACTCATTCTATGAAGCCAGTATTACTTTGGTTCCTAAACCAGACAGAGACCCAGTAAAAAAAGAGAACTACAGGCCAATATCCCTGATGAATATGGATGCAAAAATTCTCAATAAGATACTAGCAAATCGAATTCAACAGCATATAAAAAGAATTATTCACCATGATCAAGTGGGATTCATTCCTGGGATATAGGGCTGGTTTAACATTCCCAAATCAATCAACGTGATACATCACATTAATAAAAGGAAAGATAAGAACCATATGATCCTGTCAATCGATGCAGAAAAGGCCTTTGACAAAATCCAGCACCCTTCTTAATAAAAACCGTTGAGAAAGTCGGGATAGAAGGAACATACTTAAAGATCATAAAAGCCACTTATGAAAAGCCCACAGCTAACATCATCCTCAATGGGGAAAAACTGAGAGCTTTTTCCCTGAGATCAGGAACACGACAGGGATGTCCACTCTCACCGCTGTTGTTTAACATAGTGCTGGAAGTTCTAGCATCAGCAATCAGACAACAAAAGGAAATCAAAGGCATCAAAATTGGTAAAGATGAAGTCAAGCTTTCCCTTTTTGCAGATGATATGATATTATACATGGAAAATCTGATAGACTCCACCAAAAGTCTGCTAGAACTGATACATGAATTCAGCAAAGTTGCAAGATACAAAATCAATGTACAGAAATCAGTTGCATTCTTATACACTAACAATGAAGCAACAGAAAGACAAATAAAGAAACTGATCCCATTCACAATTGCACAAAGAAGCATAAAATACCTAGGAATAAATCTAACCAAAGATGTAAAAGATCTGTATGCTGAAAACTATAGAAAGTTTATGAAGGTAATTGAAGAAGATTCAAAGAAATGGAAAGACATTCCCTGCTCATGGATTGGAAGAATAAATATTGTCAAAATGTCAATACTACCCAAAGCTATCTACACATTCAATGCAATCCCAATCAAAATTGCACCAGCATTCTTCTCGAAACTAGAACAAGCAATCCTAAAATTCATATGGAACCACAAAAGGCCCCAAATAGCCAAAGTAATTTTGAAGAAGAAGACCAAAGCAGGAGGCATCACAATCCCAGACTTTAGCCTCTACTACAAAGCTGTCATCATCAAGACAGCATGGTATTGGCACAAAAACAGACATATAGACCAATGGAATAGAATAGAAACCCCAGAACTAGACCCACAAACGTATGGCCAACTCATCTTTGACAAAGCAGGAAAGAACATCCAATGGAAAAAAGACAGTCTCTTTAACAAATGGTGCTGGGAGAACCGGACAGCAACATGCAGAAGGTTGAAACTAGACCACTTTCTCACACCATTCACAAAAATAAACTCAAAATGGATAAAGGACCTGAATGTGAGACAGGAAACCATCAAAACCCTAGAGGAGAAAGCAGAAAAAGACCTCTCTGACCTCAGCCATAGCAATGTCTTACTCGACACATCCCCAAAGGCAAGGGAATTAAAAGCAAAAATGAACTACTGGGACCTTATGAAGATAAAAAGCTTCTGCACAACAAAGAAAACAACCAATAAAACTAAAAGGCAACCAACAGAATGGGAAAAGATATTTGCAAATGACATATCGGACAAAGGGCTAGTATCCAAAATCTATAAAGAGCTCACCCAACTCCACACCTGAAAAACAAATAACCCAGTGAAGAAATGGGCAGAAAACATGAATAGACACTTCTCTAAAGAAGACATCCGGATGGCCAACAGGCACATGAAAAGATGTTCAACGTCGCTCCTTATCGGGGAAATACAAATCAAAACCACACTCAGATATCACCTCACGCCAGTGAGAGTGGCCAAAATGAACAAATCAGGAGACTATAGATGCTGGAGAGGATGTGGAGAAGCGGGAACCCTCTTGCACTGTTGGTGGGAATGCAAATTGGTGCAGCCGCTCTGGAAAGCAGTGTGGAGGTTCCTCAGAAAATTAAAAATAGACCTACCCTATGACCCAGCAATAGCACTGCTAGGAATTTACCCAAGGGATACAGGAGTACTGATGCATAGGGGCCCTTGTACCCCAATGTTTATAGCAGCACTCTCGACAATAGCCAAATTATGGAAAGAGCCTAAATGTCCATCAACTGATGAATGGATAAAGAAATTGTGGTTTATATACACAATGGAATACTACATGGCAATGAGAAAGAAGGAAATATGGCCTTTTGTAGCAACGTGGATGGAACTGGAGAGTGTGATGCTAAGTGAAATAAGCCATACAGAGAAAGACAGATACCATATGGTTTCACTCTTATGTGGATCCTGAGAAACTTAACAGAAACCCATGGGGGAGGGGAAGGAAAAAAAAAAAGAGGTTAGAGTGGGAGAGAGCCAAAGCATAAGAGACTGTTAAAAACTGAGAACAAACTGGGGGTTGATGGGGGGTGGGAGGGAGGGGAGGGTGGGGGATGGGTATTGAGGAGGGCACCTTTTGGGATGAGCACTGGGTGTTGTATGGAAACCAATTTGACAATAAATTTCATATATTTAAAAAAAAAAAAGAAAAACAAAAACAAAAAGGCATGAACTTGATTGCAGGGAATTTGAGACATGACACAAGGAAACAGGATTAAAGGAGTAGGAATCAAGAGAAAGAGAATGAGGAAAAATCAACATAAGTCTGTTGTATTGAGATAGGAATTGTGGCTCCAATCTGCTGGGACCACAAAGAAGTGTACAGAAGATTTAATGGCTTTGTCCTTAGAGGGTCAGGGAGCTGGTGTTCCAATGAAGTGGTTGAAGGCTGCCCCACTAAAGAGGTGATTACCTTTATTTTAGGGCCTCTTTTGCCTAGGGAAGAAGCTGATTGGCATTCAGGAATTTTAAATGTTGACTTGGTCATTGAGTGCTTCTTGTGGGACTGAACCTAAGATAGATATAAAGATCTGCATACTTTGTGCTTACTTGCTTTCCTCTTCCCCACACTTTCTTGTCTCTAAATGTCCAAGCTTGTGGTATCCATATCCTTGACCAAATACTATTTGCCATTGCTGAGGCCATGTAGATCCTAACCTGTGGCACGTCTCTAATACAAAATAGAAAGCTAAATGTATTTTATGCAAATATGCTCACTGTGAGGGTCTTAATCTAATTGGAGAATAGTATGAATAGTGATTTTTTTTTTCAAAAAAGGATTCCACCTAACATATTGAAAGGCCCTGTTCTTGAATTGAAATAAGACAGGTTTTTCTTCATTTACAGACAGTTTTAGGGAACCCCCATGTGCCATTGATGTGAAATGATTGAGAAACATTGGTGCAATAGATATAAGTGACATGGAGCTCTGGGATTTCTACTCATATTATATACTTACACTGTCTGGATATTTTTAGTTAGCTACCAGATATGCTATTTTGGTCATTAGACAGATTAATAGGCCCACTATTTAATTATATAGACCTGCAAATACCCAAATTATTGTGATAATAATCAATTTTAGTAACATACTCACTTACTGGTTTCTGTATGCATGCTCAACTCCACAAGGGTTCCACTGCAAAGAACTCTAGGGGATGGCACTACATATCTTCTATGATACTTACCTGAAATTCCACATGGAACTAATCTAATCTATCATGAATATCTTTATTTTTTATTGTGTCTTAATGATCTTAAGTGCAAAAGAACAAATATCTTGCATCACAGCATGGATCTGCAGTGCCCTCTCTCTGCATAACTGTTATACCTCTCTATACCCGTTAAAGGTATCCTTGTTGTCATCAAATCATGGATTGTTCCAGGTTCACAATCATTTCAAAAAGGCTTGTTTTCTATAGTCCCTTCTTATTTTTTGTTACAAATTTTTATTTAAATTCTAGTTACTTAGAATATAATGTAATATTGTTTTCAGGGTTAGAATTTAGTGATTCATCATGTACATATAATATCCAGTGCTCACAAGTGCCCTCCATAACACCCATCACCATTTTATCCACCCCCCCTCCCCCACTCACCACTCCTCCAGCAAACCTCAGTTTGTTCTCTATAGTTAAGAGTCTGTTTTATGGTTTGCCTCTATTTTTTCCCCTATGGCCATCTGTTTTGTTTATTAAATTCCACATATGAGTGAAATCATATGGTATTTGTCTTTCTCTGACTGATTTATTTCATGTGGCATAATACATTCTAGCTCCATACACATAGTTGCAAATGGCAAGATTTTATTCTTTTTGTTTGCTGAATTACATTCCATTGTGTGTGTGTGTGTGTGTGTGTGTGTGTGTGTGTGTGTGTGTATCACTGTGTATATATACCACATATTCTTTATCCATTCATTAGTCAATAGATACTTGGACTCTTCACATAATTTGACTATTGTTGATAATGCTCTTCTATAGCCCCTTCTGGGACAACTGTTTTCATGAGTGCCTGCCAAATCAGAGCCTGAGATAAAAATTTGAGTAATCATTTCCTAGGAAATGATTGTGGAAGCAGAAGTTAGGGAATGGAGAGATTGTGATGTTATCAATTTTGCCGCTGTCTGCAATGGGGCTTGATTTTCTAAGACATATGAGAAGGAGAAAATGGTTATGAGAATTGCCCTTCAGAAAGATAAGAGGCTGGCTCTAGTCACTGACTGGATGATGGTTTCCCTAAATCACCTACATGGCCCTAATTCTATAAAATCTCACCATTGTACTCTAAGAATAATGATGATAACAACAAATTCACCATGCCTTTGAGGCTTGGGAAGCATACTGCAAAAAGCCCTTCTCTAGTGAAAAGGAAAAAGCTGATTAACAGCATCTTTGAAATCAGGAGATGCCAAGAGTTCAGGCTAAGTGAGGGCAGAATGAAAGGGACACATGCAGATAAGTCCAAACTAATCATTCTTGTACAGTGATCTCAAGCCTATATTTGGCTCACCAAATTATGCATTAGATTATAAAATTGCGCAAATGGCATAGCGATAAATCTAGAGTTAGAGCACATGACAAAGCAATTGTCATATCAGGATACAAGTGACAGTGAGGTAGATATGCAGTGTGGGCATTGGAATACATATTTTGACTTGGGAATCACTGGACACAGCTTATATTTGACCATTATGAATTATTTTAGCAGCCTAGACTTTCTTAAACTAAGTACACCAGACTTATTTTTATATAAACTATATATGTAAAGCATGTAAAAGTAAAGCATCTTACATTGCTTCTGGGTTCATTATGCAGACAGCTCCTAAGCACTGGCATTTGTTAATGTCATCATAAGCTATTCCCATACTAAGGCTCAGTAATTGAGCTATAATAACTGCAAGTGATTCCAGACTTATGGCTCTGGGATGCTGGAAAAAAGAACATGCATGTTCATTTCAGAAGATAATCCATTTACCTAGGAAACAATGTAATTATTAAAAATAGTCAATAAAATTGAACAGCATCATCTAATATGATAACCACAGATGTGCCATCTATATTGGTAACGTGTTACAGGTACCATTATTAATATAAGAAAAATATTGCCTCAGTAACTTATTAATTATAATAACAATAGTTATAGTCATATTTATATTCACAAAATAAGATCTTTAGATACAAACATGCAGTGTCAAATTATTAACCGGTTATGTTCACTTATATTTTAATTATTTGGGGATGATATTTTAGGTGAATCTTTCATACATTTAAAAAATCATAAATTGATCCATTAAATTAGGGTAAATAATGACTGATAATAAGAATGCTGACTTACCAAGTGTTTAAACTTTATTTTCAAAACTAAAATATCTTTATTATTTTTGTTTTTGCAAATGTAAGATGCTTATTATAGTATATTTTGACCGTACTAAAATGTATGAAGCTTGAGAAAAATCCAAAAATCACACTATCCTTTCAGATATATCTAACAGCATTTTGTTAAATATACTTCAAGATTGGTTTCTAGGAATAGATTTTGGTATCTTCTGTTTGTCTCTCTAAATCAACTTTCCAGCATGTTCCACCTTGCTCTCTAGCCCAGGAGGTGATACCAATGAATTATGTTAAAGGGTTTCTTTTACCTTAATTTGCTCTAAAGAGGGGAACAGGCTGAGAAAAGAGCAAGGTATTTATTACCATCATTGCCAGGGTGCCTATAACTGTCTGGATCCTTCGGTGGAGACATCTACCTTCTGTCTGTGACCCTGGTAAAATGGCATTGCCCTTTCCTTCAAGTCTGGGTGACAGTTAAATTTTCGTGTTACTAGCCCTAAGTTCCTACCCCTTGTATACACATTGACAGATGTTCCTTTTAACAAATTACCACAGATGAATGTACTATCCATGTTCAGAGATAAAAAGGGAGGTGGAGAGATAATGGAGAAGAAATGGAAGGATTTTGCTAAATCTCAAGAATTTAAATAATAAGATTTATAAAAAATAACAGTACATTATATTATTACTGTAAATTTTCTTGTTTTATAAGATTTTCTTGTTTTTCTTGTTTTGGGGATATTGTAGAAAGGGGTCTAGCAATTATTCAATCAATGTATCTTTACAACTGTTTCTTATTCTGTATCTGTCCTGTTCCCTGTTATCTTTCATAGCTTGGTAAGATGAAAAAAATGATTTCCACAAATTTCACTTTAGTCATGTGTGTGAAAGCAGTCTCTTCTCCCCTCCCCATGCAACTGTTACTCTATTCTCTTTTTAATACATGTATTTTCCCCATCTCTATCTGCATATATTTTAACCTTTCCTTTCATTGTGTGATAGGATCAGATACATGGTTTAATTTTTGAGATGACCTTTCTTTACACTCCTGTTATGACAGTCTCACATTGGACTTCAAGTAGTCAGCTCAGGCTGACTATTACAAAATACCACAGATGTAGGTGACTTAATAACAAATTTATTTTCTTGTAGGTCTGAAGATTAGAAGTCCAAGATCAAAATACCAGCAGGATTAGTTCCTGGTGAGGTTTCTTCCATGGCTGCCTTTTTGCATGTCTTTTCCTCTGTGTATGTACAGAGATCGGTATCTCTGGTGTCACTTCCTCTTTTTATAAGAACACTATCTAATTAGGGATTCACATTTATGATCTCCTTTAATCTTAAATTATCTCCATAAATGTTAGCTCTCCCGATATAGTCACATGGGGTTAGGGCTCCAACATATGAACTTTAGGGGGTCACAATTTAGTCCATAACAGACCAGTCTGAAAAATTTGAAAAATGTATGGAAGGGAGTGTGAGAATTTCCTACAGAATATTGTTATGATTACTTCTGTTTTGAAAATAAAGTAATAGAAGGAAAATTACATTTAACATTGGAGTCTTAAAAAATATTTTAGGAAAAAAATTACAACTACGCAGACAAGTTTCTTTTTGCAAATAATACCTGCCTAGGGCAATTGTAAAATAATATTAACAGTAGCTGACATTTATTAAGGCTTCTTATGTGCCAATCACTAGACTGAAAAAAATTTGCAGGCAAGTAGATATTGAGACTTTCTTTATTGCGAAATATGTGATTAGTTTCTATAAATGTGCCTGCTACTTATGCTTTTGTAAAATCTTCTAGTTTCTAACTTTAGGAATCAAGATTCTATATATGTCTTTTAGATAAAGCTGACTAATATTGTTCAAATCTTCTAAATTTTGCTCTGAAAAATTACTTATTCAAATACAATGTATTTGAGCTAATAGCTCTTTCAGTGTTTGCTTTGTATATTTTATAAGTAGTTAGGTACATATGATTTCAGGTTTATTATATAAGGTTAGTAAAATTTTATTTCATCCTAAATAATGAATCCCTTAAAATTCATATCTATTTCACTTGGAGAATATTTTGATGCTTCATATTAATACTCATACATTAATTTTTGGCATGACATTCTGTACTTTGTACTTTTTAGGGTTAAATTTTCTGGCACATATGGGTTTGAAACATAAAAGAGAAAACGATATGATCATTTTTATTTTTAATACTTGAAACTAAAATATTTTTAATCTCTTTTGGTTATTGCCTTTTCAAAATTAATAACATTTTATTTTGTGTAATGGTTTCATGCTGAGTGTACAAATCTTAGGTGCCTTGATGAAGTTATATGTACATATACACATATGTATATACAGAATATTTATTGGGGCGCCTGGGTGGCTCAGTCGGTTGAGCGTGTCTGACTTCAGCTCAGGTGATGATTTCACAGTTGGTGAGTTCAAGCCACACATTGGGCTCTGTGCTGACAGCTCCAGGCCTGGAGCCTGCTTCAGATTCTGTGTCTTGTCTCTTTGTCCCTCCCCCATTTGTGCTCTGTCTCTGTCTCTCAAAAATAAATAAATGTGATAAAAAAATTAGAATATTTATTTGTATATATATATATATATACATATTCATATATAGTTTTTATACATATTATATGTACATATGCATATGTATGCATATTTATGAAGTATGCATGTGTCACATACCTGCATAATTATTATCCTGTACAAGATACAGAATGTTTTTATTACTCAGGAAGTTTTCCCCAGCAAGCTTCCAGGCATTACCTCCCTACCAAATGTAACTTCTATTCTGACTTTTAATACTTTGGCTTACCTTTAGCTACACTTTAGCTTCACAAAAATGGCATCATGAAGTAAATGTTCTTTTGTTTCGGGCTTCTTTTGCTCAACCTAGTTTTTGAGATCCATCAATATGGAGTACAACAGTAGTTCTTTTTATTGCTTACATTACTACACATGTCTATCCATTTCACAGATAAGATGACTCAGTATTGTTAAAATGTCAATTTCCCTCAAATTGACCTAGGGATTTAAATCAAAAACTAATAGAAATCCAAGAATTTTTTGTTGAAATTGACAAGCTGATTTTAAAACAGAAATGCAGAGAACTTAAGATACCTAAATTAGTCTGAAGAAGGAGTTGTAGGGTTCATACAACCATTGCTGATTATATGTTATAAACCTATAGTTATTAAGACGATATGGTATTGGTAGAAAAATAGACAAACGATCATTTTTAAAAATCCAGAAAGAGAGTAGAAATATGATGATCTGATTTTTATAACAAAGGTACCACTCTAATTCCGTAAGAAAAATACCTGTTTAATAAGTGCCATGAAGTGATTGCTTATTTACTGTGAATAAATAATCCTGACACCTAACTCACACCAAATTATTTTAATGTTGTTTATATGGATCTATAGTTGAAAATTAACAACATGTTTTAATTAGAAAATATAAATTATTAGCTTCAAGACCTTAGAGTGGACAAAACTTTCTTGAAGGTGTTCTTTTTTCTATCTAGTGTGCTGAAAGTTTTATCTCTTTTTTTGTCATAAATGAGTTCGAACTTTACCAAATGTTTTCTCTGCATCTATTATTTCTTTTAGAATGGTGGATTATGATTGATTTTCAAATGTAAAATTAACTTGCATTCCTGGAATAATTCCTACTTGACTCATGTTGTGTTATTCTTCTGATACATTGCAGAATTCTCTTTGTTAACATAGCGTTGGCATAAATGTCAATTCCTACAACAAGCTAAGAAACAGCCCTTCCTTTTATATTCTCTACAAGAATTTGTTGTACATTGGTACTAAAACCTTTGGAGACATCACATCCTCAAGGAGACAATCTGATCCTGGAGTTTCTGGTGTTGGCTGACTTTTTAGTATTATTTAAGATTCAATTACTCCAAGGGGCCCTGGATGGCTCAGGGGTTAAGCGTCCAACTTCCGTGCAGGTCCTGATCTCACAGTTGGGGAGTTGGAGCACCACATTGCTTTGGATCCTCTGCCTCTTTCTCTACCCTTCTCCTGCTTGCACGAGTGCATACACAAGCTCTCTCTCTCTCTCAAAAATAAATAAATATTTTTAAAAGATTTAATTATTCCAATAGGTCAATGGCTATCCAGGTTTTCTTTCCTATTCATGTGATAGATTTTATTATTCATGACATTTATCAATTTCATCTAAATTTACTGCCATACATTAGTTGAGGATATGCTTTGTTTTGTTTTTAATATGTGTAGGATCTGTGGTTATGGTGTCCCTTTTTCTCAACAAATGTTTTGATAACTTACTTGCTCTTTATTGAGGTAGGATACAGTTTTGTTTGGGACTTATAAATTTCATTTATCATCTCAAACAGATGACTTTGTGCTTTGGTGATTTTCCCCATGATATACATGTTTCATATTTTTCACTGGTAGAAATATTATTTTTTTTTTTACTTCCTTGGTTCTAGGGTCTTTTACTTTAACTTGCAACTACATGTTTTTTGAAATTGGACTTAGATTATCTATATTTAAATTTATTTTAATGTGTATGATTAAAGCTACAGAGTTCTCAGTTCTGTTTTTTTCTGGCATCCCAGGAATTTAGGTATGCTGTATTTTTAGTATCATTTAGTTCAAAATGAGTTCTGATTTCTTATGTTTTATTTACAAATGTTTAGAGATTTTTAAGTGACTTTTCTATTATTTAGTTCTAATTTAAATCCACAATGGTCATAAAATATTCTCTATAGAGAGGAACATGCAGAATAATGAAACTAGATCACTTTCTTACACCATACACAAAAATAAACTCAAAATGGTTGAGAGACCTAAGTGTGAGACAGGAAACTATCAAAACCCTAGAGGAGAAAACAGGCAACAATCTGGTTGACCTCAGCCACAGCAATTTCTTGCTCAACAAGACTCCAAAGGCAAGGGAATTAAAAGTAAAATGAACTATTGGGATCTCATTATGATAAAAATCTTCTGCACTGCAAAGGAAACAATCAACAAAACTAAAAGACAACTGACAGAATGGGAAGAGATTTTTGTAAATGACATAACAGATAAAGGGTTAATATCCAAAATCTATAAAGAACTTACCAAACTCAACACCCAAAACACAAATAATTCAGTGAAGAAATGGGCAGAAGACATAAATAGACACTTTTCCAAAGAAGACATCCAGATGGCCAAAAGACACATGAAAAGATGCTCAATGTCACTCATCATCAGAGAAATATAAATCAAAACCACACTGAGATACCACCTCACACCAGGCAGAGTGGTTAAAATGAACAACTCAGGAAACTACAAGTGCTGGTGCAGATGTGGAGAAAGAGGAACCCTCTTTCACTGTTGGTGGGAATGCAAACAGATGCAGCCGCTCTGGAAAACAGTTTGGAGGTTCCTCAAAAAATTAAAAATAGAACTACTTTACAACCAGAAATAGCACTACTAGGAATTTATCCAAAGGATACAGGAGTGCTGACTCATAGGGACACATGTTCCCCAATGTATATAGTGGCGCTTTCAACAATAGCCAAATTATGGGAAGAGCCTAAATGTCCATCACCTTATGAATAATAAAGAAGATGTGGTTTATGTATACAATGGAATACTACTTGGCAATGAGAAAGAATGAAATCCTGCCATTTGCAGCAACGTGGATGGAACTGGAGGGTATGATGCTAAGTGAAATAAGCCAGGAAGAGAAAGAGATATATTTTTTCCTTCATATGTGGAACTTGAGAAATCCATGGGATAAGGGAAGGGGAAGAAAATAGTTACAAACAGAGAGGGAGGGAGGCAAACCATAAGAGACTCTTAAATGCAGAGAACAAACTGAGGGTTGATGGGGGTTGCGGGGAAGAGGGGAAAATGGGTGATGGTCATTGAGGAGGGCACTTGTTGGGATGAGAACTGAGTGTTGTACGTAAGCAATGAATCACGGGAATCTACCCGAAAACCAAGAGCACACTGCACACACTGTATGTTAGTCATTTGACAACAAATTATATTTAAAAAATAAAGACAATTATCTCAGAAAAAGAAAGAAAATATTCTCTGTAAGATTTCAATCATCTTATATTGATACTACTTTATTTATCACTATATTATTTATTTTGGTAAATAATAAAAAGCAAGGGAACAGAAGAAATCTTTTGTAGGTGATGAGTATGTTTATTCCCTTGTTTGTGGTGATGGTATATATTTATGCATATGTTAAACTCATCAAAGTGTATACATTAAACATGTATAAATTTTTGTATTAAATATACTTTGATGGAGTTATAAAGTAATATTCTGCTGCTCTTTGGTATACAACCTTTAAATACATTTCAACAAAATGGAAAATAGGGCACCGCTGAGTTAGATTTTTCTTCATTCTCAAGTACTATTATGGATGTCTTTTTTTATTTTATTCTGTCACATTTGCTTTATATATATTGAAGCAACGTAATTAGGTGCATACAACATTATAATTGCTCTTTCTCTCAATTCCTGTGATCATCATTTAATATTCCTCTTTATTGCTCATAACACATCCTGTTTTAAAGTCTACTGCTATGGATTGAATTGTGTCTGCTGCAAAATCCTATGTTGAAGCCCTAGTCTCCAGTGTGACCAATATGATTGTATTTGAAGACAGGGTATTCAGGAAATAATTAAGGTTAAATATGGGCATCTGATAAAACTGTGGCCTTAAAAAAGAAGATCTCTCTCTTTCTATTTCTTTCCCTACTCCTCCCCACCAAGTGAGGACACAAGAGAAGGTGGATGCCTGAAAGCAAGAAAGAGAGCTCTCACCAGAATCTGACTATGCTGGCACTCTCATCTCAGACTTCCAGCCTCCAGAATTATAAGAAAATAAATGTTGTTTAATCTATGTTATTTAGCTATGGCAGCCCAACCTGATTAAGACGTCTACTTTATTTGCTATTAATATACCCAAGATAAATTGTTTTTGTTTAGTATTTACATTGTATAAATTTTCATTGTTTAAATTTCAATGTACAGATTCCATTACCAGAAAGATGGAGTAAACAAAAGCCAGTCTATCTCTCCCACTTGAAATCAACTATTCAACCTGGACAGAATAGAGAGAAAGTATTTGACAAGCCTGAAAGTATCAGCATTCAAAAGGGAAGAACAAACACCCAAAGTACCAGTTAGTTGGTCTCTCCTGGCCTAAAAGCAAAATAGTCTGAATTTGGAAGTGAGCACTGTAGTGCAGACAGAGAACCAGGAGAAATTCTGTAGTTCTGAATTGAAGAGTGGGAAAAGAAACTCTTAAATCTCAGGGAAAAGTGAAAATGTCCTGTTTCTTTTTCCTATTCCTTCTGTTCTTTCATTCCCCATCCATCAGACGATTCTTCAGTGACTGTAGCAGCACCAAAGTGGCCAAAAGGGGGAAATTACAAAGACAAAATTCTGAAAGAGGAGCACTTTTCCCTTCCTCTGGTGAAGCTGTGGGTTCAAGAGTTTGAAACCAAATAAGGTAGTTTTATTTTCTCATACTCTGTTCTCCACTGCCTTGGCCTCCTCTGCTTGAACTAAAAAGAGCAGCCACAAGTAAGTGAAATGTACCAGGGAGATAACAGAAGGGTGTGAATTTAGCAAATCAGTCCCACAAAGCTATATTATATCTATCTATCATCTATCTATCTATCATCTATCATCATCATCATCTCTATGATGCATGTATCTTTTAATGTTTAAGTATATATATATTTTATGTTTATGTAGGAGCCATTGAATTAATTTGGGCTCTCCAGAGAAATAGTACCAATAGCAGAGAGAGAGAGAGAGAGAAAGTCAGAGAGAAAGAGATGTATTATAAGGAATTGGCTCACGCAATTATGGAAGCTGGTGAGTCCAAAACCTTCAGAGTGGGTCAGCAGCCTGAGGACCCAGGAGAGCCAATGATGCAGTTCCAGCTTGAGGGCCAACAGGCTGAACACCATGGTGCAGATGAAATCTGAAGGCAGTCTGCTAAAGAATTCCTTCTTGCTTGAGAAGGATGATCTTTTTGTTCTATTCAGGCCTTCAATTGATTGGATGAGGCCCCCTCACATTATGGAGGACAATGTGTTTTACTCAAATTTTACCAATTTAAATATTAATTTCATCAAAACTTTCCAACCTTACATATAAAATTAACTATCACTCTAACTTTACAAGTTCAGGTTCAAAGTAATACTCTTCTACACTTCTACCTCACTTATGCTTCTTAGTCCCTGTTTCTCTACCCAGTTTTTTAAGACAAATCTGAGGAATAATCATTTATACTTCTATCATACATACTATGTATTCAATAAGTTGGTATGTCCTTTATGTTCTATTTTCATAATATATAATGGACAAAATCTACTCACACATCCAAGTAGAAAACACCAGTTTATATCATTCACCTGCAACTGTCTCTAACTGGTCTCCTTGCTTTGGATCCTTATTGCTCAACAATTAGTCTCCCATAAGAAAAATACTTCCGGTTGGCTTAAAAACTTCCAGTGCTTTTTCATTGCAAAGAGAATGAAATCCAAAATCATTTACCAAGATCTGTAAGACCCTATATAACTAGAAGCTTTCTGACTTCAATAAAATTACTATTTTTATGGCCATTTTATTCATGACATTCATTTCCATTTGAAAGCCTTTGAATTTAATGATCTTTCTGGTGGGCTCTGTTAGACCTTGCCATAACTGCCTTTGCCTCATCATGCATGCTTCCTCTCAAATATTTTCTCCTCAAAGTTTTTCTCTGATTGATCACCTTAGCTAAAATAGCCCACTCCACATCCCATCAATTTTTACTATATTATCCTCATCTGTGTTCTTACTAGTAAATGCCATTAACTGAAATAATATTATGACAGTACCTTCAGTTAAATGATGTAAATAGATTTTCTAAGATTAAATGATCCTTCATTCTTTGGACAAAATCACCTTGGGCATGGTCTATTATCTTTATAAACTGCTAGGTTCAGTTGGTTAGGATTTTTGATTTATGGTTTTGCTTCTCTTCTATGTTTGTGGATAAATTATTCTCTAATTTCCTTTTGTGTTCCATCTTCTTTTGGTATTATGGTAATTCTGATTTCCAAATCTGTAGAGTATTTTCTCTTTTGTCTATTTTCTATAAGCATATAAGACTGAAATAATCAGTTCCCTTAACATTGCATAGAATGCCTAAAAGCATTGTTTATTTTCCTTATGTGATTTTTTAAATAATAAATTAATTCCTTTAATAATTTGGTGTTTTTCTGAATTTCTAATTCTTCTTGTGCAACTTTTAGTAAATTATGGACTTCCATTAACAATGTAGTATTTGTCTACATTTTAAATTTTGTTTGTCATAACTCTTTCTATTATCTTCTTAATGTTATCTACATCTGTAGTATTTCCTCTTTATTTTTATAATTTTATTAATGAATTTCTACTCTATTTTATAAAAAATAGTTTTGCCAGAAATATAATTGTTTTTAGTTTTTTAAGGCCTTATGTTTTTTGAAATATTTCTATCCTACCTATATATAGTCTGTCTTGCATAGATTTCTGCTTTTATGTTCACTATTTCCTGGCTTCCATATGTTTTAATGTTATTTTGTTTCTATCTTTTCACATATTTTAGATTGGATAATTAGTTCACTGATTTTCAGCTTTATTTTCTGCAAGGTTCATTAGGTACTAATTTCCCTTAACTACTCTGATGTTACTCCCCCTTTCCTTTAGCATTAATTACCTTAGTAATGTCTTTACATATTATCAATTTCCCATCATGTTCTCTTAAACAATGCTTTTGATTGATTGATTAATTGATTTTTAGATGTTTGTTTATTTATTTTGAAGTGGAGGAAGGGATAGGGACAGGGAGAGAGAGAGGGAAAGAGAGAATTCCAAGGAGCTCCATGATGTCAGCACAGAGCCTGACACAGGACTGGATCCCATCAACCAGGAGACCACGACCTGAGACAAAATCAAGAGTCAGACACTTATCTGACTGAGGCACCCAGGTGCCCCAACAATGCTTTTGATTTAAATGTTTTTATGAAGATGTGATTTTAATTTTATTACTCTTTTTTTTATTGTATGACTGAAATTGCCTTGACAACTTGTCAAAAATCATTTGATTATATATATGCCTGGGTCTATTTTTAGATTTCCTATTTTGTTACATTGATCCATTTATTTACACTTCAATATCTTAATTACTGTAGTTTTCAGAAATTTTTATCTGCTGCTTTTCCTCAATTTCAAAACATTTTTTATCTTTTTAAAATATATTTATATACAAAACTTTTGTATCAGGTTGTCAATTTTTACGAAAAAAAAATAAAGCCTGCTGAGATTTTGATTAGGATTTCATTGACATCTCTATAATATTACACAGGAAAATTTAATTTTATATAAGAAAGACAACATTTCAAAAAAGTAAGAAAAACATCTACATGAGTGTTTCAATAACTAGTAAAAAATTTGTGCTACTAAACTGGGACAGAAAAAAAACTTCAAATAAATTTAAATGGGATTAATTTCTCTTTTAAAAATTAAAGATGAGATATAAAATAAAATACATTTTGAAAAGCTATGAAAATTAGAAATAAAACTGAGCCTCCTTATTACATTGTAAAGTGTCTATAATAATCTAGAGAAAACATAGTACCTAATAGTGAAATATTGAAAGTTTTTTTCCTAAAATCAAGAATGATACAAGAATGTCTACTATAAGTTCAACTAACATTGTTCTACTATTTCTACTGAATATTATTAAGATCTTCATGAATTCAACAGGAAAATAAATTGAATACATATGTATTAGAGAGGAAAAAAGAACGAAATTGTTCTTATTCACATATGACAAAAAATTTTATATTTGAATGAATTTTTTTTAGATACTAATTATGTCTATTTAAAGTACTTTTATGTATTTTAAGAATACACTTTTTTTTTTCAATGTGATTTTTCCCACTATGGAACTTCTTTTTTATTATATGAGTTTCTTTTTTTGGAAACAAAGCCATTTTTCTTTGTATTTAATATTTTTATATCATTGTCAGTGTGCATTTTTTATCTATTCTATTTTGACTTTTTATTTCCTTTCATCTGACAACCCAGTTTTCTCCCCTACTGCCAGATGATCCAGCATAAAGGATCATGGGGAGACTCCAGAAGGAATATCTTGGCATAAGGATTTTGTTGATCTGATAGTGGCTATAAAGTGGTGAAATTTATTTTCATCTTTCCTTCAAAAGTTTTCTTATGACTTTTTAATTATTATCTACATTACTCTTAATATCTAGATATTGGCACTTCTACTTCAATAATCCACATCTCTTAACTTTTATTTTACCTTTCTTATAATATTTCTGATGTCTTCTGGGAAAGGTTCTGATTCTGACTTAACCTAACATCTTGTGTAATTTATTATAATTATTATATTTTTGTACTTAATATTTCCAACAAACCCTTTTCTATGATACCTTATACCTTTTTTTGAAGTTTCTATAACTACTAATAGTTCTGCTTCAAGTGGTATGTATTGTGTGCTGTGTTTTCTTCTGAGGAAGTTTACTACTCAGGATCTACACGGTCCATAATTGAGGTCAACAGATAATGTGTCTGGTAATATATAATGTATAGCAACCTTGAGACCAAGAACTAGCTTGTGTCAGTCCTTGTGAATGAGCAAATTTGTGAGTGACAAGTGGATGAGTCCCAGGAAAAAGAGTTGCAAGACATAAAACATCTTCTTTTAACTATTATTACATGCTTCTATTCATCCAAAAATCACCTGGGTTGTGGTTTCATCTATAAACTTTTAAGAAAGAGCAGCATTGGAGGGATATAGATTTTAGATTTTATTCCACAGCCTAGGAAGATGAGGTATGGAGGGTTAAGGGTGTTTAAACATAAGAAGAGAGAAAGGAGCTAAGATTGCAGAGAAATAGGAGGACCCTAGGCTTGCCCCATCCCTCGAACACAGCTAGATAAATATCAAATCATTCTGAATACCCAAGAAATCAATATGAGGATTGACAGAACAAATTGCACAACTAGAGGGAGAGAAGAGGCCACATCATGGAAGGTATGAAGTGTAGAGATGTGATTTGGAGAAGGAAAGGATCATGGCTGCTATGGAAGAGAGGGGGCCCTGGTCACAGAGGGAGGCAAGACACAGAAAAGAGCACACAGGGGAACACACAAGGAAAATATTTTCCCAAATATATTAACTGGGAAAACAAGAAGGGCTGATTTTCATGAGTTTTTACACCCAGTAGGGCTCAAAGATTGGAATTTTAGAGGTCCAGGATCTGGCTTGTGTGGAGTCCAGTGGGTGCTGCATTGCTACTATGGAGAAGAACAGATAGCTCAGTAGTAGATGAAACAATCTAAGGATCCCCTGGGATGCACTGGGAGAGACAGTTCCTCTTTCTTGGAGTGAATCTGAGAGAGGTGGAATTGCCTCTCCAGGGATGAAAGAGCTGGTGGGCACCATTACCCTTCCCTGCTACTCAACATAGGTACAGAGACACCTACTGAAGGCAGATAATCTGGACACTGATTCTATGCTGTGCTTTACTCCAAAATCCACCCACTTGTGCTTTGGTGTGACTGCCAGTTTGGAACAAACTTGCATCAGTACCAGCAAAGTGAGATCCTCCACCAGAGGAATAGTGTGAGCCCTGCCATGCCAGGTCCCTAAAGTTGGGAGTTTTAAAACTCAGCCTGCTTGCCTGAAATAAAACACATATGCACTGTACTCCTGGGTGGACAAATGTCCTGAACGCAGTCAGGGTGAAGGCAGGGATCTGAGGAATGCCTGGTACACACAAGGGGAGCTTGTTTGCTCTTCTTGGAGGGTTTCCCAAACAGTAGCAGGCATGAATTCACTTCTCCAGATTGAGGGAAGTGGCTGGTGCCACTTCTTTCCACTGTCCCTCAGCACAAACTAATTTCAATAAGCAACACAGTGCCAAAGTGACTGCTTAAACTGCTTATACCAAGCCTCACCCCCTGCATTCTGTAGGTGCTGCTTTTCTAGATCAGGTGTGCCTGAGAACCAGAGTAGCTGACCCTTCCCCTAGGAGATTAGCACAAACTCCTAGCACATACCATATATACTGACCTTAGAGCTTGGCAAAGCTTCAGTTCTAGTGTAAATAGCATTAGGTCTCTTTTAACAAGCAGAAAAGAGCACAACTAGTTACAACTCATCACACTCTAGACAAGGTCCAAACACTCTACACTGCAGACAAGGAAAAACTCTGCAGAGGACTGACTTGAGGGAAAGAACAGCCAAAACACAGCAGCAGAGTTGACACAGCATACCAGAGACACACCCTGAAGTGGCAGGTCATGGACAGCAGATGACTTCTTCTTTATAAAGCCATTACTCTCAGGAACAGAAAATATGACAGGATTTCCTAACACGCAGAAGACAGAGACCTAGATAAAATCCAAGGTGGAGGAATTCATCCCAAAAGAAAGAACAAGAAAAGTTCATGGCCAGGGATATAATTGAAACAAATAAGTAATGTGTCTGATAAAGAATTTGCAACAACAATCATAAGGATACTAGCTGGGTTTGAGAAAAGACACCAGAGAGTCCCTTACTGCATAGGTAAAAGACCTAAAAAACTAGTCAGACCTAAGTAAAAAATGCTATAACTAAAATGTGAAAATGACTTGTAATTACTACAAGGATGGAAGAAGCAAAGGAATGAATAAGTGATATAGAAGATAAAATTTGGAGGGGGGGGGGGAATGAAGCTGAAAAGAAGAAGGAAAGAAAAATATTGAATCACAAATATTGCCATAGGTTCCTCAATGACTCCATAAAGCATAATAACATTTGCATCATAGGAGCCCAGAAGAAGAGAGGGAAGTGAGGCAGAAGGTTTATTTGAGCAAAGTATAGCTGAAAACTTCCCTAATCCAGGAAAGGAAACAGACATCCAAATCCAGGAGGCACAGAGAACTCCCATCAAAATCAACAAAAGCAGGCCAACACCAAGACATATTGTAGTTAAATTTGCTAAATATAGAGATAAAGAAAAAAAAATCCTAACAGCAGCAAGACAGAAGTCTTTAACTTACAAGGGAACACAAATAAGGTTAGCAGCAGATCACTCCACAAAAATGTGGCAGACAAGAAAGGAATGGCATGATATATTTAATCTGCTGAATGGGAAAAATCTGCACCCAAGAGTATTCTATCCAGCAAGGCTATCATTCAGAACAAAAAGAGAGATAAAGAGTTTCCCACACAAAGACTAAACAGGTGTATGACCACTAAACTTACCCTGCAAAAAATATTAAATGAGACTCTTTGAATGGGAAAGAAAGACCAAGAGCAACAAACAAGAGAAAGAAACAGAGAAAATCTCCAGAAACAATTACTTTACTGATAATACAATGGCATTAAATTGATATCTATCAATAATCACTCTGAATATAAATTGATTAAATGGTCTAATCAAAAGACATAAAGTGTCAGAGTGGATAAAAAAACAAGACACATCTATATGCTGCCTACAAGAGACTCATTTTAAACCTAAAGATATTTGCAGATTGAAATTGAGGGAATGGAGAATGGTTTATTATGCTAATGGAATCAAAAGATATCCAGAGTAGCAACATTCAGTAGTTATATCAGACAAAATAGATTTTAAACTGAACCTGTATTGAAAGATGAATAAGGGCATTCTATAATAACAAAGGGGTCTATCCAACAAGATCAATAAATTGTCAATATATATGACCCCAACTTGGAAACTCTAATATATTTAAAACAACTAATAACAAACATAAAGGAACTCATTGATAATAATACAATAGTAGTAGAGTACTCTAACATCCCACTTACATCAATGGACAGATCAAGTGGAAAATCAACACGGAAACAATGGCTTTGAATTACACAATGGACCAGATGTACTTAACAAATATAATCAGAACATTTCATCCTAAACTAGCAGAATACACATTCTTGTCAAATGCACATGGAACATTCTCCAGAATAGATCACATACTAGATCACAATCAGACCTCAGCAAGTACAAAAAGATTGACATTGTAGCATGTATATTTTCAGACCACAATTTCATAAAACTTGAAATCAACCACAATAAAAAATTTGGAAAGACCACAAATACATGGAGGTTAAAGAACATCCTACTAAATAATGAATGGGACAACCAGGAAATCAAAGAAGAAATCTAAAAATACATGGAAACAAAAATTAAAAAATTGTGGTCCAAAACTTTTGGAATGCAGTAAAAGCAGTCCTAAGAGGGAAGTATAGAGCAATACAGGTGTACCTCAAGAAACAAGAAGCATCTCAAATACACAACCTAACCTTACACCTAAAAGGGCTAGGTAAAGAACAACAAATAAACCCTAATACTAGCAGAAGAGAAATAATAAAGATTAGAATGAAAATAAATTATATATAAACAAATCAACAACAACAACAACAAAAACCAGGAGAACAAATCAATGAAACCAGGAGTTGGTTCCATGAAAGAATTAATAAAATTGATAACCCCCTAGACATACTTATAAAAATAGAAAGATAAAGGACTCAAATAAATAAAATCATGAACGAGAGAGATCTTAAACAACACTACAGAAATACAAGCAATTATAAGAGAACATTATGAAAAATTATATGTCAAAAAATTGGGCAATCTGGAAGAAATTGATAAATTCCTAAAAACATATAAACTACCAAAATGGAAACAGGAAGAAGTAGAAAATTTGAACAGATCCATAACCAGCAAAGAATTTAAATCAGTAATAAAAAATTTCCCAACAAACAAATGTCCAGGGCCAAATGGCTTCCCAGGGCAATTCTACCTAACATTTAAAGATGAGTTAATATTAAACTCAAAGTACCCATTCTTCTCAAACTGTTCCAAAAAATACAAACAGAAGGAAAATTTACAAACTCATTCTACAAGGCCAGTAGTATGTTGATCCCAAAACCAAAGACCTCACTAAAAGACAATTACAGACCTGTACCCCTGACGAATGGATGCAAAAAGTCTCAACAAAATACTAGCAAATTGAATAGAACAGTACATTAAAAGAATCATTCAAGTGGTATTTATTCCTGGGCTGCAAGTGTTGTTCATATTCACAAATCAATCAACATGATACATCACATTAATAAAAGGATAGGAACCATATGATCCTCTCAATAAATACAGAAAAAGGTAAAAGATTTATACTCTGAAAACTATAGAACACTTATGAAAGAAGTTGAAAGGACACAAAGAAATGGAAAAACATACCATGCTTATGGATTGAGAGAACAACTATTGTTAAAATGTCTATACTACCCAAACCAATCTACACATTTAATGCAATTCCCATCAAAATATCACCAGCATTTCTCACAGAGCTAGAACAAACAATCTTAAAATTTGTATGAAACCACAAAAGACCCTGAATACCAAAAGCCATTTTGAAAAAGAAAAGCAAACCTGGAGACATCACTATTCTGGACTTCCAGATATATTACGAAGCTGTAATTATCAAGGCAGTATGGTATTGGCATGAAACACAAAACAAGAAAAACAACAAAAAACAACAGCAACAACAAAAACAGACATACAGATCAATGGAACAAAATAGGAAACTCAGAAGTGGACCCACAACTCTACGGTCAACTCATCGTCAGAGAAGCAAGAAAAATTATTCAATGGAAATAAGTCAGTCTCTTCAACAAATGGTGCTGGGAAAACTGAACAAAACATGCAAAATAACAAAACTAAACCACTTTCTTACATACACAAAAATAAATTCAAAATGGATGAAAGATCTAAATGTGAGACAGGAAACCATCAAAATCCTAGAGTAGAATATAGGCAGCAACCTCTTTGACCTCGGCCATAGACTTCCTACTATGGAGGTCTCTGGAGGCAAGGGAAACAAAGGCAAAAATGAACTATTGGTACTTGATCAAGATAAAAAGCTTCCTCACAGTGAAGGAAACAATCAACGAAACTAAAACACAAACTTTGAAATGGGAGAAGATATTTTCAAACAACATTATCTGATAATTAGTACCCAAAACCTATAAACAACTTATCAAATCAACAAAACACTAAACACTCCAGTTAAGAAATGGGTAGAACACATGAGTAGACATTCTTTCAAAGAATACATCCAGATGGCTAACAGACACCTGAAAAGATACCAACATACCGATCATCAGGGAAATACAAATCAAAACCATGATAAGACACCACCTCACATCTGTCAGGAAAAAAAGGAAACACTCTCACACTATTGGTGGGAATGCAAACTGGTGCAGCTACTCTGGAAAACAGTATGGAATTTCTTCAAAAAGTTAAAAATGCAACTACCCTATGATTCCACATAAAACCACAGGTGTTTACCCAAAGGGTACAAAAATACTGATTTGAAGAGGCAAATGCACCCTGATGTTTATAGCAGCATTATCAATAATCGCCAATTATGGAAACTGCCCAAATTGTCCATTGACTGATGACTGGATAAAGAAGATGTGGTATATATACAATGGAATATTACTCAAGCATAAAAAAAGAATATAATCTTGCCACTTGCAACAATTTGGATACAGTTAGAGTATATTAGGCCAAGAGAAATAATTCAGTCAGAGAAAGACAAATACCATATGATTTCATTCATATGTAGAATTTAAGAAATGAAACAAATGAACATGGGGGAAAGGCCAACCAAGAAACATACTTAACTATAGAGAACAAATGGAGGGTTGCTGGAGGGGAGGACAGTGGAGGGGGTGGGCTAAATGGGAGACATGGGTGATGGGTATTAAGGAGGGCACTGTTTGTGATGAACAACAGGTATTATATGTAAGTAATGAATCACTAAATTCTACTCCTCAAACTAATATTACACTATATGTTAACTAATTGGAATTTAAGACTTGAAAAATATAAAAATAAAAAATAAACATTAGAGGACAGAACCTCAATTGTTTTTCTTCGATATATCACTCCTACAAATATTGACTGCTAATTATTTTTCCAGAAAAGGGTCAGGCAATGATTATCCCAACAAAGTGTGGAGGATAAGAAAGGGATCTTCTTTGATTGCTTCTCCCATGATCCACATACTTTCTAATAAATGATGGCATTTCCCTCCACTTGGTAGCTAACCTGCTTTAAAAGAACTGAGCTATGTTCTACTTTTTGCTAATCATTTAAGGTCCTGCTCCATGAGAGGATCTTATGATTTTCAGTTTTGAAAGTGACTAGGTAAATCAGTCTAATTCAAGCTCATGAGACTAGGTAATGATGTGTCATAAATATAAGCTACCTTTTCCAAACTGTGATTTATGAATTGTAAAGATGAAATTTGTGTCACCATTTGATTGGTTCAATTCTTTATGTCTTCACTTGTGTTTTGAAAATCAATTTAAAGAGTGTTTTTTTAAAGTTTTATTTAGATTCTAGTTAGTTAACAGTGTAAAATTAGTTTCAGGTGTACAATTTAGTGGTTCAACACTTACACACAACACCCGGTGCTCATCACAATAGGTGCACTCCTTAATCCTCAGAAGGCCAGTTCTGTATGTCAGAATAACCATAGCATTAGGACATAGAGGCAAAAACATGCCAATTTTAAATACACCAAGATTTGCTACTTAAATAATGCCAATTAGGACATTCAATTCTGTTATTCTTCACCTATGCCGCATGAAGCATTTTAAGGCAATTGATAAATGGTTTCAAAAGTTTAATTTTAATCTTGTTCATAATTTTGTTATACTTGGAAATAGTCAAAATCTAACCTTGAAATTAAAATCAATGATTAGATATTGAGTACATGAAAAATTCATGAGCCTTTTATAACACTAGCTTCCTAAAAACTCACAAGAAGAAAATTATAAAAATTTTATATTATTAAGTTCAATAAGAACTTCTTATAGTTCAAGCATTTGTAATAAGCAGCAAGGACAAAGATCCCTAATATCATTTGCAAATGTTAATATACATAGAAATAATAAAATAAAGAATATTTAACTATATATTAATCTAAATAGCATTCTATTTATACGTCTTAGCCAAACAAATTAAACCATACCTTACCAGAGCAACACTGCCTCCATACTGGTTATCACACATCTTCCCTTGAAAGGTTGCACCAACATAATTTGGTTTTTCTCTGTAACTTAAGTTTTAAAAAAAGATCATAATCATATAATTTTGTAAAATTTAGCACAACTACTATTAAGTTTGCCTAATAAATTTTTTGTCTTGCATATTTATATTATAAATTTGTAAATATTTCCACCTAACATAGGGTAACAAAGCTTGGAAGTGACTAAATGTATCTGCTTCTTTTTTAAAAAATGAAATACATTTTAAAAGCAGATAATAGAATGTTATTTTCATATTGAATTTTTAGAAAATAAGATTCTTCTTTATGTAGTATTTCTTAAAAAATAAATCTTAGTGTATCAAAATAATAAAAATAAATAAAATCCCTTACAATTAGAAAGTGTAAGCAATACAATTGATAAGTTAAATGGACAGAGACACCTTATGGACTGAAGTTTCTCATTAATCAGAATTAGGCAGCCAGAGTTGCGCAAATGGCATATTTGTGGGACAGAAAATAATTTAAATTATTATAATTTTTTAAATATGTATATATTATTTTGATATAGTATAGTAACATATTATATATATCCTAAATATTGATAAGAGAAAAACAAAGTACTTATTAAATAGGAGGGTCTTATATTTTTGTAAATGCAAAACAACGTAAATATGGTATATTAGAGATTAAAATATACAGTAGTGCCTCCATAATCTTGGGATTTTTTTGTTATCCTATGCAAATAAAGCCTAAAAAGAAGACCTAATAACTACATTCATCATTTATGTTTCTTCAGATAGATATTGTTACTATTTCAAGGATAGTTAGGGAATTTAATGATATGTTATACACTCTAAGAAAGCAATGATAACAATATTGAAGGAGTGAGTTTTAACTACAAAAAATAAATAGAATGATTGACATCAATAATTCTGCTATAAAACCTGTGTTTTGAAAAATAATATTCACATGATATTGAATATTAGGAAAAAATGACACTTTTCCCCTAAAGGCCTGTTAACTGACAGAAATTAGGTCAAATATAGGTATGTTTTCTTTGTATAAGATTTAGTAAAGCTAAGATATGCTTACACAAGTAAAAATGCCACATCATGTGGACGCAAAACAAGATAAGATCTTTTCCACTTTAAAAATCTGTGTAATAATTCATTAGCATCTCCAGTTACTGGGATTTTATTTTCATCTATCCAAAGTTCCAATGAAGAGAGAATTATTGTAATATTAAATGATGTAAAAATCTAAAAAAGAAGACATAAAGAAAATATGCTCAAATATTATGGTTTAAATAGATTTGGGGATTTATCTATAACAATAAACACTACACTGATGACAAATATTAAATGACAGAACTGCTAAGCATGGATTGGATCTTATAGAGTATAAAACAAGTAATAATTAACATTTTGAAATGCTTGTACTTAAGCAAGCCCTGTGTGAAGTGCTTTATCAATTTAATAATTACCATAACCTGGGGCACCTGGGTGGCTCAGTTGGTTAAGAGTCTGACTTCGGCTCAGGTCATGATCTTGTGGTTCATGAGTTCGAGCCCTGCATTGGGCTCTGCTGATAACGTGAACCCTGAAGCTTGCTTAAGATTCTGTGTCTCCCTGTCTCTGCCCCTCCACCTCTCATGCGCGCTCTCTCTCTCTCTCTCTCTCTCTCTCAAAAGTAAATAAACATTTAAAAAATAATTACCATAACTTAATTAGGTATATATATAAGTTTTTATTCTTATTCTTATTCTTACTCAGAAAACTGAAACTTAAAATGTTATATTATTTGGCTATTTCATATATCATGTGTTTTCAGGCAATGCCATAAAATAAAATGTATAGGAATTGTTTAAGCAACAGAAGCAAATAGAAAAGAATTAAAAGCAAAAACTTACAGCATTGGTCAGTCCAATCAACTGGAAGATTTTTTGAGTGACAACAATAGTATCAGAACCCATATGATTGTACTGAAAAATATAAGAAATTGTTTAAATTATGAATTTATTAGTTTTTAAGCATTATTAAATTTACAAACTTTTATTAATATTCCTAATGAACACAGATGCAAAAAAATCCTCAAAAAATATAGGCAGACTGAATTCAACAGCATTTTAAAATGAAATACACTATGATCAGTAGGGATTTATTCCATGGATGCTAGATGGTTCAACATCTGCAAGTCAGTCAATATGATACACTACATAAGCAAAATGAAGGACACAAATCATATGTTCAGATGATGAAGAATCATCAGTAGATGCAGAAGAAAGCATTTTGACAAATGTCAACATCCTTTCATAATGAAAACTCTCACCAAAGTGGGAATGGAGAGAATGTACATCAACGTAATAAAAGCTATATATGACAAGCCTATAACTGACATTATACTCACCTGGGAAAATCTGAAAACATTTAGTCTAAGATCAGGAACAAGACCAGGATGCCCACTCTCATCAGTTTTATTTAACCATAGTATCAAAAATCCTACTCAGAGCAACTAGGTAAGAAAAAAAAAATGTCATCCAAATTGGAAAGGAAGAAGTGAATTATCACTATTTGTAGATCACGTGATGTGATACATAGATAACCCTAAAGACTGCATGCACACAAAAAAAGTTAGAACTAATTTTTAAAATTCAGTGAAGTTGCAGGATAAAAAAGTCACTATGGAAAAATTTGTTGTTTTTCTATACACTAATAACAAACAATCAGAAAGAAAAATTATGAAAACAATTCCATCTGTATTTGTATCAGAAGGAATCAAATGCCTGGAAATAAGTTTAAACAAGGAGGTAAAAGATCTGTACATTGAAAACTGTAAGACAATGATAAAAGAAAGACACGCAAAAATAGAAATATATATCATGTTCATGAATTAGAAGAATTAGCCTTGTAAAGATGTTCATACTACCCAAAGCAATATACAGCTTCAATGTAATGCCTATAAAATCTCCAATGGCATTTTTCACAGAAATAGAACAGAGTCTTGAAATTTGTGTGGACCCACAAAAGACCTTAAATAGCCGAAACAAATTTGAAAAGAATAAAGCTGGTGGCATCATGCTCCCTGATTTCAAAATATAATACAAAGCTATAGTAATCAAAGCAGTATGATATTGCCATTAAGACAGACAGCTGGGGTGCCTGGGTGGATCAGTCACAGACACATGGGGTGCCTAGGTGGATTAGTTGATTGAGCATCCGACTTCAGCTCAAGTCATGATCTCCCAGCTCCTGAGTTCAAGCCCCACGTCAGGCTGTGTGCTGACAGTTCAGAGCCTGGAGCCTATTTCAGATTCTGTCTCCATCTCTCTCTCTGCCCCTCCCTGCTCTCATGCACTGTCTCTCTCTCTCTCTCTCTCTCTCTCTCTCTCTCTCAAATATAAACATAAAATTTTTTTAAAATAAAATAAAACAGACACATAAATCAATGGAATAGAACAGATAGCTCAGAAATAAATCCATGCCTTATAGTCAGTTAATTTATCATAAAGGAGTCGATAATACACATGTATGAAAACAGTCTCTTCAATAAATAATGTTAAGAAAACCACATAGCACATCCAAGCATGAAACTGGACCCTATCTTATGTCATACAAAAAATATAACTCATAATGAATTAAAGACTTTAATGTAAGACCTGAAACCATAAAACTCCTAAAAGACAACACACCAGTAAGTTTTTTCATAGCAAGTGGTAATGACTTTTTGAATTTGACATCTAAAGTAAAGGCAAACAAGGGCACCTGGGTGGCTCAGTCAGTTAAGCGTCCGACTTTGGCTCAGATCATTTTCTCTTAGTTCATGAGTTCAAACCCTGTGTCTGGCTATGTGCTGACAGCTCAGAGCCTGGAGCCTGCTTCAGATCCTGTGTCTCCCTCTGCTCCTCCCCCCGCCTCTGCTCCCTCTGTCTCTCTCTGCTCCTCTCCCGCTCACGCTTTGTCTCTGTCTGTCTCTCAAAAAACAAACATAAAAAAAATTAAAGTAAAGGCAACAAAAGCAAAATTAAGCAAGAGGGACTACATCATTCTAAAGAGGCCATGCACAGCAAAAGAAAGCATGAACAAAATGAAAAGGCAACCTGAAAAATGGGAAAAGACATAATGGGTTAATATACAAAATATAAAAACAACTCATATGAGTCAATAAAAAAAGCAAATAATCCAATTAAAAAATGGGCCAGAAGATATGAATAGACACTTTCCCTAAGAAAATATACAGATGACCAAGAAGCACGTGAAAAGGTACTCAACATCAATAACCATCAGGAAAATCTAAATCAAAACCACAATGAGGTATCACTCACACCAATTAGATAGTTGTTTTAAGTAAGACAAGAAATAGCAAGTGTTGACAAGGATGTGTAGAAAAGGGAGCCCTTGTGGACTGTTGGTTGGAATGTAAACAGCTACTGTGGAAAACAGTAAGGAGTTTCCCCCAAAAATTAAAGATGGAGCTGCCATATGACCTAACGGTGCCACTTTTGGACTTTTGTCCAAGTAAAATAAAAACACTAACTCAAAAAATAGAAATGCACCCCCAGATTCCTTGTGGCATTATTTATAATAGCCAAGACATTAAAGCAATCTAAGTGTTCGTAAACAGATGGGGAAGGAATATATGGTACATGTGTGCAATGGAATATTACTCAGGCATAAAAAAAGAAGAAAATCTTGCCATCTGTGAAAACATGGATGCACTTTGAAGGCATTTGATTAAGTGAAATAAATCAGACAGTGGAAGGTAAATACTGAATTATCTCACTTATAAGTGGAATCTAAAAACAAAACAAAACAAAACAAAAACCAAACTCACAGATATAGAAAAAAGATTGATGGTCTCCAGAGGTGGGGTATAAGGAGTGGGAGAATGGGCGAAGTTGATCACTTGGCACAAACTTCCAGTTATACCATAAGTAAGTCCTGAGGATTAATGTATAACATCATGGCTATAGTTAATTAAACTGTATTGCATATTTGAAAGTTGCTAAAAGAGTAGATCATAAAAATTCTCATTACAAAAAAGTGTAACTATGTGTGGTGGTCATTTTTCAATACATATTTTGCAAATACTGAGTCATTATGCCATACACCTGCAACTAATATAATGTTACATGGCAATTATATCTCAATTTGAAATAAGACACTACAAATAAAATATGTTTTACTATCAAATAAATAATAATTATTGAGAGAAAATCTTAGTTTTAAACTATAAGATTTAAGTGGTGCCTGGGTGGCTCAGTGGGTTAAGCAACCAGCTTCTGCTCAGGTCATGATCTTGTGGTTCCTGAGTTTGAGCCCCGCATTGGGCTCTGTGCTGACAGCTCAGAGCCTGGAGCCTGCTTCAGATTCTGTGTCTCTGTCTCATTCTGCCCCTTCCCTGCTCTGTCTCTCTCTCTCTCTCTCCTCCCCAAAGATAAACATTAAATTACTTTAAATATAATATCTAAATGTGAAGAACAAAGATTATAGATTGAATACATGCCTTCAGAACCATGCCTTCCTGAAACCTCATTTAAAAAATTAAAAGTGTTAAATTATCAAAAGCAATTAATAGAAAATTAATTTTCAAAAGCACAAATGAAAGAAACAAAACAAACACAAAATTTGAAAACTGAAGAACAAGTGATAAATGATTAAGCAGATTTAAGAAATTTAAGTGAAACACCAGTGCAGCAATCTAATTCATCTTGAAGACTCTAAAATACTGAGATTGGCTACATAAGTTTTTCTTCAAGAGAAATTGGCACTAAGAGCAGGAAGATTGACTTTAAAGTTTGTTTAAGAAGTAGTCAAGTCTAGGGGCACCTGGGTGGCTCAGTCAGTTAAGCGACCGGCTTCAGCTCAGGTCATGATCTTGTGGTCCATAAGTTCAAGCCTCACGCCAGACCCTGTGCTGACAGCTCAGAATCTGGACCCTGCTTCGGATTCTGCCTCCCTCTCTCTCTGCCCGCTTCCCTGCTTGCACTGTTTCTCTCAAAAATAAATAAATATTTCTTTAAAAAAGAGGTATTTAAGGCTAGAAGAACCTCCAGAATGGCCTTATGAGAAAAGATAATCCAAGAATGTTATATATTGAATGATTCCATTTATATTACGTTTTGGAAATTAAAAATATGGACACGGAGAACAGAGTAGTTGTTTTCAGAGATGAAAGAGAAGTGGGTGTGGCTCTGAAAAGGCCACACAACAGATCCTCATATTCATATTATTCTGTTTCTTGACTATGTATGTCAATATCGTAGATGTAATATTGTACTATAATATTTTAAGATGCTACAAATTGGAAAAAATAAAGGATACATGGGATCTCTATATATTCTTTTTATTTTAATATATATTTTATTCAGTAAAAAAGAAAACCAACACTATTGGTGATAAATAGTCATAAACAACACAAATCAACAAACACACAGAAATAAATTAAGGTAAACAATCAATAATTCAAGCACTTTATGCCAACATTTGAGATAACAAAGCTATGGTAAATGTTTCAATTCCAAATTTAGAAGCTCACTCATGTGCAATTAATAAAGAAGACTAAGAGTATAATTTTTGGATAGCAGCTAGGGCAGAAACAACATCAAAGAAATTAAGATAGTAGTTGTTTAAAAGTGTGTTAAAATTAGGATAGGGCAAAATCACAGATTTTGCAGGATTGAATAAAAGAACAGGATGGTTTGAGATACTCCAGAGTAAAAACTTCAGAATAAAAGTTTTTGTTTGGAGGCAATGGCTCTATCACAAACAATGATCTCTATGTATTCTTACAATTGCATATGAGTAAACAATTATTTCTAATAAAAAGATAATTTTTAAAACATTAAAAACTAGAAAATATGCACTTATGTCAAAAAGAGATAATAGAGGAGGAACAAAGAGTTATGAAACAGAAAAAGTCAAAATGGCAAATATACATACAAACATACAAATAATGACATTAACAATGAAAAAAATCACTTAAAGGGCACAGAATAAAAATGAAAAAATCACTTAAAGGGTGAGACAGAACATCACACCTGCTCGAATGGCTGTTATCAAAAAGACAAGAGATAAGAAATGCTGGCTAGGATATGGTAAAAATGTAATTGTCCATCAATGGATGAATGGATAAAGAACTTGTGAGATGTACACACACGCACACACACACACACACCACACACACACACACACATTGGAATATTATTTGGCCATAAAAAGAATGATTTTTTTCCATTTGTGACAACATATATGGACCTTAAGGACATTATGCCAAGTGAATTAATAAGTGAATTAAGTCATACAGAGAAAAATAGATACCTAAGATCTCATTTACATGTGGAGTTTAAAAAAAAAAGCTCATAGATACTGAGAAAAAATTGGGAGATTTCCCGAAGAGGGGGTGAGGGATGGGCAAAATGAGTGAAGAGCATCAAAAGGCATAAACGTCCATTTATAAAATAGTAAGTTATGGGGATGTAATGTATAGTATGTATAGCTAATAATATCTGCATATCTGAAAGTTCCTAATAAAATAGATCTTAAAAGTTCACATCATAGGAAAAAACATTTTGGAACCGTATGCTGCAGATGTTAACTAGACCTATGGTGGTGGCCCTTTTACAGTATATACAAATACCGAATCATTATGCTATATACCTATAACTAATACAATGTCATATGTCAATTATACCTCAATTAAAAAAAGATAAAAGAAAAACTAATCAAAAATCTTAAGCAGGAGATTGATACAATTTGATTTATGTTTTTAAAAGGTAATAAGTTGGTTAAAATGAACAAATCAGGAGACTATAGCTGCTGGAGGCGATGTGGAGAAATGGGAACCCTCTTGCACTGTTGGTGGGAATGCAAACTGGTGCAGCCTCTATGGAAAACAGTGTGAAAGTTCTTCAAAAAATTAAAAATAGATCTACCCTATGACCCAGCAATAGCACTGCTAGGAATTTACCCAAGGGATACAGGAGTGCTGATGCATAGGGGCACTTGTACCCCAGTGTTTATAGCAGCACTTTCAGCAATAGCCAAAGTATGAAAAGAGCCTAAATGTCCCTCAACTGATGAATGGATAAAAAAATTGTGGTTTACATACACAATGGAATACTACGTGGCAATGAGAAAGATGGAAATATGGCCTTTTGTAGCAACGTGGATGGAACTGGAGAGTGTTATGCTAAGTGAAATAAGCCATACAGAGAAAGACAGATACCATATGTTTTCACTCTTATGTGGATCCTGAGAAACTTAACAGAAACCCATGGGGGAGAGGAAGGAAAAAAAAAAAAAAAGAGGTTAGAGTGGGAGAGAGCCAAAGCATAAGAGACTGTTAAAAACGGAGAACAAACTGAGGGTTGATGGGGGGGTGGGAGGGAGGGGAGGGTGGGTAATGGGTATTGAGGAGGGCACCTTTTGGGATGAGCACTGGGTGTTGTATGGAAACCAATTTGACAATAAATTTCATATTTTAAAAAAAAGGTAAAAAGGTCCTAGCCTCATTAGATTTTTGGTATTAACTCCTTTGTTTCTATAAGATGAATTAGGAACTTTCTGAACAGTTTAGAAAGTAGTTCTCAGGTTTTGGTACATGTCAGAATCACCGGGAAAATGAACAAAGAATATACAAACCGAGGCTTGTTGAAGGACAGCAGGGTGTGTGTCACTGGTTTTATCACCAAGTTTCCTGAGTGATTCTTATTCATACCAAAGTTTGAAACCACTAGATTAGAATCTAATCATCAGTTACATAAAATTTAGATAAAATGTGGCTGTGAGCTCATAAGCTCCTGATGAAATTTTTAATCTTAGTCTTTTAATCGTCTTTAGGTTTATTCTGTGTTAATTGATCTATTTAACAAAACTATAAAACAACCATAGTTATTAATATAAAAGCAAAAATTATAAATATTAGTCAATAGATTCCAGCAATATATCAAAGAATAATATGTGATGATGAAGCAGAGTAGTTTTCCAGTAAACTAATGTGCAACATCAATAAAATATGTAAACATTATCCATTACATCAACAAACTGCAGGAGAAAACCTGCATAACAGATGTAATAATAGATGCTGAGAAGCATTTGATAAAATTTGCCAGCAATTCCTATCAAATGCTTCAAAGTAGTATTATTAGTTATTTGAATGAAATAGTTAATTTAGAAAGGTAGAAATAAATTCTGCATTATAATTAATTTGGGGGATAAAAATAGGAATAAAAATGAGATTGGTCAGGTTAAAGACAGAATATTAAGAGAGGAATTGGGACCAGTAAATACAAACAAATATTTAAAGAAGTGTTATAAATTAAAGAAAAATATTGGTGTGTTAGCTAAAAGAAGAGAAACTGTTAACTGTTTTATTTGTTTTTAATATAGAATAACATGTATTTCCTGATGAAAATTGATAATGTGAGCTTGGTTTTTTATTGTCACATCCTTGAGTGGGTGAGTGGTAATGTACACAGAGTTCTAATGTTAGATTGGAGCACCATTTCATTCTTACTAACATCAAGGAAAGTAGAGAATATTATTACAAATTCCAAGTTCAATATTTGATAAAATGACAAAAGTTTGTGGACTTTCTCCCCTGATTTGTTCTATTTTGTCTGTGAAATATGAGTCAGCAAAGTAACCAATCAAAAGTGGAAAGGCATGATGAAGTTTGGAGATTTATGAAATTAAAGTGACAGCATTCCCTATTGTGTATTCCTTCTAGTTGTAAACAGATTACTTGTTCATTTCAATTTAACCAGGTTCGAGGCTTTTCCAGGGAGACCATTAAAGGGAAAAAATGGCAAGTGAGTTGAGGATGTTTGCAAAGGAGTGACAATAATGCAATAATGGGGAACCATAATATACATGGTTTGTAAGGAAGAGTGGAGTACATTTTGGAGGTTAATGCAACAGTGATATAATTAATGGATAAAAATCTTGGTGGCATAAAATAAGGAACCTGGAAATGAGGAAAAAGATTGGTGTACAAAAAAAAAACGTAGTTTAAGATTGTAATGCTTGAATATTAGAGTATGGAAGAGTGATATTATAGTAGCAGTCAATTATAATGTATAATTATAGAAGCTGATGGCTGAGGCAGGTTGATGAATAGCATTATTGGAGTTGAAAAGTCAAGGAAATGAAAAAAGAATTGAAATGAACATTTTAGTAAACATTAAAATTATGATTCAAGTGTTATTAGAAAGTGGGCAGTGACCAATGTGTTAAACTTTCAGGCAAAAAGCAGGGAAAATGCAAATTGCTTTACATTATTTCTGTTCCTGTATCATGGCACTTTGGAGTGTAGCAAAGTATAACTTTCTACCCCTTGAATTAGAGGCTGGACATTGTTACTCTTTTTGGATGTCTTTAGCAATCATGATATAAGGAAAGGCTTATAAATCACTTACAACTTGAATGTTGTCCATTCTTGCGGTTTTGAAGGACCTTGTCAATGCTACTAGCATTGCAAACAACCCCCCAAAAAATAAAAATAAAAAACTATAGGACTTTTTTCAGACTGACAAGTCACCATGTGCAGCAAAGATTAAACATACCAGCTAAGACACCTGTGGATCAGCCAACCTCATGTATAATTAGTACCTTGCTAAAGACAGGTAAGTGATACCAGTATAGCAAGAGAAAATCTTGCTGAGATCAGAATAAATTTTAAAATTGTGAGCTGAATAAATAGTTGGAGTTTTTTTTTAACTACTAAATTTTTTGGGGTACCTTGTTATGCAACAAAGGCAAACCAATGCACAAAAAGTGATTTAAGAATTTATTAATAACAAGAAATAAAAATAAGAATATATGAAAATATCTAACTTACAGACAGTGAAATAAAATACCTAGCAAATGTGTAAAACCTATAGAAAGAAGAGTTCATAAATTACTGGGGAATTAAAGAAATAATTACACCAGGACTTCTGAGATGGTGAAATGATGAGCTCTGTGGATCCTTTCCATGATAAGCAATGATAAAACAAAATTGTCAAAAAACATTTCAAGATTCTAGTAATTGACCAAGGCCATACAAAAATATTAGAAGAATTTATTAAAGAAAAACTGCTAACCTGATGTTGAAAATAGTGAGAATATGTTGCATCTTACCTGAAGCTCTCCCCATCCCCATCTTAAGTTCTGTTGTGTAGTTATTCTACCATGGTTGGTCAAAACATATAAGTCATCAGAAGAAGATGAGCTTTTCTGGAGCAGAGAAAAGGCAAAATGCCCTGGGTGCATGCCCAGATACATTGCCCAAAACAGTAGTAATCTCTGTGGCAAATGAACATTAAAAGTCATTATTATAGCTAAAATGAGGTGTGCTTCTCCTAGTTTCTGAAAAAGTTCTCAGAAGACTATCTGGAAATCTAACACGGAGGTGGAGGGAATGCAACAGCCAACATATACAACAAATATGCTGCATCATATATTCTTGATAGTCTGAAATATTCCATGCATACACAACTACAAGGTATCATTCAGGCTCAGGAGACACTGAAAGAGATCCAAGATATCCACAACATCATAGATAAACTTAAGGCATTACTCACTACCAGAAGAGATATGAGAAAGTCCCATGGAATTCAAAACCTCCCTGACTTAAAATACTGTCTAAATATTGGATACTATTCCCAACCCAGAGATAAATCCAGAATGGAACACTTACTAGCTCAATTGTTGGAGGATAGCCTCTTCCTAATAATTGGCTGGCTGGCCACTAAGATATGCTCACCTAAGATACAAACAAACAAACAAAAACAAACAAACAAATAAAAACCCTAGGAAACCTGACCTAAAAATAAAAACGAGAAAAAATAGTAGGTACAAACATCTATGTGCTGCCTACAAGAGACTAACTTTAGACCTAAAGACATCTACAGATTGAGACCGAGAGAATGGAGAAACAGTTATCATACAAATGGATGTCAAAAGAAAGCCAGAGTAGCAATATTTATATCAGACAAAATAGACATTAAAACAAAGACTGTAACAAGAGATAAAGGGAATTGTATAATCATAAAGGGGACAATAAAACACTAAGTTACTACAATTGTAAATATTTATGCCCCCAACATAAACACCCAAATATATAAAACAATTAATAACAAACATAAAGGTACTCGTTGATAATAATACAATAATAGCATGGGACTTAAAAACCCTACCCATATCAACAGATAGATTATCTAAACAGAAAATCAACAAAGAAACAATAGCTTTGAATGACACACTGGACCAGATGGACTTAATAGGTATATTCAGAACATGCCATCCCAAACCAGCATAATACAAAATCTTTTCAGGTGCACATGAAACATCATCCAGAATATATCACATATTCTATTACAAATCAGGCCTCAACAAATACAAAAAGACTGAATCATACTATGTACTTTTTATGACCACATGCTATGAAATGAAGTCAAGCACAAGAAAAAAAATTGGAAAAAACACAAACGCATGGAGATTAAAAAACATGCTAATGAACGGGTCAACAAGGAAAATACATGGAAACAAATGATAATGAAAATGCAAGAGTCCAAAACTTTTGGGATGCAGCAAACGTGGTCCTAAGAGGAAAGCATTTACCAATGCAGGCCTATCCTAAGAAGCAAGAAATTTTTCAAATAAACAAACTAACTTTACACCTAAAGGAGCTAGAAGAAGAATAACAAATGAGGCCTAAAGCCAGTAGAAAGAAGAAAATAGTAAAGATTAAAGCAGAAGTAAATTATATAGAAACTGGGGGAAAAAAACAGAACAATGAAACCAGGAGCTGGTTCTTTAAAAAAATTTATAAAATTAATAGATCTCTAGTGAGACTTAATCAAAAAGAGAGAGTGTGACAAACAGACAGACATAGAAAAAGGAACCAAATAAATAAAATAACAAATGAGAGAGGAAAAATAACAACTAACACCACAGAAATACAAACAATTATAAAAGAATATTATGAAAAACTATATGTCAACAAATTGGACAACCTGGAAGACATTGATAAATTCCAAGACATATATATTACCAAAATGAAAACAAGAGAAATAGAAGACTTGAACAGAACAATAACCAGCAAAAATACTGAGTCAATATTGAAAAATCTCCCAATAAACAAAAGCCCAGGGCCAAATAGCTTCACAGGCAAATTCTACCAATTTGGATGAGTTAATACCTATTCTCAAACTATTCTAAAAAATACAGGAGGAAGGAAAGTTTTCAAACTCATTCTATGAGGCCAGCATTACCCTGATATCAAAACCAGACAAAAACTCCACTAAAAAAGAGAACTACAGGCCAACAACCCTGATGAAAATAGGTGCAATAATTCTCAATAAAATACTAGCAAACTGAATCCAGAAATACATTAAAAAAACCAATCACCACAATTGTGGGATTTATTCCTGTGTTGCAAGGGTGTTTCAATATTTGCAAATCAATTAACGTGATATGCCACATTAATAAAAGAAAGGATAAGAATCATATTATTACTTCAATGGATGTAGAAAAAGCATCTGAAGACATTTATTCATGATAAAAACTCTCAACAAAGTAGGCTTGGAGGAAACATACTTCAGCATAATCAAGGCCATTTGTGAAAAATCCACAGCTAATATCTTTTATGAGGAAAAAATGTTCCTATGGTCAGGAACAAGACAGGGATGTCCACTCTCACCACTGTTATTTATCATAGTACTAGAAGACCTTGCCTCAGCAATCAGACAACAAAAAGAAATAAAAACCATCCAAATCAGCAAGGAGGAAGTCAAAATTTAACTATTTGCAAATAACATGATACTCTGTATAGAAAAGTCTAAAAAACTTCATCAAAAAAATTCCTAGAACTGATACATGAATTCAGTAAAGTCCCAGGATACAAAATCAATGTACGGAAATTTGTTGCATTCCTATACACCAATAATTAAGCAGCAGAAAGAGAAATTAAGGAGTTAGTCCCATTTATAATTGCTCCAAATCCAATAAGATACCTAGGAATAAACCTCACCAAAGAAGTGTAAGACCTGTACTCTGAAAACTATAAAATAGTTAATAAAAGAAATTGAAATGGATATAAAGAAATAGAAAGAGGTTCCATACTCATGGATTGGAAGAACAAATATTGTTAAAATGTCTATAGTATACAAGGCAATCTACACGTTTAATGTAATCCTTATCAAAATACCAACAGAATTTTTCACAGAAATAGAACAAACAATCCTAAAACCTGTATGGAACCACAAAAGACCTTGCATAGTCAAAGCAATCATGAAAATGGAAAGCAAAGCTGGAGGCATCACAATTCCAGCATCACAATCATAGCTTCAAGTTATGTTATAAAACTGTAGTGATTAAGACAGTGTGGTACTGGCACAAAAACAGACACATAGATCAATAGAACAGAATAGGGTGTCCAGAAATAAACTCACAACTTCACAACTTAATCTTCAACAAAGCAGGAAAGAATATCCAATGGGGAAAAAAAGTCTCTTCAACAAATGCTGTTGGGAAAACAGAACAGCAACATGCAAAAGAATGAAACTGGACCACTTTCTTATACCATACACAAAAAATAAATTCAAAATGGATTAAAGACCTAAATGTGAGACCAGAAACCATAAAAATCCTAGAGAAGAATATAGGCAGTAACCTCTTTGACACTGACCACAGCAACTTCTTTCTCGATATGTCTCCTGAGGCTGGGTAAACAAAAGCAAAAATAAACTATGGGACTAATTAAATATTATTATTTAATTTTAATAAAAATTAAAAGCCTCTGCACAGTGAAAGAAACAATCAACAAAACTATAAGGCAAGTTATGGAATGGGAGAAGATATGCAAAAAAAGTAGTACCCAAAATCTATAAAGAACTTATAAAACTCAGCACCAAAATAAAAAAAAAGAATAATACAATTTAAAAATTGTCAGAAGATATGAATAGATATTTTTCAAGAAGACATCCAGATGGCCAACAGACAAATGAAAAGATGCTCAGCATCATTGATCATCAGGAGACACATCAAAACTGCACTGAAATATCATCTTACACCTATCAGAATGGCTGAAATCAACAACACAAGAAATAACAGGTGTTGGTGAGGATATGGAAAAAGGAGAACCCTCTTGCACTGTAGGTGGAAATACAAACCAGTGTAGCCACTCTGGAAAAAAGTATGGAGATTCCTCAAAAAGTTAAAAATAAAAAACTGTAGGCAATCTAGCAAATGCACCATGAGGTATTTACCCAAAGAATAAAAATAGTAATTCAAAGAGATACATGCATTATCTACAATGGCCAAACTATGGGAACAGCCCAAATGTCCATCAACTGATGAATGACACAATGGAATATCACTTGGCCATAAAAAGGAATGAAATGTTGCTATCTGCAATGATATGATGGAGCTCTCATCGCGCTAAGGAAAATAAGTCAAAGAAAAACAAATACCACACGATTTCACTCATATGTGTAATTTTTGAAACAAACCAAATGAACACAGGGATAAAAAAAGAAAGAGAGAGGCCAAACTATAGAGAAAAAACTGATGGTTACCAGAGTAGAAGTGGGTAGGGAATGGGTTAAATAGGTGATGTGGATTAAGGAGTGAACTTGTGATGAGCATCAGGTGTTGTATGAAGTGTTGAATCACCCTTGAAGTTAATATTACCCTGTATGTTAACTGGAATTTAAATAGAAACTTTATGAAAAGTAAAATAAAGTATACTGAAACAGCTAAGGGAAAAGAACGAACTGAAGGAAATTTTAAAAAAGGAACATGATATATGAAAAAAAATGAGAAAAATAACAAGGATATAGAAATTATTTTAAATTTGAAACAAATTCTGGAGTAGAATAATACAATAAATAAATTGAAAATTAATTAGAAGGGGTCAACAGTAGATTTGCAGAGACATATGAAGTAATCAACAGACTCAAGGGTAGGATAATTGAAATTACTAAGAACCAAAGAGGGGGGTAAAGGGGGACTTATACCACTGTGCAGAATAATATATGAATTGTGGAATCCCTGAAAAAGAATAGAGATTATTTTTGAAGAAACAATGACCAAAAACTTCCCAAATTTGATAAAATACATGAACCTACAAATCCTGGAAGCTCAACAACACTAAGAAGCATAAATCCAAAAACAAACCACAAGACACATTATAATCAAAGACATTGTAATCAAACTGTAAAACCTAAAGACAAATATAGAATACTGAAAGCAGCAAGACAGAAGTAATTAATCACATAGAAGGGATGATAAGATTATCAGTCATTTTCTTCATCAGAAACCTCAGAGGTCAGAAGACATTAGGATAATATATTTAAAGTGTCAAATGCAAAATGGTACAGCCACTCTAGTAGAAATTCTGGCATTTTCTTACAAAATGAAGCAAACTCTTACATATGATCTAGAAATAATACTCCTTGGTATTAACCCAAAGTAGTCATAACTTATGTCCACACAAAAACCTGCACATGGATGTTTTTAGCAGTTTGGTTTATAATTTTGGAAGCTTGGAAGCAACCAAGATATCCTTCAGTATGTGAGTGACTAAATAAACTGTGGTGTATCCAGACAATAGAATTTTATTCAGTGCTGAAAAGAAATGAGCTATTAAGCCAGGAAAAGGCATGCAGCAAAGTTGAAAACATACACTATATGTTTCAATTACATGACACTCTGAAAAAGCAAAACTTTGGGGACAGTAAAAAGGTCAGGCATTGCCAAGCATTAGGGAAATAGAAAAGATAAATAAAAATTATAAATAAAAATTACTAAGAAACTATTCTAAAGGTAGCAATTATTTTTATTTATATTATTTATATAAAATTAAGAATAAGTTTATAGATATTTTATTTTCAATTTACTGATAGTAGTAATTTAAAATACATTAAAGCAGCGATAAAGCAAAAATTGTCATTTATGGTCATTTGTTAAAAATTTATTCCAACTTTTTTATAAACCTTCATTGCTAAAATAAATGGACGTAAAATAAATTAAAATATACTTACCAAATTTTTTTCAACTACAACATGCATTTCTATATACTGAGAGAACTCTGAGAGTGGCTGAAAAAAATCCACAAACTTTACATCAAAATTGAAGAATTACTTAAATATTTTAATATTTACCACTACTTCATGAATTCGATGTCGTAAAATCTGATTTATATATAAAAAATAGAACCAGATAATATAAGCAAAACTTGGCATCACTGAATCATTTTCAGAAATCTTGCCTTTGTCACATCTTTTCTACCTGATCAAATATTTATTTTTTATTTATTTAAAAAAAATGTTTAATCCTTATTTATTTTTGAAAGAGAGACAGAGTGTGAGCAGGGGAGGAGCAGAGAGGGAGGGAGACACAGAATCGAAGCAGGCTCCAGGCCCTCAACTATCAGCACAGAGCCCAACGCGGGGCTCGAACTCAAAAACCATGAGATCATAACCTGAGATGAAGTTGGACGCTCAACCGACTGAGCCACCCAGGCACCCCTACCTGATCAAATATTTAATTCACTCAAGGAAAACTTTCCTCTAATTCCATTGTCCATATTCTCATTGGTACTTGTCTATTCATCTTATTTTCTCTGTTTCTATTTCTCAATTGACTTCCCAATACAAGATGTATGTGTTTAATTAGATTAAAAATCCTATTATACAGTAGTATGTGGTACTATGTTTTTTTTTTCTGTATCCCTAAAAGGTGAGGACACATCTGTGTTTAGAGGAGTGGGATTTCATTTAAAGGATAAAGTTAACTTTTGTATAATTTACCTCAGAAAAATGCTAGCCAATAGAGAATCAAAATAACTAACACTCTTAAATTGGATCATAGAAATCTCAAGATGTATATTCTGGATATGATGTGATCCATGTAGATCATAGTAATTAAATTAGGCATAAATGTGAAGCCTAACGGTGTTTGAAAGCTGGCTTATTTTTATGCGACTCAGATTGTTTCCCAAACATGGGGATACAATAATAATTGTTATAATTACTACCAATAAAATGTTACTTATTTTCATCAGTTTTTATGCAGGAGAAATGCACTGGGGAAAACATGTAAGACAGACATTGCAAGCACTTTAAGACTATAGTGTGGATAACTCAAAATATTTTGTTACTAAAATAGCATATCATCTACATGCACAGGAAAATATTTAGAAGTAGAAAAGGAGGACCAAATTTCAGAAATTGAGGAAAATGTTATCATGCTCATTTTAGTGTGTGCTTTTTCTTCTTTACACTGATATTTAATCCCTTGAAATTTCAAAAGCATTTCGTTTTCATTAAAATGCTTTCCTTAATGCATAAAAAAGAGAATTAAAGAGGAACAACAAATCTGGTATTTAGTGGAGATCAGAAAAGTGACAGTTATATGAATTTAAAGGGAAAAAAAAGTTGAGAAAGGTCAGAAAGACACATTTAAAGATGATTGACTACTCACTTTAAATTCCCCCTCACCTTAAAATTCTCTTTCTTGGCCCAAGTCTTGGAGATTTAAGGGTTTCATTTTAAAAATGCAAGTGAAATCCCCTTATTGTCTAACTGGTTTCTTACTATTACTTCCAAAATTAAGCACCAAATATTGCAAAGAAGTTTTGCTTATAGAACTTTATCATTTTATTAAAGTCCCTAAACAAGAAATGACACTACCTTACCTGAGGATAAAAGTAAACATTTAAATTATTTGAGAGAAATAATACATTAATGGATTGAGTGATTAAAATCTATTTCTTTGTTTTAAGGAAAATAAGTGTTGGCTAACATTCACTGAAATAATCCTTGATCACTGTCTTCTTTGAGATTGAAATTGGTTATATTTAGTTAACAAGAATTTATTTACTCATTTATGGAACAATAAGCTTTCATGCAGAAAAAAATACATAGTCCGTTCTGGCCAAATAAAAGTTTAATACAAAGTTGCATAAATTAATGCCAGGAATTGTTATGTGTTGGAAAAGTTGATAGCTTTGAAAGCAGATAACTTGATTTCAAAAGACCTCTAAAGTTATTTTATTTGATAAGAGAAAGTAGCCATATACAGAGACAAATTTCTTAGTTATGTGTTACATAAAGATGATTCCAACTGCAGGAAAGTTTGCTTTGGTCAAGTAAATACTAGAGAATTGGATCTAAGCAAGAAAATCACATAACACCTCCAGATGATCCAATTCCAATATAGATGGATTAAAGGTTTAAGTTTAAAAGATATCAAAGGTCATTGGTATGAATATTCAGGGAGGGAGAAGGGACATGAAGATAAAATTTGAGAGATAGATACAAACTTACAAACTTACTTAGATATATAGATGATAGATATACATAAATAAGTAGATAGATAATGTGTGTTTGTGTATTTTAACTTGAGTGATCATTAAGTCCAATATGGGATAACTCAGGAAGAAATTTAGAAAGAAAGTGGGAGATCTGTAAATTACAGCAGACAAATCTATGGAAAGGTATATGACAAATAAAAATCTGAAACCTAACAAAGGAAATATCAGTACCTAGAATGTGAGTATATCTATAAGGAAAAGTCAGAAAACATGGGATAGAATGAAAAACAGGAGAGTTTTTTCAGAGAGTAAAGTGAGTCATAAATTACAGGGATTTTTTTTATTGTATTTCACCATTAATATCATACTTAATGGCAATAGACTGAATCCTTTCCTCCTAAGATTGGAACAAGACAAGGATATCTTTTCTCACCTATTCAACATTATACTTGAGGTGTTAACTAGGGCAGTTAGGCAATGAAAAATAAATGAAAGGTATCCTAATTGCAAAGGAAGAACATAAACTGTCTTTATTGAAGATAACATAACCTTATACATAGAAAACTACAAAAACCTCAATAAGATAAGAAACCAATAAACAATTTAAACAAGTTTGCAGGATACAAAATCAGTATATATAAATCAACAATTTCCAAACACTAATAGTTAGAAACATAACTTTGAAATAAAAATTAAAATTTCAATAATATTTAAATAAAAAATGTAGAAATAAACTTAACAAAAATAGTTTTGATGACAACTTAGAAACTGAACTATACAAAACATTGCAAAAAGAAATTAAAAAACAAAAAGCTATTCAGTGTTCACAGATAGAGTCAGTATTATTAAATGGCAATATTTCCCAGGGCAATCTACAAAATCAACATAACACCATCTGGTTCTTTAAAGGAATTGAAAATAAAATTTAAAATGTATTTGGAAATGAATACTACCCTGAATAGCCGAAACAATCTCATAAAAGAACATCTCTGAAGAGTGTACACTTACTAATTCCAAAACATACTTCAAAGATATAGTGGTTAAACAAATAAAAGTGTGGTTCTAGCATAAGAATAGACATAAAGATAAAACGTAATTGCAGTGCAGAAATAGTCCCAAACATTTATGGTCAACTGATCTTTGGCAAGGCGGTGGGGGGGGGGGGGGGGGGGAGGGAAGCCATGAAAATTCAGTGGACCAAAGATTAGTTTTTTTAAAGAAAAAGAATTGGAAAAACTAGATTTCAAATAAAAAATGATGAATTTAGAACACTACCTCACTCCGGACAAAAATTAAATTATATTGGATTATAAATTAAAATGCAAGAAATTAATAAATGTTTTAGAAGAAATATAATAATGAATTTTCTAACTCTGGTATGATGGTTAATTTTATCTGTCAACTTGATTGGGCCATAATACACTGATTTGTAGTTAAACATTATTCTGGATGTTTCTGTGAATGTGATTTCAGATGAGATAAACATTCATAATGGTGGACTTTGAGTAAAACAGACTACGCTCCATAATGGGTAGACCTGATACAATCACACACACATAAACATATATAGGCATCTTGTTGGTTATGTTTGTCTGAAGAAATATATGCCCTGAAAGAGACCCTTAACTACTGTATTTGCAGAGCTGAGAGTGTTGAAAACCAAACTCATAATCTCATTTATATGAATGGATGAATTATAACACAAATTGAATGTTCAATCTTACAGGTGTCTACTGTTAAAGTGTGCACATTAATTGGGAAGCAATGAGATTCTGAAAATTGGAAAAAAGACATATAGCAAGATTCTGACAAAGCTAGGAGTCACTGATCCCTTAAATCCTGATGAGTCTTCTTTGCCAGTAGAAGCAGCCTCTCTATCCCTGCATAGGAAGATTAACCTTGTCTTTCTTGAGGAAAATGTAATTGCCTCTCCTGAGGCCATTGCCTTAAAAGATGCTGGTGATTCTCCTCAGGACTCTAGGTATATATCTTCAATATTTATGTGAATTTCTTTATATGTTATTTATATCAACATTTTGACATAATAAATATGGAGAAAGGAGTGCATCTGCAGACAATAAAGGTCCAGATCCCAAGAAAAATTGCTACTAACAGTGGAAAATGCCTGTTTGGAGTTCTAGAGAATTGAATGACTAGTTTTGAGGCTTACAATATAAGTCATGAAGTTTCTGGTACATCTACCTATAATGTATATTAATGTAAATAATTTGTGCATTAGAAAAATATAGTTTATATTGTTGCATAGCAATAATCATAGTTTACTCAATTAATCACCTACCTCTATACTTTGTATTTTATAGGGCATTTCTCTTGATTCAATACCCTTCTCAGCATATAAAGAAACACCTTTATGCTTATGTTTTACTTCATAAATCACGTGTTCAAAACCTATTGAAGGCTCCAAGGGCTCAATCCCATAACTCACATTTTCAAACTGTAGTAAACCCCTACAAATTCCAAAAATAAGTAAATAAATAAAATAATGCATTTTTAAAGTCAATAAAATAAATAACAAAATTATACTGGAACAGTTTTTTTTTAACAGTATGTAGATTATTTTGAGTCTTGGTCTTAGATGGTAAAGTAGGAAAAAGTTACTGAATATCCACAAACTTACTGAATGGCACAGAATAGTAACATTATTGATATTCATCTAGCAATTAATATTTCATAGTCTATAAATATCTCAAAAATATTAATTCAGGATTGGGTAGGAGATACTACAAGAATTTCCATACTGTGCTTTTCCACTGACAATTTCCCACAATAAGTCATGCCTCATTTTAGAACCCCTGAATATAATTTTAAAAATTTAAAAACTTTAAGACAATATTATACTTTGTAATTATCAAATTATATAACACAACCTGAGTCCAGCACATGTGCTAATGGTCACCATAGAATTTGGATAACCTTCAATAAACCCTCGGTAGTAGCAAAAATTCTGAAAAATAAAGATAAAATACGTAGACCTCTATTAGAATAATTCACGTTAAAGGAACTATTTTCAAATATTTAAAACATATATGTTTATTTGTGTGTATGTGTCAAATATTGTTTCCAAAACAGATTTATAAGATTATTAAATAAGCATTTGGCTCAACTGAACAAAAAGTTCCCAAGTTCAAAGAGAATTAAGTACACTTCCATATTTTTCCTGTTATAAATTAAACCTAACATTTGTAGTCATTAGGATCAAAGTAAAATAATAAAAAATTTATTTTTTCACCCTCTTGACTTAAGTTTGCAAGATAGAGGTAAAAAAAATAAATCCAAAAGAGCATTTTTTTCTTTTCAAAATTACTTGAGTGTAATGGCAGAACAGCTTGCATTAACTCTGTCACTAATAGGGGCGCCTGGGTGGCTCGGTTGGTTACACGTCCGACTTCGGCTCAGGTCATGACCTCATGGTCTGTGAGTTGGAGCCCCGCGTGGGGCTCTGTGCTGACAGCTCAGAGCCTGGAGCCTGTTTCAGATTCTGTGTCTCCCTCTCTCTCTGCCCCTCCCCTGTTCATGCTCTGCCTCTATCTGTCTCAAAAATAAATAAACGTTAAAAAAAATTAAAAAAAAAAAGAAAAAAAACCTCTCTCACTAATAACAAATATAAACTTCGGAAAAATAATGTTTTAACTACATCTACGAAGGCAGGCAGGTAAAGGTGGGAGCAGGGAATCCACACTAGAAAGAAGAAAACTGCATTTTCTGATATTTGCATTTGTGTGTGTTTTCACCTGAGAGCACTCCCCAACACAGGGCAGTGTAAAGTAGCTAATGTTCCAACAACAACAACAACAATAACAAATTACTGACCAGATTTGACAGTTTCTAAAAACTGGGATGTGATATATTCAGGGAAGGAGGAGGCAGAGTGAGGTCTTAAAACAGGGTGCTATTAACCAACTTCAGTGTAGGTTATTTACTTACATCTAAATTGAGACTATATGAAAGAAATCTCAAGTAGTTTAGCAGAAACTAAGACCAGAAAAACTGGAAGAACTAAGGAGAGATTTTTGGCTGTCTCCAAACACAAGAGAGTAGAGGTTGGAAACTCACTCCAGTCAATTGTCTGAGAGAGCGAGAATTAAGAAAGTCACAAGCTCCACAATGTATCATTGAATATAGCCAAGGTATGATTTTAAAATATTGTGTATGTAAACAAAAGAAAAATGTGCTCCATAGTTATGAGAAAATTCCAAAAGAGAACTGACCCTGAAACAACCAAGCATTTTGCAATTATTTTTAAAATAAAGGAATTACAACAGATATTAAAAATGTGATCAAGAATATAGAGGAAAATTTGGACACAATAAGGAGATTCAGCAGAGAAATACAGGTTATAAAAATGCCAGGTCTAAATTTTAGAACAAAAAATATATTTAAAATGAAATATACCAGGTAGAACTTAATGCACATTGGAGAGGCAAGAGAAAAGGTTTAAAAAATACTTAGAATATGGACCTGTAGAAGTGATCAAATATGAGAGAAAGCTGAGAAAAAAAGCTTTAAAAATTAAATATAGTTGCAGCAACCAGTGGGACAATGTATCTAACATATGTTTAATTGGAGTCCCAGAGAAATGGGAAGAAACAATAGGTACAAAAACAGTTGAAAAGATAATGACTAAAGTTTCCCTAAATTTAGTGAAAAACTGCAATTATAGACAAAGACACTAAATATACAAATGGACAAAGGCTAGACCATATATAAAAATAGAAATGTGTCACACAACCCTCTGTAATCTGTCCAGGAAATAAACCCCCAGTTTGGCAAGAAATAGCCCAGAAAGCCAGCCTGCTGCAAGTCAGACTTTGTGGGAAGGCACCTTGCTATCTCCAGTAATAATCCAGGAAGCTAAACAATAACTTATGTAACAGTCACCCCCAAATGGCCAGGACTTGATTAACAACTGTCAGCTTACCTAATTTTTGTCTCTCCTTCCAATTTAGGACCAACCAGAGAGAGTCAAATATGCACTCCTAAACATAAAACATAAAATGTTTCAACACTACTAGTTAGTTCACCTACAGCTTTCTCATGCCAACAATAAGGGCATACCTGAGCTTTCCCTTTGTTCCACCATATAAACCTTTCCCACTTTCCTGCCTGCCTTTGAGTGTCTGCCAAAACTCAAGTGATGGTAGCTGTATACCAAAGTATGACTACTTGGAATAAGTAGACTTTGCTTGTTCTCATTTGTTTGATTTTTGTTTATTTCCACAAGATCTAAGGAACTCATTACAGTGAAATAAAACAAGCCATAGAAACTACTTGTGAAAGTGACCAGATAGTGGAATAAACAGAAAAACTTCAAAGTAGACATCATAATTATGTTCAAAGAATTTTTGAAGGAAACCATGGTTTAAAAAATAGAAGTATGAGGAGCACCTGGATGGCTCACTCAGTTGAGCATCTGACTTTGGTTCAGGTCATGATGTCACAGTTCATGAGTTCAAGCCCTAAATCAGGCTGATTGCTGTCAGTGCAGATCCCATTTCAGAACTCGCTTCAGATCCTCAGTCCCTCTCTCTGCCCCTCCCCTGCTTGTGTTCTCTCAAAAATAAAAAGCATTTTAAAAATAAAAAATGTAAATATGAAAAAATAGAAGTATTATGACAATATCATATCAAATAGAGACTATCAATAAAAGGTAGAGATTGCCAAGGTAAGAATGGTAAAAACAAGACACAACTATAATATATCGACAGGTACCATGCTTTAAATGCAAAGGTACAAACAGATGGGGAATAAAAGAATGAAAAAAGATGTATCATGCAAATAGCAACTAAAAGCAAATCTCAGTGACTATACTAATATCATACAGAATAGGCTTTAAAACAAAAAATTGTTACTGGAAATAAAGAACAACATTTTATAATAATAAAAGGTTCAATTCAACAGGAAGATATAACACTTGTAAACATACTTGCATGAAATAACAGAACACCAAAATGCACAAAGCAAAAATAGATAAAAATGAAGGGAGAAATAGACAATTCAACAATTGTAGTTGGGTATTTCTTTTCTTTTTCTATCCCACTTCCAACAATGGATAGAACAACTAGGCAGATCAACAAGGAAATACAAAGCTTGAAAACACCATAAACCAACTAAACCTAACAGACATTTGTAAAACTCTCCACTAAACAACAACATAATATACATTCTTCTGATGTACACATGGAACATTTTATAGGCTAGACCATATGCTAGGCCATAAAAAAGTCTCAATTAACTTAAAAGTTTACAAAAAATAAAAGTATGCTTTTTGGTAACAATAGCATGAAATTAGAAATCATTTGCCAAAAATTTGGGAAAACTAACAAATATGTGGAAATTAAATATCACATTCTTAAATAACTTATATGGGTCATAAAAGGAATAAACATGAACCCAGAGAATACTTTAAATTAAAATGAAGACACGCCATAATAAAAAGTAGCTAAATAAGTGATAAATTTATATCTATAAATGCATATATTAAGAAAGAAGAAGGATCTCAAATTGATATCCTAACCATCCGCCTAGGACACTGGGGTGGGGGGGCGGGTGGGAAGAAACTAAACCTAAATTGAACAGAAGAAAGGAAATAACAAAGATTAGAGTGAAATAAAATAAATAAGAATAGATAAAAAATAAAATATATCAATCAAACCAAAAACAGACTCTTTAAAAAGATAAACAAAATTGACAAACCTGTATAGCAGCCTTGTTTTTGATACAGAAACATTTCGCAGCAAAGTGCAACAATGGATTTATGTACTTGGATTTAGCATATACTTTACTGTATAGCTCTATCAGTTGAAAGCAGTTAGTCTAGTTGGAAGATACACATTTATGCTTTCCATCTCAGTAACTTTAACTCTAAACCGTTGGCAGGAAATTGGTCTAACAAAGGGACATAATAATAGTTCCACTAATTTGGAAGATGAAACTTCCAAATGGATACGTTGAAATTCTTATGCCACTAAACATAGGCTCATCTAGTGGCTGGAGTGACTGACTCTGAATACCAAAAGAAAATTGGTTGCTTTTACCAAGGAAAGCAAGAAGGGCTATGTCTTGAACCTAGCTGATTATTATAGCAACCAAAAGAGAGTATAATTAAAGATGCAGATCCTTTCAGAATAAATATTTGTTCTTTTCAGTTTGTAAATATCCTTAGCAAGCTAAGGTTCTGGGTGAAAGCCATGGGAACAGGGAATAGGTAGTGGGGGGGGGGGGGGGGAAGCTATAGATAGCAATCATGACTTACTAATGAAGACAATAGTGATTTTGCATACTTTCTCTTTGCTTCCTATATGTATGCAATGTGTTTATTTGTGTATGCTAACCACTTTCTTTTTCTTTTTCCTTCTTCCTATTAGTTTACCTACAAGTTGTTGGAAGTTAACTTTATAATTTAATCTCTAGTTAACGTAGTATTCATTGGGACTGTAACTGAATTTGAGGAGAAATTAATATAGCTAGCAATGGACATGATGGCTCTTGTGATTATGTGTCTCCTCAATTGGGAGCAAAGGTGAGAATTTCTTCATTTGTAAAAAGGGTGGCTGAATCTTGTTAAGTAGAAACACAGGGTAATTTTATTTTACCAGAGTTTAAATGTGTGCAAATGAAAGCTGAACAATCAAAGTTGTAGACTTAGTCCATTATTGATGCATTGGCACCCAGCTTCTAAGAAATCTTTTACCTGCTTTGCGCAAATGAATCTAGGCCCATAAATTATTCCTTTGCCAAATGGTACTAAAGTTTTCCCAGTAGAAGGTGCTGGAGAGCATGAGAAGAGAGCTTTGTTTCCCAATTCCAGGGGGCTAGTTTGGAAGGCTCCTGAACAGTGTGCAGCTAATTGCACCAGCAGGGTCCTTCAGTGCCTGATGATTCTTCAGTCCACAGATCTTTGAGTGCGTGGTGGTCACTAGCACCCATTAGCCAGTAGTTTCCTCCTATAATTCAGGTCCCTCTCCTTTCATAGCAGAGTGGCTTTCTGAGATACCTCTTTGTGAACAGCTTTCCTGACTAAGCAGATTTTCAGAAAGTTCCAAAGAGAAATTTTACAGCAATACCTGTTGGTACAGCACCATAGTGACTTCCTGCTGTCTATCAGACATCCATTTCTGCACCCCTTCTAACAAGGTTGGGATCTCAACCCTGGATGATGAGACTGTCTTCTTCATCCCAGTACTAGATCTGCTGGATGCTTCTTTTATCTGGTATTCCTGGTTTTTAGAGATCTCTTTACTTCTTATTTTTTATTCTAGTCCCCATTACAGTTGGTAATTCTTTATGTTAAACTTTCCTTGTCCACATTACTATATGGTTTATTTACATTAATTAAACATAAACTAAAACAGTGTCATGCCTTATTTTTAAAAAAATATTTCATTGGTGTCTCACCTTAATGGATTACTTTGAGTTTTTTATTGTAGACCCATGTACAGTTTCATCTGTACAAATCATACTTTACAAGATCAAGATAAAATACCTGTATCTTTCCATGTGCTTTCATCTACTTCCTTCCAAAAGTGGTTTATATGATTCAGATTGATAACATTTCTAATTCTTTGGAATAAGCAGTAAATTATATTGACCTTATAAATAGGTTAATTGGAAAAGTTGTAAATCAATAAATAAAAAATCATTTTTAACTCAGCATAGAATAAAATTTTCATTTTAGGAATCAAAATGCTCATTTTTATTATTCTTATGGTTTGATTTCCTTGTTCAGTTTTTCCTGTTTTATCATTGTCATTTCTTGCACTGCTTTCTTCCATTTCAATGTTCTCTTTGCACTAAAAAGAATGTATACACTGTTGCTATTGTGTGTCATCTCCTACAAATGTTGACTAAATCAATTTTATGGCCAGTTCCACTCAAGTTTCCAACATATTTCCTGAGTTTTCTGCTTCATCTATCAATTATTGAGAGAAGAATGCTTAAATAAATTATTTTAACAATTTATCTATTTGTCCTTTCACTTCTGTCAATTTCTACCTCATGTAATTTGAGGTCTGTTGTTATGTGCATACACATTTTGAATTGTTATGCTCTCCTAGTGACTTTACTTTTAATCATAATGAATATCTATTTGTTGTAGAGAGATTGTAAAGTCCACGACAATGATGAATGGCTTACACTTGTAAGTTCTAGGCACTGGGAACAAATTCTTTCTATGTCTAATGGGATGATTTGTTCTTTTGTAGATAAGTCTGTATTTACCAAGATAATATTTACCAAGGTAATATACCAAGATAATATGACTTTTAGGAATGAAAATCATTTGTAGACTTCATTAAAAACAAATTTGCTGGGGCTCCTGGGTGGCTCATTTGGTTAAGCTCCCAACTCTTGGGTTCAGTTCAGGTCATGATCTCAGTTTCATGAGTTTGAGTCCCACGTCCAGGCTCTGTGCCGACAGCTCAGAGCCTGCTTGGGATTCTCCCTCTCTCCCTCGCTCTATGCCCTGCCTCCACTCAGCTGTCTCTGTCTCTCTCAAAATAAATCAATACACTTAAAAAAAAAAATTGCCCGCTTTTAACCTAATTTTATAAACTTTCCCAATTTTTCTTCCACTGGAAATAGGCCTGCGGCTTTGGCAAATGTAAGTTATCTACATGGAACCATATATTCATTGTATTTGAAGCCAACATTAACAACTTATTACATGCAGGTTATCAATAAAACATTCTTTGATTTACTTTTTAAATTACACATTTATCTCTCATGGTGACTCCTAGGAAGTAGGAAGTAGAGTTAGGTGTCAGGTATATATATATATATATATATATATATATATATATATATATATTTGACAGCATGGAGATTTATGTATTTCTTTTTTTTTTTTTTTTTTTAAATTTTTTCCCAACGTTTTTTATTTATTTTTGGGACAGAGAGAGACAGAGCATGAACGGGGGAGGGGCAGAGAGAGAGGGAGACACAGAATCGGAAACAGGCTCCAGGCTCCGAGCCATCAGCCCAGAGCCTGACGCGGGGCTCGAACTCACGGACCGCGAGATCGTGACCTGGCTGAAGTCGGACGCTTAACCGACTGCGCCACCCAGGCGCCCCAGATTTATGTATTTCTATACTTTACTCCATAGATGACTCACATATATTTGCCTAATGTATTAAGCAAAATTTAAAGCAACTCACCATATGTATTATTTCTTCTGTTAAAAGCTAGTCTAAATAAAAATGCTTTAATTTCAAAGTACTGGTTGATTCACTACACAGAAGTCAGGAAAACGGAAAAAATAAAAAGGAATTGGTAGGGCAGTGCAAAGGAAAAAATAAAACAGCATTTGAGACATGGGTAATCCCTGCAATTCTATACATACTTATCAAATCTTTTTATGAATTATAAATTCATTGTAGACATTATAATTATAGAATACAGACATTAAATGAAGTTCCAAGTGTTCAAAGTACATCAAAATTTAATATATTCTTAAATGTACATGAAATTCCATGTGTATTTATTTGGTCCTTGAACATTAAACATTAGACAAGTCTTTGGATTCTCCTTCTCTTCCAAGATTTACCTTTCCTGATTCAACTCATGTTTTTCATTTTAAGTATTTCACGATATAGTGCTACATGTACATAAGCACATACATATACATCATCATGAAATAATAGCTTAAAAACATCACAAACATTTTTGGTTTGGTTAACCATCTGTGTAATAGAGCTAACTTGAGACACATTGTAAGAAGAAAGTTAGGGGTCCCCAGAAAGAAAGATGAGACGTAGTTTTTGAGACACAAGAGAAGTCAGTTTAGGCCACAGCTATTTTCTGTGATCAATGCTTTACCAGCTCTATTTGCCCAAGCACACTTCTCCTAGATCTTCTTAGGAGGTATCAGAATCACAAAACAATGCAAAAAACTCAGTAGTTCAGGGTTTTAAGGGAACAAAGGGAATGAAAAAAACTAACAGTCTCTACCAGGTCAGGAAACAGCCTAATCATATCAGAGACGTGAATCTGTGGTACCTGCTACTTTGATGAATTCCTGGATCAGTTGTAGCAGGTTTTTGGTGGAATCTTTTGGGTTTTCTATATACAGTATCATGTTGTCTGCAAAGAGTTAAAGTTTGACTTCCTCCTTGCTGATTTCGATGACTTTTATTCCTTTATGTTGTCTGATTGCTGAGGCTAGGATTTCCAATACTATGTTGAATAACAGTGGCAAGAATGTACATCCCTATATTTTCCTGACCTTAGGAGGAAAGCTCCCAGTTTTTCCCCATTGAGGATGATATTAGTGGTGGGTCTCTTGTATATGGCTTTTATGATCTTGAGGTACTACCCTTCTATCCCTACTTTCTTGAGGGTTTTTATCAAGAAAGAATGTTGTATTTTGCTGAATGCTTTCTCTGCATCTATTGAGAGGATCATGTGGTCCTTGTCCTTCTTTCATTAATATGATGTATCACATTAATTGATTTGCAGATATTGAACCAGTCTTGCATCCTAGGTTTAAATCCCACTTGATTGTGGTAAATAATTTTTTTAATGCATTGTTCAATCCAGTTGGCTAGTATCTTGCTCATAATTTTTGCATCCATATTCATCGGGGAAATTGGTCTGTAGTTCTTTTTAGTGGGGTCTTTGTCTGGTTTTGGAATCAAGGTAATGTTGGCCTCATAGGATGAGTTTGGAAGTTCTCCTTCCATTTCTGTTTTTTGGAACAACGTCAAAAGAACAGGTGTTAGCTCCTCTGTAAACGTTTGGTAGAATTCCCCTGAAAAGCCATCTGGCCCTGGACTCTTATTTTTGGGGAGGTCTTTATAACTAATTCAATTTCTTTGCTAGTAATCGGTCTGTTCAAATTTTCTATTTCTCCCTGTTTCAACGACATGCAGAAGAATGAAACCAGACCACATTCTTACACCATTCACAAAAATAAACTCAAAATGGATGAAAGATCTAAACACAAGACTGGAAGCCATCAAAATCTTAGAGGAAAAAGCAGGCAAAAACCTCTTTGACTTTGGCCGCAACAAGGTCTTACTTAACACATCTCTGGAGACAAGATAAACAAAAGCAAAAATGAACAACTGGGACCTCATTAAGATAAAAACTTCTGCACAGTGAAGGAAAAAATCAGCAAAACTAAAAGGCAACCAATAGAAATGGGAGAAGATATTTGCAAATAACAAATCAGATAAAGGGTTAGTATCCAAAATCTATAAAGAACTTATCAAACTCAACACCCAAAAAGCAAATAATGCAGTGAAGAAATGGGCAAAAGATATAAATAGACACTTTTCCAAAGAAGACATTCAGATGGCCAACAGACACATGAAAAAAATGCTCAACATTGCTTATCATCAGGGAAGTACAAATCAAAACCACAATGAGATACCACCTCACACCACTCATAATGGCTAAAATTAACAACTCAGGCAACAACAGATGTTGGCAAGGATGTGGAGAAAGGGAAACTCTTTTGCACTGCTGGTGGGATGCAAACTGGTGCAACCACTCTGGAAAACAGTATGGAGGTTCCTCAGAAAAATTAAAAATAGAACTACCCTACAACCCAGCAATTACATTACTAGGTATTTATCCAAAGGAGACAAAAACGTTGATTCAAAGGGGCACATACACCCCAATGTTTATAGCAGCACTATCAACAGTAGTCAAATTATGGAAAGAGCCTAAATGTCCATCAATGGATGAATGGATAAAGAAGATGTGGTATATATATGATGGAATATTACTCAGTGATTAAAAGAATGGAATATTACTTGGCAATCATAAAGAATGAAATCTTGCGATTTGCTACAATGTGGATGGAACTAGAGGATATTATGCTAAGAAAAATTAGTCAGAGAAAGACAAATATCCTATGACTTCACTCATATGTTGAATTTAAGAACCACAACAGATGAACCTCGGGAAAGGGAAATAAAAATAAGATACAAACAAAGAGGGAGACAAACCATAAAAGATTCTTAAATACAGAGAACAAACTGAGGGTTGCTTGAGGGGAGGTGGATGGGAAATGGGCTAAATGGGTGATGGGCATTAAGGAGGGCACTTTTTGGGATGAGCACTGGGTGTTATTTCTAAGTGATGAATCACTACATTCTACTCCTGAAATAATTATTACACTATATGCTAACTAACTTTGATTTAAATAAAGTTTAAAAAATAAAATAAATAAGCAAGACCCTGCAGTCTTTACTCAAGTTAAGAGACAAAGCCCCCATCCACTTTATACTGGCTCTCTGAGCATGCCCATAGCCCCTTTCTCTTGTCCATCACTTACTTCTGTTTCATTATAATGTGAAAATCTCCACCCTATGAGGAGCACAACCTTCATTAACATAGCATAAAATGCGTGTATAAGGCATGTCTTCTCAGGACGCCTGCACAACATTATGCCCGCCTTTAGATGTGATGGCAAAGCTCCCCTTTCTGAATAGTCATCCTAAATCCTAAATAAAAAGAAACTGCTCACTCCTGCTTGGGCTTTGGAAGCTAGTCTTTGTGATTTTATTTGTTGCAAATAAAGTTTGCCTTGTGTGACATCACCACCTGGTATAGTCTCTATCTGTAACTCATCAAGGAGCAAACTCATGCTAGTTCAGTTACAGCATCATCAAAAGTAAATGGTTAAATTTATTTTAAAACAAAACATAACTCCAACCCTTTGTTTTCTGACATGTGAACCCTAAGTAAGGTGATCGTAGAAAGTCACATAATAAAGGTAAACAGACAGTAGAAGTAATACCTGAAACTGTTGTTCAAGAGGCTTCATACTTCCTGTGCCATTATAACCATAAACTCTAAAATTATGAGGTAAAAAAGCCCTGTAAGATAAAGATATAAAGTATTTAATGGGAAATTTGTTTCCTAAGCTCCTATTTTGATATGTATTCCATTGTATTCATTATAGACAGGTAGGTAAACAGAGGGTAGAAATAGAGATTCCTGAAAACAGGAAGATATGTTCTAATTTTACTCAAAAACCCTGGTGTCCAGACCTTTCTTTACTCACCTTACTGTCACACTGTCCTCTAGGCTGTTTTTAATTTTTTTTAATATTTATTAATTTTTGAGAGACAGAGAGAGACAGCGTGTGTGAGCAGGGGAGGGGCAGAGAGAGAGGGAGACACAGAATCTGAAGCATGCTACAGGTCCGAGCTGTCAGCACAGAGCCTGACACCAGGCTCAAACCACGAACCATGAGATCATGACCTGAGCCAAAGTCGGATGCTTAACCGACTGAGCCACCCAAGTGCCCCCTCTAGGCTGTTTTTTAAAACACGATAGGCAAGTTTTGTCTCAGGGTATTTGTACTAGTTGTTGCCCCTTCCTGGGATATTCTTCAATATAGCTCATTGTCTCATCTATTTCAAGTGTTTGCTTACATATTCACTTAGTGAGGCTTATCTTGGCAAGTTTATTTCTTAAATGCCCTTTCCTAGTATCAAAACATAGGATTTCCAAACAATACTTCTAACTTTGCTCTTTATTTTTGCTTACGCATTTGTCACCTTCTAACATTAATCCTAATCCACTCATTTCTTATATCATTATTAGTTTCATTTGATAACAATATAAGCAGATTCTTGTCAATTTGGTTTACCAGTTCATCTGAAGCACTTAGAAGAATATCTGTAAAATAGCAAATGGTCAGTAAATAGTGAATTAATGTGACAAGAATTCAACAAATTAGATGGAGATCTCGAATTTCAATATATTATTTGTAAATGTGGGAAGAATATGCCCTATAAAGACAAACAGTAAATGTAGATATCCCATTTTTATTTTCCTAATAAGTATAATATAAAGATTTTTGACTGCCATAGCAGTCTGGATTTGTTGAAGTAAAAGTTCAAGGAGCCAAACCACTGACAAACAGAGCAAAATTTTTCGCATTTTTGTCATACCAAAAAAGACCCACAGTGGGGTGGGGCTCCAGGAAACACATAAATTCTGAGTTGAAAGGAAAAAAAAAGCTACATGTCCATGTTTGGTCAAGGAGAAAGCTACTGGGATGTCTAGAAACAGGCAGAACCCCTCGTGTCAGGTACTCCTAGAATGAAAGTACTGAGTTTTTGAAGTGTATCAAATACATAGCTTCTCTTCCTGTAAAATCTTTTGCCAATGTTTGAAATTGTGTGGAGTGGTCAAAGAGCTAAACTTAAAGTCTCTGAAAATAAAATCAAATATATATATTTTTAAATCAATGATACAGAATCAATAAGCTCTATTTAATTCAAGCATGATAAAAGCAAAGAAAAATCACATCTGATGTTTTTAAGGACTAATGAAAACTAAAATAAAACCTTCAAAGTATTAAGAGGAAAAGAAAAAAAAAAGATGTTACCTTTAAAGAAACAGCAATATGATTGACAACTACCTTGTCAATAAATATGAAGAAAGTCAGAAGATAACAGAATGACAGTTTTTAAAGGCTAAAGTCATTTTTAAAATGTCATCCTAGAATTTATTCCAGCAAAAAAAAAAATTTTAAGAGTAAGTTTAGGTAAAAATTTAACACTGAAATAAACCAATATAATTAAAAACCAGCAGACTTGCAACAAAACTATGGAGAATTCCTGAGATATAGAAATTAAGTGCACATAGAAATGGAAATGTCGGAATAAATGAAGAGCAAATTTGTGAGTAAATTTGTGATTAAATATAAAAGAATATTGACTGTGCAAAAAATAATTATAATATCTCATTGGGGTTTAAAAGTATGGAGGATTATAATATCTGAAAAAATAATGAAAAAATAGAAGAAGGAAGATGGAATTGAAAGGTTTAATGATCTGACAATATAGGGTAACTGATAAAAGTAATAATACATATTAAATTCAATAACTCAGAGATTAATATGTTAATCTAGAGAAACAAATGAAAGAATAGAAAAAGAATGTATAACAAAGAATTTAATTGAGGGGAAACGGTATGAAATGGTAGATTCATTAAAATGAACACAAAAGAAAAAAGAATATAAAATAAAATGCACAAAAGAAAAATAATACAATTATTTCAAAAACTAAATGGAAAATCAAAGGATCAGGAAAAGCAAGGACATCTTAAAACTGTTGAACAAGGCTGGACATCAAGAACTATTATAAAGCCATTGTAATTAGTATGGTATGGTATCTCTATAGACAAATAATGCTCAAGAATAAACATATAAACTAGCAGAAGAGAAAAAAGGTATCAATAAAGAGACCCTCCTCATAAATAGTCATTTGATTTATGACATTGATTACATTATAGTACAGTGAAGAGAGGTTGTGTTTTCTTCTCAATGGCCTTTTCTGATTCCATAGGATACTAATATGAAAAATAATTAAGTCTTCACCTTTATGTTCACAAAACACATAAATATCAATTCTGGATGAATTTAGAGTTAACTCTGAAAATGAAAACAATAAAAACCATTGAAAGAAAATAGTAGCTTGGATATGACTGTATGTAAACAATGATTTCTTTTAAAATATGAAAAGAATAATACCTACAAAGTAAAAGATGATAATTTGTACTGCATTAAAAGAAAGAATTTCACACTCAATAAAAAATAGACTGAATAAAAATGGAAAGAAAATGATAGGAAAAATGTTGTTTACAAATACTAAACAACAGAAAGTTAGTGTAACTATACATACACCAGATAAAATTTAAGAAAAACTAATTACTAAAAAATAACCACATCATAATATTAAAATTGTATTCACACTCAAAATTTATACAACTTTGAAATTATAATCTCAAAAATGTAATTGAAAATTCACATAAGGAAACTTTACAATTTGAAAATCATTGTGGAAGATTTTAACACATATATATTACTAAATAATATAACAAATAGAAAAATCAATGTTGAATATGAAAGAATTTTATGATTAAAAAAGAACACTAGGGGCGCCTGGATGGCGCAGTCAGTTAAGCGTCCGACTTCAGCCAGGTCACGATCTCGCGGTCTGTGAGTTCGAGCCCCGCGTCAGGCTCTGGGCTGATGGCTCGGAGCCTGGAGCCTGTTTCAGATTCTGTGTCTCCTTCTCTCTCTGCCCTTCCCCCGTTCATGCTCTGTCTCTCTCTGTCCCAAAAATAAATAAAAAACGTTGAAAAAAAAAATTAAAAGAAAAAAAAAGAACACTAGAACAAGTGATTATGGAGTATATAGTATTTTTTAGTACGTATAGGATAATTACAAAAATTGAATATATATTACATCACAAAGTTAGTGTCAACTTTTAAAGGATTGAAATCAAAGAATATTTTGTGTTCAAAAATTACTAGAAATAATAACTAGATAACTGCCACATATATTGATATTTAGAGATAATGAAATAATTCATGGACCAAAGAAGAAATGTAATATAAACTTGAAAATGTTTGCTAATAGTCAATCAGAGAAAATTCTACACAGCCAAAGATGTAAGGGGCAGCTAAGCAATATTTGGAGAAAAAAGTTAGCCTTAAAATTTTAAACTAGAAAATTAAAATGGTTGATGAGTAATCAACTTAGAATTCATTTGAGCAAGCTATAAACAGATCAAAATTAACACAAAAAAAAGTAAAAGCAAAGCAATAATATAAAAATCATATAATGTAAATGATAACATAAAAATTAGTCCATGAAAAAAGTTATTAAATTGGCAAAGTAATGGTGAGATGTGTCAAAGAAAAAAGAAAAAAAGATGAAATGATATTAAAATGCAAGAGGGTGACTGACCTTAAAAATACCAGTCTTTGAAAAAGTAAGAGGATACTATGACCAACTGCATACCATAAATTGAAGTTAAATTTAAATGAACGAATACCTAGAAAAATATAATGTGTAAAAACAGACTCAAAGAGAAGAAAAATCTGCATAATCATAGTACCGTTAGAGACATTAGATTAATAGTCTAAAACGTCTCTACACAAGGGAACTCCAGGTGAAGTTAGTTTTACAGGTGAACAGTACCAAACATTCACCATTTCAGGGACCAGAAAGAGATGGGATAGAAAGTGAAAAGATAATATGAGAAAAGATCATTATAAGTTGTAATTACAAGCTATAACCATAGGGTTCACTCATAGCTGGTCAGTGGTAGACTTATACTTATTTCTAAGGATGCTTGGATCCATGGGAGGGACCCTTACCAAGAAGCAAATAAAACAGATTGATTAGTGAATTAAAATATTCTGTTTAGAGTAAAAAACAAACAAACAAACAAACAAACAAACAAACAAACAAACAAACAAAACTCCCCTAAAGGTCTGAATCAGCTTTCCATGATGTTATTGAAAAGATACAGATTAACTGTCTACATACATTTGTCTTCATTTTGAGTCTGTAACCAGTGAGATCAAAGCAATCCAACAGTTAACTTGAACCTTGGATTTCATGAGAATGATATATCTTGTACATATTTTGGTTTTTTTCAGTGATTTAGAGTCAAACCACCTTCTGTGCAACTATGGGACCTCCCTAATATTGCCCTAGCTTTCTTCTTTCCTTCTTCCTACTGTTGTGGTGCAGTGTATCCTTTTTGAAGTACATGTGAATTGTTATGGTAATAAATTTTTTGAGTCCTTTCAGTTATACAACCCAGTGTAATTTGTACACAGACCAATCTTAATTATATTTGGACATAAAATAATTCTAAATAAAATATTAATGAATGCAGTTGATTAAATAATAAGTTAAAACCCAGTAGGATGCATTCCTGGAAGAAGGATCAATTTAATATTAGAAAGTCAATTACAATAACAGATTAAATAATATATGCTCATAAACAGATGCAGAATTGATAAATTTAACATCCATTAACTATGGAAATAGCAAAGAATGGAGTGAATGTCTTTATGACAATCAAAATATCATCTTTAATTATGAACACTGAAATCATTCTATTTGACTTTGTGAACAAGAAAATAAGGTACTCTGCCTCAACTTCTATTTACTATTGTATTATGCTAGTGGTTCCTTGTACCCAGCAAAAAACTAAGAAAATAAATAAAACTCCTATGCATTAGAAATAAGGAAACAAACCTGCCTTTATCAGATGATAGAATTATAAATGTATCTAAAGACAGATTATTTTTTTGAGCTCTCCAGAGAATTCGGTTAAGTTTCCTGATGTATATTTACTATATAAGGATCAATTGTATTCCCATACACAAGAAACACATTTAGAATATGAATTTTTTCAAATGTGACTTTTTCAATAGCCTCAAAAGTGTGAAATATCTAAAAAGAAAATGCAAATAAGTGTGCAAAATCTTTAAGGAGAATGTCATAAAAATATATTAAGTACTATTAAAATCTGAATAAATGGACAGATATACCATGTCATACACAGAGAAATACTTCTCTGTGTTTTGTTTTTTGGGGTGTTGTTGGGTTTTGTCTTTTTGTGGGGTTTTTTTGGGTATTGTATTGTAAAATGATTAGTTCTTCCCAAAGTGCTGTGTAGATTCAAAGAATCAATATCCTGGACATTTCTTTGTGGAAGAGTTGATTCTAAAATATATGAAAATGAAAAGTACTAAGAAAAATCAGAACATTCTTGATAAAGAAAAGACAGAAGGACCTTAACTTTAAGCTATCAATATTTATTACAAAGAGATAAATTGAGCAAAAATTTTAATACAGAGGTCAGTAATACATATATATCCATATATATGTGATATATACAGCAGTCATCACAGATATATATATATATATATAAAAGATTTAATAAAATTGACATCAAAAAGTCATACCAAAAACTAAGTTACTCATCTATCTCAGAGCATTCTCTAAAGTCAATTTCTTGTAGAATAAAGACATAAATATGAAAGGCAAAACTAAAAATATTTTAGGACTGTGTAACATTTAGTCATGGCCTTGGCGTAAAGGAGGATTTTTTATACAAGATAAAACTATAACTCAAATAAAGGAAAAATTCTCTTTACTAAAATACCATAAGTGTGAAAACAGAAGGCATAGAGTAGGAGAAGTTATTTGAAAAACACATCATGAACTAAAGACTTCTGGGCAAAAAAAATCAAAAGAATTCCTAAAAATAGGAAAGAAAAGGTCAGATTAGAAAGCTCTTTTGTAAAAGTATAAATATCTTCCATAGGTGCTTAACAAAGAAGAAAATCCAAATAGCCAACTGATATATTTTTTAAAAAGTATCCAGACTTATTTGCATTTAGAGAGATACATATAATAAACATCACATAATCAACAGTTATTGAAAACTTAAAAGATCTACCATTATTAATTAAATATGCGATTCAGAGGGGCATATAAAGGAGTATAATGTTTTAGGAAAATTGTTTAATAATTATGACAATGCATCTATTTTAACAATACAGACTATCCTTAGTTGTATATCCAGAAAATCTTGTGCACATGTGCCAAAGAACACATATGTAAGAGTTTTCATATTTGAATATTTTAATATTTCCACAATAGAAAAAATGGAATGTCTAAAATAGCAGGATAAATTGTTGTATAATCATGAAATTGGATACTATTCAGTAATTTAGATTCATTTATTTAGAATTCAAAACAAATAGAAATATATTGCTTAGGATAATTAAATAAAATCAAGGAAATGGTTATCACAACAATCTTGAAAGTAGTTACAAATACTGTATACATTGGAATACAGTCAATGTGTATACATGAATGCTCACTTCATAATTATTCATTTAACTGCACAAATACATTTTATTTATTTTGATTTATGCTTAATATATTATACAACAACAAATATTAAAACAACAATTAAAAGGCAATTGGTAGTGACTTTTGTGAAAGACAGAAGACCCAATCTCCTATCTCCATTTCCACTATCAATACACAGAAATGACTGATTAACAATACTAATATATTTTTTAATATAGCACTACACTTTAAACAATAAAGTGGGTTGACAATGCCCTATAGGCCAAAACCTGCACACCACGTTTCTTTTCTTTTTAAAAAAAATTATTTATTTTGAAAGAGAGCATAAGCAGGGGAGGGGCCAAGAGAGAGGGAGAGGGAAGATCCCAAGCAGGCTCTGCTTTGACAGTGGGGCTTGAACCCACGAACCATGAGATCATGACCTGAGCCAAAATTGAGACTTAGACGCTTTACTGCCTGAGCCACCCAGTTACCCCCCCACCACTTTTAAATATAAAGTGATATTAGAATATAGCTATGTCTATCTATTTTCAAATCTTCTGTGCCAACTTTCACAATGACAGAATTCAGTGGCTGCAAGAGAGACCATATGGAGTTCACTCTAAAATGTTTACTATCTAGCCCTTTGCAAAAGGTGGACTGACTTTTGCTTTAAACAAAATGGTCAAAGAAGTGAAAACAAAGACTAGTTCTGCAGTTAAAAAAGTAAGCAGGTGACACTGCAAACTAGGTCAGAATCTGGACCAGAATTGTACCTTAGGAATGGAAGGTTAAATAGCCTCTGGTCTCTAGCATGAAACACAGTGTGGGCTTTCCAGTAAAGAGCATAGAGCTAGAAATATCCTCAGCAATTTGTAAACAGAAGGAGAAAGAATCAATACCTGCTGTCTGTAGACAATGGACAGAATGAAGCTACCCAATCTTGACCATGGCAGAAACAGCATCACATGCAAAAACAAAAACCCTAAACTACATCTCATGCAAATGTGGAATGGATTACAAATTGCCCCATCACTGCTGAAACTCTGAGATGATAAACAACACAAACATTGGAGCCATCTAAATGGACCCACCAGGAATGAAGCAGAAACATCTATAAAACCCCTTACTTACCATAAGGTTGCCACAAAAGCCTTCAATTTGTAAAAATGCAGTATGTGTGAAGGCACGATAAAACAAGGGTGCCTGTAGTATTACTCTCAATATGCTCATCTAGATGCATTCTTGAGTTTGGCAAGAATACCTTTGAGCAGTGTGATAAAATTGGCGTTCTAATTTCATTTGTTTGACCCCTAGGGGATTGCCAAGTTGATGTGACAAGGCACAAATTGCTGCCAGCTCTTTACACAGTCAAAGCCTCATAGGCTGTTGAGAGTGCAAGTGATACCACTTTTTTCTATATAAACTGTTGGCTAAGTCTGAAACCAACTAGTTAACAGGATACCATGAGTAGGAGCTGCCAGGTTGAGACACACCAGTAACAGTAGTCACTGAAGGCTTCAGGACTCCACCAGCAGGGGTTCCTTGGCCGCACTTTATTCTGTCTCCTCTGCAACCTAGTATTATTCACTATATTCTCATCTGTTGCATATACAATGAAAAACTACAATGAAAGTTTTGCATTTACTTCGATTATAGATTTGATCGTATCTAAAAAGTTAGGTTCCGTTTATGACTACTTTCTTGACATTTTACAACAATATTTTGAATTTTTCTGAGCCAAGACTTATTCGGTGACTGTGACTTAATTCTCCAAAAGCTGGTTCTTTGATTAAACATTTGTAATTATATTCTAATTTTATCATGCTAGTCATTAAGAAAGTGGTTACTTTTTAAAAGATTTTGTGTTTACTATGTGAAGGTTTTTATTTAAGTGCACTTTGCTTGTATGTGAGAAAAGAAAAGTCTTAATTGTAGGGTGTGTAATATGCAATTCATCAATTATATCATCATTAGTTGTATTGTGTATGTTATAATTTTTTTCCTAATATAAAAAAGACAGACCTTAAGAAATCTACTGCTACTCATAAGCTGTCATTTTTACATTAGGACAAAAAGGTATAGCATGTACAATACAACTAATGATGATACAGATGGCTAACAGACACATGAAAAGATGCCCAACATCACCAATCATCAGGGAAATACAAATCAAAACTACAATCAGATATCACCTCATACCTTCCAGAATGTCTAAAATTAACAACACAGGAAACAACAGATGTTGGCAAGGATGAGGAGAAAGGGGAGCTCTCTTACACTATCTTGGTGGGAATGCAAACTAGGGCAGCCACTCTGGAAAACAATATGGAGGTTCCTCAAAAAGTTACAAATAGAGCTATCATGTGATCCAAAAATTGCTCTAGGGATTTACTCAAAGGATACAAAAATACTAATACTAATACTAAATAGTAATACTAATACTAAGAGATACATGCACCCTAATATTTATAGCAACGTACCTATAATAGCCAAAATATACAAAGAGCCCAAGTGACCATCAACCGATGAATGGATAAAGAGCCCAAGTGTCCATCAGTTGATAAATGAATAAAGAATGGGATATATATATATATATATATATATATATATATTACTCAGCCATATAAAAGAATGATATCTTGCCATTTTCAATGACATGGATGGAGCTGCAGTGTATTATGACAAGCAAAATAAATCAGAGAAAAATACATTATTTCACTCATATGTGGAATTTAAGAAACAAAACAGATGAACACAGGGTACAAAACAGACTCTTAATTATAGACAACTGAGGTTTGCTAGAAGGAAGGTGGGTGGGAGGAAGGATGGGCTAAATGGATGATGAGTATTAAGGAGGGCACTTGTGATGAGCACTGGGTGTTGTATGTATGAGGAATCACTAAATTCTATATCTGAAACTAATATTACCCTGTATATAAACTGGAATTTAAGTAAAAATTTAGAGAGAAAAAAAAATTTCACACAGTTTTTAAAATACATTAATGTAGAGTTGTGAAATTCTTATTTTTACCTTTTACTTTTTTTTAAGTTTATTTATTTTTGAGAGATAGAGTGCATACGCCAGGGGAAGGGCAGAGTAAGAGAATCCCAAGCAGACTCCACTGTCAGCGGGGAGCCTGACATAGGGCTTAAACCCAAGAACTGTGAGATACCGACCTGAGCCAAAATCAAGCGTCAGACGCTCAACCAAATGAGCCACCCAGGCATCCCTCCTACTTATACCATTTAAAAAGGACCATTACAGGGATTCCTGGGTGGCTCAGTCGGTTGAGCATCTGACTTCGACTCAGGTCATGATCTCGCTGTCTGTGAGTTCAAGCCCCCACCACACCCCCTCACCCCTGTCCCCCTGCCTTGAGTTCAAGCCCCTATCCCCCTACCCCGTGAGTTCAAGTGCCACATCGAGCTCTTTGCTAACAGCCTGGAGCCTGTTTCAGATTCTGTGTCTCCCTCTCTCTCTCTGCACCCCTCTCCCCACACTCATGCTCTGTCTCTCCCTCTGTCGAAAATAAAATAAACATTAAAAGAAATTTAAAAAGGACCATTACAATTCTTATTTTTCTTTATTCCTTAGTAAGATGTGCTTATTTTTCCTAAATTCATCAGCTGGCATAGTACTGAGTTTGGTTAATTACAATTATATTTAAGTCCTTAATACATTCTGACATGATGTGTTAAGTAATTTTCTTTTAATCATCACTATTCTTTCCACCCTAATTCATGATGATCTTTCAAATATAGTTGAATATTAGGGACTTGAAAAGATTTTGATAAAGATAGAAAATTATCAAAATTCATCCTTCATGAAATCCATAGATAGCCAAACAAAATTTGATGCTACTGGGAAGAAGGAAGATGGAAGCATAAACTAAAGGTTCAACTTCTACATATTTATTATATAGACAAAGTTTTTTAAGTCATAAAATAAGAGACAAATGAATAGCCAGTAACTAGGAACATCTAAAAATGCAAAATAATTACATTCTGTATTAATTATAAACAAGATTTAGAAAAAAATACAGGTGGTAAAATAATGTAGATCACCTACTTTTGCATTAGGTTCACGGTGTATGTTTTCCCTTCAATTACAATGTTGTAGGACACCTGGCAGGAGAGTGTATTAAAAAGACAAAGAAAGTGATAAGAATGTTAGAAAGTAAAACTAACATTTTACATTAATGATAGTTACATTGAAAGCACATTAATACAATAAAAGAGGAAAATTTATAATTTAATGTTGATTTATATCAATGAAATGATATTTAAATATTGGCTTTCATAATAAAAGTGGATAGAATATATTTTGCGTAATTTCTTAATAAATTTTAAATGAATCCAACAAAACATTTGAATCTGAAAAATTGATTTGCACCCAATAATTACATTAACTTAATAAAGACTGAGGTCACTGCAAAACTTATGCTTAAAATGGAAGAACATAAACATATTACTAATAAAAAATTTATATAATAGAGCAAAGATTTAGCAGCACATAAAGTATAATATTTGCAGATTTTATAAAATTCATTCCAAGTTTGGATCAAAACTCATTGATCTATTTTATTAATAGTAAGATTAAGAAATGATGTTTAACAAATGGGCAATTTAGTCTTTATAGATCAATTTGCGTAGCCTCTACATCTTTAAATTCTTGGGCCTTCCAATCCAGTAGCATGGTTTATACTTGGGTTTATTTAAACCTTTCATTCCTCTCATCTTATTTTATTGTCTTCAGAGATGAGGTTTTGCTTAACTTTGTTAGATTTATCCAGATTTTGATATTTATGTAGTGTAAAATTTCTTTTTAAAAGTTTCATTTTATATTTTTGTTTTGTAGAATGGAAATATAATTGATTTTTATGTTATGGTCTTATTTCTTTTTTGTTTGTTTTGTTTTCTTTTTATCTTGTTTCTAAAGATTTTACTAAATTATTGTTATTTCTAATTTTCTGTAAGTAATTTTGGATTTTATTTTATATGCAATCATTTAATCTGTAAATGATGATAGCATTATTTTTTCTTTCCAATTATTATGCATATTTTTAATTTTTGTTTTTTTCTTTCCTTATCAGAGTGGCTAATATTTCCAGGCAAAATAAATAGAAAAGGTAACAGTGGACATCCTTATATTTTTCTTGATCTCAGGAAAAAAGCTTTCAATATTTCAACTTTGTGCATGATGTTTCTTTCAAAAGCATTTGATCTTCTCTATATGCCACAGTTGATTATTATTCTTAATTATTACATATTTTGAGCAAATAAACACTACAGCAAATTACAAAAAATGCCTTGTCAACAATGTCTATGTTAAAACATAAAAACATTAAAAGTATTTCAAAACAATTTTAAGTACTCTCCCATCCTATTATTAATTCCCTTTCTTACATTCCAACTAACCAACATCTTGAATTTCATGTTTATCATTCCCACACATATTTTTATATCTATACTAATTATTGATGTTTAAATAATTTTTTGCATAAATTTTAGCTCTGTGTGAATGTAATCCTTCTACAAGTTATATATTTAGTTGCTGGATTACACACCTGCTTAAAACACTGTTTCAGACATAGTAAGCACTCTGTAAACATTTGTTCTCATTACCAATACATGTAGCTTTATAATTTTTTCATGGTATTGTATTACATTTTCTGAATATAGCACAGTTTATTCATCTATACTGTCAATGGTTATTTAGTTTTGTTTTACTATTTTAAGCAATGCCCCCCCCCAAATAATCTTAGGCATATCTTTGTACATATTTGCAAGCTATATTTTAATCTAAACCTGAGTGAACGTCTTTTATTAAAAAGTACTTTTGCAACTTCACTTGAAGCTTAAAACTAATCAGCAAATTTGTTGCACCAATGTAGATATTCACAAAAAGTGAATATTATCCTTTTATCCATCTCCTTTAATTGCATTTTGTTTTGTTAGAGTTAAATTTTGCCATTGATGTGAAATAATACCCTATTGTGTTTACCTGGCAATTCCCTATAAATTTCCTAATTTGTATATATGCTTGATAATTATTGTCCCCTCAAGGTCAACACTTAATTGTCATTCATAACTTTGTACATGTTTCTATTTTCTTGGTTTTTATCTAATTTATTTGTATGAGTTCTTGATATATTCTGGATACCTTTTGTGTGTTATATGGATGGCAAATATCTTCTGTGAGACTGGAACATTTTTCACCTCATTTATGGTAGCTATTTATTTGTATATTTAAATCTAGATATTCCTTATGCCTTCACTTAAGATTTTCTGTTCTTTTTTTTTCTGGTATCATTCTTCCCTATTATAAGGTCCTAGAAATAGCCTTCTACCTTGTCTTCCAGATTTTTAGTACTTTACTCTCAGATGTATGCATTTAAATTATCTTGAATCAATTTTGGTGTATACTGTAGCATTAATATACATTTTCTTATTATTCCATATCATTAATAAATTTTCTCTTCACCATTTATTAACTAATCCATTCTTTATCCAATGATTTCAATGTTACCATTGAAATGAATAAGTCCTCATATGTGTGTGGGTATTTCAGAGATACTCTATTCTGTTCTGTTAATTTATTTGTCCCTTAGACAATATCACATACCACATTATATTAATTACTAAAACTTTAAAATATGTTTTGAAATGAACCAAAGTGAATCACTATTTTGTTCTTCAAAGTTAACATTTTTTACCTTTTACCATTCCATATATATTTTAGAATCAACCTGCCGATTTCCATGAAATTTCTTATGGAATGGTAGTCAATCTACAGATTTGGTAAAAATTAACCTAAGAAAATATTAAGCATTCTTGACTGCCAACATGACCTACTTTCCTTTTTTTAATCCTTCCAGTTTTATTAGTGCTCATAATAATGTCTTTCAATAAAAGTTTACTGTATCCTAAAAAGTTCTCTACCTTTTGAATAATATTTATTGTTAAGTAACTCTTGTTTTTGGCCTGTGTGTGTGTGGGGGGGGGGGGTGTTGTACATATATGTGCGTATATGTATATACACAAAAATATGTATATATACATATACACATATATATACACACTAAAAGCACTTTATCACAAAATGTTATTTACTGATATTATTAAATATATGTGTATATATGTATGTATGTATATGTGTATTTTCCCCTATTTTTTGCTCTAAATTTACACTTAATATTTGAGTCTTATTCTTTTTTCTTATTTTGGTCCCAATTCATAATATCCATTAGAATGTCTGGTATTCTGTTATCATTATGTCAAAGTGTTGTCAATACTGATTTTTATTTATTCTGTGTTGCTATACTTGTCCTGAGGAATCTCTTTTTTTATTATTTCTCAGTCACTATATGTTTAATATAGCATCTTCTCCAGGTTTCCCCCCACTTCTTTCAGGAATTTCAGTTACTATATACTTAAGTCTCTAATTCAATCCTCCTTCTCCCTTAGCCATTTTTATGTTGCATCTATCTGGTTTCTTTAGCTGACTCTGATCTAATTCTTGATTTTTTTTTTCACTTTCATTATACTTTTCACATCTACTCAGGTTTTTTAAAACTGCTAGGCGAATATTGTCTTTTTATGATCTGTATCATTCATTTATTAATCATAACAGTTATAAACATAAACTATGTTATGTTTATAGCATTTTTAAAACTAGTAACTACAGTCAATACAGCCTCACTGGTTCAAATACAATGTATCCAGTACTACTCTACACATGGGGGATAGAGACATTAACACAATAGTGAAACTTTTTCCCTTATGAATTTAACAGCTGAGGTCAGGTGATTTTTTTTTTTGTACTTTTCTTATGGAATTATTGTCATAGATTATGGTGATGCCTAGTAGAAGATATTTCCCTCTAAGTAGATTCTGTATATATTTTCTGATATGAACAAGCAATTCCATATTATTTTTGAATTAAAAAATAGAACTCTTCCAAATACTGTTAAATGCCTCACATTATTTTTCTATTTAAATAATTAAATATTAAGTTTCCAAGTTTCCATAAGTATACATTCCTTTTAAAATGATATATTGAGAATTTTAAGCCTGTAATATCTGAATTAGGGTGACAAGTGGGTAGTTGCTAAGGAAATATTTGCATTAAAATTACCAGAACATTTACTACCCAATCAAAAATAAAATTAAGGTGTGGTGTTTGAAAAAAACACATTTCATTTCTTGAGAAATGATTCTAGAAACTAGTAAAAAAAAAAAAAAGATATTTTCTAATTCAAAGAAAAGAAAATCTACCCTGAACCAAGATGAACTAAGATGGCATGAAAAAAAGTCTTCATGATTAACGTATTTGCAATCAAAATGCAAAAATTACTCATATAAAACTTCATTAAATGAAATTATCATTACATTGTATACAAAAACCATAGGCTTACTTAACAACAAGGATACAAACACCTCCAAATATAGGAAAAACTCCTCCAAAAACAGCCTTGTAAGTGAATAAGAAGAGAATCTCTAGATAAATCAGGTCAATGATTATTCAAAGACACTCAAGAGGGAAACAGATTTAAAAGATGGGACTTGGGGTTTTGAGAATAAGCATCACTGCAATATATGTCTATGAAACACTGTTTATTATAAAACACAGTTCATTTTCAAAAAGGCTTTCCACTTAAGGAAACTTGGGTGTAAATATAAAATTCACCAAGTTTGCATGAATGAAAATGCCAAATTTACTTCCTTAGAAAGAAAATATCCACATGAATTTAGATTCTGAAAAATGTTAGTGCTTAGTTACATGGGATTCAATTCCTCCACTTAATGTTGACCGTATTTTCTCCGGTATTGTAATTTGCACACGTAGTCTTTCAGAATCTGTAAGGTACAAAATGTTTCATTAAAGTAGCATCCATCACCTCATAGCTTCCTCCTCATCTAAATCCTCATCTAAATCCATAATATTTTATATGCCACCTCTTTTTTTTAAACTCAATTCCCACTTTCTAGAATTACAAGACTTTTAAAGAGAAATTAATTACAAATAAAATCAGGACCTTTGGACTTTCCAACTACAAAGTCCAGGGGTCAAAAATGCAGACAGAGCACTATATGAAACTCTAACCTTGAGGCATCCAGTTGAACCACTGCATCTTTCATATGGTACCAGGATGAGTGGGAAAGCCCCGTCACATCCAGTGTGAATTTTCTTTAGGGAAGACGATATGGTAGTGGGCTTTGGCTTAAAAAATTGGAGCACCTGCAAGAAGGCACTTTCCCAGGGATATCTGGCCTCTCAGAAGAAAGTAGAGAGGAAAGTTGACATTCCCAAAAGTTCAAAGGAAAGGTTTTTGTACTTACTATTGTCTGTCTGGAGCCCGATGAGCCCGATGAGAAGCAGCAGAAGGCACAACATGGCTTCATGTCCTGGATGCCAGTCCGAATAATGGCAGTTGGCTTGCGTAAAGGACAGTTGGGAGCGCGAGGGGACCCCTCCTGGCCGCGCACCTTGCAAGAGACAGTCCACCGTGAGAGCAGAGTGGAGAGGATGGGTGCGGTGTACTGTTGAATGTGGGCGGTTTGGGCTCCTAAATCTGTGCAGGAGGCTTCCAATTGGTTTGACGCCGCTTTAAGCCTAAAAGAAAACAGAATCACTTCCAAAAGGCAAGGTTGAAGAAACAGTTAATGAACAGGAAGATTCATGTACACTTCCTAATGAACTTTTTATTGAAGATACATGTATATTCTACAAACCATAGGAGAACAGCTCAATTAATATTCAAGTGAACAAACCAGTGTAATTAGCACCTAGATTCAGATCAAGAAATAAAACATAGAACCACCAAAACCCAAAACCCCCAGGTGGCCCCCTGACAATCATTACTGCTACCATCAGCGATTAATTAGTTTTGTCTGTTTTGAACTTTATATAAATGGAACTAATCACCATGTACTTTTATGCATGAGTTCTTTTATATATAATATATAATATAATGATTATGAGATCCATCCATTCATTCATACTGTGAAGAGAAATAGCTTTGTTTTTTCCTCATAGGTGTATTCAATCATACATTGTATGTATGTATATATTCAATCATACATTGATTGAATATAACACAATCTTTTTTTCCATTTTACTGTTGACTAACATTTGGTTTATTTGTAGTGGTGCCTATTAAAAACCACATTTGGCTATTTTATTTCTTTGGTGAACATATGTAGTGATTTTCTTCAGGTATATTTCTAGAGCGAAATTGCTAGATCACAGGGTATGCTTCAATAGACACTTCCAACAGTTTTCCAATGTTGTTGTACTAATTTGTACTTTCACCAGAAATGTATGAGAATTCCAATTCATATAAATGTGTACCTACACTTTCTTTTGTTTTTATTTCATGTAATCATTTTGGTCCTGCATTTGGTTTTAACTTGCATTTTCATGGTCATTAATAAAATTTAGCACAACTGTATATATTTGTTGGTCATTTATATAACTTCTTTGGTAAATGCTTGAGTCTTTGGACCATTTTACAATTGGGTGCTCTTGTCTCTTATTATATGCTGAGCCTATTGATGTATTCTAGATATGATTCTTTTGTTGGATATAATGATTTGCAAATATCTTCTATATGGGGGCTTACATTTAACGGATTTTTGTACATACACATTCTTATTCAAAATTCACTCCCCTCAATGTTTGCTGGGATTTCAGGATATACATCTTATTGTGAATGTGAATTTTATCAAAAGTTTCTCTTATATAAATTGATGTGATCTTATAGCTCTCTCCATTTTCTGTTAATTTTGTGAATCAAAATTATTGACTTTCTAGTGTTGAAACAAATTGTATTCTGGAATACATCCTACTTTATGTACTATCTTTTTATATTTTTCTGGATTGATTTTCCAGCATTTTGTTTAGGACTTTTGCATCCATATTCATAAGAAATATTTGTCTGTAATTTTCTTTCATTTCAATAAACTTGTCAATTTTTGTACCAGAGATATGCTGGCCTCATAAAAGAAATTGGGAAATGTTATTCCTTCCTCTATTCTTTAAAAAGTTAGTGTAATTGTTGTGAATATTTCTTCTTTTAATGTTTCTCAGGATTCAGAACTGGAGAGATTTGGACTTAAAATTTTATTTGTGAGAGACTTTTTGTTTTAACTTATGAAGCAAATGTTTTTAAATGTTCAGATATTCTCTTTCTGTGTTAGACAAGTTCTGTTTCTGATGGATTTTATCCATTTCTTCTGAGTTACTAGATATATTGGCCAAAGTCATTCATAATCCCCTTCCCTCGTTTATCATCCTTTTGAACTCTGTAGATCTGTACAAATGTTCCATTTTTTCATTCTCAATATTGATAATTTTGTGATTTTTCTCTACATTATTCAATCACTTTGAGTTTATTATTTTTATTTGTATTAACTTTCAAAAAAACTGTTTTGAATCTCTTTTTTTGTATTATATATTTGTTTTCTATTTTATTGAGTTTTGCTCTTCTGGTCCTTTTTTCTACTTTGAGTATTGTTTGTTCTTTTCATAGCTTCTAAGAATGGAAGTATATCTTACTCAATTTAAACCATTCTTTTTTCTAATATATACATTTAAAACTACAAATGTTCATCTATTCATCACTTTAAATTTATCACCAAAGTGGGGCTCGATCCCACAAACCATAAGATCATGACCTGAGCCAATATCAAAAGTTGGACACTTAACTGACTGAGCCACCCAGTCTAATTGTGTATTTTTTAATGTTCTTCCTTTATGACTATGAGGATTGGTGTCTCCCTACCAAGACCTCCATTCTGCGAACAATATAAACTATTATAATACTTTATTCTGATATTTTATTTCTTTTAAAACTTACATATTTATTTTTTTCTGAAATGTATACCTCTATATTTTGGGGGACATTTGCTTAAATATTTATTACTTGTCATTACATTTGTGAATACAAGAACAAACAAATGCACATGCCAGCATATATGTGGATGGGTGCATAAAACAGAGCTTCCATTTGTGTAAAATAAGGGATATTTAAGAAGATGTAGATGTCCACTCATTTTACCAAAGACCACCTGGAACACATCTGTGGTTGAACAAGTTGGATTTATTACTAGTGTCAGCACAGGGGGACACACACCATGGGAAACTGTGGTAGTCCTGTGAGGGTGTCATTACGGGATTCAAGCTTGTGTTACGTGATTTGGGGGAAGGTTTACGGAATCTGGGCTTTGCCAGATTAGATGCTGTCAGAAACAAGGGGATACATTTCTGACTATTTTAGTAATTCTTGTCTAGAAGAGGAAAGACTACACTAATGCTAAGTCAAAATTGGTCAAGGAACAGGAATATCTCATGTTAGCCAGGATGGAAATGTTTGGTCATTTCTGTGACTTGAAAAGTTTTGAAGTTTTACTTGTATTCAAACATAGAGAGTGGCCTTGCTTTTTTTCTTCATCCATCATGATCCAAGCTTTTGACCTTTTATGAAATTGTTTATGTTCAAAAGGAGACCCACACAGCCTATCCGTGTCAGGCCAGCTCCTAGCAACACCAAGGCCCAGCTGATATTAGGCCAGATCCTGCATGTCAGGGGCTGCTTCTCCCTTTCTCATAGGCACTGCATTGGATTTATAGATAAACCCTTATGACATTAACTTTTTCCATCCTGAAAATAAATGTTATATATCTATATAACTTGTTCATGTTTGGTTAGATAAATTGATATAAATGTTGACATATTAATAGATACAAATATATAGTTGTCAACTTTCACTTATTATGCCAAAGGCCCAATACCACAGTGAATAAAATTAAACAGCATCAAAGAATGTTTGATATTTTGTAGGACAAGATTTCCTTACAAAAGGAAAAGTTCTAAAACATTGCTTTTCTTTTCTTTTTCTTTCTTTCTTTTTTTTTTTTTTTTTTTTTTGCAGGACCTATGGTTTTATTTTGAATTTTGTTTGCTATTAGTTATATGGTTTTATTTTTTTAAGTTTTTATTTAAATTCCAATTAGTTAACATACAGTGTAACATTTGTTTCATGTGTATAACTTGGTGATTCAGCACTCAGTCAGTGAAGCATGTAACTCTTGGTCTCAGGTTGTGAGTTTGAGCTCCACAACTAATTAAGAGTTTACTTAAAAATAAAAAGTTATTTTTCTTTTTTAAAAAAGGTTTATTTATTTATTTTGGCAGACAGAGAGAGAGAGTGAGAGTGAGTAGGGAGGGGCAGAGAAAGAATCCCAAGCAGACTTCACACTCAGCACAGAGCCCAATGTCGGGCTTGATCTCAAGACCCTGGGATCATGACCTGGGCTGAAATCAAGGGTCAGGCACTTAACCAACTGAGCCACCCAGGTGCTCCTAAAAAGTTCTTTTTCTAAAAAGATCTTTTGTATTATTCCTTAGTTCTCTTTAAGAAAATCTTTCAAATAAACCTTCCACGTAACATTATTCCTAATGCAGTATTTTAAAGATACCAAATAATAAATCCTTACCCATTATTACAAATTATATGTTATTATAAAGATAATTACCTTACCGATGCATCCATTCAACCAACAAGTATTTGTTGAGCATCTAGTATGTACCAGAAATTATTGTATGTACTGGTGATGTAGTAATGACCAAGAAATGGACTATCTATTCACTTTAATTACCTGTATTGTTTGCTTTTGGCCAATGCTATCTCTTTCAATCACTGTGTTTGTGTGCATGTGCATGCCCGTGTGTGTGTGTGTGTACTTAATTTGCTATGGTTGATTGTTCTCAATTATTAAAATAGATGCATACACTTGGTTAGTTTTTATTTCTAGATGAAATTTGAAATCTACTTTTGCAGAAGAGTAGTTCAAAGTCAGTTAAAAGAGAAGTATTTATGGAGATTTGGTAGAGAATGAATTGGATATAGTTTGATTCTAAATATTCTCATTCTAGAAACAACTATCTATTAAAATTTCGTGTTTTGCTTTTGTTAAGTTATTCAGATCTTTAAATTACTGGAATGTATCTTGCAAAGCACTTATTAATTTTTTTCTTATTTGTTGCACACTTTTAATTTGTAATAGTGAAGTGAAATTTTTTATTTCATTGTCTAGTTATGTATTTGAACTTTTTTTTGTATCAATATGCTTATTCCACTACTGCATACCAGCACAAAAATAATAAACATTCTTCTTTAATGTCAAATAAATGAATCTACTTTTAAGGATTCACTATTATGTATAAAATTTATTAGAACTGCTGGCAGGAATCTTCTTCAAATTGATGCTATAAGTTCTATTCTGAAGCATGATTTTAAGGAAAGGGTATTTATTGTTATAGTTTCTTTCCCAATCAATTGTGAGGAGAGTATGTGTTTATGTTTAACATAATGATCACATGGATATTTTACTTAATTTCCATCTTTCAGGATACATCTCAGTTGGGCAATGACTAATTTTTAAATAATAATGAATTTTCCAAATGAGCATGGGGAGAAAAAGAGAGATGCAAGCTAAGAAACATACTTTATCCATTCATCACTCAATGGACATTTGAGTTCTTTCCATAATTTGGCTATCGTAAATAGTGCTGCTGTAAACATCAGGATACATGTATCCCTTTGAATTAGTATTTTTGTATTATTCAGGTAAATACCTAGCAGTGCTAATGCTGGATTATAGGGTAGTTCTATTTTTACCTTTCTGAGAAAGAATTCCCATACTGTTTTCTAGAGTGGCTGCACCAGTTTGTATTCCCAGCAACAGTGCAAGAAGGTTCCCCTTTCTCCACATCCTCACCAACACCTGTTATTTCTTGTGTTGTTGATTTTAACCATTCTGACAAGTGTGAGGTAATACCTCACTGTAGTTTTGATTTGTATTTCCCTGATGATCAGTGATGTTGAACATATTTTCATGTGTCTGTTGGCCATCTGCATGTCCTCTCTGGAAAAATGTCTATTCATGTCTTCTGCCCATTTTAATTGGAATGTTCATTTTTGGAGTATTGAGCTTGATAAGTGCTTTCTATATTTTGGTTACTAACACTTTATCAGATGTCATTTGCAAATATCTAATCCCATTCCATAGGTTGCATTTTTCAGTTTTGCTGATTGTTTCCTTTGTTGTGCAGAAGCATTTTATTCTGATGAAGTCCTAATAGTTTATTTTTGCTTTCCTTTCCCTTGCCTCAGGAGACATATCTAGAAAGAAGTTGTTGTGGCCAATTTCAGAGGTTACTGTCTATGTTCTCCTTGAGTATTTCTATGGTATCAGGTCTTATATTTAGGTCTTTAATCCATTTGAATTTATTTTTGTGTATGGTGTGAGAAAGTGGTCAAGTTTCATTCCTTTGCATGTTGCTTACTAATTTTCCCAGAACCATTTGTTGAAAAGATGGTCTTTTTCCAGTAGGATATTCTTTCCTTCTCTGTCAATGATTAATTGACCATGTAATTGAGGGTTCATTTCTGGGGTTTTTATTCTCTTCCATTGATCTAGGTGTCTGTTTTTGTGCCAGTACCATACTGTCTTGATGACTACAGCTTTGTAATATAATGTGAAGTCCAGAGTTGTGTTGTCTCCAGCTTTGCTTTTAATTTTCAAGGTTGCTTTGGTTATTTGGGGTCTTTTGTGGTTCCATACAAATTTTAGGATTGTTTGTTCTATTTCTGTGAAAAATGCTGTTGGTGTTTTGATACGGATTGCATTGAATGTGTGTGGACTGTTTTGAGCAGTATAGACATTTTAACAATATTTATTCTTTCAATCCATGAGCATGGAATGTCATTCCATTTCTTTGTGTCATCTTCAATTTCTTTCATTAGTGCTTTATAGTTTTCAGGGTACAGGTCTTTCACCTCTTTGGTCAGGTTTATTAAGGATCATGGTTTTTGGTGCAGTTGTGAATGAGATTGTTTCCTTAAATCTCTTCCTGCCGTGTCATTGTTGGTGTATAGAAATGCAACAGATTTTTATACATTGATCTTGTATTCTGCAACTTTACTGAATTCATTTATCAATTCTAGCAGTTTTTTGATGGAGTCTTTCAGATTGTCTATATAGAGTATCATATCATCTGTATATAGTGAAAATTTGACTTTCTTGCCGATTTGGATGCCTTTTAATTCTTTTTGCTGTTTGAGTGCTAAGGCGAGGACTTCCAGGACTATGTTAAATAATAGTGGTGAGAGTGGACATTCCTGTCTTGTTCCTGACCATAGAGTAAAAGTTTTCAGTTTTTCCTCATTAAGGATGATATTAGCTGTGAGCTTTGCATAAATGGCTTTGATTCTGCTGAGGTATGTTCCTTCTAAACCTATTTTGTTGAGAGCTTTTATCATGAATGGATGTTGTACTTTGCCAGACACTTTTTCTGCATCTATTGAAATGATCCTATGCTTCTTATCTTTTCTTTTATTAATGTAGTGCATCATGTTGATTTATTTGCAAATTTTGAACCACATTTGCAACCCAGGAATACATCCCACGTTATCGTGGTGAATGATTTTTTTAATGTACTGTTGGATTCAATTTGCTAGTAAATTATTGAGAATTTTTACATCCAGGTTCTTCAGCTATATTTGCATGTAGTTCTGTTTTTTAGTGGAGTCTTTATCCAGTTTTTGGCATCAGGGTAATGCTGGCCTCATAGAATGAATTTAGAAGTTTTCCTTTGCTTTCTTCTTCTTCTTCTTCTTCTTCTTCTTCTTCTTCTTCTTCTTCTTTTCCAATAGTTTGAGAAGACTATGTATTATCCCTTCTTTCAATGCTTGGTAGAATTCACCTGTGAAGCCATCTGGCCCTGGGCTTTTATTTGTTGGGAGTTTTTTGACTACTGATCCAATTTCTTTGCTGTTATTGGTCTGTTCAAGTTTTCTACTTCTTCCTGTTTCAGTTTTGGTAGTTTATGTTTCCATTTCTGCCAGGTTGTCCAGTTTGTTGGCATAAGTTTGTCATAATATTCCCTTATAATTGTTCATATTTCTGTGGCATTGGTTGTTATTTTTTCTCTCTCATTTGTAATTTTATTTGGTTCCTTTTTCTTTTCTTTTTGATAAGTCTGGCTAGAGGTTTATCAATTTTATTAATTTTTTCAAAGAACAAGCTCCTGGTTTCATTGATCTGTTCTATTGGCTTTTTAAGCTTCTGTATCATTTATTTCTGCTGGCTTTAGGCCTCATTTGTTCTTCTTCTAACTCCTTTAGGTGTAAAGATTGGTTGTTTATTTGAGATTCTTCTTGCTTCTTGATTGAGGTAGGCCTGTATTGCCATATACTTTCTTCTTAGAACCACTTTTGCTGCATCCCAAAGGTTTTTGACCATTGCATTTTTATTTTCATTTGTTTCCATGTGTTTTTTAAATTTCTGCTTTCATTTCCTCATTGATCCATTCATTGTTTAGTAGCATGTTGTTTAACCTCTGTGTATTTGTGGCCTTTACAATTTTTTTTGGAAAATTTGTGATTGACTTCTAGTTTCATAGTGTCATGGTCAGAAATGTTCATGGTATGGTTCCAATCTTTTTATATTTATTGAGGACTGATTTGTGACCTAATATGATATCTGATCTGGAGAATATTCCATGTGCCCTTGTAAAGAATGTGTATTCTGCTGTTTTAGGATAGAATGTTCTGAATATATCTGTTAAGTCCATCTGTTCCAGTGTGCCATTTAAAGTAATTTTCTTTTTTTGTTTTCTGTTTAGATGATCTGTCCATTCATATAAATAGGGTGTTAATTCCCCCACTATTATTGTATTATTATCAATGAATTCCTTTATGTTATTGTTTTATATATTCGGGAGCTCTCATATTGTGTGCATAAATATTTACAATTGTAATATCTTGTTGGATTACCTCTTTATTATAATACAGTGCCCTTCTTTGTTTCTTGCTACACTCTGTTTTAAATCAATTGTCTGATGTAAGCAATGTTACTCTGACTTTCTTTTGATGTCAATATGTGTATTCAATGTTTCTCCATCCCTTCACTTTCAATCTGCATGTGTCTTTAGGTCTGAATTGAGTTTCGTGTAGGCAGAATATAGATGGGTCTTGTGTTGTGTATCCATTGTGACACACTATGTCTTGATTGGAACATTTAGTCCATTTACATTCAAAATAATTATTGATAGATATGTATCTCAATGCCATTTTATTACTTGTTTTGTTGTCATTTCTGGAGATTCCTATGTTCCTTTCTTGTCTTTGTCACTTTTGGTCTCTCCTTTGCACTCAAAGAGTCACCATAGGAATTTTTGTATGGCTGGCTTATGGTCATGAACTCCTTTATTTTTTGTTTGTCTGGGAAACTTTATCTCCCCTTCCATTCTGAATCATAGCCTTGCTTGATATAGTATTCTTGGCTGAAGATTTTTGCCATAAGCACTCTGAATATATCATGCTATTCTTTTCTGGCTTGCCAAGTTTCTGTGGAGAGATCTCTAGCTAGCCTCATGTGTCTGCTCTTGTGAAGTAAGACTTATGTCTTGCTGCTTTAGTATTTTTTCATTATTCGTCTCTGGTTGATTACTTTTTAAGTCTTTTATATCTGTGATAAGGATCTCATTGATGTTTTCTATTCTTTTCTCAAGACCAGTGAATATCATTATTGTTGCTTTAAATTCTCCACCAGTCATGCTACTTATATCTGTTTTTGTTAGATCTCTGGTCATGGCCTTATCTTTGTTTGTTTGTTTGTTTGTTTGTTTTTCATTTGGGATAAAGTCCTTCATCTTAGCATTTTTTTTCAAATCTCTACCTTCTTCTTTGTATTAGAAAAGTCAGTTATGACTTCTGCTTCTGAAAGTAATGGCCTTAGGTAGAGGAAGTCATGTAGTGCCCAAGGGCATGGCACTTCAGGGAGTGTCTCTGATGTGTGTCTCCTTGTTCAAGAGACATGGTGTGGGTACTTGTTTGTGCTGGTCTTCTGCAGGAGGGTCCTGTTATACCAGGACTGGCACAAGCTTGACTGAAAAGTGTAATCCCACCAGAATGAAGGGGTGTGGGTCTTGGGTATGCAAGTTAGGCAGCCAGTATTGGCACTGTGCTGCTTCCCACAAGTGGCTCTGTGTTTATGCTGGAGATATGGTGGAGGCAGGATATGTTTATTTCCAGCTCCTTTGTCCCCAGAAAGGCATTTCCAAAAACACTGCCTCTCAAGGAAGCACTCTAAGAAGAGCAAATAGTCTCCTGCCTGTGTGCCTCAGGCATTCTTCAAACTTTTGTTTCTAAGCTATTTGTCCCCAAGTTGTTTGCCTGTCTTCTCTTCAAGAACAGGGAAGTACCCTCTAGGCTCTATCCTAATCATGTTCACTGACCTTTAAATAGGCATTAATCTCTACTGCTTGTAAGAATTCACAAAATTCAGCCCCTGTCATATTCCAAGCCAATGGCTTTGGGGTAACATTCTCCTTGTATGCTCCCCTGTGTGCTCCTGTCTTTCACCTTTTTCTGCAACAATAGTTCCCTCCCTTCTGTAGCACCCATGATCCCTTTCTCCTCTAAACCATGTCTTCATACTTCCTACTTACTTCAATATGGCCTCTTGTCTCCCTTTAGTTGTAGAGTTTCTTCTGTCAGACTTCAGGTCAATTTGTGGGGCATTTTTGACTGATTTGATAATTATCTAGTTGTGCCCCTAGGAGAAGACAAGCCTAGAGTCCTCTTACTCTACCTCCATCTTCCTCCTCCAGACCAGTTTCTTGTTTTTTGTTTTGTTTTGTTTGTTTGTTTGTTTTAACATTAAAATGGCTGGACACTCCTGAGAGAATTGAGTATTGGGACCCATAATTCATAAACAAGAGTTCAGAAAGCAATCAATTAATTACCAAAAGGACAATGTCCTCAGATAAACAGATCCTGAATAACATTGGGAAGTGTAAACAAAAGGAGGGACCTCAAATCCAAGAAGATGCTTTCAAAACCAAAAGGAAGAAGACTACTCACAGAATTGGAAAACACAAGGTGCTCAGATGTGTACATTAGCTCCTCAGAGGTTCAGCTTATTTGCATTCCACTTCTGACACCATGAAATATGTTTTTAAAAGAGAAAGTTGACTAATACCTCTGAAGCCCATTGAAGTGGTGGTGGCTTCTCATTGGCTGAAGGCAAGGGCAGCTTGCTCTTGCCAGACCAAAAGGAAACCTTTCTTCCTGCTAAATGATGTAACCTGTGATGAATGGTATGTGCATGAGAACCCTCCCTTCATGGCTTCCTCATACAAAGTTAGTTAGGTTTCCTTAGCATACCTTCACAAAATTGATCTAGAAATCCAGAGACATTCCAATAAAAATCCCATCAAGATTGTAAGAGTGTGCATGTTAGTGCATGTGTTAGAATTTATCAAGGTAATTATAAAAGTTTTATGGAAATGAAAAGAATTTAAAAAGCCAAAATTACTTTTAAAGAAAAAAAAAGACATACAGGTATACTACATTTTATTGCACTTTGTCTTATTGCATTTCACAGATACTGCGCATTTTTTTTAACAAATTGAAGGCTTGTGGAAACCTTCATTGAAGAATTCATTGAGGAATTTGAGAAATTCGATAGGCATGACTCTTTCCAACAGCATTTACTCACTTCATGTTTCCGTGTCACATTTTAGTAATTCTTGCAATATAATATATTCTCATTATATTTGTTATAGTGATCTGTCACCAGTGATTACCACTAATGAGAGCTCAAATGATAGTTAACATTTTTTAGCAATAAAGTATTTTTTTAATTAAGATATGTACATTGATTTTTGGCACATAAAGCTATTGCACAGTTAATAGACTTGTGCAGTATAGGGTAAATATAACTTTTATAGGGACTGGAAAACCAAAAAGTGTATTGATTCACTTTATTGCCATATTTGCAATATTATCCAGTGGTCTGGAACCCAATCTACACTATGTACTATAAAGCTGCATTAATTAAGCTAGTGTGTTAATGACTTCAAAGAGACACAGATCAGTGCAACAGAATACAGATTACAGAAACAGATTATCTTTTCATCTCTCTCACCCTCCCTCTATATGTCTATATGTATGTGTACATAAATACACACACACACACACACACACACACGCACACACACACTGGATTTCTTTGTAGCAAAGATAGCAAAGTAATTCCATGAGTAAAGCACTGTCATGCCAACAAATGGTTCTAGGAAAACTACACTGTTACTATGAGGACAGAAACCCCAAACCTTTCATCATGCCATATAAAAATGCTAATTTGAAATGAATCTTTAAGCCAAACATAATTACTAAAAGCATAAAACTTACATATAGGGAAAATATAGGGAAAGTCTTCATGAACATATGTATAGAAATATTTTTAGGTGGGTGAAAAATTCACCAGCCAAAAAAGAAAAACAAAAAATAAGTTGGACTTCATTGAAATTAACAAAATCTGATTTTTGAAAAGCACTGGTAAGTAAAAAAATCAAACCATAGGATTGGAAAAAATAGCATATGTGTATATATGATAAAATATCTGTATCAATAATTTTAAAAAATAGGCAAACTATGTTAGTCAACATTCTACGAAAGTAGAAAATGACACAGATGTCTAATAAACACATAAAAAGACAATGTTTATCTTCAGAGAAACTCTATTTAAATCACAATTCCATTTAAATCACTACTACATATCCATCACAATAGCTAAAATTACAAAGACTGACATTATTAAATATTGGCCAAGATTTGGAGCAAGTGGAACTCCCATGCATTGCATGCAGGTATATGAAATTATACATTTTGGAAAACATTTTAGTAAATTCGTAAAGGTAAGAGTACTCTTACTATAAGACCCATACAAACCACTCCTAGGTGTTTACCTCCAAAGAAATTATGTATGTCCAAAAAAAGACTTCTGCATAAATTTTTACAGTAACATTAGTCATAGTAGAAACTGGAAAAAATACCCTGATACCCATTAGTTGAATAGATAAAGAAATTTTGGTATTTTAAATAGGGGTATATTATCCAGCAATAAAAAAAACGAGACACTAACAAACATAAAATATATATGAAACTCAGAAACATTATTCAGAGTGAAACATAATAGAGTGCATCCTGGATGTGGCTGTTGATGTAAAATTATAGTACAGATGACAATGTAGTAATAGAGATCAGATTGACAGTGCCTGGGTCAAGTAAGATGAAATCTGAAAAAGGACATAATAAGTGATTTTGAGATGTTGGAGATATTCTGTATCTTGACCAGGTTAATTATTACATAGGTATAATAAATGTGTAATATGATAATATCTTACTTTACAACTTAATATTGTCTCATTCCATGGTATGTAATTTACACTTTCATAGGACTGATTTATGAAAAACACAGATGATTGGGATTTACTATAATATTCCATAAGAGAGAATAAACACATGGAGATATATATGCCTAAGATATATGCCAAAAACAGAGATATTTGCCATTTCCAATGGCATAAAAGCTGATACTATTGTGGATTAAGGTACATTAATGAATGTACAAGAAGTCACAAGGAAACTGTGCAATTGGTGTAGCAGTCCAGAGGTATTCTCAATTGAGGTAGTACACGAGCAATGTGAAAATTTTCACACATGTCCTGCATTCAACAATCAGGAGGCATCATATAAAAATTCATATCTTCTCCAAATTCCTATAAAAGTCAGGATATCAGATACCTATATTCCTAATATATTCCTACACATATACACACACATATATCTTTCAAATATGTGTATGTATTTATATATGTATATATCTAATTATATATGCATTTATTAATATATATGTCATGAGGTAAATATAGTTTTTATATATTTTTATATGTGTATTCATCTAGGTGTATATATACATTTCCTGAAATATGTATATAGACACACACATCCATGTGTGTATTTATATATATATATATATATAAACTATTTAAATACATAATCTTTGATATACTTGCATATATATGTATAAAGATAAGTATATCAATGAAAATATTCATGTATCTGGATATATTTATTAAAATATGATTTTTATATAAAATTTACACATCATTATATATAGTATATATATATATATATATTATTTCATTCTCTATTATAGTGATTTGTATTGTAAAATGATAAACTGAGGCACATTACATGTTGAAGAGTTTGTTTGTACAAACAACCCTTCAAATAAGGCAGTGACAAAACCCAAGTGATTAGGGATATACAGTGGAGAGATAAGCCAGAGTTTTTTATAGAGAAGATGCAAAAACAAAGCAAGGCGAGTATTTAATTGACTACAGTTTAAATGGTTGCCATTTTGGGGAAAATATTTGTCTAAAAATGGGATAATGGATTAAAGGAGGAAATAAGAGAGATGAAGGAGGCCACCTCTAAGAAATAAAAGGGAGAACATTAGCATACTCTATCACAGAATAAAATGGCTTCAGGATTTCCATATATAAAATATAAAAAATGTAGACAGGTACTGAACACCTTATGTAAAACTGTTTCATGTACTTTTTGACAGGAAATTTTATGTAAACAATTTGAAGTTTAAAATGATCATGCAATGGCAATGTACAAGCAGAAGTAAATCAGAAAAAAAAATGGAGGAAAATAAACTTTTATGCAAAGAATTTTCCAACCAAAGGTAGTTTTAATTGTAATGGAATTACTGTCATTACTGATTTTTTATTTATCTTTACCATTAGGCTTGTATATAACACCTTCCGCATATAGCAGTGTATATTAAGTTGATAGTCACTTAAGTTTGAACCCATTCTTTCCTCTTTCCCCCCATTTAAGCTATATGGCGTCATACTTTACATTCTTTTATTTTGTGAATACCTTGACTAACTTTTAAAGATACACATATTTTCATTGCTTTTGTGCTTTCTACTTTCCTTACTCCTACTTATGGTCTTTCCTTTCCACTCAGAGTCCTCTTTAACATTTCTTGAAGGAGTCGTTTGGTGGTCATAAAGTCTTTTAATACTTGAGAAACTCTTGGTCTCTCCTTCTATTCTGAATGATAGCCTTGCTGGATAGAGTATTCTTGGCTGCAGATTTTTTTTTCCTTTCAGGACTTTGAATATATCACAGAAAAGTGCTGAAAACTCAGCTAATAGCCATATGGGGTTTCCCTTGTATGTAACTGTCTTCTTTCATATTGTTGCTTTCAAAATTCTCTCTTTATCGCTATTTTTTAAATTACTATGTGTTTTGGTGTGGACCTCCTTGGGTTGATTTTTTTGGATTATCTCTGTGCCTTTTGGTTCTAGATTTCTGTTTCCATCCCCAGAATCAGACAGTTTTCAGTTATTATTTGTTCAAATACATTTTCTGTCTCCTTCTCTCTTTCTTCTCCTCCTGGGATTGCTATAATGTGAATGTTATTATACTTTATAGAGTTACTGAATTCCCTAAGTCTTTCTGCGTAGTTTTTTTTTCTCTTACCTACTTGGCTTGGTTGCTTTCCATTGCTCTGTCCTCCAGGTCACTGATTCACTTTTCTGCTCTATCTAGTCTACTCTTTATTCCATCTAGTATAATTTTAATTTCATTTATTTTATTCTTCATCTCTAATTGGCTTTTTTTAATCTTTTTTTTAAGTGTCTCAAAGTTGTCTTCCACTTTTTTCTCAAGTCCAATGAGTATCTTTATGATCATTGCTTTAAATTCTCAATCAGGCATATTGCTTATTTCTGTTATCCTTAGGTCTTGCTATGATTTTGTCCTATTTTTTTCCCCCATTTTGGACATATTCCTCTGTCTCCTCATTTTTTTTATAACTCTCTGTCTGTTTCTCTTCATTAGGAAAAGTTGAAAACATCTCCTGCTCTTGAACACAGTGGTCCTATGAAGAAGGGATCCTGTGGTGCCCTGCAGTGTAATGTCCCCTGTCACTAGAACCAAGTGCTTCAGGAGTGTCTCCTATGTGTGTTGTATGCACCCTGCTATCATGATTGGACTACATCTCCCTTCAGTCCAGTCATCTGCAGTGGCTCTCTTTGCCTGCTGTGGGCAATCTTTGGTCTCTATGGTGTTAGTGAGCCAATCTGGGGCTGCCCTAGGCTTGATTTGAGTTAGAACAGGCATTTGTCAGAGATGCAGTAGCACCAAACTTCAGGGCACTCTCCCTGTGTTGTCCCCTGAAAAGCTTTCATTGGTGAGTGGGGCCAGCAGTCAGACCAGGTGTCTGTCCCCAGCCCACTCCTGAGGCTCCTGGAGCCTGTGGTTGTCTTTCCCTTACTTGGGGAAGGTGTCACTTTGGAGTAATGGTGACCTGTGTCAGGGTTGCTTGCTCATTGCCAGGCTTGTAGCACCGCCTTGGATGAACTCTGGGCAAGAGCATATTTGATGGGGTGGATCCACCAAATTGCAGAGGGGTGAGACATGCAGTGTTAGCAAGTTAACTAGGTAGTGTCAGTGCTACACTGGTTTCAGCTAGTGGCCCTGTGTTTATGCTGGGTCATGGGGCAGGGAAATGGAGCTTGCCAGCTCCTTAGTTCCTAGAGGAGTCTCCTAAAAATCTCTGTCCTTGAAATACATGCTCTTAGATTAGCAAACAGTTCTCTTTCCTGTGTGCCCCATGTGTTTTTCACACTGCTGTTTCTATGCTGTATCTCTGCAGGGCTAATTTTTGTGCTATCTCTTTAAGGTGAGGGACTCAATTTCCCCTCACCTCCTGGCTTTCCCAGAGCTGATCCTGCTGATTTTTAAAACTCCAGGCTTTAAGTCCTACTGGTTGTAAGAACTGATGAAAATCAGCCTGTCTGGTTTCAAAGCCAAATGTCATAGGGATTCATCTTGTCCGTGAGGGCTCCCCAGTGCGAGAGTCTGCTTCTCTCTCCTCTCCATGCCTGCAGGCTCCTCCTTCCTATTGACAGTCCTGTGGGTCCATTTAGCTACCCACAACATCTACACCCTTCCTGCACTCTTCAGTGCAGTCTCTTCTCTTCATTTAGTTGTGACGTTGGCTCTGTACATCTTAGTTATTTCTGAGTTCTTTACACTGATGTTAGTATTATCTAGTTGTATCTGTGGGATAAGGTGAGGCTAGAGTCATCCCATTCTGCCCTCTTTCCAGCAATCCTCAGACCCTTGACCCTTGATTCAAAGAGTTGATACCTTGGCTAACATCCTCAGCCCTGGCCTTGCGGTTAGGGTGACACAGAGGAAGGAACCAGCTGAGGATTTAGGAGGGGAGAGATAGGGATCACGGAGTTACAGGAAATTGCTCTCCAGGAAGATCCTGGTCCTGCCTGGAGACAAAAGGAGGAGATTGAGGGAGGAGTCCTCTTACCCAGGTAGGTGTGAAGTGTTCCAAGCTCATAGAGCAGTGCAAAGAGAAAGAAGTAGGCTGGGCCATAGTGCACCCAGCATGGCCAGGGCTGAGGTCCATTGGGCAGCTCTGAGGTTTGTGGGCAGGAGTACTCAGGTGTCCACCACACTGTCCTTGTCTCTTTGAGTAAAGACTGCACTGTTTTCAGCTCATGCTGGCCCACCCTTAGGGCTCCCAAGTGGCTGGTCAGCTGCCACAGGTGGAGGGAGAGAAGGCAACAGACACAAGCTTATGCCTTTGCACACAGCTTATTTGTTCTGGCTAAGTTGTCATTGATTAAACTCTTCAGTAGTGACATAGGGGTAAATGAGTATGATTTGCTTTTCTGTTGAAGTTCTTGGTAATTACTATTCTACATGTCATGTTTTTCTGGCATGTTTTATTTGCTCTGGTGGAGAAAAAAGGAAAAGAAACATTTTTTATAAGAAATTTTCTACTTAAATCGTACTACTGATGACTCAATTTAGTATCTCTGCAAATAAGGAAAAATCAAGAATATTGTATTTGATCTTTGATAAGGCAATCAAAAAGCACTTTTCATCAACTGTGTGCCTATCCTTACAGTATTAGATTGTAATCAGTTGAAGAAAGGGAAAGGAAACTTTAAAATGCAACCCAAGGGGTGCCTGGGTGGCTCAGTCGTTTGGGCGTCCGACTTTGGCTCAGGTCTTGATCTTGCGGTTTGTGGGTTTAAGTCCCACGTCAGGGTCTGTGCTGACAGCTTGGAGCCTGGAGCCTGCTTTGGGTTCTCTGTCTCCTTCCATCTCTGCCCTTCCCCCACTTGTGCCCTCTCTCTATCAAAAATAAATAAATGTAAATTTAAAAAAAATTTTAATGCAACCCAAGTGTTTTGTTAACAGTTACTCTAAGCACTTGCAGGGAAACTGCAGAGGTGGGGGACGGGGGGCAGCAAGGCAAACAGGAAATGTGTCTTGGCTGGAAAAGAGCATGCAATTTTCTTTAAATAGTCTAAGAGAAATCTTAAATCACACATGTCCAAGACCCAACTGAACTCCACCCACCTCTCTCCTATACTTTCTTTTATCCCAGTACACCCTATTACAAGGATGAATTGTGTCAATAGTTGCAATGTTAAAGTACAGTCAGGCTTAAAACTTGGATCTGCTAAGTGGTAGTATACATGGGATCCTCATAAATTATTAAAATAAAATAAAATAAAATAAAGTAAAATAAAATAAAGTAATGATAATGACCCAAAATAAGTTAGTGGCAATAAGGATGTGGTAAAGTTATGGTAGAATCATCCTGATATATTTTTTTTTTTGCCACACAAGTGACCACTAAATTATACAACTGAATGTGTTTAGTATTTTCCATATATTCACAGATATGTGCAGCCATCACCACAGTCTATCTTAGTTGCATCATCTCAAAAGGAACCCTGTACCCTTTAGCTATCACCACCCCTCACCCCAGCTTTTCATCCCCACTTAACCCAGCCAAAAATAACCACCACCCTTTGTCGCTATAGATGTCCCCATTCTGAATATTTCATACAAATGAATAACATATGGGTTTTGTGATTAGTTTTACTTAGCAGAATGGTTTCAAAGGTTCGTTCATGTTGTAGAGGTATCAGTGTTTTGTTCCTTTTTATGGCTGGATAATATTCCATTGCATGCATAGATCACTATTCATACAATGTTTATCCATTCATCAGTTGATGGACATTTGGAAAAGGAATCTCTTAGTCTCTGTGGTGAGGTACTCTCAACCCTGAACCAGGAGCATCCTTGTTTATTGAGGGAGACTCTGTAGGTTCTCGTTAGATTCCAGCTGGGTTGATGGCTCCCTTATCCATGTACAACACTTTGAGGTGCACTTTGAGAAGTGCACTCATCTTAGTAAGAGGGAGATGGGGAGGGGGACCCTGAAGCAAGAAAATCTTTCCCAGAAAAGCTCATCTCCAGCAAAAGAGGAGGAGCAAGTCTGTCTTCCCCAAAGGACAATGATATATCCCAGATCCCAAATTACATGAGGCCACAGAATTCTCACCTAGAGACACAACAGTTATCTATGACCAGAAACACAGTTGGAGCAATTCCCTGGAGATGGAATGGATGTTAGTGTCTATCTGGGGGTTCGTTCTGGGGCTGGCCTTACCTGGCAACATTTCCTCTCAATATCCCTAAGCCTGGAAGGGATAGGGCAGGGAATCACGGGCAGTTGGGAGAGGTGTGGACTGTGGGGTGTCCTCAGTGAATAAGGAATGTTCACATCTGGGGATGTGACAACTTCTCTGGTTCAAAAGTTGCTTATTTTCCCATAAAGGATCACAACATGTAGAAGAATCAATAGACACAAACCTACATACTTTCACTCTCAGGATTTATTTTTGTTTGTGAAGTTGAAAAGCTTTAAGCCATGACAAAAGGAGAGAATAGGTTTTTTTTTTTCTTTCATTCTTGAATCAGGTCAATTAATGGTTAGCATCTTGGTAATATCCTTTTTCCAACCTATGGCTTTTTGACATTGTTTAGTCGCTGTTGTAAAACAAATATAGAAAGAGATATGCTAAATTTTAATTGTTAATAAAAGTGATCTCATTTTACTAGACAACTAGAGGTATAGCAAATCATTGGTATATGAGACACTGATTATAGTGTCACAATCTAGGCCTGTGTTTCACGAAATGTGTAAACCCGTTTTTTTTTTCTAAGTTGTCTGTGATAGCCACAGTAAAAGGAAATATTAAAAGTCATATTCACAAGCATTATATTTACACAGTTTCTACACTTCACATGGATAAAAGAAAGTCACCAGCAAGGAAACAGAGAGGAAAAGAACAGTAGAATATGTGAAGAAATAAGTAACTACTAATTTGTCTATTTTTATCTTCAGAGGAAGAGTATTTCAAGAAATCCTCCGTGCCTTTCCAACAGGTGACCCATATACATACAGTCGGAGTTGATTCACTAGCCTCCAGTTCTCACTGAGTCTGACTTTTTCCCTAAATATGTAAAAAAGCCAACCATATCATGCTGAATCCCTCCCTTACTACTTCAAAAATACTTTAACTATATGAGAAATACTTTCTCGTGTGTGAGAAAACATGCTCCTCATCATGGCATGCCAAACATTTGTCTTGGCTCACAATTATCCATGTAGATTTTCTCTTGCAACGTTCATAAATTTTAATATAAATTTTAAAATGTAATAAGAGCATAAATTTGAAAACAAGTCTGTGTTTACATTTAACCTTGCTTATCTTGCTGCTTTATCAATAAACGTTATTTAAGCACATTTTCTTACACTTTATATTGAAACTGCCAGTTCATTCTGTTGGTATCCTTCAAAATTTATTCCTAAAACCGTCTTCACTACCCCTGGTCTGAGGTACCATCCTTTCCCTCCTGGATTATTGCAGTAGTTTCGCCACCAACTGGTTTCTCCACTTCTCCTCTTGCCACCATACAAACTATTTCCAACAAATCAGTCTTTTTTTAATTTATTTATTTTAACAAACCAGCCTTTTAAAGTGGAAGTCTTGAACATTAATCTTCCAATGATTTCCTCTCAGAATAAAACACAGCCCTCAACACTTCTCACAGCCTACAAGAGTTTTACTGTCTGACCTACTCACTACCACAGTCCCCTTGCTAACTCTGCTCCAGCTAAACTGACATCACTGTTAATCATCAAACATTTCTGACTTATTTTTTCATTGGATCATTCACATGCTTGGAAAGCTCCTGCCTAGATATACGCATGGCGACCTCTGCCAGCTCTATGCCTCTGTAAGGAGTTGATTTACAGCTGGAATGGAAAAGCTCTATCTTTATCTCTGGGAAAGCCTGGATGCTTGGTTTCACTTTTTGCCAAGACATTGGCAGTGGAATTTATAATGGGCTGTTTAAAATTTAAAGGAAACTTGAGGCCTTGTGCATGAGATATCTCTCCGGTGCCCATTTTTGCCCGCACTCTCTCTTGCACTGTATCCTTTACATTTAAATAAAAGTCCCATGTGAACTGAACCTGGGAATTCAAGTACCTCCTTTTCAATAAATAAACTGAGTCAATACTTGCAACTTCCTCCAATACTTTGTTTACACATCTCTTGCTGAATAAGGCCCACTCAATTATATTTAAAACCAATATCCACCTCCTCCCTCACCACCAACTCTCCCAACTCTCCCTACTGAGAAATAAGACTATTTTACATGGAGGATAGTATTAGTGTTTTGTTTGTTTGTTTGTTTGTTTGTTTGTTTTGGTGGCAGATAGGGAAACAGAGATCCATTGACTTAACTCTCCATCAAAGTCAGATAAGGAGGAATGGCTGATTAGTAATTGGATGAACTCTTGTTTTCATTCATGGTTGAATTTTTAATTCTTCCATTTACTCCCAGTGATGTCTAAAATGTAAAATATTATGATTTCTTTATGTATATGACTTATACATTTGAATATATACATACATATTCAGATATGTCAGACATATTCAGATACATCTGTATATATATATGTATATACACATACAGAAAATATATAGATAGATATATTGAATCTATACAAATGCCAATGTTACCCCTTCTCATAATAAAGAATTTGTCTCTCTTTTCTGGAGGGACAATGCATTTATCATTTTGCCTGACATCTAATTGGTCCTCAATAAATGTAAATTTCATTTCCCTTCACCAGGCATACCTCATGCTACATGTGTCAAAATTGTGTGTGTGTGTGTGTGTGTGTGTTGTTGTTGTTTCTTTTGTTTTGTTTTGGGGGGTTTTTTTGAGAGTGAGAGAATGCACAAGCAAGGGAGGGGCAGAGGGAGGAGAAAGAAAATCTCAAGCAGACTCTACTCCCAGACCAGAGCCTGAAGTAGGGCTCAATCTCACGACCATGAGATCACGACCTGAGCTGAAATCAAGAGTTGGACACTTAATTGACTAAGCCACCCAGATGTCCCCAGATGTTGAGTTCTTTAAGAGTTAATCCTTGGAGTCTGGTTGTCTTAAATGAAACTCCAGCTTCAAAATTTACTAAAATTCTGTACACATGGATAATTATTTAAATTTTTCATGTTTGTTTCCTCATTTCTAAAATACGGCTAACAATAACTGTGGAGGCTTAGTGAGGAAAAAATATAAATGCTGGGAGTCAATCTGTGTAAATCTATCAAATTAGAACCTTAAATGTGGGAGCAGGATGCATGATGGCTCATAAATATTTTAAGAACATATTTAAAATCTCTTTAAAGTCATTTCTTATTACCAAAATGTTGGTTAATAAATCTCTGGCTAATATTAGTTAACATTAAATATTTATAAGTTAATATAAAACAAAATTATTAAATGTTTTTAGTCTTTTTTTAGTATATGATATTGATAAATAGCAATCACGATGAAGGAATATGGAATAATAGTTTTTTTACACTGAGGTATTGTTAAATTTTTAAAACTATTTTATGAATTATATCATTTTCAATAATTTTATTCCTTCAATTTACCTTTAACTTGATGACTGGTTGCTGTTACTATGGTTGTCTTCTGATATAGATCTGTGAAAAAGAAATAGCATTAATTAGGGTTAGAAACCATTGTAATTTTATGTTTTTCTCTCTTTTTGGAGTATAGTTGACACACAACGTTACATTAATTTTAGGTGTACAACTTAGTGACTTGACAAGTGTATACATTACGCTATGTTCACCACAAGTGCACCTACCATCTGTCCTAGTACAGCACTATTACAATGTCAGTGACTATATTTTCTATGCTGTGTCTTTTATTACCATGACTTATTCATGCCATTAGTAAAAGTCTACATCTTCTCTCCCATTTACCCATTTTCTCCAACCCTTCAACTCCACTCCCCTCTGGCAACCATCAATTTGTTCTTTGTATTTATAGGTCTGATTCTGCTTTCTGTTTGTTTATTCATTATTTTTTCCACTTATAAGTGGACTCATGAAATTTGTCTTCTCAGTCTGACTTATTTCATTTAGTGTAATATCTTCTAGGTATTTTCTTTTTAGTTTTACTGTTTTCCACAATACCTGCACCTATTTACATTCCCACCAAGAGTGCACAAGGTTTGTTTTTTTCTTTCTCTACATATTTGCCAACACTTGTCATTTCTTTTTTTTTGTTTTTTGTTTTGTTTTGTTTTGTTTTGATTCTAGCCATTATGACAGGTGTAAGACCATATCTCATTGTGGTTTTGATTTACATTTCCCTAATGATTAGTGATGTTGAACATCTTTTCATTTGTCTGTTTACTATCTGTATATTTTCTTTGGAAAAATATCTATTCAGGTTCTCTGCCCATATTTTAATCAGATTATTTGTGGGGTTTTTTGGTATTCAATTGTATAAATTCTTTATGTATTTTAGATATTAATCACTTATCTAATATATCACTTAGAAATGTCTTCTCCCATTCAATAGGTTGCTTTTTTGTTTTCTTGATGGTTTCTGTCACTGTGCATACGCTTATTTTGGTGTAGTCTCAATAGTTTATTCTTGCTTTTATTTCCTTTGTCTGAAGAGACATATCTAGAAAAATGTTACTACGATCAATGTCAAAGAAATTACTGCCTATGTTTTCTTGTAGGATTTTTATGGTTTCAGGTCTCATATTTAGGTCTTTAATCCATTTTATGTTTTGTGCATTGTATAAGAAAGTGGTCTGGTTTTATTCTTTAACATGTAGCTGTCCAGTTTCTCCAGCACCATTTGTTGCAGAGACTTTTTCTCATTGCATATTCTAAGAGACTCCTTGGTTACAGATTAATTGTCCATATAATCATGGGTTTATTTCTGTGCTCTTTATTTTGTTCCATTGATTGATGTGTCTATTTTTGTGATAACACCATACTGTTTTGATTACTACAGCTTTGTAGTATATCTTGAAATCTGGGATCGTGATACCTTTAGCATTGTTCTTCTTTCTCAAGATTGATTTGACTATTTGTGGTCTTTGGTGGTCCTATAAAAATTTTAGTGTTTGTTCTAGTTCTGTAAAAAATGCCACTGGTAATTTGATCGGGATTGTATTTAACCTGTAGTCAGCTTTGGGTAGTATGGATATTTTAACAATATTAATTCTTCCAATCCATGTGCACAAAATATCTTTCCATTTGTGTCATTTTCAATTTATTTCATCAATGTCTTTTAGTTTTCAGAGTAAAGTTCTTTCACTTCTTTGGTTTGGTTTATTCCTAGGTATTTTATTCTTTTTGTTCCAATTGCATATGGAGTTATTTCCTTAATTTCTCTTTCTGCTACTTCATTATTATTGTATATAACCACAACTGATTTGTGTATATTAATTTTGTATGCTTCAACTTTGCTGAATTCATTTATTAGTTATAACAATTTTTTGGTTTAGTCTTTAGGCTTTTCCATATATGGTACCCTGCCATTTGCAAAGAGTGACAATTTTACTTTTTCCTTACTAATTTGGATTAACAACTTTTTTGTTGCTGTTGTCTAATTGCTATGGCTAGGACTTCCAGTACTATGTTGACAAAAGTGGCAAAAGTGGATGCCTTTTTGCTAAGCTTAGAGGAAAAGTTCTCAAAGTTTCATCTTTGAGTATGATATTAGGCGTGGGTTTTTCATATATGGTCTATGTTGAGGTATGTTTCCCATAAATCCACTATCTTAAGAGGTTTTTTTGATGGAAGCCTTATATCATTATTTTATCTTTATTTTCACAAGTGAGAAACAGAGACATTTTCCTTTCACATAGAATAATGAGATGCATTTATCTTTACTTCTGCATTCTTTTTTCCTGAATATCCATGGAGCAAAACTGTGACTTGTGTTGGTGATATGGTAAAGAAAAAATCTGTGTGTAAGTGAAATAAGAGAAAAACAACTACCATACAATCTCGCTTACGTGTGGAATCAAATTTAAAAACAAAACAAAACAAAACAAAAGCAAGCCCATAGATAATCAGAATAAATTGGTGATTACCAAAGTTGGGGTTGTGGGATAAGTAAATGAGTGAGGGGGGGAAAAGGTAGAAACTTCCCAGTTATAAAATAAATCATGAATATATAATGTATAACATGGTGATAATAATAATAAAGTATTGCATATTTGAAACTTGCCAAGACAATAGATCTTAAGTTTTCATCACAAGAAAATAAAATTTTGTAACCATGTATGGTGACAGATATTAACTAGATTTATTTTGGTGTCCATTTCAAGTAACTTATTTCTAATTTTAGAAACAGATGAGCGGGGCGCCTGGATGGCGCAGTCGGTTGAGCGTCTGACTTCAGCCAGGTCACGATCTTGCGGTCCGTGAGTTCGAGCCCCGCGTCGGGCTCTGGGCTGATGGCTCGGAGCCTGGAGCCTGTTTCCGATTCTGTGTCTCCCTCTCTCTCTGCCCCTCCCCCGTTCATGCTCTGTCTCTCTCTGTCCCAAAAATAAATAAAAAACATTGAAAAAAAAAAAAAAAAAAAAAAAAAAAAGAAACAGATGAGCAATATTAAATAAGTGTAATGGGCATTGTCATCTGTATTCTCCTTTTCCTATCATGTTTTTTAAACATTTTTCTCACCTTCTACCTCTTTAATTCACAAAATTTCCTTCTCTATCTCTATTAATCTCCTTGGCACAGGTGAATGTCGATGTCAAAAAAAAAGGAAAAAAATGAGATTGGTTAGGGAGTAGACAAGCAAGTATAGCAAACAGGGCTTTCTCTACCTCTCTAGCTCTATTAGTCTCTAACTCTATTAATCTTCTTGACACAACTGAATGTCTACGCCAAAAAAAAACAAAAACAAAAAACAAAAGGAGGTTGCTTAGGTAGTAGACAGGCATGTGTAGCAAACATGGCTTTCAATTTGAGAGGCACTGTGAATTTACTAAGTACCTTTGGTTATTTCTGGACCTATAAGAAAAGGAATGACTACTTGAAATCTGAAAAACTGTGGTATATAACAAGCCTCAATATTTATAAATCCTAACCAAATTCATCCAAGATCCAAATTCAACACTTTTAAGGGCTACTTACTGTATTCTGAGTTACGTTTTAGTTATTCCCCAAATGGATTTTAATATTAATTTTTAAAAATAATAGATTTACTTACTCTCCACTTACTGTTTCCACTCTGTTCCAAAATCTTATTTTATTCCATTTAAGAGCAATAATGGCAATTAAAATAAGGAAAGGTAGAAAAATGTAGAAACTGATTAAGAGGCCATTTTTTTCAGGAGCAGCATGTCGTTTTGCAGGTATGTTTTGACCTTTCTCTGAAAACACGAGAATATATTTTAACATTTTCAAAACTGATACTCAAAGTTTATTAGTAATTTCAATTATAAAAATTTTGGATTCAAATAATAGTCATAGAATAAACAATATATATTTTAAAATGTTTTAAAAACTAAAAACATTTTTAAAATATTAAAAAAATAAAAATGTTTTCCAATATTTTGTGACTATGCCCCAAAGTGGTTATATATTTTTAGAAGTTCAATATTAATATAAACTTGTATTTAATCTTTAGGTATATTTTTAATCTTTATGTGTTATATTTGAACATATTTTTCTATTATATTCCCTTTTATTAACTGCTACTTAAAACATATTAAACTGATATTAATATCTACTAAATTTTTAAATTTAAAAATTAGAGTAAGAGTGCCTGGGTGGCTCAGTCGGTTAAGCGTCTGACTTCAGCTCAGGTCATGATCTCGCAGTTTGTGAGTTCAAGCCCCGCTTTGGGCTCTGTGCTGGCAGTTTGGAGCCTGGAGCCTGCTTCGGATTCTGTGTCTCCCTCTCTCTCTGCCCCTCCCCCACTTATGCTCTGTCTCTCTCTGTCTATCAAAAATAAATAAAATGTAAAAAAAAATTAAAAATTACAGTAAAAAGAAAGAACTGTTAAAAATTTTTGATAAAAAAATGATTGCCAATACTGGTGCTTACTTTTATTTAAAAATTTTTTCTTCCCTTTTTATTTAATTTCCTTTTTTTACTTAAGTATAATCAACATATAGTGTTACATTACTTTCAAGTGTACAATATAACAGGTGGGTGCTGTTTCAGGGACATAGCTGGAGAGAGTAAGGTGTTAAGATTGATTGGATGTATACATGTCTGAATGCAATGAAGGCTTCCACATAAACTTTAAGATTTTGGTGGCCAGTGCAGAGATCTATTTGTCTTGTGACCATCAAGCAAGCCTCATAAGGAAGACTGTGGATGAAAGGCAGAGATACAACTTACAGCACTGCCTCATGGCCTCTGTGACTGAATCAGTATGTTGAATAACTGTAGAAATACTCAAGACTCCAGAGTTGCACCAAAGATGACTGGAAACCAATGTAAATAATTCGGGGGAGTGGCTGAAGGCAATGAAATGTGGAGGTGCTTCTACAACTGCAGAGTTTCCTCTAAAGAACAAAAAAACCAGGACCAACATGGTGGAGAAGTAGGGGGACCCATACTTCCCACATCTTTCAAAGAAAGAAGTGCAGAAGCCAAAGGACTTTTAACCCCAGAGCCTTGGAGGAAAAGAAACTGAATCTTACTGGAGGAAAATGGGAAAACTGGAGAAAAGGGCTACTCCAAGGAACAAATCAAAGCACACTTGGTGGAGGGTCCAAAATATCACTATGAGTAGGGTAATAAAATAACCAAAGTCACAAAAAGAGAACAAGTAACAATCTCCAAAAAAAACACCTCCTGAAGGGCCAGGCCCTGGATAGTGTATGACCGTCCTATAATATAGCAGTGGTCGCAGGTACAGAGCACACAACAAGTTTTTAAAACGCATGAGGGGCAGAAAACTAGCCAAAATGACTAAATGGAAGAATTCTCCTCAAAAGAAATTCCAGGAATTAGAGACAGCTAACGATTTGATCAAAAACGATTTAAGCAACATAACTGAACAAGAATTTAGAATAATAGTCATAAAATTAATTGCTAGGCTTGAAAAAAAGCATAGAAGATAGCAGAGAATATATTGCTACAGAGATCAAGGGACTAAAAAAATAGTCATGATGAATTAAAAATATGCTATAAATGAAGTGCAAAATAAAATGGAGGCAACCACAGCATGGATTGAAAAGGCAGAGGGGAGAATAGGTGAATTAAAAGATAAAATTATGGAAAAAGAAGAAGCTGAGAAAAAGAGAGACAAAAAAAATCCAGGAGTATGAAGGGAGAATTGGAGAACTAAGTGACGCAATCAACAGAACAATATCCATATCATAGGAATTCCAGAGAAATAAGACAGAGAGAAAGGGGCTGAAGGTGTACTTGAACAAATCATAGCTGAGAATTTCCCTGATCTGGGGAAGGAAACAGGCATTGAAATCCAAGAGGCACAGAGAACTCCCTTCAGACGTAACTTGAATTGATCTTCATATCATAGTGAAACTGGCAAAATACAAGAATAAAGAGAGAATTCTGAAACCAGCTAGGGATAAACGGATCTTAACAATCTTCATGTGATGAACAGGAAAAATATGCAGCCAAGAATCCTTTATTCAGCAAGTCTGTCTTTCAGAATAGAAGGAGAGATAAAGGTTTTTCCAAACAAACAAAAACTGCAGGAATTCATCACCACTAAACCAGCCTTCCAAGAGATCCTAAGGGGGACTCTGTGAGTGAAATGTTGCAAGGATCACAAAGTACCAAAGACATCACTAACAAGCATGAAACCTACAGATATAACAATGACTCTAAACCCATATTTTTCAATAATAACACTGAATGTAAATGTACTAAATGCTCCAATCTAAAGACATAGGGTATCAGAATGAATTAAAAAAAAAAAAACAAAAAAACAAGACCCATCAATTTGCTGTCTACAAGAGACTCATTTTAGACCTGAGGACACCTTCAGATTGAATGTGAGGGGATGGAGGGAACTATCTATCATGCTACTGGAAGTCAAAAGAAAGCTGGAGTAGCCATACTTATTCAGACACACTAGACTTTAAATTAAAGGCTGTAACAAGAGATGAAGAAGGGTATTATATAATCATTACAGGGTCTATCCATCAGAAAGAGCTAACGATTATAAATGTCTATACACCGAATACGGGAGCCCCCAAAAACATAAAACAACTAATCACAAACATAAGCAACCTTATTGATTAGAATGTGGTAATTGCAGGGGACTTTAATACTCCACTTACAACAATGGATAGATCATCTAGACAGAGAATCCATAAAGAAACAAGGGCCCTGAATGATACATTGGACCAATGGACTTGACAGATATGTTTAGAACTCTGCATTCCAAAGCAACAGAATATATTTTCTCGAGTGTGCATGGAACATTCTCCAGGATAGATTACATACTGGGTCACAAAATAGTCCTTCATAAGTATGAAAGAATTGAGATCATACCATGCACACTTTCAGACCACAATGCTATGAAACTTGAAATCAACCACAGGAAAAGTCTGGAAAACCTCCAAAACCATGGAGTTTAAAAAACATCCTACTAAAGAATAAATGGGTCAACCAGGCAATTAGAGAAGAAATTTTTTTAAATATGGAAACAAATGAAAATGAAAATACAACACCAAATGCTTTGGGATGCAGTGAAGGCAGTCCTGAGAAGAAAATACATTGCAATCCAGGCCTATCTCAAGAAACAAGAAAAATCCCAAATACAAACTCTAACAGCACACCTAAAGCAAATCGAGGCAGAATAGCAAAGACACCCCAAACCCAGCAGAAGAAGATAAATAATAAGGATCAGAGCAGAAATAAACAGTATAGAATCCAAGAACAGAAAAAAAAAAAAAAAAAAAAAAAAAAAAAAAAAAAAAACCAGTAGAGCAGACCAAGGAAACCAAGAGTTGGTTTTTTGAAAAAATAAACAAAATTGACAAACCTCTAGCCAGGCTTCTCAAAAAGAAAAGGGAGGTGACCCAAATAGATAAAATCATGAATGAAAATGGAATTATTACAACCAATCCCTCAGAAATACAATCAATTATCAGGGAATACTATGAAAAATTATATGCCAACAAACTGGACAACCTGGAAGAAATGGACAAATTCCTAAACACCCACACGTATCCAAAATCTATAAAGAGCTCACCAAACTCCATACCCGAAAAACAAATAACCCAGTGAAGAAATGGACAGAAAACATGAATAGACACTTCTCTAAAGAAGACATCCGGATGGCCAACAGGCACATGAAAAGATGCTCAACGTCGCTCCTCATCAGGGAAATACAAATCAATACCACACTCAGATATCACCTCACACCAGTCAGAGTGGCCAAAATGAACAAATCAGGAGACTATAGATGCTGGAGAGGATGTGGAGAAACGGGAACCCTCTTGCACTGTTGGTGGGAATGCAAACTGGTGCAGCCACTCTGGAAAACAGTGTGGAGGTTCCTCAGAAAATTAAAAATAGACCTACCCTATGACCCAGCAATAGCATTGTTAAGAATTTACCCAAGGGACACAAGAGTACTGATGTACAGGGGCAATTGTACCCCAATGTTTATAGCAGCACTCTCAACAATAGCCAAATTATGGAAAGAGCTGAAATGTCCATCAACTGATGAATGAATAAAGAAATTGTGGTTTATATACACAATGGAGTACTACGTGGCAATGAGAAAGAATGAAATATGGCCCTTTGTAGCAACATGGATGGAACTGGAGAGTGTTATGCTAAGTGAAATAAGCCATACAGAGAAAGACAGATACCATATGTTTTCCCTCTTATGTGGATCCTGAGAAACTTAACAGAAACCCATGGGGGAGGGGAAGGGGGAAAAAAAGGAGATTAGAGTGGGAGAGAGCCAAAGCATAAGAGACTCTTAAAAACTGAGAGCAAACTGAGGGTTGATGGGGGGTGGGAGGGAGGGGAGGGTGGGTGATGGGTATTGAGGAGGGCATATTTTGGGATGAGTACTGGGTGTTGTTTGGAAACCAATTTGACAATAAACTTCACATATTGAAAAAAATGAAAAGAATGTTTATTCTTTAGTTGGTGGGCTCACTACTAGATATGTCACTCAAGACAAGTGTCTTAAACATGTTGTTCAAATATGGTGTGTTCTTGGTGATTAATTGATTGTTCCACTAGTTTCCACTGAGAAAAATGTGTTAAAATGTTCAATTATGATTGTGGATTTTCTTATTTCTCTATTTCACTAGTGCCTCCAGTGCCACCTTTTCAAAATAAAAATTTAACTTAAAAAAAAGCAAAAAAGAAATAAAAACCATCCAAATTGGCAAAGAAGTCATATACTAAAGACCCAGAGCTAATATCATCCTCAATGGGGAAAAACTGAGAGCTTTTCCTCTAAGGTCAGGAATAAGACAGGGATATCCACTCTCACCATTGTTATTTAACATAACTCTGGAAGTTCTAGCCTCAGCAATAAGACAACAAAAAGAAATAAAAGGCATACAAACCAACAAGGAAGAAGTCAAGCTTTCACCATTTGCAGACAACAAGATACTCTATGTAGAAAACATGAAAGACTGCACCCAAAAAAAATGGCAGAACTGATATTTGAAATCAGCAAAGGTACAGGATAAAATCAATGTACAACAATTTATTGCATTTCTATACACCAATGATAAAGAAGCAGAAAGAGAAATCAGGGAATTTACAGTTTCACCAAGAGCCATAAGATACCTAGGAATAAAACTAACCAAAAAGGTAAAATACCTGTACCCTGAAAATTACAGAACACTTATGAAGTAATTTGAAGAGGATACAAAGAAAGGAACAACATTGCATGCTCGTGGATTGGGAGAATATTGTTAAAATGTTTATACTACCCAAAGCAATATACACATTTAATGCAATCCCTATCAAAATAACAGCAGCATTTGTCACAGAGCTAGAACAAATAATCCTAAAATTTGTATGGAACCACGAAAGACCCTTAATAGCCAAAGTGATCCTGAAAAAGGAAAACAAATCTGGAGGCATCACAATTCAGGATTCAACTATATTACTAAGCTGTAATCATCAAGACCGTATGGTAACAGCACAAAAAAAAACCCAGAAATATAGATCAATGGAACATAAAAGAAAACCCAGAAAACCCATTTATACAGTCAACTTTGACAAAGCAGGAATGATTATCCAGTGAGGGGAAAAAAGTCTCTTCAACAAATGGTGTTAGGAAAATTGGATAACAACATGCTGTAGAATGAAACTAAACCAGTTGCTTAACCTTACACAAAAATAAATTCAAAATACATGATAGACTTAAATATGAGACAGGAAACCATCAAAATCCTAGTGGAGAACACAGGCAGCAATCTTTGACCTTGGCCATAGCATCTTCTTACTAGACACGTCTCCTGAGGCAAGGGAAACAAAAGCAAAAAATGAACTCGGTCAAGATAATAGGCTTCTGCACAGTGAAACAAGCAATCAACAAAACTAAAAGGTAACCTTCGGTATGGGAAAACATGTTTGCAAACAACATTATCAGATAAAGGGTTAGTACCCAATGATTTTAATAACTTATCAAACTCAAGTCCCAAAAAACACATAATCCAGTTAAGAAATGGACAGAAAACATTTAGACATTTTTCCAAAAAAGACATCAAGATGGCCAATGGACACATGAAAAGATGTTCAATATCACTCATCATCAGGGAAGTATAATTCAAAGCCATGATGAGTTAACACCTCACATCTGTCTGAATGGCAAAAATTAACAGCACAGGAAACAACAGATGCTGGCGAGGATGCAGAGAAAGATGAACACTCTTACACTGTTGGTAGGAATGCAAACTGGTGCAGCCACTCTAGAAAATAGTATGGACTTTCCTCAAAAAGTTAGATAGAATACCCTATTATCTAGCAATTGCACTACTAAGTATGTACCCAAAGATTACAAAAATACTGATTCAAAGGGGCACATGAACCCTGATGTTTATAGCAGCAGTGTTAATAATAGCCATATTATGGAAAGAGTTCAAATGTCCACTACTGATGAATGGATAAAGAAATTGTAGCACATATATTTGCAATTATATATATATATATATATATATATATATATATGTAAACATATATATGTATGTATATATGTATGTGTATGTATATATATTTAAACTCAGCTATCAAAAACTTTGCAACAACATGGATGGAGCTAGAGTGTGATATGCCTACCAAAATATACAGAGAAAGAAAAATACCTTATCATTTCACTCATATGTGGAATTTAAGAAACAAAACAGATGAACATAGGCAAAGGGGGCAGGGTATAAAGAGAGAGGCCAGTAAACCGTAAGAGACTCTGAAGTATAGAGAACAAACTGAAGGTTGATGTACAGGTGGTGGGTGGAGGGATGGGCTAAATGGGTGATGGGTATTAAGGAAGGCACTTGCGATGAGCACTGGGTTTTATATGTAAGTGATGAATCCCCAAATTCTGCTCCTGAAACCAATATTGGCCATATGTTAATTAACTATAATTTAAATAAAAATTTGAAAATAGAAAAAATTCTCAAATAAAGACCTTAACATTACACCTAAAAGAGCTAAAAAACAACAACGACAACAAACAAAACTTAAAACCATTAGAAGGAAGGAAATAATAAGGATTAAGGTAAAATAAATAACATAGAAAATAATACAATAGATTAGTAAAACCAGAAGCTGAGGTTTTGAGAGAAATAAATATAATTGATAAACCTCTAGCCAGACTTTCAATAAGAAAAAAGAACCAAATAAACAAATGAGAAAGGACAAATAACAACCAACACCACAGAAATTCAAATAGTTATAAGAGAATATTATGAAAAACTACATGTCAACAAATTTAACAATGCAGAAGAAATGGATACGTTCCTAGAAACACATAAACTACCAAAAATGAAACAGGAAGAAATAGCATTTTTGAACAGACTAATTACTAGCAGAGAAATTGAATTGGTAATAAAAAACTCCCAACAGGGGTGCCTGGGTGGTTCAGTCAGTTAAGCATCCGACCTCAGCCCAGGTCATGATCTCACGGGTCGAGTTCGAACCCCACATTGGGCTCTGCTGACAGCTCAGAGTCTGGAGCATGCTTCAGATTCTGTGTATCCCTTTCTCTCTGCCCCTCCCCTACTCATGCTCTGCCTCTCAAAAATGAATAAATGTTAAAAAAAAAATAAAGAAAAAAACTCCCAAAAAAGTCCAGGACCAGATGGATTCACATGTGAATTCTACCAAACATTTAAAGAGCAGTTAATATATATTTTTCTCAAACTGTTCCAAAAATCAGAAGAAGGCAATCTTTCAAATTCATTCTATGAGGCCAGCATTGCCCTGAAACAAAAATCAGATAAAGGCACTACAAAAAAGATAACTACAGGCTAATCTCTGATGAACATAGATGCAAATATCTTCAACAAAGTACTAGAAACAGAATCCAACAATACATTAAAAAACCATTCACCAAGATCAACTGGGATTTATTCCTGGGCTACAGGGTGCAATATTTGCAAATCAATCAATGTGATACACCACATTAATACAAGAAAAGAATCATATGATTCTCTCAGTAGATGCAGAAAAAGCATTTTACAAAGTACAACATACATTCTTAATAAAAATCCTAAACAAAGTAGGGATAGAAGGAACATAACTCAACATAATAAAGGTCATATACTAAAAACCTATAGCTAATCTCATCCTCAATGGGGGAAAGCTGAGAGCTTTTCCTGTATGATCAGGAACAAGATAAGGATGTCCTCTCTCACCACTGCTATTTAACATAGTACTGGAAGTCCTACCCTCAGCAATCAGCAAAAAGAAATAAAAGGCATCCAAATCAGCAAGGAAGTCAAACTTTTACTACTTGCAAATGACATGATACACTGTACAGAAAACCTGAAACTACACCAAAAAACTGCTAGAACTAATAAATGAAGTAAATAAAGTCACAAGATACAATAACAATCTCCATAAATCTGTTACATTTCTATATAACAATAATGAAGCAGCAGAAAGAGAAATTCAAAAACAATGCCATTTACAACTGTGCCAAATAATAAGATACCTCAGAATAAACTTAACCAAAGAGGTGAAAGACCTGTACTCTGAAAACTATAAAACATTGATGAAAAAAATTAAAGATGACACAAAGAAGTGGAAAGATACTCTATGTTCATGGATTCAAAGAACAAATATTTCTAAAATGTCTATACTAAACCAAGAAATCTACAATTTTAATGCAATCCCTATCAAAATACAAACAGCATTTTTCACAGAGCTAGAACAAACAACATTAAAATTTGTATGGATCCACAAGACTCTGAATAGCAAAAGCAATCTTTAAAAAGAAAAGCAAAGCTGGAAGTATCACAATCCCTGACTTCAAATTATACTACAAAGCTATAGTAATCAGAACATTGTGGCACTCTTACAAAAACAGACACACAAATCATAGAACAGAATAGAAAACCCAGGCATGAACTCACAATTATATGATCAATTAATCTTTGACAAAGCAGGAAAGAATATCCAATGGGAAAAAGATATTCTTTTCAACAAATAATGTTGGGAAAACTGGACAGCTACATGCAAATGAATGAAACTGGACCACTTTCTTACACCACACAAAAATAAAATCAAAATAGATTAATGACCTAAATATGAGACATAAAACCATAAAAATTGTAAGAAAGAGCACAGGTAGTAATTACTGGGACAAGAGCAATTTTTTTTCTGGGTATGTCTTTTTTCTGGGTATGTCTCCCGAGACAAAGGAAGCAAAATCAAAAATAAATTATTGGGACTCCATCAGGATAAAAATCTCGTACACAAGTGAAGGAAACAATCAACAAAACTACAAGGCAACCTACTGAAAGGGAGAAGAAATTTACAAATGACGTATCTGATAAAAAGTTAGTATCCAAAATCTATCAATAACTTATAAAACTCAACACCCTCCCAAAAAATAAAACTAGAAAATGGGCTGAAGAAATGAACTACATTTCTCCAAAGAAAACATCCAGATGGCCAACAGACATATGAAAAGATGCTCATAATCACTTACCATAAGGGAAATGCAAATTAAAACCACAATGAGGGGATCCTGGGTGGCTCCATCAGTTAAGTGTCAACTCTTGATTTTGGCTCAGGTCATGATCTCACAGTTCATGGGATCAAGCCCTGCATCAGGCCCTGTGCTTACAAAGCAGAGGCTGCTTGGAATTCTTTCTCTCCTTCTCTCTGTCCCTACCCCACTCACACTCTGTTTGTCAAAATAAATATTTTTTAAAAATAAAAATAAATAAAATAAAACCGAACTGAAATATCACTTGTCCGAATGGTAAAAATCAAAAACACAAGAAACAGGTGTTGACAAGGTCATGGAGAAAAAATTTGGTGGGAATGAAAATTGGTACAGACACAGTGGAAAACAATATGGAGGCTCCTCAAAAAGTTAAAAATAGACCTTATGATCCAATAATTGCACTACTGTATATTTACCCAAAGAATAATAAAACAGTAATTCAAAGAGATAGCATGCACCCCTGTGTTTTTTGCAGCATTATTTACAATAGCCAAATTATGGAATTAGCCTAAGTGCCCATTTATTAATGAATGGATAAAGATGTTATATAAATATATATGAATGAAAAATTATAATATAATATTACATTATATATATTTATAAATATATAAATTATAAATATTATATATATATGAATGAAATCTTGCCATTTACAGTGGCATGGATGGAGCTAGAGAGTATAATGCTAAGTGAAATTAGTCAGAGAAAGACACATACCATATTACTTCATTACTATGTGGAATTTAAGAAACAAAACAAATGAGCAAAGGGTGGTGGAAGAGAGAGAGAGGGAGAGAGAGACAAACCAAAAAACAGAGTCTTAACTATAGAGAACAAGCAGATGTTTACCAGAGGGAAAATGGATGAAAGGATGGGTGAAATAGGTAATGGGGATTAAAGAGAGCACTTGTGATGAGTACTGGGTGATTAAAGTAAAAACTTAAAAAACTTAACAGAAGACCATGGGGGAGAGGAAGGGGAATAAATGTTACAGACAGGGAGGGAGGCAAACCATAAGAGACTCTTAAATACTGAGAACATACTGAGGGTTGATTGGGGTAGGGGAGAGGGAAAAGTGGGTGGTGGGCACTGAGGAGGGTACCTGTTGGGATGAGCACTGGGTGTTGTATGTAAACCAATTTGACAATAAATTATATTTAATAATAAAAAAATAAAAAATAAATGTGGTTGTTGAGGAAGTCCCCTCTGAGATGGAGTCATTAGGTTTTGAGGAGTAAGAGCCCGCAGTGGGAAAATCGTCAAAGCCTCCACTCAGCTCTGTAATCCTTCTTATCTCTTCTGAGTTTAGCATTAAAAGTAGGCTTTTCATTGCATAAATAAATAAATAAATAAATAACAACTTACAAAAAACTTTTTAATTTTGATGTAATTCACACAATCTATCTTCTTTTTTCATATGTGCTTTGTTGTCTTTTATATCACAGCATATGCCAAGTTCATAAAGATTTACTCATATGTGTTCTAGGTGTTCCATAATGCTTTTAGATCTATGATCCATTTTCACTCAATTTTTTTATTGTTGTGATGTACCCATCTCACTTCTTTCTTTTGCATGTCCTAACATGCCATGGCACTTGTCCTAACACCATTTTGGGGAAACACTCTTTCCCCCAGTGGAATTGCTTTGGAATTCTTATAAAAAACTAGTGACTGTAAGTATAATGTTTCTGGACTATATTCTATTCCATTGAAATAATGTCTATCTTTATCCATAGGACAGCACTACATTGTCTTGGTTATTTTAACACTATAATATGTTTTGGAATTGAGAAAAGTGTTTTCAATTTCAAATTATCTTGAAAAGTATGTTTTCAAGATTATTTTTTAACATTCTGTGTCCCTTGAATTTCTGTATGACTTTTAAAATCAACTTGTCGGGATTCTCAGGGAGAAGATGGCAGTGTAGGAGGATGCTGGGCTCACCACGTCCTACTGATCACTTAAATTCCACCCACATCTGCCTAAATAACCCAGAAAACTGTCAGAAGACTAGCAGAATGGACTCTCTGGAGCCAAGCTTAGACAAAAGTCCCACGGAAGAGGGTTGGAAGGGTGGAGAGGCGGTGCACACTACACAGATTGGCGGGAGGGAGAAGGGGAGGTGGAGGGGCAGCCCACCAGGCAAGGCAGAGCCCCCGAATCTGGCTTGCAAAAGCAGAGGGACCAGACTACTTGAGTTCTGATGGCCAGTGGGACTTAACATCCGGAATGTTAAAAGTCAACAGCTCTGCTGAGAGCGGGAGGGCAAGAGGACACTGGGAGGGAAAGTTGCTGAGCCCCGGAAGACAGAGCTCAGCTTGGCAGGGAACAAAGGCGCTGGCAAGTGCCATATCCCTCCCCCATTCCCCAGCTGATCCCAAAGGGAACCAGTTCCTGTCACCGAACTTGCATGCACCACACAAACACCTAACGCTGTGCTTCTATGGATCCATCCCTCCGATGGCTCTGCCTGCCTACCTCCTGGTGCTGCAGACACCCTTCTGCAGGGGCCACTGATGGCAAAGAGAGGTAAGCCTGCCCCTCCTGCCACTGTGCACCTTGTGGATCCACCATGGCTAATGCGCCAGATCCCATAGAAGCAGCACCACAAGCCTGGCAGTGAGCAAGTAGCCCAGACAGGGGCCACACCACTCCACAGTGAGTCATACCTCTAGGAGAGGGGAAGATAAGGTACACACCAGTCCAACTGTGGCCCCAGCGGTGGGCTGGGAGCAGACATCAGGTCTGACTATGGCCCTGCCTACCAACACAAGTTACTCTGGACAGCATAGGGGAAGTGTCCTACAGTTCCACGCCACTCTAGGGACTATCCAAAATGATGAAATGGAAGAATTCTGCTCAAAAGAAACTCCAAGAAGTAGCGACAGCTAACTACTTGATCAAAAATGATTTAAGCAACATAGCAGAACATGAATTTAAAATAATAGTCATAAAGTTAATCGCTGGGCTTGAAAAAGGTATAGAGGACAACAGAGAATCTATTGCTACAGAGATCAAGGGACTAAAAACAGTCATCAGGAGGTAAAAAATGCTAAAATTAGGTGCCAAATAAAATGGAGGCGACCACAGCTGGGATTGAAGAGGCAGAGGAGAGAATAGGTGAATTAGAAGATAAGATTATGTAAAAAGAGGAAGCTGAAAAAAGATAAAAAACTCCACCAGTATGAGGGGAGAATTGGAGAACTAGTGATGCAATCAAATGGAACAATACTCATATCATAGGAATTCCAGAAGAGGAAGAGAGAGAGAAAGGGGCTGAAGGTGTACTTGAACAAATCATAGCTGAGAACTTCCCTGATCTGGGGAAGGAAAAAGGCATTGAAATCCAAGAGGCACAGAGAACTCCATTCAGACCTAACTTGAATCAATCTTCTGCATGACATATCATAGTGATACTGGCAAAATACAAGGATAAAGAGAAAATTCTGAAAGCAGTTAGGGATAAACATGCTCTAACATATAAAGGGAGACCGATAATACTAGTGACGGATCTATCTACCGGAACTTGGCAGGCCAGAAAGGAATGGCAGGAAATCTACAATGTGATGAACAGAAAAAATATGCAGCCGAGAATCCTTTATTCAGCAAGTCTGTCTTTCAGAATAGAAGGAGAGATAAAGGTTTTTCCAAACAAACAAAAACTGCAGGAATTCATCACCACTAAACCATCCCTCCAAGAGATCCTAAGGGGGATTCTGTGAGTGAAATGTTGCAAAGACCACAAAGTACCAAAGATATCACTACAAGCATGAAACATACAGACATCACAATGACTCTAAACCCGTATCTTTCTATAATAACACTGAATGTAAATGGGCTAAATTCTCCAACCAAAAGACATAGAGAACCAGGATGGATACAAAAACAAGACCCATCGATTTGCTGTCTACAAGAGACTCATTTTAGACCTGAGGACACCTTCATATTGAAAGTGAGGGGATGGAGAACTATTTATCATGCTACTGGAAGTCAAAAGAACGCTGGCATAGCCATACTTATTCAGACACACTAGACTTTAAATTAAAGGCTGTAACAAGAGATGAAAAAGGGCATTATATAATCATTACAGGGTCTATCCATCAGGAAGAGCTAATGATTATAAATGTCTATACACCAAATACGGGAGCTCCCAAATATATAAAACAATTACTCACAAACATAAGCAACCTTATTGATAAGAATGTGGTAATTGCAGGAAATTTAATACTCCAGTTACAACAATGGATAGATCATCTAGACACACGGTGAATAAAGAAACAAGGGCCCTGAATGATACATTGGATCAGATGGACTTGATAGATATATTTAGAACGCATCCCAAACCAACAGAATATATATTCTTCTCAAGTGCACATGGAACATTCTCCAAGATAGATCACATACTGGGTCACAAAACAGTCCTTCATAAGTATACAAGAATTTAGATCATACCATGCATACTTTCAGACCACAATGCTATGAAGCTTGAAATCAACCATAGGAAATAGTCTGGAAAACCTCCAAAAGCGTGGAGATTAAAGAAAACTCTACTAAAGAATGAATGGGTCAACCAGGAAATTAGAGAGAATAAATTAAAAAATATATGGAAACAAATGAAAATGAAAATACAACAATCCAAACACTTTGGGATGCAACGAAGGCAGTCCTGAAAGGAAAACACATTGCAATACAGGCCTATCTCAAGAAACAAGAAAAATCCCAAATATAAAATCTAACAGCACGCCTAAAGGAAATAGAAGCAGAACACCAAAGACACCCCAAACCCAGCAGAAGAAGAGAAATAATAAAGATCAGAGAATAAATAAACAATATAGAATCTAAAAAAACGGTAGAGCAGATCAAGGATATCAAGAGTTGGTTTTTTGAAAAAATAAAATTGATAAGCTTCTAGCCAGGCTTCTCTAAAAGAAAAGGGAGATGACCCAAATAGATAAAATCATGAATGAATATGGAATTATTACAACCAATCCCTCAGAAATACAATCAATTATCAGGGAATACTATGAAAAATTATATGCCAACAAACTGGACAACCTGGAAGAAATGGACAAATTCCTAAACACCTGCACGCATCCAAAACTCAAACAGGAAGAAATAGAAAACTTGAACAGACCCATAACCAGCAAAGAAATTGAGTCAGTTATCAAAAATCCCCCAACAAATAAGAGTCCAGGACCAGATGGCTTCCCAGGGAATTCTACCAGACATTTAAGCAGAGATAATACCTATTCTTCTCAAGCTATTCCAAAAAATAGAAATGGAAGGAAAACTTCCAGACTCATTCTATGAAGCCAGTATTACTTTGATTCCTAAACCAGACAGAGACCCATCAAAAAAACCAAAACTACAGGCCAATATCCCTGATGAATATGGTTGCAAAAATTCTCAACAAGATACTAGCAAATTGAATTCAACAGCATATAAAAAGAAATATACACCATGATCAAGTGGGATTCATTCCTGGGCTGAAGGGCTGGTTCAACATTCGCAAATCAATCAACGTGATATATCACATTAATAAAAGAAAACATAAGAACCATATGATTCTGTCAATCGATGCAGAAAAAGCATTTGACAAAATACAGCATCCTTTCTTAATAAAAACACTCTAGAAAGTTGGGATAGAAGGAATATAGTTAAACATCATAAAAGCCATTTATGAAAATCCCACAGCTAATATCATCCTCAATGGGGAAAAACTGAAAGCATTCCCCCTGAGATCAGGAACACGACAGGGATGTCCACTCTCACCGCTGTTGTTTAACATAGTGTTGGAAGTTCTAGCATCAACAATCAGACAACAAAAGGAAATAAAAGGCATCAAAATTGGCAAAGATGAAGTCAAGCTTTCACTTTTTGCAGATGACATAATACTGTATACATGGAAAACCCTATAGACTCCACCAAAATCTACTAGAACTGATACATGAATTCAGCAAAATTGCAGGATACAAAATCAATGTACAGAAATCAGTTGCATTCTTATACACTAACAGTGAAGCAACAGAAAGACAAATAAAGAAACTGATCCCATTCACAATTGTACCAAGATTCATAAAATACCTAGGAATAAACCTAACCAAAGATGTAAAAGATCTGTATGCTGAAAACTATAGAAAGCTTATGAAGGAAATTGAAGAGGATATAAAGAAATGGAAAAACATTCCGTGCTCATGGGTTGGAAGAATAAATATTGTCAAAATGTCAATACTACCCAAAGCTATCTATACATTTAACGCAATCCCAATCAAAATTGCACCAGCATTCTTCTCAAAACTAGAACAAGCAATCCTAAAATTCATAGGGAACCACAAAAGGCCCCGAATAGCCAAAGTAATTTTGAAGAAGAAGACCAAAGCAGGAGGCATCACAATCCCAGACTTTAGCCTCTACTACAAAGCTGTCATCATCAAGACAGCATGGTATTGGCACGAAAACAGACACATAGACCAATGGAATAGAATAGAAACCCCAGAACTAGACCCACAAACGTATGGCCAACTAATCTTTCACAAAACAGGAAAAAATATCCAATGGAAAAAAGACAGTCTCTTTAACAAATGGTGTTTGCTGGGAAAACTGGACAGCAACATGCAGAAGATTGAAACTAGACCACTTTCTTACACCATTCACAAAAATAAACTCAAAATGGATAAAGGACCTGAATGTGAGACAGGAAACCATCAAAACCCTAGAGGAGAAAGCAGGAAAAACCTCTCTGACCTCAGCCACAGCAATTTCTTACTTGACACATCCCCAAAGGCAAGGGAATTAAAAGCAAAAATGAACTATTGTGACCTCATGAAGATAAAAAGCTTCTGCACTGCAAAGGAAACAGTCAACAAAACTAAAAGCCAACTGACAGAATGGGAAAAATTATTTGCAAATGACATATCAGACAAAGGGCTAGTATCCAAAATCTATAAAGAGCTCACCCAACTCCACACCCAAAAAACAAATAATCCAGTGAAGAAATGGGCAGAAAACATGAATAGACACTTCTCTAAAGAACACATCTGGATGGCCAACAGGCACATGAAAAGATGCTCAATGTTGCTCCTCATCAGGGAAATACAAATCAAAACCACACTCAGATACCACCTCACACCAGTCAGAGTGGCTAAAATGAACAAATCAGGAGGCTATAGATGCTGGAGTTGATGTGGAGATATGGGAACCCTCTTGCACTATTGGTGGGAATGCAAACTGGTGCAGCCACTCTGGAAAACAGTGTGGAGGTTCCTCAAAAAATTAAAAATAGACCTACATTATGACCCAGCAATAGCACTGCTAGGAATTTACCCAAGGGATACAGGAGTGCTGATGCATAGGGGTGCTTGTATCCCAATGTTTATAGCAGCACTTTCAACAATAGCCAAATTATGGAAAGAACCTAAATGTCCATCAACGGATGAATGGATAAAGAAATTGTGGTTTGTATAAACAATGCAATACTACGTAGCAATGAGAAAGAATGAAATATGGCCTTTTGTAGCAACATGGATGGAACTGGAGAGGGTTATGCTGAGTGAAACAAGTCAGGCAGAGAAAGACAGATACCATATGTTTTCACTCCTATGTGGATTCTGATAAACTTAACAGAAGACAATGGGGGAGGGGAAGGAAAAAAAAAGAGGTTAGAGAGGGAGGGAGCCAAAACATAAGAGACTCTTAAAAACTGAGGACAAACTGAGGGTTGATGGGGGGTGAGAGGGAGGGGAGGGTGGGTGATGGATACTCAGGAGGGCACCTGTTGGGATGAGCACTGGGTGTTGTATGGAAACCAATTTGACAATAAGTTTCATAAAAATTTTTTTAATTAAAATAAACAAACAAATAAATAAATAAATAAAATCAACTTGTCAATTTATGCAAAAAAGATACTGCTTGGGTTTGTTAAGAATTGTTTTGAATTTGCAGATCCAATTGGAAAATATTTCTATATTAACAATGTTGAGACTTCCAACAACATTGAGAACATGATATGTTTTTACCTTTATGCAGAACGTTCTTTCAATAATTTTTTTTTTAGTTTTTAGTGTATGCCTTAAGCTTTTCATTAATTTTGAAATTATATTTAAATATTTTCTTTTTTTAATGTTACTTATCCATTTTGAGAGAGAGAGAGCAGGAGGAGGCAGAGAGAGAGAGGAAGACAGAGAATCCCAAGAAGGCTCCACACTGTTAGCACTGCAGCACGTGGGCCTCGAACACATGAACCATGAGATCATGACCTGAACCAAAACCTAGAGTTGGATGCCTAAGCAACTGTGCCACCCAAGAGCCCCTAACTGCTGTATTTACAAATACTATATGATTTCTGGTGCATCATAACTGGAAGTTTTCCTAATTTAATTTTTTGTTGTGGTAGAATATACAACACATAATATATTTCATTCTAAATATTTTTAAGTTTGCAGTCAGGGGCATTAAATACACTCACATTGTTATCAATTATCACTGTCAAACTCTAGAACTTGTTCATTGTCCCAAACTGAGCCCTTTATTTTTTTTCCAAACTGAGCCCTTTAAACATTATGTTATCATTTCTACCTCCCACAGCCCATAGCAACTCCCATTCTACTTTATAATAAACTATGTACCTCATAAAAACATGATTATCCTAATATGACTGGCTTATTTAGTTAGCATACAGACTTAAGTTGTATCTATCTTGTAGCATGTTTCAGAATTTCATCCTTTTTTGAAGTTGAATAATAGTCCATTGTATGTAATACCACATTTTGTTTCTCCATTTATCTGTCAGTGAATGTGTGGGGGTTTCCACCTTTTGGCTAATGTAAATACTGCTGCTATGAACATGGGTGTACAAAGATATGTTTGAGTCCATGCTTTCAATAGTTTTGAGTATATCCCTACAAGTGAAATTGCAGGATATGGTAATTCTATGTTTAATTTTATGAAGACTCTAGAGGGAGGAGCCATGGAAGAAGAGCATGGAAGATTTTTTGCATCCCTCAAACCTGAAATATAACCAGATCAACACTAAACCATCCTTCACACCCAGAAAACTGATTTGAGGATTAACACAACAATCTGCACAACCTGAACCAGAGAACTCAGCAGGTACACAACGTGGTTAGGTGAACTGGGGGAGAGAGAAGCTGTGGGGTGCAGGGAGCTGTTTCTGCACATAGAGAGTGGATGGAGATGGGGGAGAGTATGAAAGCAGCTGGAGATAAAAGAGAGTATGCAGGGGTCTGAACAAAAAAGGGAGAAAGGAGAAAGGAGAGACTTTAGATTCCATTAAGATTCTATAAACAGAGGGAGTGCAAAGTCTGAAACTTTGAAGTTCAATACCTGGCAGTGCTCTGGTGGGAAGGGAAAATCCCCAGTAGCAGAGAGTGAGGTCCAAAGGGTCCTTGGGCCACATGGGGAGAGGTGGTTCCCCTGCTGAGAGGACATTTGATAGAGTCTGTGCAACCACCCAACAGGCAAAAGTCCCAAGGGACCCTGGAGAACAACCACATTCGCTGGTGCTGGAACAAGGATGTTAAAGGGGAAACTTGGTGCCAGATGTGTGTTTTAATTTTCCATAATCCCTGAAACGCTGCTGCTGCTACAAGATCGCACAAACTTCTTCTGGGGCTCGCTGGCACCCAGCTGCAGTCTCTGAGCATTGGCAGCAGCATGGTCCCACAAACATTCCTGGGTGCAGCCAGCACCTGGCTATCGCTTGGTGAGACCCATCCCCAGAAGATCTGAGTGTGTCAAAGCCACAGTCCCTCAGAAGTGAGGGTTTGGGAAACACAGCCACATTTGAGATAAAACTCAGGAGGGAGATGCCACCTGGCAACCTGACAGCTTGGTCACAGACAGTATAAAAGTGGGGAGTGGATTGGCGCTGGAGACAAAAGAGGGGTGCATGATTGCTGGTTGGGAAGACCACAGAGTTCTGATACTAGATACTGGGTAGCTGAGTGACACCATTGTCACCCTTCCCATGCATGCCCATACACATCTACATGTCCACCCCAGTAAGCTAAGCTTCTCTATCTAGTGGAGAACAGAGTCGTTACACTAAGCCCCGCCAACCGGGACAACCTCACTCTTCAGCAACACCACAAGTCTCTCCACCTGCTTTGTTTACGGACTATAAAGCGATTCATAGTTTGACTTCTGGGGAAAACCAATGTAATTTCAATCCTATTTCAGTCTGTTTGCTGATCTATTCAATTTTTCTTTTCTTTTCTTATTCTTGAATACAGAAGGAGGAAAAATATTTTATTTTCCATTTTTATTATTTAGAATCACGACAGTAAGAATACTAGCTGGGATTTAAAACAGATTAGAATCCCTTTATGCAGAGGTAAAAGCTAGTTGGGATGAAATAAAAAATGCTACAACTGAGCTGTAATCTTGAATAGCCGCCACGGCGGCAAGGATGGATGAATCAGAGCAATGAATTTGCGATAGATCTAGAGGACAAACATCTGGAAAAATGAAGCAGAAAAAAAAGAGGGAGACTAAGACAAAAGAGCATGATTTAAGAATTAGAGAAATCAGTGACTCATTAAAAAGGAAAAACATCAGAATCATAGGGGTCCCAGAAGATGAACAGAGAGAAATAGGGGTAGAAGGGTTATGTGAGCAAATCATATCAGAAAACTTTCCTAACCTGGGGAAAGACACAGACGTCAAAATCCAAGGAGAACAGAGAACTCCCATTAGATTCAACAAAAACCAACTATTAACAAGGCATATCATAGTCAAATTCACAAAACATTCAGGCAAGGAAAGAATCATGAAAGCAGCAAGGGGGAAAAAGTCCTTAACCTACAACGGAAGACAGATCAGGTTTGCAGAAAACCTATCCACAGAAACTTGGCAGGTCAGAAAGGAGTGGCAGGATATACTGAATGTGTTAAATTGGGAAAATATGCAGCCAAGAATTGTTCATCCAGCAAGGCTGTGATTTAAAATAGATGGAGAGGAAAAAGCTTCCCAGAAAACAAAAATTAAAGGAGTCTGTGACCACTAACTCAACATTGCAAGAAATTTTAAGGGGGATTCTCTGAGGGGAGAAAAGATGGGAAAAAAAGATAAATAGTAACAAAGACTAGAAAGGACCAGAGAATACCACCAGAAACGCCAAATCTAAGGCAACATAATAGCAATAAATTCATATTTTTCAGTACTCACTCTAAATGTCAATAGACTAAATGCTCCAAACAAAAGACATAGGGTAAGAAAATAAGATCCATCTGTATTCTGTTTACAAGAGACCCACTGTAGACCTAAAGACACCTTCATATTGAAAGTAAGGGGATGGAGAACTATCTATCATGCTAATCATTGCCAAAAGAAAGTTGGAGTAGCAATACTTATATCAGGCAATCTAGAATTTAAAATAAAGACTGTCATAAGAGATGAAGAAGGGCAATATATCATAAGTAAGGGGTCTATCCACCAAGAACATCTAACAATTGTAACTATGTATGCTCCAAATGTGGAAGAACCCAAATAGATAAATTAAGTAATGACAAACATAAAGTAATTCATTGATAATAATACCATAATAGTAGGGGACTTCAATACCCTACTTATGGCAATGGGCAGATCATCTAAACTGAAAATCAACAAGGAAACAATGGCTTTTAATGACAAACTGGACTGGATGGACTTAACAGATATATTCAGAACATTTCAGTCTAAAGCAACAGAATACACATTCTTCTCCAGTGCACGTGGAACATTCTCCAGAATAGACCACATACTGGGAGAGAAATCAGCCCTCAACAAGTACAAAAAGATCGAGACCAAAATAAACTCAAAATGGGTGAAAGACCTAAATGTAAGACAGGAAACCAGCAAAATCCTCGAGGAGAAAGCAGGCAAAAACCTCTTTGACCTCAGCCGCAGCAACTTCTTACCCAACACGTCTCTGGAGGCAAGGAAACCAAAGCAAAAATGAACTATTGGGACCTCATCAAATAAAAAGCTTCTGCACAGTGAAGGAAACAATCAGCAAAACTAAAAGGCAACCGACGGAATGGGAGAAGATATTTGTAAATGACATATCAGATAAAGGGTTAGTATTCAAAATCTATAAAGAACTTATCAAAGTCAACACCCCAAAAACAAATAATTCAGTGAAGGAATGGACAAGAGACATGATTAGACACTTCTCCAAAGAAGGCATCCAGATGGCCAACCGACACATGAAAAAATGCTCAACATCACTCATCATCAGGGAAATATAAATAAAAGCCACAATGAGATACCACCTCACTCTTGTCAGAATGGCCAACATTAATAACTCAGAGAAAGACGATCTCTTTTGCATTGCTGGTGGGAATGCAAGCTGGTGCAGCAACTCTGGAAAACAGTATGGAGGTTCCTCAAAAAATTAAAAATAGAACTACCCTATGACCCAGCAATTGTACTAGTATTTATCCAAGGGATAAAGGTATGCTGTTTCAAAGGGGCACATGCACCCCAATGTTTATAACAGAAATATTGACAATAGCCAAAGTATGGAAAGAGCTCAAATGTCCATCTATGGATGAATGGATAAAGAAAATGTGGTATATATATATACAATGGAGTATTACTCGGCAATCAAAAAAATGAAACCTTGCCATTTTCAACTATGTGAATGGAACTAGAGGGTATTATGCCGAGCGAAATGAGTCAGTCAGAGACAGACAAATATCATATGACTTCACTCATATAAGGAATTCAAGATACAAAACAGATGAACATATGAGAAGGGAAGCAAAAATAATATAAAAACAGGGAGTGGGACAAAACATAAGATACTCTTAAATATAGAGCACAAACAGAGGGTTGCTGGAGGTGTTTTGGGAGGGCAGGGGATGGGCTAAATAGGTAAGGGACACCACTCTTGAAATCATTGTTCCACAATATACTAACTAACTTGGATATAAATTAAAAAATAAATAAATTATTAATTAAAAAGAAAGAATCACCATACTATTTTCTACAGAGGATGCATCATTTTACATTCCCACCAGCAATGCTTACAGCAGGTTTAATTTTTCCACATCCTTATCAACATTTGATATTTTCAGAAAAATTTTTATAATAGCTATCATAATAGATATGAATTGGAATCTTGTAGTTCTGACCTGCAATTCCCTAACAATTAGTGATGTTAAGCATCTTTTCATGTACTTATTGGCCATTTGTATATCTTCTTCAGAAAAATGTCTATTCAAGCCCTTGGACCATTTTTTAATTGGGTTATTGGTTTCTTGTTGAGTTATAAGAGTTCTTTACATATTCTGGATATTAATCCTTCATCAGATATATGATTAAAAACCCTTTCTCCCATTTTGTGGGTTACATTTTCACTTTGTTGATAGTGTCCCTTGATGAACAACAGTTTTCAATTATGATGAATTCCAATTTTTTTTTCTTTGCCTGTGCTTCTGGTGTCATATCCAAAAAGTCATTGCCAAATCTAATGTTATCAAGATTTCCCCACATTTTCTTTGGAGAATTTTATAGTTTTAGCTGGTACATTTAAAAACTTTGATCCATGGAGTTATTTTGTCTATTGCATAAGTAAGCATCCACCTCAGTCTTTTGCATATTGATACCCAATTATCTCAATACCATTTGTTGAGAAGACTGCCCTTTCTTCCACTGAATGGTCATGGTATTCTTACTGAAAATCATTAGATCATATATGCAAAGGTTTATTTCAGGGCTCCCTAATTTTTCCCACTGGAAAATTTCAGTTTTCTTATTTTGTTATTTTGTTTCCCAAGTAATATGTCAAATTTCAAGAAGATACAAAAAGGCATTGGAGCAAAATTCCATATTTTTATCTTAGCTTCTATTAAATACAAGTAAGAATTCAAAAATTTTCTTTAACTGCCCATAATTGTAAAGAAAATAATGTTGATGGAGGACATTTTACAATTCTTTATCAGACAAATGCAAAGAAACAGAGAACACTATCTTCTAATGGTGATGCAGATATTAATCATGTTAATTAAATCTCATAGTACAACTCTTCAGATAATGATATCGAAATTTTCCTTCAACTCAATAATTAATGGTTAAAAAGAATATTTCTAATGGCAAGCAAGAAATATGGTATTCTCATCCAGACAGTTATCTTCAGCAACCAATATTTTATCACAGATATTTGGAACACTCCTTATTGTAAACAAGAATCTAGGATAATATTCTTTCATCTTTTACTGTATTTGGACATGAACATTTATTTGATATGGTTTGCCAGTGGACAAAAGTGTATGCAAAGTTGAATGGAAGGAGTTAGATGATGTAGGAGTGATCAACATTGTGATTAATCATTTTAATTGGTGTTTATATCATAAAATAAAAATATATTCAATTATAGTGCAATATCATTTACAATCAATAAAAAGAAAATGAAATAACAAATATGAAATAATAAAATATGTAGAGTATCTGATGAAAATTACAAAATATGATGAAGGAAATCAAAGAAGGCCTAAATAAATGGAGAAACATACTGTGTATTATTGGAAGATTTAGTAATAAAAAGCAAAGATGTAAAATCTTCCTAAATTGATCCTTAGGTTTAACATAATTTATAACAGCATTATTTTTCAATAAACATAGACAAGTTTATTCTAAAATGTACTTGGAAAGGAGACTCTAGGGTAGCCAAAACAATTTTGAAAAATAATAGAGTAGGAGGAATCACTTTTCCCAATGTTAAAAATTACTGTACAACAACAATAATAAAAACATCATAGCAGTGGTGGAGAAAATGACACATAAAGCAATGGAAAACAGTATAGATAACTGAGAAATACACCAAGGCAAAAATGTCCAATTAATTTTGTTTATAATGTGAAAAAACAATTCAATGAATGAAGGTAGTTTTTTTCAAAGAATTATGGTGGAGCATTTGGATACCCATTAATTAAAATGTTAATCTATCACCTTTTACAAAAAGTAACTCAAAATAGATCCATAGACTTAAAAGTTAAGACACAAAACTAACACCTTTTAGAAACAGAGAGGGAGGGATGCAAACCATAAGAGACCCTTAAATACAAAGAATAAACTGAGGGTTGATGGGTGGTGGGGGAGAGGGGAAAGTGGGTGATGGACATCAAGGAGGGCACTTGGGATGAACACTCGGTGGTGTATGTAAGCCAATTCGACAATAAATTATATTAATAAATAAATAAATAAAATAGAAATATGGCAGAAAGTTTGGGATTTAAGGTTAACAAAGAGTTCATACACTTGACATCAAAAGCATGATTGAAAAATGAAAAGAAGTACAACTTATCAAAATGAATATATTTGTTAAAAAATTGGGTCTGCAAAAAATAATTATAGAACTGAAGAAAATATGTTAAGATTACATATCCAACAAAATACACGTACCTAGAAAATTTTTTAAAAATCTGAAAACTCAACATTAAAACACACAATTTAATTAGAAAATGGGCAAAAAATATGAATAGATTTTTCACTGAAGAGGATATACAGATGCCAAATAAACATCTTAAATATATTCAACATCATTACCTATTAAGGAAGTGCAAAATGAATCCATAATGATATTAATACATAGCTAACAGACTGGCTAAAAAAAGTGATATCAAATGTTGGCAAGAATGCCAATAAACTGGTCATTCATATGTTATTGGTGGGAATGTCAAATGTTACAGCCACTCTGAAAATAGTTTGGTAGTCTGCATCTAAAACTATAAATGACTTATCATGGACCCAGTAATTTAACTCTTGGGATATTTCCTAGGGAATTAAAAATTTACTTTCATGTATAATTTTCTACACAAATTATCATTTCATATCTATTCATAATAGCTATAAATTGGCAAACACCCAAATGTACTTCAGTGAGTAAATAATTTGACATATTTTGATACATCCATACAAAGGAATACTAGTCATCAATAAAAATAAATAAAGTATTTATAAATGCAACAACTTGGATGCAATCATGAAAATTATGCAAAAGAAAGAAGCCAAACTCCAAGAGATACAAATTCTGTGATCCCATTTATGTAACATTCATGAAATAATATAACTAGAGAGAGAGCGGATTAGTGGTTGCCATGAGTTAAAATTGGCAGAAAGAAGGGATCAGTGTAGCTATATAAAAGGGTATTATTAGGGTCCATATAGTGATGATAGAGTTCTGTATCTTGATTGTGGTGGTGGTTACACAAATTTGAACACGTGGTAAAACTGCATAGAACTAAATACACACACCTGTGCACTCACACACACATATACACATCCACAAATGAGTGCATGTATACTGGTGAAATCTGGATAAGGTCTGTATGTTTTATTAACGTCCATTTCATGGTTTTGATATTGTACTATAGTACTGAATCATGGTAACACTGATGGAGGCTGAGTAAAGAGTACAAAGGACTTCTCTCTGCATTTCTTTTTGTGAATCTATAATTACTTCAACATAAAAAGTTAAATGGAAATCACAATGGAACATCACACATCTAAAAGTGGCAACACCAAACAAAACCAAAAAATTGACAATATCAAATGCTTGTGAAGTGTGGATCATCTATGCAGAGAAACTAGAAATCTCATAGAGAGAATAGAGAGAGAGAAAAAAAGTGGTACAGCCACTTTGGAAAATAGTTTGGCTGTTTCTTATAAAATTAAAAATACACTTACTGAAATAATGCACTTAGTAAATGACTCAGCAGTCTCACTCTTAGATATGTATCCCAAAGTGAGAACTTATATATATATATATATATATATATATATATATATATATATATATATACAAAGCTTATGTGCACATGTTCATAGTAGCTTTATTCATAATAGCCAAAATCAAGAAGCAACCAAAATACCTTTCATTGGCTGAATGTATAAGCAAATTATATCTTTTCTATATAGAAGCCTATTGAATAATAAAAGAATGAACTCTTAAAACATATCGCAACAGGAACTGATCTCAAAGGCATATGTACTTAATATGACATTCTGGAAAAAACCAATCTATAGGGACAAGAGCAGGTAATTGGTTGCCAGGAATTGGCAGTGGGGGAGGAATACAAAGGGAAATCCAGGGGAAGTTCCGAGGTGTTGGGAACAAGAGCCTGTGCTTTTTTTTTTTCAATATCCATTGAACTGTATACCACAGAGTGAATGTTACTGTATAAAAACTTTTGAAAAACCACATATGTTTAATAAAAACAAAATATTAAGAGCTGATGGCTGATGTTTTTCAAAATTTTCAAAAATATATCAATGTATAGATTTAAGAATCTCAGCCAACCCAAGCAGGATAAATTCATAGAGAAACACATATTGGTAAACCATAGTGAAACTGTTGAAATCAAATATATAAAATATGTCTGAAACTCAAAGAATAAAAGAAACATATTATTGGGATGAATGATACAATAGATACTGTATTCTCATCTGAAAATGTAAGCCAGGATACAAATGGGTTACATCTTTGAACTACTGAAAGTAAAAATTCCCAATGTAGAATTCTATTTCCAGTGAAAATACACTTCACAATTTTAGACATTTTTATAAAAACATTTTGAAGATAAAAACCGAGTCCATTGGTCACTGCAAGGTACAAATAAAAAGAAACACAAAAGGAAGTTTTTCAGTGTGAAAAAATATGATGCACATGGAAATCTGAATGTACTGGAGGAGTTAAAAAGCCCCTGAAAACAGTAAATGGATGAGTAAATGTAAATATTTATATTAAAAAAATCTTTAACATTCTATTAGCTACTTAAGCAAATATAATAATGTATTGTCAGGTTAACAACACACACATATATATATATTATTACAAAAGTGCAAATGATGGAAAGACATTAATGGAATTATACTGTTATGAGATTTTTACATTTTAATATTTAGAAAAAACAAATATGCTTTATTTGTTCATGAATGTTCACCAAATAAATTTTAAAATGTTTCATACCATTTACTATCCATATACTATGGATATAGATTTTATTATCTTTACCTTTCAATAGTATGGTTAACTAAAGATGCAAACTCATTTGTGAATTAGCACATCACAATAGTTAACATCCTTGGAATATATAAATACATAATAAAACTATCACCTGTTCTGTACTTTAACCATACCTATCTAGAAAACTCGGCCGTATAAACAGAAATGTTTTGGGAACCATGGTTAAAATTAAAGGGCTATTAGCATGCTCACTCCTTGATTGGAACTAAAAAAAGTATATACAAATTTTCATTGACAACATGATCTAAAGCTGTACTGTTATAGTTGCCACTAGCCACAAGTGGCTACTTAAATTTAAGTTAAATAAAGTAAATAAAGTAAAATAAAATGGAAATTATAGTTCTTTAGTTGCACTAACCACATGTCAGTTACTCAATAGCCACATAATCAGTGGAGACCATTTCTATAAGTACATAAAGCTCTACTGAAGCACACTCATCTAGATACTAACCCTCTGGAAACCAATACCCATCATTATAACTTCCTCCTGGTGATGATGGTTTTAGATAACAATTTGGAGGAGAATATCCAACATCACAGTGACAATTAAACTTATTATTGCAAACCTAAAATCAAAACCAAACAAAAAAAAAGAGAACATTTTATGTACAAGATAAAAATTAAGTGCATTATTTGTGTCTGTTAGATAATGTTATTAAAATATGATAATTTCATATATTATAGGTAGTTTTAATGGTATTTTCATGCAGAAAGTAATTTTTAAAATAAAATCTAACATAAAAAATGTCAATGCAATATCTTTTCAATGTCATAGATATTTCCTTTTATTAGTCACTTGTGTTTTTAAATAAAAATAGGTAACATTATGATACAACTGAAATGCATTCTTCTAAAAAACTATAGAAATTGTAAAGCTAGAAATTATAAAATGGTGGGAGTTGACATATAATATGAATTGTGTTAGATTAAAAAAAAATACCTGTGATAAGAGGGAACTTTTACCAAAATGATGGGGGAAAACAAAGAAGAAAAAGCATGCTTAACCAGAAATAGATACAAATGTATTTGTTAGAAATAGGAAGGCTAGAAAATATCTATAAATGTGACCTCGTGGATGAATCGAAAGGGTCACAGCTAATATCATTGTCAATGGGGAAAAAAAACTGACAGCCTTTCCCCTAGGGTCAGGAACAAGACAAGGATGTCACTCTCACCATTACTGTTTAACATAGGACTGGAAGGGTTAGCCTCAGCAATTGACAACAGAAAGAAATAAAGGCATACAAATCTGCAAGGAAGAAGTCAAACTTTCACTATTTGCAGACAACATGATACTCTATGTAGAAAACCTGAATGATTCCACCAAAAAATTGTTATAACAAGTACATAAATTCAGCAAAGTCACAGGATAGAAAATCACTGTGCATAAATCTGTTGCATTTCTATATACCAATAGCAAAGAAGCAGAAAGAGAAATCAAGGAATCAATCCCATTTGCAATTGTACCAAAAAACAATAAGACACCTAGGAATAAGTCTAACTAAAGAGGTAAAAGATCTGTACTCTAAAAACTATAGAACACTTGTGAAAGAAATTGAAGAGGACACAAAGAAATGGAAAAGTATTCCATTATTGTGTACTGGAAGAACAAACATTGTTAAAATATCTATACTACCCAAAGCAATCTACACATTTAATGTAACCTCTATCAAAATAACACCAGCATTTTTCATGGAGCTAAAACAAACAATCCTAAAATTTGTATGGAACCACAAAAGACTCCAGATAGTCAAAGCAATCCTGAAAAAGAAAAACAAAACTGGAGGCATCACAATTCCAGATTTCAAGCTATATTACAAAACTGTAGCCATCAGGACACAATGGTAGTGGCACCAAAAACAGACGTATAGATCAATGGAACAGAATAGAAAACCCAGAAATTGACCCACAATTATATGACAACTAGATTGCCAACTAATCTTTTACAAAATAGTAAAAGTATATTCAATGGAAAAAGTCTCTTCAGCAAATGGTATTGGGAAATCAGACAGCTACATGCAGAAGAATGAAACTGGGCAATACTTTCTTACACCATACACAAAACAAATTCAAAATGGATGAAAGACCTAAATGTGAAACAGGAAACCATCAAAATCCTAAAGGATTTTGAAACTTCTTTGACCTTGGCTGGAGCAACTTCTTACTAGATGCTTCACCAAAGGCAAGGGAAACAAAAATGAACATGAACTATTGGGACTTCAAATAAAAAGCTTGTGCACAGCAAAGGAAACAATCAACAAAACTAAAAGGCAGCCTACAGAATTGGAAAAGATATTTGCAAATTACATATCAGATAAGGGTTAGTATCGAAAATCTATAAAGAACTTATCAAACTCAACACCCAGAAAACAAATAATCCAGTTAAGAAATGGGCAGAAGACATGAATAGACACTCTTCCAAAGACATACAGATGGTCAAAAGACACATGAAAAGATGCCCAGTATCATTCATCACCAGGGAAATACAAATCAAAACCATGATGAAATACCACCTCACACCTATCAGAATGGCTAAAATTAACAACACAAGAAATAGCAAGTGTTGGTGAGGATGCGGAAAAAGCAGAACACTTTTACACTGTTGGTGGGAATGCAAACTGGTGAAGCCACTCTGGAAAACAATATGAAGGTTCCTCAAAAAGTTAAAAGCAGAACTACTCTATGACCCAGAAATTGCACTAGTAGATATTTACCCAAAGGATACAAAAATACAGATTGAAGGGGGGTCCATGAACCCCAATGTTTTTTATGTTTGTTTTATTTTTTAGAGAGAGAGAGAGCATGAACATGGACAGGCAGAGAAAGAGAGGGAGACAGAGAATCTGAAGCAGACTCTGCTCTGTGAGACCAGAGCCTAATATGGGGCTTAAGCCCACAAACTGTAAGATCATGACCTGAGCTGAGGTCAGATGCTAAACCAACTGAGCCACCTAGGTTCCCCTACACCCCAGTTTTCATAGCATAGCAGCATTATCAACAATAGCCAAACTGTGGAGAGAGCCCAAATGTCCATCGACTTCCATATACAATGGAATATTACTCAGCCATCAAAAAGAATGAAATGTTGCCATTTGCAATGATACAGATGGAGCTAGAATGTATAATGCTAAGTGAAATTAGTCAATCAGAGAAGGACAAATACAATATGGCTTCACTCATTGTGGAATTTAAGAAAGAAAGCAGATAAACATATGGGAAGGGGGTAAAAAAAAGAGAAGAGGGGGAAACAAACCACAAGAGACTCTTAATGATAGAGAACAAACTATGGGTTGAGAGAGACAGGTGGATGGGAGATGGGTGATGGGTACTAAGGAGAGCACTTGTTTTTATGAGCAGTGGGGTTGTACATAAGTAATGAATCACTGAATTCTACTGAAGCCAATATTGCACTGTATGTTAACTAAAATTTAAGTTTAAAGAAAAGAAAAGAAAAAACAGGGGTCAAAAGCAGAACAGAGAATCTAGAAATAGGTTCATGCAAAAATTAAACTTTAAGTAAGAAAGGAAAGAAACAGAATAGAAACTGTTAATAATAGGACATGTAAGTGATTTTGGAGAAAATTTTGATACTAGTCACACAGCTAGGTCACTTTTTTCCTGGATTATTATATAAAATATGAAGCATTGACATGGCAAGGAGACACTAGCCACAGAGTTAAAGCCAAATGCTGGCTTGAAAAATTTACAAAATTTACAAACTTTCTATACCCTAATAGATAATTTCACAGTGAATGGACAAATAGAGAAATATAAATGGCAAATATGACCACACATACATGCTTAAGAACTTTATTTATTAACTAAATGTGAATTAACAATAGTTTAGCATGTGAGAAGAGATTAAAAAACCTGAGAAGCTAGTCTGGCCAGAATTTCAGAAAATGCACATTTTCATCCATGATAGGTGAGAGCAAAACTGGTACAATATTTCTTAAAAACAAAATATTTCTGAAAATGTAAATGCTGCATAAGTTTGACCGATCTGATTTCATTGCTACCAATTTAAGAAATGAGATAATTGTGCAAAGGTGAGTGTACAACAATGTTCATTGTGCCATTAATAACATTAGTCAAGTAAAAATTTAACATTATCTAAAAGTCCATCAGTAAATGAATTTTCAAATATAGTATGGAGGAAACATACAAGGAAATAAATTGAAGTCAAGTAAACATTGACTAACTTTACATTAGTCAAGTAAAAATTTAACATTATCTAAAAGTCCATCAGTAAATGAATTTTCAAATATAGTATGGAGGAAACATACAAGGAAATAAATTGAAGCCACTAAAGAATAAAAGAGATCTGAATGGACAAGAAACTGCTCTCACAAAAATATGTGTAATACATGTAATATAAGTATATTAAGTGTGTGTTTACATATATATATCAGTACACATACATTCAATTGTAAGCAAAATTTATATAAGCATGTATAAAAGTATATTTGTAGTCTTCAACGAGCCCATTTCCAAAATTTCACACTCTTAATCTAACATAATAACAGACTGCTTCATTTTGCATTTTTGTACAAAGTTCACAGCTTATTAGCCCATGAGGCCTTTAATAATCTTAACACATAAATCATGTACATAAGTATAAGTAGTGGAATCCATTTCCTTATTTAACTGCAAGTTTCTAAAAGAAATTTCCATATAAAATAATTCTTAACCTTATTACTAGTGGAAAATGCCACTAATGGATTTTAAACACTATATATAAAAATAAAGAAACTATTACATACCCCATGTCCACTGCAATTTTTTACTGAGTCACAATTTGTTTTTACTGGGTTCTCACTTCTTTCTCTACAGACTCCTTTATAACAATACTGAAATGTTAAAACAACCAACAGAAAATATTTAAAGTCAAGAGTTGAGCAATTGTACTTGATACAGAAATTAGATGCAGAAGATAGATACAAATACACATGCAAACACACGCACGCACGCACGCACACACACACCACTCTGGATTTCATGACATCTACTCCTTCTAATAAAAGAAGCTGGGAGTCCAAATGGCATATAATTACTACACATAAAATTTTGAAAGTGAGATTCTATTTTTCCCATGAGGGAGCACAGCTGTGAGTTTATTGATACTAATTGGTGTAAGAACAAAAACAGCCAATTTGTACTATTTGTAATGAGCTAGGATCTGGCTTTGCATTTTCTATGCATTTTTATAGTATATACTCAGATTGACCCCGTAAAAGAGATGTTTTTATCCTCATTTAAAATGTTTACTTATTTATTTTTGAAAGAGAGAGCACAAGCGGGGTAGGGGCACAGAGAGAGAGAGACACAGAATCTGAAGCAGGCTCCAGGCTCCGAGAGCATAGAGCCTGATGCCAGGCTGGAACCCACAAACCGCGAGATCATGACCTGAGCTGAAGTTGGATGCTTAACCAACTGAGTCACCCAGGGGCTCCATCCTCATTTTATATTTGAAAAAATAAATGTGCTGTTTTGGGGACATGCATAAGTTATTGATAGAGCCAATACTCAGTGCAGGAACTACTTTAGTCACAGAGCCTCATATTGATCAATGCTAAATATCAGTGTTCTTATAATTTTTGTATTTATTTCCAACTTTAATGACAATATCTCTTGTCTTTTACATTTGCACCGTGTTCTAGAGAAAGTTATTTAATCCCTCCGTGCCTCAGCTTATCCAACTTCGAATTTGGAACAGCAATTGATAACCCAAATTTATTCAAATGTAGGTTATAAGGATGAAATAATTTGTTGGACACACATAGTAAATGCTCACTAAACACAAGATACTTTTTAAATTATTTGTTTATTTACCTCATTTTCATGTGGACTTTAAGTGCTTATTCCTCTATCCAGATTTTAATTTAATTTTAATATCTTTAGGGAAGTCAGTAAAAATTATCTGTCGGTTTTTCTCAGGTTATCTGATAGAATATACATTGTATGATGAATAGTCTTAAAAATCATTATTTTCTATCACCATTAACCAATCATAAAGGATAGAATATCAGTTGTTCAGTAACTGGAAGTGCTCTGATGAAGCCAGCAAGAATAACAAAATTTTGTACAAACCAGCATTACCTGTGCACAAATCATTTTCATTCTAGTGCTCCTTAAACATTGCCATTGAGGCAATAATAACTAGTCATATTTCATTGGGTTGTCTTTAGGGGGAAAAGTCAGGAAAAGTTAAGACCCATGCTTCTGATACAATTTCCTTCAAGTAAACGGATCAATTTGCAGCTGGCTCTTTTGTCATGACAGCAAAAACAAGAGACGCTACAAAAGTAGCTAGGCCTGAGCAATGGTTGAGATGATGTTTTGAATATAAACTAATATATAAGACTTCCTTCTTTGAACAAGAGACACAAACAGTGTCCCAGAAGCAGCCATACCATGTTTCAAAGAAAAGAAAAAACAATATAAGAAAAAACATATTTCCTAAAGAGAAATGCCTGGATTATATAAGCATATCTTTGTAGAGTCCCAGGTAAGAAAAAGGGAGTTAATTTTATTCATCAATTCATTGATTAGCTTATCTAGTTTTGGACATTTAAATGTCCCAAACATATCCCTTTTCAAGTTTGAAATGAATGTGCTGAGATATGTTCATCTTCCCTGGCCTATGTATGTGAACTAGAATCACTTCTCCTGTTCTAAGCCTTATAAATAAAAAAATCAGAAAGCTTTCTATCATATCCAATATTAAGCAAACTTGCATTGCTGGAATATGCCTATCTCCATGCAGTATACTCTTCACCCAGTATATAACAGTATTCAATATATGAGTGTTTTATTTAAAATTTCGTTATGATTAATAAAGAAGATGTACTTTTCTTCTAGATGTACTTTCTATTAGATGTTAATAAATAAAGTCTCCCTCCTCTCCCTTTCTTTTTATCTATCAAGATAATTTTTACAAAGGACCCACATTTAGTGAGAGTAAGATAAAGAAGTCTTTCCTTTCCAACCACTCTGAAATCAACTGAACAAGGAAGAGTAACACATAAAATAAAGTATATCTTGGATGAATTTTTTAAATAACCACAGAAAAACTCCACATCAAATTCACTCACAACAGCTCCCCTTTTCCTAATTAATGTGAGTAAAGGAGTATCAGAAAGAGGCAATTTGAAGATAAAAGATTTAAGAACTTCCTGGGATTTTGAAATAAAATGAAGGCCCTGGTGGATAAAATGAGGCGAGGAAGCAACATCATCAAATACAATGGTAAAGGAGAGACCCTGGTTGATCAACCTTGAATGCTCTGGAGGAACTGCAGCCTGAGTAAGAAGGAACAGGAGAGGAAGAAGAGTCAAAAAGGCAGGTAGGGAAGGGTGGCTAAAATGCAGAATTATCAATGGAAATCTGTCCTCAAAACCACAGAAGTAGTTAGCTTTCATATTCACTACTCACCTCTCCTTTCTCTCAGTTACAAAATTTAGTCGACACAACACTTTTATTCCAAAGGAGAAAGTTTAGAAAGGTATTTTGTTTTCTAAAGCAACTGAATTAATGGTGACTACAGAATTGGGGCTTTTCAAATGGTTTGTCCTCTAGAAGAGTGCCATCCAATGCAGTATCATGGCCTAAAAGCCAGTTTCCACAATGAAGACTGTCATGTGACAAACCCCTGTCACATGGAAAAGGCTGCCAATTAGGTTTTGTTTTTTTTATTAGCAATAGTGTGAGAGTAAAAAGTCACACCAGTTTAAAGCTCCTACTGAACCAAATAGGGAGAAACTTTCTTCCTCCCTCACTTCCCCCCTTCCCTTCACTTCCCTTCCTTCCATTTCCTTCCTCCCTCACTCCTTTTTTTGTTTTCCCCACATGGGGACATTGGCCAGTTGGGCATAGGCTAATGATCAGACTTTCCCAGGAGAGAATCACTGCTGGAGAGATGAGTGAATTGATCTGTAAAGCTTTAAGCAGTCATACGGCTGGTGGGACAAATCAGCACAGTAATCTGTGGCATTTGTATATCTCGTTCCCATATGGTCTCATTTCAGTTCTTGTCATTGTAATTGTATTTTCCCTGAAGGTAAGATGTTGTTTCACTCTCACTACTTTTAAGATTCTTTGTCTTAATTTTCATAAATTTAATTGTGCTGTATCCAACTGTGAATTTTACTAGGTTCATCCTATATGACATTCTTTCAGCTTCATGCATTTTTAGGCTTATGCCTTTTGGCAAATCTGGAAACTTTCCAGGCATTATTTCCTCATATACTTTTCCATTCTTAAATTCTTTCTCTTATTCTTCTAGAATGACAATATCATGGATATTATATCTTTTGCTATAATGTCACACATCCCTGAGGCTCTATTCATTTTTTTTTCAGTGTACTTTCTGTTATTCAGATTGGGTATTTTCTATGGTTCTATCCTCAGCTTTACTGATTCTTACCCTGCCACCTTCATTCTGCTCCTGAGCCTATCACCGAGTTTTATAAATTATTATTTTTTAAGTTTATTTATTTTGAGAGAGACAGAAATATTTATTTGTGAGTGGGGGAGGGACAGATAGGGAGAGAGAGAGAATCCCAAGCAGGCTCTGCTCTGTCAGCACAGTTCGATGCGGGGCTCAAACTAACAAAACTGTGAGATCATGACCTGAGCTGAAACCAAGAGTCATACACTCAACCAACTGAGCCACCCAGGTGCCCGTATAACTTTTTTTTTTATTTCTAAAATTTCCAGTTGGTTCTTTTTTATATCTTCTCTGTGTGTGCTAGAACTTTCTATCGTTCCATTAGTAGTTTCAAGAGCATGTTTGTAATTGCTCTTGAAATACGCTAATGATGGCTGCTTTACATTCTTTAAAGTATATTGGTGTAATCTTGGTGTTATGATGTTAGTGTTTTTTTCTCTTTCAAATTGAGATTTTCTTGGTTCTTGGTATTAAGACTGATTTTTTTATTGAAACCTAGATATTTTGAGTATTATGCGATTCTGAATCCTGTTTAAACCTGTTTTAGCAGTTCTCTGTTAGAGTTCTAGACAAGGGACAAGGGATATTACCTGAGATGAGAGGGCCTCCTAATTACTACAAGGGTCAGGGAAAGACAGACACCAGTAGGCTTCTGTTCATACCACCCTGGTTAGAGTGAAGGTATGACCACAATTCTTTCTATGTTGTGTGGTTGAAGTAGAGCAGTTATTATTTAAAAGTATACTGTTTGCTTGACTGCCCCTTTGGATAAAGAAGTCAGGCTTTCCTTGATGACTCTTTTTTGTCAGTTCCATTTGGCACTTCTGAGTTGCTAGCTTTTCTGACACCCAGGTTGTAATATATGAGGCAAAAATGAAAGGAAACTCACTGCTGTGTTGTTCCTTGGGTTCCGAAGTCCCTACCTAGTCTTGCCTTTCTCTCTTCAGCTTTCACAGTATTATGTTAGCTTTACATATAAAATTGTTTTTAACTGTACACAATAGAAAAGTATGTATAGTACATCATTCTGGAACCCCAAATCTCTACCTGTAATTTTTAACCATCACATAATACATTTATCAATATTTTCCTTTATATTTAACTCATTTTGTAGCATTTAAGAAATCTTTGAGTATATCAGACCCTAAGCTTTCTCTGAGGTATTTATTAAAACATTTTGATCTGCAGTTCCTCTGAAATAATATTTTCTATTTTAGTCTAGATATCAGTTTATCATCATACCAATATTGCAATGCTTTAATTATTTTAACTTTACAATAAATCTTGATATTTGGTAGTATGAATTTCCAGTTTCCATTTTCTTCTTTAAAATTACATTCACAATTTGTTATTTGGGTATTGAGTTTGGTGAGTTCTTTATAGATTTTGGATACTAACCCTTTATCCCACATGTCATTTGCAAATATCTTCTCCTATTCCACCGGTTGGCTTTTTTTGTTGATTGTTTCCTTCACTGTGCAGAAGCTTTTTATTTTGATGAGGTTCCAGTAGTTCATTTTTGCTTTTGTTTCTCTTGCCTCCGGAGACATATTTAGTAAGAAGTCACTGTGACTGAGGCCAAAGTGTTTGTTGCCTGTTTCCTCTAGGGTTTTGATGGTTTCCTGTCTTACATTTAGGTCTTTCATCCATTTTGAGTTTATTTTTGTGTATGGTATAAGAAAGTGGTCCAGGTTTATTCTTTTGAATGGATAAAGAAGATACGATGTATATACATACAGTGGTATATTACTCAGTGATCAAAAAGAATGAAATCTTGCCTTTTGCAACAATGTGGATGGAACTAGAATGTATTATGCAAAGCAAAATTAACCAAAAAAAAAAAGACAAATATCATATGATTACACTCATATGTGGAATTTAAGAAACAAAACAGATGAATATAGGAGAACAGAAGGAAAAGTAGGATAAAAACAGAGAGGGAGGCAAACCATAAAAAGCCTTTAAAGACAGAGAGCAAACTGAGGGGTGTTGGAGGGGTGTTGGGCAGGGGGATGGGCTAAATGGGTGATGGGCATTAAGGAGGGCACTTATTAGGAAGAGCACTTGGTGTTATATTTAAGTGATGAATCACTAAATTCTACTGAAACCATTATTACACTATATGTTAACGCACTTGGATTTAAATTTTTAAAAAAATTAGTGACCATTTTGTATTTCTGCCCTTTGCATTTGCATATAAACCTTTAAGTCAGTTTTCAATTTTCAACAACAATGCATCCCCTCCTCCACCAAAAAAATAAATAAATAAAAGCAAAACCAAAAACAAAAATCTGGAGTTTGATTTTTGATGGTATCATTTTCATTAATTCATTTTGAGAACATTGACATCATAACAATATTAAGTCTTAAAAATAAATGAGGATGGCTTATCCCTCTATTATGTAGATCTCTGTCTAGTAATGCTTTGCATTACTTTGCAATTGTCAATGTAGAAGCTGTCTTGCGTGTCTTTTATTTTAGTCTCCCTAGGTTATAAATGCCTTTAAATGCTATCAATGTCACAATATCATGATGCTAAGACTCTTTATAAAAATTTCATTTTTTACCATTGTAAAGCTATAAAGACATAAAGTCACAGGGCTGCTACAATTTCGGCTTGTGAAGGAACAGCAAGACAACTTAAGCCAAAAAAACAATATTTAGTAAAAATCACAAACCACAGAATTTCCATGTGCAATCCAAACAGTACAAATGCATGTTTTGTAGGTTTTCCCTGACTTCTCACTCACTATATTGGAAATATATATCCACGTAACTAACAATTATTTACAAATGTCACTGGATAAATATAGTATACTGTAATTTGGCCAACCTACAATTGGGTGTTTAATGTGTCTTCATTTTATTCTCTATTGTAACTCACATCATAATTGCTCTATACAAATGTATATTTCTTATATCTAAAAATTAATTTATGATTACATTAGAAATAGCTTAAAAAGTATGTTAATATATTAATCTTTACACATTTCTAAATCACTTTCCAGAAAGCAGATGCTAATTTATACTAGGTTTAAGATGATAGTAAGGTATGCTTCTCACCATCAAATATTATTCTCAATGCCCAAATAACACAAAAATAATGGTTACATATTCATTTATTTTGTATTTACTTAATCACAAGTTAGGTAGAACTTTTTCATGTTTCTTAGTCATATGTTCAATTTCATGAAAATTTTTTTGCACTGATCTGTATCAGTGTGTGTGCATGTGTGTGCATGCACACATATACATAATATACACATATATTGTGATATACATATATATTATGTGATGTTTTCTCTGATACCAACTGGGTATCCCACAATTCCATATAAGTCAATTCTGACACTATTTGGAGTTAAAATCCGATTGCACAACTTGAAAGGTTCAATGCCACAAGACTGCCCCCATTTCAGATACCAGATGCAAATCCCACACCATCCACACTTTTGACCAACTGGCTATAAATTGGAGACTCCCATGGCCCCCTCCTCAGGTTTGCTAATTTGCTCATTTGGCTCACAGAACTCAGGAAAACACTTTACTTATGTTTACCAGTTTATTACAAAGGATACAACTCAGCAACAGCTAAATGGAAGAAATATAGAGTGCAAGATATATTGGGAGTGAAGGGGCAAGGGGGAAGTCATAGTTTCCATAACATCTCCAAACATCTCATCATTGCAGCAAGTTGATTTGTTCCTCAGTTTAAAAAGTCTCTAAATCTCAATGTTCAAAAGTTTTTATAAAGTTCAAACTCTAGCCACACCACTTTCCTTTCTGAAGGTCTGTGAGTGAGGCTAAAAGTTTAAACTCCAGTCATTTGGTCTTTCTGGTAACCAACCCCATCCTGAACCAGTCTAGAAACCCACCCTAAGCCACCTCATTAGCATAAACTCAGGTTTGATTGGGAGGGGATGAATAACAAAAAACATTCCTATCACACAGGAAATTCTAAGGGGATTTAGATGCTCCATGCCAGAAACCAGGGACAAAGACCAAATTATACCACACACACAGACACACACACACACACACACACACACCATTTTAGTGTGTATTAATGAAAGATTAAATTAGTTAATGAATTTACGCATTTGCTCTGTCATATTTATTGTAAATTATTTTTTCAGTTTAGATTATCTTTGAAAGGATGACATATTATTTTTATTGTAGTCAGTACTAGTATCTTTCTTTGTAATACCTCATTTTTATGTCAGAATATCTTTTCTCATTCTGAGATGATTACTAGTCACTTCCATTTTCCTCTGAATTTTCATTTCTTAAAATATTATATATTAATGCAAATATTTTAATAAAATGTGAGGTAATTGTTTACTTTTTTCCTTTGGTCAACTATTTTTTTAAACTTTTTATTTATTTATTTTGAAAGAGAGCAAGAGAGTGTGAGCATGGGAGAGGCAGAGAGTGAGGGAGAGGGGGAATCCCAAGCAGGCTCCACACTGTCAGCACAAAGCCCAGTGCAGGTCTCAATCCCACAAATCATGAGATCATGACCTAAGCTGAAACCAAGAGTCACACACTTAACCAACTGAGCCACCCAGACACCCCAGTCAACTAATTTTTTAATGGTACCAATTTAAAAATCTTTTATTCTGTTTCTCAAAATTTTTAAGAAAAAATAAACAAAGCTTAAACTCTGTTTTATTTTTGTGTCTTGTGGGAAGACCAAATTTTATATATGTATGTATATATATGTGTGTGTGTGTGTATATATATATATATGTATATATGTATGTGTATATATATATGTACATGTATATATATACTTGATATGTATATCAAACTTATTCCCCTTGTCAATTACAGAAAGATCAAATTCTTGGCTTGGCTTTTTTTTTTTTTTTTTTTTTTGCTTTTCTTTGTTGTTCTTAGGTTGTTCTGACTTACTTTTTTGGCGTATTATCTGATTCTTTTTTGTTCTTTGTTCACACAAATTTTTGCAGATTAGATCCTGGACTAACAAAGAGGCTTAGATTCTTAAGTATGAAAAAACAAGTTTAAATATCTACAGCAAAACTTATAATAAAAGAATGACAGATAATGAAGCAAGCATTCCTTTGACTAAAAGAAATTCTGTCCTTCCAATCTTAAGATCATGATACAGTAACCAAAATTTGTAACATTATTTATAAATGAAAAATTTGGAATCTCCCTCTCTCTCTCTGTCTCTCTCTCCAGGAGGAACTGCTTGATAGCTCAGTGAAGATTCAGTTTGTCCAGGGAGGAAGTGAGTTCAGGGTCTTCCCAGACTACCATGTTGGACCTCATCCTTCCTTATATCTCTCACTTTTTTTCTTTCTCATGAACAAACACATTCATACACAGATACTCAGACACACAAACATCGTATATGGAACAAAGTAAAATTTTTATTTACCTTATTTTGACCACATATTGTGCCATTATGCACTTGAGTAAAATCATACTCTGAAGATTGTGTTTCATTTCTCAAATATGCTGACAAACATATATGGCCTCCAAGGTAAGTATATTGAACATTAAAAGTTTTTACTGGTACTATCTGTGAATGTGTCCAGTGACAAACTATCTTTCCACAAAGGATATGCCTGGCAATATAAGGCAAAAAAAGGTTGCTCATATGTCTCTTAGGAACACAATATATTAAATCATTAACAATTCAAAACATGAAGATAATTCAAAATGTTATTCAGATCATAACACCAAAGTTATTCAGAACATATGAAGTATGACAAATAAATTTATCTGTATATACTAGGTTCATCTCTCATTTATATTAACTTATTTTTGCATGCGCGCGCGCGCACACACACACACACACACACACACAAACATGCATTTAAAAAAGTATAGTAGTCTTGGGCGCCTGAGTGGCTTAGTCAGTTGGGCGGCCAACTTCCACTCAGGTCATGATCTCATGGTTCATGGGTTCAGGCCCCGCGTCAGTCTCTGTGCTGACAGCTCTGAGCCTAGAGCCTGTTTTGGATTCTGTGTCTCCCTCTCACTTCCACCCCCCTCCCCACTCATGATCTATCTCTCTCTCTGTGCAAAAAGTAAATAAACATTAAAAAAATTTTTTAAGTATAGTAGTCTAAATACACACCGAAAATTGCAACCATGTTTGGCACAGTTTCCAAATTGATCTGCGTGAAAATTCACTTCTTGTGCACATAGATAAGTAGAAACTTTAGCAACTGAAAATATAAATAGTTACAATTACTAACCTTAAAAAAACAAAAGTGGTAAATTAATATAGAAACATCTGGACAACAGCAGTGCCCAGTAAGTGTCATCTACTAGAATTTTTTAGTGTCATCTACTGGCTACACAAGAAGGAGAAACACTAAAAACTACCCACTTGAGAATAGGAAAATTGTGTCAAAGGCAGAAATGCTTAAGAAAGCAGTCATTTGCTCTCTTACCTACAATTCTAATATTCTACTCCTCTTTGCGCCAAACACGTGAAATTTGATTAATATACTATTTTTTTTGTTCTGTAGTTATTAGGCCTATTTTGCCTCTTGATATAGTTCAAAGTCATAATGATTAACTATTTTTTTTCAAATTTGGATTTTAAACAAACATTACCCTTTATTGTGGCTATAGGATGGTTTACTGACTGTAGAAAAATACAGTTTGAAAAGGAACCCCAGAAAAAAGATACAACTATTACATTTTCCAAATAATGCTTCACACTGTACATCTGGATCTCGGCATATTCCCTCATAGCAATAGGCAGTATTATTATTACATGGTTCTAAATCAGCAGATTTCACATCAGGTACACAAGCCGCAGATGTTCCATTGCAAAATTCTGGAAAATCACATGGATCTGTCATTTTCCTACATAAACGTCCTCTTTCAGCTATCTATGAGACAAAGAAAAACAAATATATTTTTAAAGTAGTAAACCAAAAAATGTAAAAAAAATTAAACAAGAACAGTGTATTTCTATCATTTCCATTATTATTGCATTTTAACTACTTAAAGTCAAATTATGAATTTACTTGAAACCGCGAGTGAAATAGATTGGAAAAAACCTAAATGTTCATCAATGAATGAATAGATTAATAAACTGTGGTATATTCATGCAATGGAATATTTTCAGCCATATAAAGGAGCACTGATACATAGGCTACAAGATGAATGAATATTCAACACTATGTTAAGTGAAGAAATCCAGACACAAAAGGTCACATATTCTATGGTTCATATGAAATAACCAGAATAGGTTACTCCAGAAAGAACATAAATTGGTGCTGTCCAATTGGTGTTGTCCAGCCAGGACTGAGGGGAAGGAAGAAAGGAGAGCAAGTGCTTATTAATGCTCCAGGAGTCTCCTGTTTGATTGAGGAACTTGTTTTGGAACTAGATAGAGGTGGCGGTTGCATAACACTGTGAATGTACTGAGTATCACTAAATTGTTCACCTGCAAATGGTAAGTTTTATGGCAAGTTTTTCTTCACCTAATCCTTTTAAAGTCTCTACCAAATGTAAGAATTGTCCCCATTTTAAAGAACTGCCCTTTGGGTTGTAGAGAAAGGGCAATGGGCTGTGTAGAAAAGCCTTATTTGTTCAATCCTGCTGATTTGGAGACAAAGGACAAGGTGAGCGCTCTGGTGAAGGGAAGAGCAACAAGGTTTATTGCTAAGTAGCAGAAACTCTACGCTTGCATCCTTGAAGACAAGGGAAAAGTGGCTTTAATTACTAGCATAAAGAGTGAAAAACACAGAACAAAGTAGAATTATATTAGGATAGATTTTACTGACAGACAACCTGGCAAATTTCTAATCAGATTTTGATTGTCGTTGACTCCTGAAAGTGACACAAAAAAGGCAAGATGAAGCAATCCCCAAAAGTCAAATCTTACTGAGTCTCCTTTCAGGTGTGGCTATAAAGGAATGTGAAGGGGAAATTTCCCAAAGGAAGTTAAGGATTCAATTCAATTACAGGACCAGCGGTCCCTTGAAAAGATAAAACTTGAATAGTAGACATGCTATATGTTGCTGACTACTCTACATGGACTCCTTTTCTGCTAGTCTCAAAATGAGAGCCTTATTGTTATTATTGTTATTATTATTATTATCATTATTTGTTTATTCAAACATTGTACATCAACTGTGTGTTGGGTGCCTTATTTTTAATTTTTTGTCATAAGTTGCTTGGTTATGAAGAGCTACATTCAGATATGACCAAGAGAAATTCATAGCACCCAAATAATCTGGAATTGATATTGAATAATAACTGGATGGGCCCTGAGTAGAGACTAAAAACAGTGCAATGGAAGGCATAGCTAAGAAGGCATAAAAAGATCTAAGTACATCTTCTGAACTTAGAAATCAATTATGTATGAATCAGGTCCATAAAGTTACATATTTGAAGTTGTGCAAAAAAAACAAAGCTTAAAAAATGCTAAAAAAATGGACACACAAGAACACACATTATGAAAGGAAATCATGTAGTATTTTGAAAGCTTACCAGACAAGTTCTTCTATCACAGCATGGTCCACTGCCACACTCTGCGTTTCCAATTAGAGTACAACTTACAGGATTACAGCATTTTTTGTGAGCGCATTCCTAAAAGCAAATAGAAAACAATAATAGGAATTTTCAACAAAATATGTAATTGTATTTATTGTCAAAATACACAAAATATTTCCCTAAGTTAATTACAATCATAGTATGATTTTTACTTCTGTATTTATTTTTAACACCACTTCAGTTAAACTTATATTTTCAGCATTGGAAAAACAATGGTAATGAAATCATTCATGCTTCCATGCTCAAGGAATTGACTGTAAAAAACTCAATGCAATTTCTTTCAATCTTATAGGAATATATAAATGTATGCACTCTAAATTCTTAGATTTTTTTCATTCATTGTATCATTAGTACTTTTCTATCTTACCAAACCTCTTCAAGATATCATCTTTGGAATATTTAATAACTTATGGATGTGACAGAGTAGAGGTCTAAATTATAACAACATTTTATTAACATAAATAATGTTTCAAAGAAAAAAGTTTGTAATTTTTTTTACTCTCAGACCTTACATTAAATATTAATTCTAGAAATTATTAGATAAGAGAGCACAAAAATATTAATAGCTCTTCATAATATACTTCCATTTCCTTCTTCCTGTAGCATAAAATAATGATATGTCACAAGACTGATAGTAATATTTAAAAATTAGTAAAGTGGATAGTCACAAATCACTATGTGTTTATACTTGCTTCAATATTAATATTTTTTTTATTAGTATACAGAAAATTTTACATATCTGCACACTATTATTTATTTAATATTTCTGTGTCTATATTTATGTTGATGTATTCATGTGTTTATTTCCTTTATTTGTAAGCATTCTATTAATGATATTAAGCCCTAGCCACCAACATATATCACTACATTTAAAATTTGTCATGACAACTTACTTTTGTTTGGGTGGGGTTTTTTTGGTAACTTTTTGATATTGTGATATTGTGAAATGGTCGACTCATAAAATCTAAGAACTATCATCTTTTTTTCTGGTTTTGTTCTTTAAGTTTATGGATAAAACTTTATTCCACCATGATCCCACTAAATATGTGAGTTTATAGTATGTGTGTAAAATGTTTGTGTTATATATATATATATGTATGCATTTCTTTTCACTTTACATTGAGTTTTTTTAGTATAATTCACACATTATATATTAGTTTCAGGTGTACAACTTTGTGCTTTGACAAGTTTATATGTTATGCTATGTTATTCACAATATCAATGACTATATCCCTTACACTATGCACTTTATTCCTGTGACTTATTCATTCCATAGCCTGTATCTCCCTCTCCCATTCACCCATTTGCCCAACCATTCCCTTCACACCGCTCTAGGAACCATCAGTTTGTTCTCTGTATTTATAGGTCTGATTCTGCTTTTTGCTTGTTCATTTGGTGGGGTTTTTTTGTTTTTTTGTTTGTTTTGTTTTAGATTCAACTTATGAGTGCAATAGTATGTTACTTGTCTATCACAGTCTGTTTTCACTTAAAAATTGTCATCTAGGTGCATCCATGTTGTCTCAAATGGCACAATCTCAACCTTGTCTACAGCTGCATTATATCCCATTGTGTGTGTGTGTGTGTATGTGTGTGTGCATGGCACATATATATATATATACACACACACACATATACATGTGTGTATATTAATATATATATTTATTTATTTATATTTATTTATACACACACCATGGTATATATACCACTTTTCCTTATCCACTCATCCATTGACAGTAGGTAACTTCCATGTCTTGGCTATTGTAAATAATGTTGCAATAAGTGTAGGGGTGGATATATATTTTTGAAACAGTGGTTTTGCTTTCTTTGGGTAAATATTAGTAGGGGAAATATTGAACCATATGAATTTCTATTTTTCATTTTTTGAGGAACCTCCATACTTCATTCCCTAATGGCTCCACCAACAGTATACAGGGACCCTTTCTCCTCATCCTCTCTAATACTTGTTATTTCTTATGTTTTTGATTGTTACCCATTCTTTCTGGTGTACGGTGAGATCTCATTGTGATTTTGATTTGCATTTCCCTAATGATTAGTGATGTTGAGCATCTTTTCATGTGTCCATTGGCCATTTGGATGTCTTCTTTGAAAAAATGTCTATTCAACTTCTCTGCCCATTTTTAAATAATGTTGAGTCATATAAATTCTATATATTTTTTGTATATTAATCCCTTATCAGGCATCTCATTTCCAAATATCTCATCCTAATCAGTAGGTTGCCTTTTTGTTTTCTTTTTTTTCTTTTTAAATTTTAATTTAGTATATTTAACATAACAGTGCTATATTAGTTTCAGATTTCATACATCACACAGTGTTCATTATGACAAGTGCACTCCTTAATCCCATCATCTAATTAACTCATTACCTCAGCTACCACTCCTCTGGCAAACATCTGTTTCTTCCCTATAATTAAGAGTCTGTTTCTCAGTTTGTGAGGATGTTGAGAAAGGGGAACACTTTGCACTGTTGGTGGGAATGCAAACTGGTTCAGCCACTCTGGGAAATAGTAAGGAGATTCCTCAAATAGTTAAAAATAGAACTACCCTATGACCCAGCAATTGCACTACTAGGTATTTAACCAAAGAATACAAAAATACTACTGAGTATATATTCCCAAAATACAAAACACTCATTCAAAGGAATGCATGCACCCCAGTGTCAATAGCAGCATTAACTACAATAGCCAAATTATGGAAACAGCCCAAGTGTCCGCTTATTTATAAATTGATAAAGAAGATGTGACATGTATGTACAATGGAATGTTATTCAGCCATAAAAAAGAATGAAATCTTGCCAATTGCAATGACATGGATGGATCTAAAGAGTATTATGCTAAGTGAAATAAGTCAGAGAAAGACAAATATATGATTTCACACATATGTGAAAGTTAAGAAACAAATGAGCAAAGGGGAAAAAGAGAGCCAAAGAAACAGACTCTTAACTATAGAGAACAAACTGATAGTTACTAGAAGGGGGATGCATGGGGAGACGTGTTAAACAGGTGATGGGGTTAAGAACTGAACTTGTTTTGATGAGTTGTATGGTGCTGTATGGAACTGTTGAATCACTATATTGTATATCTAAAAGTAATATTACACTGTACGTTGATTAGAATTTAAATTTTTTTTAAAAGTCTATTTTGTCTAAGTATTGCTACTCTGGGTTTCTTTTGACATCCATTTCCCTGATTAGTGTTTCTCTATCTCCTCACTTTCAATCTGCAGGTGTCTTTAAGTCTGAAATGAGTCTTTTGCTTCGAATCCATTCACATTCCAAGTAACTTTTGATAGATATTTATTGCCATTTTATTGTCTGATTTGTGATTTTTTGATAGCTTTTCTCTGATCCTTTCTTCTCTTTATCTCTTTCATAGTTTTTTGGTTGTCTTTAGTGATACACCTCAATACCTTATTCTATTTTTTGCAGAATTTCTATTACTGTTTTTTTTTATTTGTGGTTACTACAAGGTTTATATATAACAACTTCTACATATAGCAGTCTATATTCAATTGATGGTAGCTTAATTTTGATCTCATTCATTACTCCTCTCCCTTTCACACTTCAGATATTAGGCATCATATTTTATATCTTTTTATGAAAACCTTGGCTACTTTTTACAGAAACATATTTTTACCTTTATATTTTTTTATATTTTTTATATTTTTTACTTTTCATATTCTCACTTATGGTCTTTGCACTCAAAGGGCCCCCTTTAATATCTCTTGTAGAGCTAGTTTAGTAGTTATGAAATCCTTTAGTTTTTCTTTGTCAGAGAAACTCTTTATCTCTTCTTCTATTCTGAATGATAGCCTTGCTAGGTAGAACATCTTGGATACAGATTTTTCCCTCAGCACTCTGAACACATCATGCCAGTCCCTATGGCCTACAAAAATTTCTGCTGAAATTAACCTCATAGCCTTGTGGGGTTTCCATTATATGTAAATGTTTTCTTTTCACTTACAACCTTTAAAATTCTTTATCACTATTTTTTTTCCCATTTTAATTACTATGTGCCTTGGTGTGGGCCTCTTTGAGTTGAATTTGTTGGGGGATTTCTGTGCCTCCTGAATTTGGATCTCTATCTCTCTCCCCAGATTTGGGAAGTTTTCAACTATTATTTTATCAAATACATTTTCAGCCCCCCATTCCCTCTCCTCCCCTCTGGGATCCCTAATGTGAATGTGATTATGCTTAATGGAGTCACTGAGTTCTCTAATTATATTTTCATAATGCAGTATTTGTCTCTCCCTTGTTCAGTTTGATTGCTTTCCATTACTCTATCCTCCAGATCACTGATACATTCCTCTGCTTCCTGTAGCCTACTATTTATTACATCTATTATATTTTTAATTTCATTCATTCAGTTATTCATCTCTGATATGTTATTTTGTATCTATTTGTCAAGAGTCTTGCTGATGTCCTCCATTTTTTTCTCAAATCAAGTGAGTATCATTACTTTAAATTCTCCATCAGGCATATTATTTATCTCTGTTTCCCTTCTTGTGGCCTACTATTTAATTCATCCACTGCTTTTCAAAATTTTTTTTCACATTTATTTATTGTTGAGAGACAGAGACAGAGCATGAACAGAGGAGGGACAGAGAGAGGGGAAGACACAAAATCCGAAGCAGTCTTCAGGCTCTGAGCTGTCAGCAAAGAGCCTGATACTGGGCCCAAACCCATGAACCACGAGATCATGACCTAAACCAAGGTTGGACACTTAACTGACTGAGCCACCCAGGTGCCCCTCCATTGCTTTTTAAATTTCATTTATTGAGTTCTTCATCTCTGATATGTTATTTTTATGTCTTTGTCCAGAGTCACACTGATGTCATCCACTTTTTTTGGAAGCCCAGTGAGTATCTTTACAATCATTAAATTCTCTATCAGGCATATTACTTCTTTTTGTTTCAATTAAGTCCCCTGCTGTGATTTTGTCATGTTCTTTCATTTGAGACAAATTCCTCTATTTTTGTCTCTCTGTTTCTGTGTGTTAGGAAAGTCACCTACATCCTCTGCTCTTGAAAGTAGTGGCTTTATGAAGAGGTCCTGTAGTGTCCTGTAGTGCAGTGTCCTTGGTTCACCAGAACTTGGCACTTCAGAGGAGTCTCCTATATGTGTTGCTTGTGTCCTGCTATGGTGTCTGAGTACCTTTTCCCTTCAGTCTAGACTTCTGCACTGATTATATCCCTGTTGTGGGAGCATGTTAGTGGTTGCAGCCAGGGTCTGGCATGTGGTTGCTGAGGTGACCACAGTCATGTGGTGGCTAAGCACGGTGTGAGGCCATGAGCACAGAGGTTGGGCATGGAGCAAGGTGGTAGCTCAATAAGTCACTCACAGCGTTAGCAAAATTTGTGCTGAGTGGTAGTCTTAGGTTGGATCCCCCCAAAGCAGGGCAGTGGCCAGGGGCACAGCTCACGTTAGCAGCAGCAGACAGGGATATGGTTTGGCGTCTCTCTTGAGTGGATGGAGGTCCCCAAAGGCCATTTCTACAGAATTGTAGGATATCTTGGAATCTGAGATTGTGATACCTCCATCTTTGTTCTTTCTCAAGATCACTTTGACTATTCAGGGTCTTTGATGGTTCTATACAAATTTTACTGTTACTTGTTCTAGTTCTGTGAAAAATGCTGTTTGTATTTTAATAGGGATTGCACTGAATCTGTAGATTGCTTTAAGTAATATGGACATTTTAGCAATATTAATTCTTCCAATACATAATCATGGAATATCTTTTCATTTGTTTGTGTCATCTTCAATTTCTTTTATCAACGTTTTTCAGTTTTCAGAGTACAGATCCTTTACCACATCCAACATAATACTCAATGTTGAAAAACAGAGATTTTCTTCTAAGATCAGACACAAGACAAGAATGTCCACTCTTACTACTTTTTTCAGCATAGTACTAGAAGTCCTAGCCACAGCAATCACACAAGAAAAAGAAAAAAGAGGTATCCATATTGGTAAAGAAGTTGAACTGTCTCTATTTGCAGATAACATAATACTAGACACAAAACATTCTAAAGACTCCCCTAAAAAACTACTAGAAGTAATAAATTAATTCATTAAAGTTGCAGGATACAAAATTAATACCCAGAAACCAGTAGTGTCTCTATACACTAATAACAAAACCACAAAGTAGCAGAAGCAAAAATTAGAGAACAATGCCATTTATAAATGCACCAAAAAGAATAAAATACCTCAGAATAAACTTAACAAAAGAGGTGAAAGACCTATAAACTGAAAACTATAACATATAGAATGTTTTGAGTGTTATGCTGTAAGAGAAGCTGTAATCAGGGATCTTTCTTTCAAAACAGTAGATAAATATATCAAGTGCATTTATAAAATAGTAATTTATTCTTGATCTCTTGTACTACTTGGATTATCACATAATATTTTATACAAAATTAGATATAATGTTATAATTACACTAACTGCAACATTAGTGTATTATTAAAGTATATCAGACCTTTATCACTATATAACAAGTTTAAATTTACAGGAGTCAGATGATATTTTTTTTATTTTATATTTCAATATTAACTAAAGTGTGTTATGCTTCACAATTTAAATATTTTATTGAAAAACTGTCAATAGTATTTAGTGCAGCTAGAGGATTGAATGGAAACTAAATATTAATGCAGGCAGGGGGAGCAAAAATCAATGACATGACAGGAAATTCCAAGGCTAGTATCAAAGAGAAAGCCTACAGTAGAGAGCAAATTTTCACAATACCCAAATCTAGACTAAATACCTGGCTTAGAAATTGACTCTTAAGGACTTATGCTTTAGGAACAGAATGCCATTATGGGACTGGAAGCCAGAACTTTATAAAACAGGTAGCCAAGGTATATCATTGAGAAATTTGAGAATCAAAAGGATGTTTTCTTTTCTCCTAGTTGTCCAAACCATTTTTAAATGTCTCCTCAATATTTAATATCTTACTGAAGTGGTTCTCTATTTCTGGAATAAAATACAGAAGCATATTCATTTTCATATACTCATTTTGGTTGGTAATCCTGATTATTTTGTAAGTATTTTCCAAAATATAAGTCAGTCATTCAAAGTAACATTAATTGGAGGAATCAACAACTTTCATGACTTAATTCTATTTCTATATGCCTGCAAAGGATACTGGGAATTAAAATTTTTTTTAAGTATCCAATTTACAATAACATTCAAAACATTAAATGTTTAGGGTTAACTTTAAGAATTAAAGATACCTAAATAAATGGAACAATATACCATGATCATGGTTTGAAATCATAACATTATGAATAACTCACTTCTCTACAAATTCATCTATAGATTTTTAAAAATCCCAGTCAAAATTGCAGCAGAATTAGGATTTTTTTCTTTAGGGGATGTGAGTAGAAATAGAAAAGTTGATTCTAAATTTTACATAGAAATGCAAAGACCTAAAATCACCAAATCTATCTTGATTAAAGAAGTACAAAATATGAAGACACATTTTACCTGATTTTATGAGTTAGGGTAAGGAGAGCTGTTATTGGTATAAGGCTAGATATATGAAACAATGGAACACAAAGTATGTGATGAACTGTTTTTCAATACAGGTGCCAAGAAAAATATAGCTATTCAACAAATGGTCCTGGAACAATTGGGATATACATATAGAAAAAATACATCCTGATCCTTAACTTACAAACATTTCTCAAAAACGGATCATAGATATACATATAAAATCTAAAATCAATAAACTTCTAGAACACTTATGAGAAAGCTTCACAACCATGGGATAGATAGGACTCAAGTAGGATAACACGTAAAAGAAAAAAAAAAAGGTAAACTGAACTTCACCCAATTAAAAATTTGACTTTTTGAAAGATATCTTTAAGAAAATACAAAACCAAGCCACATACTGGGAGAAAATCTGGCAAAAGACTTGCATATAGTTTATATTAAGAATTTCTAGGGGTGCCTGGGTGGCTCAGTTGCCTAAGCATCCAACTTTGGCTCAGGTTATGATCTCCTGGTTTGTGAGTTCAAGCCCTACATCAGGCTCTGTGCTGACAGTTCAGAGCCTAGAACCTGCTTCAGATTCTGTGTCTCCCTCTCTCTGCCCCTCTCTCACTCTCTCTTTCTCTTTCTTAAAATTAAGTAAACATTATTTTAAAAAAAGAATTTCTCTAACTACATAATAAAAAAGCAAATAACCTTATAAATATGTACAAAATGTTTGAACAGACACTTTAAAAAGGAGGCATATGAAAGTCCCGTAATCATATGAAACACTGTCCAGTATAATTATTCATAGAGGAAACATAAATTAAAAACACAATGAGATACCAGCACAAATTCAAATGACTAAAATGAAAAAGACTGGCAATAACAAAAGTTGATGACAATAAGGAAAAATTACAACTCTCATACACAGATGGTTGGGATATAAAATATTACAACATTTGGGAAAGAAGTTTGACATGTTGTTATAGATTTAATAGTTAATCAACTACCATGTAACTCAGAAATTCCACTCCTATATATTTACCCAAGAGAAATGAAAACATAAGTCCAAGCAAGATTTGGATATGAATATTTTAGGAGCTTTTTTTATAATAGTCCCAAACAAAAACAATCTAAATGTTCATTAATAATTTGATGGACAAACACTCCAAGGAATATCCATACAAAGAAATACTACTCTATAACAAATACAAATGAACTACAGATACATTCAATCATATGGATGAATATCAAAAATATATAAAGCAAATGTTCCAGAATCAAAAAAGATCCATAATCTATGATTCATTCATATGAATTTCAATAGGGGACAAAAATAATGAGTTATGACAGAAATCAGAAATTTAGATTCTTATAGGATTTACTTAAGGAGGTATGGGAAACTATGGTAATGTAAATGTTCTATATCTTTTTTTCCACATCTAATTAAGTATATCATCACTCACTTCCAAAAAACATCAGCAAGTCAGAAGAAAAACAAATATAAATAAATATAATGAAGACCACCTAGACACATCACAAATCTTTTTGTTTAAAACCAAAGACAAGGTCAAAATGCCTTTCTAGGCACAAAGATGGATTCTATGGATCATTTGGGTAGGTATGGCAGACAGAAGCAGAATTGGGTACTGACATCTTTAGTGACAATGGGACAAATGGTTTTTGACTATCATGTTGAGACTCCTGATAAGTTCCATCAGTGGGGAATGATGGTCTTATAATACTAAAAAAAGAAAAAAAATGTTATTATGGTTGTTTTTCACTCACCTACACTATCAAGAAAGTGAATCTACTTTCTTTCTGATGGTGGCCAGAGTTATAGATAGTAAAATTCATGGTGACTAAGAGCAGTTAATCACTCCAACATTTACTGAGTTATGTTCTGACAATTCAAGAGAAAGGAAAGAAATTAGATATACTTGGGCAAAACCTGATAAAATCATTAAAGCTACCTCATCCAATTACAATATTAGAGATCTATGCTAGTTTTGCTAGATTTGAAGGCTAGGAAGTCATTGTCACTCAAGAACTAACCTCATTCTCGGGGCACCTGGGTGGCTCAGTCAGTTAAGTGTCCGATTTCGGCTCAGGTCATGATCTCATGGTATATGAGTTCAAGCCCCGCATAGGGCTCTGTGCTGACAGCTCAGAGCCTGGAGCCTGCTTCAGATTCTATGTCTCCCTCTCTCCCTCTCTGCCCCTCCCCTGCTCATGCTTTGTCTTTCTTTGTCTCTCAACAATAAATAAATCTTAAAAAAAATAATAAAAAAAAAAGAACTAACCTCATTCTCTAAGTACAGTTGGTCAATGACCACTCTGGCTAATGGCATGCACATGAAGAATGGGAATGTGAAAACCTCTTGGGGCTTATTGCAGTAGGTCTTTACAGCCATAATAAAACTGGCTTATCCATAATGAATCTCCATTCTCCAATAAATACCTTAAAATCCAGTGGGTCAAGCTACCTCTTCCCTTAGGTGCACTGTGACTCTGTCCTAGATTTTTAAAAAAGACTAAGAGTGCTCAGATGATGAAACAGTCACCCAAATCAGTTCACTTAAAACCATTCTAGTGCAACCAGCCTATCAGAGACAACTCATTTTCCTCTTGTGTCTAGGAATAGTCTCTGGAAACTATTCATGAACTGGGCAATAAGGTCTCCAGAATGGATGCATTGGCAAAGTCCAAACAAAATTCCATGCAAGTCAAGGGCCAGAAGATAAATAAATCAACCAATAATTGAAGTCTGAGCCATAGGTTCATGTAGATCTGGATATTAAGCCAGAGGGAATCTAATGAGAACATTAATAGTCTGCCCTTGGGAGAAATTCTCACTACTGACCTAAAGAAGACCCATGGTACTTAAATACTTGGGCCATGACAATGGACTATTCCTGGCCACTCTTGTGCTTTACTGTGGACAAGTAAAAGGAAGACAAGAGGGCCTCAATTCCCTATCCGACATAATGCATTTGGGTTAGCATTGACCCAACACCTTTGGCACCTTCCTTCAAAAATAAACAGAGCAAGGATATAGGGTTTCATCCAAATAGAATGAAAGCTATATATGTTGGTTAAGGTGTGGCAGTGAACTGATGATAGTTGACCTGCCCTTTCTTCTCTCCTGAGCATTGCAGCACAGTCCATTATGGTACTGAGAAATGGATACATGCACTCCAATGATTTCACTCACATGTCGAACTTAAAAAATAAAGTAGATAAACATAGAGGGGAAAGAAGAAAGAGGCAAATCCATTAACAGACTCTTAACTATAGAGTACAAACTAAGGATTGCTGGAGGGGAGGAGGGTGGGGGATGGGTTAAATGGGTGATGACTATTAAGGTGGGCACTTGTGATGACTCCTGGGCCTTATATGTAAGTGACGAATCATTACATTCTACTACTGAAGCATGTTAACTAATGGGAGTTTACATAAAAATTTGGAGAGGAAAAAAAAACAATTTCACACACTTTTAAAAATATATTACCATAGACTTACGAAATTTTAGAATTATTACTTTATTTTTCTAATAAAAGAAAACACATTTGACCAGATAAATTAATAGACATATACAGAGCATTCCATCCAAAAGCAGCAAGAATACACATTTTTCTCAAGTGCACATGGAACATTCTCCATTTTAGATCATGTGTTGGCCACAAAAGAAGTCTCAGTACTTTTAAGAAGACTAAAATCATATCAAACATCTTTTCTGACAAAGGTATGAAACAAGAGATCAATTACAAAAAGAAAACTAGAAAAATTAAAAATTCAGTATATGGTGGTAAAATAGTATGATAGTGAATAACAAATAAGTCAATAAAGAATTTTTTTAAAATTCAAAATATACCTTGAGATGAATGAAATTTAAATGCAACATAAAAAAAAAGTCTATGGGATGCAGTAAAAGCATTTCCAAGTGGAAAGTACATAGCAATATAGGCCTACCTCAAAAAACAAAAAAATTTTAAACAATTTAATTTTATACCTATAGGAACTAGAAAAAGAAGAACAAACAAAGTTAGTAGAAAAAAGAAAATAACAAAAATCAGATGTTAATAAATTAAATGGAGACTGAAATCCCAATCTAAAAGATCAATGAAACCAGGAGTCAATTCTTTTAAAAGATTAAAAATATTGACGAAGTTTTAGCTAGACTCACCAAGAAACAGAAAAAGAAGTTTCATAATAAAATCAGAAATGAAAGAGGAGAGGTTACAACTGATACCATGAAGTACAAAGGTTCATAAGAGACTACTATGAAAAATTATATGCCCATAATTGAACAACTTAGTAGAAATGGATAATTTCCTAGAAATACATATACCAAAACTGAATCATTAAAAAACAGAAAATATGAATAGATTGACTACTAGTAAGGAGATAGGGTCAGTAATCAAAAAACTCCAAAGAATCATATGACCAAGTCCAGTTGGCTTCACTGGTGAATTCTTCCAAATGTTCACAAAAAATTTAACTAAATGTTACCCTCCTAAACTCTTCCTGAAAACTGAAGAGGAGTGATCACTTTCAAACTTAGTTGATAAGGCCTGAGTGCAAATTATTCAGATGCTTTTTAAGTATATATCCATTACACACTTTGTTCATCTTTCATGCATATATTTCATGTGTATTATATATCACAATTATATATCACATAAATATTTATCATTAAAGTGGGCAGAGAACTTCCTTTAAAGAGAACTAAAAAATACTAATGTGTATTTTAAGAAAGAGAATATAATTTAAATAAAATTCTTCACAGTGAAACTTTGACATGCAAAAAACCCTAACAACCAAAAGAAATGATAGGTAAAATAAAGCAAATATTTTCAGAATAAAAGTTATAAGGAATTTTCCAATGTAAAGCACAGAGGTGACAGAAATGCAATATTTATAAAAATGTTATGTAAGTTAATTGGGTTGTAAATTATAAACCCCATTATTTTGAAAGTGGCCTAGATATGGTTAAAACTTAAATATGTATGGCAAAAATGCAAGAATAATCATTAAAGGAAAATAAAAAGTATATATCCACTAAATTGCTTAAATAGAGGAAGAAAGAAAAACAAAACACACAGATCAAGAGAAATGAACAAAAATTTAATTAAAAAACAAATGTGGCAAAATGAACATAAAAATATGGAAATTTGGGGCAACTAAAGTTATAAAAAATATGCAGTATGGAGGACTGTAAGGAGTCATAACACCTAAATGTAATGAGGTATACTAGAGAAGATCCTGGCACATAAAGAGGCTATTCAGTATAAAGAAAAGAAACCTGGGGATGCCTAGGTGACTCAGTTGGTCAAGCATCTGACTTGATTTTGGCTCAGGTCATGATCTCATGGTTCGTGAGTTTGAGTCAGGCTCCATACTGACAGGTGCAGAGCCTGCTTAGGATCTCTCTCTCCTTCTCTCTCTTCCCCTCCCTCTATAAATAAATAAATAAACCAACAAACAAACTTGAACAAAAAAAAGAAAGAAATCTGAATAAATTATAGACTTTAGTTAATTAAAAATATACAAAAATTAATCACAAAAATGTTTAAGAGGATAATCTGATAAATAAAAGACAGATTGGATAATAAATTAAAATCCAATGTAGATCTTGAACTTAACAGTACAGGAAAAGTAAATGAGAATACAGAAATATCATAGAAATGCTAATTAAGGGAAGCTAGTGTGTGCATAGATATATAGATATGTCAGACTAAATAGACTTTAAAACAGAAAGCAACACTGGAATAAAGAGATTCAGTATTTGAAAATAAAAGTTAAATTTCCAGGAAGATATAACAATCTCCACCATAATTCTCTACCATATCAAAAAGCTTCAAAACACAGAAAGCATAAATTGAATAGCCTATAGTAAGAATTAGGCAAATCCAACTGCATAGTTGAAAACATAAATATTACCTCTCAAGTGCCAAGAGTTCAGGTAAATAAAATTCATACAGAAGATATGAAGCAATCACTTAAAAATTATGATGTAATCAAGTTATATAGAATTTAGTTTCTAACAATTCAAGAGTTTACATTTTCTCAACCAAATATGGGACATTCCAAAAAATCAACATGCAATATAAAGACAGGCGTAATAAAATGCAGATTCACTATCTTACCAAGAACTGAAAAAAAAAAAAAAGGTAATGGCAAATACTTAAATATAACAGTAACAAACCAAGGATTATCAACCCAATTCTGTGAAGTTAAGTTAAAATAAATAAAGTTACCCCAGATGCAAGGACAGAAATCAGGAGATGAGGAGGTAAACAACAACATACATGTAAGAACTTAATGAACCAATACAATCACTCTGGAGGAATTCAGGACATGATTGAGGTAATGATTATAGTATAGATGTTAATAATGTTTATGATACAGAAAGGTGGGTATTGCTATTAATGGTTACATAATAAAGAAAATCTACCTCTTTAATCCATGCTACACTTACCCCTCACTTAAACTCTTCAAATGCTTCAAATTCAGGATGTCAGTTATCAAAAGCCCCATACCTCCGTATCTTAGATGTTTAATAAAATGGTTCAGCATTTCAGAGAAAGTCCTCCTATATCACATCTATATTTATAAAACTACATGAGAAACACAAAAACAAATCTTTAGATAAATTATTAATGTTTGTCACTAACCTCTGGAAGACCACAATCACACTGTTCTGGTGGTTCCACAATTTTATTACCACAAATTGCAGTTCTTCCTTGGCGAACCACTTCTGAAACTGTTTTATTCTGAAGACATTCAAATTCAGGCTGTGAAACCTTGTGCTTAAATTCATCCATGCTGCAACTGCTAAAATACTTTACACCATGGGAATGTCTAAAAATAAATCATATTCCTCAGATAAATGGAATAAAATCAGTATCAAAGTAACACTCTATGAATTACTGAAAAGTACTATAAATTCTGTAATATTTCACTTACCAAAGAGCCAAGAAGGAAGGAAGAGTGTTTTTATTGTTAATACAAGTTATAAATAACAGCAATAAGTTTACTTCTATGGTAATTCAATATAATAGAACATGTAGAGGAAGTTAAGGTGACATGAGTTAGAATATATTAAAACACAAACAATGCTTGCCACACAAAAATCTTTCTTTACACGTCCTATCATTACTTTCATTATGATTTCCAACATCACAATTATAATCATTATTACAAGCACTAATTACAAGAAAATTAAACATAATAGAAAATTTATGTAGAAAACTTTAGAAATATAATTGAAAATATTAGTGAAAAATCACAAGCATTTCTACTTTGATAAAAATTGATCAATTAAAATATGTCAACATTGATTACAAAAAATGTATAAACCCTATATTCTTTTTATTTTGTTACCTATTTTAATATTTCTGTGCTTCTATATGTAATATATAATGATTTTTTATTTGATTTTGTAACAATCTAAAATATAGAGAAATGACACAAAAATCATCCAAAAGAATAAATTTTTTCCTGGGACAATGAGGAATAAGTTGTCAAACACAATCCTAGTAACTCTAAATATTTTAATGTACAATTCTTACATAGATATTAATTCTAAAACCTTTCAAAATCAGGAAATAATTATGCATTACTAATATCTAATCTTCAGATGTCATCCAAATTTACCCTTCATCAAAATATTGGCACTTTATAGCAAAAAGATCCAGTTGAGAGTCAATAATTACATGTATTTTTTTTCAGTTTTTTAAAATTTAAAATTTTATTTAAATTCCAGTCAGTTAACATGTAGGGTATTATTGGTTTCTGATATAGAATTTAATGATTCATCACTTACATGCAACACCCAGTGCTCATCACAAGTGCCCTCCATAATACCTATCACCCATTTAGCCCAACCTCCCATTCAACAACCCTCAGTTTGTTCTCTATAGTCTCTATAGTTAAGAGACTTTCTTTGCTTTGTCTCTTTTTTCTCCATGTTCATCTGTTTTATTTCTCAAATTCCACATGAAGGAAATCATATGGAATTTGTCTTTCTCTGACTGACTTATTTTGCTTAGCATTATACTCTCGAGGTCCATCCATATCATTGTAAATGGAAAGATCTCATTCTTTTCTCACATATTTATCCATTCATCAATCAATGGATATTTGATTTTCATAATTTGTCTAGAATGCTGCTAGAAACATCAGGGTATGCATGTATCCCTTGAAATCAGTCTTGTGAACCAGTATGTGATCTTAGAGAATGTTCCATGTGCACTCGAGAAGAATGTGTATTCTGCTACTTCTGGACGAAAAGTTCTGAATTTATCTGTCAAGTCCATCTAGGCCAGTGTATCATTCAGGGCCATTGTTTCTTTATTGATTTCCTGCCTAGATGATCTGTCCATTGTTGTAAGTGGAATGTTAACATCACCTGCAATTATTGTATTCTTATCAATAAGATTGCTTATGTTTGTGATTGATGTATATATTTGGGTGCTTTCAAATTAGGTGCATAAACATTTATAATTGTTATCTCTTCTTGATGGATAGACCCTGTAATTGTGATATAATGCCCGTCTTCATCTCTTGTTACAACCTTTAGTTTAAAATCCAGTTTGTCTGATATTAGTATGGCTATTCCAGATTTCTTTTGACTTCCAGCAGCATGATAGATGGTTCTCCATCCCCTTACTTTCAATCTGAAGGTATCCTCAGGTCTAAAATGGGTCTCTTGTAGACAGCATATAGATGGATCTTGTATTTTTTTTAATCCATTTTTTTTATCCATTCTGATACCCTATGTCTCTTGATTGGAGCATTTATACCATTTACATCAGAGTATTTAGTCCATTATTATTGAAAGATATGGATTTAGTGTCATTGTGTTATCTGTAGGTTTCATGCTTGTGATGGTATCTCTGGACCTTTGTAGTCTTTGCAGCATTCCACTCAGAGAGTCCCCCTTAGGATCTCTTGCAGGGCTAGTTTAGTGGCCATGAACTCCTTCAGTTTTTGTTTGTCTTGGAAAGCCTTTATCTCTCCTTCTATTCTGAATGACAGCCTTGCTGAATAAAGGATTCTTGGCTGCATATTTTTCCTATTCAGTACATTGAATATTTTATGCCACTATCTTGTGGCCTGCCAAGTTTCAGTGGAAAGTTCTACTACTAACTTTATGTGTCTACCCTTTTAGGTTAAGGCCTGTTTATTTCTAGCTGCTTTCAGAATCCTTTGTCTTTGTATTTTGCCAGTTTCACTATAATACGTCATGGAGAAGACCTATTCCTGTTATGTCTGAAGGGAGTTCTCTATGTCTCCTGGATTTGGATGTCTGCTTCCTTCCCCAGACTGGGGAAGTGCTCAGCTATAATTTGTTCAAGTAAACCTTCTGCCCCTTTCTCTCTCTTCTTTTTCTGGAACTCCTATAATATGGATATTATTACCCTTCATTGAATCATTTAGTTCTCTAATTCTCCCCTCATGGTATGGTACTTTTTATCTCTCTTTTTCTCAGCTTCATCATTTTCCATAATTTTGTCTTCTATTTCACTTATTCTCACCTCTGCCTCTTCCAACCTCACTGTCACTGAATCTAGTTTATTCTGCACCTCATTTACAACATTTCTTAATTCGTCATGACTATTTTTCAGTCCCTTGATCTCTGCAGCAATAGATTCTCTGCTAACTTCTATGCTTTTTTTCAAGCCCAGTGATTAAACTTATGACTATTATTCTAAATGCTTGATCATATATATTGCTTATATCTGTTTAGAGCAATTCTTTAGCTGTCATTTCTTCTTGGAATTTCTTTTGAGAATTCTTCTGTTTTATCATTTTGGCTAGTTTTCTTTCCCTAATATGTTTTAATAGCTTGTTATGTGTCCTGAACTGGCAAGCACTATGATATTAAAGAGGGGTCATACATCGTCCAAGGCCTGGCCCATCAGGAGGTATTTTTGCAGTGTGTCACATGCTGTCTGTTGTTGTGACTCTGGTTGCCATATCTCCCTACTTGTAGTGGTGGTTTGAACCCTCCATCAGGTGTGCTTTGATTTGTTCATTGAAGTAACCTCGGGAAAAACAATTTTTTTTTAAAAAAAAGGGGGTGATGGTGGTGGTGGTGGAAGAAGCCTTATCGCATACAAAGAGAGAAATGACTGGGGTGGGGAAAAATAAAATAAAATAAAATAAAATTGACCAGGCAGAGAAACTATACGGTTTAATCTAGAGAGAGAGGAAAATAAAGAATAAGGAGATACAGAACAGGTGTAAACAGACATATTAAATATGTCTGCTTAAACAAACCATAATAACCAGACTAGAGAAGGGAAATATAAGAGGAAGAAAAGGAAGAAGAAGAAGAAGAAGAAGAAGAAGAAGAAGAAGAAGAAGAAAAAATATATAGAATTGACCAAGAATTAAATTAAAAAATGCAAAACCCTGGGTGCCTCAGAACCAGTGGCTGCACTGGTCCGGAAGAGGGCTGTCTGATTGGTCAGCATCAATCCCGCTCCAATAGATAGCTAGTTACCATGTGCGGAGGGGTGTGGTTTGGTGTAGGCATCCTGCCTCCACTGTGGGCCCCTTGGTACCCTGAAGCCCCACCTTTTTGGTGATGAGGAAAAAAATGGTGACACCGTCCCCTGAGGTGTCCCCCCTCCCAGACCTGGTGTTCAGGCTGTCCTCACAGTGCTGCGTAGGTGAGAGCAGGTTGCTTCCCCCTGCCCCACTCCACAGTCTCCCACGCCTACTAGGCACTTGACTGGAATTAAAACCCTGACGTCTTAAAAGATCTTGCTCTGCACACCCAGGTTCTGGGGAAGTGCCCTGCCTATAATGGGCCTCTGGCTGGCGGGCGCAGGCAGGGTCCTTTGTCCTTAGAATGGCTATATACCTTACTCCCCCAGCACTCCAGGGAGGGGATTGCTTTCTCCCACTGCGGACTGCGCCTCTGAGCTAGACCAAGCCCAGGCCTAGCTCCCCTCCTCCCAGGCGCATGAACAGGGCAGCCAGTCCCAGTCCCGAGAAAGCCCTGCAGTTAGAAATTGGACCTTTCTCCGTTTTTTTCCGATCTCCAGTCCATGGTTTTTCTCTTGTCCAAATACAATCCTACACTTCCACACCCTCTCTTTCTCTTCCTTTTGTCTCTCCATAAAAGAGGATCCCTCCTCCCTGTGCCTACACCACCTGTTATATCTCTCCCAGTTCACAATCATGCACCTATGGCCTGCCAAGTTGTCCCCGTGGGCCCCTGGAGATGTCTCTGTGACTCTGAAGCCTGGACTCTTGGAATTCCAAGTCTGCTGGCCTCAACACTACTGTGTTTGAGGGAAGAAGGAACTTCAGATCCCCTACTTCTCCACCATGTTGACCACTCTTCTTTTTTATCCAAATCAGTCTTTTGGATCCTATGGGTAAATACCCAGTAGTACAATTGCTGGATCACATGGTAGTTCTATTTTTAATTTTTGAGGAAGGTCCATACTGTTTTCCGGAGTGGCTGCACCAGTTTTCAGTCCCACCAACAGTGGGACTTTCTCCTCATCCTTACTAATACCTGTTGTTTCCTGGGTTGTTAACGTCAGCCATTCTGACTGGTGTGAGGTGGTATCTCATTGTAGTTTTGATTTGCATTTCCCAGATGATTCTTTTCTTGTGTCTGTTAGCCATCTTATGTCTTCTTTGGAAAAAGATCTATTCATGACTTCTTCCCATTGTTTAACTGGATTATTTGCTTTTTGGGTGTTGAGTTTAATAAGTTCTTTATAGATTTTGGGTACTAACTCTTCATCAGATATGTCATTTGCAAATATCTTCTCTCATTCCAAACATTGTCTTTTACTTTTATTGAGTGCTCCTTCCCTGTGCAGAAGATTTTTATCTGGATGAAGTCCTAATATTTCATTTTTGCTTTTGTTCCCCTTGTCTCAGGAGGCACGTCTAATAAGAAGTTGCTACAGCTGATGTCAAAGAGGTTGCTGCCTGTGTTGCCCTCTAGGATTCTGATGGTTTCCTGTCTAACATTTAGGCCCCTTATCCATTTTGAATTTATTTTTGTGTATGGTGTAAGAAAGTGGTACAGTTTCATTCTTCTGCATATTGCTGTCCAGTTTTCCCAACACCATTTGTTGAAGAGACTATCTGTTTTCCATTGGATATTCTTTCATGCTTTATCAAAAATTAGTTGACCATATAATTTTGGGTCCATTATATATATATATATATGTAGTGATATATATGTAGTGATTAAGACAGTAGTGATTAAGTGATTAAGACACTACAGGAGTGTAACATAACTTGAAGTCCAAAATTGTGATAGTTCCAGCTCTGCTTTTCTTCTTCAAGATTCTTGTCTATTTGGGGTCTTTTGAGGTTCCATACAAATTTCAGGATTGTTTGTTCTAGCTCTGTGAAAAATGCTGTTGGTATTTTGATAGGGATTGAATTAAAATTGTAGATTGCTATGGGTAATATAAACATATTAACAATATTTGTTCTTTCAATCCATGAGCATGGAGTGATCTTCCATTTCCTTGTGTCATCTTCAATTTCTTTCATCGGTGTTTTACAAAAGTTTTCAGAGTACAGATCTTTTCCCTCTTTGGTTAAGTTTATTCTAAGTTATCTTAGGATTTTTGGTGCAGTTGTAAATGGGATCGATTGCTTGATTTCTCTTCCTGCTACTTTATTATTGGTGTATAGAAATGCAACAGATTTCTCTATGTTGATTTTGTATCCTGCCACTTATTCAATTCATTTATCAGTTCTGGCAATTTTTGGTGGAGTCTTTTTTGTTTTCCATATAGATTATCATGCCATCTGTAAATAGTGAAAGTTGGACTTCTTCCTTGCCTTTTATTATGTTTTGTTGTCTGATTGCTGAGGCTAAGACTTCCAGTACTATGTTAAATAACAATGGTGAGAGTGAACATCCCTATCTTGTTCCTGACCTTACAGGAAAAGCTCTCAGGTTTCCCTTAATGAGGATATTAGCAATGGGTTTTTCATATATGGTCAAATGTTTCTTATCCTATCTTTTATTAATATGGTGTATCATGCTGACTGATTTGCAAGTATGAACCACCCTTGTAGCCCAGGAATAAATCGCACTTGATCATGGTGAATGATTCTTTTAATGTACTATCATTCAGTTTGCTAGTACCTTATGAGAATTTTTTTTATCCATTTCATTTCAATATTGGCCTGTAAATCTCCTTTATACTGGAGTCTTTTGTCGGGTTTTTGATTCAAGTTAATGCTGGCCTGCTGAAATGAGTTTGTAAATTTTCCTTTGTTTTTTATATCTTGGAATGGTTTGAGAGAGTAGGTATTAATCTTCTTTAGATGTCTGATAGAATTTACCTGTGAAGCCATCTGGCCCCGGACTTTTGTTTGTCCTGAGATTTTTGAATACTGATTCCATTTCTTTGCTGCTAATCAGTTCAAGTTTTCTATTTCTTCCTGTTTCAGTTGTAGTTTATATGTTTCTAAAAGTTTATACATTTCTTCCAGGTTGTCCAATTTGTTGGCATATAATTTTTCATAATATTCTTTTATAAATTTGTTTCTCTGTGGTCTTGGCTGTTATTTCTACTCTCTCATTTGTGATTCTATTTATTTGAGTCTTTTCTTCTTGATAAGTCTGCTAGGGGTTTATCAATTTTTTTAATTATTTCAAGGAACCAGCTCCTGATTTCATCATCTGTTCTATTTTTTTTAGGTTTCTGTATCATTTATGTCTGTTCTAATCGTTACTGTTTTCTTCCTTCTGCTGGCTTTAGGCTTAATTTGTTATTTTTTCTTTAGCTCCTTTAAGTATAAGGATAAGATTTGAGATTATTACTTGAGATTTTTCTTACTCCCAGAGGTAGGCCTGCATTGCCATATACTTCCCTCTTAGGACCACTGGTGCTACATCTAAAATTTTTTGGACTGTTGTGTTTTCATTTTCATTGTTTCCATGTATTTTTTAATTTGTTCTTTGATTTCCTGGTTGACCCATTCATTCTTTAGTAAGATGTTCTTTAACCTTCATGTATTTGTAGTCTTTCCAAATTTTTTATTATGGTTGACTTCAAGTTTCATAGCATGGTGATCAGAAAATATGCATGGTGTGATGTCATTCTTTTAATATTTGTTAAGCCTGATTTGTGACTTAGTATGTGATCTATTCCAGAGAATGTCCCATGTGGACTCAAAAAGAATGTGTATTCTGCTGCTTTGGGATGAAATATTCTGAATATATCTGTTAAGTCCATCTAGCCCATTGTGTCATTCAAAGCCATTGTTTCTCTGTTGATTTTCTGCTTAGATGATCTGCCCATCAGCATAAGTGGAGTGTTAAATTCCCCTACTATTACTGTATTATTATCAATGGATTCATCTATGTTTGCTATTTTTATTGATTGAGTGCTTTCATGTTGGGAGCATGAGATTTACTATTTACTATTATTAGACCTTGTTGGATAGTTCCCTTTATTATGATATAATGCCCTTGTTCATCCCTTGTTACAGTCTTTGGTTTAAAATGTAGTTTGTCTGATATTGCTACTCCAGCTTTCTTTTGACTTTCATTTGCATGACAAATGGTTTTCTAGCCATTCACTTTCAGTCTGCAGGTGTCCTTAGGTCCAAAATGAGTCTCTTGCAGACAGCATATAGATGGATCTTGTTTTTTATCCAGTCTGATACCCTATGTTTTGTGATTATAGCATTTAGTCCATTCACATTCAGAGTAATTATTGAAAAATATATATTTAGTGCCTTTTTATTACTTGTTTTGTCATTAGTTCTGGAGATTTTCTCTGTTCCTTTCCAGTCTTTGTCCCTTTTTGTCTTTCCTTCCCACTCGAAGAGTCCCCTTTGATATTTCTTGCAGGGCTGGATGAGTGGTCACAAGTCCTTTAGTTTTTTGTTTGTCTGGGAAACTCTTTATTCTGAATTATAGCCTTGATGGATGGAGTATTCTTGGCTACAGATTTTTCTCATTCAGCTCATTAAATATATCATGACACTCCCTTCTAGTTTGCCATGTTTCTGAGGAGAGATCTGCAGCTAGAGTTATGTGTCTTCCATTGTAAGTTAGGGACTTCTTTTGCCTTGCTGCTTTTAGGATGTCTTCTTTATCACTATATTTTGCAAATTTAACTACAATGTGTCTTGGTGTTAGCCTGCTTTTGTTGATTTTGATGGGAGTTCTCTGTACCTCCTGGATTTGGATTCCAGATTAGGGAAGTTTCCTTCCCCAGATTAGGAAAGTTTTCAGCTTTTATTTCCTCAAATAAGCCTTCTCCTTCTTGTTCAGCTTCATTCTTTTCCATTATTTTATATTCTGTATCACTTACTCATTCCTCTACTTTGTCCTTCCTTGTAGTCATTACATCCAATCTGTTTTGAATTTCAGTTATTCCATTTTTTATTTCTGATTTTTTAAAATTCTTTTCTCTCTGTGGTAAGGGCTTCCCTGATATCATCCATTCTTTTCTCAAGCCCAGTGAGTATGCTTATAATTGATGCTTTAAATTCTCCATCAAGCATATTATAGATAGATAGAGAGATAGAGAGATAATTTCTCTTAGATCTCTGGCTGTGACCTTTCTTGTTCTATCTTTTGGGATGAATTCCTCTGTCTTGTTATTTTGTCTAAGTCTCTTCTTCTGTGTGTTAGAGAAACCTGTTATGCTTCCTGCTCCTGAGAGTAATGGCTTTATGAAGAAAAGGTCATATAGTGCCCAAGAGCTGGCACTTCAGGGAATGTCTCTGGTGTGTTCTGTGTGCACTGTGCTGCTGTGTTTTGGTTGCTCTATCCTTCAGGCCAATCCTCTGCAAAAGGTTTCCTAGCCTATAGTGGGGAGTGTTTGGACCCTGACCAGACTGGTGAGTTTTAACTAAGTGTGCTCTAGTCAGCTTGTTAAATGAGACTTGAGGCTACTTCCACTAGAACTGAAGCCTTGTAAAACTGTGTTTGGGAGATGTGGTGCATGCAGGTGTTTCTGCTGGTGTTCTGGGGAAGGAGCCTGCTGCACTGGTTCTTAGGCACCCTTGCCTGAGAAAAGCAGTAGCAGCAGAGCACCGGAGGGTGGGACTTGCAAGTTAGGCAGCCAGTATTGGAGCTGTGCTGTTTATTGAAGCTGGTGAGAGACAGAAGAGGGAAATGGCACCAGCCAGCTCCTCTGTCCTCAGAGAGGGGTCTCCATGCTGCTGCTCTGAGGGAAGGACTCTCGGAAGAGTGAATAATTTCCCCTCCTATGTCCCAGGCATTTTTCAGGTTGCTGTCTTCACACTGTCTCTAGGTTGCTTGCTTGGCTGGAGCTGCACAGTGCAGCTCTATCCCAGCGAAGCTGCTGACTTCTAAAACTCCAAACTTTAGGGGTGTGCTATGGTGGGAGACTGTGCTGGTCTTCTGGGGGAAGGTCTGGCTATGTTGGGATGGATGCAGATTTACCGTGAAGGTCAGTCACATGAGAGCACAGGGACATGAGATTTGAAGCAAGCAGCCTAAATGGCCAGTGTCCATTCAGGTTAGCCCCCCCTCAGCAGGTGTCTCTGCGTTTATGCTGAGGGACAGGTGAGGGAAATGGCACCAACCAACTCTTGTGTCCCTGGAGAGGCATCTCTGTGAGTGCCACCTCTCACAGATGTGTTCCAAGAAGAGGGAACAGTCTCTCCTCTGTGCACCTTTAGGTGATCCTCATATCCAGTTATTTGGAGAGAAATACCTTGTGGTATTTTTGGTGCATTTCAATTTGGGAAACTTGTGCTTTTATTTTTTTGTTTATTTTCCAAGTTTCACTCTGTATTTTTGAGAGAATAAAAAAGCATTTTGTGGGAGGCTAAAATACCATGCTGATACTTTTTACCATTTGATTTCCATCCTCTCCCTTATTCTTACAACATATTCTTCCCTAGGTAAAACTCCATTCCATTTTGGTTCTTGTTCTAATATTTTCTTCTTTCCTTTATCACTACATATCACTGGTTTTCCTCAATTACTCAGCCTGTAAATACGAAAGGACACAAAGCTAAATCTTAAGGCACCTCTCTCTTATCACTCTTTCAGCTTCTTTCAAAATATTCTGTTCATGGTTTTAACTTCCATCAATAAATTGATGGCTCACACATTTCAAATTCCTTGTCCTCTGAGATCAGAACCTGTATAACTGTGTATTTAACTCTGATGACTCAGAATCCCCAAATTAACATAAACTGCCCTTAAGACTTCTCTTTTCCTAAATAATTGCCTTTTTCAAAATCTGTTAATAATTGTGATATTTAAAACCCTACAAATAATTCTTCACATCTTTTTCCCTCTCAATCTTAATATATTGTATTAATGAGAATCATCTCCAAAATATTACTATATAGTTGTTCCCTCTGATATATTTTATATTCATTTTAAGGTAATTTTACTATCCATACTGCATAAATCAATTTAAAATGTGTTTTGTTAACATTTATGATACAACTCCAACTCTTGCATTATGATTACATAATCAGGCTCTTTCATACATTCCTGAATCACCGCCTGACTTCTTTCCCTGACTTGTTATGCTTTAGTCTCATTGCATTTTACTTACTTTCCCCAAGGGCTAAAACACTCTTCCTTATAGTCCCAGCCATTTTCTTTTTCATTTTTATCCTTCCCCCAATTTCCTTATTCTAGTCTTTTGAGCTTTTCAATCTACTTGCTATTCGAATATCACTTCATTTGCTGGCCCTGAAAAGTTTTCAACAAGCTCTTTACATGACCAGATTAATTTCCCTCATAACTGTTTCCTCAGGAAAACTTTCCTTTATCAGAAAGTTTCTTCTTCAAATGTATTCCCTATTTATTTATTTCCTTCTTGGCATAAGCTTAGTTTATTCTTTGTTTATTCTTGTGCCTAATTTTTAATTTTTAGACCCTGATAGACTAAGATATTTAGGACATATCGATCTTGTTAACCATTTGTAAGACTAGTACAATCCCTGCAACACAGTGATTACTGTGATGATTATTACATAATATTGTTAGTTGAATGAGTTTCACCTCAAGATGGTAAACCCCCAGAAAGTAATCATCAACATTCACTTTCTGTGTAACATTGAATGTAGAAATATTAAGCACATTTTCTACAATATGAAATACTCGACTTTAAATAAGCTTAAACAAGCACCTTATGTATTTAATAAAAATATTCTTACTCAAGTTGTATTGCAAGAGATTATACATTAGTGACTACTACAAACAATTCCCAAAAGAAGACACAGATTTGATAAAAATAAAATCTTACATTGCTTCCGGATTCATTATGCATGTAGTTCCTGGGCAGTAACAATTGTAGATCTCATCGTATGTTAATCCCAGATTAATTCCAAGCAACTGTGCCATAACAACTGAAAATGCATCTAAAGTTATCTGTGGATACTAAATGCAAAACAAAACAAAACAAAACAAAACAGAATTGTTTTTTCTGTTTCTTGACAGGAGTCATTTTTTTTTACCCCCTTGATCTTTTCTTTTTGGCCATATAACCTAAATTCAAATACAAATTTAAGAAACTACTGTGCCAGATATCACTATTTTCTTAGGACTATGGAAAATTAGAAACAAAAATAGGCAAATTTTGTTTTTCTTTTTGGGTTGTAGTATGTTTAATCCAAATAGCACTGATATATAACAAAATAAGATTAATGCTACCATATGGTTTTATTACATATTATAGTTCAATAAGCTTTAACAAAATTTTAGAAGAGAATGCATTGTTTCAGTAACTATATTACTTTTCAATGAACACTTAGAAAAATAAACAGATTCTTAAGGGTTTAATTTGCAATCAGTTTTGACTTCAGAAATATTTTTGGGAGAGAGCCAAATTAATTTTTTTTAAAGACAGAATACAATGACAACTTGCAGGTAGCATTTTTGTCTTCAAAAAAACACTTGGAAAGTAATGATGTCATCAAGACACAAACCCCCAGCAACCGGTAATCTTTTTACCATCTCCAATTTTTCCTTTTTCAGAATACACAGGATGTAGCCTTTTCAGATTGGCTTCTCTCACTAGCCACTACGCATTTTTCTCCATGTCTTCATGGCTTGATGGCTCATTTTTAAAAATTGGACTGTATTCCTTTATATCAATTTACTCCAGTTTGTTTATCCATTCATGTATTAAAGGATATCGTGGTTGCTTCCAATTTTTAACAATTATGAATAAAGCTACTATAAACATTCATATGCAGGTTTTCATGTGAACATAAGTATTCAAGTCATTTGGGAAATGCCAAAGAGGACAACTACTGGATTATATGGTAAAAAAAAAAAAAAAAAAAAAAAAAAAATAGACTAAGCACTTGGATAGACATTTCTCCAGAGATAATATGCAAAAAGCAAAAAGCATATGAAAATATGCTCATATCACTAGTAATCATAGAAGTGCAAATCAAAGCCACAATGAAATATCACTTCATACCAGTTAGGATAGCTGCTATTAAAAAACAAGAACAAAAACAGAAGATAATGTGTTGATAAAGATGTGATTAATATAAAATGTGAACTGTTGGTAGAATTATAAAATGTTTCAATCATCCTAGAAATAAGTATGATGGTTCCTCACAATATGAAAAGTAGACCTACTATATGATGTAGCAAATACCTACTTCTGGGTATATATCCAAAATAATTAAAATCAATATATTGATGAGCTATCTGCACTCCCTATTCATGCAGCATTACTCACAGTAGGCAAGGTATGGAAATAACCTAAGTGTCCATTGACAGATAAATGTATAAAAAATGTCATATATATGTATTTGTATGAATATTATTCAGCCATAAAAAGAATGAAACCCTGCCATTTGCAACAACATAGATGAACTTGGATGAAATTATGCAAAGTGAAATTATGCAAAGTGAAATTATGCAAAGTGACACAAAAAGACAAATATTATATGATCTCTCTTATATGTGGAATCTAAAAATGTCATACTCACAGAAACAGAATAGAATGGTGGATTCTGGGGGCTAGATTGGAAATAGGAAGTGGAAAATAGGACCATGTTGGTCAAAAAGTACAAATATTTAAGTAAAATGAAAAGTTCTGGAGATTTGTTTTACAACAATGTGAACTTACCTTAGTACTACTGAATTGTACACTTAAAACTAGCAACAATGGTAGTTTTATGGTATGTGTATTTTACCACAATAGCAAAAGACTTTAAAAATTATAACATTTGAGTTTCAAATCTAACAAAAAAAGCATTTTATAAAAATTTGTCAAAACAGCATGGTAGAAAACTATACATATTTTGTTTCTTGAAGTAGATATTAACTTTTAATACATGAGATAATTACTGAATACATGGGAATAAAATGCATACCAGAGCAATTCCCGCAGCAAACTTTGGATTACATGCCATTCCATGATATGTTGCTCCCACATAATTAAGATGGTTCCTATAACTATAATAAATAATACATTTTCATATAATAAACTTTTTCTTCTGAATAAATGCATTTTAAATTATTACTGACTTAATGACTTTTAAGAATTAAATTTCTCAATAAAGCTTTGTTTAAAAAAATTTTTTTAATGTTTACTTATTTTTAGGAGAGAGAGAGAGACAGAGTCTGAGTGAAGGAGAGGCAGAAAGAGAGAGGGAGACACAGAATCTGAAGCAGCCTCCAGGCTTCAAGCAGGCTCCAGACTTCAAGCAGGCTCCAGACTTCAGCACAGAGCCTGACGCAAGGCTCGAACTCACCTGTCATGAGATCATGACCTGAGCGGAAATCAGACACTTAACCTACTGAGCTACCCAGGTGTCCCTAAAGCTATGTTTCCTACAGTTCCTACAGTTCCTACAGGTTCCTACAGTTCCTACACAGTTCCTACAAAGTTAAGTTCTAAAGTCTACTTTAACATTATATGGTATACAGCTCAAAACCCAGCAGTGCCTAATCCTTCCAAAACATTAATTATCACTGTTGCCATCACTGGATGGATATAGTCCTAAGACGTACAAGCCAAGATAGCTTACTTCCATGATTTGCACATAGTGAACCCCTACAGTATCTAAAAAATGTTGGAATGGAGGACAGGGAGACAAGGAGACGGAATATGCAGTGGACTCATTAAGAAAAAAAAAGATTGGGCACCTGGGTGACTCAGTCGGTTAAGCTTCTGACTTTGGCTCAGGTCATGATCTCACAGTTGGTGGATTCAAGCCCCACATTGGGCTCTGTGCTGACAGCTCAGAGCCTGGAGCCTGCTTCGAATTCTCTGTCTCGCTCTCTCTCTACCCCTCCCCTCCTTGTGCTCTCTCTTTTTCTCTCTCTCTCAAAAATAAACATTAAAAAATTATTTTAAAGAAAAAAGAAAAAAAGAGATAGAATGTAGAAAGTGTCCTTATACATTTCAATCCTTAGTTATTATAGCTCCTGAGTCCCCAAACCTGCCCTTAAATTCCACAGGAAACATCAATAGATTTATAATTCTATTGCATATTATTCAGATGTTCAGAACTGTTTTTCTTATTTCCATCTAAGTAATCAAATAATTAAAACAAAAAAACATATATACTCTTGAAAGAAATAGTGCAAGTAGTTAAATAGCTACTCCTTTGGTCAGTATAGATATACCAGATGGTAACCACATTACTATTTTGATATATTATTTTAACCAGCATTATATACAACTATTCCATTCTGTTAACTAATGTACTTTGTATTTAAAGTTAAAATAATGGTTTCAATTATTTACCTCTGAAAAAATCTTTAAAATCATTGAGGCCCCATGCTTATCTCAAGGTTTTCTGAATTTTCAAGTTTATTACGTTTCCATAGATAAACAGTCTACTCTAATAATGGCTTACTATGACTTAGTGTCTTACATTGTCTTCAGATTTTTATATTTTTCTTTTTGTCAAAATGGTATATATACAATCTTTTTTTTGAGGTGTCTTGTCATAAATGCATAACATTTTGTATATAATATTGATAGCTAACATATTAAATAATTTGATAAACCCTATATCAATGAAAATAAGATACTTACATTAATAAGTATGCCATATCATGGGACCTCTGAAACAAAAATTGTTCTTTCCATGACACAAATCTTTGTAGTACTTCATTAGCATCCCCACTAAGCGAAATCTTATTTTGATCAGACCAGAGCTCCAAAGAAGTTAGCATAACTGTCACTTTAAGCTGGGAAAATATCTGAAAACAGAAGATACATAATATACAGTTTTAGGTTATCATAAATATAACATTACATCTCTATACATAATGCTAATATATATTCAATTTACACTTTTTTGGAGATGAAATCCATTGGTGGATGAAACTCATTGGTAGGACTATACTTTCAAAAAACCTGGAAATGCTACATATACAAATATTACTGCATTAATATGGAATGTTTCTTATTTAAATGAAACATGAATACTTACAGTGTTGATTACACCAACGATATGGACAACTTTCTCAGTTGCAGCTGCTACTTCAGAGCCCATTAAATCAAACTGAAATACAAATTTTGTTTCTTAATCACTAATGAAAATTACTAAACTAACACATTTTAAATGGATACAAAATGTTAAAATAATGCAATGCTCAAGTGAAAGGGAAAAATAGAATTATTATCAAGTGCTTCATAAGTTTTAGGCAAAAACCTAGGGACTTTACATATTAGTCAATAACCTTAAAGTAAGAAGATTGTGATTACCTCTTACATATACAGAAAATAGTCAAAAGGATAAGAAGCAGAACTCTTACATATACAGAATGTAAGAGAATGTAACCCTAAAGTAAGAAGATTGTGATCATCTCTTACATATACAGAAAATAGTCAAAAGGATAAGAAGCAGAATTCAAGTCTCCAACTAACTAAACTACTGTCTTTTTTTTTCTGCTATAGTATGCTGCCATCATCTGCCTTCATCCAAATAAGATGACATGACTATATATCCTGGATAAGGAGTGTACTTTCTAAACACAGAGCTCTGAGGGCCATAATAGTGAATAATTTCAAGAATATGTCCATTCAAAGAAACAGAAATCATATTTTATGTGTGCACACATTTGTAGGTGTTAGCTGAAAACATAAAATTGGCAACTTGGTATCTTCAGTAATTTCCAACAAATCTGTACAAGACTACTAACAGAAAATCAAATGTGATGGATAGAGTTCTCTGATATGGCCAAAAGATGTTATCCTCCTAGGTCTTTAAAGACTATTTATGGGGCGCCTGAGTGTCTCAGTTGGTTAAGTGTCTGACTTTGGCTCAGGTCATGATCTCATGGCCCTTGAGTTTGAGCCCCGCTTCGGGCTTTGTGCTGACAGCTCAGAGCCTGGAGCTTGCTTTGGATTCTGTGTCTCCCTCTCTCTATGCCCTTCCCCTGCTTGTGCTCTGTCTCTCTCCCTCTCTCTGTCTCAAAAATAAATATCATTAAAAATTTTTTTAATAAAATAAAAACTATTTATACTTTGCTATTTCTCTGTATATAACCTTTCACAATAAATGATACTGTATATTTACACAATGCAGCATGGGTGGTATGAGTGAAGGTGACTGATCCTTTGCATAACTGAAAATATGAAAAGCAAGACAAAGGAAATAAAAAATATGAGTATGGAAATAAAACCATATATGTCAATAATCACAAATTATCAACAGACCAAATAGTAGGCAAATGACAGAGACTATTAAAATCTACTATATGCAAATTAAAACAAAAACCTCTAAATTATAAGTACATAGAGATATTAAGAGTCAAAGCATGAAAATATATACAAGTAAAATAATAGACAAAAAGTGTATGTTATATGATAGTTATATTACTTAATATAACAGTTACATTAATATGAAAAAACAAAGCAAAAAATGGACATAATAATTATCACAATGCATTGATAAAAATATTCAATTACCAAGAAACATGAAAGCATTTTAAATTTGACTATAACTAATAGCATAGCAACAAAATGTATAAAATAAAATTTAACAAAATTACAAATAGAAATTGACTATCATAGGAATTTTTACATAGTTCTCTTAATCATTCATAGATCAAGCAGACAAATTAACAGTAAACACAAGAGTTTTCAAAGGCAGAGATTATCTGAGCAGAGAAAAAAAAAGACCTATCAATATTCTGTTTACAAAGCTATACTTCAAAATTTAAGACAGATAAACCAAACATAAAAGAAGAAATACTAATCATAGCATATTTTAAGGAACTCTTGGAATTTTTTGTAGTTGTTTTGGGGTTTCTTTGTTTTGTTTTGCATGTCATTTGCATTGAAAATGCCTTCTGTTCTTATTGGAATAGTAAGAGTAACCAGCTAAATGGAGAAAGAAAAAAAGGCTATTTAGATTTAATTAGCAGCCCTTGGGGGCACTATGCTTATCTCCTCCTTTGGAAAAAGCTAGATAAATATCAGATCATTCTGAACACCCAAGAAATCTATCTGAGGACCTTCAGACCAAACTGCCTGACTAGGGAGAGAAGAGACCATATTGTGTAGGGTAGGAGGTGCAGAGATGTGATTTGGCCGGGGGGGGGGGGGGGGGACAGAATCATGGGTGCTGCAGAGGGGAAGGATCCCTGATTTCAGAGAGAGAGAGGAGAGAAAGAGAGAGAGACAGACAGACACACAGAGACAGACAGAGAGAGACAGAGAGAGAGAGAGAGAGCTCTAATGGAAATAGAATCAGTCTTTTCAATACAGCTTTTAAAACTCGCCACACTCTGAACAAGGTCCAAACACTCCCACTGCAGGCAAGGAAAAGCTCTGCCAAGAAATGAACGGAAGGAAAGGGCAACCAAACACAGCAGCAAAGTGCACACATCATATGCCAGAAACACTTCCTGAAGCATCAGACCCTGGACAGTAAATGACCTCTTCTTAATAAAGCGATTACTTCCAGGAGCAGGAAACATAAGAAGCTTTCCTAACACACAGGATAAGACAGACCTAGACAAAATGCCAAGATGGAGGAATACATCCCAAAAGAAAGAACAAGAAAAGGTCATGATCAGGGATCTAATTGAAACAGATATAAATAACATGTCTGACTCAGAATTTAAAAACAACAGTCATAGGATACCAGCTAGGCTTGAGAAAAGCATAAAAGACACAGGGAGTCCTTTCTATAGAGATAAAAGATCTAAAAACTTCAGAATGAAATAAAAAATACTGTAACTGATGTGAAACCAACTGGATGTAATAAGCACAAGGATGGAAGAATCAGAGAAAAGAACAAATGATGAAACATGAAATTATGGAAAATAATGAAGCTGAAAATAAGAGGGAAAGAAAGGTGCTGGATCATGAATGTAGACTTGGGAACTCAGTGACTTCTTAAAGGATAGTAACATTGGTATCATAGGAGCCCACAAGAAAAAGAAGAAACTATATGGTCAACTAATCTTAGACAAAGCAGGAAAGTATATCCAACAGGGGGGAAAAACAATCTCTTCAACAAATGGTGTTGTGTAAAATGAACAGCAACAAGCAGAGGAATGAAACTGGACCACTTTCTTACACCCTACACAAAACTAAATATATAATGGAAGAAAGATCTAAATGTGAGACAAGAAACCATCAAAATCCTAGAGGAGATTTGTATATACATCTTTATCCATTAATAAATAATGAATGCTTGGTCTCTTTCCATAACTTGGTTATTAATGGATGCTTGGTCTCTTTCCATAACTTGGCTATTGTTCACATATATATTCATATATATTACATATATATATATTGTTCACATATATATGTATATATGTGTATATATGTGTATATATGTATATATATACATATATATATACACACTCAGCCATAAAAAAGAATGAAATCTTGCCATTTGCAACCTGTAGATGGAGCTAGAGTGTATTATGCTAATCAAAATAAGTCAGAGAAAAACAAATACCATATAATTTCACTCATATGTGAAATTTAAAAAACAAAAAACAAGAGATGACCATAGGGGAAAGGCAAACTATAAAAGAGACACTTAAGCATGGAGAACAAACTGAAGGTTGCTGGAGGGGAGCTAGGTAGGAGATGGGTTAGATGGGTGATGGGTATTTAAGGAGGGCACTTTTTGTGATGAGCACTGGGCATTATATAAGTGATGAATCACTAACTTCTACCCCTGAAATTAATATTACATTATATGTTAACTAACTAGAATTTAAATAATAATTTGAATCATTAAAACAAAATGAAAAAAGTTCCCAAAGGGCATTAGCTAGTAAATCAGATTAAATTATATTAAATATTTTATTAATTGGATATTGTGAACATCAAAATTAAATTGAAGTAATATATTTCATTAATAAGTGGGAAATAAAGCATTATAAATTAATTTACAAAATAGCATATCTAAAACAAGGTATATGAACACATACAAATATGCATGTACACATTAAAAACAGGATGTGTGTATATGATTTATCACCTGGTAATAAAACTATATGTGCTTTTTTATTATTTATTTATTTTGTCTATCTATTCTTTACAGTAAGTTACTGATTTTTAAAAATTATTTAAATATTTCCTTTTATGACATTATGACACTCACTGAGACACTTTACGCAAAAATATCAGTGATAATGGACAAATCTGATCTTTTAACTTTTTACTCATATGACTTTACTCAAACTGATTACATAAACAAAAATTTCCATAACTAAACAAATATTCCTATGAATAAACCTCATTTTTGAAATACGAAACTTCCACTAGAGAACTCAAGCAATTGTACACATAATCTTATAAAAGATAATATTTAACAAGGATCTCCAACTGAGTAATAAAATAGCTTGTTTTAAAATGGAAACTTACTTAAGGAAAAGAGTTTGCCACAATTTGGAGCAGATTCAGAAATTTCTATAGCTAGCTGTAATCCAACAGATTTAGTGTAGTAGAACCCTTCCATACATTCATATCTATACATTATTGCTAGAATTCTATAATGATTTGGAAATCAACATCATAAATATTGGTCCCCATATGTCAATGTAAAACCAATAGACAACATTTTTTTTCTGTCTTGCTATACAGAGATACATAATGTGAACAGAGGATAATACCTGTATTGCAACCAAGGGAAGTTTCTTTTTCATATTCCCTTTGAATTTAAACATAAGACAAAGATATGAGGAAATATATCAGTAATACGTACCAAGGCTTTATCCATAATGATTTGAATTTTCAGAATTCTTTTCAATAGCTCAACATCTGATTTTTTCTGTGAAACAGAGGACATCAGTTAAATAAAACATTTTTTTAATTCTTATATTGTTTGTAATCATCATCTACATTATATACAAATATATATACATATATATATAGACATACATACACAAAGAGAGGTATAGGTACATATAAATACAGATTCATCAAGATATAAATAATAGGAAAATAAAAGAATAAATGCCCACTGAATAAATAAGCAGGTGAGATTCCAAATACAAATTCTAGGAACAAATCAGAAGCTTTTACCTATATTCTTAATCATTAGAATCCTCGAAAAGCTACCAGAGAAACCATGTTTCTTTCCTCTTAAAACCTTCCTCCAAGACCCTCCCTCTGCAACCTTCAAACTAAATAAATCCCCATCAATTTTACACCAGATGTTTGCCTCTATTTTCTCATTATTTTTATTATCTATATTAACTTGTGGCTACACTCAATAGAATGCATCCATTTTTAGAATACAGTTATATGAATTAGTACTAATGTAAATATCCATGTAATAATTTCCATAAGTAAGATAAACAAAATTTCTATCATGTTCTTCAGTCAATTGCCCACATGGCTCAAGGCAAGCAATAATCTGATTTTCTCACCACAGGGTAGAGAATTTCATGTAACTGGAATCATATGATGTGTACTTTTATATTGGACTTCTTTCATGGAGAATTCACCCATGTTGTTGTGATTGTTAGTAATTCATCAGTTCTTATTACTAAGTAGTGCACCATTTTAGGAATACACCACAACTTTTTCATACATTTACCTGTTGATGATGTGAAAGGTGAAATAAAACGGAGTCACTTACATCAAGGGGTTTTAAAATGAAACTGGGAGGCCATTAAGGAGGTGGGCCTTATGTACCTCCTCACTGGATGGAACCACAAATTTCTGAGTTGGATCCAAACTTAAATATTCCAAGGAGTCTGCACAAACATCTGCAACTTGCTACAGTAACAAACTTTTGCTTAGTGACAGCCTTAGCAGCCAATTATGTTTAGCCAAGTTTAGTTTTCTGCCAACAACAGCCAAAATCTTTGTAAACAACATATGCAAGCATCCCCTTTCACCTTTAAAATAAAACCTTCACTTTTGTTCCCTAGGGGACAATTGGATTGCTACCCAAATCTGTACTCACCAAATTGCATTTCTGAGACCCCAAATAAATGCTTTTGTTTTATTTCAGCTCCTTTCTCAGTTGACAATGATAATTTGGATTATTTAGCCATTTTAGCTAATTTTTTTTTATTTTTTTAATGTTTATTTATTTTTGAGAGACAGAGTGTGAGTGGGGGAGGGGCAGAGAGAGAGAGAGAAAGACACAGAATCCGAAGCAGGCTCCAGACTCTGAACCATCAGCACAGAGCCCGACGTGGGGCTGGACTCGCAAGCCATGAGATCATGACCTGAGCCGAAGTCGGATGCTCAACCGACTGAACAACCCAGGTGCCCCCCATTTTAGCTATTATAAACAAAGCTGCTATGAATATCCATGCACAGATCTTTGTGCAGTTAGCTATATTCTTTCATTGTTCTTGGTAAATATCTGAAGATGGAATACTTGAGTTATGTGATAATTGTGAGTGTGTAAAGTAAATACAAAAGTGCCAGATTGCTTTCTAAAGTAGTTTGATCATTCTGCATTTTCACCCAGAATAAGAGTCCCAATTGCTCTTCATTTTTGCCTATATTTGATATTGTCTTTTCCATCATTTCCATATATTGGTGTGTGCTGATATCTTATCGAGGTTTTAATTGGCAGTTCCCTGATGCTTAATGTAAAACAGCTTTTCACATGTTTATGGCTCATTAATTTGGTTTCTCCTAAGTTCCCTACTAGAAATTTTATGTTTTGATATTTAAGCCAATGCTCTAATTCAGTTTTTTAAATAAGAGTCAAGATTCATTTTATTCCATATGGATGTCCAGTCTTCTAGCAGCATTTAATGCAGACCTCATTCTTTAACCTTTTAAAGTCCCCAGCACCTTTGTGGAAAATCAATCTGCCATTAGTATGTGGGTCTACTTCTGACCTATTCTGTTCCACTGATCTATATGTCTATGCTTACACCAATCACGGTATATATCTCTATAGCAGGGGTCAGCAAACTATAACCCAAGGTATGGCCAGCTGTTTTGTAAAAAATATCTTATTCGAATAAAGCCACACCCATTTGTTTATATGTTGTTTATGCTGCTTTCATGCTACAAAGGTAGAGTGAGGTAGCTGCAATAGATCATATACCTCACGAGCCTAAAATATATACTACCTAGCCCTTAAAAAAAAACAGAGGTAATGTAAGTCCTCTATTTTGTTCTTATTTTTATTTATTTTTTAAATGTTTATTTATTTTTGGGAGACAGAGAGACAGAGAGCGAGTGGGGGAGGGGCAAAGAGAGCTGTCAGCACAGAGCCTGAAGCTGGCTCCAACTCAAGAGCTGTGAGATCATGACCTGAACCGAATTCGGACACTTAACCGACTGAGCCACCCAGGCGGCCCTATTTTGTTCTTCTTTTTAAAACTGTGTGACTATTCTAGGATCTTTGCATGTCCTTATGAATTTGAGAACGAATTTTCACAAAAATGTTTTCTGGAATTTTGATTGGGATTACACTGAATCTACAGATCAATTAGGGGGAAATGAACATCTTAACAACATCAATATCTTTGTTTCCTGTGACTTTGCTAGACTCTCTTACATTCCTGATAGCTTTGGTAGAGTTTCTTTGTGATCTCCTATATACAGAGTAAGGTCACTAAAAACATAAGGTTATTTTTTCCTTTAAAAAATGTATGCCATTTATTATTTTTTTTCTTATTGTAGTATCCAGAAACTCCAATAAAATGTTGACTGAAAGTAGAGAAGGCAGACATCCTTGAATTATTCCTAATTTTAGGGGCTGTTTAGTCAGTTCAGGCTGTAACAAATATACCACAGGCTAGGTGGCTTAAACAACAAACACATATTTCTCACAGTCCTAGAGGCTGGGAAGTTCAAGATCAAGGCACCAGCAGAGGTGGTATCTGGTGAGACCACTCTTCCTAGTTTGGAAATGGCCATCTTCCTTTTATATGCTCACACAACAGAGCAGAGAGAGAGATCCATGTCTCTTAATTTTTAATAAAAGCATTAATCCCATCATGAGAGCCTTACACTCACCACCTAATTTAACCCCAATTATTTTTCAAAGGCCTCAACCTCCTAATACCATCTTACTGGGGGTTAGAGTTTTAACATATGAATTTGGGGATAGAGCATGCAGTCCATAAGAGGGGCAAAACATTCTATCACTTAGGATTCATTATGTTAGGTAGATACTTATAGATGTTCTTTATCAGGTCAAAGAAGTTTTCTATTCCTAGTTTTTATCATGAATGGATACTGAATTTTGCCAAATGATTTTTCTGGAACTACTGATATGGATTTCTTCATAAATATGTTAAATTGTTTTATTCAATTCCTATATTCCTGTACTGATTTAAGTAATAATACCTCAAAGTCCCATAGATACTATAGTCAGAATTTTTGAAAATAAAAATGTCTTTATACCATAATGGCAACTCGACTGGGTAGAAAAACATTGGGATATTGTCAATTTCCTAAGTAAACCATTCTCTACACTCCTTGTATAGACATTCCTGACTATCTTACAGCACTTAATTTTGGCAAAGGCTAAAACAGTCTGAGTTTTTCCACCTTTGTGGCTGGCTTTCTTTGATGCCAAATTCCTATAGAATTATTCATTATTTATATAGTCCAACATATTAACCATATTATATCTTGGGGTTGTCAGTTTTTATCAGGGTTTCTTGAGATAATTTTCAAATTCAGGACTCTTCTATTCAACAAAGTTTTATTCTTTACTAACTTGGAATACTTTGGGTGCTATTTAATTCATGAATGACAATTGTAATTATCTTTAATTTCTATTATCAGTCTTTCATATTCATACTCCATTAGCCAGGATTCCCCAGAAAAACAGAATAGGATGTGTGTATATATAAACATTTATTATAATTTATTATAATTAGATTTATTATAAGGAATTGGCTCACTTAATTATAGAGGCTGGCAAGTCCAAAATCTACAGAATGGGCCAGTAGGCTAGAAATCCAGGGACAGCTGATGCTACATTTCCAATCTGAAGGCAGTTAGCTGAATGATTCTGTGGGATGGTCCATCCTTTTGTCCTAGTCAGGACATCAACTGATTGGATGAGGTCCATCCAAATATGAAGGGCATTTCAACTGATTTAGATGTTAATCCTGTTCAAAAACACCCTCACAGAAACACCCACAAAACTTGACCAACTATCTGATCAATATATCCCAGTCAAGTTGACACATAAAATTCACCATTACACATTCTAGGTTTTTCTCTACCATTGTTTATATATAATAAACAATGCTTTCTATTCTCTTAAACCTGACTGTAATCTCACAGTGTCTATTCTCTTATTTGTTAGTCTTATTATCAATGTCTTTCATTTTTAAAATAGCTTTTTCTCTTACATTTACTTCCTGACCACTTCCAAGGATTTTTTAAACAGACTATATAAAGGTAGGCTCTTAGCGTACTACATACCATATCTCTGGGGTCATGGTCATATTATCTGGGTTTGAATTTTAATGCTACATGTTACCAGAGAATTTCCTAGGAAAATAATTTAAACTCTATAAATCTGTATCCTAATCTGAAAAAGGGGGTAACAGTACCAACTTTTAGAATTGTTGAAAAAATTGGAAAGATAGGATATATGTAAAGCTCTTAAAACAATATGTGGCACCTATGAGGCAGTACATGAATATAAACTAGAAGTTTTTTCATTCACTTTGGATTTTGTGTTTTTCCACCTTACATTTTATACTTCTATTTCATATGCTCCATGTTTACTCCTTTCCGATTATTATTATTTTACAACATATGTAGTTCTTTCAAGTCAAACCATTCTTGAACAAAGGGTGGGGATTAGTGACTTTTATTACACTTTTGTTTTATTATAAGAAATGGCCAATTATCCAAGGATATTTGTTTCCTTCTCCAAGGGAAGAGATGTCTATGAGACACCTGTCCAGGCCCAACTCTTGGGGTTGGGATGCATTCACACTTCTCCCCTTACTCTTGACTAAATTCAAATAACCTAGTAGGGGACTTCTGAGCCAAAGCTAGGAAGGGAATCAACCAGAGAGTTTCATCCACTTTGGTATTTTCATGAGCAAGACATAAACCTGTTAAGCCACTGAGAGTTGGGAATTGTTTGTTTCAAAATCTAGTGACATTTGACCTAATAGTGATTCTCATGAAAAATACCGATTGAGGACAGCTGCTTACACAATTCTTCCATCTTTTCATCTGGTTGAAAGTTCATGATATTTGGCAACTATTGTTTGTAAATTTGGTTGTGATTGCTTTTGGTTACTATCTTCAGTCAGGGTGAGATTAGGGTCTCTTTGTTTCTGCTTAATTATTTGTTTCATTTTGGGGGTAAGAACATGTCACATTAGGAGGAAAAGAAATAGTTTCAATCAAAAAATTTCACTTATGTAGTTCTGGGTTGGTACAGAATTACAGACTGGAAATTACTTTGCCTCACTTTAAGTAATTGTGGTATTGTCTTTCAAATTCCAGTATTGCTGCTAGGAAATTTCAGGCTATTCTGCATCTTGACTATATAAGAAACCCGATTTTTTAAATATCAGTACAGAAACTCACCTTAAATAATTCTGAGAATTTTTCTTGGATTATTTTGTGATTTATTCAATTCTTTATTTCCTCTCTTTATTCATACTGGGACTCCTATTGTATCACCCGAATTCTTATTTTATTTTAATTTCTTATCTTTCAAATTTCCCTGTCATTTGTCTTTATACTTTACTTTTTGTGTGATTTCTAAAATTTTATTTTGTGAACTTCCTATTGAGGTTTCTCTTTTTTTTTCATTTTTATTATCATAATTTTAAATTTCTAAGAACAATTACAGGCTGAATGTAATTTTTTAAATAGCACTCTATTCTTAAATTTATAGATGAAATATTTTCCCTTATTCCTCTGAGGATATTGCCATTTTGTTTTCTTCACCCTCTGTATTCTTTGATACCTCAAGCTTTAAAAATTTGTTTTTTCATGTCTCTATCTTCCATATTAAATTGTTTCATCATATGTCTAGGGCCCCTTCATATATTAGCAATTATTTAACAGTTTATTCCCACATCCCTATGACCATAAATGGAATTTACAGGATATTTTTTTCAGAGAAAGCAATGTGTCTGGGTTGTTGGCAGAGAAAACCCTGTCGATATGATTAGTTTTGATTCTTTTGGCTAGTTTAATTCCTTCCTGAAGAGGGGTCTTCCAATACAATTCTTAGAATGTGTAAGCCTGGTTCCCAATATCCAATGTGCCAAGTTTAATTTAAACACACCAGTTTCAGTATGATATTCCTCTTCCACCTGGAAATACAGTAGAACATCTGTGTGTGGTGTCCCCATTTCAGAGACTCCCCAAAGAAAACAGCTTTCAATTATGTCAGTCTCCAACTGATTAGTACAGGAAGCCAAGGTTGCTAAATACTTATACAATTTATTTTCAACGAATTATCTTCTTGGGCCCACCTTTAAAATCACTTCCTAGGGCAACTGGACAGGCAATTCCAAAAACATTTAAATAGTACTGCAGTACATGTCAAGGTTCCAATAGCTTATCCGAATTACCCAGTTTAGAATTCAAATTTGGGGCACTAAATCAGCTATCTCCAATGTCCATTGTTATTACTCCTCTCCTGTTTTCTTTGTGTTTGTATGTTTATGCTGGTTTAAAACTTCCTTTTCATTTCAGTGGGTTTTTAAAAAGGGGCAGGGGGGTAAAGACATGTGTTTAATATTCTTTTAATAGATAAAACCTTTATAGTATATTGTTTGGTTTCTCTTCTACTTTTCAACTCTGGATTATAATGAAGGTATTTACCTTGTTTATAAGTGTATCTGTGTTTACTTTCATGAATGTTAAAATATGCTTAAAACAGAAACTTTTATGTTATTTTTTTCTGTTGCTTTGACTGAAGATATTCACTTTCTTTTTTTGTGCTCATAAAAGCATTAATCATGTGAAAACATGTTTAACTAAACCTATAGATTTAAGTGTATCAAATTCAGGATGAAAAGCAATTGTCAAGTTACTTCATAAAAGATATAAAATTCCCAAATACATACAAATATTTATCTCCATTCCTGAAATGACATCCCTGGTTTCTTCTTAGGTGCTGAAATGTTTATCTCAATTTTACTTCATCATTACATTTTGTTTGTACCCAAACTTTCCATAATTACTTCCAATTACCTTTCCCCACAACATTAGAAAATATGGTGAGCAAATAATAATAGTAGTAGTGATTTTTACTGGGATTTTACTTGTCTATATACTATGCTAAGGAATTTCTATCTATAAATGTACTTAATCTTTGAAATAACTGTATGAGTTAGATATTATTTTTATTATCAGTTTTTTACAGATAAGGAATTTAAACATAGATTATGTTACTCGCCAAAGTTTTTGTGGCTAAAATGGACAGACTTGTAATTCAAATCAAGGCAATGGAAGGTATATTATCTCTATCTTATCTTATCTAATCTCTGTCTTATTGCTGATTCACTGGAGGGGGTCTTTTTCCAAACTTATGTCCATCTCTTAGGGTCTTCCTCTGCCACAGAAGAGTATTCATGGAATCCTTTAAAGTTTTTCAATTTACTTATGTGATAGTATTCTATTTCAGTGGCAAAAATTGTCTTCAATTGTACCCAGTGTTGTATTAAACATGCAGATGGGGGGCGCCTGGGTGGCTCAGTCGGTTAAGCGGCGGACTTCAGCTCAGGTCATGATCTCGCGGTCCATGAGTTCGAGCCCGCGTCGGGCTCTGTGCTGACAGCTCAGAGCCTGGAGCCTGGAGCCTGTTTCAGATTCTGTGTCTCCCTCTCTCTGACCCTCCCCCGTTCATGCTCTGTCTCTCTCTGTCTCAAAAATAAATAAACATTAAAACAATAAAAAAAATTTAAAAAAAAAACATGCAGATGGTTTCCAGAGCTGGCATAAAGTTGGGGGTCATCCCTATATATGATTATATTTTATAATTTTATGAGTTTCTAAAAGGGCAGTTTTATTAATCTGTATATGTACCAATATCTTTGACAAAATAAATACACTCAAATTAAAGCAACAATGAGATGGAGTTCATCATAAATTCAGTTTAAGTACCACTCATTACTATTTTGTTTTGCTTCTCTTTACATTTATTTTGAGAAACAAAGCGAGACAAAGCATGAGCGGGGGAGGGGCAGAGGGAGAAGGAGACACAGAATCTGAAACAGGCTCCAGGCTCTGAGGAAGCAGTCGGCACAGAGCCTGATGTGGGGCTCAAACCCACGAACTGAGATCATGACCTGAGCCAAAGTCAGACGCTCAACCAACTGAGCCACCCAGGCGTCCCTGCTTCTCTTTAATGTGATATCCAATCATGATGAGAATATGTAGACAGGGATTCATATATATATATATATATATATATATATATATATATATCCATATATATATATACACATGTATGTATAGGTAAAATAAATAGATAGATAGATAGATAGATAGATATCAAAAAGCCAGGTGACTGGGTGGCTCAGTCGGTTAAACATCCAACTCTTGATTTTAGCTCAGGTCATGATCTTACAGTTCCTTAGATTGAGCCCTGCATTGGGGTTGTGCTGACAATGCGAAGCCTGTTTGGGATTCTCTCTCTCCTCTATCTCTGCCCTTCCCTCCTGCTTGTGCATGAGCACTCTCTCTCAAAATAAATAAATAAACATTAAAAAAATAAAAACACAAAATATGACATAATTTTGTAACATATTTAAGTACAAAAGGGTACACATCAAAATGATTGCAGTGGATTCCACAATTTCATTTACCTCTAGAAAATGGCATAGAATCCATTCTTATTTTCCTTACATATGTGTTTATTTAATATTTTAATAGATGTTAACCAATATATTTAATTTAAAGTAATAATAAGTGTAATATAATTTAACGGTAAGTAAAAATGTGCATTATCCTTTTAACAACAAAAAGGAAATTTACTCCACTTTGAAATTTCCTTTTTGCTATTAAAAGATAATGCGCATTTTAAATTTCCTGTTTGCTATTAAAAGGATAATGCATATTTTTTACTTATCATTAAATCATGTTACATTTAAGAGGCACAAGCACCCCAATGTTTATAGCAGTGCTATCAACAATAGCCAACTAATGGAAAAAGTTCAAATGCCCTTCAACTGATGGTTGGATAAAGTTGTGGTGTATATATACAATCGAATACTAGTGAGTGATCAAAAAGAAGGAAATCTTGTCATTTGCAACAACGTGGATGGAAGTAGAGTGAGTGTACCATGCTAAGCAAAATATGTCAGTCAGAGAAAGACAAATATCATATGATTTCACTCATATGTGGAATTTAAGAAACACAACAGTTGAACATAGGGGAAGGAAATGAAAAATAAGATAAAAACAGAGAGGGAGGCAAACCATAAGAAACTCTTAAAAACAGAAAACAAACTGAGGGTTGCTGGCGGGGTGTTGGGTAGGGGGATGGGCTAAATGGGTGATGGACATTAAGGAGGGCACTTGTTGGGATGAGCACTGGGTGTTATATATAAGTGATGAACCACTGGCTTCTACCCCTGAAACCAATACTACACTATATGTTAATTAACTAGAATTTAAATAAATTTTTTAAAAATCTATATACTTATAGATCTACATTTATAATTAGATATATTAAAAGAATTGGAACAAATACTCCAATACTCCAAAAGCACTATCTCTCTATAGACAATGAGATTTAGGACAATTTCTTGCCACTTTTCCACTTTTAAATTTTCTATCAAAATAACACTTTGCTACAAAGAAAAAATGTATTGGCAAGGAAAATTCTGAGAAAGAAATAATCAGCAAATTTGTGTAACATTATATTAGTAGAATGTTAATTCAATAACAATGCAAATATGTATATATGCATCAATATACTTGCAATTAGGAAAATGTGAGAATTTTTATTGTTTAATTATGTTTAAATCTATTACATTTTCTATATATCATATGTCTAAACATAAAAATATATTTAAAATTATTTTTAACGTTTATTCATTTTTTTTTTTAGAGACAGAGAGTGAGCAGGGGAGGGGCAGAGAGAGGGGGAGACACAATCTGAAGCAGGCTCCAGGCTCTGAGCTGGCAGCATAGAGCCTGATGCGGGGCTCGAACTCATGGATGGTGAGTTCATGACCTGAGCCGAAGTCTGACACCCAGCCAACTGAGCTACCCAGGCACCCCAAAAATATATTTAAAATAAATATCTTACAATAGAAAATTTTAATATAATCAATATCAGTTTAAATCTGCTTTCCAAATGTAACACATTACAATGTGAATAAATTTATCAAAGATAACACAAGTGAAGATCACAATTAAGTGGTTACTTACTTCTGATTTCACAAGTATCCGGTAGGACTGATCTACCACTTGGGTCGTGGGATAATTTTCTTGTAAGGGCAAAAACTCAATTTTATTATTCTTTATTTGATAAAGCATATGCTCATATGCAGCTGCAGATTCCAATGGTTCAATGCCATAACTGACGTTCTCCAACTGCAATAATCCCCTAAATATTTAAACACATAAAAAAGAAATAAAAAGATAATTAATATAGAGTACCCACTGAGAAATGTAAATCACCATTAAATAAAAAATTTTATAGAAATTTAACAGTGGTGCTTATGGTCTAATATCTAAGAATCATCTCTTTGTACTTTGATAAACTTTCAAACACAATTTTATAGCTTCTCTCTATTATGCCATTTGGAGTCACTGTGGTTCTAGTGTGACTAAGAAATTTGAATATTCTTCAAACTAGTTAGTGGAAGCTATTTCTGCATAAGTATTATCACTGCATGCCTGGGACAGTGATTAAAAAAGAGAAGGAGGAAAAGAAAGTATATGGGAAGAAACACAATCAAAGTCTCTATTTTCTTTGTCTTCATTCTATCCTTCAAGATGTTTCTGAAAATTAAAAGATCACACAAGATTTTGGGGACGCCTGGGTGGCTCAGTCAGTTAACCGTCCAACTTCAGCTGAAGTCATGATCTTGCAGTTCACGGGTTCAAGCCCCACTTCAGGCTCTGTGCTGACAGCTCTGAGCCTGGAGCCTGCTTCAGATTCTCTCTCTCTCTCTCTCTCTCTCTCTCTCTGTCTGCCCCTCCCCCATTCACGCTCTGTCTCTATCTTTGTCTCTGTCTCTCAAAAATAAATAAACTTAAAAAAAAATTTTTTAAGACCACACAAGATTTTCAATCATGTTCATCTCTAGAAAATGCCATTACCTGAGTCCAGAACAAGTGCTAAGTGTCACAACTGATTTTGGAACCTCTGCAGCGTATCCTTGATAAAGGCAATGGCCCTAAAGAGGAGTATATGAAGATACATTCATGAATAATTGGGTTTTTTTTAAGTTTTTATTTAAATTCAGTTAGTTAACACACAGTGTAATATTAGATTCAGGTGCACAACACAGTGATTCAATACTTCTATACAACATCCAGCGCTCATCACAACAAGTGCATGAATGATTTGTAAATAAAGTTTTTGGTTTATCCTTACTTCCTAAACATCATCAAACATTCAGATGTAGCCATTACCATATTATCCACCAGATATTGCATTACTTGCAATCTCTTCCTCTTAACTCTTTTTGATTAAGAATAATCATGACTCTTATCTTTCCCCAGATAACCTTTGCTATAATTCTAATTTTTTTTCAACTTCCTTTACTGCATCTTTTCTTTCTAAGCCACATTTCTTGAATGTATAGTTTATAACTACTAACTTTATGTATCTCACAGTAGTAATTTGACTTCAAATCTGAACATTTCACTTATTTTTTAAGTTACCCAAAAGTATCTTAAATGATATTTCTTTTTTTTTTTTTATTTCTCTGTAATATCTCACCATGTTTATCATCTTATTCCAACCCCTCCTCTCCATGGACTTTCACAGCATTAGTCTTCCCAGGTTCTCCCCTAATACTCTCTTTCAGTGAATATTCCCATCTCTCCCCTTAAAATTCTAGTGATTCTACAGTCAGTCTGTTCCTTTGCTAATGCTATGCTATTATGATTCACATTCTTTCCTATGAATTTGTTTATATGTTGTTATTATACATTACTAGCTGCCATACATATTATTTCCATTCGTTCCAGGTAGGAACTTTCCTCACTGAGAGGCAGTGGCACAGGTAATACCTCTTACCACCAAAGGCTGCAATAGCAGAGGTCCAGTAGAGCTAGAAGAACAAAGCACAACAGAATAACTTTAAAACCTACAAGAAAGCTAAATTATCATTCAAACAACACACTCTAAATCTAAACTTAAACTGGGTGACTGCCTTCAAAAAAAGAAGACTTAAATATCAAGGACACAAGCGAAAATCACCCACTATATCAAGAACTGAAAAAAAAAAAAAAAGAGAGAGAGAGAGAGAGAGAGAGAGAAAGCAACCAACTGATGCCAATATTGATATGAGACACATGTTGGAACTAGCAGATAAGATTTTAAACCAGCCATGGAGAACTGCTTCAGTGAACAATTACAAATTATCTTGAAAGAAATGACAGAATAGAAATAAAAGCCACAAAGAAAGCAAATAAAGTATTAGGATAGGCTCAAAAGTAAAGTGGAGATGACAAGGGTTAGAATCTCTGAACTTGAGGACAGATCAGTGGAATTTATCCAATATATGAAACAGAAAAATGAGCTAAGAAAATCCTAGAGCCTCAAATAAGCTGTGGAACAATACCAGATCTAAAATATATATCAGAATCCAAGAAAGAAAACAGAAAGAAAGTGGAGTTGAAAAGTACTCAGAGAAATAAAGGCTGAAATTCTGGTCAGGAAGATAGAGTAGGAAGCCCTGGACCCCCTACCATAGAACAAATACACCAATTTAGCAGTAATACATGGACAAATTCTCTTTATGATTAATCAAAAACTAATTGAAAGGCTTCTGCACCACTCTAGGAGAATGCAAAACCAGACTCATTAAAGCCAGTATGGAGATTTGGTATACCTTACACCAGGGACACTGTCCAGGGCACTGCCATATGATCACAAAGAGACCCTTCGGCTCCCAGCTTGACCAGGGAAGGAAAGGGATTTTTCACATGTCAAGTGCCCCAATTTTTCTGAAGGGGCTACCAAAAGAACTGTGTCACCAGTCTTGGAGCCCTGATGAGTTCAGCACAGCTAGCAACCCAGGCAAAAATAAAGGTGGTGACTTGGACTAGTTACACATAATTGATCTGCAATACCCACACTCAGCACAGAGTAAGTTAATGCAAATTCTAGCTTTCTGCTTTTCACTAGAGAAGGAAAAAGTTTATCCATGCATGCAGTGCCCCACTCCACCAAAACTGCTCATAGAAATCGCATCTGTCTCACCAATCCTGGAGCAGATAGACCTGGTACAATCTAGTTGCCTCTACAATCTAGAGACCAGAGACAGCAGTATGGAATGGTAGATACCTTTGATCCTCCTTCCTACCCTGCACAGAGACAGCAGGACAAAAACAGGTGCCTGTTTCTACCTGAAGAAAGAAAAAGTTAGTAGAGGCCCCCAAAATCAATGGCAAGGCTGATTTGGGGAGTCCACAACTGCATAAGGCCAGTTGGTGAAGACTGGGAGAGGTGACTGCTTTGACTATGAGCCAACAACCCAAACAGTGAGTCAAGTAAAATGAAGAATCAGGAAAAAAATGTTTCAAACAAGGAACAAGATAAATCTCCAGAAATTGACCCTATTGAAATGAACTTAAATGATTAACATTAAAGAGAAGTTAAAAAGAACTCTCAGACACAAACTTCCAGCTACAAAATACTAAGCAATGGGGATATAATGTACAGTACAGTGACTGCAGTTAATTATTCTATATTATACTATATTGTCTATTTGAAAGTTGCTAAGAGAGTATATCTTAAAACCCAGTAACTGTATGGTGATGGATGTTAACTAGAATAACTGTGGTAATGATTTGACAACATATACAAATACTGAATCATGTTGAACATCTGAACCTGATATAATGTTAATGCCAATTATACCTCAATAAAAAAATAACTCTCATAAAGATACACACTGAGGTCAAGAGAACAATGCATGAACAAAGTAAGATTTTTTTTTCTTTTTGTTTTTAATATAATTTATTGTCAAATTGGCTAACATACAGTGTGTAAAGTGTGCTCTTGGCTTTTTGGGGTAGACTCCCGTGGTTCATCACTTACATCCAGCACCCAGTGCTCATCCCAACAAGTGCCCTCCTCAATGCCCATCACCCAGTTTCCCCTCTCCCCCACCCCCCAATTAGCCCTCAACCTGTTCTCAGTATTTAAGAGTCTCTTATGGTTTGTAACTATTTTCCCCTTCTCTTCCCCCATGGCCCTCTGTTAAGTTTCTCAAGATCCACATTATGAGGTAAAACATGATATCTGTCCTTCTCTGACTGACTTATTTCACTCAGCATAATACCTTCCAACTCCATCCACATTGCTGCAAATGGCAGGATTTCATTCTTTCTCATTGCCAAGTAGTATTCCATTGTACATATGAACCACATCTTCTTTATCTATTCATCAGTTGATGGACATTTAGGCTCTTTCCATAATTTGGCTATTGTTGAAAGTGCTGCTATAAACATTAGGGTACACGTGCCTCTATGAATCAACACTCCTGTATCCCTTGCATAAATTCCTAGTAGTGCTATTCCTGGATCATAGGGCAGTTATATTTTTAATTTTTTGAGGAACCTCCTCACTGTTTTCCAGTGCAGCTTCACCAGTTTACATTCCCACCAACAGTGCGAGAGGGTTCCAGTTTCTCCATATCCTCGCCAGCATCTGTTGTTTCCTGAGTTGTTCATTTTAGCCACTCTTCCCGGTGTGAGGTGGTATCTCAGTGTGGTTTTGATTTGTATTTCCCTGATAATGAGTGACAAACAAATTAATAATTTAAAAAAGAGATAGGAAAATTCACTAGAAAGTTTCAACAGCAGACTAGATCAAGCATAAGAAAAATATCAACTTAAAGACAGGTCTGAGTAGCAAACAGACTAACTTACTGGGGTATTATCAAAGCCCAACTGACCTGGGGAAGAGAAATACCCAACTCCAGCCCACTTGGGCCATTCTGCCCCACCTAAGGAGGAAGAAAAAGAAAAACTGAGAAAGATTTGTGATGTGCATATTCCAGAGGCACAGGCCAAGTAAAACACTGAAAGTTAATCATATGACTAAAGAACACTTCTCTCCTCACAGCTGACCACTACATTACTGAAGGCATATTTATAGCAGTTCCTTTCACCTGCTACATCATGTCCAGCTATTGAGAAAAAATACCAAAGGCAAAAACACAATTTGAAAAGACAGAGCAAGTATCAGAAACAGACATGCCAGGAATGTTAGAATGATATTTATTATTATACTAAATGCTCTAATGGATAAACTAGACACTGTGTAAAAATAGATGGCCAATGTAATCAGAAAGATAGAAATCCTCAGAAAGCACCAAAAATAAATGCTAGAGATGAAAAAACACCATAACAGAAATGAAGTGTACCTTTCCTGAGGAAAGAATCTCTGCACTTGAGGATATATCAACAAAACTTTAAAATCTGAAAAGAAAAAAAAAGACTAAAACAGAAGAATATATTCAAAGACTACAGTACAACCACAAAAGTTGTAACATATACATGATGGGAATACCAGAAAGAGAAGAAAAAGAGAAAGGAGCAGAAGATATATTTGAACAATAATAACTGACAATTTCCCCAAATTAATGTCAGACACCAAATCACAGATCCAAAAAGCTCACAGAATTCCACACAGAATTAAAACAAACAAACAAACAAATAAAACCCACTACACCTTGGAACATCATTTTCAAACTACAGAAAATCAAATATAAAGAAAAAGTCCTAAAAGAAGCCAGAGGGAAAAGACTTCTAACTATAGAAGAACAATAATAAGAATTACATAAGATTTCTCTTCATAAAGCATGCACACAAGAAAAGATTAAAGCAAAATATTTAAAGCAATGAGAGAAAAAACACCCTGCCAAGGATTCTATATCTTGCAAAATTATCCTTCAAAAAGAAAGAAGTAAAGAATTTATGAGACAAACAAAAATTGAGGGAATTTATTGCCAGCAGACTTGTTTTCAAGAAATATTTTGAAAAAATCCTATATATAAAAGGAAAATGATATAGGTCAGAAACCTAAATCTACATAAAGGCAGACTGCCGATAAGGGAATATGATAGGAAAATAAAAACTTTTTTCTTATCCTTAACTGATATAAAAATTGTTCAAATAATAGCAACAATGTATTTAACTACATATGTTTATATGGACACCTTATATATCATATATACATTTTATATTCATATTTCATATATATATAATATGCTTATATGTAAGTAAAGTGAATGAAAGCAATGATACAAGGGATGGGAGGAAAGAACTAGGGTTATTTTTTATTATAAGGGACTCACACTACTTGTGATATGATACAGTATAATTTGAAAGTGGACACAGTTGAACTCAGCAACATCATCAATCAACTGGATATAACTGACATCTATAGACTACTTCATCCAAAAATAGCAGAATACACATTTTTATCAAGTTCATATGGAACACTCACCAAGACAGACATTCCGAGCCATAAAAAGCACACTAGCAACTTAAAAGAATAGAAATAATACAATGTCTGCTATTAGACCACAATGGAATTACAAGTCAATAACAAGAAGATAGCTGGAAAATCCCAAACACATGCTTCCCGTGATGTTTGAGTGGCTCAGTTGTTAAGCGTCCAACTCTTGCTTTTGATTCAGGTCATGATCTCTCTGTTCGTGAGTTTGAACTCCCATACTGTCAGCACAGAGCCTGCTTGGGATTCTCTCCATCTGTCTGTCTGTCTCTCTCCCTTTCTCTCTGCTCCTCCCTCCCCAGCTCATGCATGTGTGCTATCAAAATAAAAGAAAATTTTAAAAAACTTCATGCTTCTAAAGGACACACGGATCAAAAAAGAAATGTCAAAAGAAAATTTTTTTAACTAAATAGAAATAAAACACAGCTTTTCAAATTTATGGGAAGCAGCAAAAATAGTGTTTAGGGGGAAATCTATAGCATTTAATGCATATATTTAAAAAGAAGAAAGATCTAAAATCAACAATCTAAGTTTCCCCCTTAAGTAACTAAAAAAAGAAGAGCAAATTGAATCCAAAGTAAACTAAAAAAAAGGAAATTATAAGATACTGAAAACAGGAAATCAACACAGAAAATGAATAAAACCACAAGCTGGTTCTTTGAAAATATCAATAAAATCAATAAGCCTCTAGCCACACAGTCTAACTTAAATGAGAGAAAATAATTACTAATATCAAAATTAAAAAGGCAGCATAACTATGGATCCCATAAGTACTAAAAAGATAATATAGGAATATGATGAGCAACTCCTCACCCACAAATTTGAAAATGTAGCTGAAATGGACCAACTCCTTGAAGAACACAATTCGTCAACCCTCACACAAGATGAAATAGACAATCTGAATGGGTCTGTATTTATTAATCAAATATAAAATTAATAATCTTCCAAAACAGAATGCACAAGGACCAGATGGGTTCATTGTTGAACTCCTCCAAACATTTAAGGAAGAAATTATACCAATTCTCTACAAATTCTTTCAGAGTATAGAAGCAGAGGGAATACTTTCTCACTCATTCTGTGGGGACAGTATTATCCTAATACCAGTCAAAAATATTAAAAGAAAACTTCAGACCAATGTCTCTCATGAACATATATGAAAAAATCCTTAGCAACATATTAGCAAATCAAGTCCAACAATTAATAAAAATAATTATAAATCATCAACAACTTGGATTTGTCTAAAGTATGCAAAGCTGGTTCAACATTCAAAAATGAAGTAATGTAAGGTAAGCAATACAGAAACAGGTTAAAAAAGAAAAATCAGTAATGTTTCACAGGACAAAATCAACATGTAAAAATCACTTGATTCTATACACTAACAAATTTAAAACTAATAAACTTGCTTTAAAAGCAAACCCATTTATAATAGCACCCAAAAGAATAAAAAAGGAATAAATTTAATAAAGGAAGATCTATACCCTATAAACTATAATACAGTGATGAAAGAAACTGATGAAGATGCAATAGTAAGATATCCTGCATTCATGAACTTAAAAAAAAATATTATTAAATGTCCATACTACCTAAAGCAATCTACAAATCAACACAATCCCTAATTCACTGGAATTCTTCACAGAACCAGAAAAAAAAAAACTAAAATTTTTATGGAGCCACAAAAGAATCCAAATAGCCAAAGCAATCTGGAGAAAGCTGAGGAATCACAATTCCTGATTTCAAACTCTATGGCAAATCTACCGTAATCAGAACATTATGATATTGGCTTAAAAAAACAACAGATAGAAGAACAGAACAGAATTAAGAGCCTAGATATATACCCACACATAGAACATCAACTAATCTTTCACAAGGGTACCAAAAACACACAATGGGGAAAGGATAGTCTCTTTAATAAATGGTGAAAAAAACTAAATATCCAAATGCAAAACAATTATATTGGACCCCTACCTTACACCACTTACAAAAATTAACTTGAAATGGATTAAAGACTTAAAGATATAAAGCCATAAAACTAGAAGAAACACAGGAAAACCTCCTTGATGTTGGTCTTGGCAATCAGTTTTTGGCTTTGACATGAAAATCACAGGAAAGAAAAGCAAAAAGTTTTAAATGGAATTGCATCAAACTAAAAAGTTTCTGCACAGCAAAGGAAATACTCAACAAAATGAAAAGGCAATATATGTATTGGGAGAAAATATTTGCAAACCACATATCTGTAAGAGGTTAACCAAAATATATGAGGTATTTCTATAACTCAACAGCAGAAAAACAAATAATCCAATAATAAATGAGCAAAAGACATGAAAAGATGTTTCTCCAAAGAAGATATACAACAGGTATATAAAAAGGTGCTCAACATCACTAATCATGAGGAAATGCAAATCAAAACAATGAGATATCACTTCTTACCCAACAGGGTGGCTTTTTATCAAAAAGACAAGAGATAACAAGTGTTGGCAAGGATGTGGAGAAAAGGGAACCATTGTATGTGGTCAGTAAGAATGTAAATGAGTATGGTCATAATGGAAAATAATATGGAGATTGCTCAAAAAATTAAAAACAAAACTGAACTATGATTCAGCAATCTCACTTCTAGATATACATCCAAAAGGAAGGAAATCAATTTCTCAAAGAGATATCTCCATTCATATGTTCATTGCAGGAATATTCACAATACCCATTATATGGAAACAACCGAAGTTTTCAAGGATGGATGAATGGGCATAGAAAATGTGTTATGTATGTGTGTGAATATCATTCACCCATGAGAGAGAAGGAAATTCTGCCACTTACAACAACATGGATGAACCTAGAGGACATTGTACAAAATGAAATCAACCTGAGAAATACAAATACAGTAAAATCTCACTTAGGTGTGAAATCTAAAAACAAAAAGTTGAACTCATTAAAACAGAGTAGAATGCTGGTTACCAGGTGGTGGGGGTTGGGAGAAATGGAGAGATGCTAGTCAAAAGGTATAAGCCTTGGAGCGCCTGGGTTGATTAAGCCTCCGATGTCAGCTCAGGTCATGATCTCACGGTTTGTGGGTTTGAGCCCCACAACCAGCTCTATGCTAACAGCTTGGAGCCTGGAGCCTGCTTCATATGCTGTGTCTCCCTCTCTCTCTGCCCCTCCCCACCCCGTGCTTTCTCTCTCAAAATAAATATTTTAAAAAAAGGTATAAGCCTTAAGTTATAAGATGATTAAGCTCTGGGGATCCAATGTATAGCATGGTGACTGTATTTAAAAATAATGTGTTATACCCCTCCCCCACTCATGCACTATCTCTCTCCCTCTCAAAAAATAAATTAATTAATTAATAATAATAATAACATGTTCTAAACTTGAAATTTGCTGAGAGTAAACCTTAAGTGTTCTCACCACCCTCCCCCCACACAAAATTATATATACAAAGTTATATATATAAAGTTATATACATATAGATTTATATATATAAAGTTATGTATATATAGTTATATGTAGAGAGATTTATATATATAAAGTTATATATATAGAAAAGGCTGAGTGCTGTATTAATATTATGGTAGAGGGTAAATTACTTTTAATTCTAGTATAAAAGTTAAAAGAGAAAAATATTAAAAATAACTATCACTAAAAAACATGTTAAAAGGTCCCCTAAAGAATGTCAAAAAGAAATTCCAAAAAACGAAGGTGATAATATCACATGAAGGCTTGGAGCATCATAAAGAATTGGGTGGGGTGAGGGGGAGATGGATTAATATAGTGGTAAATATAATGGGCAATCTCTTCATTCATGAGTTTCTTAAATCTTATTTGGTTGTTGAGACAAAAATCATACAATATTATCTGATACTTAACGTATGTAAAGGAACATTTAATCAATTGTATTTTAAAAGTGCAGAGAATAAATGAACCCAAACAGTAACAGTTTCAATATTTTACTGAAATAGTATAAAGTCCATAATAGTAGGAAATACTTTAAAAAGAAATATTTTAAAACACTATAAATAAATCATAATGTAATCTACAAAATGTCCAAATACCCAGATGAAGGCAAGAAGAGACAAAGGAATTAGTAACATAGAAAAAAAACAAAAACAAAAACAAAAAAGAAACACCTGGGTTATGGCAAACAAAAACCCTAAGACATCAATAATTAATTTATGTATAAATAGTCTAAAAATAGTAAACAAAATACAGAGTACACAGGAGAAAAAAGAAACACACTGTGACCCAACTAAATACTCTTAATAATCTCATTTCAAATATAACAGAGGTAGACTGAAATGAAAATAATGGAAAAATATATGTGACATGAGTATTCATAAAAATAAACCAAAGTGGCTCTATTAATACCAGATAAAGTGGACTTAGTAGCAAAGAAATCTACTTGGGACAAAGAGAGTCATTGCATAATCATAAAAGCATCAATCCATCAAGAAGACATGGCAAACCTGAGGTGGCAAAGTGACCACACTGTGGAAGGTAGGAGCTGTGGGGAGTTGATTTGGGGGAGAAAAGAACTGCAGGTGCTGCGAAAGGAAGGAGCCCTGATCAGGGAGGGAGGAACAAGACAGAAAGAGTGAAAGCATGTGCAGGAGACTGCAGAAGAAAAACTATTCCCCAAAACCACTGACTGGGAAAAGAGGGGCTGACCACCCACTGCAAGTTTGCATAAGTAATGGAGCACAAATCTGAAGCTTTGGAGGTCTGTGCCATCACCAGGGTAGTGCATGGAGGATTTGATGGTGCTCTAGTAAGGAAGGAGAGGAGAGACCTGAGAGCAGGCAGCCTGGCCCCTGGATCACCTGGAGAAACACAGTTCCCCTACTTGGAGTGCACATGGGAGTGGTGACATGGCCTCTCCAGGGACAAAAGACCCAGCCAGGTGCCATTGAGCTGCCCCATTCTCGAGCATAGGAACAGATGCACTGGCTGAGGGCAGCAAATCTCAGTGCCAGGTTTTGGCTGCACAACACCATAAATTCTAAACCACTGCACAGTTGTAAAACCAATTTCCAGGACAAACCAGCAAAGGGCAAAAGTGCAGTGAGACCCTCCCAGAAAGGGTCAGCACAGGTCCTCACAGGGTGGATCTCTAATATTTGGAGTTGTGAAATCCAGCTGCACACCTGAGATAAAATACAGGAGTACTGTACCACCTGGCAGGCAGACAGTTCAGACACAGGCAGAGTGAAGGCAGGGATCTGGCAGAAGCCAGGGACACAAGAGGGATAATTGTTGGCTCTTCTGTGAGGGCTTCCTGAAGAGTGGTGGGCACAAATTTCCTGCTTGAGGTAGGAAAGAACAGGACAATGCTATTTTCCTCCATGCCCATCAACACTGACCAACTTCAATGAGCAAAACAGTGCCACACAGTGTAGGCTAGAACCACTTACACCAAGCCCCACCCCGCTGCACCCTGCAGGTGTATCTCCAGTAGGGCAAGTTCACCTGAGAATCTGTGCGGCAGGCTTCACCCTCATAAAACACAACACAAACCACTCGCACATACTAATTCTACCATTCATAGGGTGCTGCAAAGCTTCAGCTCTAAGGGAAATAGGATCTAGCTTCCCTTTGTGTGTGTTTTGTTTTTTTGGGTTTTTTGGTTTTTTGTTTTTTTTTTTTTGTTTGTTTGTTTTGGACCACTTTTTACCGTAGCCATTTCTCTCAGGAGCAAAAATTTAAAAAAGATTTTCCTAATAATCACACAAAAAACTAGTTGCACAGACAAAATGACAGATGAAGGAATTCATCCCCAAAGAAAGAACAGAAAGAAGTCATGGCTAATGATTTAATCAACACAGATACAAGTAAGATGTCTGAAACAGAATTTAAAAACAACAATCATAAGGATACTAACTGGGCTTGAGAAAAGCATAGAAGACAACAGAGAATTCCTTCCTGCAAAGATAAAAGAACTAAAAACTAGTTGAGAAGAAATTTAAAAAAAATGCTATAACCGAGATGCAAGACCAAGTGGATGCAATGACAACAAGGATGGAGGAAGCAGAGGAACAAATCAGTGGTACTGAAGATAAAATTATGGAAAATAATGAAGCTGAAAAAAGAGGGAAAGAAAGGTGTTGGATTATGAATGTAGACTTAGGGAACTCAGTGGCTTCTTAAAGCACATTAATATTCACCTCAAAGGAGTCCCAGAAGAAGAAGAGAAAGTAAAAGGAAGAGAAGGCTTATTTGAGCAAAGTATAGCTAAAATTTCCCTAATCTGGGGAAGGTAAGAGACATCGAAATCCTAGAAGCACAAATAATTCCCATTCAACAAAAGCCAGCCATCACTAAGACATATCATAGTCAAATTAACAAAATACACACACAGGAAACAAATCCTGAAAGCAACAAGGGAAAAAAGTCCTTAACCTACAATGGAAGACAGAACAGGTTCACAGATCTGTCCACAGAAACGTGGCAGGACAGAAGAGAATGACATGATATATTCAACATGCTGAATAGCAAAATATGCAGAAAGAATGCTTTATCAAGCAAGGCTGTCATTCAGAAGAGGAAAGATAAAGAGTTTCCAGACAAATAAAAATTAAAGGAGTTAGTGACTACTAACTAGCCCTACAAGAAATTTTAAGGGAAAGAAAGACCAAAATCAACAAAGACCAGAAAAAAAACAGAGACCATCACCAGAAACACCAACTTTAGAGGTAACACAATGGCACTAAATTCATCTTTCAATAATCACTCTGAATGTAATTGGACTAAATGCTCCAAACGAAAGACAAGGGGCATAAGAATGAATTAAAGAAAAGAAGACACATCTATATGGTGCCTACAAGAGACTCATTTTAGACCTAAAGAGATCTGCAGATTGAAAGTGAGGGGATGGAGAACAATCTATCATGCTAATGGGTGTGAAAAGAAAGTTGGAGTAGTGATACTTATATCAGACAAACTAGATTTTATAACAAACACGGTAAGAGGAGATGAAGAAGGGCCCTATATCAACAAAAGGAGTGTATCCCCCAAGAAGATTTAACAATATAAATATTTATGCCCCCAACTTGTAGGAACCTAAATGTAAAAATCAACTAATAATAAACATTAAAAAATTCATTGATAATAATACAATAACAGTAAGGGACTTTAACAGCCCACTTCCCTCAATGGATAGATCATATAAGCAGAAAAATTAACAAGGAAACAATGGCTTTCAATGACACTCTAGACCAGATGGACTAAACAGGCATCCAGGATATCTCATCTTAAAGCAACAGTATACAATGTCTTCTCAAGTACACATGGAACATTCTCCAGAATAGATTACATATGGGGTCACAAATCAGGCCTCAACAAGTACAAAAAGATGGACATTGTCCCATGCATATTTTCAGACCACAACACTATGAAACTTGAAGTCAACCACAAGAAAAAATGTGGAAAGACCACAAATACATGGAGATTAAAGAACAACCTATTAAGAACCAATGGGTTAACCAGGAAACTAAAGAAGACATTTAAAAAATACATGGAAGCATGTGAAATGAAAACATGATGGTCCAAACCTTTGGGATGCAACTAAGCATTCCTGAGAGGGAAGTATATTGCAATACTTCAAGGAGCAAGAAAAGTCTCAAATACACAACCTATCCTTACACCTGAAGGACCTAGAAAAGCAACAGCAAATAAAGCCTAATGCCTGTAGAAGAAGGGAAATAATAAAGATTAGAGCAGAAATAAACAATATATAAATACACAAACAAAAAAGAGCAGAACATATCAATAAAACTAAGAGCTGGTTCTTTGAAAGAATTAGTAATATTGATAACCCCCTAGCCAGACTTATCAAAAAGAAAAGACAAAGGATCTAAATAAACAAAATCGTTAATTAAAGAGAAGAGCTCACAATCAACACCACAGAAATACAAACAGTTATATGGGAATATTATGAAAAATTATATGCAAAAAAAAAACCTGGGGAATCTTAAAGAAATAGATGAACTACTAGAAAAATACAAATTACCAAAACTGAAACAGGAAGAAATAGAAAATTTGAACAGACCCATAACCAGTAAATAAATTAAATCAGCAACCAAAAATCCCCAAAAGTCCAGGGCCAGATGGCTTCCCAGGGGAATTCAACCAAACATTTAAAGAAGAGTTAATACCTATTCTTTTCAAATTGTTCCAAAAAATAGAAATGGAAAGAAAACTTCCAGACTCATTCAATTAGGCCAGCATTACCTTGATTCCAAAACCAAAGTCCTCACTAAAACCAAAAATTATGGGCCAAAATTCCTGATAAACATGGATGCAAAAATTCTCAACAAGATATTAGCAAATCAAATCCAATAGTACATGAGAAGAATTATTCACCATAATCAAGTGGGATTTAGTCCATGGTTCAATATTTGCAAATCAATCAAGGTGATACACCACATTAATAAAAGAAAGAATAAGATCCATACGATCTTCTCAATAAATGCAGAAAAAGAATTTGATAAAAATACCACTTCCATTCTTGATAAAAAGCCTCAACAAAGTAGGTACAGACAAAACATACCTCAACACCATAAAAGCCAAATACAAAAGGCCACAGCTAATATCATCATCAACGGGGAACTCTGAGAGCTTTTCCTCTAAGGTCAGGAACAAGACAGGGATGTCCACTCTCATCATTTCTATTTAACATAGGACTGGAAGTCTTAGCCTCAGCAATCAGACCAGAAAAAGAAATAAAAGGCATACAATTCTGCAAGGAATAAGTCAAACTTTCACTATTTGCAGATGACATGATACTCTGCAGAAAACATGAAAGACTCCACCAAAAAATTGCTAAAACCAATACATGAATACAGCAAAGTTGCAGGCTACAAAATCAATATACAGAAATTGGTTTCAATTCTATACACCAATAATGAAGCAGCAGAAAGAGAAATCAAGGAATCAATCTCATTTACAATTGCACCAAAAACCATAAGATACCTAGGAATAAATCTAACTAAAGAGGTAAAAGATCTGTACTCTGAAAACTATAGCACACTTATGAAACAAAGTGAAGAGGGCACATAAATGGGGGAAAAAAATCCATCTTCATGGATTAGAAGAACAAACATTGCTAAAATGTCTATACTACCCAAAGCAATCTACACATTTAATGCAATCCCTATCAAAATACCATCAGCATTTTCACAGACCAAAAACAAACAATACTAAAATTTGTACGTAATCATAAAAGACCTCAAATAGCCAAAGCAATACTTAAAAAGAAAAGCAAAACAGGAGGCATAATGATTCTGGGCTTCAAGCTTTATTACAAAGCTGCAGTCATCAAGACAGTATGGTATTGCCACAAATGCAGACACATAGATCAATGGAACAGAATAGAAAACCCAGAAATGGATCCACAGCTATATGGTCAACTCATCTTCAACAAAGCAGCAAAGAATATCCAATGGAAAAAATAGAGCCTCTTCAACAAATGGTGTTGGGAAAACCAGACAGAAACAAGCAGAAGAATGAAACTGGACCATGCACAAAAATAAATTCAAAATGGATGAAAGACCTAAATGTAAGACAGGAAACCATCAAAATCCTAGAGAACACAGGCAACAACCTCTCTGACATTGGCCGTAGCAACTTCTTACTAGACACATCTCCTGAGGCAAAGGAAACAAGAGAAAAAATGAACTATTGAGTCTTCATCAAGATAAAAAGTTTCTGCAGATAGAAGGAAACAATCAATGAAGATGAAAGGCAAGAGAAGATATTTGCAAATAACATATCTGATGAAAGGTTAATATCCAAAATCTGTAAGGAATATATCAAACTCAACACCCAAAAAACAAATAATCAAGTTAAGAAATGGGCAGAAGACCTGAATAGATGTTTTTCCAAAGAAGACATCTAGCTAACAGAAACACGAGAAGATGCTAAACATCACTCATCATCAGCGAAATACAAATCAAAAGCACAATGAAATACTACTTCACACCTGTCAGAATGGCTAAAACTAACAACACAGGAAACAACAGATGTTGGTGAGGATGCTGAGAGGTGAGAACCCTCTTATACTGTTTTGGGAATGCAAACTGGTGAAGCCACTCTGGAGAACAGTATGGAGGTTTCTCAAAAAGTTAAAAATAGAACTACCCTATGATCCAGGATTTGGTATTTACCAAAAGAACACAAAAATACAGATTTGAAGAGGCGCATACACCTGATTTTTATAGCAGCAATATCAACAATAGCCAAAGCATGGAAAGAGCCCAAATATCCATCGACTGATGAATGGATAAAAAAGATGTGGTATATATATGTATATATTACTCAGTCATCAAAAAGAATGAATTCTTGCCATTTCCTATGACGTAGATGGAACTGGAGTATATTATGCTAAGTGAAGTAAGTTAGAGAAAAGATAAATACCATATGATTTCACTCATATGTGAAATTTAGGAAAGAAAACAGATAAACACATGGCAAGGTGGAAAAAAGGAGAGAGGGAAGCAAATAATAAGAGACTCTTAATGATAGAGAACAAATAGGGTTGGTGGAGGGAGGTGGCTTGGGGATGTGCTAAATGGGTGATGGGTATTAAGGAGGGCACTTGTTATGATGAACACTTGGTGTTGTATGTAAGTGATGAATCACTAAATTCTACCCTTGAAACCAACATTACACTACAGGTTAACTAATTCGAATTTACATAAAAATTTGGAAAAAAAATCATAAAGCAAACCTTCACAAATTTAAAAGGATCGAAATCATATAGGATATATTTTCTAAACACAATGAAATCAAACTAGAAATCAAAAGACAAGGACAACAGGAAAACTCTCCAAATTTGAACAATACACTTTTAAAAACCCATGAATCAAGAAGTCTCGAAGGAAATTTTATAAGTACATATAATTGTATTAAAGTGAAAATACAATATATTCTTTTAGGCTGCGGCTCAAGCAGTGCTAAGCAGGAAATTTTAGTCTTAAAATGCTTATAATAGTAAAGAGGGAAGGTCACAAATTGATAATATGTTGTTCTATCAATGAACTAGAAAAAAATTAAACCAGAATAAGGTATAAGGGAGAAAATAAACCTAAGAGCTAAATGCTATGACATTGAAATAAGACAATAGTATGGAAAAAGCAAAAAACACTACTTCTTTGATAAATTCAATAAATTGAAAAATCTCTAGCAGGACTGACAAAGTTAAGCAGAGAGAAGATGGCAATCATTGACGTCAGAAATGAAACACTTCTATTAAAAGGATAGTAAGGACTGTGACAAAACTTCACCCATAAATTCCATACCTGAAATGGAATGGACCTATTCCTTAAAAACCACAAACCACCATAACGATACATATAAAACAGATAAAGAAGATATTCCTAAAACTATTAAATAAACTGAGTTAGTAATTAAAAATCTTCCACATGCATATACACACAAAAATTCCCAGGCCTAGTGATGTCACTAAAGAATTTTACCAAATATCTTAAAAATTAACATATACTTTATATAACATTTTCCAGAAAATAAAATAGGAAATAACACTTCCCAATTTATTTTATGAGGCCATTAATACACTAACAGAAAAATTAGATAAAGTCAGTACAAAAAGAGAAAATTATAAACCAATATTTCTCATGAACCTTGACAAAAAATTCGTCAAGAAATTATTAGCAAATCAAATCCAGTCATGGATAAGAAGAATTATCCACCAGAACCAAATTGTAGCTTTCAAGATATGCAATACTGTTTTAACATCTGAAAATAAGTCATGAAATCCATCATATCAACAGGCTAAAATAGAAAACTCATATGATCAGATCATACAGAAAGCTATCTGTAACACACAACATTTGATGGGGGAAAAAAAGCTGTTAGCAATCTAGAAGTAAAGATTTCCTCAAATTTATAAGGAGTATATTAAAAAAAAAAAAACAACAACCGGGGCGCCTGGGTGGCGCAGTCGGTTAAGCCTCCGACTTCAGCCAGGTCACGATCTTGCGGTCCGTGAGTTCGAGCCCCGCGTCAGGCTCTGGGCCGATGGCTCGGAGCCTGGAGCCTGTTTCCGATTCTGTGTCTCCCTCTCTCTCTGCCCCTCCCCCGTTCATGCTCTGTCTCTCTCTGTCCCAAAAATAAATAAAAAAAAAAAAAAAAAAAAAAAAAACGTTGAAAAAAAAAATTTAAAAAAAAAAAAAAAACAACAACCATTATCCTCAAAAGGATTCAGAAAGACTGAATACATTATCCCTAAGATTGGGAACAAGGTGAGAAAGTTTGCCCTCACTATTGTGATTCAACACAGCACTAGAAGTTGTAACAAGCACAGTAAAGCAAAGCAAAGAAATAAAAAGCATACAGACTTAAAGGGAAAAAAGAAAAATGTCCCTATTTGTAAAAGACATATCTATGTAAAAAAAATCTCAAGGAATCTATCTAAAAAACAAACTTTATAAAATTAATGTGTGACTTCAGCAATGATGTAACCAGATCAACACAAACAAATAAATTGTATTTCCAGATAACAACATGTGGAAACTGAAATTAAAATACAATACCATTTACAGTTGCTCCAAAGAAAATAAAATGATCTGGTATATAACTTAAAAAAAAACTCTGTGCAGGATATGAATGCTAAAATTACAAAATGCTATTGAAAGACATAAATGAAATAAATGAAGAGACTCACTGCATTCATGGGTTGGAAGACTCAACGTGTCAAAAATGTTAATTCTTGCCAAATTGATCTATAGGGTTAATACAATGTCTATCACAATACCAGCAAATTTGTTTGTATTCATGAAATAATCTAGTCCAAAATTTATATGAAAAAGCAAAATATTTACTATAGTCTAAAAATCTTGAAAAAGAATAAAGTAGGAGGAATCATGGTGGCCTATGTAAATGCCAATTTACAGGTAAACTAAGGAAAATAGGATGGTATTGACAGTAGTATAGACACATAGAAGAACTGAAGAAAATAAAGAACCCAGAAATATTTCCACAAAAATATGCCCCATTGACTTTTTGACAAAGATGCATGAGCAATTTGATGCAAAACAACCTTTTATATCAATGGTGTTGGAACAAATCACTTCTTCAGTCAAAAGAATGAGGCTTGATTCATTCAAGTATCACACCCTACACAAAATTATCTCAAAGTGAACAATTAAATGTAAATAAAAGTATAAAGCTTTTAAGACAAAAAAAAAAAATAACATGCAATCTTGAGGAACTAGGGATACATGGAGTTCCTAAATTTGATACCTCAGCCTCCATTCATAAAAGGAAAAGTTGATAAATTAATTCTCATCAAAATTAAAATTTTCTGATCAATAAGAGACCTTATAGAGAGGATGTAAAGACAAATTACAGACTGGGAATAAATATTGGCAAACCACCTATCTGGCAGAGGACTTGTATTTAAAAATATATAAACTGTTTAAAAACCAACAATAAAAAACAAACCAATCCAAGTAGAAAATGGGTAAAGGACATTAATAGACATTTCATTTCATGAAAATATGTTCAATATCACTGGACATTAGGGAAATGCAAATTAAAATTGCATGAGATATCACTACACGTCTATCATAATGACTAAAATTTAAAATCTTGTTACTTTTAGTTTTTTTTTTTTTTTGAGAGAGAGAGAGCAAGCGAGCAAGGGGGAGGGACATAGGGAGAGGGAGAGAGAGAATCTTAAGCAGGTTCCATGCCCAGCATGGAGCCAGATGCCAGGCTTGATCTCACAACTGTGAGATCTCGACCTGAGCCGACATCAGGAGTCAGATGCTTAACCAAATGAGCCACTCAGGTGCCCCTAAAAAAATTTAAATACGGATGAAATGGTGGCAAAAATGCAGACACTCCATCTTTCCTACATTGCCAGTGGAAGTGTAAAATGGTACAGACACTCTGGAAAATACTTGATAATTTATTTTAAAAAACAAACAAACTTACCTTATGACCTAGCAATCATATTCCTGGGCACGTATCCCAGAAAAATAAAAATTATGTCCACACAAAAAATTTCACATGAATGTTCATAGAAGCAATACTTTAAATAGTTAAAGACTAGACAAGGTAAAGTGTGAGAACATGTAGAGCTGGTGTTTCTTTGTGGGAATGTGGTTGTTTAGAAATTCAATTTCTTAAATAGATTTCAAGTGATTGAGATTTTCTATTATTTCTCCCCTCAATTTTGATAAGTTGTCCTTTTCAGCAAAGTTGTCATTTCATCTAAATTACCAAATTTATTGACATACAGCTTTCATAATCCTCCAAAATATCATTTTATTTTCTGTATGACTAATCATGTCTCCCTACATCCCTAATATTGATGGAATTTGTTTTTGTTCTAGAAGAGTCTTACTAGGGGTTATTAATGTTAATTAGTCCTTGTAAAGAACTAAATTCTGACCTTTAATTTTTTCTATTCTTTTTCATTTTTCTATCTCATTGATTTCTACCCTTATCTGCATTATTTCTTTCATCTACCATGTTTTAACCCTTTGTAGAGTTTTGCATTTGGTATAGGAAGGCAAATTAATTTAATGGCAACCATTCTGAACCCTCTTGTTTCTGAGTTTTAGACCTTGGGTAGGGAACTGGGGTGATAAGAGTATCTCTTACTCTAAAGCTTGACCTTTCCTCCTAAGAATCAGTCTTTCTGGTCTCAGTTGAATGTCTGGGTGTCAGCAAAGTCACCCTACTCTGTCCAGGCTGAAAATACAACATCTCCCAACACTGTTTGACCTTTAGTATTATCTCCATTTTACTCTCTGCCCTTTAGTAGAGTTTTATCCAGCACATAGGCAGGCTAATCTTTAGTCAGGGACATAAGGGCAACTCCCCTCTCCATAAAAAATCATACGTCTCATGGCCCCTCTTCTCTGGTCCTGTGTCATGCCAGTTCCAGCTGCTTCAGCAATGCTGAACTCCAAATTCTTCAAGTTCTGCCTGGTTCCAACTCCCTATGCTCTGGTTAAGACTTTATCCTCGGAGGGCCAAGTTGAATGTGACTCATCTTCTGGGCTTTCTTTTCTCTCAGAGAAAAAAAATTCCTGATCAGCCTATTGCCAAATGTCTCAAAATAGGAGTCTCATGTATTTTGTTCTGCTTTTTACTTGCATATGGTAAAAAACAAAACAATGTTGTACTAATTATTTTTAATTTCATTGTCTCTCAGTTGCAATGTGGCAATAGAATCTGACTCTTCACTTGCATTTACTTCTTCCCAATCATCTGTTCTCACAAAATAAATATCTCACAGACTAAAGCTAACTTTCTCACATACTTAAAATTTCTTGACTCCTATCTGCATTTTGGGAACAACACAAACTCCTGTGTTTCCCATGTGAACCTATTCAGATTCTATACTCAACATGCTTTTGCATCCTCACTTTCCCTTTCTATAAGGCAGTTCTTTCTATAAGGTCATTCCACACAGTAATTCCCACTACTTCCTCCTCTGCTCAGGCCCTACAAAATCTCAATTAAAATGACTCTGGGGAAGAGCCAAGATGGTGGAACAGCATGAAAGTTTTTTGTGTGTCTTGTCTCCGTGAAATACAGCCAGACCAACATTAAACCATCCTGCACACCTAGAAAACTGATCTGAGGATTAACATAACAATCTGCACAACCTGAACCACAGAATTCAGCAGATACACAACATGGAAAGGTGAACTGGGGAAGAGAGAAGCCACGGAGGACAGGGAGCTGCTTTTGTGTGCAGAGAGAGGACGGAGACGGGGGACGGAGGGGAATATGGGAAAAGCACCCCCCCAAAAGCAGCTGGAGAGAAAGTGGAAAAGTGGAAACAGCCACAGGGACTGAACTAAAAAGGGATAAAGGAGAAAGGAGAGGGTTTAAACTACATTAAGACTATAAACAGGGGGAGTGCAGAGTCTGAAACTCCACAGCTAGATACCTGGCAGTGCTCTGGTGGGAAGGGCAAATCCCCTGGAGCAAAGTGGAGCCTGGGGTTCTTCAGGCCACATGGGGAGAGGTGGTTCTCCTGCTGGGAGGACACCTGGTAGAGGCTGTGTGGGTCCCCCAAAGGCAAGGGCCCAGTGGACCCAGGAGAACAACCACATTCACTGGTGCTGGAACACCATCGTTAAGGGTGAAGCATGGTGTCAGATGTGTGTTGTGATTTTCAATAATCCCTCAAACTCTGCTGCTACACTATCACACAAACTTTTTCTGGGGCGGGCTGGCACCCGGCCACAGTCTCTAGGCATCAGCAGCAGCATGTTCCCACAAACTTCCTGGGTGCAGCCAGCACCCAGCCATTGCACGGTGAGACCCTCCTGCAGAGGGGCAGAACAGGTCAAAGCCACAGTCCCTCAGAAGTAACAGGTTGGGAAAAAGAGCTGCATCTGAGACAAAACTCAGGAAGGAGACACTGCCTGGGGCTTGGTCACGGACTGTGTAAAACTGGGGAGTGGACAGAAGTCAAAGACAAAGGATGGGTGCACAATTGCTGTTCAGGGAGAACAGAGTTCCAATACTACAGACTGGGTAGCTGGGTGCACCATTTTCACCACTCCTGTGAATGAACATACACACCTACAAGCACCACAAAAATCCATCCCAGTAAGCTAAGCAGCGCCATCTAGTGGAGAACAGAGCCATTACTCTAAGTCATGCCCAAATGGGCAAACTTCACTCCTCAGGAACACAAGTCTCTCTGCCTGCTTAGTGTATAGACTATAAAGCTCATCATAATTTGACTTCTAGGGGAAAATAAAGTAATTTCAGTTGTATGTCACTCTGTTCGCTGGTCCATCTATTGAATTTCCTTTCTTTTCTTTTTTGTTTCTTTTCTTTTTCTTGAATACAGAAAGAGAAAAAATTAATTTTTATTTCCAATTTTTGTTAAAAATACTTTTAATTTTTTTCTACTATATTTTCTACTTTTGTGTAATATTTTTAAATTCTATTTTACTTCCATCAATTAATTTTAGTCTACTTCAGTGTATCCATTTATCAAAATTTCAAAGAATTTCCTTTTGTTTTTTTTCTTTTTGTTTTTTCTTTCCCCTATTTTCTCTAATCTATCAAGCCCCTTTCAACACCCAGACTAAAGATATAGCATCATTTATTCCATTTTGTGTGTGTGTGTTTGTTTTTATTTTTTTAATTTTAGTATTTCCTTAATCTTATTTTTTATTTTAATTTAATCTAATTTAATTTTAATTTTTTTATTTACCTCATTTTTTACCTCTCTGAGGGGAGAAAAGATGAAAAAACAAAAACAAATAAATAAAGACCAAAGCAACAAAGACTAGAAAGGACCAGAGAACACCACCAGAAACTCCAACTCTATAAGCAACATAATGGCAATAAATTCATATCTTTCAGTACTCACTCTAAACATCAATGGACTAAATGTTCCGATAAAAAGACATAGGGTGACATAATGGATAAGAAAACAAGATCCATCTATATGCTGTTTACAAGGGACCCACTTTAGACCTAAAGACACCTTGATATTGAATGTAAGGGGATGGAGAACCATCTATGGTCAACAAAAGAAAGCCAGAGTAGCCATACTTATATCAGACAATCTAGTCTTTAAAGTAAAGATTGTATCAAGAGATGAAGAAGAGCATTATATCATAATCAAGGGGTCTATCCACCAAGAAGACCTAACAATTGTAAACATTTATGTGCCAAATGTGTCAGCACCCAAATATATAAAGCAATTAATCACAAACATAAAGAAACTCATTGATAGTAATATAATAGTAGGGGACCTCAACACCCTGCTCACAGCAATGCACAGATCATCCAATCAAAACATCAACAAGGAAACAATGGCTTTGAATGACACACTGGACCAGATGGACTTAAAAGATATGTTCAGAACATTTCATCCTAAAGCAGCAGAATATACATTCTTCTCCAGTGCACATGAAATATTCTCCAGAATAGACAACATACTGGGACATAAATCAGCACTCAACAAGTACAAAAAGACTGAGATCATACCAGGCATGTTTTCAGACCACAACACTATGAAACTCCAAATCAACCACAAGAAAAAATTTTGAAAAGGTAACAAATACTTGGAGACTAAAGAACTCCAAATACTTGGAGAGTAAATAACATCCTACTAAAGAATGAATGGGCTAACCAAGAAGTTAAAGAGGAAATTAAAAAGTTCATGGAAGCCAATGAAAATGATAACACCACAACCCAAAACCTCTGGGACACAGGAAAGGCAGTCATTAGAGGAAAGTATATAGCAATCCAGGCCTTCCTAAAGAAGGAAGAAAGATCTCAGATATACAACCTAACCTTTCGCCTTAAAAAGCTGGAAAAAGAACAGCAAATAAAACCCAAAATTATCAGAAGACAGGAAATAATAAAGATTAGAGCAGAAATTAATGCTATAGAAACCAAAAACAAAAACAAAAACAAAAACAAAAACCAAAAAAACAGAACGGATCAATGAAACCAGAAGCTGGGTCTTTGAAAAAATTGACAAAATTGATAAACCACTACCCAGTTTGATCAAAAAGAAAAAGAAAAGGACCTAAATAAATAAAATCAAGAATGAAAGAGGAGAGATCACAACCAACACAGAAGAAAATAAAAACAATAGTAAGAGAATATTATGAGAAATTATATGCCAATAAAATGGGCAATCTGAAAGAAATGGACAAATTCCTAGAACCATATACACTACCAAAACTGAAACAGGAAGAAATAGAAAATTTGAACAGACCCATAACCAGTAGAGAAATCAAATTAGTAATCAAAAATCTCCCAAAACACAAGAGTCCAGGGCCAGATGGCTTTCCAGGGGAATTTTCCCAAACATTTAAAGAAGAGTTAACACCTATTCTCTTGAAGCTGTTCCAAAAAAATAGAAATGGAAGGAAAACTTCCAAACTCTTTCTATGAAACCACCATTACCTTGATTCCAAAACCAGACAGAGTCCCCACTAAAAAGGAGAACTATAGACCAATTTCCCTGATGAACATGGATGCAAAAATCCTCAACAAGGTATTAGCCACCCGGATCTAACAATACATTAAAAAAATTATTCATTCTGATCAAGTGGGATTTATACCTGTGACGCAGGACTGGTTCAATATCCACAAAACAATCAATGTGATTCATAACATCAATAAAAGAAAGGACAAGAACATATGATCCTCTCAATAGATGCAGAGAAAGCATTTGACAAAATACAGCATCCTTTCTTGACAAAACCCTCAAGAAAGTAGGGATAGAAGGATCATACTTCAAAATCATAAAAGCCATATACAAAAGACCCAACACTAGTATCATCCTCAATGGGGAAAAACTGAGAGCTTTCCCCCTAAGGTCAGGAAAAAGACAGGGATGTCCACTCTCACCACTGTTATTCAACATAGTATTAGAAGTCTTAGCCTCAGCAATCAGACAACACAAAGAAATAAAAGACATTCAAATTGGCCAGGAGGAGGTCAAACTTTCACTCTTCACAGATGACATGATATTCTATATGGAAAACCCAAAAGATTCCACAAAAAACTGGTAGAACTGATTCATGAATTCAGCAAAGTTGCAGAATATAAAGCCAATGCACAGAAATCGGTTGCATTCCTATACACCAACAGTGAAGTGACAGAAAGAGAAATCAAGGAATCGATCCCATTTACAGTTGCACCAAAAACCATAAAATACCTAGGAATAAATCTAACCAAAGAGGTGAAAAATCTATACACTGAAAACTATAGAAAGCTTATGAAAGAAATTGAGGAAGACACAAAAAAATGGAAAAAGATTCCATGCTCCTGGATAGGAAGAACAAATATTGTTAAAATGTTGATACTACCCAAAGCAATCTACATATTGAATGCAATCCCTATCAAAGTAACACCAGCATTCTTCACAGAGCTAGAAAAAATAATCCTAAAATTTTTATGGAACCAGAAAAGACCCCAAATAGCCAAAACAATCTTGAAAAAGGAAACCAAACAGGAGGCATCACAATCCCAGACTTCAAGCTGTACTACAAAGCTCATCACAATCCCAGACTTCAAGCTACACTACAAAGCTCATCACAATCCCAGACTTCAAGCTACACTACAAAGCTGTAATCATCAAGACAGTATGGTACTGGCACAAGAGCAGACACTCACATCAATGGAGCAGAATAGAAAACCCGGAAATGGACCCACAAACGTATGGCCAACTAATCTTTGACAAAGCAGGAAAGAATATCCAATGGAATAAAGACAGTCTCTTCAGCAAGTGGTGCTGGGAAAACTGGACAGCGACATGCAGACGAATGAACCTGGGCCACTTTCTTACACCATACACAAAAATAAACTCAAAATGGATGAAAGACCTCAATGTAAGACAGGAAGCCATCAAAATCCTCAAGGAGAAAGCAGGCAAAAACCTCTTTTTGACCTCGGCCACAGCAACTTCTTACTCAACACATCTCCAGAGACAAGGGAAACAAAAGCAAAAATGAACTATTGGGACCTGCACAGCAAAGGAAACAATCAGCAAAATTAAAAGGCAACCAACCAACAGAATGGGAGAAGATATTTGCAAACTACATATCAGATAAAGGGTTAGTATCCAAAATCTATAAAGAATTTATCAAACTCAACACCCAAAAATCAAATAATCCAGTGAAGAAATGGGCAAAAGACATGAATAAACACTTCACCAAAGAAGACATCCATATGGCCAAACTGACAGATGAAAAAAATGCTCAACATCACTCATCATCAGGGAAATACCGATCAAAACTACAATGAGATACCACCTCACACCTGTCAGAATGGCTAAAATGAACAACTCAGGAAACAACAGATGTTAGCGAGGATGTGGAGAAAGAAGATCTCTTTTGCACTGATGCAAACTGGTGTAGCCACTCTGGAAAACAGTATGAAGGTTCCTCAAAAAGTTAAAAATAGAACTACCCTACGAGCCAGCAATTGCACTACTAGGCATTTATCCAAGGGATATAGGTATGTTTCCAAAGGGCACATGCACTCCAATGTTTATAGCAGCACTACTGATCATAGCCAAAGTATGGAAAGAGCCCAAATGTCCATTGGTGGATGAACGGATAAAGAAGATGTGGTATATATATACAATGGAGTATTACTCAGTAATCAAAAAGAATGAAATCTTTCCATTTGCAACTATGTGGATGAAACTAGAGGATATTATGCTAAACAAAATTAGTCAGTCAGAAAAAGACAAATATCATATGACTTCACTCATATGAGGACTGTAAGAGACAAAACAGATGAACATGAGGGAATGGAAGCAAAAATAATATAAAAACAGGGAGGGGGACAAAACATAAGAGACTCTTAAATAAGGAGAACAGAGGGTTCCTGGAGGGGTTGTGGGAGGGGAGATGGGCTCAATGGGTAAGGGGCATTAATGAATCTATTCCTGAAATCATTGTTGCACTATATGCTAACTAATTTGGATGCAAATTACAAAAATAAAATTTAAAAATATTTTCCAAAAACAAATAAATAAATAAATAAATAAATAAACAAATAAACAAACAAATAAACAAAATGACTCTGTGTTTTGGGGTTTCTTATTCTTAGCTCCTTAACTCACTTTCCCTCTAAGACCTCTAAACTTGTCATAGTTTAAAGGACCTGTTTGGATAGGAGATTCGAGTTCCAAGTTTGAAAAGTAGTTGTTCTATTCAGTCTGTCTTCCTACAAATTGCCATCTTATATTTGGGCTTCTAATCTGTTTGCCGAATAATTCTGTGGGATAGAAGGCATCCTTTTGCTTTCCACCAACAGCACTTTAATGATGTATGTATGTATGTATGTATGTATGTATGTATGTGTATACATATATATATATATACACAATAAAAACACATAAATCTACAGAACACAAAGCAAAACTTACCTTCATAAATGAAGAATCTGGATACAATGTTCCTGATTTGTTGTATGCATACACAAGGAAATGAGGGTCTAAAAATGACCTAATTCAACGAAAGGAATGACACTTCACTGTAATAGTAATATAAATACAAGCAAAATCATGAAATTAAGCATAATTTACATTCAATTTTACCGTTTCAAATATCCAAAAATTAAATTGAGCCATCTCTCCATTATCTCATTTGCTTTCTGACAGCATGTTTTGTATATAGGAAAACATAATAAGCAGTATAATCAGATACCAGTAGGGACATCATAATGACATAGATCTATGTATAATAAAACCAGGACTTCCAGATTCCCACAACAAATTTTCTTTAAGATCCAACCATCAGTAAATCTCAGGGCATAAATATATTTGCTAACAAGTAGCCATGGATTGATAAGAAACAAAAAATATATGCTTTTTCTGATAGTTTTCATGAAATTGTGCTGTGGTAAAAACAACCTCAGAATTCTCAATGCCTTAAATCAACAGTGAATGTTCTTTACATGTTTATTGTCAACCCCACACTATCTTCATTCTGGAACCTGGGAAAAGACATACCTCCTACCCGCTGAAACATGCTTTTCTTGTAGCAGAAGAGGAAAAGAAATTGCAGAAGCACACAATAGTTCTTAAAGCCTTTTTTAGAAGACTAGTGTTTTGCTCAAATTTCATAAGCTAAATGATCTCTACAGACAAACCTCACATAAATGGTACCAAAGTGAAATCTTACAGAGAAGATAGCGATTCTTACAGAACAATCTGACACCATTATTTATTGTGGAGAGAACTGGGGTTTCTCAAGGATTCCAGATATCAAGGGGCAGTTCAATGCCAAGAGTCAGAGAAGGACTACAGCATTCACGGAGTGCATACTTTCACCACTACTTCTCTTTCCAGACCTCCTTCATCTTTGCTCATTCCTGACAGCTTTCTCTTTTCCTCAATTTAAATAACAAAACCAGAGGGCTTCCCAGAAAAAAACTGATATTTATCAGCTCATATTGCACACATATTCAAGGACATCCCAAATATTCTGGGTTGGTTTATATGCAAGTACCTAGAACACAAATTCTGGCACAAGGGCAGAGCCTCATTTTAGTAACTAAGCATGTAAATGAAGGTGGTGGAAATGGAAACCCAGAATCATTTCCCAGGAAAACGAAATTCAACAGATTTCTGAAAAGCATAATTAAAAGGAGAACATATTTGCAAATGACATATCAGATAAAGAGTTAGTATCCAAAATCTATAAAGAACTTACCAAACTCAACCACCAAAAGACAAATAATCCAGTGAAGTAATGGGCAGAAGATATGAATAGATACTTTTCCAAAGAAGACATCCAGATGGCTAACAGACACACGAAAGGATGCTCAACATCATTCATCATCAGAGAAATACAAATCGAAACCTCAGTGAGATACCACCTCACACCTATCAGAATGGCAAAAATTAACAACTCAGGAAACAACAGATGTTGGCAAAAAAGTGGAGAAAGAAGATCTCTTTTGCACTGGTGCAGCCACTCTGCAAACTGGTGCAGCCACTCTGGAAAACAGTATGGAGGTTCCTCAAAAAACTAAAAATAGAACTACCCTACAACCCAGCAATTGCACTACTAGGTATTTATTCAAAGGATGCAAAAATGCTGATTCATAGGGCCACATGCACCTCAATATTTATATCAGCACTGTCAACAAATAGCCAAAGTATGGAAAGAGCCCAAATATCCAAAGACTGATGAATAAAGAAGAAGTAAGTGTGGTATATATATATATATATATATATATATACACACACACACACATACACACACACACACACACACACAATGGAATACTTCTTGGTGATGAAAAGAATGAAATCTTGCCATTTGCAACAACGTGGATGGAATTAGAGTGTATCATGCTAAGTGAAATAAGTCAGTCAGAGAAAAACAAATATATAATTTCACTCATACGTGGAAGTTAAGAAACACAACAGATGAACATAAAGGAAGGGAAGGAAAAATAAGATAAAAATGGAGAGGGAGGCAGACCATAAGAGACTTTTTTTTTCAATATTTATTTATTTTTGAGAGAGAGAAAGGAAGAGACCGAATGGGAACATGGGAGGGGCAGAGAGAGGGAGACACAGAATTTGAAGCAGGCTCCAGGCTCTGAGCTGTCAGCACAGAGCCCTACATGGGGCCCAAACTCACAAACCGTGAGATCATGACCTGAGCCAAAGTCAGAGGCTTAACCGAGTAAGCCACCCAGGAGCACCCATAAGAGATTCTTAAATATGAAGAACAAACTGAGGGTTGCTGGAGGGGAGGTGGGGGCAGGGGGAGAAAAGGGCCAAATGGGCTATAGGCCTTAAGGAGGGCACTTGTTGGGATAAGCACTGGCTGTTATATGTAAGTGATGAAGCACTGGGTTCTACCCCTGAAGCCAATACTATGCTATATGTTAACTAACTTGAACTTAAATAAATAAATTTTTTAAAATAAAAGGATAAAAGTTTAGTTTGCAAGTTTATTCATCCTGGGTATAAAAGTATACTTTTGCTTCTACACAAAACAACAAAGAAGCCTGCTTAGTGAAATAAAAAAATACAAATGACCATTCAATGGAAAACAACATTCAATGTAAGGAAAATGAACAACAAAAGGGAAAAAGGCAAAACTTAAAAGCAAGTTCCCTATGAGGTTGAATGAAGAAATTGATTACAGAAAATAATGATTATTTAAAGCAAAGTTAACAAGTTAAAAAGTTAATAAGCTTTCAAAGCATATCATTTAAGAAAAAAAATACTCAAAACTAAAATGATGATGACAGTTAAAAATAATTTAATAAATGTCCCAAAGAGAATTTGTGTGCTGAGAACAGAATTAGAGGCCTAGCCAATAAACAGAACAAATTTACTACCAAATAGGTAAAAAAACACAGCCAAAATAAAGATGTGAAAAATAGTTGAAGGAAAACCTATACTATAAAGGGCAGATCCATAAGACCCTGGATGAGACCATATATTTCCATAAAATGTTTTAAAATGTGTATGATTTGGGGTGCCTGGGTGACTCAGTCGGTTAAGCGTCCGACTTCGGCTCAGGTCATGATCTCACAGTTCATGAGTTCGAGCCCCATGTCAGGCTCTATGCTGACAGCTCAGAGCCCGGAGCCTGCTTCAGATTCTGTGTCTCCCTCTCTCTCTGCCCCTCCCCCACTCATGCTCTGTCTCTCTCTGCCTCTCAAAACTAAACGTAATAAAAAAAATTTTTTTAATGTGTAATGATTTAAAACTAAAATGAAAAATTAAGGGATTTATTCAATTATGAGAACAAAAGGGACATTTGCAGATATGAACAGGTTTAGAAAGCAACCCATCTGAAGAAAATAATCTGAAACTAGTCTAACTAAACAATACAAACTAAACTAATACAATATTGCATAAAATTGCAATAAAAGGAAAAAATAAAAAGAGAGCAGAAATAAAACTTGGAAAATGCAAAAACAGTTGGTAGGTAAAGAAACTGAAAGCATTGGATTTACATCGTAAATGTAAAAAGAATTTTTAAAATTCTACAGGAATATTATAAATTCAAGATGTGAGTGACACAAGTGAGGAATCTGAGAACCTATGAAAGAAAATATGAGTATAATGATTATATGAATATTTCATTTTTTTAGCAATAAATCCCACAAACAAAGGAAGAAGACAATAAGTAAGCTGGATAGCATGTTTGCAACATACAGAACGTATAAAGAGTTAATATCTACAGGAAACAAAACTTCCCACAGATTGATCATGGGAAAAAAAAAACAGAAAGAAAAGCAGAAGGATAAGCCATAGATTGAAAATAAATAACCCAAAACAAATGAATAGAAATAACAATAAAATAGCATTTCTTATGCATTAACAAAAATAAGTGAGTGAAGATACTCATTTTATTGAGAATGTAGAGAACAGAAATGTTTTTGAATTATTGGTGTGAGTGAAGACTGGTATAAATCCTTGGAAGTAAAAATTAGTAGCATACAGCACTCTTGACAATTGTATCATTTATTGCTCTTCAATTTCACTGGAGCCCAGAACATCATGGCCAAAGGTAGCCACAATACAGCTTTTCTTGCTATAAATATATAGGTTGACAAATAACAAGTGAGATATATTTATTCAATGGCTACATATGTATTTACAATCAATGAACTCATTCTGCACAAATCTGTATGAATGACTCTCAAATAAAAACGTTATGAAAAATTTTGCACAAAAAGCACAGCCTCAAAACGAGAAACACACCCAGTAACATAATTAGTATCTATTGCTCACACTTCTGGGTCAAGTGTGAGTAGACTTAGTAGTTCTGCTAATGGCGGCCGGGCTTGCTCAATGGTCTGGGATTCAGCTGAATGTTGACTTATCTAGAGATGATTAGGGCACCTTGGCTGTGCCCCACCTGTCTCCATCTCCCAGCAAGTTGGCCCAAGCATATTCTCATGGGGATGGCAGACAAACAAGATGGAGAGCAGGAACGCAGGGGAGCTTTTTCAAACCTCTGTTTAAATCAAGTCAGCTAACATCTTTTTGGCCAAAGTAAGTCACATAGCCATAGAATGGGCTACATGATTTGCAGGGCCCGTAGTGAAATTAAAATATGAGGTCTCTTGTTCAAAAGTATTAAGAATCTCAGGGAAGCAACAACAGAGAATTAAACCAAGTACAGAGCATGTCTAACCATGGAGTCCTGGAGGACCATACACCCATGAAGTTGGCCTTGCACAGATAAACTCATATCCAAGGGCTGGGAGTGGGGAGGCTGGGGTGTGATGCATATATTCCACCTCTTGATGATAGGAACTCAAAGTTACATGGCAAAGAGTGAAGATAAAGGCAAAGGTAAAGAATTGGGGTCACTTTAGTGGTCCACCATATTAAGATAAATTATATAGAGAAGTATTGTACCATTATGCGTATTTAAAGTAGTACTCAAAACATGATGATTTTTTTTAATTTAATTTTATTTATTTTGAGAGAGAGAGAGAGAAGCAGAGAGAGAGGGATAGAGAGAATCCCAGGCAGGCTCAGTGCTATTAGCTCAGAGTCCAATGCAAGGCTCAATCTCATGAATCACGAGATCATGACCTGAGCCAAAGTCAATAAATCAAGCAAAACATGATTATTTTTATTCATCTCTAGGCATACAGATGAGTAAGGATAAAATCATGACACTAGAGTATGTGTCAGTATCATAACTGTGATTAGCACTGGGGAGTGAAAGAACTATTTCCGGAAATGGAAATGATAGATTTCACTATTACCTGTCATGTACACCTTTTAGAAAAATACATAAATAAAATGCTTACATGTGTGTCTTTCATGATAAGAAAGTAATTATATTATTCTCAGAATTTTCCTTTTTTTAATGTCTAATCATTCAAAAGAAAAAAGCAAATATAAAAAATATTGGACTAATATAAACTATGGACTTTGGGTGATAATGACGTGCAGGCTCATCAATTATAACAAATATATCACTCTGGTGGGGCATGTTGATAATGGGGAGGCTATACATGTGTGCGGGGAGGCACAGGGTATATGCAGAAACACTCTGTACCTTCCACTCAATATTGCTGTGAACCTAAAACTGCTCTGAAAAATAAATATTAAATTAGAACCAGGAAACAGGAAAATGAAAATAGTTGATAATTGTTTAGATAACTTATTTAGGGAAACACAAATTGACACAAAGATGCAGTATAATATTTTGGCACATCTTGCATGCTTTTGAAAATCTAAACTGCTACTGTCTTTTCAGAAACTGGCATTATCTCTCAAAATCCTAATATAAAATGTGAGTAATAAAGAAGGTTGGTCTGGACATTATACCAGTAACTATATGCAAACTGCTTAGAAATATGTCTGGTAATTGATATGTGCCCCATAATGTCAGTTACTTTTGTTGTTTTGTTGTTATCATTATCACTATTATTACTTTTATTCATACTTCCTGATCCAGAAACACATTTCTTGATATCAGGCCTACAAAACAAAATCTCTATCACATAAAAACACACATACAAGGATGTTTATTGCAGGCCTCTTTAGTGACAATCCCTGGAAACAACCTCATTACCTATCAACCTGCCATACTACAGATGTTAGCTGTTAAAGAATGAGCTAAGATATATATATGAAGCAAGAAAATGAACACTGTTATTAAATAAGACCTGCCAATCACAGAACAGTATTTCCACTTGTCTAAAAACAAACCCATTTTAGCAGGTTTCTACATATTTTATTTAAAGGAAAGGTGAGATTTAGAATAGAAAGAAAATGGTGGAAAGATACACACAAGGTTATTAATTGGTGAAATTGGTTTCTTCACAGAGTGAAAATTTAAGAGATTAAAAAAATGTTGGTGTTGGGGCACCTGCGTGGCTCAGTCGGTTAAGCCTCCCACCTCAGCTCAGGTCATGATCTCACAGTTCATGGGTACGAGCCTCGCATCAGGCTCTGTGCTGACAGCTCAGAGCCTGGAGCCTGCTTTGGATTCTGTCTCCCTCTCTCTCTGCCCCTCCCTGACTCGTTCTCTGTCTCTCTCTCTCTCAAAAATGAATAAACATTAAAAAATATATTAAAAACATTAAAAAACATTCACAACATTTAAAAAAACATTAAAAACACTAAAAAAAAACATTAAAAAAATTTTTAAAGACCTACAGGCCAATATCCCTGATGAATATGGATGCAAAAATTCTCAACAAGATACTAGCAAATTGAATTCAACAGCATATAAAAAGAATCATTCACCATGATCAAGTGTGATTCATTCCTGGGCTGCAGGGTAGTTCAATATTCACAAATCAATCAATGTGAGACATCACATTAATAAAAGAAAAGGTAAGAACCATATGATCCTGTCAATAGATGCCAATAGAAAAAAAATGTTGGTGTAATATCAAGTAAAATGCTTAAAATCATGTATATAATCATAAAGTCATATATAAAATGACAGCATGAACAAAATTCAATATGGACAAATAAAGCTATTGCCTTAATTGTTACAGTGGTGGCTATATTGTAAAGAGTTATATAGACTAATTTTCATCTATCTGATATACATTAATTTCACATCATGAAATTAAAATTTGGCTCAAACATTAGACTTAAAATCTCACGATGAAAACTTGGAACTCTAGTCTGACTTGAATCACAAAGATGTAACATGTTAAATATAAGAGTCATGCTCTTGTTTAGGCTCAACTTAGGGTAGTGACTGTAAACATTTCAGAAACTAAAAACAACTGTATGAAAAGAATGTCTACTTACTGTTTTTCAAGGTGGAGAGTGTATATTTTCTGGTCAATTTTGATGGCATAAGTGACCTACAGCAAAGTATTCAGAGAGAATGTAATTATTAGAAATTCAAAATTCTTAAAATTTATTTACTCTTTCATATAAACATAGATCATATCACACATGTCTCAAAATAACATATGCATATATAAGTATATTGCTATCTTCTCTCCATCTTGGAATATATGACAGAATTAACCATAATTAAATTTCAATGAAATCAAGGAGTCTAAATCTGTTTCAAAACTAAGAGCATTAGTCATTAACATTTATTATCATAATGAAATTTTAATTTAAAATGGATACATTTAGAAATGTTGAGTAATCTTGGAAGAAACCTGAATTTCATTATCTTTTCTCTACTTTGCAATTTCTACCCCAAATAAATTGAAAATTAAATACAACATGGGTCCCCTTTTAAGATGATAGGAAGCGTCTCCAAGCTGTCAGAAGTGCTACCCACAGAATCTTCATCTCCCTGTCCTCTTTAGGAATTGCCTCAGCTGAAGAGGGTCACCTCACACCAACTCACAACTTTCTGATACAGCCCCCATTTAATGAGAAGCCCCCTCATTCCAACTCCAGATCTTGATGGGCCATGCCAGCTTCACACTTTGTTGAGACTCAGTTGAGTCTCTGTCTCCCCATTCCTGCTTCTTCTCATCCTTTCCGCAGGCGCTCATCACAAGAGCGTACCTGCCTTCATGAGAATCCTCTCAAAGACCACATCCCAAAGAATCCAATTTGTGACATTATCATAAAACATACACATGGTTAATTTCCACATTTGCAAAATGTAGAAAACATGGGGAAAAATGTGAATTTTGCTATTGAGCATGGTTGTCATTGGGTACAATTTTCTGCATAAGTCATTTTAAACCTTCTATAGTGTTCCGTCTTTTATAACTTACAACTCTTGAAAAAGGTGTGTTGACATCTCCCCAAATTATTGTGACATTGTTTTTCTCCTTTTAATCTATGGTTTTCTTCAGTACATTTTTTGAATCTTTGTTGGTGGGTGCAAAGAGGAATAAAATTTACAAAATTGCAAATGACTGTAAAGTATGCCTCTATGTCATTTCAGAATATGACTTGAATTTGGGGTTGTAATTTCTTCAATCTCATCTATTATTGTTTAATATCCATTATGACTTATGATTTCTTCTTCAGCCCATGAATAATGTAGAAGTGTATTTTTAAATTTCCATATACATTTTAAATTGTTTTAAGATTTAACTTAATTGAATTGTTACAAGATAAATACTGTATTGTCAGAATTTGATATTTTAACATTTTTTCCTTGTTTTTGTCAATTTTGTTGAATTAACTGTATATTCTTGAGAAGAATGTGCATTATTTACTATATAGTTGAATTACAGCTGGATTAGAAAAACACTACCTTTATTTCTGGAGTTGCCTACAAGTCTAGATGTTCTGACTCTCTGCTGAGACAAAGACAGTGAGGTTTAGAGGGTACTTTTTAAGGTTCAAAAACTTTTTAGACTAAAGTTAACTTCTTTAATGTTTCCCTAACCAGTTTGACAAGGTTGGCTTGGCTACTTAAAGCATCACTGAAAGCTTTTTAAGGAGTCCTCCAAAAGCCAAAATTCCTACCATAAGTCTCGTTATTTCAAGCCAGAGACTCAACATGTTCTAGAACGCAGAGACTGGGTTCATAGGAAGCTCACTGTGAGTGCTTCTGGAATTCCTGATATTTGCCTGAATTCTCTTTCTCTTGCTGCACTTTTGCCATTAAATAAAAGCATTATGGTGATATCCCATAGAGTTTAGTGAGTCCTAACAAATAGCAGAGAGGTAAAAACAATATATTCAATTTGATGGGTTCACTTCTATATAAACCCATCAAATAAAATAGTTTTGTTGTCCAAATTGTCTTTATGAATCCCTTTATGATTTGTAAACCAACACTTGAGAAAAACATTTTAAGATATCACTATGAAAATGGATTTGAAAAATTCTTCCTTTAGTGTAATCAGTCCTTATATGTGAGAGCATTTTTCTAAAAACATACAAACTTAGAACTGTTACATATTCCTAGTGAACTGAATATTTTATTAAGTAGCATGCTTATCTCTCATAATGGTGTGTGGGTATGTGTACTAAATGTTGGTTTTCTCCCACTTTTGTCATAGATACTCGTGTTTGCTTTTGGCTAGCATGTTCCCAGTATATGTCCTAAACATTTTAAATTCTCTGGGTATTTGTTTGGGTGTAATAGCTTTTATGAACACATAATTACTGGATTGTGTGTGTGTGTGTGTGTGTGTGTGTGTGTCATAAAACGAGACAAACAGACCACTCAGTCTATAAAACCCACCCCAGCGTCTAACAGTTTTCCAGTTGGCAATTCAATGCTCCTCTCAGATATTGCTACAGAGGTTCCAATCCTTGGATTCCTATCATATTCCCGTGTGTCTTTACATCAACACATCTTTCTTGAAAACAAAGTGTCCTAACCAAAACTAATTCATATAAAAAGGGAAGACAAGGGGCACCTGGGTGGTTCAGTTGGTTAAGCGTCTGACTGCTGGGCTCAGATCATGATTGCACAGTTTGTGAGTTCAAGCCCCACATCGGGCTCTGTCCTGACAGTTTAGAGCCTTCTTGGGATTCTGTGTTTCCCTCTCTCTGTCCCTTTCCTGCTTTTTCTCTCTAAAATAAATAAAACTTTTTTAAAAAGGGAAATCAAAATCGGTAAGAAATTAACAAGAAAAAAAAGATTCAAATAGGCAATATATGTAAAAGCATCTTGTCTTAAGACTTAATTTAAAAATGCCAATTAAAAGTGAAGCATTCATTATACTTATCACATTGACAGGAACGAGAAGCCGGGAGTGCCTGGGTGGCTCAGTTGGTTGAGCATCTAACTCGATTTTGGCTCAGGGCATGATCTCACAGTTTTGTGAGTTCAAGCACCGCATCAGGCTCTGCACTGACAGCACAGGGCCTGCCTGAGATCCTCCTTCTCTCTCTCTCTCTCTCTCTCTCTCTCTGCCCCTCCCCCGCTCACACTCTGTCTCTCTCAAAATAAATAAACTTAAAAAAAAAAAAAAACAGGTATAAGAAGTCTGAACCAAGCCTGCAAAAGCCCTCAAGAAGCATCATTATTCTTTGTTAATGAAAGTTAACTACAATAAAACTTTTCTGATAGATATTCTGTAATATGCATCATTTAAAAAAAAATTAATGTTTATTTATTTTTGAGAGACAGAGCATTAGCAGGGGAGGGGCAGGAAGAGTGAGAATCCGAAGCAGGCTCCAGGCTCCAAGCTGTCAGCACAGAATCCAACACATGGCTCAAACTCAGGAACCACAAGATCATAACCTGAGCCAAATTCAGACACTTAACCAACTGAGCCACCCAGGTGCCCCTGCACCATTTTTTTAAAATGGCTTGCCCATTGATCCTATGGAAATGACTACCAAGAAGGTTTATAAAACTACATGTTTAAATCTGACAAACAATAATGTTACATCCATATGTGAATGGCTATGAAAAATGACAGTTTTATTTATTATCATAAAAGTATATTCTAACTTTATAAATAAATTAAAAGCCAATTATCACACTTATATATTATTACTAAAATTATATGTGCAGGTGTGTGCATATCTCTAAAAATTCATTCAGTTCAAATTTACTACCTTTAGAAACTGAGGCGGACATTCACTTTCTGAACAACTCTGTCCTGTCTAGACTTAATTTTACAATGTACTTGCTTTACTTTTTAATCAGATTTAAAATAATATCACTTTCATTTTAACAGACATATACACCTATATACACAAATATAGGCATGAAGAAATTATATATTGTCATTTAAAAAATTTTTTTAATGTTTTTATTTATTTTTGAAACAGAGAGAGACAAAGCATGAGCAGGGGAGGGGCAGAGAGAGAGGGAGACATAGAATCTGAAGCAGGCTCCAGACTCTGAGCCGTCAGTACAGAGCCCAACGCAGGGCTCGAACTCACAGACTGTGAGATCATGACCTAAGTCAGACGCCTAAAGGACTGAGCCACCCAGGCACTCCATATATTGTCATTTTAAAAATTATGTTAAATAAATTTAAAAAATAAATAACATAAAAAGTTATGTTAAATAAAAAGTAAATGTTAGTGTGACCTCATTTACACAGGATAAATATTTAAATATACATATTCTGTTAAAAAAAAAGTCCAGTAGGCTATATATATCATTTTGTGTGATAGGGATTTGGGGCACTTTTTTCTGAGTCTGTGTTTTAAAAATGATTCATAACGTTCATTGGAAAATGAGAAAAATCAAGACACAAAATTTCAAAGGAATATGTGCATTGGCTGATTTGGGTCACGTAGCCCAGTAAAAATAAAGCACTCAAAAAAGAAGTGATTTCTTAATTACATGCGTTTCTGAAACTTCACCATCGGTGTTTGTCTCTATCTTCCGTGGCACTGTAATTTGTAGAAGTGATGTTTCAGGATCTGCAGTAAGGAAAACGCCTGTAAGCATTCCCCAGTGCCTGCCAGCATCCTTATTCTTCACTGGTCCTGCCACTTCACATCACTCTTTGAACTTCCACGAACTCATACACACACACACACACACACACACACACACACACACGCAGGTACGCTCCCACCACGGAATCAGACTTTGTGCATTCCAGAAGAGGCTACCTAGAAATGGGACGTGACCCTACCATCTTCCAGAGACACTTTGGGACTTGTTGACCTCCGCCCCAATAGGTGAAGAAGAGCTGCTCTCGGGACCCCACCTCCCAGAAGCGGCTCGCCCCCTCCTCCAAGTGCAGGGTCAGGCACGTGAGGACAACTGTCCCAGTACTGTTCTGAGCGCTCCCAGCAGCAGGCCCCGCAGGATCCTGACTCTAGGCGGGCTCTGACAGGACGCAGGGCTCCCCCCAGCCGGGCACAGGGTCCTGGAGCAAGCTTCTGGAGCCCGCCACGCCCACAGGCTCTGCGACAGGTGACCCTCTACGGAGCAGGTCCTACACTCACGATGGCCGGCGGAGGTCAGCCGGCCCAGGCCTGAGAGGATCAGCAGGACAGGCAGCATTGCGCGGCCTGGCGGCCTTGCCACGGTGATGGCGGTTGGCTGCGGAATGGCTGCCGCTCGCGCGCTGGGCCCTGAGCTCCGGGCCTGCAGGGAGTGGGGGCGGCGCGGGCGGCGGGGCGGTGGGGTGACGGGGCGATGGGGGGAGGGGCACGCGGCTGATCAGCCCGCCCCGCCCCTTCTGCTGACCCGCAAGCACAGCCACAGTCCCGGCGCCCACCCACCGCCCTCTGGGCTGTGGAGGCACAAGGCAGCCTGGCTTGGTGCACAAGTGGGCTTCGGCTTGGGCTTTATTTTCCAAATGCGGATATTTGAAACACATTTAGGGATTACATAAGGGTCATAAAGTGAAGTTTTCTCCTTTGGAAATGGACCATCTGTTGGTGAAGTGCTTGGCTGTATCAGTAGTCCACGTGATCATTTTCTGGCACAATGACTGAATTACTTTAGTGGAGAAAAACAAAATGGAAATTCACAATATGGTTAGTAGCAGACGGTTGCATGTTTTAACCGTGGCTACTGCGGTATTTCTATTTTAAGTCTCAGGTCGAAACAAACACACGTGCACACAAATAAAGAGTGTAAAAAAATCGTATAAATAAATTCTTCTATCGTAGATAACTTTGTTTCTTAAAAAACCCTTTGGTTAAGGAAATTAAGTAAAAGTTAAATATGAAATGGGTGTATGCAAGTGTTTTAATCCCTCATTATGGATTAGCAGTTTAAGTATCAGACCAAAACCAAAAAACAAATCACAACTGTGAAATCCTGTAAGAACAACTTTATTTTCCCATTATTTTATTTATTCCATTGTGAATAACTTGGCTTCTTGGAAAAATCTGTGGCTAGTAAAAGGTCAAATGTAAACATTTTCCCCATTGGTATGACATTCACACATGAAAACGGAATAACTTGGAAAGAAATTTCATTTTTTGGCTTAATATGCAGGTTGATGACTTGCATAATTTCAGTTTTGCCAGGACTTTTTTTGCCAGACAATTCTCAAGTTGTCCTTCCATGGAATACTTCTGCTCACATTCCTTAAATACAATATTTATCCACAAAACAAATGATTTTCTCAATTTGTAAAAAGAAAAAAAATGTAATGGAGTATAGCCTTTTAAGAATATATATATATATATATATATATATATATATATATATATATATACCTTTTTCATATTTTTCCTAAAACTACTTTTAGTGTCTATTTATCAAGAAAATATTGGTACAGGTAACAAATGGTAACAAAAGGGATTTAACTTAAAAATAGCAATTTTGCATATTTCACTAAAGTACTTACAGCCTAAGCATTTAGTTTTAGTGTGGTCCTTGGTGTATACTGTATTCATTTAATTTACTTGAATGTGTCTATGTACCTTAAAATTAGTATTTCATCTTTTTGTCAAATTATATAAAAAATGAGGGAATTAACATATCAAAATTATGTTGCTCTTAAAGTAAAATTTCTCCCTGATTGTCTATAACCTGATAAAACCAAAAGGGAAATATATACTTATTATCTAAATTCATTACTGTATTTGCATTGTTGGTATCAACTGCTAATTTTTCTGGGCATGATTCATAGGCATTCAAGTCATTTGAATTTAATTCAATAATTTTTATATGCTTATTACAAGCCTGAAACCAGGCAGATATCAAACTATGTGTGACACCGTCCCTATCTCCAAGTGCCTCAGAAACTAACAGAAAACTGAATGTGTATAAGAGATACCATAGCTAGAAATAAAAAATTCTTTGGGAATAAAGCTAATATAATTTTGTTTTCTTTACAGATATCAAGTGAACCTAGAGGTGGTTATAACAGTTGAGATGTGAGCCATATAGATTTGTATGGATGTTAGTGAAGTTTAGGACTTTATTCTTAAATATATCATCCAAGAGTTTTACTGAAAATAAATGATGGATTTTGTGTTAGAATGATAACTTGTAGGGGTTCCTGGGTGGCTTAGTTGGTTGAGCATCTGAATTTTGATTTCAGCTCAGGTCATGATCCCAGGGTTATGGGATCAAACCCTGAGTTGGGCTTGGTACTGAGCATGGAGCCTGCTTAAGATTCTCTCCCTTTCTCCCCCTCTCTGCTCCTCTCCCTTGTGCTCTCTTTCTCTCTCTCTCTCTCTCTCTCTCTCAAATAAAAAAAATGATAACTTGTAATAACTTGGGGATGGTAAGATTAAATAATGACAACTGGAAGCAATAGGTTCATTGAGGGGAATTTTTTTTCTGAAGGGAATTTTACATAGCTTAGGTCAAAAATATTCTCAGCCTAGGATTAGAGTGGGAAGAAAAATAAAAGTAGCATAAATACCAGAGAAATATTTAGGAAGAAAAATCAGTTTGCTGAATAATTTAATGTGGAAGTTGATGAAATTGTTGAGAAGACTAAGCCACTGGGATGAGAGGGGCACCAATTTTGGTTTTTTTGGCCTTTTTTATAACTTTTAAGAAAATTACCTTCAGTTATCATTTTCTTTAATTTTTTTAATGCATGTTTATTTATTTGTTTATTTATTTATCTATCTATTGAGAGAGAGAGAGACAGAGAGAGAGACAGAGTGTGAGCAGGGGAGGGGCAGAGAGAGAGGGAGACACGGAATCCGAAGCAGGATCCAGGCTCTGAGCTGTCAGCACAGAGCTCAAACTCACAGACTGCAAGATAATGACTGAGCCGAAGTTGGATGCTTAACCAACTGAACCACCCAGACGCCCCTGTTATCATTTTCTTAAGTTTTTGTTCAAATTCCAGTTAGTTAACATACAGTGTAACATTAGTTTCAGGTGTACAATAGTGTACACACAAGTGCACTCCTTAATCTGTATCACCTATTTCACCCATCCCCACCCATCTCCATTTTGGAAACCATTGCTTATAGTTAAGAGTTTGTTTCTTTTTTTTTCAATGTTTATTTCTTTATTTTGAGAGGTGGGGAAGAGGGGCAGAGGACGGGAAAGAAAATCCCCAGCAGGATCCATGTTCAGCAGGGAGCCTGAGGTGGGGCTTTATCTCACAGACCTTGAGATCATGGCCTGAGCTGAAATCAGGAGTTGGACGCTCAACTGACTGAACCATCCAGTCACCCCAAAAGTATGTTTCTTTGTTTGCCTCTCTTTTTTTCCTTCTGCTCATTTGTTTTGTTTCTTAAATTCCATGTATGAGTGAAATCATAAGGTATTTGTCTTTCTCAGACTGACTTATTTCACTTAGCATTATACTTCCTAGCTCCATCCACATCATTGCAAATGGCAAGATTTCATTTTTTATGGCTGAGTAGTATTCCGTGTGTGTGTGTGTGTGTGTGTGTGTGTGTGTGTGTGTGTGTGTAACACTTCTTATTTATCCACTAATCAGTTGATGGACACTTGGGCTCTTTCCATAGTTTGGCTATTGTAGATAATGCTGTTATAACATTGTAGTGCATGTGTGCCTTTGAATTAGTATTTTTGTCTCCTTTGGGTAAATACCTAGTAGTGTAATTGCTGGATCATAGCATATTTCTATTTTTTAACTTTTTGAGGAACCTCCACACTATTTTCCAGAGTGGCTGCACCAATTTCCATTCCTACAAACAGTGCAAGAGAGTTCACCTTTCTCCATATCCTATTGTTTATTGTGTTGTTGACTTTTGCCATTCTGACAGGTGTGATGTGATTTCTCATTATACTTTTGATTTGCATTTTCCTGATGATCACTGATGTTGAACATCTTTTCATGTGTCCCTTGGCCACCTGTATGTCTTCTTTGAAGAAATATCCATTCATGGACTATTTGTTTTTTGGGTGTCAAGTTTGATAACATCTTTATAGATTTTTTATAGAAATCCTGTATCAGATATGTCATTTGCAAATATCTTCTCCCATTCCATAGGATGCCTTTTGGTTTTGTTGATTGTTTCCTTCAATGTGGAGAAGGTTTTTATTTTGATGTAGTTGTGGGGGATAAGCTTAGGAATCCCCCAGGCTTACACCAATGGGTTAACCAGGCATAAAGAAATGTAAAGCCATAGGATGCTCACACCCAAGTTTGGGTAAACAAGACATGGCAAACAAGAATAGGGAGGTGCAAAGGCACCCCAGAATAGAGAGGAGGTGCAGAGCACTCAGAATAAAGAGGGAGGGGCAAAGGCCCAGAAATAAGGGCACAAAGGTGCACAATACATAGTTATATGAAATAAACAAGATTAGATATTCAAGGTGGAAGCACCCCCAATTTAGTATTATAGGAAAAAGCTGCTTTCACAGGATGAAAAGACCAAGTTAGGTAAACAGGTAAATTGGCCTATAGACCACTGCGCTGCAGGTGGAGCAGCCCAGAGTGGAGATTAAGAAAAGAAATATGCTTTGTTCACTCTGAGGTTATTTCCCCTACCTGTCTCATCCTCTAGGCTAGCTAAGATAAACAGAGGTGCTGCCTCATGTCTGCTGTAAACAATCTTCTGCCCGACTGCCCACTGTCAGGATTTTGCTTCATATTAACCCAAACCCCTAACCCCAAATATCTTCAAGACCCCATTTCTCTCACATCCACAATTTAATGTTCACAGATTCATTGTCTCTTTGTGCATCTATTGCCATGTGTGTAAGCCTTCTGATCCTAATAAAAACAGGGCAAGAACCCTTATTCGGGGCTCTTGTCTTTTCCTGGACATTAGCAATCTCCTGCTTTTCATCTTGCATACCACTCTCTTGGTAGACAAGAGAGAACTTTAGACCCAGAGTCTATGACATGTAGTCACAATAGTTTATTTTTACTTTTGTTTCCCTTGCGTCAGGAGACATATCTAGAAGACGTTGTGATGACCAAAGTGCTGATCTCAGAGTGGTTGCTGCCTGTGTTCTCCTCTGGGATTTTAATGATTTCCTCTCTCACACTTAGGTATTTAATACATTTTGGATTTATTTTTGAATATTTCATTTGTTCCATGTATTTTTCAAAATTTCTTCTTTGATTTTTCAGTTTACCAATTCATTATTTATAGCATGTTGTTTAACTTCCATGTGTTTGTGGTCCTTTCAGATATTTCTTGTGGTTGACTTCTAGTTTCACAGTGTTGTAGTTAGAAAAGGTGCATGGTATGATTTCAATCTTTCAGTATTTGTTGGGACCTTTATTGTGACCTAATAATATGTGATGCATTCTGGAGAATGTTCCATGTGCCCTTGAAAGAATATATATTTTTCTATTTTAGGAAGGAATGTCCTGAATATATCTGTTTAGTCCATATGTTCCAGTGTGTCATTTAAAGCCATTATTTATTTGTCTATTTTCTGTTTACATAATCTGTCCATTGATGTAAGTGGGGTGTTACAGTCACCTACAATTATTGTATTATTTTCTTTTTTTTTTTTTAATATATGAAATTTACTGTCAAATTGGTTTCCATACAACACCCAGTGCTCATCTCAAAAGGTGCCCTCCTCAATACCCATTACCCACCCTCCCCTCCCTCCCACCCCCCCATCAACCCTCAGTTTGTTCTCCGTTTTTAACAGTCTCTTATGCTTTCGCTGTCTCCCACTCTAACCTCTTTTTTTTTTTTTTCCCTTCCCCTCCCCAATGGGTTTCTGTTACGTTTCTCAGGATCCACATAAGAGTGAAACCATATGGTATCTGTCTTTCTCTGTATGGCTTATTTCACTTAGCATCACACTCTCCAGTTCCATCCACGTTGCTACAAAAGGCCATATTTCATTTTTTCTCATTGCCACGTAGTATTCCATTGTGTATATAAACCACAATTTCTTTATCCATTCATCAGTTGATGGACATTTAGGCTCTTTCCATAATTGGGCTATTGTTGAGAGTGCCGCTATAAACATTGGGGTACAAGTGCCCCTATGCATCAGTACTCCTGTATCCCTTGGATAAATTCCTGGCAGTGCTATTGCTGGGTCATAGGGTAGGTCTATTTTTAATTTTCTGAGGAACCTCCACACTGCTTTCCAGAGCGGCTGCACCAATTTGCATTCCACCCAACAGTGCAAGAGGGTTCCCGTTTCTCCACATCCTCGCCAGCATCTATAGTCTCCTGATTTGTTCATTTTGGCCACTCTGACTGGCGTGAGGTGATATCTGAGTGTGGTTTTGATTTGTATTTCCCTGATAAGGAGCGACGTTGAACATCTTTTCATGGGCCTGTTGGCCACCCGGATGTCTTCTTTAGAGAAGTGTCTGTTCATGTTTTCTGCCCATTTCTTCGCTGGGTTATTTGTTTTTTGGGTGTGGAATTTGGTAAGCTCTTTATAGATTTTGGATACTAGCCCTTTGTCCGATATGTCATTTGCAAAGATCTTTTCCCATTCCGTTGGTTGCCTTTTAGTTTTGTTGGTTGTTTCCTTTGCTGTGCAGAAGCTTTTTATCTTCATAAGGTCCCAGTAGTTCATTTTTGCTTTTAATTCCCTTGCATTTGGGGATGTGCCGAGTAAGAGATTGCTACGGCTGAGGTCAGAGAGGTCTTTTCCTGCTTTCTCCTCTAAGGTTCTGATGGTTTCCTGTCTCACATTCAGGTCCTTTATCCATTTTGAGTTTATTTTTGTGAATGGTGTGAGAAAGTGGTCTAGTTTCAATCTTCTGCATGTTGCTGTCTGGTTCTCCCAGCACCATTTGTTAAAGAGACTGTCTTTTTTCCATTGGATGTTCTTTCCTGCTTTGTCAAAGATGAGTTGGCCATACGTTTGTGGGTCTAGTTCTGGGGTTTCTATTCTATTCCATTGGTCTATGTGTCTGTTTTTGTGCCAATACCATGCTGTCTTGATGATGACAGCTTTGTAGTAGAGGCTAAAGTCTGGGATTGTGATGCCTCCTGCTTTGGTCTTCTTCTTCAAAATTACTTTGGCTATTCGGGGTCTTTTGTGGTTCCATATGAATTTTAGGATTGCTTGTTCTAGTTTTGAGAAGAATGGTGGTGCAATTTTGATTGGGATTGCATTGAATGTGTAGATAGCTTTGGGTAGTATTGACATTTTGACAATATTTATTCTTCCAATCCATGAGCAGGGAATGTCTTTCCATTTCTTTAAATCTTCTTCAATTTCCTTCATAAGCTTTCTATAGTTTTCAGCATACAGATCTTTTACATCTTTGGTTAGATTTATTCCTAGGTATTTTATGCTTCTTGGTGCAATTGTGAATGGGATCAGTTTCTTTATTTGTCTTTCTGTTGCTTCATTGTTAGTGTATAAGAATGCAACTGATTTCTGTACATTGATTTTGTATCCTGCAACTTTGCTAAATTCATGTATCAGTTCTAGCAGACTTTTGGTGGAGTCTATCGGATTTTCCATGTATAATATCATGTCATCTGCAAAAAGCGAAAGCTTGACTTCATCTTTGCCAATTTGCAGTCTGATTGCTGAAGCTAGAACTTCCAGCACTATGTTAAACAACAGCGGTGAGAGTGGGCATCCCTGTCGTGTTCCTAATCTCAGGGAAAAAGCTCTCAGTTTTTCCCGTTGAGGATGATGTTAGCTGTGGGCTTTTCATAAATGGCTTTTATGGTGTTTAAGTATGTTCCTTCTATCCCGACTTTCTCAAGGGTTTTTATTAAGAATGGGTGCTGGATTTTGTCAAAGGCCTTTTCTGCATCGATTGACAGGATCATATGGTTCTTCTCTTTTTTTTTGTTAATGTGATGTATCACGTTGATTGATTTGCGAATGTTGAACCAGCCCTGCATCCCAGGAATGAATCCCACTTGATCATGGTGAATAATTCTTTTTATATGCTGTTGAATTCGATTAGCTAGTATCTTATTGAGAATTTTTGCATCCATATTCATCAGGGATATTGGCCTGTAGTTCTCTTTTTTTACTGGGTCTCTGTCTGGTTTAGGAATCAAAGTAATACTGGCTTCATAGAATGAGTCTGGAAGTTTTCCTTCCCTTTCTATTTCTTGGAATACCTTGAGAAGGATAGGTATTATCTCTGCTTTAAATGTCTGGTAGAACTCCCCTGGGAAGCCATCTGGTCCTGGACTCTTATTTGTTGGGAGATTTTTGATAACCGATTCAATTTCTTCGCTGGTTATGGGTCTGTTCAAGCTTTCTATTTCCTCCTGATTGAGTTTTGGAAGAGTGTGGGTGTTTAGGAATTTGTCCATTTCTTCCAGGTTGTCCAATTTGTTGGCATATAATTTTTCATAGTATTCCCTGATAATTGTTTGTATCTCTGAGGGATTGGTTGTAATAATTCCATTTTCATTCATGATTTTATCTATTTGGGTCATCTCCCTTTTCTTTTTGAGAAGCCTGGCTAGAGGTTTGTCAATTTTGTTTATTTTTTCAAAAAACCAACTCTTGGTTTCGTTGATCTGCTCTACAGTTTTTTTAGATTCTATATTGTTTATTTCTGCTCTGATCTTTATGATTTCTCTTCTTCTGCTGGGTTTAGGCTGCCTTTGCTGTTCTGCTTCTATTTCCTTTAGGTGTGCTGTTAGGTTTTGTATTTGGGATTTTTCTTGTTTCTTGAGATAGGCCTGGATTGCAATGTATTTTCCTCTCAGGACTGCCTTCGCTGCGTCCCAAAGCGTTTGGATTGTTGTATTTTCATTTTCGTTTGTTTCCATATATATTTTAATTTCTTCTCTAATTGCCTGGTTGACCCATTCATTCGTTAGTAGGGTGTTCTTTAACCTCCATGCTTTTGGAGGTTTTCCAGACTTTTTCCTGTGGTTGATTTCAAGCTTCATAGCATTGTGGTCTGAAAGTATGCATGGTATAATTTCAATTCTTGTAAACTTATGAAGGGCTGTTTTGTGACCCAGTATATGATCTATCTTGGAGAATGTTCCATGTGCACTCGAGAAGAAAGTATATTCTGTTGCTTTGGGATGCAGAGTTCTAAATATATCTGTCAAGTCCATCTGATCCAATGTATCATTCAGGGCCCTTGTTTCTTTATTGACTGTGTGTCTAGATGATCTATCCATTTCTGTAAGTGGGGTGTTAAAGTCCCCTGCAATGACCACATTCTTATCAATAAGGTTGCTTATGTTTATGAGTAATTGTTTTATATATCTGGGGGCTCGGGTATTTGGCGCATAGACATTTATAATAGTTAGCTCTTCCTGGTGGATAGACCCTGTGATTATTATATAATGCCCTTCTTCATCTCTTGTTACAGCCTTTAATTTAAAGTCTAGTTTGTCTGATAGAAGTATGGCTACTCCAGCTTTCTTTTGGCTTCCAGGAGCATGATAAATAGTTCTCCATCCCCTCACTCTCAATCTAAAGGTGTCCTCAGATCTAAAATGAGTCTCTTGTAGACAGCAAATAGATGGGTCTTGTTTTTTTTATCCATTCTGATACCCTATGTCTTTTAGTTGGCGCATTTAATCCATTTACATTCAGTGTTATTATAGAAAGATATGGGTTTAGAGTCATTGTGATGTCTGTATGTTTTATGCTTGTAGTGATGTCTCGGTACTTTGTCTCACAGGATCCCCCTTAGGATCCCTTGTAGGGCTGGTTTCGTGGTGACAAATTCCTTCAGTTTTTGTTTGTTTGGGAAGACCTTTATCTCTCCTTCTATTCTAAATGACAGACTTGCTGGATAAAGGATTCTCGGCTGCATATTTTTTCTGTTTAGCACACTGTAGATATCGTGCCAAGCCTTTCTGGCCTGCCAAGTTTCAAAGGAGAGATCAGTCACGAGTCTTATAGGTCTCCCTTTATATGTGAGGGCACGTTTATCCCTTGCTGCTTTCAGAATTTTCTCTTTATCCTTGTATTTTGCCAGTTTCACTATGATATGTCGTGCAGAAGATCGATTCAAGTTACGTCTGAAGGGAGTTCTCTGTGCCTCTTGGATTTCAATGCCTTTTTCCTTCCCCAGTTCAGGGAAGTTCTCAGCTATAATTTGTTCAAGTACCCCTTCAGCACCTTTCCCTCTCTCTTCCTCCTCTGGGATACCAATTATGCGTATATTATTTTTTTTTAGTGTATCACTTAGTTCTCTAATTTTCCCCTCATACTCCTGGATTTTTTTATCTCTCTTTCTTTCAGCTTCCTCTTTTTCCATAACTTTATCTTCTAGTTCACCTATTCTCTCCTCTGCCTCTTCAAGCCGAGCCATTGTAAACCACAATTTCTTTATCCATTCATCAGTTGATGGACATTTAGGAGTGTTATGCTAAGTGAAACAAGTCATACAGAGAAAGACAGACACCACACGTCTCCACTCCCATGTGGATCCCGAGAAACCCAACAGAAAACCATGGGGGAGGGGAAGGAAAAAAAAGCTAGGGAGGGAGGGAGCCAAACCACAAGAGACCCCTTTTTTTCAATATACAAAATTTATTGTCAAATTTGTTTCCATACAACACCCAGTGCTCATCCTAAAAAGTAGCCTCCTCAGTACCCATCACCCACCCTACCCTCCCTCCCACCCCCCATCAACCCTCAGTTTGTTCTCAGTTTTTAAGAGTCTCCTATGCTCTGGCTCCCTCCCATTCCAACCTCTTTTTTTTTTTTCTTCCCCTCCCCCATGGGTCCCCTCCAAGTCTCTCAGGATCCACACAAGAGCGAAAACACATGGTATCTGTCTCTCTCTGCATGGCCCACTTCACCCAGCACAACACTCTCCAATTCCATCCACATTGCTACAAAGGGCCATATTTCATTCTTTCTCATTGCCACGTAGTACTCCATTGTGTATATAAACCACAATTTCTTTATCCATTCATCAGTTGATGGACATTTAGGCTCTTTCCATAATTTGGCTATTGTTGAGAGTGCCGCTATAAACATTGGGGAACAAGTGCCCCTATTCATCCGTACTCCTGTATCCCTTGGATAAATTCCTAGCAGTGCTATTGCTGGGTCATAGGGTAGGTCTATTTTTAATTTTTTGAGGAACCTCCACACTCCAGAGTGGCTGCACCAGTTTGCATTCCCACCAACAGTGCAAGAGGGTTCCTGTTTCTCCACATCCTCGCCAGCATCTATAGTCTCCTGATTTGTTCATTTTGGCCACTCTGACTGGTGTGAGGTGATACCTGAGTGTGGTTTTAATTTGTATTTCCCTGATGAGGAGCGACGTTGAGCATCTTTTCATGTGTCTGTTGGCCATCCGGATGTCTTCTTTAGAGAAGTGTCTATTCATGTTTTCTGCCCATTTCTTCACTGGGTTATTTGTTTTTCGGGTGTGGAGTTTGGTGAGCTCTTTATAGATTTTGGATACTAGCCCTTTGTCTGATATGTCATTTGCAAATATCTTTTCCCATTCTGTTGGTTGCCTTTTAGTTTTGTTGGTTGTTTCCTTTGCTGTGCAGAAGCTTTTTATCTTCATAAGGTCCCAGTAGTTCATTTTTGCTTTTAATTCCCTTGCCTTTGGGGATGTGTCAAGTAAGAAATTGCTACGGCTGAGGTCAGAGAGGTCTTTTCCTGCTTTCTCCTCTAGGGTTTTGATGGTTTCCTGTCTCACATTCAGGCCCTTTATCCATTTTGAGTTTATTTTTGTGAATGGTGTGAGAAAGTGGTCTAGTTTCAATCTTCTGCATGTTGCTGTCTGGTTCTCCCAGCACCATTTGTTAAAGAGACTGTCTTTTTTCCATTGGATGTTCTTTCCTGCTTTGTCAAAGATGAGTTGGCCATACGTTTGTGGGTCTAGTTCTGGGGTTTCTATTCTATTCCATTGGTCTATGTGTCTGTTTTTGTGCCAATACCATGCTGTCTTGATGATGACAGCTTTGTAGTAGAGGCTAAAGTCTGGGATTGTGATGCCTCCTGCTTTGGTCTTCTTCTTCAAAATTACTTTGGCTATTCGGGGTCTTTTGTGGTTCCATATGAATTTTAGGATTGCTTGTTCTAGTTTTGAGAAGAATGGTGGTGCAATTTTGATTGGGATTGCATTGAATGTGTAGATAGCTTTGGGTAGTATTGACATTTTGACAATATTTATTCTTCCAATCCATGAGCAGGGAATGTCTTTCCATTTCTTTAAATCTTCTTCAATTTCCTTCATAAGCTTTCTATAGTTTTCAGCATACAGATCTTTTACAACTTTGGTTAGATTTATCCCTAGGTATTTTATGCTTCTTGGTGCAATGATGCAACTACAATTAAGCATCCACAAACAAAAGAATGAACCTGGACTTATATCTCATACCTTATGCAAAATTAGATAAAATTTGATCCAAGAGCAAGTATAAAATGTAAAACAATAAAACTTTGGAAGAAAAACTTAGGAGAAAATATCTGTGATTTTAGGGCTAGTCAAGAAGTTGTTGACCTTAACACCAAAACCACAACACATAAAAAGAAATATAGATTTGATTTTATTAAATTTTGAAACATATGTTTTGTGAGGAACCCTGCTGTGAGGATTAAAAATATTAAAATTCAGACTGGGAGAAAGTTTCAGAATGAATATCTGACATACGACACTTATGTAGATTATGAAAGAACCTCAAATGTTAAGGAAAGAAATCAAAAGTGTAATAAAAAAAAAACACTGCAAGACAAATGAAAAGGGAAATAACAACATAGCAAAACTTATGGGATGCAGCAAAATCAAGTGTACGAGGGAAGTTCATAGCAATAAATGCCTATCTCAAGAAACAAGAAAAATATCAAATAATTGCACAACGGTTCAGTCAGTTGGCTCAATTGTTTAAGTGTCTAACTCTTGATTTCAGCTCAGGTCATGGTCTCACCATTCGTGAGTTTGAGCCCTGCTTCGGGCTCTGTGCTGACAGTGTGGAGCCTGTTTGGGATTCTCTCTTGCTCGCTCTCTCTACCCCTTCCACTCACGTGCTCTCTCTCTCTCTCTCTCTGTAAAAATAAATAAACTTAAAAATATATAAGAGGGTCCCTGAGTGGCTCAGTCAGTTAAGCGTCCAACTCTTGGTTTTGGCTCAGGTCATGATCTCACTGTTTTGTGAGTTCAAACCCCACATCAGGCTCCATGCTAACAGTGCAGAGTCTACTTGGATTCTCTGTCTCCCTTCCCTCCTGCCCCTTCCCCACTCGTGCTGTCTCTGATTCTCTCAAAATAAATAAACTTTTTTAAAAATTTAAAGATATTTATATCAAATAAACAACGTACCTTAGCGAATAAATAAACTAAAGAAGGGCAAATTAAGCCCAAAGTTAGTAGAAGGAAGGAAACAATAAAAATCAGAGTAGAAATAAATGATATAGAAAAGATAAATGAATCAAGATCAAGATCAAGATCAAAGATCAAGAGCTGGTTCCTTGAAAAGAGTTTAAAATTGGACAAACCCTTAGCAAGACTTACCAAGAAAAACAGAGATGACTCAAATAAATAAAATTAGAAATGAAAGAGAAGTTAAAACTGGTACCACAGGCATACAAAGGATCATATGAGATGACTGTGAACAATTATATGCCAACAAATTGAACAACCTAGAAGAAATTGATAAATTCCTTGAAGCTACAACCTTCGAAGACTAAATCATGAAGAAATAGAAAATGCACCAGTTGCAGCTAAGGAGATTGAATCAGTAGTTAAAAACTTCCCAACAAACAAAGGCCCAGGACAAGATGGCTTTCTGTTGAATTCTACTAATCATTCAAAGAACAATTAATACCTATATTTCTCTAACTCTTCCAAAAAATAAGAGAGGATAGAACTAATAAGCAAATTCAGCAAAGATTTAAGGTACAAAATCTACATACAAAAATCAGTTGTGTTTTTACATACAATCAACAACCAAAAGAGGAAATTAATAAAAAAAAAAAAAACCCTCTCATTTACAATAGCATCAAAAAGATGCTTAAGAGTAAGCTTAACCAATAAGGAGACAGACTTGTACACTTAAAGTAGAAAACATTGCAGAAAGAAGTTGAGGCAAAAATTAACAGAAAGGCACTTTATGCTATTGGATTACAGGATTTAATATTGTTAAAATATTCATACTAACTACCCAAAGTGATCTATGGACTCAACACAATTCCTATCAAAATTTTAATGGTGTTATTTTATAAAAATAGAAAACACAATCCTGAAATTCATATGGAACAAAAATTGACCTTTTGGAGCCAAAACAATCTTGAGAAATAGGAACTAAGCAGGAGGCCTCATACTTCCCGATTTGAAAAGATTAAAAAGCTACAGTAATTGAACAGTATGGTACTGGCATAAAGACAGACATATAAGGGCACCTGGGTGGCTCAGTCAGTTAAATGTCTGCCTTGGCTCAGGTCATGATCTCGTAGTTCATGGACTTGAGCCCTGCATTGGACTCTGTGCTGAGGGCTCAGAGCCTGGAGCCTACTTCGAATTCTGTCTCCCTCTCTCTCTGCCCCTCCCCTGCTCACGCTCTGTCTCTCTCTGTCTCTCAAAAATAAATAAACGTTAAAAAAAAAAAAAGACAAACACATGAACAAATAGTGCACAATAGAGAGCCCAGAAGTCATCTCACACATATACAGTCAACTAATCTTTGGAAAAGGAGCCAAGAATACCCATTGCTGTAAGCATAGTGTCTTCAACAAGTAATATTTGGAAACTGGATATCCACAAGCAAAGCAATGAAAGTGAACCCTTATCTGACATCACACACAAAAATCAATGCAAAGTGGATTAAATAGTTAATTACAAGACCTGAAATTGTAGCTTCTTAACTTCAGGAAAAACTTCATAACAGCAATCATAGCCATGACACCAAAAGCACAGGCAACAAAAGCAAAAATAAACAAGTGAGATTATATTAAAGTAGCAAGCTTCTGCATGGAAAAAAAAAGAAAAGGTGACCTACAAAATGAGAGAAAATATTTTCATACTGTGTATCTGATAAAGAATTGATGTCCAAGAGTGCCTGGGTGGCTCAGTAGGTAAAGCGTCCAACTACAGCTCAGGTCATCTCACCGTTAATGAGTTTGAGCCCCACATTGGGCTCTGTGCTTACAGCTCAGAGCCTGGAGCCGCTTCAGGTTCTGTGTCTCCTTCTCTCTCTGCCCCTCACCCACTCAGTCTCTCTCTCTCTCTCTCTCTCTAAGAATAAATAAAACATTAAAAAAAATTTTTTAAAGAATGTCTAAAACTTACAAGAATCTCCTATAACTCCATAGCAAAATAGTGATGTTCAACATCACTAATCATTAGGGAAATGTAAATCAAAACCAAAATGTTACTTCACACGTGTTTGGATGGGCATACAAAAAAAAAAAAAAAAAGACTCAGAAAATGACTAGTTGTGATGAGGATATGGAGGAATTGGAACCCCTTTACACTGCTAGTGGGTATGTAAAAATGTGCAGCTGCTATAGAAAACAGTGTCAAACCTCAAACTGAAAATTGAACAACTATATGGCCCAGCGACATCCCCTTCCTAGGTATTTATTCAAAATAATTGAAATCAGGATCTCAAATAGATATTTGCACTCCATTTTCATTGCAGCAACATTCATAATAGTGAAGCAATGGTAGCACTTAAATGTCTGTCAACATATTAATGGGTTAAAAAAATGTGGTTTATACATATAATGGATATTATTTAGCCGTGAAATGTAAAGAAATCCTGTCACATGCTATAACATGGATCAACCTTGAGTACAATTATGCCAATTGAAATAAGCAAGTCACAGAAGGACAAATACTACACGATTCCAGTTATATATTAGGTATCTACAGTAGTCAAACTTAGACGCATAGAGTAAAATGGTGGTGGTGGTTGCCAGGGGTTGGGGGCAGGGCAAAATGAGGAGTTACTCCTCAGTGGATATAGAACTTCAACCATGCAAAATAAAGCATTCTGGAGATCTATGTATAACATTGTGCTTGTGGTTAACAATACTGTCTAAGAATTTGTTAAGAGGGTAGATTTTAAGTTATGTATTTTTTATCACAATAAAATATGTGTTGAAATCCAAACCCCTGGTACCTACTGATTCTTCTAAACTCCCCTCCTGTTCAGCTCTCACCTGGAAGGTCTCCATGGCTTCCTGATGGTGTAATCAGAACTTTATCCTGAAGTGCCAGAAGCCTTAATAATCAAACTTTCCTTATTTCAGCATTGTTGAACATGTCCATTCATAGTTACAATGGGACACCCTCAGGTGTCTATCACATGGGCTCCAACTGTGTTACCCCTGCCTCCATTGGGTAAAAACACTCTCACTTCCTCCTGCTAATCAGAGTCCACTGTCCCTGCCAGGACAGTGACTCTTATTTTTTTTTTATTTTTTTTATTTTTTGCTTTTTTTGTCACTGGACACAAAAAGTTCAAAGTGCCCTGATAGCAGCGATCCTTGTATTTTAGTTAGAAAGTTAGAAATTTGCTCTTTTTTTCTGGAAAGAGCCTGCCTCCTTTGGGAATCATCATCTCTTACCCAAAGATCCAAGAATGTGGAGCAGAAAGCCAAAAAATCCCCCAGTTGGGCGTTGGGAAAAAAAGTAGATGGGGCCACTCCTACTTCCACCCCTATATTCCCATTCTATATTCCTTCCTTTCAGTGACACATTAGGAATTCTGGACTAATAAATATATTACATCCTAAGGATATTGTATTAGTCAATGTTATCCACAGAAACAAAACCAATGGGATGTCTATATACATATATAAAGATACATATGAAATTTATTTTAGAATTGTTTCATGTGATCATGGGAGCCACGAAGTCCCATGATCAGCCATTTGCAAGCTGGAGAACCAGGCAAACTGGTGGTATAATCAGTGTCTGATGAGTCTGATGAGCTGAGAATTTGGTGCTGATGATGTAAGCCCTTGATCTGAGTTCTCAAGAAACAAGAGTACCGATGTCCAAAGGCAGGAAAAGATGGGTGTCTCAAGGAGAGAGCAAATTCGCCCTTTGTCTACCTTTTTGTTCTATTCAGATATCTAGAAGTAATGTTTTACCACCTATCTGAGCATTTTATACTTGAGTCAGTTGACTCATAAAATTAATCATCACAGATATCATCCCATTATTTTAGAATACCACCTTCATGCTGGTGCTTCATTTTCACCTTTAGGTAGTTGTTCAAGAGTTCTATGAGGTTAAGTGGCACAGTATGAGAAACAATCAGTAGATCTCATGGTCGTGGGCTCATTCCCATACCTTCTTCACTGTGAAGTGGGTGCCCTGGTCAGATGCTATGCAATGTGGGATTCTAATGCCTATGGATTCCACTATATTACTGGTTATATCAGTAATCCCATAAACAGTAGTGCCCACCAAGACTCTGCAGGTAGAAAAGGCGAATGAATAATTGAACAAAATTAAAAGAAAACTCTGGCCTTTCTAGGATGGAAGAAGTTCTGATATGATCAACTTGCCACCAAGTGGCAGCTACCTTCCTAAAAAAAAGAAGTGCTAAATTGGACCTTAATATTGGTCTCTGCCTTTGACAAGTTTGACATTCAGAGGCAGCAATAACTCTGTCTGCCTCAGTAAGTGGAAATCTATGGTATTAAGCCTATATATAGCTACCATGGCCATGCCATTTATATGCCTATCATGACACCTTTGGGGGAACTTTCTTTCTAGTACCTTTCTTGGTAATGAATGTTTTCTAGTGGACATTAATATGTAATACAAAAATATTAACACTTTGTACCCATATGCCTCTACCCCAGACCTCCTTGTCTCCAATGCTTTAATACTCTTCAGGCCCATACCCAGAAGGCCAGGCCAAACCACCCATAAACTAGCTTAGGCTTTTTCCTTCACTTTTATCTAATCATATTCAAGTTATCAATTTATTGCCTCTCAGATTTGAATTCACTATTTAATACTTACTCTGCAAAAATGGATTGAATTCTAAACATTTTATCCATTACCAGTGAAGGCGATGCTAAACCTTGCCATTAGAGGATACCAGAGGCACACTGAGGAAAGAAGAGATTCCTCTGGTGTGTATTGTATTTTTCATTTTCTTATTCCTGCTGCACAGGGAATTAGCACAGTCAGTGAATGTAAACGTGAATGTAAACTATTTCTGATCTCAGTGGAAAAGAATATATTCCCCAGATCAATGGCCACATGCTATGCACCTGAGGTGTTATTAATCACCTCCAGAAATGATACCACATGTGACACATTGATTGAAATTAGGTATACACTTGACCCTTGAGCAACACAAGTTTGAGCTTCTCAGGTCCAGTGATATGCAGATTTTTTTCCATAAATATACGTATAGTACTGTAAATGTGTTTTATTTTCCTTATGATTTTCTTGATGACATTTTTTCTCTAGCTTACTTTATTGTAAGGATACAGGATATAATACATATAACACACAAAATATGTATTAATCAAGTATTCATGTTATCGGCAAGGCTCCCGGACAACAGAAGGCTCTTAGTAAAGTTTTTGGGGAGTCAAAAAAGTTACACATGAACTTTCAACTGTGGAGCATCCCTAACCCCTTGTTGTTCAAGGGCCAACTATACAGTTAGTTAACTCTGCACTGGTCTAATCATTTATCAGTTTCCATCTCATTTTTGCTGGGACAAGACTGAGAAATTAAACAAAAATATGATGGAGACCACCACCCTTGCAGGTTAAAAGTGGTACTAATTTCCACTACCTCCTTTCCCCAAAGATATGTTTTTATTGTTGTTGTTTGTTTGTTGTTTGTTTTTTTGTTTTTGAGTATAGTTGACAAAGAATGTTATATTAGTTTCAATAGTACAACATGGTGATTCAACACCTCTATACATTATGCTCTGCTCACTACAAGTGTAGCTACCATCTGTCCCCATACAAGATATGTTGTTTTTATTTACAATCTTGGCCAAGGGAAAATGGTATCAGTCAGAGATTTACTTTTGGTCTTTTCTACTAGGAGAGCTTTTACTCCACAGATCACGGATTCGATGTGGGATTACTCTAACTGCCAAGTATATCAGTTCCAATTATGCACTTGAGAACTGGTAAATGACCACAGGAGGCGTGTATATACCCAGGAGGCAACCGTGAGCCAAACTTTAGCCAAGAACCAATTTATCACCTGGTTCTCATAGGCCCCAAATCCAACAAGGGTGCTGATGATGTCAATATCAACCCAGAATTTGTGTCTAATTGTCCTCAAAATATAATGTCAGTCCCATTTTGTCAGAGTACAGACACTTGAGTAATTGGCTGCAGCTTCCTTTAGGGAAAGACAGGAGGTATCATGACAGTTTATACTTTCCATGGAGTTAGAGGGTTTTACCAACAAGGAACCAAACCATGTTTTCAGTCAATGGGTTTCAGATTTGAAAAATGGTTCAGGTCCGGGAACTGGGACTCAGGTATTGTGATTTTTTTACTGGGAAAACAATTCTCAGTGTCCTGCTACTCTTGCTTTCTCTTCATTACTGATGTCAAGCAACTCTCTAGTTGGCTGCCAATCTATTTTGCATCCAAAAGCCACAATCCTCTATTTACTCTCTGCAAAACTACCTGTGAGTCAAGTCCCCTTGGCTGCTCCTTCACCCATGCTGATTTAGGTCTCTTGGATTCTGGCAGCCAAGCATTACCACCTGGCCAGCACATCACCATCTGTGTTGACAGGATTTAACCCTAATTATTGGCCTGTGAGTCAGAAAAAGAAATCGGAAATTCCTATGAGATAGGGGTGAAGGCATCCGTTGTTCTGTGAGGAAGAAATTTCTGCAGCATCTTCAAGCACAGTGGCTTCCAACCAGTGAGTGGAGGAGGTGGGTGAAAAAAATCAACATCCTCAGTGGCATACATCCAGAAGTCCTCTTTCCTATTTTCAGGATCTCAGGTTTTTCCCACAGCCTAACAGAGCTCCTTTGAGTATTCAGAAGTCTCTAAACTTGGAAGTGTAACAAATAGATCTTCTGCCTTCCATCCACCTATGTCTGATAGGCAACAATGGCTGATAAAGGCCTCTTTGTAAGTACCATTGATACTCTATGGCTCACAGGCATAGCCAGTAACTTCTTGTCAACAGCCTTAGTTCTCTTATCATCCTTCTGTAGGGCATTAACAAAATTTAGCAGTAATCCACTAACTCCACTGACTTTAAAAACCTGGTTTATTGCATCTCTACCACCACATTCTCCTCTACTGGGCTACTTTTCCCGGTTGCCATGAAATTTTTAGAATCGTACTGCCACCTTGTGTTAGAGACTATCTGTGCCCTTCTTTCCAACGAGGATCCTGTCCTGATTTGTTCCCAGATTCGATGAACCAAACCAAATCCACATCTTACTACCAATTTACTCATAATACTTCCGTTATTGTTTTAACCTGGATCTTCTGAGAAGCAGATGCCAAGACAGGACTAAATGTGCACAGATTTTATTAGGAGGAAAACCACTATGTGGAAAATGGGGAGAAAGATGAAAAGGCTGAGAAAGGTGGCAGACTGAAGCAAGTCTGACCCCAAGGAGAGGAGAGAGGGAGGGAAAACTGGAAGGCAGCAATCTAGGATTCACATAGTTTAAGGAGGGCTCATTCAACATAAGGAAGTTTCATCAGGACTGTTGGGGAGTCTTCAAGCTAGAGTCAGCTGTCAGAGGAGTCCTAAGTCTCCTAGGAATGCCTGCTTTAGTATGTTGATCAACATTCCACCACTGGTTGAGAGCAGATCATGGGCAGTGTGACCTCGATAAAAAGGTACTTGTGTATTTCAGAGTGTGTCAGCTCAGGCCCTTCACCACTCATGCTCCTTATAGCAAGAATACTGTAAGGAACATTCCTGTGCCTGTCACACATGGCACTCAGTTTATGCACATACTTATGTGCATCCAGGGTGTCCAACTTTTAGAAATGGCTAAAGCCTTTGTCAGCACAGCAATGGCACTTTTCCAGTGTCAGTGTACCTCAGAAATTTGTTTAACATCCAACCCAGAAACTAACAAACTGATTCTATAGGGACTTATGAGTGACAGGAGCTGATCTAGTCAAATCTATGACTGCAGCCCTGTCAAAAGGTTCTTTAGAAGGTCTTCTAACATGGGAACTGTGGCAGGCCACAGTTATCACAGATATCACACAGCCTTAATTTTTTTTCCATTTCATATGTGGTAGGGACAATAATGGTCCCCAAATATTCCATGAGTTCTGATGCTTTCTGGCCTCCTTTGAAGTTAGGACTATGTGACTAAATTGAGCCAATCCACCATAAGAATAAATTTTTTGTATCACTGACAGTTAGTGATAGCAGACAGGAGTGAGTTTTCCACACTTTCTTCAGTTTTGTTGGCAACTATGGAGTCCTGTGCTGAGAACACAGAGCTGCAAGACTGAAGAAGCCTGGAGGTCTATCATCAAATAAAGGACAGACTCCACTGCCCAGAAAATGGGCCATACCTGTACAAGGTGACATAAACCATCCATCAGAATCCATCTAAATAGTGTTCAGCTGAAGCTATGAGTCAAAGGGGAGCATGTTAGTATGGATCATCTCAAGTTTCATAGATGAAATCATTCTCCTTTGGAATGTGTCCCGGTTTCTAATTATAATTCTGGAGAAGCAGGCAGGCTCTGTATATTTTCCTAGGGGATCCATATGTGAGTACTCTGCATGTCCTGAGCTCTACCTATCTAAGTTGGGCTCTTCTTTTACCCAGGAATTCAAAAAATGACCCACACTTAGGGAGAGGTACAATCACCAACAAGAATTAATTTGGTAATCTGTGTCTAGTTCATCATGAGGCTACCAGGAATTTAGGTTGGCATATGAACTCAGATAAAACACTGACCTATACGTGTGTGTGTATGTATGTGTGTGTGTGTGTGTATACACACACTTCAGATTCTCTCTCTCTCTCTCTCTCCATATATATATATTTGAGTTAACAGCAACGAAGAGTATTTTATATCAGGGGAATAACCAGCATTATCAGAGATATATCCTACTGAATACAAATTTCAACAGTTGGTGCTTTCAGAATAAGGATTTTGCAAAATCTTCCCAGGTAGAATGATGCACACAGTTAGTTATGAACTGCTGGTGTACAATGAAAAGAGATGGAAGTCAAGGGTGAATAACATCAATATTAAGGAAAAATAAATGGATGGTAACAAAGTACATTGAGAAAGAATTCTCAGAGGTAGATGTGCAACTAGGAATCAGAAGAGATGAAATGTTTCAGAAATGAAAGAAGGAACAAATTTTAAATGAGGAATAATCAATTATAAACAAACTAACAAACAAACAAAAACAGAAAAAGAGGACTGAGATGAATCCATAGAATTTAACACTGTAGAGATAAGGGAATTTTTCCAGAGTGATTCCAGAAAAATGTCAGGGATCAAAGTCTGTGTGCAATAAGCAATGAAGAAATGGTTTTACATTTTGATTTGAGAATTTACATTTACTATTAAATGACTTCATACGAAAGTATATCTGAGTAACAGCACATATTTTGACTGATACAGAACTACTAAGCCCTGTGTTTCCTAAATAGGAATAAAAATCCTCAAAGTTTTTTTTTATAATTTAACTTTATTTTTTATTTTTTAAAATTTACATCCAAATTAGTTAGCATATAGTGCAACAATGATTTCAGGAGTAGATTCCTTAGTGCCCCTTACCCATTTAGCCCATCCCTCCTCCCACAACCCCTCACGTAACCTTTAATTTGTTCTCCATATTTATGAGTCTCTTCTGTTTTGTCCCCCTCCCTGTTTTTATATTATTTTTGTTTCCCTTCCCTTATTTTCATCTGTTTTAGTCTCTTAAAGTCCTCATATGAGTGAAGTCATGTGAGTTTTGTCTTTCTCTAATTTCACTTAGCATAATACCCTCCAGTTCCATCCATGTAGTTGCAAATGGCAAGATTTCATTCTTTTTGATTGCTGAGTGACACTCCATTGTATATATATACCACTTCTTCTTTATCCATTCATCCATCAATGGACATCCGGACTCTTTCCATACTTCGGCTATTGTTGATAGTGCTGCTATAAACATGGGGGTGCATGTGTCCCTTCGAAACAGCACACCTGTATCCCTTGGATAAATACCTAGTAGTGCAATTGCTGGGTGTAGGGTAGTTCTATTTTTAGCTTTTTAAGGAACCTCCATACTGTTATCCAGAGTGGCTGCACCAGCTTGCATTCCCACAAACAATGCAAAAGAGATCTTTTTTCTCCACAACCTCGCCAACATCTGTTGTTGCCTGAGTTATTAATGTGAGCCATTCTGACAGGAGTGAGGTGGTATCTCATTGTGGTTTTGATTCGTATTTCCCTGATGATGAGTGATGTTGAGCATTTTTTCATGTGCCGGTTGGCCATCTGGATGTCTTCCTTGGAGAAGTGTCTATTCATGTCTTTTGCCCATTTCTTCACTGGATTATTTGTTTTTTCGGTGTTGAGTTGGATAAGTTCTTTACAGATTTTGGATATTAAACCTTTATCTGATAGGTCATTTGCAAATATCTTCTCCCATTCTGTCGGTTGCCTTTTAGTTTTGTTGATTGTTTCTTTCGCTGTGCAGAAGCTTTTTATTTTGATGAGGTCCCAGTAGTTCATTTTTGCTTTTGTTTCCCTTGCCTCCGGAGACGTGTGAAGTAAGAAGTTGCTGCGGGCAAGATCAAAGAGGTTTTTGCCTGCTTTCTCCTTGAGGATTTTGATGGCTTCCTGTCTTACATTGAGGTCTTTCATCCATTTTGAGTTTATTTTTGTGTATGGTGTAAGAAAGTGGTCCAGGTTCATTCTTCTGCATGTCACTGTCCAGTTTTTCCAGCACCACTTGCTGAAGAGACTGTCTTTATTCCATTGGATATTCTTTCCCGCTTTGTCAAAGATTAGTTAGCCATACATTTTTGGGTCCATTTCTGGGTTTTCTATTCTGTTCCATTGATCTGAGTGTCTGTTCTTGTGCCAGTACCATACTGTCTTGATGATTACAGCTTTGTAGTATAGCTTGAAGTCTGGGATTGTGATGCCTCCTGCTTTGGTTTTCTTTTTCAAGATTGCTTTGGCTATTTGGGGTCTTTTCTGGTCCCATCCAAATTTTAGGATTATTTGTTCTAGCTCTGTGAAGAATACTGGTATTACTTTGATTGGTATTGCATTGAATATGTAGATTGCTTTGGGTAGTATCGACATTTTAACAATATTTGTTCTTCCTATCCAGGAGCATGGAATCTTTTTCCATTTTTTTGTGTCTTCTTCAATTTCTTTCATAAGCTTTCTAAATCCTCAAAGTTTTACACAACCACCCAATTTCCAACTTTTCACTGGCCTTTTACACAATTTGTATGAAATTATGAGTAATAGAGAAGTGGTCTTCCAGGAAGCAAAACATTTTATTTCAGTGGCACCCTCCTATTTTCCATATCCATCTCCCTTTTCTAATCTAAAAGCAAAATGATTTTTCTCCATCTTTGCCGGATCATATGGTAGTTTTCTACCATACTTTTCTACCATACCAAAACTACCGTACTTTTTCCCATAACAGCTGCACCATTTTGCATTCCTACCAACAGTGGGCAATAGTTTCAATTTCTCCACATCTTCACCAAAATGTATTGTCTTTTTTAAAATTTTTTAAAAATATTTATTTATTTTTGAGACAATGCAAGAGATAGAGTGCAAGCAGCAGAGGGGCATACAGAGGGAGACACAGAATCCAAAGCAGGCTCCAGGCTCTGAGCTATCACCCCAGAGCCCGACGTGGGGTTTGAAGTCATGAACCATGAGATCATGACCTGAGCCAAAGTCGGACGCTTAACCCAACAGAGCCACTCAGGCACCCCGAAAATTTGTTGTCTTTTTATATGAGAGCAAAATTTCTCAAATTTTAGTAATGAATTCTTGTAAGCTGGTACGAACTGGCTCCAGCACACCACTGCCAAGGTTGGGGCAAAGAGGAAAATTCAGATTCTGTAGGGCCCAAACTCTATCAAATTTGATGAACTATCTCTGAAAAAGAGAATATAAAATTGGGTCCTGACTTTGAAAAGAGCCTTATGTAAGTAAGTGGCCCTGATGCTTTTGCTTCCTTAGCTCTACAGTAAATCTGCTCTTGGTAAATAGGAGTCTCAACAGGCTCAAGCATGTATATAGCTTTCAAAGAGAGAAGCATTGGATTGAATTTGGATCCTATTTTCATAAGTGCCACTGGGGCAAGTCACAGGCTAGCTGAAAGCCAGGAGCTCTGAAGAGAAGAAGGGAGGTTGGACTGAGGAAAGAAGACTCGGGTCAACCTAAGGAGCATAAGGGAAAAACGTGACACTGTATACTTCACTCTTGAGAGTGAACTGGCAGGCCCTCTTGGCTTCATGAGATGAGGGTCTTAGGCTGCTTTCACCTGATTCAGAGCCTCTGATGGATTCATGTTGGAGTACATAGGGTGGAAGCTGAGACTGAAAATACAGAGAAAACATCAGACATAATTTTGGTGATTCAAGTGCTGATGATTTATTATTTCATACTTTAAACCGTCAGTAGTGCCAACAGAGTTGAGGGTGAAATTATTTTTCCCTTCTTGGTTTAGTTCAGTTTCTGAGGATTTCTTTGGTAATGTCCTTTCTCCAGGCCAATGTTGTTACAGACTGTTGCTGCAAGAGAAAACAAAATAGAATATAACACAAACAAAATGCCAGTGGTGCTTTTTTCTCTTTTTTTCAAGCCCTAACACAAATAACTTGAAGGTTATAATTAACTGAAGGGAAAGGATCAGGGAAATAAAAATTAATTCCAGAAAATCAATTATTTGTTACCTCAACTGCAAATACTCTTAGTTTTGTAATAGAAGCAGCTTCCTAAAATTCTGTAAGTTGTTCATTTGCCTATGTTCAGAAACTATTTAGGTCAATAAAACAAAGTACTTTGAAATTTCCATTCTAAATATATGAATTTTAATTTAGAATAAAAAAGAAAAAAAAATGCAATAATTCTAAGTACAATCACATTTGGTAAAATATAAAAACACCAATATATATGCACACACACATGTGTGCAACTATATATTAAAATATTTTAACAATAATCTTCGTGGGTGCTAAAATTAATGATCACTGTTTCATTATTTTGCATACCTGTATTTTTGAAATGAATGTTTATTGTTTGTTACAATTGTCATAAGAACCAGAATGATTCACATACTCACATACAGATACAATTTATTGAATGAATTAAGAAAGGACTGTCAAGGGGCACCTGGATGGCTCAGTTCATTGGGCATCCAACTTCTGCTCAGGTCATGATCTCATAGTTCATGGGTTCGAGCCCAGCATCCAACTCCATGCAGAAAGCTCAGAGTCTGGAGCCTGCTTTGGATTCTGTGTCTCCCTCTCTCTCTTTCTGTCTCTCTGTCTCTCTCTCTCTCCGTTTCTCTCTCTCTCTCAAGAGAAAAAAAATAAACATTAAAAAAAGAAAGAAAGGACAGTCAAGGTAAGATTTGGGAATACCAATGTCTCTGGATGGAAAAGGATCTTAATGTAATTAAAATCTAAATATCACCCTTTATCATGAAAAATGAAAACAGTTAAGCATAAAATAAAGTCAAAATGTTTGTTGAAAACTTCAGTACAAAATTGAAAATGACAAAAATTTTGGAACCAAAATAAGGCATGTTTTAAAAACAGGAATTTATTAATGGTAGGCTAGGTCTAAAATTCCAATTTACATAACAAAAATCAGTGCAATGAGAGATGGGAGAGGGTAAAAATACACTAAGCATCTCTCATATAAAGAAAGTCTCAAAAATTCCTGTAATCTCAGATAAGTATGTTGTGTATTTTCTCTTTTTTTAAGTTTATTTATTTATTTTGAGAGAGAGAGAGAGAGAGAGAGACAGAATCCCAACCAGGCTCCATGCTATCAGCGCAAGCCCTACCCAAGGCTCAAACTCACAAACCATGAGATCATGACCTGAGCCAAAACCAAGAGTCTGCCACTTAACTGACTGAACTATCCAGGCACCCCTGTATTGTGTATTTTCTATTTGTGCTGCACTTGTTATAGAAATAGCTCATTACTAAATGACACAGTGGAAAGTAACAGAAAATTCAATAGGATAGAAAAATAAACTAAAATTTAAGATATTCTATAGTTCAGAAAGTATACCATTCACATATGCAACTGACTACTTAATAGTAACTAACTTATAAAAGTTACAACCTGATATAATGGATTGGTGGTTATCACTACAACTAGGTAATCTGGCAATAGGTATCAAAGACAATGATAGTGTATATATTATATTTATGTTTTGATGAATTTCTCTTATAGGGATTTATTCTGAGACTATAATTGGACAATTGCTCTAAAGGTATATTTATATAATAATGTTTATTACAGGGTGTTTGCAACAATGAAAAACTGGAAGTAGTCTAAATATTCATAATGATGGATTTTTAAAATGAGTTATTTTTCATTTTTAAATTGAATACTATATGTCACAAAATGATGACATAGACCTATATCTTCAGATATTAAAAGTTGTCCATAATAGTCTCTAAGTAAAAAAAAAAGTATATGTATGTTTTGCTTAGAAAAACATTTAAGAAGATATGCATCTATATTGTTAAAGGAAATTTTTCTTGAATACTGTGATTATGAGAAACTTCTTTTTAACTTGTATACTTACCAAAGTATCCTATATGTTTTAATAAAATTTGATAGTACATTAAAAATACTTAAAATGTTTTTTGAAAATAAGCAACCCCATAAATCACTGCCAAGGCTAATGTCATGAAGATTTTCCCCTAAGTTTTCTTCTAGGAGTTTTTCAGTTTCAGGTCTTACATTTGAGTGTTTAATCCATTTTGAATTGTTTTTGTGTATGGTGTAAAGAAAGGGTCAAATTTCATTCTTTTATATGTGGATATCCTACAGGTTTTCCCAGCACCATTTCTCAAAGAGACTCTCTTCCCCACTGTGTATTCTCAGCACTTTTTTCAAAGATCAGTTGACTATATACATATATATATATATATATATATATATATATATATATATGCATGAGTTGATGTCTGAGCCCTCTATTCTGTTCCATTGGTCTGTATCTGTATTTATATGAGCACCATACTGTTGGATTATAGTAGCTTTGCAACGCAGTTGACCCTTGAACAGTACAGGGATTAGGAGCACCAACCCCCCATGCAGTTGAAAATCTGTGTATAACTTTTGACTTCCCTGAAAGTTAACTACTAATAGGCTACTGTTGACTGGAAGCCTTACTGATAATATAAACAGTCAATTAAAATATAAACAGTCAATAAAAACAGTCAATTAAAACAGCCAATGCTGGCCTCATAAAAGTGTTCCCTCTTCTTCAATTTATATATATATACATATATATATATATATATATATGTATATATATATATTGTACTGTATTAATAAGTAAGCTAAAGATTAAGAATATCATAAAGAAGAGAAAATACATTTACAGCACTATACTGTATTTATTAAAAAATTGTGTATGAGTGGACCCACACAGTTCAAACTCATGTTGTTCAAGGGTCATCTGTATGTTTTGAGATCAGGAAGTGTGAGGCTTCCAGCTTTGTTCTTTCTCAGCATGTTTTGGCTCTTCAGGGTACTTTGTGGTTCCACATGAGTTTTAGAATTGTTTTTTGTATTTCTGTCAAAAATACCATAGAAATGTTATCAAATTTGCAGATAACTTTGGGTAGTATGGACATTTTAACAGTATGAATTCTTTCAATCAAAAACCTATAATGTCTTCTCATTTGTGTGTTACTTAACTTCTGTCATCAATGTCTCGCAGTTATCAATACACAAGTCTTTCACCATCCTACTTAAGTTTATTCCCAAGTATTTTATTTATTTTATTCCCAAGTATTTATTTCAGCAGATCCTATTGCATTTTTAGGGTTTTCAAAATATAAAATCATGTCACCTGCAAACAGGAACAATTTTACTTCTTCCTTTTCTGATTTAGATGCCTTTATTTTCTTTTTGTTACTTAACTGTCCTGGCTAGAGCTTCCACTACTAGACTTAGTAAGATGTGGTGGTTAAGTTTTTCACTGTTGAGTATGATATTAGCTGTGAGCTTTTCATATATGGCCTTTATTATATTGAGGTAATCTCCTTCCACCTAATTTGTTAAAAGTTTATATCATAAAAATGTTTTCAATTTTGTCAAATGCCTTTTCTGTATGCATTGAAATGACCCTGCCATTTTTTATTCTTCATTTTGTTAATGTGAGATATCACATTGATTAATTTTTGTATGTCGAACCATCCTTACAACCCAGTGATATCACTTTGTTATGGGGATGATCCTTTAATGTGCTGTTGAACTTTGTTTGCTAGTATTTTGCTGAGGACTTTTGCATCTATACCAATCACAGATATTAGCCTATGGTTTTCTTTTCTTGTGGTGTCCTTGTATGGTTTTGGTGTCAGGGTAATGCTGGCCTCATAAAATGAGATTGAAAGTGTTCCCTCTTCTTCAATATCTTGGAAGAGTTTGAGGAAGATTGGTATTAATTATTCCTTAAATGTTTGGTAGAATTCACCAGTAAAGCCAGTCTATCCTGGACTTTATTTGCTGGGACGTTTTTGATTACTGGTTCAAACTTACTAGTTATTGATCTGTTCACTTTCTATTTCTTCATAATTTAACCTTGGTAAGCTGGGTGTTTTTAGAAATTTATTCGCTTCTTTCAGGTTTTCCAGTTTGTTGGTATGTAATTGTTCATAATAATTTTTTATGATTCTTTTTATTTTTGTAGCACCAGTTGTAAGGTCTACTCTCTCATTTCTGATTTTATTCATATTAGTCTTCTCTCTTTTTGTGTTAGTCTAGCTAAAGTTTAATTAATTTTCATTTAAAAAACAGTGCTTTTGTTGATTTTTTCAATTGCTTTTCTATTCTTTAAAAAAATTTTAATATTTGTTTATTCTTAAAAGAGAGAGAGAGAGAGAATGAATGAAGGAGGAGCAGAGAGACAGGGAGACACAGAATCTGAAGAAGGCTCCAGGCTCCGAGCTGTTGAGCACAAAGCCCAGGGCTCAAACTCACAAACTGCAAGATCATGACCTGAGCCAAAGTCGGACACTTAACTGACTGAGTCACCCGAGCACCCCAACTGCTTTTCTATTCTTTATTTTGTTATTATCTGCTCTAATCTCTATTATTTCCTTCCTTCTGCTAACTTTGGGCTTTAGTTTGTTCTTCTTTTCCTCATTTCTCGATGTGTAAAATTAGGTTGTTATTTGAGATCTTTCTACTTTTTAAAAAATGTAGGCCTTTATTGATATAAACTTCCCTCTAAGCACTACTTTTTAAAATTGTTTTTAATGTTTATTTAGTTTTGAGAGAGAGAGAGAGAGAGAGAGAGAGAGTGTGTGTGTGTGTGTGTGTGTGTGTGTGTGTGTGCCTGAGTGGGGGAGGGGCAGAAAGACAGAGGGAGACACAGAATCAGAAGCAGGCTCCAGGCTCTGAGCTGTCAGCACAGAGCTGGATGTGGAGCTCGAACCCATGAACTGTGAGATCATGACCTGAGCTGAAGTCTGACACTTAACCAGTCAACTGAGCCACCCAGGCTTCCCTAAGCTGTGTTTTGGTATGCTGTGTCTTCATTTTCATTTGTCTCAAGATATTTTCTTAAAAAATACTCCAAAAGAAAGTTTTCTAATTTCCTTCTTATTTCTTCTTCATTGGTTGTTCAAGAATGTACTGTTTAATTTCTGCATTTTTGTAAATATTCCAGTTTTCCTTCTGCTACTGATCTCTAGTTTCATTCCATTGTGGTCAGAAAAGATACCTGGTATGACATAAATTTTCTTAATTTGTTAGGATTTCTTTTGTCAACTAATACTTCATCTATACTAAAGAATATTTCATGTACACTTAAGAATTTATATTCAGCTACTGTTGGGTAGACTGTTCCATATATGTCTATTAGGTCCCATTGGTCTATAGGGTTGCTCAAGGGTGTTCTTTTTAAGTTGATTTGCTGTGTGAATGTTCTATTATTGAAAGTGAGATACTGCAGTCTCCTACTTTTACTGTATAGCTGCCTATGGATTTCTCTGCTCATATCTATCAACGTTTGCTTTATATATTTAGATGCTCTGATGTTGGGTGCATATATACATACATATATATACGTATATATATATATATATACGTGTATATATATATATACGTACGTATACATATATATACATATATACATATATATACATATATATACATATGTATGTATACGTATACATATGTATACATATATATACATATATACATATACGTATATATATATACACATTTCTGGTGAATTAATCCTTTTTATCATCATATAGTGTAAATAATGTATGACCTGTGTTTCTTGTGACAGGTTTTGACTTAACATATATTTTTCTAATATAAATATAGCCAACTATACTTAAGAGTAAATAAGACGTGGGGTGCCTGGATGGCTCAAGTGGGTTAAGCATCTGACTTTGGCTCAGGTCATGATCTCACAGTTCGTGGGTTCAAGCCCTACATCGGGCTCTGTGCTGACAGCTCAGAGCCTGGCACCTGCTTTGGATTCTCTGTCTCCCTCTTTCTCTGTCCTTCCCCTGCTCACACTGTCTCTCTCTGTCTCTAAAAAAGGGAATAAATGTTTTTAAAAAATTAAAAACAAGAGTAAATAAGACATGTGTATATTGTGGGTCTGTTTTTGGAACCAACAAAAAAAAATAGAGATTCCACTCTTAAGGCGCCACTGCTATGTGGTGGAGAGAAGAATGTTCTTTTGAACAATTGTGGATCAATTATATATCTATATGGGAAAAATAAACTTTTATCACTACCTCACACACAAAACAAGAATTAATGGATCACTGAATAGAAAGTGTTGATATTAAGCAGTGAAAGTTTTCTTTTTCTTTCATCTTCAACATTATGTTATTATATTTCTATTTTCACAAAAATTTTACAATCATTTTATAATTTTCCATCAAAAATAATGTCAAGATTTTTATTTTAGGATTGCATTAAATCTATAGATCAATTTGGGAAAAAATTATATCTTAAAATATTGATCACACCATGTTCCTCAATTGATTCAGGTCTTCTTAAAATTCTCAGCAATATTTTGTATTTCAAGTATAAATCTCTTTCATATTCTCACTGAATACATTCCCATGTATGTCTCTCTGTCTGTGTATCTGTCTGTCTGTCTCTCTCTCACACACACATACACAAAGTATATATAGTTGCATTTTTCAATTTTAATTTTCTCATTGTTTGTTGCTTGTGTATGTGTAAAGTTAAAATTGATTTTATATTGGGGTGCCTGGGTGGCTCAGTCAAGTTGAACATATGACTTTGACTCAGGTCATGATCTCACTATTCGTTGGTTCGAGCCCCACATCAGGCTTGCAGCTGTCAGCCTGTCAGCATGGAGCCCACTTCAGATCCTCTGTCCCCCCCTATACATTGGGTATAGAAATTACTTAAAAATAAAATCTTGGGGTGCCTGGTCAGTTTAGCGGCCCACTTCAGTTCAGGTCATGATCTCGGGCTTTGTGAGGTCAAGCCCTGCATTGGGCCCTGTGCTGTCAGCTCAGAGCCTGGAGCTTGCTTCACATTCTGTGTTTCTCTCTCTGCCCTCCCCTACTTGCGGGCTCTCTGTCTCTCTCTCTCTCTCTCTCTCTCAAATAAATAAATAAATAAACATTAAAAAAACTGATTATATATTGGCCTTGTATCCAGGCACCTTAAATTCATTTATTAATTCTAATTTGTTTGTAATTTCTTAGACTTTTCTATGTACACAGTCATATTATCTACAAACAATGACATTATTCATTCTTTATTTCCAATCTTTCTACTTTTTTTTCTTACCTTATTTTCCTGGCTAGGATCACCCATACAATGTTGAAAAAGAATACAATTGTGAAATATGTTCCTGATCTCAGGGGTAAACATTCACAATTTCAGCATTAACTGGAATGTTTTCTGTATATTTTCTTGTTTCAAATTTCCTTTACCAAATTGCAATATCCTTCTATCACTGGTTAAGTGGGCATTTTTGTAGTGAAAGGCTATTTTTTTCTTCACCTATAGAAATGATCACATATTGTTCTCTTCTATCAATATGGTAAATTATATTATTTTCTAATTTTAAATGAACTTATCGTTATTAGTTCACCCTTCCCCTCCATGGCTATTTATCTTTTACGATGCTAACTAGATTTATTTGGAAATGTTTTATTTAAAATTGCTGCATCTTTAATCAGAAACTGATTTATAATTTTCCTTTCTAGTAGAGCTTTTGTCAAGTTTTGGTATTAAAGTTAGTCTGGCCACATGGAGAAACCTGGGATACGCTTCTTTTTATATTCTCCAGATGACTAGTGTAAGACAGGTATTACTTCTTTTTTAAATATTTGAAAGATATAATGGTTTGAATTACTTTCCCATGTCTTCATTCTTTTTCTGGTATATGTCTATTCATCCATGCTCTTTGCCATGTGGCCTTTTAGTATCTCCTATTAGAGTGGGTGGAGTATATCACACACATCCCCTCATTGGGTTTGGTATTGTGACTTGTTTGGCCAATGCAATATAAGATAATGTGATTAAGAAAGTGCTGGCTTAATTTATCTTGGCTCTTTTGTTCCTGATGCATGCCATGAAAACAATATGCCCAAGTATCAACTTTGTGAGAAAGTTTTAAGTGACAGTTTCCAGATATTTAATGGGAAAGACTTATTCATATTTGCATTTTTTTTCTCTATTCTATTTTGGGAAAGATATGTTTTTGGAAAGTACATATATTTCATATGAAAATTTAAATTTATTGATTTTAAGTTATCACTATTATTATCTTTTTTTCTAATGTCCAAAAGATTTTTAATATACAATTTTATTACCTGACATTGGTATTTTATAACCTTTCTCTTTTTATTTTGAGCCACTGACTAATTTTTTTTCTATTTTCATATGCTTCAACAGATACATTTACAAACATTTGTCTTAATGAAAGAAAATGTTAGGTAAAGGACGTATTATACACATTCCAATGAGTTAAGCATATGGTCATTCTCATATCCTTCTACACATAAACTTACATTACACGTATATTTTAATGAAGAAGATGTTACTTGAAAGAAGGTTTATACACAGTGTAGTTTCAGTTAATATATGCATTACTATTTTTAAGAATCCGCCTCTCTCTTTGCTCATTTTTGTTATTTTTCTGTTTATTTTCCTTTTCATTTATTTCTGCTCTTTCCTTAATTATTTGTTTCCATCCAGTCTTTGAGTGCAATTATTTCTTCTTTTTCTTTTTGATAGAGATTATCATGAAATAAACCACATTTGATTGTTCTCTGTCCTGTAATACGCATTTCATTGTGATTAAAAGGATTAAAGTATAGTCTTACCTAGAAAGCAATGATATGCCTAATTTTTTTAGAACCTAAAACAGTCAGTCTTGACAATAAGATTAGGAAGGTGACTGTCCATACTTAATAGAGTTTCTTTCAAAATTAGGAATTCCCTCAATTCAGACATGTATCTCAATATTTGTTACACAAATATCATAGCATGCAACTTTGTACTGCAAGGATGAAGACAGAATTTGAAAAATAATCTGGGATGCTATATAAAATATTGTCTCCTTTTATATTCTACCCATCATACGGTATGGGAAATATTTATATACCAATAACAAAGAAGGAATATATAATTTTACAAAATATTCTGTTTGATTACTCCATAGTCTCATCTCTAAATTTACTTTCCCAGATGAATTAAGACAGTAAAATGAATGAAAATGTCAAGTCTTTATCTTACTAGCAGTTATTTTTTTCTAAGACAATAGTGTAACTACAAGCACATATGATATCCCTTATAATATCAGTGTTCTTTACATGTGGCAGTAAAATGTCATTAAGATATAAGTGCTCTTTACCAATGCTCAAAAAAAAAAATCCCACAAATTATGTGCTTACTGATGCTTGTGAGTGTACACAAAAATCACTCCTTTAGGGTAGGTTGGTAAAGAGAGATTGAGATATCATGAAAGCAAGCTTTGTTTTTTTTCGTATTATAAATGCTAACTAACAGTGAGAAACATAAAGAATCTTATGAACAAATATTTTGGTTTCAAATTAATAATTTTGAAGTGCTCCTAAACAATGATCAAAACATACAATGCACAATGGTTAATCGCGTTGTTCTATATTCACCTTTCACTGGGGGATAATTTGCTGTTACTGCTGCTTTCTTCTGACACAGATCTATAAAATTGACAAAGTTTATTTTAAGTGGGAAAATTTTTAAATCTTGAACAACTAAGTGAATATTTTTCAAAGAAACAGAGTGACTCATTAAATGTCTCTTTCCAACAAAATAAAACAGGTACAATTCTTTTTTGTCTTTCTTGAATTACATTAACATACTCTGAGTGTTATATTACCTTCAGGTGTATGGTATAATGATTCAACAATCATTTTACTCAGTGTCCATCGAGGTAAGTGTAGTCTTAATCCCCTTCACCTATTTCATCCATTCCCTCAACCCACCACCTATCTGGCAACCAGTTTGTTCTCTGTATGTATGAGTCTGCTTTTTGTTTGTCTTTTTTTTTGCTTGTTTGTTCCTTTGTTTCATTTCTTAAATTCTGCATATGAGTGAAATCATATTTGCCTTTCTCCGACTGATTTCACTTAGCATAATACACTCTAGTTCCATCCATGTTGTTATAAATGGCAAGATTTCATTATTTTTTATAGCTGAGTAATATTCCATTGTGTATATCTACCACATCTTCTTTATGCATTCATCTATAGATAGATGCTTAATATTAGAACAAATGCCATCAGCCACCTTGCTTTGTTGGCTAACTCCTCTCATCTTACTTTTACATGTATTATTATTTATAAGCCCACATACGTACAGACAGGCCCTTTGCTTCTATGATACCCCTAACTCCTCTGGTCAAATTAAGCTAAAGCCTTAAAGTAGCAGTCAAAAATTTCAGTTAATTTTTCTATATATTCCTATTTTTTTCTTCCTTTCATAATATATTCATGTCTTCTCTTTCTACCAATTCCTGGAAGTTAGAACTAGAGGTAAATCGCTCTGTGGAAAAACATAGTAAATTATGAATAAGGGGCTTAATAATTATGACTAAATATTTGTGTAACAGATTACAGATAATGTGGTGATTTCACTTACTAGTTTTGTATACCCAAAAGTTTATTATACTTTTGAAAATAATAAGGGAAGCTTATTATCTCTCATTGTATAGAGTTATAGAGAATAATATTTTTTATTATGAAATTTATTGTCAGATTGGTTTCCATACAACACCCAGTGCTCATCCCAACAGGTGTCCTCAATACCCATCACCCACTCACCCCTCCCTCCCACCCCCCATAAACCCTCAGTTTGTTCTCAGTTTTTAGGAGTCTCTTATGTTTTGGTTCCCTCCCTCTCTAACCATTTTTTTTTCTTCCCCTCCCCCATGGTCTGGTTAAGTTTCTCAGGATCCACATAGGAGTAAAAACATATGGAATCTGTCCTTCTTATAGAGAATAATTTTAAGAACATAGAGATTAAATCACTTGCTCAAGGTGCCATAGTGTCTGCATGCAAGATTTAGGCATTAAAAATAGGTTTTCTGAGGCTAAAATGTAATTTTTTCCCATTTCATGACGCTGCCTTCTGTGTCCTAACCTGTGTTATAAACTGCACATGTAATTTCTGGTTAAGAAATGTTTTTATAAATTAGCAGCATCAATACTTAGGAAAATAAATATTATGCAAGCAGGTTCATAAATACTATTTTCAGCTGAGAGAGCTATTCTAATAAAGTCATTTGTTACTGGTCTGAGTACCTGTATCTAAAAAATTCCTTGAGATGCAGTATTACATATTCTCATGAAGCCCGAAGACAGAATTGGTAGACTAAGAGGCTGAACAGACCTCCACAATACTCTTGGCAGCTATAGCTCCTCTGAAAGTGATACTAGTGGTAAAATGAATGGTTATAGTAAGGAGTAAAACTAGGAAACAACAAAAAAAAGGAGGACATCAGACGGATTTGAAATATTTCCCTGGGCCTCGCCTCATATTGTTCTACCTCCTGTCTTAGATTATCCCTGATGAAACAGGAATACTTTTTTCTTGACTCATTGAATTTAATAAGAGTAAACAAAAACATACCTGTCACTTTCAGTTTCCCCCCTGTAGCACAGCTCTCTTATTTTATTCTGCTTTATTACAACAGCAGCAGTGATGATGAGCAGAGGTAGAGAAATGTAGAAAATGAGTTCAAATTGGTGTTTTGAAGGAGTGGTAGATCGTCCCCCCAAATCACTTTTACCTGTAATGGAAAATTATAGGTAATTTCATATTATACTCATAATTTCAAATTATATTAGAAATTTTATTAACCAAATGAAAATATGTAGAGGATATCATTACCAACATTATTCCCAAACACTAAACATTTCACTCATATTTTATGAATATATTACAATATTAAACTAACATACAAACTATTAAAACTAACATATAAAATATGAATTAAACTAACATATAAATTAACATTTAAACTAACATATAAAATATAAAATGGGCTGCTACTAGTGCTTTATTGCTCAGGAATTTCCAACCTTACACCCTATAGTAGATTTATAGTATAGATTTATTTGATTGAAGGTAATCTTCCTTCATGAAGTATACGTTTAATGCTTGCAACCATTTCTTCAACTTCTTTCTGATATAGCTTATCCAAAATTCAAACATGTATATCATAGAGAGTATTGGGATTGTACCTATACATGAGAATTAAATCTGAGAAATGTGGCATTTAATTTCTCTTACATTACATTATATATTTTTTCTAAATATTAAAAATTTGTACTCACTAAATAACTAAATTATTTAACTAAGTTCTTTTTTTTTTTTTTACTGTCCTACATTGTTTATTAGGTAAGAATTTTACGAGCATTATTTATATTAGTGGTAACAGCAGAACTGAAGAGTATTGCATCTTCTCCATGCTGCATGGGGAGGACCACCGATAGTGTGCCCCTTTCCAAAGCCACTGCTCTCGGTCTGCAGATGTCAGCCTTCCCATCTCCCTGTGCCTGTGGACTGGTTTGGTGATCCCCTGGGTGTAGGGGTTTCTTCTAATAGCTTTATGGAATGGATCAATGAGGATAATCTCGAAGAATTTGTATGTGGAATCTTCGCCAACCCAGTAAGAATTCAAGACTCTTAGAACCCCACAGTAGCATCTAGCTCACTCCTCTGCAACAGATTGAAGGTTTGGGGAAAATTTTAGCTGGTTAACACCATGATGGACAGGCTTGCCATAGGTAACACTCTCAGGGACTGGGCATTTATGGCCACCATGTCGCACACGAATCTGATGTATGACATAACGTTGCTTGGACTTGTACTCCCAGTCTGTGGGCTTTAAGGGTTTTATCAGCTAGGGGGGCTGGAAAGGGGGCTGTGGAGAGCAGAGAGCTGGCGATAGCGCCAGCAACACACCCTGAGAAGAAAGCGCATTACAGGGACTGCTTCTTCTTCCATAGCTCCTGGATGTACTTGTAATCGCCCATCTTGGCTTACCTTTGAGCTGATAGCTGCCACCAGACAGAAAGAAAAAAGTCTTTCTCCTCTTAAGTTTTTAATCAAATATATAGCCATAGGAAATTAAGATGGCTCTAGAATTATTTTGTAGAATGCATGGCCAAACTTGACTTTGACCCATTTTTGACTGATGTTAATATCTACATTTTCCTCATCAGTTCTTATTCATTCTCAGCTGACATCTGTATTCATTCCTAAGCATCTGACCTATATGGGTACTCAACTTCCACCACATTGTATATACCAGCCACCGATCTGGGTTTATAATGTTATCAAGCTCTGCTTTCTCCAAAATTTATTGGCAAGTTGTTTTTTTTTTTTTTTTAATTTGGTATAGATACCAAATACCAAATACTGTTCTCTGCTAGTTCAAACAATGGAGGATCTGATAAGTAGAGGAGCCACCCCCCCAGGTACAGTTGTGCATGGTCAGGGCTTAATATACTCCTCTGAAGACTGCCCCAGTGCTTCTCTTTTAGTTCCTGTAGCATTTTTCAAGTCAGTTCAAACTAGGAGCAACACTTTTCCAGTCTAGTTTGTGCTTGTGATTGGGGTTTCCAATACCTCTGGAATGAGGATGACATTATATTTGTAATCAGAAAGCCAGTGAATCAGATGAAGAGGGCATCCTCTCTGGCCAAATACTGCAGATTGATTCTCAGCTACTTTTATAGTCTTTTGGATAATCAATGATGCCACATGGGTTATTCGAAAAGGAATGTAATATATGCCCAGAAAGCCTCAGAACATGAGTAGGATTTCTAAAAACCCAAAAAAAAACTGGTCTTACATCTTTACCTCCTATTGTCTAGTTTTAACAGGCACTACTAGTAACCACCATGAAAGAATATTTATTCACTTATTTACTCTGGGTCTCCATTTTACATTGGTTAAGATTAGTCCCCAATAATCTTCTCTCAAGCTTCTTTTACTTAATTCCAAAGGTGTAGTGAATTTTTCAGGCATTTAACTATTAATGGTGTTTAACCTCCTCCCTTTTATTACCCCAAATGTCTTAGCCTTTATGGCTCAAGAGTTTGTTAAATCAGACTCCCTAAAACAGAGGTCTTACCCCTGCCAAACTTTATAGACAAACATCAGGTACAGAAAAAAGGTGGGTTTTTTTATTGTTGTTTTGTTTTGTTTTGTTTTGTTTTTCATGAAAGAGCTTGAATCCATCAGCTGCAACTCCTAAAAGTTTCCCTTCTTTTCCTTTTTCCCCTACATTCAGAATGATTTCAGAAAAAAACAGATGAGAGCTTTGAGTAAAGTAGTCATGAATGGCACTGTTAATTATGCAGCTTACATGATTACCCACTTTCTCCAACTGGCTATTCTGCCATAAATAGATAGATTCCAGGTTTATTTAGAATAATCAGGTATGCCTGGGTGGCTCAGTAAATTGAGTGTCCGACTTCAGCTCAGGTCATGATCTCATGCTTTGAGAGTTCAAGCCCTGCATCAGGCACTCTGCTATTAGTACGGAGCCCACTTCAGATCCTCTTCCCCCCGCCCCTTCCCCTCCGCCACTCACTCTGTCTGTCTCTCTCAAAATTAATTAATTAATTAATTTTAAAAAAAAGAAGAATCTATGTATACAGGTAAGTATACCCTACCAAAAAAATTTTATAGCGAGGGGCTCCTAGTATCTTCCTATTAGCAAATACTATTATTAGTGTGTGTGCTGGTTAATTTTATGTGTCCAACTTGACTAGGCCACAACATGCTCAGATATTTGGTCAAATATTATCCTGGGTGTTTCCGTGAGTGTGAATTGGAATAAGATTAACATTTAAACCAGTAGACTAAGTAAAGCTGATAGCTTTCTTTAATGTGAGTAGGCCTCATCCAATCAGCTGGAGGCCTTAATAAAACAAAAAACACTGATTCATCCATGAATAAGAGAGGATCCTTCCTGCCTGAGGAGCTTTCATAGTAGACCTACAGGCCCCAGAATATAAGGGATTAAGACAGACCTTATGGCAGCTGACCAAGGGAAACTAGTTGGATTAAAAGGTTTCCTCTGATCCCAGGTTCAAGTGCCACCATTCTACTGCCATTTGGACCCAGAGTGATATAGGGAAAGCAACCATGAACATTGGCCTGGGACCATCAAAGTTGTCTTATGGGAAGTCTCAAATACCAAATAATCCAATACTGAGATGCAAAATTTTCTGAGTTATGAAAACTGGTTTGGAAGGTTGAAGTTAAAGAACAAAATCCATTTGGAAGTTAAAAAAAACAGGAACTAAAAGCAACGTTGTTTTGGGGTCAAATGAGTAAGCATAAATTATCCGCCTTCTATGGTTGCTGTTTTTAACTCTGACTGCAGATGTTGACAATTGTAATTTGTGGTCCACTTGTTTTAACGTTTATTCATTTTTTGAGAGACAGAGACAGAGCATGAGCGGCGGAGGGGCAGAGAGAGAGAGGGAGACACAGAATCCGAAGCAGGCTCCAGGCTCTAAGCTGTCAGCACAGAGCCTGACGCAGGGCTCGAACTCACAGACTGTGAAATCATGACCTGAGCCGAAGTCGGACACTTAAGTGACTGAGCTGCCTAGGCACCCCTAATTTGTGGTTCATTTTGAGTGATGCGACTTAAGTGTGCAGCCTAAGGGTATTGAAATCATTAACAGTCCATCTTTGACTTAGTCTTTGGATTAACTGTTGTGCTTTGTGTCAAGAGAGTGCTAATATAATTTTTCTTATTGTCAATATTATAATCATGTTTTCTAAGAGCTCAGATGATGATAATCAGAATCATTACAATACTAACACCAGCATGACCCGGACATCACTGAACATGAAAACTAAATGACTATTTTTTTTTTAAGTTTGTTTATTTTGAGAGAGATAGCACATGAGTGGAGCGGGGGCAGAGAGATAGGGGCAGAGAGAGAGAGAGAATCCCAAGTAGGCTCTGCACTGTCAGCACAAAGCCTGACATGGGGCTCAAACCCATGAACTGTGAGATCATGACCTGAGCCCAACTCAAGAGCCAGATGCTTAACCAACTGGGTGAGGTGACCCTCACCCAGTCATGAGGTGACCCTACATGACTATTTTTAATACCACTGGATTGAAAATATAAATAACCAAAGAGCATATTACACAATATGACAAAAATAATTTGGATGCAGAAATAAACCCACACATATATGGTCAATTATTTTATGACAAAGGAGCCAAGAATATAAAATGGGGAAAGAACAGTCTCTTAAATGAATGGTATTGGGAAAACTGGTTATCCACATGCTAAAGAATGAAATTGGACTATTCTACATAATATACAAATATTAATATAAAATGTTTTAAAGACTTGAATGTACTTGAAACCATAAAACTCCTAGAATAAAACAGGTAGTAAGCTCCTTGATATTGATTTGGTGATAATTTTTTGAAATCTGACATCAAAAGTAAAAACAACAAAAGCAAAAATAAACAAGTGAGACTACATCAAACTAAAAAGCTGCACAGCAATGGAAACCATCAACAAAATTAAAAGGCAACCCATTGAATGAGAGAAAATATTTGCCAATAATATATCTAATAAGGGGTTAATATCCAAAATATATTAAGAATTCATCCAACTCACCAGCAAAAAAACAAACAAATAATCTGATTTTTAAATGGGCACAAGACATGAATAGAAATTTTTCCAAAGAAAACATTCAAATGGCTAACATACATGAAAAGATGCTCAACATCACTAATCAAGAGGGAAATACAAGTGAAAATCATAAGAAGATATCACCTCACATGTTTTAAAAAAATTAAAAATAGAATTCCCATATGATCCAGCAATTTCACTTCTGGGTACGTAGCCAAAGAAAATGAAAACACTAACTCAAAACTATATATGCACCTCCATGTTCACTGCAGCATTATTTATAACAGCCAAGATATGGACACAACTTAAATGTCTATCAATGAATAAATGGATAAAAAAATGGGGTTATATATATATAATGGAATATTATTCAGCCATAAAAAGAATGAAGACTTACCATTTGTAACAACATGGATAGACCTCAAGGTCATTATGCTAAGTGAAACCAGTCAGACAGAAAGACAGTACATTTGTATGATCTCATTTATATGTTAAAAAAAATACAAGCTCATAGATACAGAGAACAGATTGATGGTTGCCAGAGGTGTGGGAGTGGCAGTAAATGAAATGGATGAAGAGGGTCAAAGGTACAAACTTCCAGTTATAAAATAAATAAGTCCTAGGAGTGTAATGTATAGCATTGTAACTACGGTAAGTCATACTGTATTGCATATTTGAAAGTTTCTAACAGAATAGACCTTAAAAGTTCTCATCACAAGAAAAAAAACCTACAACTATGTATGTGATGGATGCTAACTAGACTTATAGCAATCATTTCACAATGTATACAAATATTGAAACATACTGTACACCTGAAACTAATATAATGCTGTATGTCAATTATATCTCAATAAAAAAGGAATATGCAATAGGTATGTGAAAGCACATTTGGAGGTTGAATCTCAAATTTCTTGGATGAAATAAGCAAGTATGTTTAAATCAACTCCACTTTTTGTTTCCCAAATAAAAACAAACAAAAAACTTTTCTCTCCCCAAAAGACACCAAAGTCCCGACAAAAATAACCAGCAAATTAGCTTGAGCACACTATAGGAACAAACATGCACTGCCCTATCACTCATTCCCCTACCAAACCAAATGAAGTTACATTTCCTGATTCACTGATTACACTAAAATTTCCGGTGGGAGAAAAATGTGAAAATTTTGATAACATCTGTTGGCCCCTTAAGTGTAGCAAGGATTCTGTCCTACCAACTGAATATGGCAGGAAAGTATTTCTCCAGCTCTGACGTAATTTGATTTCAAAAATGAAGTTTAAAAAAGTTTCTTAATTTCTATGCAAATTTTAATGAAATTATAGATAAGATAAAGAAAAATTTTGTTATCTTGCTCAAATCTAAACTAGACTTTGCTCATCTGTATGCATACTTAGCAGGCAGTGCAAATGTAAACTTCTGCAAGTCCCATCCAGTCTATAAACTTCTTATCGAAGACAAGGAAAAGATCCTACCTGCTAAATATCCTATACACCTTGGACACAATGCTGAATGGAGGCAGATATGTTTACCTGTGATATAGAGGCTTTCATCATGAAAGCTTTTGGTCACTTTTGTTTCCTCAAAGTGTGTAGAAGCTCATAATGGGATTTTTTAAACTTTATGAATGGAAGGTGATGCTTCTTCAGAAGTGGACACGCACAAGATTGCTCTTAGTGTTACCGGCTATAGAAAATGTGTTGAAAATACTGGCCTGACATAACACCTTTTTCTTAAAACGCTGGACAAGAAGAATGTACTTCTATAATTTTTCAATACATTGAGGATTCAAATAGAAAGAAAGGTTGCAGTAAAAACAGAAATTGACAAACTGTTTCTCTGAAACAATTTGATAATATGTGAATCCTAGGGGGAAAAATTTCACATAGGCTGTGACATCAACTCATACAATGAAATAATGGAAATAAGGCTGTTTAAGAATTCAAAAAATGTAACTAGAAAAAGGCAAGAAGTTAAATAGGACCTTCTCAGGTCCCAATTAAAATTGTAATTTATTTGTAATTAAACTTAAATTTCACAAACTCAAATTACTTCTATGCTTTAACCATGTTCCCTAAGAAAAAAAGATTTTACTTATGACATCCAATGTGCTTTGCACTGTTTAAAAATGATGAGAATTTTTGAAACGGGTAGCCTGTATGATGAATTCAAATATGCAAAGGAACTGATTGATAAGATACCTGGTCTACCAGAAGACACCTGTAGAAACAAAGCTAATGAAAGTTTTTGGAGACCTGCAAACTAATTTCTACAATTCTAAAAACCTACTGTGTCTAGTAAATAAAGCCCAAAGTATGCCATGTTCAAATACATTTGTTGAAAAGATCCTTGGCTGATGCCATCACAATGGACAGACACCTGAATTTAGTAAGTGGCTTGATAAAGCAGAGCTTCAAGTCAAAAGGAATTATATATTTGGCTCTATTCCATTTTGCTGCTGCTTAAAAGAAAGGATGTCTGAAAGTCTGCAAGCAATTCAGAGAAGGATAATTGGACAATTAAATGGAAAGGGTCAAAATTACACCTGACCATATCATAGGACAAAAAGAATCATGTCATTGTTATTTTTTGTTAAATATAGAGCATATATTTAATCCTATTATATTTATACTGTCCTTTTGAAAAGTCTTACATTTATGAATCTTAATAATATACAACAGGATAGCTACAAAATTTAAATATCCAGTAAAGACCTTTTAAAAAGAGGTAAACATCAATTGCTATATTAAACAATATATTATAAAATATTATCCTTATTAAATATTGTTATATTTTTGCTCACATATATTATTTGCTTAATTTGTTGTACTATAAACTATTATCAATTGACACTGGTAATGAGTTCTATTAGTGTTTTGCTTAAATAAGAGCATTTATGTAACAAAACAATCAATAACACAGAATAATATAAATTTAAATAAACATCTATTTTATACCTATTTATGTGAAAATAAATAAATATGTAAAAATAAATATATATACATACTTATATGTTTCATGTTAAATTATTATTCCCTTTTTTTTGGGGGGGGGGTTCTAAAACAGAGTCTAATATGGCTGTGTGTTAACTCTGTAAAAAGTTCGTCACCCTAGGTTTGCCTTTCCCCTAGTATCCAAGCTTCATGTAAATCTGCCAAGGAATTTCATGATTTTCCCCAAAAGGAAAGGGGTAAGGACGGCTAGCCTCTGATTCCAGGTTATTCTAGGTGGGCTCCAATATCTTCTAAAACCAGGAACTATCCCCCAGATATACCCAGGCCTGCCTAGATCTGCTTAAACTCAAAATACTACTCAGAAAACTCAGAGAAGAGATTCTAGAGAGGATATTTCTAAAGATTACATGAGAACCCTTACAATGCAGCAGAAAGGAATAAAAGATAGCTTGAAAAATTCTGGTGGCATTGATATAACAACAACTACTAACAAACACTATTTTAAACCAGAAATGTATAAGACAACCCTAAGTGAACAATCTAAATTAACTAGTCAAATTTTATGCACTGAAATTTCTACTTTTAAATTGTCTAACATTTAATTGGGTGTACTTTTTGTTAGTAAACCACATCAATATTAATATAAAAGTATAAAACAGGGGTGCCTGGGTGGCTCAGTCGGTTAAGCATCCAACTTAGGCTCAGCTCATGATCTCACGGCTCGTGAGTTCAAGTCCCACATTGGGCCCTGCACTGACAGGTCAGAGCCTGGAGCCTGCTTCAGATTCTGTGTTTCCCTCTCTCTCTCTGCCCATCCCTGCTTACGTTCTGTCTCTCTCTGTCTCTCAAAAATAAATAAATGTTAAAAAAAGGTTAAAAAAATATAAAAGTACAGAACAAACTTCTACCGTCTTAGATTTTTAAAAATCTTACAAATAAAACAAAACCATGCTTGTTGGTATCAGTTGTTTTGCAACCTAGCTTGGAATCTATACTTTAATTTCTTCTCTTACATATTATCTTTGAATAATGAAATTTGAAAGACACTAACCAGATGGAGGTATGTGTCCATCATCTATGCTTCCAAATTCTCCCTTCTTCTCCAGGCATTCAGGAGGAGCAAACCCATTTTGACAATGGCAATGATTCAAATTGTTGCAAATCTGGAGTAATCAGAAAATAGAACGTTGTTTTGTGGACCAAGATGATTCAATAGAGACCAATGAATATTCTATACTTATTCAACAGAGAATTTATTTCAGAGAGTTTATCCATTCCAGAGAATTTAACTTGAATAGACAAATTCAATAAATTTTCACAAATTTTCTCTTGAAATTGTCCATACTTTAGTAAGTATATTTAGCTTCTGCTGCCAAAGCATTTTTTAGAAAATTCTTCATCTCTTTCCACAACCAGACCCAAATATTGGTAATTACCGGTAACATGCCACTAATTATCATTTAGTTGATAGTTTCACAAAACAGCCCAGATTCTAATGAGCAAGACTAGTAAGAAAATTCTAATGACCTTGTTTACTAGTTTCTACCTCCTCTCTGTGAAAATAAGATTATTTTGGTTGTATAGTAATTCATGGTTCATATAGCACATTTGCACCATATATTTACCAAATACTTTATACATCCAGAGTCATCTTAAATGTTTCTACTTTATCTTCTCTAATAAACAGTTTGGCAAGACTTCTTGAGAAAATAAGATTGAAGTTATAAATTATAGACTATTAAATGACACCTAGCAGCATGAAAATGATTTTTAGCCATTTTAATGATTTTTTAAAAAGTCTCCAAACTGTTTACTGAAATGTTAAAGCATGTTGCTTAAAATGAAAATTGAAATTACTTACTCCATGGCTATTGCAATGATGAGAAGAATTGCACGTCTGATAATTTACCTGGTATTGAATTTCTACACAGTTAAAGTTGACACAGTACTGAAAGCAAAAGGAAGTGAAAATAGGCATAATAATCAGATTGTGTGCCTGGATAATACAGAAGAAAAATACAAGAAAATTTCACAATTCATACTTTCAAAATTGGCATAAAAATACAAAAAAAAAGGTGATAATTGAAACATTGAAATAAATGTGAAATAAGCTATGTGCCTTCAGATTATAAAGATGTAACCACATGTGAGAAGTTAGAAGTTTTATTTTCTTACCATCTAACATTAGAAACCCTCTTAAAAAGAGAACTATCTGGAAGAATAATTTGACTAGTTCCTGGAGTTCAAGAATTATCTAAAAAGCATTTAAAAAAAAATACCCATGCCTGGGCTGCATCTGAGACATTTATCTCGAAATTTCTGGGGACAGGGTCCCCTCATTATTGCAAGCAGTTAAGGTTGAGAACAATGAGGTGGGAGGTTGAGATCTTAATATCACGGTATGAGCAACAAAGGAAGACAGCTTATGATTCCATGTTAAAAAAAAAAATGAGGAGAAAGAGAACAGCAAGGATGACAGATAATTATTTGAGATAATAGGGCAATGAAAGACTCCCAACTATGAGATGGCTAAAAAGCCTTCAAAGAAAAGGAATGTTTAATTTGTGGATTTACACTGTTCTAATTTATGGCATTAATTTTTGTGACTTTTTTCATTTATCGAAAAATTTTCAGTAAATTCAGTACTTTGTGAAAGGGTTTTACTTTTTGAGTAAATTTTGTCGTTGGATCATAGTAACAACCAGGTGTGCAGAAAGAGGAGGACCGGGACACTGGAAAAAAGAGATCTGATACACTATCATTTAGAATTGAAGGGGAAAGAGACCACAGATCAAATTTGTATTCCACATGCTTCCAGATGAGCAAGATGTTACTGAAACTTTGGTTATTTTCATGGACTATTATCAAAATATATTATATAGAAATAAATTTGAATTTAGCAAGCACATCTTGAGACTTTCTCTCAAAAAATATATGTCAGTTGGGGTGCTGGTGTGGCTCAGATGGTTAAGCATCTGACTCTTGGATATTTGGCTCAGGTCATGATCTCACAGTTCATGAGATCGAGTCCCAAGTTGGGCTCTGCACTGACAGTGTGGAGCCTGCTTGGGATTCTCTCTCTTCCTCTCTGCTCCTCTCTCTCTCCCTCTCTCTCTCTCAAAAGTAAACATTTTTTTTAAATGGTAAGCTTAGAAATAAAATGGAGTAGACCTTGTCTAACTGTATCCTTACCCAGATATAATGTCTGGAAGCCAATGAACTAGATACACTAAGTGACCAGAAATGCCTCCTGCATTCTCTTTCACTCATTTAACAAACTTATTTAACAAATTCTTGAAGAATTAGACTCACAGATATAGGATGTGGGGCTTAAGCTGGCATGAATTAGACAATTTTCAGACCACACTACAAAGCTGCAGGAGGATTTACTAGAACCCTTTACATTCAGAAGCATCAAGCCACATGAAAACAAACTACTAATTCACGATCCAAGGGATATGATGTAATTATACAGGACTGAATTAAATGATGAGGAAAATTAATTGTGGTTTCTTTTCTATTTTTGTATTTTTCTGATGGTATGTGAGGAAGCCCTTTTCCTTTCTACTTGTTGCATCCCTAATCCTCAATTTAGTATCTATGCTTTTATAACTAAAGCAGTTTAAAACTAGTAACTGATTCTCACTGATTCCTCAAACATCAGAAACAATATTCTTACTGTTTCTTTATTTGTCATGGCAATGTAGGCTCAAAAAAAAATTAAGGACTTATGCTTCCAGTCAGATTAAAATAGCAGGGTCCAGAATTACCTTTCTACCATAAAAAAGTAGAAAAATAGGTAAAGAATAGGAAACAACTATTTCTAGAGAATGGAAAACAAGCAGCACAAGACTATTATCTCAGAAAAAAGAAAGACAAATTAGGTGAGGCCTCCCACTGTCCAGGCTCTCTGCTTAAAAGGAATTTCCTGACTAAGGTGTAGTGAGATGACACCCAAACACAGCTTAAAAATCTAATAGACAGAGATTTGGGTAAGTGAAGGCTTAGGAGGCTGGAAGCTAGAATTTGCTGGGAAGACTATTTCATAAGAGGGAATTACTGACCAAGAACAACTTCCAGAGAAAGAAAGATTATCAACATCTGTAAGATGAAAATTTCTAAAATCACAGAAGTCTGGAAATTGTCCAAGGTCCTACCAGCCCAAACATACAGACCTTGTTGAATTCACAGAACATTCAGTAGAGACCATAAAGGGCCATAACTTAGAAGTGCGGCAAATTTACTCTCTGCCCTAAAAAGAACGTAACAACAAGTCTTGAAAGGAAACTAACCTGCAAGTAATTTAAAGAAATTCAATTATTTTTAAAGCAAGAAGTCATTCAATAATACTCAATTCATAAGATTCAGTATGTAATAAAAATATGAAGGAGGAAAATGTGGCCCATAAATAGTAGAAAAATCAAGCCAATGGAGCCCATAATTACTAATGTTAAAAGTGACAGAAGTAACAGACAAGAATGTTAAAATAGCTGTTATAAACAAACTTTATAGGCTCAAGGATATAAAAAGGACCTGAACATAATGAGAAAAGCATTAGTAGATATAAAAAAAGAGAACAAATAGGAGGCGCCTGGGTGGCTCAGTCAGTTAAGCATCTGACTTTTGCTTTTGGCTCAGGTCATGATCTCAAGGTTCCTGAGTCCAAGCCCCACTTGGGATTCTCTCTCCCTCTATCTGTGCCCTTCGCCTGCTCACGAGTGCTCTATAAAAATAAATAAACATTTTTAAAAAGAACCAACAGAACTTCTAGAATAAAAACTATAGTATATGAAATGAAAATATCATAGATAAAAGATTTCTGTTCCATAATATCTGTTCTAGACTTCTAGAGAGCTCACATTTAGTAAGAATGTGTTCTTCCTGACGGGCCAAGGACGTTAGCAGCCTTTCAGAACCTTGGGAAGAGAGACATTCACCTATATTTATAAATATTTCAAGTGAAATATGGTAGGGAAAATTTCTTGGACTTGGTTTCCTAGCCTCATAGTAAAATATCATTTTAAAGATCCAGACCAAATTCCTTCTGAATTTGTCAGACAGTAACTCTCTGGTTCTAGTTTGCTCAAAATTGTATGTTCACCTATTTATATAATCAACCCAAAACCAAGACCCATCATTTTTATGCTGAGAAATAATATTTGACATTATTCATGATCAAAATGTAATACTTTTAAGAAAATGTATTCAAACTTGGAAATAAGGCAAAGAGGGATCTGAATTCCTCATCTGAGAATTATTTCAATATGGTAGGGGCCTGAACCTTGTTTGACTTGCTTTTACTGCTGATTAGACTCTAGACTTTATACATTTATATATCATTACATGGATTAATTTGTCTGGAAAAGATGCAGGAAGTCACAAACACACAAACACACACACACACACACACACACACACACACACATGAAAGGAATAACTTAGCACTGAAAAGTCATGAAGCAAAATTTATAGGAAATATAAACAATATCACAACAAATATTCAAAGAATTCATTATGACTTTGAGTCTAGAGAAGATAACATAGACCTGTTTCTGTGTGTCCTTGCTAAGTACAATTATAAAATATTATAAAATTATAAATGGCTTGGGAGACAAAAAGAACTCAGTGGTGGTCAGAAAAAGGGTGAGTTGGTTTGAGACCTGAACTGGAAGAACAGTAGTGTGTCTTGTGCTTCTCCCCATCTCCCCTCTGCTCCAACCCAACAGAAGTCCATCCAGATCTTGCACCTCAAACTAGTACCAGAAGGCAATCCAGGTAGGCTCATTCCTTCCCCAGATCAAATGTTATCCCCTCTGACAACATCAGAGGATATCAAGACTAACACCATCAGCTGCAAGAGGGATGCATTTAGAACCCCACCAATAGTAAATGGCCAGAGGAATCTTTCTCCTTCCACTTGGGACCTAAGACTCTCCTCTCTTCCTCCTAATAAAAGGACAGCTGGGCAAAACCAGCAAGAGGGACTTAGTCATGGCAAACAGTCCAGTTGAGAAGGTACTTTTACCCCACAGCCCAACTAACTTGAAACTCTAGAGATTCTTTCCTTCTCTAGGAAGTGCCAGGACAGGCAAGTAATATTGGAGAAGGAGCCTAAACAGAGCAAGCAGCCAAACCAGGAAAGCCACTACCATGTCTAGATGAACCAGGGTGGATGGGTACAACCGGAAGGAGAGATGCAAACATAACAAACAAATGAACCCAGCAAGCTTTTTTGATCTTCTCAGATCCTAGTGATCTGAGAGTCCTTTCTCTACCCAGACACATAAAAGTAACTGTAGGGGTGAAAAGGATGGAGGGACCAAATGGAGGATTCTAATACACCCCTCCTCCCTGAGAGACGTGCTGTTGCTTGGCCTGGGGAAACTCCTCCTATCCCTTCAGGAAGCACCACACTTCTAAATAATTCACATGTCAAAGAAGAACTCCCAAAGGAAGTAAATAACACATAGAACTGAAAGGAAATGAAACTATAGCATACCAAAATATGTGGGGTACAGCTAAAGCAGTGCTGAGACAGAAATTTATAGCACAAGATGCTTAAATTCAAAATGAGGAAAGGCCTTAAATCAATAATTTAAGTTACTACCTCAAGAAACTGGAGAAGAGGAAAATAAATCCAAGGTAAAAGGAAAGAAAGTAAGAGCAGAAATTAATGAAACTGAAAATAGGAAAATGATGTGGAAAACCAATGAAACAAAAATATTGTTCTTTGAAAACCCATATTAAACTGATGAATATCTACCAAGACTGAGAAGTATAAAAAGAGAGAATTATCACCAGTATTAGAAATTGAGTCAAGGTTATCACTACCCAATCCTTCAGACATTAAAAGAGATGATAAGAAATACCATGAACAACTTTACAGACATAAATTCAAAAACTCAGAAGAAATGGACCAACTCTTAGAAAATCATGAATGACCAAAATTCACCAATAAGATATTGATAACATGAAGATACTTATAACAACTGACTTTGAATTCATAATTTAAAAGTTCCTTAGAAAACTCCAGACCTAGATTATTTCAGGGGAGAATTCAACCAACATTTCAAGACCAATTAATGTATTTTTTAAATAATCTCTTCCAGAAAATAGAAAAGAAGGGGGTACTTCCCAAACTCATTTTATGAATTCATATAATATATTCAGTATCAGATAAACACAGTATAAAGAAAGAAAACTAGAGACCAATATCTCTCATGAACTTAGATACAGAAATTATTCAACAAAATATTAGAAAACTAAATCCAATAATGTATAAAAAGAATTATAAACCATGAACAATTTATATCAGGTATATAAGGCTGGTTCAACATTCAAAAATCTATCAGTGTAATCCAACATATCAACAAAGTAAAGAAGAAAAATCATATGACTACATCAAAGGATAAAGAAAAAAACATGTGACAAAAATTAAAAAAAATTAAAAACCCAAGGCACAGGATAAAAGCTCTCAGTAGAGGACAATTAGTTCAACATGATAAAGAACATCTACAAAAAGAAAACAAAACAAAACTACAAATAACATCATGTTTAGTGATGTAAAGCCCTAACACTTTCCTCCCTAAGATCAGGAACAAGGCAAGGATGTCCACTTTGGTCATTTATATTCAATACTGCACTAGAAGTTTTAGCCATGGCAGTAAAGCAATAAAAAGAAATTAAAAGTATATAGAATGATGAGGAAGAAACAATATTGTCTATATTTCCAAGTTACATGATTTGTCTATGTAGAAAATCCCAAAGAAACTCTGAAAAAAAAATCCTGGAACTAGTATGTTAGTTCAGCAACATTACAGGATGCAAGATACACACACACAAAGTAATGGCATTTCTATAAACTAACAATGAACATGAGGAAACCAATGTTTAAAAGCACAAAAGAATTTCTTTCACTGTGCAAAAGTGTTTTTTGTTTCATGTAGTCCCAACAGTTTATTTTTACATTTGTTTCTCTTGCTTTAGGAGACATCTCTAGAAAAATGTTTCTATGTCAGAGAAATTGCTGCCTGTGTTCTCTCCTAAGATTTGTATGGTCTCAGGTCTCACATTTAGATCTTTAATACCTTATGAATTTATTTTTGTGTCTGGTGTAAGAAAGTGGTTCAGTTTCATTCTTTTGCATGTAGCTGCCCAGTTTTCCCAACACCATTTGTTGAAGAGACAGTCTTTTCCCCCATTGTATATTATTACCTCCTTTGTCATATAGTAATTGACCACACAAGCATGGATTTATTTCTAGGCTCTTTATTTTATTCTATTGATCTATGTGTCTATTTTTGTGCCAGTACTGTACTGCTCTGATATTACACGGCCATAAGAAATGATGAGATCTTGCCATTTGTGACAATATGGATGGAGCTGGAGGGTATTATGCTAAGTGAAAGAAGTCAGACTGAGAAAGACAAATATCATATGATTTTACTCATATGTGGAATCTAAAAAACAAAAATGGGTAAACAAACAAAAAAAGCAGAATCAGCCTACAAATACAGAGAACAAACTGATGGTTGACAAGGGAAGTGGGGGGGATGAGCAAAATGGGTGAAAGGGAATGAGAGATATAGGCTTCTGGTTATGGAATGAACAAGTCATGGAATAAAAGGTGCAGCACAGGGACTATAGTCAGTAGTACTGTAAGAGCATTGTAGGGTGACAGATGATAGCTACACTTGTGGTGATCATAGCATAACATAAAAAGAAGTTGAATCCCTAAGTTGTACACCTGAAATTAATGGAACGTTGTGTGTCAACTATATAAAAAAAAGTTCTAATAATTACAATCATTCAAAAGAAAATGAAAAAAATATGTATACACTTAAATAATGTACCGGATTGGTTTTTTGAAGAATGCAAAATGATGATAGAAGTAATCAAAGAAAGCTTTAATAAATGGAGAAATATTCCAAGTTCATGGGTTGGAAGTTCCAGTGTTACCAAGATGTCAATTCTCTATAAATTGATATAAGTTTAATGCAATTTCTATTAAAATTTCAGCAAGGCTGGCTTGTAAGAAAAAAAGAAGCTTACTCTAAAATTATATTGGTAAATACAAGTGATAGAATACCTAAAACAATCTTGACAGAATAAAATGAAAGGAATCACTCTACCACAAAATAAGGTTTCTTATATAGCTAACGTAATCAACACTGTGTTATTGGTAGAGGAACATAAAACCAATAAAACCCCAGAAATATACCCACATAAGTATGATCAATAGTTTCTGAACAAAAGTGCAAAGCAATGTAATGAATGAAGTGTAGTTTTTTCCACAAATGGTACCAGAGCAATTACACAACTGTGGTGGCTAATTTTACATGTCAAGTATGACGCACAGTTGTTTGATGTGAAAGGTATTTTTATTTTTTTTATTATTTTTTTATTTTTTTTATTTATTTATTTTTTGTGTGTGTGAAAGGTATTTTTAGATGCAATTAACATTTAAGTCAGGAGACACTGAGTAAAGCAAATTACCTTACATAATGTGGGTGGGATCTATCTAATCAGTTGAAGGCCTTACGAGCAAAGACTGACGTTTTCCCAATAAAGAATTATTCTCCTGATTGCAACACAGAAACCAATCAGGGTTTCCATCCTGCTGCTCTGCAGAATTCAGACTCAACACTGTAATATCAACTCTTAACTGAATTTCCAGACTGCCTGCCTGCCCTATAGATTTCAAATTTGCCAACCGCCCACAGTTAAATGACCTAATTCCTTGAAATAAGCCATTCCTCTGTCTCTGTAAATACACACACACACTATTCTGTTTCTCTGCAGAACCATAATGCATTATCCACAATCTTAACCTAAATCTTGACCTAAATCTCACACCTTATTCAAAAATTTACTCAAGATAAAGAACATTTAGAAAAACACATAGGAGAAAACTTTGGGTATCTAGGACTAGGCAAAGCGCTTTTTGAGTTGACTTGAAAGTGTGAAAGCCCATGTGAAGAGGATGAAAATTAAGCTACAGATTAAAAGAAAATATTTATAAGCCACATAACTGATAAAAAAAACTAGCATCCAGTATAGAAATCTCAAAACTTGACCAAAAAAAAAAAAAAAAAAAAAACTGGGCACCTTGGTGGCTCAGTCAGTTAAGCATCCAACTCAATTTCGGCTCAAGTCATGATCTTGTGATTCATGGGCTCAAGCTCTGAGTCAGGCTCTGTGCTGACCATGCAGAGTCTATTTGCGATTCTCTGTCTCACACTCTCTCTTCCCCTCCCTCACTCACTCTCTCTCTTGCAAAAATAAATAAACTTAAAAAAATCCAACCAGAAAATGCAAAAAGGACTTCAGGAGACATTTTATTGACAGTGATATACAAATGACAAATAAACACATGAAAAGATATACATCATTAGCCATTAAGAAAATGCAACTTAAAACCACAATGAGATATCACTATCCATCTATTATTATGGCTAAAATAAAAATTATTGTTTATACCAAATGCTGGTGAAGATGCAGAGGAATTGGATCTCTCATATATTGCTGATGGGTATGTAAAAAGGTACAACCCTCTGGAAAATAAATTTGCAATTCCTTAGGAACTTACACATTGGCCACATGGCTCAGCAATTGTACTCCAGGAAATGAAAACTTACATCCACACAAAACCTATACACAAATGTCAATAGCAATTTTATTTGTAATAGATGAAAACTGGAAAAACCCAAATACTCTTAATGGTTAAGAATGAATAGTTAAGCAAACTGTGGTACATTTATACAATGGAATATTACTCAGCACTAAATATGAAGAAACTATTGACACATGCATCCTCCTAAATAGATCCCAAGGATATTACCCTGGCTGACAAAAACTAATCTCTACAGGTTACTACGTGATTCTATTATTATAACATTCTCCAAATGACAGAATTATAGAGATATAGAATTGATTAGAATGAGGGATTAGGGATACAGGGGAGAGGTATGAATACAAAGTAAAGCCATAAGACAGTTCCCTTTTTGTGATGGAACAGTTCTGTATCTTGATTGTAGTGGTGGTTCCATGAATATACACATGCTATAGAATGGCACAGAACTACACACATACACACACACACACACACACACACACACACACACACACTCATATAAAAAGAGATGAAATCTAAATAAGGTTTATACCAAAGTCAATTTCCTGTTTTTTATATCATACAGGTTAAAGACATTAAGACAATCTAGGTGAAAGATAGGCAAGGCCTCTCTGAACTATTTTTACTTTCCATTAAAGTGTAATTATTTCAAAATAAAAAGTTTAATTGAAAAAAAAGACCACCAATAACTGTGGCTAATTCTAAGTAAACGGATTCTGTGTAATGGTTATCCTTCTTCATATTTTTTGCCATTTCAAAAATTATTCAAAGATATATTACCTTTATAATTTACATTTTTATTAATTTTGTATTATTAAAACAGTGAAAACATATTATAATCACTAAAAATACTAGAAATAAGTGTTCTGAAATACAGAGAATTTATCTCTACGTGATGATAGTATGAATGCTTTTTTCCTCTTTTTCCTCTTCTCTATTTTCAAGTCATTTTGATATGTGTATTTTTTCATAATTTAAAATTGCATTAATTTTAATAAATCAAATAAAATTCAGCCAGAAAATATAAAATAATAAGGAAGCACTCTAAAGCTGATTAATTCCAACAAAATGTGTTAAGCAAAAAGTGCAAAATCATATATAGTATACTAATTTTTGTTTAATAAAAGAGATATAAAAAATGCACGTATCAACTCCACTGTGCAAAAACTAAAAGGTAAGATAACTAGAAATTAAATAAAAACTAAGATAATAGAAACAAATAATAAAAACTAATTGTTTTTCTATTGGGAGTAGGGGAGAGTAATGGGAATGGGATAGAAAGTTTGTAGCAATGGGAATGGAGTAGAAGGATAAAAAGATAATAATTCTCTGAGTATAATCATATATAGTTCTGAATCTTAAAAATTGCTTTATATTTCACATATCAATAACTAAAATAAAATGAACAAGGACAGGGGAAAATCCCAAAGTGTACTGTTTTCAAATAAATAATCTAACCACATCACGTAGGAAAAATGAATTAACCCAAATAATTCTTGAATAAAATATTTTTTATTTCTTTTGTTTGGTTTTTTGAAAACAATCACAAATATGAAAAGGTAGGAGGCTAGAATGAACCTTATATTGTGGATTCAATTTGGAAGTATAATTTTGACCTCATTCTTTTTAATGTAGGTATATATAGAAATATATATATATATACATATATATATACACACACACCCATATAATGAGTGTAAGTGTGAATATATATACATGTATACATATACCATATATTCATGTGTATTTATCTATATGTTTACATAGACATGAATATTATAAAGATATAGATTTCCTAGCTCTGTCTGTTGATGGGACCAGAAGCAGTGACACTCCAGTAGCAAAAAGCACAATTAATACCTAGATCTTGTTTTCTAAATACCATTTCCCATTCAGATGAACCAGGGCTTCTTAGAGAATGGCTGATTTTAGAAACTGGGGTAGGAAACATGCAATATGAATGAACATCTTGTGATTCCAGAAAGTAAGGAAGCATTCAAAAAGAACAACAACAAAAAAAAACCCTCAAAATGTTAGGAGTTCATCAAAGAGACACATGAGTCAACTAAAAGAACTCCCAATGGCCAAAGCTAGAAAAAGTTGAACGATGAAAGAAATACAGTAGCACTGGTTTATAACCCAGACTATAACATAAATATCCGTGAGTCTATAATCTTACAAATAAATGATTGAATAAATAAATGGAGAAAAATAGACAAGCTATTGAGCCCCCAAGGTGAAACATAACTTCCTACTCCTGAAATATGGACTATGCACAGTAACTTCTTTCAAGGAAGGACAACATGGAAAGGGAAATAAAGAGTAATTTTACAGTGAGAAATCTGACAAACATTACATCAGGCAGGCCATCAAGGTTAACATCAACAAGTTATGTACATTTGATAATGATATGGTGAAAAGGCACTTTACCTCTGTGGTCTTCCTCCCAAGCCTAATCATAAGAGAAACATCAGACAAATCTTAATTTGAGGGACATTCTACTGAGTATCTGACCAGTTCTCCTCAACTGTCAAGGTCATCAAAAACAAAGAAACTATGAGAAACTGTCAAGAGAAGCCTAAGGATACATAACTAATAATTGTAATGTGGTATCCTGAGTGGAATCCTGGAAAAGACTTTAGGTAAAAGAAATCTGAATGAAGTATGGAATTTATTTAATAAGAATGTACCAACATTAGTTCACTGATTATAACAAATGTACCATATTATGGTTAGATGTTAGTATCTGGGAAAACAGGATGTGCTGCTTATGGGGAAAGATGGGAAAGAGGGAAATTTGGGGAAGTAATGCTATGTTCTAAAACTGGATGTGGTGATGGCTGTACAATTCCATACATTAATCAAAAGCAAATATTTGTACACATCATGGGTAACTTTTATGGTAAATAATATCTCAATAAGTCTGTTTAAAAATGAATTGTTTGGTGTATGTTCAAAAAAATTCTTAAAACACTTTAAGTGTTGTTGTTCTAATTACCATATCAGGACCACACACAGATCCATCTTCTACAAATGTATCATCTCTTTCTTCAGGACTGTCAATTGTTGTCCATGGATTTTTATTTGCCTTGTTTTGGTTCCGATATGTAGATACACACATTTCTTCCCGTACATGTGTGTAAATCACAGATAAATTTGCACGTGACACTAATTCTTTGTGTGGCCAAGCACAAACTAATTTTCCACATAGAAGATGACTAGAAGCATAAGGCAGAAAAAATATTCTCTTTTTACTGAAATAACATAGATTGCTGATATACCTAAGTTTTTTTAAAAAGTGTCTTACTAATTTAACTCCAGGTCTCAATAATTTTCTCTCAGCAAATTTTTTGAGCACAGTGACTTATGTATGATGTGACTCTTTTTGTTTTGTGAGGCGAAGTGGCAAGGGAAAAAATAATGATATTTGCAACCTGACAGCCCTGATCTGTCTGATATTAGCTTCTGAAATTTGAGCAAATTATCACTGGTTTTCAATTCTCTCATTAGTAAAACAGGATAAATAATTCTCACTATAAATATCGTTGTTATAACATTATAGGCACTGAACACATGTTATTTGTAGGCAATGGGTAATACTGTTCAGCTCAGATCATGAAACAAAGAAATGTGTGATAAACTGCCATATAATAAGATATAAGATATATTATCATATACATTCTAGGATCTTGGCAATATATAACCAACATCCCAAACAAAATTATAATTTTCTAAATACATACGCATAACTACAATGGTTTCGGCCACAGTTTCCATATCTATCTCCTCTTGAGTTTACTTCATCATAACAAGCAAATGGAGCACCTCTAGAAGCTGAAAGAAAAAAATTTAAGTAAATTACAAAACATAATTCCAACAATCATTATATAAATAATAAACTCACTTTGGAAATTATAATGTGATACCTAAGGAGGCTTATAATTGCCTAGCATTAAAAAGTTGCTGGAGTAGATCTGATTAAAAAGAGAGCTTCTCATTTTAAATCTATAGACTTTGTTCTGCACCAAACAGAAAATAACCAGCAAAATTATTCAAATGCTGTTACATTATTAGGAATATAAGTAGCCATAGCTCTCTCTTTGTCCTCTAAATTGTTTACTTTCTTAGTTTCCTATCCAGTGTGAAAACATAGTTTGTTCTTAGTCCAAACGAAACAGGAGAGAAAGAGTATCTATAATGCAATGCTGATAAGAAACCCAAAGAGCATTTGACTTAACTCTTCTTCTTCTACACTTAAGCCCTCATCTCTGTTTCCTAGTATGCTAACAATCACTAAAAAAAAGAATTTTGAAGGGCTCCAGTCCCAAGTGGCAACTTACGAAGACCCTGAATTCTCCTCCTTCCATGGACACACCAAATATACATCTATTTATAGAGAAATTCCTCCTGAAGAACTGAGTACTGAGTGAATGGCTTCTACACAATGAAAGACAGAAAGACCATAAAGAGAATCACAAGAGAGGTGGAGACATGGTAGCAAAGGAAACTTCCACCCTTGATGCTCCAGTAGGGAGGGATAGGACCGAGGGACCATGAGCGGATTCATCTGCCCTGAAATCACAGGGGGGAAAGATGCAATTTAAAAGAGCAACTAAAATATAAAAGATGCAGTTCTAGAACTCCGCCAAATACTAGGAGAGCTGTTGGAACTCTCTATGGGTCAGAGGGGCTGGCAAGCACCACAGTTAACATATCCCCTCCACCTTGATAGCATAGGCAAAAGCAGGATCCTGATACCACAGCTGACAATTTTCTCAGTGAGATCTGGGTCCTTGGCCCATACCAGCCCTGGACCCTATTGGCACAGATAAAAAGCTGTGGTTTAAAGGAGCAGCTAGAATATAAAAGAACTAGCCTTAGAATCTTGCCTCATGGCAGGGAAGTTACTAAAACTCCTTTGGGTTGGAGGGGCTGGCAAGCACCACAATTTGCACCCTCTTTCTACATTGATAGCATGGACAGGAAAGGGGCCTGGGTGCCCTAGCTGGTCTACTACCTCAGTGAGTCCCAGGCTCCTAGCCCATGACATCCCCAGTAATCCCACCAAGGTGGCCAAAGCCACACCAGGGCACCCCTGGTCCATGCTCTCTACAGCTCCAACCATCTTGCCCAACTGACATAGGTGCAAAGCACCTGGGGAACACACCAGGCCCATACCACCTTGACTATAGATGGATTTATGGGGGCACTCCCAGTTCAGAATGCCCTGGGACCTCCCAGCTCACACCTGCTTTAGCTCCAGCCACCCCACAAGAACAACCCCTGCACAAAGTGCCCTGGGAACCTCCAGCCCATGCCCTGCCTTGCTTTAGATACCCTGTACATGGAGTGCCCTGGGACAACATGACCTTCATCCACTTCAGTTTCAGCTCTGCACTCTGTGCAAAGAGCTCTGGGACTCTCCCCTCTCCCTCCCACTGCCAGTTTGCACCCACTTCAGCTTGCAAGAACAAAGATCAAGGTTAGTTGAAGGAAGGAAAGAATAAAGATCAGAGTAGAAATAAATAAAAAATTTAACAAACAAAAAAAAACAGAAGAGATCAATGAAATCAAGAGCTTGCTTGTTCTTTGAAAAGATAAACAAAATTGATAAATCTTTAGCCAGACTCATTAAGAAAAAAAGAGAGAGGACTCAAATAAATAAAATCAGAATGAAAGAGCATAAATAACAATTGACACCACAGAAATACAAAGGATTATAAGAGACTACTATGAAAAATTATATGCCAACAAATTGGATAATCCAGAAAAAAATATATAAATTCTTAGAAACATACAATCTTGCAAAAGTGAACCAAGAAGAAATAGAAAATTTAGGGGCATCTCAGTTAGTTGAGCAACTCTTAATTTTGGCTTGGGTTGTGATTCCAGGGTCATGGGATCAAGCCCCATGTTGGGTTCTGCACTGAGCATGGAGCCTGCTTGAGATTCTCTCTCTCTCTCTCTCTTTCTCTCTCTCTCTCTCTCTTTCTCTTTCTCTCCCTCCCTTCCTCCCTCTGCCCCTCTCCCCTGCTCATGTAAACTCTCTCTTTCTTTAAAAAAACAATTTAACAAAACAAGAAATAGAAAATCTGGACACACCAATAACTAGTAATGAAATTAAATTAGTACTCAAAAAACTACCAAAAAATAAAAGTCAAGGTCAAGAATTCTACTAAACATTTAAAGTATAATTAATACCTATTCTCCTCAAACTTCCAAAACATAAAAGAAGAGGAAAGTTTCAAATACACTCTATGCAGCCAGCATCACCTTAAGACCAAAACCACATAAACATACTACATAACAAAAACCGCAGGTCAATATCTCTGAGTAACATACATACAAAATCCTCAATAAATATCAGTAAATCACATTCAACAATATATGAAAAGGATCATCCACCACAATCAAGTGGGATTTATTCTGGGGATGCAGTGATGGTTCAATAACGTGGATACACCACATTAACAAAATGAGGGATAAAATTATATGATCATTTGTCAAATGCAGAAAAAGTATTTGACAAAATTCAATAACCTTTTATGATAAATCTCAACAAAGTGGGTTTAGAGGGAACATACCTCAACATAATAAAGGTCACATATGAAAAACCCACAGCTAACATCAGACCCAATGGTGAAAAACAGCACTTTTCCTCTCAGATCAGGAAAAATACAAGAATGTCCACTCTCACCACTTTTATTCAACTTAGTACTAGAAATTCTAGCCACAGCGATTAGACAAGAAAAAGTAATAAAAGAAATTCAAATTGGTTAGGAAGAAGTAAAACAGTTACTATTTGCAGAGGACATGATACTATATATAGAAAAGCCTAAAGACTCCACAAAAAAAACTATTAGAAGTAATTATTCAGTAAATGTGCAGAATTCAGTAAAGTTGCATGATATAAAATTAATATGCAAAATTTTCTTGTGCCTGTGTACACTAACAATGAAGTAGAATAAAGAGAAATTAATAAAACAACTCCATTTACAATTGCACCAAAAAATAATAAAATACCTAGGAATAAACTTAACCAAGGTGAAAGACCTGTACTCTGAAAACTAGAGCACTGACAAAAGAAGTTGAAGATGACACAAACTAATGCAAGATTCCATGGTCATGGATTGGAGGAATCAATATTATTAAATTTTTCATACTACCCAAAACAATCTACACATTCAATGAAATCCCTGTCAAAAATTCAACAGCATTTTTCACATAAATAGAACAAATAATATTAAAATTTTTATGGAAGCACAAAAGACCTCAGCCAAAGCAATGTTGAGAAAGAAGAACAAAACTGGAAGTATCACAATTCCAGGTTTCAAAATATGGTGCAAAGCTGTAGTAATCAAAACAGTATGGTACTGGAACAAAAAGAGACACCTAGATCAACAGAACATAATCCAGAGACCAGAAATAAACCCATACTTACATTGTCAATTAATCTATGACAAAGGAGGCAAGAATATACACTGGGGAAAAGGCAGACTCTTCAATAAATAGTGCTGGAAAACTGGACAGCTACATGAAAAAGAATAAAAATTGGCCTACTTTCTCACACCATTCACAAAAATAAACTCAAAATGGATTAAAGACCTAAAGTAAGGCACAAAACCATAAAACTCCCAGAAGAAAACACACAGTAATTTCTTTGACACCAGTCATAGCAGCATGTTTCTAAATATGTCTCCTCAGGCAAGGGAAAGAAAAGCAAAAATAAACTAATAAGACTACATCAAATTAAAAAGCTTTTGCACATCAAAGAGAACCATCAACAAAGAAAAAAGGCAATCTACTAAATAGGAGAATATATTTGCAAATGATATATACCCAATAAAGGGTTAAGATCCAAATTATGTAAAAAAAAAAAAGACCCAAATTATGTAAAGAACTTACACAACTCAACACCAAAAATAAGCAAACAATCCAATTTAAAAAGTGGGCAGAGGACCTAAATAGACATTTTCCAAAGAAGACATGCAGATGTCCAACAGACACCTGAAAAGATACTCATCACTAATCATCAGAAAAATTCAAAGAAAAAACAAAATGAGACACCACCTTATACCTCTCAGAATGACTAGAATCAAAAAGACAATTAAAGACAAGGATGAACAGGGAGGGGGCAAAACAGAAGAGACTCATAAATATGGAGAACAAACAGGGTTGCTGGAGGGGTTGTGGGAGGGGGGATGGGCTAAATGGGTAAGGGGCACTAAGGAATCTACTCCTGAAATCATTGTTGCACTATATGCTAACTAATTTGGATGTAAATTTTAAAAGTAAAAAAAATAAAAATAAAGACAAGGATGTAAAGAAAAAGGAACTCTTGTGCACCTTTGGTAGGAATGTAAATTGGTATATCCACTATTGAAAATAGTATGGAGTTGCCTTGAAAAATTAAAAATAGAAATATCATATGACTAATTCCACTCTTGTGTATATACCCAAAAAGACAAACAGACAAAAAAAACCATAATTCAAAAAGATACATGTATCCCTATGTTTATTACAACATTATTTACAGTAACCAAAATATGGAACAACCTAAGCATCCATCAATAGATGAATGGTTAAAGAAGATGTAATATTCTTTATATATATATATATATATATATATATATATATATATATATATAGACACACACACACATATATGTGTGTGTGTGTGTCTATACATATGTATATATATAGACACACACACACACAATGGAACACTACTCAGCCATAAAAATAATGAGATACTGAAATCTGTGACAAAATTTATGGACCAAAGGATATTATGCTAAGTAAAATAAGTCAGAAAGAGAAAAACAAAAACGATATGATTTCACTTATATGTGAAATCTAAGAAACAAAATATGTACAAAAACCAAAAACAAAAAACAGAAACAGACCCATAAATACAAAGAATAAATTAATGGTTGCCAGTAAGGAGTATGGGAGATGGGCAAATGGGTGAAGGGTAATGGGAGATACAGGCTTCCAGTTATGGAATTAATAAGTCATGGGGATAAAAAGTAAAACACAGGGAATATAGTCAATGGTGTTGTAATAGTGTTGTATGGTGACAGATGGTAGCTACACTTATGGTGAGCACAGCATAATGTATAGAGTTGTTGAATCACTACGCTGTACACCTGAAACTACTGTAACATTATGTGTCAACTATACTTCAATTAAAAAAAAAGAATTGTCTTTTTTGGCTCAGTCAGCTGAGTTTCTGACTCTTGATTTTGGTTCAGGTCATGATCTCAGGGTCATGGGATTGAGCCCCACGTCTGGCTCTATGCTGAGCACAGAAACTGCTTAAGATCCTCTCTCTCTCCTTCTGCCCCTCTCCCCCACTGACACTCTCTCAAAATAAAATATAAAATCTTAAAAAAAATAATTACTGAATTTTAAAATCAGGAAGGATGCCAATGTGCACCTACTTCACCCCTGTCATATGTTTAGTTATGTCTAATTTTTAAATCACAAAAAATTCAAATGTAATAATAGCTGCCCCATCACTTTGACTTGGTTATTTAGAGGTGTGTTGTGTTGATCATGTTAGTCACATGTAATAAAAACTGAGATCTTTTGTTGTCACCACTATTAATTGGCAAAGGAGCTCTCCTTAGCAACTTTACAGTTCTCATAGTTGAAGAACATGCTCAATAAACTTCATTCTCTCTCCTGACACAACCTATACACATAAAGGATGCTACAAAACACAATCTACAAATAGGTTTGTGAGCAGAATCTACCATAATAAGCAATTCTCTTTTGAAAAGGCCAACTCTTGAACCCACCCAATAAGTAATTAGCATCTGTTTGCTTTGTCCCAATTTACTGATTTGATTTGATTTTGTTTGATTAAATCTAGTTCAAACTTCTCAATTCCTCCAAATTCTACCCAAGGACCAGGATTAGAATGGTGCAAAATTTAAGTTTAAGGAGGTAGAGTAACAAAAACTCAATACTCAAATAACATCCTTAGTTCCCCCTTTATTTATTTTTGAGAGAGAGACGGGGGTGGGGGGGAGAGAGGAGGGACAGAGAGAGAAGGAGGCACAGAATCTGAAGCAGGCTCCAGGCTTCGAGCTGTCAGCACAGAGCCCAACGTGGGGCTCAAACCCACGAACTGTGAAATCATGACCTGAGGCAAAGTCTTACTCTTGGTTTTGGCTCAGGTCATGATCTCGCAGTTTGTGGGTTCAAGCCCCACATCGGGCTCTGTGCTGACAACATGGAGCCTACCTGGTATTCTCTCTTTCTCCCTCTCTCTCTCTGCCCCATACTCTGTCTCTCTCTCAAAAAACAAAATAAAAATTAACTAAAAATTTGAAAGCAACCCAAGTGTTCATCAATGGATGCATGGAAAAATAAAAATGTGCTATATACACACAAACAATGAAATTTTATTCAGCATTAAAAAGGATAGAAATTTTGCAATATTCTACAACATGGGTGAATCTTGAGGACATTACGCTAAGTGAAATAATCAGCCAGTCACAAAAAGACAAATACTATATGATTCTACTGATATGGTACCTAGCATAGTCAAAATCAAAGATACAGAAAGTAGAATGGTGGTTGCCAGGGACTGAAGGAGAAAGAATGGAGTTATTGTTTAATAGGTACTGAGTTTCAGTTTTACAAGATGAAAAGTTATGAATGACTCAATATGGTATACTTTATGTTACGTGTATTTTAACACAATAAAAAATTTGTGGAAAGACAAAAGAACCCATTTCATTTTATATGTAGACATTGTCTTATATATTATTTAAAATAATTCAGCTAAAACATTTTTAAAGCTTCATTGCATTATTTTCTTACTCAGAAGCCCATTACTAATTAGTATTTTACTCTTAACATCATCTTTTAGGTGTTTACATCTAAAATTTAATTTCTTAGAGCTTGGGAACAATTTTCCCATCTTCTGTTCTTCCTAAAATAGACCTGATATATAGTAAATATATGTGGATTTTTTGTTAAAAGGGAAACACAAAAAGAGGGATGTCTTATGCCACCATAATGCTAGCATTACTACCTTTAGCATTTTGTGTAAGGCAGGTCTAGTGGTCACGAATTCATTTGGCTTTTGTTTGTCTGGAAAGATTTTATATCCCCTTAATTTTTGAAAGTCAGTTTTGCCTGATATAATATTCTTTGTTGGCAGCTTTTTCTTTCAGTGCTTTGAATATATCTTCCCACTACCTTCTGGACTGTAAGATTTCTGATGAAAACTTTCCTCATAGTCCTATGGGGGTTCCTTTGGATGTAAAAACTTACTTTTTTTTTCTACTTAAAAAATTCTCTCTTTGTCTTTGAATTTTGGCAATTTTATTATAATGTATTTTATGGATTTCTTTGGGTTTATCTTATTTGAGGTGGTTATTTGGTCTTTCTCAATCTGGATATCTCATTTCCTTCTTCCAGCTTTGGAATTTTTTAACCATTATTTCTTAGAATATGCTTTCTTTCTTTCTTTTTTAAAGTTTATTTGTTTATTTTTAGGAAGAGTGAGAGAGAGAGAGGGAAAGAGAGAGAGCAAGCATGAGTGGGGGAGAGAGAATACCAAGCAGGCTCCACACTGTCAGTTCAGAACCCAATGTGGGGCTTGATCCCACAAACCAAATGTGAGCCAAAACCAAGAGTCAGATGTTCAACAGACTGAGCTACCCAGGTGCCCCAAATGTGCTTTCTGATCCTTTTCTTCTCTGTTCTTTTTTCTGGAACTCTCATAATGCATATAGTCCCACTAATGGTGCTCCATAAGTCCTTTAAGTCACTGTTTCTCATTCCTTTATCTTATTTACTGTTCTTACTTAATCATTTCCAGTGACTTCTCCTTGAGTTCATTGGTCATTTTGTTTGCTTGATCTAGTCTGCTGTTGAATACCTCTAACGCATTTTTCAGTTGTTAGTGTATTATAAGCGTCATGATTTCTGTTTGGTACTTGGGGATCTGGACTAATGGATCAAGTCTTTGCCTCCCAAATAGAAAGCTGGGAACTAGGATTATTTATCTACTCACTTGGTGGTGAGCAGAAGGAGTACCATTGATGTCTAATAGCTCAAGCTGCCACCCCTGTTGCCCCTGGACATCTAGACAGTTCAGACCCATCAGAGCTCCCAGAACTGGCAGGACAGATTCCAGATGTTTGGGCATCCCCCTTGAAAATGTATGCATGTTGGACATCTAAGCAAATCCTTCTCTGCTGGGTGAAGCTGAGAGCTAGATGTTTTCTCCCTGCTTGTAAGGCACTGCACTGTGGTAAGAATCTCTAACGAGAGGGTGTCTTGAATCTCCCTACTGGCTTTGGTGAGCTCTGCTTTGTTCTAGTAAAAACCCTTGTTTCATTTAAGCCTAAACTAAACCCCACCACCACAAATTCTATATAATATTCTGACAAGTTGCATTTCCACTTGAGGTTTCTTCCTTTGCAAACAAGAATTCCATATAAATTCTGGGGGGTTTTTTCATTTTTCAGAATCAAGAAAATTTTATTTCCTTTAACACTAATACATACTAGGCAAGATGTCACTCATTAAAAATCACATTTACTTTTGTTCTATAAAATTGAATAACAAAGCTTGTAATAATCAGAATTTAGGAACTAAGGAGAAAGTTATGGTCATTACCTCCTCCAATCAATTCTTTACACTGTTTGGTAAATATGCGACATCGTCCTTTGTAACAGAAGGAATCACCTGAATCACAACTTTCTCCATTACGTGCATAAGTGTCAGGCATACAGTGTGGGGAAACTCCATTGCAATATTCAGTGAAATCACATTCATCATATGATTTCCTACACTGTATACCAATTGATTTTAGCTAGAAGGGAAAAGGAACATAAGAAAAGATTATGCATCAATGATACTCAAGTTCTACTTCCCTTCAAGTTTTAAATTTTCACTCATTTACTTTTTCCTAAGTTGCTAAGAGCAATGAGAAAATTAAGTCTTCTTATTAACTATTTAAGCATTGCACAGAAATTTAAAAAACTAAATTTACTGTGGATAAAGGAGTGGATAATGCTCGTGAGAGAAGTGAGAAACTCAAAGATAAGTAGACTACCATAATTATTTAAAAAAAAAAAAGAAAGACAAAAAGCACGGCTAAGGAATTAACATAAAAATTACTTTCAAAAAAGTTACTTCCAACCCATTATGGCTATGCTCACATGGTTTCTCCATATGCTGTTCCTTAAAGCAGAAATCAACCATTTACAAAACAATAAATATACATGATAAAGATTTAGAAAACAGTTTCTAGATGTTTTTAAAGGTAATTTAAGGACACACAGGAAATGTTTATTTCACATATCATATTGTAAACAACTGTAAAAAAAAATAATGTCCTCAATTACATATCTCTGATCTCTTTAGCACTTATGCTTTAGCTAATAGCTTCAGGATTCATTTCCTGTATACCTGTCTTCACCAACAAATACCCAAATATCATCACTGCAAACCCTTTCCTCAACCTAAGCCCCAGTTTCTCATCGCTATCATCACTATCCCATGCAGACCAAGTCAAATTTGTTCTAGCTTTCAAAGGTCCTAGAGGCTCAACCTCTGTAACATTCACCACTCCCCAAAATAGGTTTTCTGTATACTTTTTTCCATGTTGGCAAGTATTTGCAATATATAGCAATTCTGACACAAATTCTTCAAGTGATGGGTGGGAAGACAAAACACAATACTTGTGTCACCCAAGCTTATAGAGTTAACAATCAAATAAAAAACAATGATCAAAATTGTTTCTAAAGGAAAATACATATAAGTATAATGAAAAAGTATTAATATTACTTTCTTTAAAATATGCTTCCTGTTATAAATATGTATAAATGGAAATATTACATTTATTCTAATTTCCTCTATTGTTATGACTGTCTTTTATAGCAGTTTAAGGGCCACAGAAAATATGAGGGGTAAGTACAGAGACTTCCCATATAACCCTTGATCAGCACATACAAAGCCTCCCCTCTAAGCAACATCTCCAACTGGAGTGGTATATTTGTTACAATTGATGAACTTATGTGACACATCATAATCACTCAAAGTCCATAGTTTACATGAAAGTTCTTTCTTGTTGTTATATATTTTATGGGCTTAAACATATGTATAATGACACGTATCTATTGTTATGGTATCTTACAAAGTATTTTCACTGCCCTAAAAATCCTTCATGCTCTGCCCATTCATCTCCCCTTCAGTCCCTGGCAATCACTGATCTTTTTATGGTCCTTTTTGTAGTCTGACCTTTTCCAGAATGTCATATATTTGGAATCATAGAGTCTGTAACTTTTTCAGATTGGCTTCTTTCACCCAACTTCTTTTTCAATACACTTATAAATGTGCAGTTCCTCAAATGTTTTATCATCCTACTTGCTCCTTTATTAAGAGGTGTTAATTTTTCTTTACTTGGCTCCCTAATTCCAAAATGGCCCTACAACTTAAAAATGGCTGACTCCTTGTTTCTGAAGTGCTTTCTCTTAAAATCTTTTTTGGTTTTTTATTTTGTTTTTAATTTATTTTTATTTTTTGCCAAGACTTTCAGTCTGTACATGTAATGTGTCATTCATTGTCAGGGCTATGACCCTTTACACAACTAATAAGGAAAGGGTGGGTTAATTTATTGCCTCTGACCACCACACCAGCCTTGACTGCATAGTAAAGAGAGTATTATGTGTATCAGAAAATTCATAGCTTGGGCTATGTCCCTTTTGATAATTAGGCCCAACGACTATTCCAGTCTCAATAGCACTTGTTCACATATCCCTGTTGATACAACTGGTTTAAGTTATTCCCTTTTGATGCATCAATGTCAGGAAACTTAGTAATCTTCTATACTTCTTGTGTTTGATAGGTTAGTCAATTTTTTTAAAGTTACCCTTAATATGAATAATTATGACTAAATTATATCAAATAATGGAAAAGAAGAGGAGAGTAACATCAGCAAATGTTAGAATAGGAGATTCCTGGCTGCATATCCTCACAGAAATGCCTGTTTTAACAACTACCTTGAATGACAATCTGGCTGAAAGGTTCTAGTCCCCACATGAAGCAAAAAATCTGAGAGTAGATTCATTGGAAGATGGTAGGAACAGTTTCATTTCACCCACATTATCCATTCCTCAAGGTGGCACCGCTCAATGCCAAGAGAGACTCTTGGCTTGTGATTTCTCTGACAGAGGAAAATAAAAGTGATGAGAAGCTGGTTTCCCCAGCCCTGCAAAACACTGTCCAAGAGATTTACTTTTGTCTCACCCGACTCAGACCACTTAGGGAATTGGCATACTTAAATAGTCTTGAGATACCAAGGACTAGGGAAAAGAGATGGGGGTTCACATCAACTAGCACATAGATTACAACAACCAGCCACAAATCTAATTAACTGTCTTACAGACTTCAGCAAGAACCTCACCCATGAGCCAACAGGATGCATTATCTGAGGACACCCACAACAAGCCAACTAACACCCCCAGTACTCCACACTCACAACCTGTCGCCAGAACAACAAACTCTCCAGCAGATGGCACACATGAGGCTCCAACAAGTGGGCACAATCCTGCAGACAACACATGGATATCAGCACCTGGCTGGACTTTGCTGAATTGCACAACCTTGAACACTTCAGGGCACTGTTTTATGGAAATTTTCTGAGGGGCTCTCCATAGCCATACTGACTTTCTGGGATTGAGAGAAGGTGTACAACCCTAAACTCCGGCCCTCTGGAGGTGTGAAACAACCCGGGAAGAGGAGTGGAACAAGCACACCCATAAAAAAGGTCTGAGAGACCCCCAAAACTCTAGTTGGTCTGACTACTGACTGGTTTCTTTCTCTCTCGAAGCCAGCTAGTAAACACTAGAAGAGATGTGAAACACTTCCATTGTGAAGGCAGCAGTTCAAGACTTCAAGAAACATCAAGAATCAAGGAAACATGATGCCAACAACAGAGGTCTTGTGGAAGACAAATGAAAGAAATGGAAATGTACAAAGTGTCTGACAAAAAATTAAAAATAATCATCATAAGCTCAGACAAGAGAGCACAGATAGACATAAACAAAATCAGGAAAACAATACATGAATGAAATGAGAAGTTTCACAAAGAAGAGAAAATTTTTTTTAAAAAGAACCAAACAGAAGAAATTCTAGATCTGAAGAATACAATGATTGAACTGAAAAATTCTATTAAAAAGCTTTAAAGGCACAGCTGATCAAGCAGAAGAAACAGTTAACTCAAGGGCAATCATTTAAAATTATCCAGTCAGGGGTGCCTGGGTGGCTCAGTTGGTTAAGTGTCCGACTTCGCTCAGGTCATGATCTCACAGTCCCTGAGTTCGAGCCCCGCATCAGGCTCTGTGCTGACAGGTCAGAGCCTGGAGCCTGTTTCAGATTCTGTGTCTCCCTCTCTCTCTGCCCCTTCCCCCTTCATGCTCTGTCTCTCTCTGTCTCAAAAATAAATAAACGTTAAAAAAAAAAGTTAAAAAAAATAAAATAAAATAAAATAATCCAGTCAGAAGAAGAAAAAAGAAAAAATATTAAAGAGAGCCTATGGCTTGGGGCAGTTAATATGGTGTAGTAAGGGGATCCTGGGTTTGTCTTGTCCCTTGAACATAGCTAGATGGACATCAAGGTATTTTGAATACCTAGGGAATTGATCTGAGGACTAACAGAACAATCTGTATAATTTGAGGGAGAGAACACAACAGGTACATGGCGCAAAGAGGTGAACTGGGGGAGAGAATAGCCACAGTGCCAGTGCCACAGAGGGGAGACAGCCGTTTTCCCAGAGAGGAGAAAGATGGGAGGTAGGAGGAGAAGTGCATCAGATTTGCATAAGAAAGCACTCCCCCCTGAAAGCAGCAAGAGAGAAAGAGTGAAAACATCCATAGGGGACTGCATAAGAAAACTGTTCCCCAAAACCACTGACAGAGGAAAAAGGACAGTTTCAATACCACCAGTATTTTCTACGAGCAGTGGAGCACAGAGTCTGAAGTTTCAGAGGTCAGCCCCTGGTGGTGTTCCCAGGAGGAAGCAGGGTGGAGCCCCTGGAGTGTGCAGAGCCATCTGAGGATAACCTGGGTTGCTCAAGGAGAAGCAGTTCCCCTGCTTGGAGTATGCTTGGTAGAGATGATACAGCCTCTCTGTGGGCAAAAGACAGGGCTGGCACCATCAAGCTGCCACCTTCACCCATTCACCCGTAAAGGAACACGGACACTGGCTGAAGGCAGCATACCCTGGTGCCAGTTGTGTGTTGTGACTTCCCATTAACTCTGAGCCCCTGCCACTGAGCAGTGGCATGACTATTTCCTGAGACATGCTGGCCACAGTGTGGTGACACCCTCCCCCAGAAGATCACTGTGTCCAAATCCCAAGGGTCTTCTGAAGTATTTTGAAACACAACCATACCTGATATAAAATTCTGGAAAGAGATGCTGCCTGGTAGGCAGACAGCTGGGACACAGGGGAAGGCAGGGTGCTGACAGAAGTGGGGGATATAAGAGCAGTGACTGATATGCAATCCTGTGTCTGTGAGGGCATGAATTTCCTACTCTGGAGACTTGACAGTAGTGTGAAGCCATTTTCACCTTTAGCTCACCAATACTGTCGGACACCAGGAAGCTAAAAAGCATGACCAAATGGAGAATGGAGCTGTTACACCAAGAGCCCACACACCCCCGGGCCCTCGAGGCACATCTCCACTAGAGCAAGTAGGATTGAGAATCAGAACAGCAAGCTCCTCCCTCAGAAGACAAGCGTGAATCCCTTCCACGAACTTAATCTACCACCCACAGACTGCTGCAAGGTTTTAGCTCTAGGGGAAACTGGATCTAGCTTCATTTGGGATTTTTTGTTTGTAATTTGTTTATTCATTTTTCATTGTTGTTGTTGGTTTTTACTGTTGTTGTTATTTTTCTTTTGTGTCTTGGATGCAGAAAGAGCAAAATTTTTTATTTTATTTTTTATTTTTAAAATTTTTATTTTTTGCTCTTTTCTTTGTTTTCTATCAAGCTTGTGTTAACAGGAAGACCAAAACACACCTAGGGTCTAGCTTCCTTTATTTGATTTTTGCACAATTTTTGTTTTTATTTCATTCTATTGTTGTTGTTGTTGTTGTTGTTGTTGTTGTTTTTTCTTCCTCCAAAATGACAAGATGGAGGAATTCAACTCAAAAGAAAGAAAAGAAGAAATGATAGCCAGGGTCTTAGTAAATGTAGTTATAAGTAAGATATCTGAACTAGAATTTAAAAGAACAATGATAAGGATACTAGGCAGCTTTGCAAAAGCATAGAATACATCAGATAATCCCTTTCTGCAGAGCTAAAAGAGCTAAAATCTAGTCAGGCTGAAATTAAAAATGCTATTACCAATATGCAAACCCAAATGGAGTCCATAAAAATGAGGATGGGTAAGGCAGAGGAGTGAATTAGTGATATAGAAGATAAAATTATGGAAAATAATGAAGCTGGAAAGAAGAGGGAAACAAAGATCAGGGACACAAAAGCAGAATTAGGGAACTCAATTACTTATTAAAACATAATGACCTTTGTATAGTAGGAGTGCCAGAAGATAAAGAGAGAAAAAAGGGGCAGAAGGTTTATGTAAGCCATTTATCACAGAAAACTTCCCTAATGTGGGGAAGAACACAGACTTCAAATCTGTGTTCCAAGAAGCACCAAGAACTCCCATTAAATTCAACAAAGGCCAGCCATCACCAAAACATATCATAGTCAAACTCACAAAATACAAAGACAAGGAAAGAATCCTGAAAAAACTTAAAAGTCCCTAAACTATAAGGCATCAGGTTGGGATCAGGTTCACAGCAGATCTTTCCACAGAAACTTGGCAGCCAGAAAGGAGTGGTAAGATATATTCAATGTGCTGAATGTAAACAATATGCAGCCAAAAATACTCTATCCAGCAAGGCTGCCATTCAATATAGAAGGTAGAAAAGAGTTTCCCAAACAAAAACTAAAGTACTTCATGACCACTAAACCAGCCTTACAAAGAAATTTTAAGGGGGAAACTTTGAGTCAGAAAAAAAAAAAGAACAAAAGTAACAAAGGCTAGAAAGGACCAAAGGACATTACCAGAAATATCAATTCTACAGGTAACACATTGGCACCAAATTCATCTCTTTCAATAATTACTCAGAGTATAAATGGACTAAAGGCTCCAATCAAAAGATATAAGTTATCAGAATGGATTAAAAATAAAAACCCTCAGGAAAGTAGGGATAGAAGGATCATACTTCAAAATCATAAAAACCATATACGAAAGACCCAACACTAATATCACCCTCAATGGGGAAAAACTGAGAGCTTTCCACCTAAGGTCAGGAACAAGACAGGGATGTCTACTCTCACCACTGTTATTCAACATAGTATTGGAAGTCTTAGCTTCAGCAATCAGACAGCACAAAGAAATAAAAGGCATCCAAATCAGCCAGGAGGAGGTCAAACTTTCACTCTTCACAGATGACATGATACTCTACATGGAAAACCCAAAAGATTCCTCAAAAAAATGGCTAGAACTGATCCATGAATTCAGCAAAGTTGTAGGATATAAAGTTAATGCACAGAAATTGGTTGAAGTGACAGAAAGAGAAATCAAGGAATTGATCCCATTTACAGTAGCACCAAAAACCATAAAATACCTAGGAATAAATCTAACCAAAGAGGTGAAAAATCTATACACTGAAAACTATAGAAAGCTTATGAAAGAAATTGAGGAAGACACAAAAAAATGGAAAAAGATTCCATGCTCCTGGATAGGAAGAACAAATATTGTTAAAATGTCGATACTACCCAAAACAATCTACATATTGAATGCAATCCCTATCAAAGTAACACCAGCATTCTTCACAGCTAGAACAAATAATCCTAAAATTTGTATGGAACCCAAAAAGACCCCAAATAGCCAAAGTGATCTTGAAAAAGAAAGCCAAAGAAGGAGGCATCACAATCCCAGACTCCAAGCTATACTACAAAGCTGTAATCATCAAGACAGTATGGTACTGGCACAAGAACAGACACTCAGATCAATGGAACAGAATAGAGAACCCAGAAATGGACTCACATACGTATGGCCAACAAATCTTTGACAGGGCAGGAAAGAATATCCAATGGCATAAAGACAGTCTCTTCAGCAAGTGGTGCTGGGAAAACTGGACAGCGACATGCAGATGAATGAACCTGGACCACTTTCTTACACCATACACAAAAATAAACTCAAAATGGATGAAAGACCTCAATGCAAGACAGGAAGCCATCAAAATCCTCGAGGAGAAAGCAGGCAAAAACCTCTTTGACCTCAGCTGCAGCAACTTCTTACTCAACACATCTCTGGAAGCAAAGGAAACAAAAGCAAAAATGAACTATTGGGACCTCATCAAAATAAAAAGCTTCTGCACAGCAAAGGAAACAATCAGCAAAACTGAAAGGCAACCGACAGAATGGAAGAAGATATTTGCAAATGACATATCAGATACAGGGTTAGTATCCAAAATGTATAAAGAACTTATCCAACTCAACACCGAAAAAACAAATAATCCAGTGAAGAAATGGGCAAAAGACATGGGTATAGACACTTCTCAAAAAAAGACATCCATATGGCCAAACCGACACATGAAAAAAATGCTCAACATCACTCATCATCAGCGAAATACAGATCAAAACTACAATGAGATACCACCTCACACCTGTCAGAATGGCTAAAATGAACAACTCAGGATACAACAGATGTTGGCGAGGATGCGGAGAAAGATCTTTTGCACTGATGCAAACTGGTGCAGCCACTCTGGAAAACAGTATGGAGGTTCCTCAAAAAATTAAAAATAAAACTACCCTACGACCCAGCAATTGCACTACTAGGTATTTATCCAAGGGATACAGGTATGATGTTTCCAAAGGGCACATGCACCTCAATGTTTATAGCAGCACTACTGATAATAGCCAAAGTATAGAAAGAGCCCAAATGTCCATTGGTGGATGAATGGATAAAGAAGATGTGGTATATATATACAATGGAGTATTAGTAATCAAAAAGAATGAAATCTTGCCAGTTGCAACTATGTGGATGAAACTAGAGGGTATTATGCTAAACAAAATTAGTCAGTCAGAGAAAGACAAATATCATATGACTTCACTCATATGAGGACTGTAACAGACAAAACAGATGAACATAAGGGAAGGGAAGCAAAAATAATATAAAAACAAGGAGGGGGACAAAACATAAGAGACTCTTAAAAATGGAGAACAAACAGAGGGTTACTCAAGGGGTTGTGGGGGGGGGATGGGCTAAATGGGTAAGGAGCATTAAGGAATTTACTCCTGAATTCATTGTTGCACTATATGCTAACTAACTTGGATGTAAATTTAAAAAATAAATAAAATGATTAAAAATAAAAAACAAACAAACATCTATTGGACATTCACTATGTGTCATACTGGGTGTTATCACTCCCAGAGAGATTCTCAATGCCCCAAAGTCATCTTAAAACCCAAAGTAATAAATCCATTGTGAAATTTTAAGCACTCTAGTATCTGGTAGGGCATGTATTTGGGGGTAGGGAACCACACAAGTAGTCACAATAATATTTTGAACTTTGGAAAATCCCACAAGCCTTATTAAATTTCAACTTCCTTCTACTTTCTTCCAGAACAAGTTTTCCGGATAAGGCAAAGTATCCCATTTACACTTATCCAAATCTGTATATGGAAGGAGAGGTTAAGGAAGTGATGGGGAGTGGGGGCTTTCATTTAAAAGCTTACCATAGCCATTATATAAAACAATGGAATTTGTCACTTTCAGAAATAGAAACATAGCCTCAGTGAATCTCTGTGGTCTCATATTATTTTGGGTTTTATGACTGTCATTATTCCCTGTGTATAAGAAGAGTTATAGCAGTTATATTATATCCGTCTTGACTTCAACTTTCTTTGACTAAGATTAAAAACTTCTGAGATGCCTGAGTAGCTCAGTCACTTCAGTGACTGACTCTTGATTTCAGCTCAGGTCATGATCTCACAGTTCATGAGATCAAGTCCCGAGTTGGGCTCTGGGCTGACAATGTGGAGCCTGCTTGGAATTCTCACTCTCCCTTTATCTCTGCTCCTCCCCCACTTGCGTGCATGCATTCTCTCTCTCTCTCTCAAAATAAACATTTAATAAATAATAAATAAATAAAATAAATAAATGTAAAAGCTTCATGATTATGTTAATAAACATGGTTTTCTAACAAAAAAAACTTTATGTCTCTAATTTGGAGCACCCAAATATAGAAAAAAATTAATAAAAAACACAAAGAAACTCATTGATAATGATACAATAATATTAAGGGATTTTCACACCCCACTTACAGCAATGGACAGATCACCTAAGCAGAAAATCAACAAGGAAACAATGGCTTTGAATAACACAGTGGACCAGATGAACTTAACAGATGCATTCAGAATATTTCATCCTAAAGAGTAGAATAAGCGTTCTTTTCAAATGTACATGGGACATTCACCAGAAGGGATCACATACTGGATCACAAATCAGCTCTCAATAAGTACAAAAAGATCGAGATCATACCATGCATATTTTCAGACCATAAAGCTATGAAACTTGAAGTCAACCACAAGGGAAAAAAAAAAGCCCTCAAACATGGAAGTTAAAAAACATCCTACTGAAGTATGAATGGGTTAACCAGGAAATTAAAGAAGAAATTAAAAATACATGGAAGCAAATACAAATGAAAACACAACAGTTTGGGATGCAGCAAAAGTAGTCCTAATAGGAAAGTAAATTGCAATTCAAGCCTATCTCAAGAAGCAAGAAATATACAATCTAAATATACAATCTAAACTTACACCTAAAGGAGCTAGGAAAGGAACAGCAAATAAAGCCTAAAGCCAATAGAAGAGAAATAATAAAGATTAGAGAAATAAATAATATAGAAATAAACATAAGAAACCAGTAGAACAGATCAACAAAACTAAAAGCTGGTTTTTTGCAAGAATTAACAAAATTAGTAAACCCCTAGCTACACTTATCAAAAAGAAAGGATAAAGGGCCCAAATAGATAAAAATCACTAATGAAAGAAGGGACCAACACCACAGAAATAGAAGGGACCAACACCACAAGAGAATACTATGAAAAATTATATGCCAACAAACTAGGCAATCTGGAAGAAATGGATAAATTCCTGGAAACATACAAACTACCAAAACTGCAACAGAAAGAAATAGGAAACTTGAAAAGACCCATAACCAGCAAATAAATTGAATCATCTATCAAAAATCTCCCAACAAACAAGAATCCTGGGCCTGATGACTTCACAAGCCATCTATTCTTCTCAAACTGTCAGCAAAGTCACAGGATATAAAATCAACTTGCAGAAATCTTTTGCATTTCTATACACCAAAAATGAAGCAGCAGAAAAAAAAAAACTGCTGGATAAGAAAACTATACAAGGCAAAAAATTTCCTTCAGAAATTAAGGAGGGTTAAAGACATTCCCAGATAAATAAAAGCTAAGTGAGTGCATCACCTCTAGACCTGTCTTATAAGAAATCCTATAAGGAGTTCATCAAATTGAAATGAAAGGACAATAACTCAAGAAAACATAAAAGTATAAAACGCACCGGTAAGTGTAAATATATAATCAAATTCATAATTCCCTAATACTGTAATGGTGGCAAAATACTTTTATCTCCAGTAAAAAGTTAAAAGACAATAGTATTATAAAGTAAATATTATTACATAATTTGTTAAAGGATGCACAATATAAAAAGATGCAAATTGTAACATTAATAGCACAAAATGTGGGGGAATTAAACGAGAATTTAAAATGTAGAGCTTTAGTATATGATTGAAGGTAGGTTATTATCAGCTTAAAATAGATTATTACAGGTGATGAGTATTAATACCAGGTGTTGTATGGAAGTGTCGAATCACTGTATTGTACACCTGAAGCTAACATTACACTGTATGTTAACTACTAGAAGTGTAAACAAAAAGTTAAAAAAATAAAAAACTACCTTACAATCCAATAATCGCATGACTAGGTATTTACCCAAAGAATACAAAAACACTAGTTTAAAGGGATACATGCACCCTGATGTTTATTGAAGCATTATTTACGATAGCCAAGATATGGAATCAGCCTAAGTGTCCATCAAGTGATGAATGAATAAAGAAGTGGTATATATACATATATACAACAGAATATTATTCAGCCATAAAAAAGAATGAAATCTTGCCATTTGCAACAAGCTCAGCAAAATAAGTTAGACAGAGAAAGACAAATACCATATGTTTTCATTCATATGTAGAATTTAAGAAATAAAACAAACAAAGAAAGGAGAAAAAATAAGAGATAGTCAAAGCAAGAAACAGTCTTTTAATTATAGAAAACATACTGATGGTTATCAGAGAGGAGGCAGGTGGGGGTATGGGTTAAATAGGTGATGAAAATGAAGAAGTGCCCTTTTTGTGATGAGCCCAGGGTGATGTATGGAACTGTTGAATTACTACATTGTATACCTAAAACTATTATCACACACTGTATGTTAACTAACTGGAATTAAAATAAAAACTTAAAAAATAGACTATTATATCTATTGTATCTATAAAAATTTTTATGTAAGCCTTATAACAATCACAAAGAAGAAACCTACAGTGGATACACAAAATATAAAGAGAAACAAATTAAAGAATGGCACTACAAAAAATAAATCACAAAAGAAGAGAGTAAGAAAGGAATAAAGGAAAAAAAGAACTAAAACAAACAAACCAGAAAATGATTAACAAAATGGCAATAGAAAGTCCTTTTAACTATCAATAATTACTTTAAATGTAAACGGATTTTTTCCAATCAAATTTCTATTGTAGAACCCAACAATAAGCTGGCTATAGGAAACTCAAATTACCTTTATGGACATGCAAGGGCTGAAAGTATAGGGAAGAAAAAACTATTCTATGCAAATGGTAACCGAAAGAGAGCAGGGTATGCTATACTTACGTAATATAAAACAGACTTTCAATTAAAACAATCACAAAAAAAAAAAAAGGTCAAGAAAATATAACACTTGTAACTACACATGCTCAAAATATTGGAATGCCTAAAAACTTAAGTAAATATTGACAGACCAAAGGGATAAACAGACAGCAATTCAATAATAGTAGAGGACTTCAATACCCTACTATTGACATTGGACAGAGCAATCAGAAGGAAAATTAGTAAGAAAATAGCAGGCCTGAATAAAACTATAAACCAAATGGACCTTAAGGACATATATAGAACATTATGTCCAATAAGAACAAAATATTCTCAAGCACATGTGGAACATTCTCCAGGACAAAACATATGTTGGTCCACAAAGCAAGTTTTATGAAATTTAAGGAAACTGAAATAATATCTAATATCTTTTCCAAGCACAATGTTATGAAACTTCAGAGAAAAAAACTGAAAAATCCACAAAATGTACAATTTAACATCATACCTGAACTAATGGACCACAGAAGTAGGAAAAAAGGAAATCATAAAAAGTATCTTAAAATAAACAAAAACAAATACAAAAAACAACATACCAAAACATATGCGATATAACAAAAGCAGTTCTAAGAGGTAAGTTTACAGCAATAAATGCCTATATTAAAAAAAATCTCAAATAACCTAACTTTACCCCTAAAGGAATTAAAAAAGGAAAACAACCTAAGACCCAAGTTAGTAGAAGAAAGGAAATAAGAAAGATCAGAGCAGAAATAAATGAAATAGAGACCAGAGAGACAATAGGAAAATAATAAATTAAACCAAGAGATGGATTTTGAAAAGATAAACAAAATGGCAAAACTTTAGCTAGACTACTCAATAAAATAAAATTATGAAAGAAAAGAAAAGACACTGAAATTGATACCATAGAAATACAAAGTATCATTAGAGACTTCCATAACAATTATCCACCAACAAATTGCGTAACACTACAAGAAATGGATAAATTCCTAGAAACAGGTAATCTATCAAAACTGAATCAAGAAGAAATGGAAAACTTGAACAAAGTAATCACAACTAAAGATATTCAATCTGTTATCAAACTTCCTAACAAATAAAAGAACAGGACTAGATGGTTTCACAGGTGAATTCTATGAAATATTTAAAGAATTAATGCTAATTTCTCTCAACTCCCCCAAAAATTAAAAAGGAAAGAACTCTCCCAAACTCATTTTACAAGGCCAGCTTTACCCTGATACAAAGACAAAGACACTAAAAGAAGAAGAAGAAGAAGAAGAAGAAGAAGAAGAAGAAGAAGAAGAAGAAAAAGAAAGAAAGAAAGAAAGAAAGAAAGAAAGAAAGAAAGAAAGAAAGAAAGAAAGAAAATTACAGGCTGATATCCCTAATGAACATAGATGCGAACATTCTCAACAAAATATCAGCACACCAAATTCAACAACATGTTAAAAGGTTCATATATCATGATCAAGTGAGGTTTATCCCTGGGATGTAAGGATGACACAGAAAGCAATAAACATAATACACCCCCATTAATATAAATAAGGGTAAAATTCATGTAATCCTCCAAAGAAATGAAGAAAAAATATCTGACAAAATTCAACACACGTTCATGACCAAAGTTCTCAACAGTTTGGTATAGAGCAAATGTATCAATATAATAAAGGCCATATATGACAAGCCGTAGCTAACATAATTTTCAGTTGTGAAAAGTTGAAATCTTTTACTGTAAGATCAGGAACAAGACAAAGTTTTTCATTCTTACTACTCCTTTTTTAACATAGTACTAGGAGTCCTAGCCAGAGGAATTAGGCAAGAGAAAAGAAATAAAAGATATCCAAGTCAGAAAGGAAGAAATAGGGGCACCTGGGTGGCTCAGTCGGTTAAGCATCCGACTTCGGTTCAGGTCATGATCTCACGGTCTGTGGGTTCGAGCCCCACATCAGGCTCTGTGCTGACAGCTCAGAGCCTGGAGCCTGCTTCAGACTCTTTGTCTCCCTCACTCTCTGCCCCTCCATGCCCCCCCTCTCAAAAATAAACAAACATTAAAAAAATTGTTTTTAAAGAAAGGAAGAAGTAAAACTGTGGGGAAAAATGGAAAGATGTTGGTCAAGGGTACACATTTTCAGCCATAAAATGAATCACTATGGGGATCTAATGTACAGCATGGTAACTATAGTTAATAATGTATTGTATATTTGAAATTTTCTTTGTAAATGTTAAATATTTTTGCTATGTAAAGTTGTAGATGTGTTAACCTTATTGTAATCATTTCACAATATATGCTCGTATGAAGTCATTACATTGTGCACCTTAAACTTACACAATGTTATATGCCAATTATATCCCAATAAAGTTTGGGAACAAAATTTAAAAAAATTTTTTTAATGTTTATTTTTAAGAGAGACAGAGACAGAGACAGAACATGAGTGGGCGAGGGGCAGAGAAAGAGGAAGACACAGAATCTGAAGCAGGCTCCAGGCTCCAAACTGTCAGCACAGAGCCCGATGTGGGGCTTGAACTTAGGAACCGTGCGATCATGACCTGAGCTAAAGTCAGACATTTAACCAACGGAGCCACCCAGGCACCCCAGGAACAAAATTTTAAAGATAAAAGCATATTCTTACTCCAATCCTATCTGAACATCTGCCATTTACTTTTTTCATAGTTTGCTTCTTTTTTCTTTAGATTTCCAGTTAATTTTTCTGGGTGTGGGGCAATTATTCAGGAATTCTTTAAATGCTTTAAATAAAGAGCACTTAATTGATTGTAACAATAACTGAACTGCAAAGGAACAGAAGACTTTACCAGAAGATGGTAAAGAGAATTTACCTAACAACAATAACAAAAAAATCTAATCTAACTTCTTGACCCCATGTAAGGTAGGGTGTTAAAAAATAAGACCTTACTAAAGAGGGTTGCTTCAGATGTATGTTGATCATAGGAATGTCTCAACAGGTACAAGAAAGATTTGTAACAGTTGGGAAAGAAGAATCATCAGGCATATGTACATGAGACTTCTGGAAATGACAGATTACCAAATGGAATGAAGTGTAAGAAGGGTCCAATGTACTTGGATATAATACAATGGGAAAGGCAGATAGGATATTGACATACTTCCCAGCTCTTTGAAACAGTATTTAAAGAAATTTAGGGGCGCCTGGGTGGCTCAGTCGGTTAAGCGGCCGACTTCGGCTCAGGTCATGATCTCACGGTCCGTGGGTTCGAGCCCTGCGTTGGGCTCTGTGCTGACGGCTCAGAGCCTGGAGCCTGTTTCAGATTCTGTGTCTCCCTCTCTCTCTGACCCTCCCCTGTTCATGCTCTGTCTCTCTCTGTCTCAAAAATAAATAAACATTAAAAAAAAAGAAAAGAAAAGAAATTTAATGCTGAGCTACTCTAAAATAGATTGCCTCTTACCTTGCAATCTTGTGTGCAACATTCCCCGGAGCCACACTGTTTATTTGCTTTCATTGAACATGTTTTAGGATCACAGCAGTCTTTATGTGTACAATTCTGTAAACAAATAGACAAATTCAAACTGTCTCTTCTGACATCAGTTATGATAATTTGTCTTTTAAATCATACAGAGAAAGACAGATACCATATGTTTTTACTCTTATGTGGATCCTGAGAAACTTAACAGAAGACCATGGGGGAGGGGAAGGAAAAAAAACATAAAAGTTGGAGAGGGAGGGAGCCAAACCATAAGAGACTCTTAAAAACTGAGAATAAACTGAGGGTTGATGGGGGGTAGGAGGGAGGGGAAAGTGGGTGATGGGCATTGAGGAGGGCACCTGTTGGGATGAGCACTGGGTGTTGTATGGAAACCAATTTGACAATAAATTTCATATTATAAATAAATAAATAAATAAATAAATAAATAAATAAATAATATTTTTAAAAAGCAAAAAAAAAAAAAAACTTGCCAATTTCACCTAAATTATCAAATTTATTTACATAAAGTAGTTTTTAATATTCCTTATGTACCCTCTTTCATTACTGATACTGGGAATTCCTTTCTTTTCCTCATTTCTCTTTCATCAGAACAGCAGATTTATCAAATATATTGATTATTTTCAAAGCACTCGCTTTTATTTTCATTGATATTCATCTTCTGATTTCTATCTCATTGATTTCTACTTTTATCTTTATCATTATTTCCTTCTACTTATCATGGATTTAATTGGACTAATATTTTAGTTACCCGAAGTAGCATTCTTAATCATTGATTTTAGACCTTTCTTCTCTCCATTATAAGCATTTGTAGCTATAGATTTTCCTCATAACACTATAATTCAGTTTCAACTGAATCTCATAGATTTCGATGTTATGTTTAAATTTTCATAACTGTTAAAAATATATCCTAATTGCTTTTGTAATTTCTTCTTTGAGCCAAGGGCCATTTAGAAGTGGCAGCTTAATTTCTAAATATTTGGGAACTTTTCAAGATATCTTATTATTCTTGATTTCTAATTTAATTCTCAACAAAAAATAAATATTTTGAGATTTATTTCATGTCACAAAATGTAGTACATCCTGATGAATATTCCAAGTTCCCTTGAAAGTAATTTTTATATTAAGTTATTAAATATAGTGGCCTATAAATATCATTATATTAAGGTGGTTGGTAGAAGTATTATTCAGATCTTCTACATCCTTACTGATATTTTTGTCTAGTTGTTCTATCACTTACTAAGAGATGTGAAATAAACCTCCAAATAAGATAGTGCTTCATGAAATTTGAAGATCTACTGTGTGTGTGTACATGTAGATATATTTTTATAAGTGTATACATATTTATTATTGTTATAACTTCCTTATGTATTTATCCTTTTATAATTTTGAAGCATTAGTATATCTCTATTTTATATATTAATATAGTCCCCTTAGCTCTCTTATATTTACTGTTTACTTGTTATATCCTTTTCCATTCTATTATTTTCTGCCAAACATAGCATTTGGGCTTAAAATATATCTCTTGTCTCTTGATTTGTATGTAGTCTGATAATCTCTGGCTTCTGATCAGAGTGCTTGGCCTATTTACATTTAATGTAACTATTAATATTTATGTATTTCAATTTGTTATTTTACCATTTGTTTCCATTTATTTCATCTTGTTTTTTTTCCTCAATTCTTCTCTTCTTGTCTTATTTTGTGCTGATGAAATATGTTTAGCATGTCATTAAAACTCCTCTATTGGCTTTTTAGCTGTATCTCTGCATAATTTTTCAATATTTGCTCTGGGATTTATAGTATGTATCTTTCAAATACTCTAATCTACTTAGAGTTAATACTGATTTTCTTCACGTAAATTATAGAAATCTTGCAACAGCTTATTTCACCTTCCACATTTAGTGCTGCTGCTGTTATTATATAGATGTAGATATGTAGATACACACACATATACACATAATGTGTATATGTACATATATATTTTTGTGTGTTTATATGCATATAAACATATATGCATCCATATCCACAAACATACCCATACATATTTGTATATTTAGTATATATACATACAAATACATATTTATAGGCACATATATGTATTGTATCACTTATGCAGTGAATAAGTGTGTGTATATTTACATATCTGTGCATGTATATAATGTAGTCAGTAAAATTAAGAGCAGAAAAGAAAGCATACATATAACTATTTATTTTTACCCACATATTTACCAATTCCTGTGTTCAGGAATTTTTAATTCTTCAAACATTTTAAATTCTTAGGATATTCTGTAGTACAAGTTTACTGTGACATATTGTCTCAGCTTTTGCTTAACTGAGAATAACTTTGTTTGCTTCCATTTTAAAGGATAATTACTTTGAATCTAGAACTCTTGATTGTTGACCTTTTTTTTTTCTTTCATCACTTTTTGTCATTTCAAAGTCTACTGACCTCCATTATTTGTTATAAGAAGTCAGCTATATTTTGTATCACTGTATTGTGTATCTAACCTGTTTTTTTTTAGGCTGAAATTAAGTTTTTCTTTTTATCTTGGGGTTTTGGGAGGTTTTACTACTCTAAGTATAGAGGTGGGTTTTTTTGTGTCTATGTGCTTGTAGTTTGCTGAGCATCTTGGATCTGTAAGCAAACGTTTTCCTTCAAATTTGAAAAATAATCAGTATTATTCCTGCATATTTTTTTCTGCCGCCTACTTTCTCTTTTCTTTATCTTGAAATCCAATTACACCTACATTGGACCACTTAATATTTCCTTTCAGGTGGGGGCACCTTTATGACTCAGTTGGTTAAGCGTCCAACTCTTGGTTTTGGCTCAGGTCATGATCTCACGATTCATGGGTTCAAGTCCTGTATTGGGCTCTGCACTAACAGTGTGAAACCTGTTTGAGATTCTCTCTCTCCTTCACTCCCTGCCCTTCCCCAGCTTGAACTTTCTCTCTCTCTCTCTCTCTCTCTCTCTCTCTCTCTCTCTCTCTCTCAAAATAAATAAATAATTTTTAAGAAAAATGTTTCTGGGGTGCCTGGGTGGTTCAGTTGGTTAAGTATCTGACTTTGGCTCTTGGAGCCTGGAGCCTGCTTCGGATTCTGTGTCACTCTCACTGCCCCTCCCCTGTTGACAGTCTGTCTGTCTCTCTCTCCCCCTCAAAATTAAATGAATAAACATTTAAAAAATTTAAGAAAAAATAAAAAATATCTACTCTCAGGTGTCTGAGGTTTTTTGCTATTTTTCTTCAACGTTTTTTCTCTCTATTCTATAGATCATATTTTCTTAATGTTCTATTGGTCAAGTTCATTGATTACTCTGCTTTTGGTCAAGTTCACTGATTCTGCTTTTGTTGTACTTTTCACTTCTAGACTTTAAATTTATATGGTTTTTGTAGTTAACTTATATCTGTTGAGATTCTCTAGCTGCTCACTTACTATGATAATTTTTCCTTAAATGGTTTGAGCATAATGTCCTTTCATGCTCCTAATATTCAAAATAACTACTGTGAAGTCTTTATCTGCAAAATACAATATATTTGGACTTCTCAGAGTCAGTTTCCCTTAACTGCGTATTTTCCTAAATATGGTTCACATTTTCCTAATTTTCTGAATGTCTATTAATTTTTTATTAATAAGTTAGACAATATAGATACAATGATATAATGCCCGTATTCAGCTGTGACCTTCTAGAGGCTTTTTTTTTCTAACAGGAAATTAAGTAACCTGGAAACAAACTGTAAGCTTTGTTTCCCCTACAATGTACAGCAGCTATCTCTGCTCAATTCATATGGCTTCCAACTGCTGAATTTTTAGCGAGATTCCCTGATGTAATGTAGCATTCATGCAAGGATTTAGGCAGAGACAGTACTTAGATTTCAGGGTATAATCTACCTGTAATTGCCTTGTTTCTGAAGATTCCTCTTTAATTTCCAGTTGTAGCCAGTCTCAGGCTCTACATTCTGATAAATGAAACCAGTAGGGCTTTGGATTTCTGCTGCCTGAATTGCACATGGTTAGAAAATATTCTCTTAAAAAAAATCATCGAACTCACAGGGTTCACCTGGTGCACCGGTGTCTTTCAATGGTCTCACCCTACTTTTTTCCTCCGTGGGGTATTTCTGGACTATGCATATTTTAGCAGTCTGCCAAATATGTGTAAAATTAGTCATCAGATTTTAGGTTTTAGCACTTTCACAGTTGTCTTACTTTCAGGGTTTTCCCCTTAAATTTCCAGTGATTCTCATCCCTGAAATCTGTTCTCTGTCACACCGAGTCAGTAAAGCTGCAATTTTTCACAGCTATTTCATTCGGCCACAACTGTGGAAGTAGAGGAGCACCCAAGACTAGGAAAACATAAGCTCACAATTCTTATCTGTTCCAGCTGCAATTTTTCAAGAGTAAACTCTCCTCTGGCTTTTTTCTTTTAAATGTGTTCCAGTGTCATTAAATACACACACACACACACACACACACACACACACACATATACACACATATATAGTAAATATAAATATGTCTATATATAATGTATTACATATTTTTACATATTGTATATTTAATAACATATTAATACATAGTTAATAATATGTTCCATATTTTACAATTGCTGTTTCATTTTATTATCCTATGACTACTTCACTTTATTGTCAATGCTTCCTCTATCATCTTTCATCTTTCTTTGGGTTTGGTTCTATATTTATATATTTTCTACAGGTGATAGATTTTTTAAAAAATACTTTTAATTGATATCACCTGCCAATAGCACACTTTTCACTCTATATTAGCAAACAATGCATTTTGCTATTCCATTGGTAATAGTCTATGGTCTTTAGATATTCCTGTTTTTGTTACTGCTTGATGTTAAAAGTATATTTCTTCAACTCTTTAGACACTCTTTGTGGTAACTAATTATTTTGTTTAGAGTTGATGCATACACTAAAGAATGTCAGAAGGTAAATATTATCTAAAAGGCTTTTGCTGTCCACTTCAAAAAATAGCAAAATTAGGAAACTTAAAAGCTTCCATCTTCCCCAAAGAAGTTTTTTTTAAATTTATTTTTCTAAAAGACAAGGTCTTCATCTTCTTCTTTTCTATTACACACATCTACAGGAAATTTTAAAAATTGAAAAAATTTCTACTAACCTTTACAGTGCCACAATCACACTGTTCACCCTGTTCCAATTGTCCATTGCCACATGTCCTTTTCTTTTGTTGTTTATAAACTGGCACTTCAGGAAGGATTCTCTGAAGACATCCAAGGCCAGAATGTGAGGCCAAGTATTTAAAGTCATCCAACGTACAGGTGCTAAAATCCTTTACACCCCGAGACTGCCTAAAATATTTTAAAAATGGGTATGACAAAAATTATTGCTGTATATCTCTGCATTTCCACTAATGTATGATGTTTTAGAAAGATATTTAAAAAGCATTATGGGAAAAAAAACACATTTTGAAAACTATTCATTGCATTGATAATATGTTTTACCATATTTTTAAAATTTCACCATGAAAATTCTTGTAATGAAAAAAAACTCCAAAATCTTTTCATTGCCATTCATCCTGTTTTAAACAAGATGTATTATTTGCCTGTCTTATGACATTTATTAAACCTTTAAACATAAGAACTGTGTTCACTTTATTTTCTTTGCCAATGCCAAACAATTGAATTTTAAATGTTTAGCCTCAGTATTTAGCACATTTTTTATTTTTTTAAATATGTCTTGGATTTTTCTTGTAATGCCAATATAAACATATTTGCATTAACTTAAGTACATATTAGGGCTTTTGTTCAACATAATTAAACATTTTTCAAATAAAAACCTGTGGTTTGAGCTACACAATGGGAAGAGCACCATAAGTACCTGTCTTGACAGTGAGAGAGCTGTCAGCACTCTAGTAATAGCTCAGCATCCAACTAAAACACTATAAAGAATCTGACTTAAGAGTAAAGATTATGTTCTAGACCAGGGGGTGACAAGCTTTTTCTGTAAAGGGCCAGGCAATAAATATTATAGACTAATATGCCATAGACTGTGGTACAACTACTCAACTCTGCCACTGTAGTACAAGAGCAACCATAAACAATAGGTAAAACAATAAGCCTAGCTGTATTTCAATAGAATTTTATTTACAAAACAGGCTACCACCGAGATTAGCTTGGGGATTGTTGTTTGCTGACCTCTACCCTAACTAGAATCTACTCTATCTCAATTCCAATAGAGCCTAAATTCAAGCCCTGACAAGATCCCCAGAAGAGAGTGAATTTGGAAGTTCAATCCGGCCAAGTTATAGGGGTTTCAAAATACCCTGAGCTTTCTATAGATCCATATTAACAAAGTGTAAAACCAAGCATATAAAATTCAATATAATTAGCCAATAATTGAATTTCCAAGAATCAATGCTTTTCAGAGGAAGGTAGGGGCATCCAAGCTTTCTATTGTATTATCAAAAATATCTAATATGCTAATAATAATAATAACAACAACAGAAACACAAAGAAATAAAAAATGTGATCCATAGTCAATGTAAAAAAAAAAAAAAAGCAGTCAAAAGAAATCAAAACTGAGATGGTCCAGATGTTACGATTTGGCATACAAATACCTAAATTAAAGCACTATAAATATTCAAATAATTTAAAAAAAGTGTTTAGATAATTCAGAGTCATAGATTCAATACTCAAAATAGAGCACAAATAATTCAATTTACATAAAGTTCTGAAGCAAGGAAAACTAATTGTAGTAATAAATCAGATCAGTTGTTGCCTGGGGCAAGGATAAAAGGTAGAAGGACAATAAGGGTCACAAAGGAACTTTTGGGGAAATGAAACTGTTGCATAATCTCACTGATACTGTGGTTCAAAGATATTTATGTATTTGTCAAAAGTCATAAACTTGTACACTTACAGTGCACAAATTTTATTGCAGCAAGAATCATACCTTGACAAAGTTGAATTTTTATAAAGTTTATAAATAAAATGTTCAAGAAGATGGTGAAAGAATGAATATTCTTCTGAGTAACCACTTATCCAAGGAAGAAGAAATAAATTTAGTTATTATCTACTTTGTGCCTTTACAAAACTTTGGGGTATCATGGATTCAGTAATCAAAGGATAAAATGAAATAATGAGAAAATATACTGAGCTGATTTAGTCACTGTTTGCAACATATTTACTGAGCACTCTCCTGGGCAATAGGTGTGTAGTAAAGAGTAGACCAAGTACTTCTTAGGGACAAAAAGCATGAACATCAGGAGAAAAATATATGAAACAAATAGAATGTTGAAATGATTAAAAAACCAACAGAAGGGGTGCCTGGGTGGCTCAGTCAGTGGAGCACCTGATTCTTGATTTTGGCTCAGGTCATGACTTCATGGTTCATGGGATTGAGTTCCACGCTGGATTCTGCACTGACAGCACAGAGCCTGCTTGGGATTCTCTCTCTCCCTCTCTGTCTGTCCCTCCCCCACTTGTGCATTCTCTCTCTCTCTCTCTTTCTGTCAAAATAAATAAACTTTAAAAATATATTTAAGAAATAGAGCAGGGAATATGTATTATTAATGGTTCTAAAATAAAGGTTTTTTTCCTTTCTTCAGCAGTCTTTCAATGGGTCATGGTGTTATTATTTATTTACAATTTAATGTCTTTCTAAATAAAAAAAAATCCTTAATTGAAACTACTAACATGAATTGTACCACTCATCCCTATACCGTACAATGCCAGTTTTAAATGCAAATATCAAAGCATTTAATTTAGCTTTATGCACAATCACTGAAATTACACAATTCATATGGCTTTTCCTTAGAGGGTGCTTTCAATCTGGCCAGGGGAGAAAAATACAAGTCAGACTCCAGAATGCAGGAAGGAGGAAGAGAGTTTCTCCAGGCATGGAGACGCATGGGGGACGTGGTGGGCCTATTTTGGTTTGTGTTCTGTTGTGCTTGAAAAATGTGTATTCTGTGGTTGTTAGGTATAGTGTTCTATAACTGTCAATTACTTCAGTTTGGTTAATAGAAGTGTAAAAGGTCCTAACCAAACAAAAATAAATAAATAAAGGAATATGTGTAATAAAGACAATTATCTTACACTGCTTTAGGTGACATTGTGCAAACATCTTCTGAACAATAACAAGTGTCAGGATTGTCATAACTCAATCCCAGATTAAAGCCAAGCAACTGCACAATACTGATAGTATATGACTCCAGGGATAAATCCTCTGGATACTAAAGACAAGGAAAAAGAAAAGAATTAGCTAAGAATACTATAGTATACTATACTATAACAAAATTAAAATTACTATACTATAAAAAATTGGTGTATGTTATATATATACTATTCTAAATACAATTATAGTAAAAAATTAGTACATAAAACTCATTTTTTAAATCAATGCATCCAAGATGCCTATGTAAATGCAATTGTAGTAGAGTTATATAAGCATTTGGATAATAGATTTATTAAACATAGATAAGTAAACACAGTAGTTTAATTTCAAAATACTATTCATGACAATATCAGCTATCTTAGCTAATCCAACTGAGTCTCAAACACCATATTATGTTGCCTCTTTGAGTTATTTTAAAGAAAATGACTTTAATCTTTTATTTTAATAATCAATTTTACATTCTCTCTGCAGTAGGCAGACTCTAAAATGAGTCCCAAAGATATCTACCTCCTGGTATTCATGTCTTTGAGTATTTCCATTCCATTGTGTGTAAACTGGACTTTTTGACTTGCCTCTAATTAACTAAATGTAGAGGAACAGATGGTTCACCATTTCCAAGACAGATTATAAAAAGACTGACTTTTTGGATTCTAGGTCTCAGTCTCTCTGTGGGAAGCCAGCTACTATGTCATGAAGTAGTCCTGTAGAGAGGCCCACAGGAATGAGTTTGGAAACAGATTTTCTGAGGTCTACCACAGCCAAATGACTAGGTTTGGAAGAAAATCCTGCCCATGCTGAACCATGAGATAACCCTCTCAGCTGCTCCTTGATTGTTGACCCACAGAACTCTCTTGTTTTTATCTCTTTAAGTTTTGGCATAATTGGTTACATAGCAATAGAAAACCAAAACACCCTCAATAGGTATATTGTTCATCTCTGGATAGTTTTGAATTTCTACACAAAGATGTTTCCAGAAGCTTCATTCATAATTCCCAAAACTTGCAAGCAACCACAATGTCCTTCAGTAGGTGAACAGATAAACTGTGGCACATTTTAGACAACAGAATGTTATTAAGCACTAAAAACAAATGAGCTATCAAGTCATGAAAAGAAATGGAAGAAGCTTGAGTGCATATTATTAAGTGAAAAAAGGCCAATCTGAAAAGGCTACATATTGTAGAATCCAACTGTATGACTTCCAGAAAAAAACAGAATTGTGGAGACAATAAAAAGCTCTGTGGTTGCAGACAGGGAGGGGAGAAATTAATAGGCAGAACACAGAGGATTTTTAGGGGAGTGAAAACACGTGTTATAGTACCATAAATGATAGATATCTATCATCTTTTGCCCTAACTTATGTACAACACCAAGACTGAACCCTAAGGTAAACTATGGACTTTGGGTGATTTTGATGGGTCAATGTAGGTTCATCCTTAGTACAAAAATATCCCATTCTGGTGAGGGATGTGGATAATACAGAAGGCTGTGCATGTTAGGGACAGGAGGTATATGGGTAATCTGTACTTTTACCCTCAGTTTTGTGGTAAACCTAAAACTGTTCTAAAAAAAATAGTCTTAAAAAAAAGTGATGGGTTCCTGATGACCCAGGCTAAAGCACTATGAACAGATGGCAAATAAAGAAGAGTTCAGAGAAGGCATCCATGATCCATGAAGACGTTTCTAAATTTTCCATCCCACAATATTGTGCTGGCTGCTTAATATTTCAACTATAGACACTAAAGCAATCAACTGGTGCATCAGACATTTCAGTCCACCTTCAGAGAAAAGCAATTTCATTTAGTTGAAAACTGCTTGAACTCAAGCACCACCTTCTTCCTCCATCCAAGCTTTTCATCAGGAGCAGCTCTTAGGACAATATACAATGACTTGCCAGGACATTCCTCATCCCCTCCAGAGTCATAGAGATCATTAATATTAACTAAGAAACACATTTCACTTCTTAGAAGACAAAATGCTGGTCTCTTTAAAGAAGCATTCAGTATAACTTTCAATGTTCCTGAGAGGTCCCAGATAGCAGGTTCAACTAAGAGGATAATGGTCTCCTCAAACAATTCCTTTTCAAATTGTAGTCCAGCAAATGGATCCCTAAATGAGTTTCTCTACTGCCCAAGACTTTAATCTCTCTTAATTCAAGGATGCTTAGTTAATTTACACCTCACATCAACATTAAAAACTTTCCCATTACCCTTTCCTACATTTGAAGGGGATATGTCTTGCCTTCATATATAGAAAGACTCATTATATATGAGGTGTTTTAATTTAGTTATGGGAAGGCCTACAAGACTTCTTATACTTCTACCTGTGTTTCTCCCTTTTACTCATAATAAAATGTTTTCTGTGCTGTTTCACACAACTTATGCCCTACTATATAAAAGTCTTCTCTTTTATTACCCCTTAAATTTGGTAATGTATCAAACTGTATTAATGGGATAATTGTATTAATGATGTATTTTATTTTATGTATTGTGATGATTTAATATCTGGGGCTTTGCCAATGCTAGACTTTCCATCCCAGGGTTACCCAATTTCTTAAAATAGTAAACAATTTACCTGCAAGTGTATCTTTCATATGCAAATCAATCAACCTAGAGCCCATATGCCCTATCCCTTCTTTTATTAGGCTGACATACCCTAGGCCACGCTTCATCTGCCCAAACCACACCAGAGTTAAGTACCAGACAACTAGGTACAGCCTCCATGTGAGAAAGACTGCTGAAATTATTTCAATGAGCCAATCCAAGACCTGCTTACCTTGCCTTACCCATTCCTCCCCAAAGAAACAACAACGGAAGTTTTTGTCCATGTTACCCCTTGCTCACTACACTGCCTGAACAATCTTGGTGCTTCCTTGTATGGTCCCTGCATGGTGTGCCTTCTGTTTCTAGGGAACTGTGTGATAAACTTCTTCCTGCATCACAGTCATTTTTTTTTCAATATATGAAATTTATTGTCAAATTGGTTTCCATACAACACCCAGTGCTCATCCCAAAAGGTGCCCTCCTCAATACCCATCACCCGCCCTCCCCTCCCTCCCACCCCCCATCAACCCTCAGTTTGTTCTCAGTTTTTAAGAGTCTCTTATGCTTTGGCTCTCTCCCACTCTAATCTCTTTTTTTTCCCCTTCCCCTCCCCCATGGGTTTCTGTTAAGTTTCTCAGGATCCACATAAGAGTGAAAACATATGGTATCTGTCTTTCTCTGTATGGCTTATCTCACTTAGCATCACACTCTCCAGTTCCATCCACGTTGCTACAAAGGGCCATATTTCGTTCTTTCTCATTGCCATGTAGTACTCCATTGTGTATATAAACCACAATTTCTTTATCCATTCATCAGTTGATGGACATTTAGGCTCTTTCCATAATTGGGCTATTGTTGAGAGTGCTGCTATAAACATTGGGGTACAAGCGCCCATATGCATCAGTACTCCTGTATCCCTTGGGTAAATTCCTAGCAGTGCTATTGCTGGGTCATAGGGTAGGTCTATTTTTAGTTTTTTAAGGAACATCCACACTGTTTTCCAGAGTGGCTGCACCAGTTTGCATTCCCACCAACAGTGCAAGAGGGTTCCCGTTTCTCCACATCCTCTCCAGCATCTATAGTCTCCTGATTTGTTCATTTTGGCCACTGTCACTGGCGTGAGGTGATATCTGAGTGTGGTTTTGACTTGTATTTCCCTGATGAGGACCGACGTTGAACATCTTTTCATGTGCCTGTTGGCCATCCGGATGTCTTCTTTAGAGAAGTGTCTATTCATGTTTTCTGCCCATTTCTTCACTGGGTTATTTGTTTTTCGGGTGTGGAGTTTGGTGAGCTCTTTATAGATTTTGGATACTAGCCCTTTGTCCGATATGTCATTTGCAAATATCTTTTCCCATTCCGTTGGTTGCCTTTTAGTTTTGTTGGTTGTTTCCTTTGCTGTGCAGAAGCTTTTTATCTTCATGAGGTCCCAGTATTCATTTTTGCTTTTAATTCCCTTGCCTTTGGGGATGTGTCAAGTAAGAAATTGCTACGACTGAGGTCAGAGAGGTCATTTCCTGCTTTCTCCTCTAATGTTTTGATGGTTTCCTGTCTCACATTCAGGTCCTTTATTCATTTTGAGTTTATTTTTGTAAATGGTGTGAGAAAGTGGTCTAGTTTCAACCTTCTGCATGTTGCTGTCCGGTTCTCCCAGCACCATTTGTTAAAGAGACTGCCTTTCTTCCATTGGATATTCTTTCCTTCTTTGTCAAAGAGGAGTTGGCCATACATTCGTGGGTCTAGTTCTGGGGTTTCTATTCTATTCCATTGGTCTATGTGTCTGTTTTTGTGCCAATACCATGCTGTCTTGATGATGACAGCTTTGTAGTAGAGGCTAAAGTCTGGGATTGTGATGCCTCCTGCTTTGGTCTTCTTCTTCAAAATTACTTTGGCTATTCGGGGTCTTTTGTGGTTCCATATGAATTTTAGGATTGCTTGTTCTAGTTTGAGAAGAATGCTGGTGCAATTTTGATTGGGATTGCATTGAATGTGTAGATAGCTTTGGGTAGTATTGACATTTTGACAATATTTATTCTTCCAATCCATGAGCACGAATGTTTTTCCATTTCTTTATATCTTCTTCAATTTCCTTCATAAGATTTCTATAGTTTTCAGCATACAGATCTTGTACATCTTTGGTGAGATTTATTCCTAGGCATTTTATGCTTCTTGGCTCAATTGTAAATGGGATCAGTTTCTTTATTTGTCTTTCTGTTGCTTCATTATTGGTGTATAAGAATGCAACTGATTTCTGTACATTGATTTTGTATCCTGCAACTTTGCTAAATTCATGTATCAGTTCTAGCAGACTTTTGGTGGAGTCTATCGGGTTTTCCATGTATAATATCATGTCATCTGCAAAAAGCAAAAGCTTGACTTCATCTTTGCCAATTTTGATGCCTTTGATTTCCTTTTGTTGTCTGATTGCTGATGCTAGAACTTCCAATACTATGCTAAACAACAGCGGTGAGAGTGGACATCCCTGTCGTGTTCCCGATCTCAGGGAAAAAGCTCTCAGTTTTTCCCCATTGAGGATGATGTTAGCTGTGGGCTTTTCATAAATGGCTTTTATGATCTTTAAGTATGTTCCTTCTATCCCGACTTTCTCAAGGGTTTTTATTAAGAAATGGTGCTGGATTTTGTCAAAGGCCTTTTCTGCATCGATTGACAGGATCATATGGTTCTTATCTTTTCTTTTATTAATGTGAGATATCACGTTGATTGATTTGCAAATGTTGAACCAGCCCTGCATCCCAGGAATGAATCCCACTTGATCATGGTGAATAATTCTTTTTATATGCTGTTGAATTCGATTTGTTAGTATCTTATTGAGAATTTTTGCATCCATATTCATCAGGGATATTGGCCTGTAGTTCTCTTTTTTTACTGGGTCTCTGTCTGGTTTAGGAATCAAAGTAATACTGGCTTCATAGAATGAGTCTGGAAGTTTTCCTTCCCTTTCTATTTTTGGAATAGCTTGAGAAGGATAGGTATTATCTCTGCTTTAAACGTCTGGTAGAACTCCCCTGGGAAGCCATCTGGTCCTGGACTCTTATTTGTTGGGAGATTTTTGATGACTGATTCAATTTCTTCGCTGGTTATGGGTCTGTTCAAGCTTTCTATTTCCTCCTGATTGACTTTGGAAGTGTGTGGGTGTTTAGGAATTTGTCCATTTCTTCCATGTTGTCCAGTTTGTTGGCATATAATTGTTCATAGTATTCCCTGATAATTGTTTGCATCTCTGAGGGATTGGTTGTAATAATTCCATTTTCATTCATGATTTTATCTATTTGGGTCATCTCCTTTTTCTTTTTGAGAAGCCTGGCTAGAGGTTTGTCAATTTTGTTTATTTTTTTCAAAAAACCAACTCTTGGTTTCATTGATCTGCTCTACAGTTTTTTTTTTTAGATTCTATATTGTTTATTTCTGCTCTGATCTTCATTATTTCTCTTCTTCTGCTGGGTTTAGGCTGTCTTTACTGTTCTGCTTCTATTTCCTTTAGGTGTGTTGTTAGATTTTGTATTTGGGAGTTTTCTTGTTTGTGGAGATAGGCCTGGATTGTAATGTGTTTTCCTCTCAGGACTGCCTTTGCTGCATCCCAAAGCGTTTGGATTGTTGTGTTTTCACTTTCGTTTGTTTCCATATATTTTTTTAATTTCTTCTCTAATTGCCTGGTTGACCCGCTCATTCTTTGGTAGGGTGTTCTTTAACCTCCATGCTTTTGGAGGTTTTCCTGTGGTTGATTTCAAGCTTCATAGCGTTGTGGTCTGAAAGTATGCATGGTATGATCTCAATTCTTGTATACCTATGAAGGGCTGTTTTGTGACCCAGTATGTGATCTATCTTGGAGAATGTTCCATGTGCACTCGAGAAAAAAGTATATTCTGTTGCTTTGGGATGCAGAGTTCTAAATATATCTGTCAAGTCCATCTGATCCAATGTATCTTTCAGAGCCCTTGTTTCTTTATTGACCATGTGTCGAGATGATCTATCCATTTCTGTAAGTGGAGTGTTAAAGTCCCCTGCAATGACCACATTCTTATCAATAAGTTTGCTTATGTTTGTGAGTAAGTGTTTTATATATTTGGGGGCTCCTGTATTCGGCGCATAGACATTTATAATTGTTAGCTCTTCCTGATGGATAGACCCTGTGATTATTATATAATGCCCTTCTTCATCTCTTGTTACAGCCTTTAATTTAAAGTCTAGTTTGTCTGATAGAAGTATGGCTACTCCAGCTTTCTTTTGGCTTCCAGTAGCATGCTAAATAGTTCTCCATCCCCTCACTCTCAATCTAAAGGTGTCCTCAGATCTAAAATGAGTCTCTTGTAGACAGCAAATAGATGGGTCTTGTTTTTTTATCCATTCTGATACCCTGTGTCTTTTGGTTGGCGCATTTAGTCCATTTACATTCAGTGTTATTATAGAAAGATATGGGTTTAGAGTCATTGTGATGTCCATAGGTTTCATGCTTGTAGCGATGTCTCTGGTACTTTGTCTCACAGGATCCTCCTTAGGATCTCTTGAAGGGCTGGTTTAGTGGTGATGAATTCCTTCAGTTTTTGTTTGTTTGGGAAGACCTTTATCTCTCCTTCTATTCTAAATGACAGACTTGCTGGATAAAGGATTCTCGGCTGCATATTTTTTCTGTTCATCACATTGAAGATTTCCTGCCATTCCTTTCTGGCCTGCCAAGTTTCAGTAGAGAGATCCGTCACGAGTCTTATCGGTCTCCCTTTATATGTTAGAGCACGTTTATCCCTAGCTGCTTTCAGAATTTTCTCTTTATCCTTGTATTTTGCCAGTTTCACTATGATATGTCGTGCAGAAGATCGATTCAAGTTACGTCTGAAGGGAGTTCTCTGTGCCTCTTGGATTTCAATGCCTTTTTCCTTCCCCAGATCCGGGAAGTTCTCAGCTATTATTTCTTCAAGTACACCTTCAGCACCTTTCCCTCTCTCTTCCTCCTCTGTAACACCAATTATGTATAGATTATTTCTCTTTAGTGCATCACTTAGTTCTCTAATTTTCCCCTCATACTCCTGGATTTTTTTTATCTCTCTTTTTCTCAGCTTCCTCTTCTTCCATAATTTTATCTTCCAGTTCACCTATTCTCCCCTCTGCCTCTTCAATCCGAGCTGTGGTTGTCTCCATTTTATTTTGCAGCTCATTTATAGCATTTTTTAGCTCCTCCTGGCTGTTCCTTAGTCCCTTGATCTCTGTAGCAAGAGATTGTCTGCTGTCCTTTATACTGTTTTCAAGCCCAGCGATTAATTTTATGACTATTATTCTAAATTCACTTTCTGTTATATTGTTTAAATCCTTTTTGACCAGTTCATTAGCTGTCATTATTTCCTGGAGATTCTTTTAAGGGGAATTCTTCCCTTTTGTCATTTTGGATAGTCCCTGGAGTGGTGCGGAACTGCAGGGCACTTCCCCTGTGCTGTCTTGAATAACTTGTGTTGGTGGGCAGGGCCTCAGTCAGACCTGATGTCTGCCCCCAGCCTACCGCTGGGGACACAGTCAGACTGGTGTGTACCTTCTCTTCCCCTCTCCTAGGGGTGGGATTCACTGGGGTAGCGCGGCCCGTCTGTGCTACTTATACACTGCCAGTCTTGTGGTGCTGGGGATCTGGCGTATTAGCTGGGATGGATCATCAAGGTGCACTGGGGCGGGAGGGGCAGGCTCAGCTCACTTATCCTTCGGTGATCTGCTTCAGGAGGAGCCCTGTGGCACCGGGAGGGAGTCAGACCTGCCGCTGGAGGGATGGATCAACAGAAGCACAGCGTTGGGTGTTTGCACGGTGCAAGCAAGTTCTCTGACAGGAACTGGTTCCCTTTGTGGTTTCGGCTGGGGGATGGGCGAGGGAGATGGTGCTGGCAAGCACCTTTGTTCCCGGCCAAGCTGAGCTCTGTTGCCCAGGGCTCAACAACTCTCCCTCCTGTTGTCCTCCAGCCCTCCCACACTCCGAGCACAGGTGTTAGCTTATAACCTTCCAGATGTTAAGTCCCACTTGCTGTCTGAACACACTCCGTCCGGCACTCCACTTTTGCAAGCCAGACTTGGGGCCTCTGCTTGGCCGGCGGGCTGCCCCTCCACCCCGGCTCCCTCCCTCCAGTCCGAGTATCCCGCACCACCTCTCCGCCCTCCTACCCTCTTCCATGGGCCTCTCCTCTGTGCTTGGCTCCAGAGAATCCATTCTGCTAGTCTTCTGGCGGTTTTCTGGGTTATTTAGGCAGGTGTAGGTGGAATCTAAGTGACCAGCAGGAAGAGGTGAGCCCAGGGTCCTCCTATGCCGCCATCTTCCCCTCCTCCATGAATCATTAATATGTCTGTATGTCTTTTAATATCTGATGAAAATAAATCCTAGGTAACCTTAAATTTTTTTCCCATCTAGATTAGTGCTATTTTAGTTCAGTTAGTTTAGTCTAGTTAATTAAAACTACATTACAACTAAGTTAGTTGCAAATGTATATGTAAACTCTAGGACAAATGCTTAAGTAGGTTTCTTAATATAACTGATGATATGATGAGAGGAGAGGAAATTGAATCCTATGAAATGTACAATGAAAACCATAGAAGACAAAAAAAAGAAAGATTAAAAAAGAAAAAACAGGACAATGAATAGAAGATAAAATTCAACATCAATTTATGATTAAAATTGCTCATCAAAGTGAGTTTAGAGGGAACGTAACTTAACATAATAAAGGCCATATATGGCAAGCTCACAGCTATCATACTCAAAGGTGAAAAACTGAGAGCTTTTTCTCTAAGATCACAAACAAGACAGGAATTCCATTACTGTTACTTTTATTTAACATAGTATTGAAAGTCCTAGCCAAAGAAATTAGGCAAGAAAAAAAAGGCATCCAATTGAAAGAAGTAAACAGTGATTATTTGCAAATATAGAAAACCTTAAAACTCTACCAAAAAAAAAAATAACTGTTAAAAATAATAAATTTAGTAAAGTTGCAGTGTACAAAATCAATATATAGAAATCTGCGGCATTTCTATACACTAATAACTAACTATCAGAAAGAGAAGTTAAGAAAACAATCCCATTTACAATTGCATTAAAAAGAATAAAATAGCTGGGAATAATTTTTTTAATTTTTTAAATGTTCATTTTATTTTTGAGAGAGAGAGAGGGCATGAGCAAGGAAGGGGCAGAGAGAGAGAGAGAGAGGGAGACACAGAATCTGAAGCAGTCTCCAGACTCCAGGCTGTCAGCACAGAGTGTGACCTGGGACTCAAACCCACAAACCACGAGTCATGATGTGAGTCGGAGTCAGACAGTTAACTGACTGAGCCACCCACGTGCCCCAATATCTAGGAATAAATTTAACTGAGAAGATGAGAAACCTGCACATTGAAACTATAAGATATTGATGAAAGAAACTTAAGATGACACAAATAAGTGGAAAGATATTCTATGACTGGAAGAATTAATATTGTTAAAATGCCCATATTCCCCTTCTAGACTGGGAGCTAAGATGGGAGAGTAGTAGGGGGACCCTAGACTTGCCTTTTCCCTCAAGCACAGCTAGATAAATGCCAAATCATTCTGAGCACCCAGGAAATCAATCTGAGGACTGAGAGAACAAACTGCACAACTAGAGGGAGAAAAGAGGCCACATCATGGAAGGTAGGAGGTTCAGAGATGTGACTGGGGGGAGAAAAGAATCACCCATGCAGTGGAGGGGAGGAAGCCCTGATCAAGGAGAGAGGAAAGAGAGAGAGAGAGAGAGAAAACAGGGTGCAGGGCATTGCACAATAAAAACACATCCCCCAAATCACAGATGGGCAAAACAAGAGGGACTGATGATTGCAAGTTTTTACAAGCAGCATAGCCCAAAGTCTTAAGTTTTATAAGTCCACACCATCACAGGGCGGAGTCGGGTGGGTATAGAGGTGCTCCAGTGGAGAAGGGGTGCAGAGGCCTTGGAGCAGATAGCGTGATCTGAATATCCCCTGGGTCCCACTGGAAGGAACAGTGCCCCTTCTTAGAGTGCATTTGGGAAAGATGGCACTGCTTTCTGGGGACAATAGAGCTGGTGGGCACCATTGAGCTTCCCCATTCATTAGCATAGGAACAGAGGCACCCGCTGAGGGCAGCTAACCTGAACTCTGGCTTTGTGCTGTTCATTACCATAAACTCCAAGCCGCTATACATTCACGCGACTTCTCTTCTGGGACAAACTGGCACCAGCCACAGCACAGCAAGACCTCCCCCAAAAGATCAGCACAAATCTGTGCTGCAGTGGGTCCCTAAAAATTGAAGTTTTGAAACACAGTTCGTGTGCCAGAGATAAAACACAGGAGCACTGTTATACAAGGTGGGCATTGGCTCAGACAAAGACAGGGTGAAGTAAAAGATCTGAAGGATGCCTGGGACAATTGAGGGGAGGTTATTTGCTCTTATGTGGGGAATTCCTGAACAGTGGTGGGCATGAACTCCCCTCTCCAAGATGATAGAGCTGGCTGACACAATTTCTACCCCTGCCCATCAGCACCGATGGACTTCAGTGAATAGCGCACACCTGTCACCACACAGTGGACAAAGTCCAAATAATACCCACTGCAGACAAGGAAAAACCCTTCAGAGGACTGATCAGTAGTTAAGAGCAGTGAAAACACAACAGCAAAGGGCACATAGCATATACCAGAAACACTTCCTGAAGTGCAAGGCCCTGGACAGTATATGAGTTCATATCTACAGTAATCACTCTGAATGTAAATGGATTAAATGCTCCAATCAAAGGACATATGGTATCAGAACAGATTAAAAAAATGAAACCCATCTATATGGTGCCTACAAGAGACTCATTTTAGACCTAAGACACCTGCAGAGTGAATGGGAAGGGATGGAGAACCATCTATCAAGCTATGAGACATCAAAAGAAAGCAGGAGTAACTGTACTTATATCAGACAAACTAGATTTTAAAACAAAGACTGGCACAAGAGATGAAGAATGGTACTATATCATAATAAAGGGGTCTATCTGTGAAAACATGGAGCTTGAGTGAGATTCTCTCTCTCTCTCTCTCTCTCTCTCTGCCTCTCTCCGCACTCGCACTTTCTCTCTCTCTAAAAAAAGTAATAAATAACAAATACAACAAAACTCATTGATATCAATACAGTAATAGTGGGGACCTTAACACCCCACTACAACAATGGACAGATCATCTAAGCAGAAAATCAAAAAGGAAACAATGGCTTTGAATGACACACTGGACCAGATGGACTTAACACATATATATCATCCTAAAGGAGCAGAATACACATTTTTTTCTAGTGCATATGGGACATTCTCCAGAAGAGATCATATGCTGGGTCACAAATCAGACCTCAACAATACAAAAAGACTGAGGTCATAACATGCATATTTTCTAACCAATATGCTATGAAACTTGGAAGTCAACCACAAGAAAACATTTGGAAAGCCCAAAAATAAATGCAGGATAAAGAACATCCTACTAAAGACTTAATGGGTTAACCAAGAAATTAAAGAAGAAATAAAGAAATACACGGAAACCAATGAAAATGTAAACTCAACGGCCCAAAACTTTCAGGATACAGCAAAAGCAGTCCTAAGAGGGAAGTATATAGCAATACAGAGCTTTCTGAAGAAGAAGGAAAAGTCTCAAGCACACAACCTAACCTTACACCTAAAGGAGCTAGAAAAGGAATAGCAAATAAAGCCTAAATCCAGCAAAAGAAGGGAAATAATATAAACTAGAGCAGAAATAAATGACATAGAATTTTTAAAAAGTAGAAAAGATCAATGAAGCTAGGAACTGGTTGTTTAAAAAAAATTAATAATATTGATAAACCCCTAGCCAGACTTACCAAAAAGAAAGAGAAAGGATCTAAATAAGTAAAATCACAAATGAGATAACATCACAGAAATACAAACAATTATAAGAGAATATTATGAAAAATTATATGCCAACAAATTGAGCAATTAGAAGAAATGGAAAGAATTTTCCATAGAAACATATAAACTACCAAAACTGAAACAAGAAGAATAGAAAATGTGAACAGATCCATAACTAGCAAAGACTGAATAAGTAACCAAACATTTCCCAACAGACAAAAGTCCAGGGACAGATGGCTTCCTGGGGGATTTATACCAGAAATTAAAGAAGAAATAATACCTGTTTTTCTCAAACTGTTCCAAAACGTGGAAATGGAGGGAAAACTTCCAAACTCATTCTCCAAAGCCAGAATTACCTTCAATCCAAAACCAGACAAGGACTCCACTAAAATAGAAAATTATGGGGCCAATATCCCTAATTAATATGGATGCAAAAATTTCTAACAAGATAATAGCAAATCATATCCAACAGTACATTAAAAGAATTATACACCACAATCAAATGGGATTTAGTTGTGGTCTGCAAGAGTGGTTCAATATTTCCAAATTAATCAACGTGATACACCACATTAATAAAGAAAGAATAAGAACCATATGATCCTTCCAATAGATTCAAAAACAGAATTTGACAGAATGCAGCATCCATTCTTCATAAAAACCCTCAACAAAATAGGGATACAGGAAACATACCCCAATATCATTAAAGCCATATACAAAAAACCCACAGCTAACATCATCCTCAATGGGGAAAACCTGAGAACTCTTCCTCTATGGTCAGGAACAAACCTGATATCCACTCTCACCACTGTTACCTAACATAGTACTGGAAGTCAGCAATCAGACAACAAAAAGAAATAAAAGGCATTAAAATCAGCAAGGAAGAAATCAAACTTTCACTATTTGTAGATGACATGATACTCTATATAGAAAACCCAAAAGACTCCACTAGAAAATTTCTGGAACCAAAACACAAATTCAACCAAATCACAGGATACAAAATCAACGTACCAAAACTGTTGCATTTCTATACACCACTAATGAAACAGAAGAAAGAAATCAAAGAATCAATCCCATTTATACTTGCACCAAAAACCGTAAGATACCTAGGAATAAACCTAACCAAAAAGGTAAAGATCTGTCCTCTGAAGAATATAGAACACTGATGAAAGAAATTGAAGATGGCAGAGAGAAATGGAAAAACATCCCATGCTCATGGATTGGAAGAACAAATATTGTTAAAATGTCTATACTACCCAAAGCAGTGTACACATGTATTGCAATCCCTATCAAAATTCCAATAGCATTTTTTACAGAGCTAAAAAAAAATAAACCTAAAATTTGTATGAAATCACAAAAGACCCCAAAGAACTAAAGCAATCTTGGAAAGGAAAAGCAAAGCTGGAGCATCACAATTCCTGACTTCAAGCACAAAGCTGTACTCATCAAGACAGTGTGGTACTGGCACAAAAACAAACATGTAGATCCATGGAATAGAATAAAACCCTGAAATGAAACCACAACCCTATGGTCAATTAATCTTCAACAAAGCAGGCAAGAATATCCAATGGAAAAAAGACAGTGTTTTCAACAAATGGTGTTGGGAAAACTGGACAGCGACATGCAGAAGAATGAACCTGGACCACTTTCTTACACCATACACAAAAATAAACTCAAAATGGATGAAAGACCTAAAGGTGAGATAGGAAATCATCAAAATCCTAGAGGAAAACACAGGCAGCATCCTCTTTGACCTCAGCTCTAACAACTTCTAGTATGTAATAAGATACATCTCCAGAGGCAAGGGAAACAAAAGAAAAAAATGAACTATTGGGACCTCATCAAGACAAAAAAAAAAAAAAGAAATCTTCTGCATATCAAAGAAAATAATCAATAAAACTAAAAGGCGATCCATGAAATGGGAGAAGATATTTGTAAATGACACATCTGATAAGGGGTTAGTATCCAAAATCTATAAAGAACTTATCAAATTCAACAACCAAAAAACAAATAATCCAGTTAAGAAATAGGCAGAAAACCTGAATAGCCATTTTTCCAAGAAAGACTTAACAGACACTACCAGACACATGAAAAGATGATCAACATCATTCATCATCACAGAATTACAAATCAAAACTATGATGAGATACCACCTCATACCTGTCAGAATATCTAAAATTAACAATACAAGAAAGAACAAATGTTGGCAAAGATGTAGGGAAAGGGGAACCCTCTTACACTGTTGGTGGTAATGCAAACTGGTGCAGTCCTTCTGGAGAACAGTACGGAGGTTTCTCAAAAAGTTAAAAATAGAACTACCCTATGACCCAGCAATTGTATTACTAGGAATTTACCCGAATGATACAAAAATAGTGATTCACAAGGACACATGCACCCCAACGTTTATAGCATCATTATCAACAATAGCCAAATTAGGAAAAGAGCACAAATGTCTATCAACTGATGAATGGATAAAAAAGATGTGGTATATATTTACACAATGGAATACTACTCGGTGATCAAAAAGAATGAAAATTTGCCATTTGCAACGACATGGATGGATCTAGAGTGTATTATGCTAAGCGAAATAAGTCAGTCAAAGCAAGACAAAGACCATAAGAGAGTCTTAACCAAGGACAAAAAACAGAGTTGTTGGAGGGGAGATGGGTAGGGAATGGGCTAAATGGGTGATTCGTATTAAGGAGGTCATCTGTTGTGGTGAGCACTGGGTGTTATATGTAAGTGATGGTTCACTAAATTCCACTCCTAAACCAATATTATACTATATGTTAGCCAACTAGAATTAGATAAAAACTGAAACAAAAAAACATAAGTACCAAAAAGAAAAAGTTGTCTATGAATCAAGAAGTCAGCTTTCACCATACACTGTATCTGCCAGCACCTTGATGTTAGACTTTCTTGCATCCAGAATTGTGACAATATTGGTTGTTTAAGCTCTCCCTCAAAAAAGAGCAATGGTGGAAGCATCAAACTTACTGTTTTCAAACTATATGGTAAACCTATAGTAATCAAAAAGTGTTAGTGCCATAAAAACAGACTCAAAGACCAGTGGAACAGAACAGATAGCCCAGAAATAAACCCTCCCATGTATATAGTCAACTAATATTTATCAAGGGAGCTGAGAACACTCAATTGAGAAAAGATAGTCTCCTCAATAAATTATGTTGGGAAAACTGGATATTCACATGCAAATAACAAAACTGGACCTCCATCTCATACTACTTCCTAAAATTACCTGAAAATGAACTAAATACTTAAACGTAAGAAGTGAAATCATAAAACTCCTATAAGAAAGCATAGTGAAAAATCTCCTTGACATTGGTCTACACAATGATTTTATGGATATAACACAAAACCACAAAAGCAAAAATAAGTAGTACTTATTTAACATAAAATGTTCTGCACAGCAAAATACCAATCAATAAAATGAAAAGGCAACCTAGATATTGGGAAAAATACTTTCAAACTATAGATTTGATAAGGGGTTAATATTCAAAATATATTAGGAACACATACAGCTCACTACCAAAACCCAAATAATCTGATTAAGAAATGGTCTAAGAACCTGAATAAACATGTCTCCAAAGAGGATATTCAAATGGCCAACAGGTACGTGAAAAGGTACATGGTCAGCATCACTAATCATCCGGGAATTACAAATCAAAACCACAAGAGATATCACCTCACACCTAATAGAATGACTATTATCTAAAAGAAAATAGATAATAAATGCTGGTGGAAAAAATGGAACCCTTGTACACTGCTGATGTACATGGGTACCACCACTATGGAAAACAGTGTGGAGATTCCTGAAAAAAGTAAAAATAGGGCTATCACATGAATCATAAATTCCACTTCTGGGTATATATCTGGAAAAAATAAAACCCTCTGCCTCAAGGAGACATTTTTACCCCATGTTCACTGCGGCCCTATTCACAATAGTCAAGACATGATAACAACCTAAGTGTCCACTGATAGATGAATGGATAAATAAATTGTGATATATATTCATATATACATAACATTCAGTCATAAAAAAGGAAATCCTGACATTTGTGACAACATGTATGAATCTTGAGAGCATTATGTTAAGTGAAATAAGACAGAGAAAGACAAATATTGTATGATCTCCTCATATGTGGAGTCTAACACAACCAAAATCCTAGAAATAGAGAACAGAGTGGTGGTTTCTAGGGGCAGGAATAAGTGCCAATGGTTAAATAGTACAAACTTCTAGTTTCTGAAGATGCAATGTACAGCATAGTGACTATAATTAACAATACTGTATTGTACATTTGCAAGTTGCCAACAGAGTAGATCTTAAAGGTTCTTACCACACACACACACACAAGGCAATTATGTGAGATGTGATGGATATGTTCACTAACCTAACTGTGGAAAACATTTCACAATATAGACCTATATCAAATCATTATGCTGTACATCTTAAACAATGATATATGCAAAATTATATTTCATTAATGCTGGAAAAAATAATGGATCTCCTATATAAATTCATCAAGGTCATATGTAAAAAATATATATAAATAGACCACATATATATACACTAGCAGTGAAAAATTGGAAGATAAATTTAAACAATACCAGTTGCAACAGCATCAGAACATATAAAATCTCTATGAATAAATTTAGCAGATGTTTGAAATCTCTACAGAGAATTTTTTAAGGACATCAATAATGGAGACATAAACCATGTTAGTGGATGGGAAGATCCAATGTTGATAATATGTCATTTCCTCTAATTCATTCATAAATTATACACCATCCCAGTCAAAATCTAAGCCTGTGTGTATGTGTGCATGTGTGTGTGTGTGTGTGTGTGTGTGTGTGTGTGTGTGTGTAACTAGAAAAGCTGGTTTCAAAATCTATATGAGAATGCAAAGTTATGTACAATGTAGTACTGACAAAGAACAAAGTCAGAGGACTTAAACTATCGTGATTTCAAGACATTTAATAAAGCCACAATATTCAAGGAAGTAATTCTTAATTTCAAAAAAACTTCTGGAATATTATGATTGGTAGCTATCTTTTTGAAATCTAATCTTCAAACTCTTTGTTGTTGGCACAATCAGAAATAATTTATTTTTATATTTATATTTTAATGTTATACTGATATTTTAATAGCATTCTTGCTTAACTCATATATTCACCTTTTTATTTACAAATTCCTATTATAAAAATTCCAATCAAAACTAAAGTCTTAAAGAATGCCTCAGAAAAACATACATACTAACCATTTATACTCAATAATTATCGTCTGCTTTATTTGCTTCACACACACACACAGACACACACACACACACACACACACACACACACACACACACACGATCTAAAAATTAGTCTTCAGCAATGAAACATTGTTTTCAAAGGAGAATTAACAACAACAATGAAGACCTGGACAATTTCTGATGGTCTTTCCTCAAGTTTTCACTGAGAGAAAACCAAAACTAGGCACTAAGAATAAAAACAAATCCTTATGAAATGTATGATTGTTCTCTACCCATAGTAACAACCGCACAACTGTTATTGGATTTATCTAATCAATCAATATGTATTTTATAGGAATAATAAGTGAAGAACTGATTTTAATTTTCAAATGTTTTATTTATTTTTGAGACCGACAGAGAGAGAGAGAGAGAGAGAGAGAGAGAGAATCCGAAGCAGGGTCCATGCTCCAGGCTCTAGTCTCAGGGCTGTCAGCACAGCCCACAGACATGGGACTCGAATTCACAGACCATGATATCATGACCTGAGTCGAAGTCGGACGCTCAACCGACTGAGCCACCCAGGCGCCCTGGAACTGATTTTAAATATCTGTGAATAGCAATTTGCTTCATTTTACTTGCTACTAAAACACAACCAATTGTGCAAACGGATCAGTAAAAAAAATCATAGCGCAGACTTCTGAAGTACTTTTAGTTCCCTTCCTCATTTTTTATATAACTTGTAAAAGGAATATAATTCTGTAGCAGGAGATCATTTTTACTTTGCCAAAAAACAGTAGTTATGAACATTTGATGGCTGTTTCTTCCTCCAACAGTCTGCTCATCCCAAACATAAGAAAGAATTGAATGCAATAAAAGTTACGTTAAAATTTAAAAAGTCATGTAATAAAAGAGCAAATGAATTCACACCAATTATTAATGTTGTAAGAAGCTGATATGTTTAATAATTAACATTAAAATTACATTGGTTATATAATAAATATTGATACAAGCATGCCACTGTTCAAAACAATTAAACTTTTACTTAGTCAAATATGTTTTTTAAAAATAATATGGCATTGTGATCAGTTTAAAGTTGTTGTGTTTTTAAAAGCAATTATATAGTTTAGTATTTATGCTCCAATTTAGCAATATAAAAACTATTAAAGGATGATTAAACTAATATACTTATTCATTTAAAATATTTAGAAAATTTTAAAACATGAAAATACGAGGATTTGGAAAATAATTACATACCAGAGCAACTCCTACAGCATAATTCTTATTACATATTTTCCCAGGAAATGTGGCTCCTATAAAACTAGGATGTTTCTTGAAGCTAAAAAATAATAATTTTCCTCAGAATTGCATTTAAGAATGGTATTATTAATGATAATCATTTTCATAGCAACAATTATTAAACAATTACTATGTCCTAAGCACTACGCTACTCTGAAATAAACTATTTAAATATATGTTTTTCAAATCTTCAATGTTAAGAATATTTCGATATTTTGTAAATTGTAAATTTAATAAACTTCCAGAAGTGTAATAAGGATAAGGCCTAATAGCTTATGCAAAAGGCTACTGCACTAATGTTTATAGTTTTTATTCTGGTTTCCTGTACATTCAGTTTTCTGTGATCTCCTTATTCACTTATCCATTAAAGATGTATAGATTTTTCTGTGCATTAGATTCTAGAGCATGTATAAATTCTATATATTGATGTTATTTAAAAAAACAAATGGAGACAAAAATGTAGAGAGAGCAAGCAGTATAACAAGGAAAGCCAAAGAAATTATATCACTCATCATTAACCTTCTTTAGTTATTTCAGTATTTTCATGTAATTTTACTTTTATCAGGTCATTTTATGTCAGTTGATAAAAGTTTTTAAGTCTTGCCTCACATTAGCTCCTTGAAAACAAGGACTTCTAAATTTACATGTTTTTCCCATCCCATGGTGTCTAACAAATTTATAGGACAGAGTATATATTCATTAAGTGCTTATTTTCATAATTAACATATGAAATCATTTTGGGTTATTCCTTTAATGCTATACAAAAATGGAATACTATACTCACGCAAATAAGTATACAGTCTGATGAGGTTGGGAGACATGTTTGTATTTCCATTCTAAAAATCTAGATAATATAATATTAGGATTCCCTGTAGTAGAAATTTTGTTTTTATTTGACCAGATTTCTATGGAAGATATTACAACAGTCAGTTTTAACTGTGAAAGTATCTAAAAAAATAATAATAATAAATTTTAAATAAATTTTAATTAAATTATATTAAACTTTCATAAGAACGCATATGACATTTAATGCAGTATTTTGATTATAGGAACTTCAACAGTACAACAAAATATTATACACATCAATTCATATTACCTACACTTTTACAAAATATATAAACAAAATACATAAAAACTTACAGTGTTAACAAAGCCAATTATCTGAATAATCTTCTGTGTTACAACCTTTATATCAGAGCCCATGTAATCAAACTGAAAAAGATAAATTATTTTTAAAAACTAATGGATGCCATCAAGAAAATATCACATACCTTTCACCTATACAATGTGCTATATTCGAAAGTAGCCACAGGACTATATTCTAGTTGAAATCTAGGAAATCAATATATATATATAAAATATATAATTAAATAAAATAATTTATAACTTAATGTATATAATAAGTAAATAAAAATATTTAATAACATGACTTTAATGTTTAATGCACTCAACTTGTAGCATTACTTATTACTTATGAAAATTTAATCATAAGTTTTTGATGTGGTATTTTAAAATGTACTTATTCTAAAATAATAACATGTAATCACAAACCAAAACATATAAGCATGAAGAGGGGAAAAATACTTTTTTTGGAGGGGTAGGAGAGCCTTAATGAGAGGTTCACTTTTAAAGTGATTCTGGATAATGTGTTTGGAAATATTCTTTCTCATCACCAATAAGCTCTTTCTATGTCTAACTGCCTAAAAATGCCAAGACAATATTAAACAACAATGGTGATATCACCATTGTGAGCTTTGCTCTGGATTTTTCATTGGAAAACCTCATAAATTTCATCATTAGGTGGTATTCAGTTTATGAGTATTCTAGATCATGTTGAGAAAAAACTATATATCTCCCTATTTACTAAAATTTTTATTAAAAATGGAGTTGAATTTTTATCAGCAGCATTTTGATAATGATTGATAATTACTTTTGTCTTCTGACCTATTGATGCAATGCATTTCATTAATATATTACTTAACACTAAGCCATCATATTCCTTGATCAAAACATTACATTCTATTAATATGCTATTAAAATTAATACTGCTTTAATATGGACATGTTGCTCATGTGTTTTTATGTGTGTACACACTTTATCATAATGGAGCAAATGAATGTTGCTTAGTAATTATTATAGCACTACTTAAAATTAAGTTGTATGTTTTTCATATACCCTAAAATTGTAGTAGTATATGAACTATGTTTTCCCAAACACTTAAAAACTTTCCTTTAAAACTATCTATACCTAACACTGGCAACTGAATCTATTAAAATTCTTTTTTTTTCCATCTTTTTTGTGATACAATTTATATATAACATTATGTAAGTTTAAGGTGTACAACATGATGAATTTGACTTAAATTCGTATCTCCTTTGGAGAATTCATCAAATTTGCATTTGTTTGTTTTACTCTTCTCCAAGGCCATAGTTATATCATCTTGATTGTTTCTAAACCATGTTTTTTTTTCTTTTTGCTTAATAGTACTTTCTACCCATTTATTTTTCTTTTCAATAACCAGCTCTTAGATTTACTTATTTATTTTAATGTTCCTGTGGTTCAACTTATTAACTATTGCCTGCTCGCCTCACATTCCTCTTGCTTTACAGTTTTAGAACTTAAGTCTTGGTACAATTCTCTGTGGTAGGCATTCTCCCTCTTAACCAATATTCAGCTCTCTTCTAGTCCAGGAATGCTTCCTTTCTAAATATAAGCAGGCCAGTTCACTTTGGACAATGGAATGAAGACAAAAGTGATAAATGTCACTTCTGAGAGAAAGTATTTCCCTACTGTGGCTCATGTCTGTCTGGTCTGTTCTTCTATTGACTTAGAAAATGGGAGAAAAAAAAACTATCAATGTAGAAATGCCAAAAAACCTAAACATTCTGGAATGCTGACCCAACACATGGAAGACAGCTGCCCAAAGAGCCACCCAGACCCATGGCTGATGTTGCATGAACAAAAAATAAACTGTGTTTAGCGATTAGGATTTTTTTTATCATAGCGCCACCAAGTTTGCTGTGACTGATACATATGCTCCAAAATTTTTAAATATTGTATGGAATTCATTAATTTCTAAATAGCCTATATAGTTTTGTGTTTCCACCTTGAAAAAGTCACTTATGGTAATATTTAAAATTTTTCATTCTATTATTATATCTCTTTTTATTCCTTATTGTTTTAGTGTATTATGATGGAGTTTTGGCATGTCAGTTTTTAGTTTTACAAAATTACTGTTTTCCCTGTGACCTAGAAATGACTACCATTGAATGTATGTGTCATTCACTCATAAGGTACAAAGGTTAAGTGTTAAGTAAAGCTGGTTGATAAATAATTTGATCTTTGTATGTTAAATTTTTTTTCTATCTGTTAGAGGCTAAGAAAAATGCCTTAATGTGCTCCACTATAGTTTTGACATTTATTACTTTCTTCTGAATATTTCCAGAGGTTTTGTTTTTATAGTTTCTTCATAACTCGTCAACTAAATATTCATCATTAGAAATGCTTTGTTAGGGGTGCCTAGATGGTTCAGTTCGTTAAGCATCTGACTTCAGCTCAGGTCATGATCTCATGGTTTGTGGGTTCAAGCCCCATGATGGGCTCTATGCTGACAACTTGGAGCCTGGAGCCTGCTTTGGATTCTGTGTGTGTGTCTCTCTCTCTGCCCCTCCCCCACTTGTGCTCCGTCTCTCTCTCTCTCTCAAAAGTAAATAAACATTAAAAAAATTAAAAAAAAGAAATGCCTCTTTAATTTGAATTATAGCTTTCAATATAAAATATCCTCATTCTTCTACTTTAAGTATCTTAAATTTTACTTTATCTGTTAGTAATACCACCTTCATTATCTTTTGATTGCCAATCCTGGCATATTTTTGATGGTCTTTTAAAAAATATTCTATACATAAAAAATAATAAATAATAATAATGATGTTTTATACTTACAAAAAACATTTTAAAAATGGGGTGCCTGGGTGGCTCAGTCAGTTGAGTCACCTTGACTCTTGATTTCAACTCAGGTCAGGATCTCACAGTTCATTGAATCGGGCCCTGCATCAAGCTCTGCACTGGCAGCATGGAGCCTGCTTGGGATTCTCTCTCTCTCCTTCTCTCTCTGCCCCTTCCCTGCTCTCTCTCTCTCTCTCAAAAATAAATGAATAAAATTAAAACAATAAAACATTAAAAAAGTTTTATACCTAACACTTCCATTTTGTTTAAGCTGTCTCATAAATGTCACATAATCTGAGATTCTCTGTACTTTGAAAGGGATATTTATCACACTCACAATATTGTAATCAATAAAGCTGACCTATAATTTTCTTTTTCTTATTCATGTCCTCATGGTATTTTCTTTTGACTTTTTCTATATTATCTGAGAATATTTTGGTGCTGATTTCCAAGTTATACATTCAAGATTGTATATTCAGATATGTTTAAATATTGTAAAAAAAGTTTCTCCATTTTTATCAACTGGACTCACCTACATAAGAAGACCTCAACCCCTTGTGAGGTGACAATAAAAACATTTTAAGACTTATTAGGATTCAACTCTTTTTTTTGAAATGCTTAATATAAATTCTCACTAGGGATTTGCTGAATATGATCATGTAAATGATGAAACCCAATACCCTACCAAGTCATTAGAGGAAATAGTGCATTTCTTTTTCTTTTTGACTTAGTGATAAAATCTGTGTAAATAATTTTCTTGAAATGAATGTTTGTTTGTTGTTACTCTACCCCAAAATTTTTAGGACTTTATTGAGGTATAATTTACATACAATAAAATTCAGCCATTCTAAGGAGTCATTAATTTTGATAATACCACTTACTTTTTATGGTGACAAAATTCAACCTACAGAAAATTTAAAATTCAAAGACTACCCATTTATCCTTCACCTAGATTAATCTACTATTAATGTTAGACACACTTCTTTATATATATCTTTATCATATGTGTCTATGGATGTGGGTCTGGGCATTCATTGTCCATTTTGCTAGACTATTTGATATTAAATTGCAAACACTTCAGCATGTAGTTCTTAAGAATAAGGATTTTCACCTGTGTGCAAGAAACTTAACATTAATTCAATAATATTAAATATATTGTATATATTTAATCTATATTTCATGTCTAGTGATATTTAATATATAATGTTGAATACATAATATTCCCAGATAGTGAAGCCAATCTGTAGCCTTGCCCATTGCTGAGTACAGCTTCCATCCAACCCTGCCAACAATAAAACCTAACTAGAGTTCCCAGAAATCTTGGTAGCTCACTCTGCAGCCTCAATTACAGAGACACTTCAACGGAGAGCCTATCAAGTGCCTCTGCATCTACAGAGCCAAGATGATGGTCCTGTCCTCATTGGCCAAGGAGCTGAGGATGCAATTCTGTCTGATTTGATCCACAAAGAAAGAGCATTCTATTTGAGGGCCTGTTCTGCAGCCAAAATCAGACATGAAAACTACTTCATAGACCTTCCCAAAGCCAAGTACAGTCTCCAGCCCATCTGAGCAGGAAACCTAATCAGAGTTCGAGGAATCTGTGTATCCCATCTTGCAACTCCAATTACAACACTCAAACAGAAAGCCCAGCTGGTAGTCCTACCCATTTGTACAGGTAGGATGGTGGTCTGTCAGGCCAGGGATTTAGTACATAGTTCTGCTTAATTTGATTCCCAAGCAAGAGACAGGCCAGAACCGTGTTCTCTATTGAGGATAGTACCAGGCATGGACACTAATTCATATCTCAGCACACTGTGGAATACAACTTTATCCCACCCACCCAGGAACCTACCAGAGCACATAGGATGCTACTTAGTGCATCCTACAGCCCTGCTTACAGTAGCACTTAAACAGAAAACATAGCCTGTGGCCTTCCACATCTGCAGAGCAAAACAAATAGTCCCATCTGGCCAGAAAATTCAGTGTGTAGTGCTGCCTAACTTGGGTCCACAAACATTAGCTGTGGAAGCCATGGGGCTTGTTCTGCTGCCACACCAGGACGAGAATGAATTCATAACCCTGCCTACTGCTGAGTATGGACCTAGTCCTGAAGTCTTAGATTTCAGGAGTAGATAATCCAGGCAACTGCAGAACCTATCCTACAGCCTCACTTGGTCAAGGAACTAAGCCAGTATTCCTATCCAGCAGCACCTACCCTCAACTTCAGAGCTCAATCAGTAGTCTCACCCCAAAACTGACATGATAGCAAACACCACCTGACCAAGGATGATACCAGCTGACACACCCAGAGTTCAATTTAAGCTGAATGGTGAATTACTATCTCTGCTAAACCAAACCTGTAAAATCTAGAAAATAATACCACTTATTTAAATTGGCAGATACTGACATAAGGAATCAAGGATCATGAAAAATCAGGAAAACTTGACACCACCAAAGGAAACTAAGAGAGCTCCAATTACTGACCACAATGAAATAGAGACCTATAAACTGTCAGAGAATTTAGAGTAATCACCTTAAAGAAGCTTAGTAAACCACAAGAACATAGAGACAATTAAAATTAAGAAAACAATGCATGAACAAAATGAAGATAGGCTCCTTGATTATTATATAATGAACTTCTTTGTCTATTTTTACCATTTTTAGTTTAAATTCTATTTTGTGATATAATGTTGATAACCCTGCTTGTGTTTTGGGTTACCATTAACTTCAAATTTCTTTTTCTATCTTTTCAGTAGGTCTATGTGTTTAAAGCTAAAGCAAGTTACTTATATGCAGAATATCCTTGGATTTTTTTTTTTAAATCCATTCAGGCATTCTATGTCTTTTGATTGAAGAATTTAATCTACTTACATTTAAGGTAATTATTGATAGGTAAGGACTTACTACTGTCCTCTTATTAATGGCATTCTGGCTATTTTATAAATACACTGTTCCTTGCTTCTTATTCTCCTGTCTTCTTTTCTAATTTGATAACTTTTGGTATCAGTATGCTTTGACCTCTTTGTCATGTTCTTTTGTGTAACTACTACATGTTTTTCCCCTGCAGTTACCATGAAGTTTACATAAAGTATGTAAAAATTTTAACATCCTATTTTAAACTGATAACAATTTGATTTTCATAAAATCCTTAAACTTTATACTTTTACTTCTCTCCTTTGAAGTTTAGGCTGTTGATGTTACACTTTACACATTTTTAATATTATGTATCCAATAAAAGCATTTTTATTATAGTTATTTCTGATATGTTTGTTTTTCATTTTTAAACTAAACACTGATTACACATCACCATTGGGAAATCTGACTTTGAGTACATATTTATCATTACCAGATATTTTTATATACTACCTTCATATGTTTTTATAATGCTACACTAATTAGTGTTCTTCCAATGATACTCAAAGAACTCTTTACCATTTCTTGTATGTCAGGTCTAGTCATGATACATTCCCTCAGCTTTTGTTTGTTTAAGAAAGTTTTTATCACTGCTTCATTTCTGAAGGACAAGGACAGCTTGTCCAGTCATAATATTCTTGGTTGACAGGTTTTTTTTTAATAGGTTGCCTAGAAAAGACTTGTGTTAGACTTGAAAACACATACGGACTGAAAGTGAAGGGATGAAAAAGATATTCTATGCAGATGGAAGTGAAGAAAAAGCCAGGGTCACAATACTTATATCAGACAAAACAGACATTAAAACAAAGACTAACAAGACACAAAGAAGGGTGTTACATAATGATAAAGGGTTCAATCCAACAGGAGGACATAACAATTGTAAATATCTGTGCACTCAAAATAGGAGCACCTAAATATATAAAGCAGGTATTAACAGACACAAGGGGAGAATTTTACAGTAATACAATAATAACAGGATTCTTGAACACCCCACTTACATCAATGGATAGATCATCCAGGTAGAAAATCAATAAGGGAACAGTGACTTTGAATGACATGTTTGACCATATAACCTACACATAGACATTAACAGATACATACAGAATATTTAATCCAAAACCAGCAAATACATACTTTTCAAGAGCACATGGAAAATTCTCCAGGATAAATCACATGTTAGGAAAAAAACCAAGTATTAATAAATTTAAGAAGACTAAAATTATACATAAAGTGTCATTTATGATCACAATGGCATAAAAGTGGAAATCAATTACAAGAAAAAACTGGATAAACACAAAGGCATAGAGGCTTACTAAATTTCTAGGAAGTACCAAATGTTTCAATGAAGAAAACAAATAGGAAATTTTTTTTAGGTTTGTCTATTCATTTGGAGAGAGAGAGAGAGAGAGAGAGAGAGAGAGAAAGAGCACACAAGTAGGGAAAGGGGATGAGAGAGATGGAGAGAGAGAATCCAAAGCAGGCTCCACACTGTGAGCCTGGAGCCCAACACAGGGCTCAAACTCAGGAACCACAAGATCATGACCTGAAATGAAATCAAGAGTCAGATAGTTAACCAACTGAGGCACTCAGGTGCCCCAACAAAGAGGAAATTTTTAAAAATACCTGGAGACAAATGAAAATGGAAACCTAGTGGTTCAAAATTTTTCATGCACAGTCAAGAGCCATAAAAGAATGAGGTTTACAGTAATTCAGTCATACCTCAAGACACAAGAAAAATTTCAAATAAACAATCTATCCTTACACCTAAAGGAAAAAAGAACAAAGCCCAAAACTAGGTGAAGTAAGGTAATAATAAAGATCAGAACATAAATAAATGAAATAAACATTTAAAGAAAAAGATCAATGAAACAAAGAGCCTAAAAGATAAACAAAATTGATAAACCTTTAGTCAGACTCATTAAGAAAAAAGAGAGAGGACTCAAACAAAAACAGAAATAAGGAGAAATAACTTACACCATAGAAATACATAGGATTATAAGTGACTACTACAAAGTTATGTGCCAACAAATCTGACAACCTAGAAAAACTGGATAAATAACTAGAAGCATACAATCTTCCAAAACTGAATTAGGAAGAAATACAAAATCCGAATAAACCAATTGCTGGTAATGAAATTGATTCAATAATCAAAACTTCCAGCATACAAAAGTCAAAGACCAGATGGCTTCACAGGTGAATTCTATCAAATACTGAAAGATTTAATACCTTTCCTTCTCAAACTATTCTAAAAACTAGAAGAAAAAGGATACTTTTAAATTCATTCTTCAAGGCTGGCATTATCCTACTATCAAAACCAGCAAAAGACATTACAAAAATAAAAAACTACAGGTCAATATCCCTGATGAATTTAGATGCAAAAATCTTCAACAAATATTAGCAAACTGAATTCAAGAATACATTAGAAGGATCACTCACCATAATCAAATGGGATTTATTACAGTGGTAAAAGGGTGGTTGATCTACAAATCAAATCAATCAGCATGACACACTACATTAACAAAATGAAAGATAAAAACCATACAATATTCTAATAGATGAAGGAAAAGCACATGACAAAATTCAACATTAATGATAGAAACTCTCAGAAAAGTGGGATTAGAGGGAACATATCTCAACATAATAAAGACCAAATATGAAAACTCACAGCTATTGTCAGACTCGATGAAAAACTGAAAGATTTTTTCTAACATCAGAAACAAGACAAAGATGTCCATTCTTGCCACTTTTAATAAACAGAGCACTGGAGGTCCTAGCCACAGCAATCAGATAAAAAAAAAGAAATAAAAGGCATCCAAATTGGTAAGGAAGAAGTAAGACTGTCACTATTTGCAGAAGACATGATAATCTCTGGAGAAAACCCTAAAGATCTACCAAATAGACTAACAGCATATTAGTTTGAGGAAAACAGATCATGAGTTCTGTGCAGGGGAGGGATCCCTGATCACAGAGAGAGGTGAGATTTAGAAAGAGAAAGAGAGAGAGAGAAGAAGAGAGAGAGCGAGAGAGGAGTGCATAGGGGGTTGCACAAGGAAAACATTTCTCCAAAGCCACTGAGTGGGAAAACAAGAGGGGCTGATTTTTGTGTTTTTACACCCAGCAGGGCTCAAAGACTAGAGTTTTAGAGGTCCACAGAATGGCCAGTGTGGAGCCCTGAGAGTGCTGCACTGCTCATATGGAGAACAAAGGCAGATAGAAGAGGGACAGATAGTGCAATCTGAGGATCCCCTAGGACACTGTGAGAGACAGTTTCCCCTTGTTGGAGTACATATGGGAGAGGTGGCACTGTCTCTCTGGGGACAAAAGAGTCAGCAGGCAACATTTCCCTCCCTCACCCCTCAGTAGGGATGCAGAGACACCTGCTGAAGGCAGCTAACCTGGACACTGGCTCTTTGATGTGTTTTACTCCAAACTCAACACTCATGAGCTTTGGTGCAACTTCCATTCTGTATCAAACCTGCATCAGTCCCAGCATGGTGAGACCCTCCCCCAGAGAACCAGTACATGTCCCCACAATACTAAGCCCCTAAAGTGTGCAGTTTTAAAACTCAGCCATCCTGCCTTCAATAGAGCCCACGGTGTACTGCACTGCCA